>NW_027362764.1:749498452-750802619 GCF_046119375.1 Phyllobates terribilis | reverse complement strand
GCCAGGGCCAGGTGTGTGCTAGCTATATCCTCCAGACAGCCAGGGCCAGGTGTGTGCTACCTAGATCCTCCAGGCAGCCAGGGTCAGGTGTGCGCTAGCTATATGCTCCAGACAGCCAGGGCCAGGTGTGCGCTAGCTATATCCTCCAGACAGCCAGGTGTGTGCGCTAGCTATATCCTCCAGACAGCCAGGGCCAGGTGTGCGCTAGCTATATCCTCCAGACAGCCAGGGCCAGGTGTGCGCTAGCTATATCCTCCAGACAGCCAGGGTCAGGTGTGTGCTAGCTATATCCTCCAGACAGCCAGGGCCAGGTGTGCGCTAGCTATATCCTCCAGACAGCCAGGGCCAGGCGTGTGCTAGCTATATCCTCCAGACAGCAAGGGCCAGGTGTGCGCTAGCTATATCCTCCAGACAGCCAGGTGTGTGCGCTAGCTAAATCCTCCAGACAGCCAGGTGTGTGCGCTAGCTATATCCTCCAGACAGCCAGGGCCAGGTGTGCGCTAGCTATATCCTCCAGACAGCCAGGGCCAGGTGTGCGCTAGCTATATCCTCCAGACAGCCCTGGCCAGGTGTGAACTATCTATATCCTCCAGACAGCCAGGGACAGGTGTGCGCTATCTATATCCTCCAGACAGCCAGGGCCAGGTGTGTGCTATCTATATCCTCCAGACAGCCAGGGCCAGGTGTGTGCCAGCTATATCCTCCAGACAGCCAGGGCCAGGTGTGTGCTATCTATATCCTCCAGACAGCCAGGGCCAGGTGTGTGCCAGCTATATCCTCCAGACAGCCAGGGCCAGGTGTGTGCTAGCTAACTCCTCCAGACAGCCAGGGGCAGGTGTGCGCTAGCTATATCCTCCAGACAGCCAGGGCCAGGTGTGCGCTAGCTATATTCTCCAGACAGCCAGGGCAAGGTGTGCGCTAGCTAACTCCTCCAGACAGCCAGGGCCAGGTGTGCGCTAGCTATATCCTCCAGACAGCCAGGGCCAGGTGTGCGCTAGCTAACTCCTCCAGACAGCCAGGGTCAGGTGTGTGCAAGCTATATCCTCCAGACAGCCAGGGCCAGGTGTGTGCAAGCTATATCCTCCAGACAGCCAGGGCCAGGTGTGCGCTAGCTATATCCTCCAGACAGCCAGGGCCAGGTGTGTTCTATCTATATCCTCCAGACAGCCAGGGCCAGGTGTGCGCTAGCTATATCCTCCAGACAGCCAGGGCCAGGTGTGTGCTAGCTAACTCCTCCAGACAGCCAGGGCCAGGTGTGTGCAAGCTATATCCTCCAGACAGCCATGGCCATGTGTGTGCTAGCTATATCCTCCAGACAGCCAGGGCCAGGTGTGCACTAGCTAATTCCTCCAGACAGCCAGGGCCAGGTGTGCGCTAGCTATATCCTCCAGACAGCCAGGGTCAGGTGTGTGCTAGCTATATCCTCCAGACAGCCAGGGCCAGGTGTGCGCTAGCTATATCCTCCAGACAGCCAGGGCCAGGCGTGTGCTAGCTATATCCTCCAGACAGCAAGGGCCAGGTGTGCGCTAGCTATATCCTCCAGACAGCCAGGTGTGTGCGCTAGCTAAATCCTCCAGACAGCCAGGTGTGTGCGCTAGCTATATCCTCCAGACAGCCAGGGCCAGGTGTGCGCTAGCTATATCCTCCAGACAGCCAGGGCCAGGTGTGCGCTAGCTATATCCTCCAGACAGCCCTGGCCAGGTGTGAACTATCTATATCCTCCAGACAGCCAGGGACAGGTGTGCGCTATCTATATCCTCCAGACAGCCAGGGCCAGGTGTGTGCTATCTATATCCTCCAGACAGCCAGGGCCAGGTGTGTGCCAGCTATATCCTCCAGACAGCCAGGGCCAGGTGTGTGCTATCTATATCCTCCAGACAGCCAGGGCCAGGTGTGTGCCAGCTATATCCTCCAGACAGCCAGGGCCAGGTGTGTGCTAGCTAACTCCTCCAGACAGCCAGGGGCAGGTGTGCGCTAGCTATATCCTCCAGACAGCCAGGGCCAGGTGTGCGCTAGCTATATTCTCCAGACAGCCAGGGCAAGGTGTGCGCTAGCTAACTCCTCCAGACAGCCAGGGCCAGGTGTGCGCTAGCTATATCCTCCAGACAGCCAGGGCCAGGTGTGCGCTAGCTAACTCCTCCAGACAGCCAGGGTCAGGTGTGTGCAAGCTATATCCTCCAGACAGCCAGGGCCAGGTGTGTGCAAGCTATATCCTCCAGACAGCCAGGGCCAGGTGTGCGCTAGCTATATCCTCCAGACAGCCAGGGCCAGGTGTGTTCTATCTATATCCTCCAGACAGCCAGGGCCAGGTGTGCGCTAGCTATATCCTCCAGACAGCCAGGGCCAGGTGTGTGCTAGCTAACTCCTCCAGACAGCCAGGGCCAGGTGTGTGCAAGCTATATCCTCCAGACAGCCATGGCCATGTGTGTGCTAGCTATATCCTCCAGACAGCCAGGGCCAGGTGTGCACTAGCTAATTCCTCCAGACAGCCAGGGCCAGGTGTGTGCAAGCTATATCCTCCAGACAGCCAGGGCCAGGTGTGCGCTAGCTATATCCTCCAGACAGCCAGGGCCAGGTGTGCGCTAGCTACATCCTCCAGACAGCCAGGGCCAGGTGTGTGCTAGCTATATCCTCCAGACAGCCAGGGCCAGGTGTGTGCTACCTAGATCCTCCAGACAGCCAGGGCCAGGTATGCGCTAGCTATATTCTCCAGACAGCCAGGGCAAGGTGTGCGCTAGCTAACTTCTCCTGGCAGCCAGGGTCAAGTATGCGCTAGCTCTATCCTCCAGACAGCCAGGGCCAGGTGTGCCCTAGCTAACTCCTCCAGACAGCCAGGGTCAGGTGTGTGCTAGCTATATCCTCCAGACAGCCAGGGCCAGGTGTGTGCTAGCTAACTTCTCCAGACAGCCAGGGCCAGGCGTGTGCTAGCTATATCCTCCAGACAGCCAGGGCCCGGTGTGCGCTAGCTATATCCTCCAGACAGCCAGGGCCAGGTGTGTGCTAGCTATAACCTCCAGACAGCCAGGGCCAGGTGTGCGCTAGCTATATCCTCCAGAAAGCCAGGGCCAGGTGTGTGCTAGCTATATCTTCCAGACAGCCAAGGCCATGTGTGCGCTAGCTATATCCTCCAGACAGCCAAGGCCATGTGTGCGCTAGCTATATCCTCCAGACAGCCAGGGCCAGGTGTGCGCTAGCTACATCCTCCAGACAGCCAGGGCCAGGTGTGTGCTAGCTTACTCCTCCAGACAGCCAGGGCCAGGTGTGTGCAAGCTATATCCTCCAGACAGCCAGGGCCAGGTGTGCGCTAGCTATATCCTCCAGACAGCCAGGGCCAGGTGTGCGCTAGCTATATTCTCCAGACAGCCCGGGCAAGGTGTGTGCTAGCTAACTCCTCCAGACAGCCAGGGCCAGGTATGCACTAGCTATATCCTCCAGACAGCCAGGGCCAGGTGTGCGCTAGCTAACTCCTCCAGACAGCCAGGGTCAGGTGTGTGCAAGCTATATCCTCCAGACTGCCAGGGCCAGGTGTGTGCTAGCTATATCCTCCAGACAGCCAGGGCCAGGTGTGTGCTAGCTATATTCTCCAGACAGCCAGGGTCAGGTGGGTGCTCTCTATATCCTCCAGACAGCCAGGGCCAGGTGTGCGCTAGCTATATCCTCCAGACAGCCAGGGCCAGGTGTGTGCTAGCTAACTCCTCCAGACAGCCAGGGCCAGGTGTGTGCTAGCTATATCCTCCAGACAGCCAGGGCCAGGTGTGTGCTATCTAACTCCTCCAGACAGCCAGGGCCAGGTGTGCGCTAGCTATATTCTCAAGACAGCCAGGGCCAGGTGTGTGCTAGCTATATCCTCCAGACAGCCAGGGCCAGGTGTGTGCTAGCTATATCCTCCAGACAGCCAGGGCCAGGTGTGTGCTAGCTAACTCCTCCAGACAGCCAGGGCCAGGTGTGTGCAAGCTATATCCTCCAGACAGCCAGGGCCAGGTGTGCGCTAGCTATATCCTCCAGACAGCCAGGGCCAGGTGTGTGCTAGCTATATCCTCCAGTCAGCCATGGCCAGGTGTGCGCTAGCTAATTCCTCCAGACAACCAGGGCCAGGAATGCACTAGATAATTCCTTCAGACAGCCAGGGCCAGGTGAACAATACCTCATCCAGACAACCATGGTCAAGTGTGCAATTGCTAACTCCTCCAGACAGCCATGGCCAGGTGTGCGCTTACTAACTCCTCAAGACAGCCATGGCCAGGTCTGCACTAGCTAACACCTCCAGACAGCCATGGCCAGGTGTGTGCTAGGTAAGTCCACCAGATAGCCATGGCCAGGTGGACGATACCTCCTCCAGACAACCTAGACCAAGTGTGCTCTAGCTTACTCATCCAGACAACAAAGGTCAGGTGCGTGCTAGCTAATTGCTCAGGACAGCCATGACCAGATGTACAGTACAGACCAAAAGTTTGGATACACCTTCTCATTTAAAGATTTTTCTGTATTTTCATGACTATAAAAATTGTACATTCACACTGAAGGCATCAAAACTATGAATTAACACATGTGGAATTATATACTTAACAAAAATGTGTGAAACAACTGAAAATATGTCTTATATTCTAGGTTCTTCAAAGTAGCCACCTTTTGCTTTGATGACTGCTTTGCACACTCTTGGCATTCTCTTGATGAGCTTCAAGAGGTAGTCACCGGAAATGGTTTTCACTTCACAGGTGTGCCCTGTCAGGTTTAATAAGTGGGATTTCTT
The DNA here is from genome assembly GCF_046119375.1 of Phyllobates terribilis. Classification (NCBI taxonomy): domain Eukaryota; kingdom Metazoa; phylum Chordata; class Amphibia; order Anura; family Dendrobatidae; genus Phyllobates; species Phyllobates terribilis. The sequence goes on along the minus strand of NW_027362764.1, from coordinate 750,797,869 downwards.
GCCTTTTAAATGGGATTGGGACCATCAGTTGTGTTGTGCAGAAGTCTGGTGGATGCACAGCTGATAGTCCTACTGAATAGAATGTTAGAAATTGTATTATGGCAAGAAAAAAGCAGCTAAGCAAAGAAAAACGAGTGGCCATCATTACTTTAAGAAATGAAGGTCAGTCAGTGCGAAAAATAGGGAAAACTTTGAAAGTGTCCCCAAGTGCAGTTGCAAAAACCATCAAGCGCTACAAAGAAACTGGCTCACATGAGGACCGCCCCAGGAAAGGAAGACCAAGAGTCACCTTTGCTTCTGAGGATAAGTTTATTCGAGTCACCAGCCTCAGAAATCGCAGATTAACAGCAGCTCAGATTAGAGACCATGTCAATGCCACACAGAGTTCTAGCAGCAGACACATCTCTACAACAACTGTTAAGAGGAGACTTTGTGCAGCAGGCCTTCATGGTAAAATAGCTGCTAGGAAACCACTGCTAAGGACAGGCAACAAGCAGAAGAGACTTGTTTGGGCTAAATAACACAAGGAATGGACATTAGACCAGTGGATATCTGTGCTTTGGTCTGATGAGTCCAAATTTGAGAGCTTTGGTTCCAACCACCGTGTCTTTGTGCGACGCAGAAAAGGTGAACGGATGGACTCTACATGCCTGGTTCCCACCGTGAAGCATGGAGGAGGAGGTGTGATGGTGTGGGGGTGCTTTGCTGGTGACACTGTTGGGGATTTATTCAAAATTGAAGGCATACTGAACCAGCATGGCTACCACAGCATCTTGCAGCGGCATGCTATTCCATCCGGTTTGCGTTTTGTTGGACCATCATTTATTTTTCAACAGGACAATGACCCCAAACACACCTCCAGGCTGTGTAAGGGCTATTTGACCAAGAGGGAGAGTGATGGGGTGCTACGCCAGATGACCTGGCCTCCACAGTCACCAGACCTGAACCCAATCGAGATGGTTTGGGGTGAGCTGGACCGCAGAGTGAAGGCAAAAGGGCCAACAAGTGCTAAGCATCTCTGGGAACTCCTTCAAGATTGTTGGAAGACCATTTCCGGTGACTACCTCTTGAAGCTCATCAAGAGAATGCCAAGAGTGTGCAAAGCAGTCATCAAAGCAAAAGGGGCTACTTTGAAGAACCTAGAATATAAGACATATGTTCAGTTATTTCACACTTTTTTGTTAACTATATAATTCCACATGTGTTAATTCATAGTTTTGATGCCTTCAGTGTGAATGTACAATTTTCATAGTCATGAAAATACAGAAAAATCTTTAAATGAGAAGGTGTGTCCAAACTTTTGGTCTGTACTGTATGTTAATCATATTCTTTAGGTGCATGTTTGCTAACTTTTCCAGACAACCTGGACAAGGTATATGCTTGCTACAGAAACTCCTCCAGACAGCCTACAACATGTATATGCTCACAAACTCCTTCAGACAGCCTGAGACAAGTGTACACGTGCTAAGGCCTCCAAAGAGCATGGGCTACCTAATTTACACAGCTAGTCACCAATGTTCACCAAATCCTCTAGACAGACAGAGACTGGCTTACACTGACTACGTCGTCCAGATAGGCTGGGTCAGGCATATGCTCACTTACTCCACCAGCCAGCGCCAGAAGCTGACTTGCCGAACTCAAGAATTGGTCTAATAAATTAGGTTCTTTCCTAGAGACTTTGTCACCTCTCGCATTTACAGGATCTCTATTGGCCTGTATCTACTAGGAACTGAGTCCAATAATACAAAACTATTACCAAATTTATGATACAATTGTTATAGCGGTTTAGGAGCCCTCATTGTTTAGGAGTTGATATGGTTTTCATTAGATGTTTTGCCTTTGGTTATTTGATTCCCTATACTGCGTGCAGCATACCATTACATTGCACAACATTGAGTGGTAAAATATGTCTCGATAATATCTCTAACCTTTGAATATAGAATTTTTGGAGAAACACATAAGCTGATAAATTCACAAGAGATACATGTACATTTTTCCTAGCAATACTGCATATTTCTGGGCTCTTAAATGTCGTCATTACCACAATGAACGTGTATTTTAATTGTTGCAAAGATCGAGCACCATTAAAAACTGGGTGCCATAAAACGGGAGAATAAACCAGTAGACATTTAATGAGTACCTGTTGTTTCATGTAACTTTTCAGACTAGTATCCTGTGTTTTTCACTAGTTTTCCTCTCTACAGTCTCTATTTTTGAATTTTCCGTTGTCCTTGAGCTAGTAGACACAATACACGGAGAAGAGGCGATCCTGCTCCCCTCTGTGCTAGAAACAGTGTTCATCATAGAGGTCATTAAAGAGCAGAACTGAGCAGTGTAGATGTGAATGCAGCTCTTGTATAACACTTACTGGAAAGCAGCCGCACATTCTGTGCGTGTCTGCGCCTATCACTCTCTTCTCCATCCTGCTCTCTTTTCCATAGAATTCCAATAGGAAGATGTAAATTCATCCCTCAATGAGATGGCAGTCTGCTTTATTTTGAGCAAAATGGATTTTAATAGTTTTTTTCTAGAGTAAATGATGAGTTCCAGAGGCATAAGAGAAGAAGTGGCTCATAAGTGGAGAAAGTGGCATATTTTTGTAGGACGATGTAATACAAACTTTCTTATATTCGATTTTACTATTGATTTCTGCAAAGTTAATTAAAACATTAATATCAACAAGGATTGGAGTGCACTCAGAAATTAGAGTGGAGGGTACGGCCACTGTCACATATCAGTTTGAAGAATTCACTTATAAGATGCAAAGTGACAAACAGTCTTTTATTGTTATTCAGAAGTGCTAGGAGTCAACAAACAGTAGATGTCATTTACGACAATCCATCACGTTTCGACCCTCCTGGGAATTTTTTTCAATATTGTCGCTGAATTCAGAGATGGTGAAAAATTAGACCCTGATTCCCGACTTAGTGACTTCGTTTCCCACTTCAACTAAATACTAAGAAAGACCCTCGAGAGTGAACAGGCTATCTCTGCATGTGTCACAGCTGTCTAACAGCCGTGACACTTGCAGGCGTGGCGACAATGAATGAAATGCCGAGCACGCCAAAATACTCGGCGAGCGCCCGAGCGCGCTCGCCGAAAGGGTTCATGAGACATACTCGATCATCATTAATATTGAACTATTGACCCTCCAGACACCAGGGAATTTTTCTTTGTCATTTGTACTTCGTTTTTACTAGTAGAGTATTTGTTGCTACTTTTATAGTGCCGATATCCTGCGCGGCTCTTGTACGGAGATTGTCACTATTCACATCAGTCCCTATGGGACTCAAAGTGTCATTTATAAACTAACACATACACACTAGAGATAAGTGCATACAAAACCAATTAACCTCTTAGTATGATTAGTAGTGTGGAAGTAAAGTGAAGAACCTGAAAAAAAAACCACACAACACAAAAGCAAAGAAATGGGAAGATTGTGCTGCAGCTTCAAGTAAATATATCTGACTCTAGTGCTGGATTCACAGTCACACTGCTCAGTACTTCTGTGTAATGCCTTCCATGCAACTGCTCCTGTCTGCTACATAGATAGAAAAGCAGGAATCACTCTTGTCTGTGTATGGCAGACATCATAGCAACTAGTCTCTACCCAGTAGCTCAGAGACAACTGAAAACTAGAGATAGAGCTTGCAGAGGAGGGAAACTGCTGAAAAAGACAGGATGCAAATCATATAATGGTCAGAAAGTGTTAATTCTCATTTACACAAACTACTGAGAAACAGGGACTTGGACACTAGACTATAAAATAAAGGAGAATGTTTGCATTTTTCCTATCTGACAAACAGAGGCACAATTGTCCTTCTATGTAGAATCTGTTCTTTTACATAGTTTTGTATTAGGTGACACATTTTACGAGCAGATTATTTTGTAACTTCATTTATTGTCCTTCTATTCAACACACATGTTGCTCTATTACGTGTGCCAACGATAATCCTGGTTGTTGGGGCCGAGCAGGACTTAAAGCTCAGATTCCAAACTATGAAAGCATCCTTTGAAAGTCTGCCCAAAGCCTGGCACAAGTAAAGTCAGCATGAAAAGATTAGATCAGCACCACGGCGTGCAACTAACAGTATTACCTAAATATGGAAATATGGTGATACTACACTCCGCAACATTAAAGTTGCAACATGAAGAAGAAAAAGTTGTGGAATGATGGAAATCACAGGATGGATAGATGTGTTACTGATCTGCAAATGATGAAAAAATTTAAATAAAATTGGTAATGAGAGCTATGCGCAGAAATCCTGCCACCTACAGTCTCAACTGATATCAATGAGGTTATTAATGGTTGATAAAGGTCCCTGTTGCTGCCATGCTATAGGCTGAGCTTCAAAAGAAACCCCAATTTACACTGTATATTGAAATACTTTGATATTGCAGTATTTAGTATTAAAGATTGGATGACCACAGGTTCAAGTTCCCTAAGGGGACTAAAAAAATAAGGTAAAAAACTAAAAGATTAAAAAATATACAGTACAGACCAAAAGTTTGGACACACCTTCTCATTTAAAGATTTTTCTGTATTTTCGTGACTATGAAAATTGTACATTCACACTGAAGGCATCAAAACTATGAATTAACACATGTGGAATTATATACTTAACAAAAAAGTGTGAAACAACTGAAAATATGTCTTATATTCTAGGTTCTTCAAAGTAGCCACCTTTTGCTTTGATGACTGCTTTGCACACTCTTGGCATTCTCTTGATGAGCTTCAAGAGGTAGTCACCGGAAATGGTCTTCCAAGAATCTTGAAGGAGTTCCCAGAGATGCTTAGCACTTGTTGGCCCTTTTGCCTTCACTCTGCGGTCCAGCTCACCCCAAACCATCTCGATTGGGTTCAGGTCTGGTGACTGTGGAGGCCAGGTCATCTGGCGTAGCACCCCATCACTCTCCCTCTTGGTCAAATAGCCCTTACACAGCCTGGAGATGTGTTTGGGGTCATTGTCCTGTTGAAAAATAAATGATGGTCAAACTAAACGCAAACCGGATGGAATAGCATGCCGCTGCAAGATGCTGTGGTAGCCATGCTGGTTCAGTATGTCTTCAATTTGGAATAAATCCCCAACAGTGTCACCAGCAAAGCACCCCCACACCATCACACCTCCTCCTCCATGCTCCACGGTGGGAACCAGGCATGTAGAGTCCATCCGTTCACCTTTTCTGCGTTGCACAAAGACACGGTGGTTTGAACTAATGATCTCAAATTTGGACTCATCAGACCAAAGCACAGATTTCCACTGGTCTAATGTCCATTCCTTGTGTTCTTTAGCCCAAACAAGTCTCTTCTGCTTGTTGCCTGTCCTTAGCAGTGGTTTCCTAGCAGCTATTTTACCATGAAGGCCTGCTGCACAAAGTCTCCTCTTAACAGTTGTTGTAGAGATGTGTCTGCTGCTAGAACTCTGTGTGGCATTGACCTGGTCTCTAATCTGAGCTGCTGTTAACCTGCGATTTCTGAGGCTGGTGACTCGGATAAACTTATCCTCAGAAGCAGAGGTGACTCTTGGTCTTCCTTTCCTGGGGCGGTCCTCATGTGAGCCAGTTTCTATGTAGCGCTTGATGGTTTTTGCAACTGCACTTGGGGACACTTTCAAAGTTTTCCCAATTTTTCGCACTGACTGACCTTCATTTCTTAAAGTAATGATGTCCACTCGTTTTTCTTTACTTAGCTGCTTTTTTCTTGTCATAATACAAATTCTAACAGTCTACTCAGTAGGACTATCAGCTGTGTATCCACCAGACTTCTGCACAACACAACCGATGGTCCCAACCCCATTTATAAGGACAGAAATCCCACTTATTAAACCTGACAGGGCACACTTGTAAAGTGAAAACCATTTCCGGTGACTACCTTTTGAACCTCATCAAGAGAATGCTAAGAGTGTGCAAAGCAGTCATCAAAGCAAAAGGTGGCTACTTTGAAAAACCTAGAATATAAGAAATATTTTCAGTTGTTTCACACTTTTTTGTGTTAATTCATAGTTTTGATGCCTTCAGTGTAAATGTACAATTTTCATAGTCATGAAAATACAGAAAAATCTTTAAATGAGAAGGTGTGTCCAAACTTTTGGTCTGTACTGTATATATTTGTAAAAGATCAAATCACCACTTCATTCCACCCATTAAAAACAAAGAAACTAAAAAATAAATAAAACAAAAACATGTTTGGTTTCATCGCATTCTCCTCCTCCTGCGATGTATATGCCGCAGCTCCTCCTGTGATGTATATGCCACAGCTCCTCCTGTGATGTATATGCCTCAGCATCTCCTGTGATGTATATGCCACAGCTCCTCCTGTGATGTATATGCCTCAGCATCTCCTGTGATGTATATGCCCCAGCTCCTTCTGTGAGGTATATGCCTCAGCATCTCCTGTGATGTATATGCCTTAGCTCCTTCTTTTAATGTGATGTATATGCCTCAGCGTCTCCTGTGATGTATATGCCCCAGCTCCTCCTGTGATGCATATGCCTCAGCATCTCCTGTGATGTATATGCCTCAGCTCCTCCTGTGATGTATATGTCTCAGTGTCTCCTGTGATTTATGTGCCTCAGCGTCTCCTGTGATGTATATGCCCCAGCTCCTCCTGTGATGCATATGCCTCAGCATCTCCTGTGATGTATATGCCTCAGCTCCTCCTGTGATGTATATGTCTCAGTGTCTCCTGTGATTTATGTGCCTCAGCGTCTCCTGTGATGTATATGCCCCAGCTCCTCCTGTGATGTATATGCCTCAGCGTCTCCTGTGATGTATATGCCTCAGCTCCTCCTGTGATGTATATGCCTCAGCGTCTCCTGTGATGTATGTGCCTCAGCATCTCCTGTGATGTATGTGCCTCAGCGTCTCCTGTGATGTATATACCTTAGCTCCTCCTGTGATGTATATGCCTCAGCTCCTCCTGTGATGTATATGTCTCAGTGTCTCCTGTGATTTATGTGCCTCAGCGTCTCCTGTGATGTATATGCCCTAGCTCCTCCTGTGATGTATATACCTCAGCATCTCCTGTGATGTATGTGCCTCAGCGTCTCCTGTGATGTATATACCTTAGCTCCTCCTGTGATGTATATGCCTCAGCTCCTCCTGTGATGTATATGTCTCAGTGTCTCCTGTGATTTATGTGCCTCAGCGTCTCCTGTGATGTATATGCCCTAGCTCCTCCTGTGATGTCTATGCCTCAGCGTCTCCTGTGATGTATATTCCTCAGCTCCTCCTGTGATGTATATGCCTCAGCATCTCCTGTGATGTATGTCCCTCAGCATCTCCTGTGATGTATGTGCCTCAGCATCTCCCGTGATGTATGTGCCTCAGCGTCTCCTGTGATGTATATGACTTGGTGTCTCCTGTGAAGTACACACCTCAGTGTTTCCTATGTGATGCATACAGTACATCACACAGATGTGCATGTACACATGTACATCTATATGTATATGACCTGGTGTCTCCTGTGAAGTACACACCCCAGTGTTTCCTATGTGATGTATACAGTACATCACACAGATGTACATGTACACAGTACATGTATACAGACATTAATTAATATCTCACCACAACTGGTTCATGTTTTAATGAACTTCTAACAAAGACCTATTTTGTACATCACTCCTGGTTGGATGTGCCAAACTCCTAACCACTTTCCTGTGATGTATATAGAGCAGCTTTGATGTCTCCAATGTGATGTATACTGTTGACCCCTCACTGCTTGATTTCAATATATGTAACATGAGCAGAGATTTCCCCCTGTGAGGAGACCTGTAGTGTAATAGACATCTGTGTTCAGAACTTACTGCTGTGAGTTCTTTGCAAAATTCATTGCGAAGAGTCGCAAATCTAGAAAAGCAGTTACGAGTAGCAACATCATCCATACCACCTAACATCACATGCTGCACCAAAGAGAAGCAACTGCAGCCTTCACATTAGGGGGGAGATAATTAAATATTTGACCAATTTGGGGTGAATTTAAAGTTGAAAATTTTGTACGGCCCCTGAGTGATGGTCTAAATATCCAAATGGCACCTTGCAGAAGAAAGGTTCCCCACCCCTGACCTATAGTGACAACCTGAAGTGCAGCATTTCACAATGCTCCTATGAGAGGACAACCATGGTTACATCAAGTCCTCCAGAGTAAGATCTGCTTTTTTGAATCGGCCAAGGAAGGTCAAATACTATGAAATCCATTTAACAATTATCTCACCATCCAAGGATTAAAAAGCAATTGGCACATTAAGATCAGCCAAAGGGTGAATATAACCTGTGATCAAAAAGCCCCTTTACTTTTAGCCACTTTATTAGTGCCTGTAGACCCATGGAAACTAGTTTTTCAATGTCCAAAATGGGGCTTAGAAAACATTTTGGCAGCTATGTTGATCTCCTTCCCCTTCTTCCAACTGTGAAGTTCCTACACCATTCAACTAAACAGTGTCGCCCTAAAAGTGTCCTGTTTCCAAGAAGATGAAAAAATGGGTCTCTTCTTCAAGCTCCTTATTGGCACTTTTAAAACAATTAAGGGATCATATCAGTGTCCTTCTATTCAACTTTGGCAGAAGAACATCCTATAGAGGCACTCGGCCCCTTGGTTCTCCCAATGTTTAGGGTGGACCTTCGCAAAAAATCAACAATTGGTTTTGATGTGTAAAGATTTAGGTCTGAAAATACTCATCAACTCTTGTTTCCCACCTGTAATGGGGGGCACCATTTAAATTCCACCAAAAAGGCTTGAATGATCCCTGTAACAGCCAAAGGTACCGGTATAAATAGATGACATCTTCTATGACATAAATTAAGTAATTTACACATAAATCAAAACAGACCGGTAACTTTAGCAAAAAAAAAATGTGGGCATCCTTCCAATGATGGCAATATAAGGAACATTATGGGGCTTTAAATGATAGGTGTATAGCGACTTCCGCACATAATTACACCCAGGTCCTCGTGAAGCATCTAGAGTGTCACAACCACCTAGTGATGGCACAATCAGGTGACAATGGTTCATCACTTTCTTTGGATTCTATATTTAGGTGAGAGATAATTACATGGCCTGACTCACCGCCGCGCTGACAATACCTCCTGTTAGTAATCATAAAGATTTATCTTCCTTTTCTAGTGATTTTCAAGTTACCAAGAAAAGCTGAATGAGTTGCTTATCCTGTATGATGCACACGGTACTGGTGTCTGCCTACATTGACTCATGCACAAATATTTAACGAAGTAGCAGTGTCAGAACCTGTCCGTCTGGATCCCAGCTAGAAATACATCATAAAGAGTCACAGTCAAAAAATGTAGCATGGCATTGCCCCTAAGTCACAAAACCTCCTACAGGTGCATGAGGTGAGCTCAATATACCACCCCGGCTCCAGATTACTCCCTTTACTTCTCTGCTCCAGGTTCCCAACTTGAGAGTTTATATTCAGGTACCTCCTTTTGTGCCTCTGCTCCAGGTTCTCATTTCATGTGTCTTCACCAGTAGTGTTGAGCCACCCCCGTAGTGTTCGAGTTCGGTTCGGTTCGTCGAACACCCGTGTGTTCGCCGAACTGTTCGTCGAACTGTTCGTCGAACACCTTCGAACACCGTTAAAACCAATGGCAGGCAAACAAAAACACATAGAAACACATAGAAAACACCTTCAAAGGTGTCCAAAAGCTGACAAACTGCTCAGAAGACACAACTAACACATGGAAAAGTGACAAGTACATATAGTCATGCGAAAAGAAAAGAGGTGGAGGAGTAAAAGGAGGGGGAGACACAGATATAGGCATGTCATGCCCTTCTAAAATCCAAAAAGTGAGAAGCCGAGACGGCCAGTCCGCTCCTGCCCGTGCCACCTCCGTGTCGCCGGGTTTGTGCCAGAGCCGCGGTGAACCCTGACGGCCAGCCCCCCTCTCCCAATACTGGTGCCTGTCCGCTGGTGGGTCGAGAGAGCCCCCCTGTGGTGGAGGCAGCTCTAAGCTTTTTAATTTAAATTGTCCCTCTAATTTAAATGAATACACTTTAAATCCATTTACAAGGATCTATTGGAGGGCAAGTCTCATGCCAGCAGCCGCGTAATTCCAGCTCCAGTAGCGTCCACTAAAGCTGCTGCAGTTAAAAAGCTTTTATAAGGATCGAGCTCGGCTGTCCACCGCAAGGCATCCTAGTGCCAGTCCCAGCCCCTATGCCTTGGGGTGCCTCCTGATGCTCTTCACTAAGTATCCCGTGGTCCCGAAGCATTTCCTTTGAAAAAATTAAGTGTCCAAACTACAGGTGGTGTAGCTTGCTTAACAGCCGGGATAATCCGCTGACTAGCAGACACTGCTACTAGGCACAAAGTATTTCCTGGGCTAGATGCAGTTAAAAATTTGTAAGTAGATACTCTCGTTGGATGCTGAGAAAGCATTCCATAGAGTCTCCTGGCACGCCATATATGATTCTCTTAAAAAGCTTGGGGTAGGGGTCTAGGGGACCCTTTTATAGCCAAAATCACGGCCCTGTATCACAATACGTCACCTAGGCTGAAGATAAATGGAACTGTAGCACCGAGGGCTCGGTTGCTACAGACGTATTGCACCTCACCCAGAGGTGTGATATCTCACTCTCAGATAAGGATGGAGTGTGGATCAGGACCCGACACCTGCATGCATTACACCACATTGCCGTGGGGCAGGGCGACCAATATGCCCCTGAGATGGGCACGACAGTCCCTGTCCCTGGCTGGAGTGGGGGGAGGGAACACTGAGGAAGGGGAACCCTGCAGTGCAGGAGCAGGGAGGAAGCAGTTCCTGGGTGCATTGAGAAGGGAGTATAAAAGGTGGGCACCATCTTAGTTCAGTGCAGAGAAGTCTGAGCAGAAGTGGCAGGGAGCAGGGGCTCTGCATGAGCTCTGCTCCGGAGGCGGGCCTAGTAACAGAGGCCCAGGCCTGCAAGAGGGAGAAGGAAGGAAGAGGAGCGGAGAAGGCTCCAGGAACGAGGAATGAAGGGATCCCAGGGGTGCGGACGGGCGAGTCGCCACCGCACGCCCGAATCCACCTGCGTGGAGGGGTCAGGCCAAAGGGGGAGACCGGTCCCCGAACTAGTGGAGGCAGGAAACGACCCTCAGCTAGAAACCGGAGGCTGTGACATTTTATGTGGCGCAGCCCCTTGCTCCACCCGCTAGGAAGGCACCACATAGGGTCAGGTAAACTGGCGCCAAGTTTACCAAGAGGAGGCCCGAGGCAGCCGGACAGAAGTGTTGGTAAGAAAGGCCAGACAAAGGACACACAAAGGGGGTCCTGTGAAGCGCTCCAAAGTTATCTGGGAGTTGTCTGAGCCCCTCACCTGGTGAGCACAGTACGACGTGGGCAGCCGTTACCTGCAGACGTGGTCTGGATAATAAGAACTGTGAGTAAAGGCCCTGAACTGCATCACTGACTCCGTGTCGTTACTGCTGCTGCCCTGCACCATCACCCCCATCCTCCGCATACACTGCCCTGAGGCTATACTCCTCCCGTGGGGAGTTATGCTACGCTCTGCTGCACCCACAACACCAGCCTTAGCGGTCTGCCCTATAGCGGCGGTTCACTCTGACCGCAATCCACGGGTGGCGTAGTCAGACATTTAAACATCAAAACCACATAAATAGTTCCGCCACTGGTTTGACCGCCCTGAGCCACGGAACCGGATCGCCGCCACGAAGACTACAACCACCAGCATCCACCAAAAAGGGTCCGGCTCCGGGTGTCCCAAGGCCCAGGGGGTGCGTCAGAACATTTTCATCACCTTTCACAATCACCAATGGGACAAGGCAGGGATGTCCTCTGTCCCCTCTCTTATACATCCTAGTGACGGAGCACCTGCTCTCATCAATTCGCCATAACCCCTATATTAGGTGGATTGAGGTGGGAGGCACCGAGTACAAGTGCTCTCTATTTGCTGATGATGTCCTAGTATATATCACTCAATCACATATATCCATCCCTGCTGTTATGGCTGAAATAGATCACTTTGTTACATGGTAAAATTTTAAAATCAATGCAGCGAAGTCTGAGGCCCTCGATGTCTCCCTCCCCAAATCCATATAGGATTCCATCCAGTCCAACTTTCCCTTTGCCTGGCCCTCACAGGGTATCAAATACTTAGGAATTCCTATTCATAGAGACCTCTCCCATCTATGTTATCTTAATTTTGGGCCCTTTATTGAACAATTCCATACAGACCACGGTTGGCAAGTTAGAACTGTAAGATTCACTACGTGAACCACTGGTGTTTTGTGGAAAAGCACATGTACACCGCGTTCCAAATTATTATGCAAAAAGTGTTTAGGAGTGATAAGGGAAGAATTTGTTTGTTTGTCAGTTAAACTCATTGATGGTGATGTGTGTCAGGGCTCTTTATATCACTGTAAGCAATTGCAGACACCTGTGCTAATTAGTTTGGCAGGTGTGTCCAATGAAAGGCAAGACTACTTAAGAAGGCTCTCTCACATTATTAAGCAGCCTACATTTTCTGCCAAAATGGGAAAGAAAAAGAATGTGTCGGCTGCTGAGAAGCAACAAATTGTGGAGTGTTTAGGTCAAGGCATGACTACAATCAACATTGTGCGATGATCAGGATGAAGTGTCTTGGCAATCAAGAAGTATGTAGCTGATTCACAGTACACACGTGTGCGTGCTGATAAGGGCAAATTGAGGACTCTTTCCTACAGGCAATTACGTCAGGTTGAAACAGCAGCGGCAAAAAAGCCTTGTCATAGCAGCAGACAAGTTTTTGAAGCTGCTTGTGCCTCCAACGTCCCCCGAACAACAAGATGCAGGGTCCTTCAGAGGTTTACAGCTGTGCATATGCCATCCTGTCGACCTCCTCTATCCACTTCACACAAGCAGAAACGGCTCCAGTGGGCCAAACATTACATGAAGACTGATTTCAAAACTGTTTTGTTCACGGATGAGTGCCGTGCAGCGCTCGATGGTCCAGATGAATGGAGTGGAGGATGGCTGGTTGATGAACACCCCACGCAAACACGGCTACAGCGCCAACAAGGAGGAGGTGGAGTAATGTTTTGGGCTGGAATCATGGGGAGAGAGATTGTCGGCCCCTTTAGGATCCCTGAAGGCGCTAAAGATGAACTCCATAATGTATGTGGATTTTCTCAAACAGCACTTCCTGCCATGGTTCAAGAAGAAGAACCGTGTATTTCACAGCAAGATCATTTTTCTGCATGATAATGCACCATCTCATGCTGCACATAAAACATCTGCATCTCTGGCTGATATGGGCATAAAAGGGGACAAACTTATGGTGTGACCCCCATGCTCCCCTGACCTCTACCCCATTCAGAACCTTTGGAGCATCATTAAAGGAGTGTCTATGATGGCGGGAGGCAGTTCACATCTAAGCAACAGCTCTGGGAGGGTATTCTGTCCTCATGCAAAACAATTGAAGCAGAAACCATCCAAAACCTGACAAATTCAATGGACGAGAGAGTTCAGAAGCTCCTTTCGAACAAGGGGTCCTATGTGAAAATGTAACATCACTTAGAATAAAGTTTTGAGTTGAAAACTGTTTGATTTCAGTTTCTAACAACCTGCTAATGCTTATAATTTCAAAAATGACCATTTTTTTGGTCTTTATTAAAATGAAAAGGTTGATCGAAAAGTTTGGGGGATCTAAGAGTGTGGCAACCCAGTAGTCATGATTACTTCGAATTCTGACAATATGAGGGTCATGCTGCAGGTAGTGCAGCAAGAAGGCACTTATGTGTCTTGCGCATCTCGGAGCCCCAAAATTATTTTCCGGGCTAGATGCAGCTAAAAATTATTTTTAATTTTAAATCTGGTGAAGCTTATTATAGATGGCCTAATAGGATCAGTGCTGCACACTGCTACAAAGCCCAAATTATTTTCCAGTCAAGATACAGATAAACATGATTAGTAATTTGAAAGCTTAAAACGGTTGGTAGGGTGATTTTAACCAATCATCAAGCTTTTACTCTCCCCAGGATGACACAGGGGTAGAAAAGTCGTTTCGGATCCATGATTTGTTCATCTTTATGAACGTGAGTCTGTCTACATTATCAGTGGAGAGCCGCGTGCGCTTATCTGTCAGCACACCACCAGCAGCGCTGAACACACGTTCAGACAGAACGCTGGCTGCGGGGCATGACAAGATCTCCAAGGCGTAAGTGGCTAGCTCCGGCCATTTATCCAGATTGGAAGCCCAAAAAGAGCAAGGGTCCAGTGACACAGTCGTGGCTTCAATGTTTACTTGGAGATACTCCTGTACCATCGTCTCTAGGCGTTGACTATGTGTCAGACTTCTTGTCTCCTGTGGCCTTGCAAAGGATGGGCTAAAAAAGTGGTGAAATGATTCCGCAAAATTGATGTTACCAGCAGATACTGTGGTTCTGTTATGGTTTGAGTGCTGAACACTTGACGGTCCCACGGTTGGCAAGTTGGAACTGTGAGATTCACTACGTGCACCACTGGTATTTTGTGGAAAAGCACATGTAAGATTCTGCAACAGTCTCTGCTGATACTCCTGCATGCGTGCATCCCTTTCTATGGCAGGAATAATTTCTGCAAATTTACTTTTGTACCGGGGATCTAACAGTGTGGCAACCCAGTAGTCAGGATTATTTCTAATTCTCACAATTCGAGGGTCATGTTGCAGGTAGTGCAGCAAGAAGGCACTCATGTGTGTTGCGCATCCAGGAGCACCAAGTCCCTGTTGTGTTGGTGGCGAGGTAGCAATCATGCTTCCTTCCTCTGTCCTCTCCCCCCAACCTCGCACAACAGAAATGTGATCAAGGTCTCCCTCATCTGATGAGTCTTCCATCAGTTCGTCCTCCACTTCTTCCTGGGCTCCTGCACCTTCCTCACTAGTTTGGCTGCTACCATGCGCCCTGGTAAAATCATCTCCCCCACCCTCACATGCCTGCCGCCTTGGTGCTGCCGACCGTCTGGACCTTGCAGATGTTAGCCCTTCCGCATACAACTCCTCCTCCTCTACTTCCTCCACCTCCTGTTGTGCCACCACCTGACTCCGAATTCTGTTTAACATGTGCTCCAGCATGTAAATCACCGGAATAGTCATGCTGATAATGGCATCGTCAGCACTAAACATCTTCGTCGCCATTTCAAAACTGTGCAGAAGGGTGCATAGGTCCCTGATCTGAGACCACTCCTCCAGCGTGATTTGCCCCACCTCTGAATCTCGTTGGCCCAGGCTATACGTCAGAACGTATTGCACCAGGGCTTGTCGGTGCTGCCACAGTCGCTGCAACATGTGCAGAGTTGAATTCCACCGGGTAGGCACATCGCATTTTAGCCGGTGAAGTGGCAGGCCCAACGACTTCTGTAGAGATGTAAGTCGCTGAGCTGCGGGATGCGAACGGCGGAAGTGAGCACACAGCGACCGTGCCCTCTGCAGAAGGCCATCTAGTCTGGGATAGTGGGCTAAAAATTGCTGGACAACCAGGTTCAACACGTGAGCCATACAAGGCACGTGTGTGACATTGCCCCGGCGAAGGGCCGCACCCAGGTTTGCAGCATTGTCGCACACGGCCTTCCCTGGTTTCAGGTCCAGTGGAGACAACCATTCATGAAATTGGTTCTCCAGAGCTGACCACAACTCCTCAGCTGTGTGACTCACATTTCCCAGACATTTCAATGTAAAAACCGCCTGATGACGTTGAGCCCTACTGCCAGCATAGTAAGGAGGTGTGCAGGATCCCTTCTGCGCAGTTAGAAAGCTTGTGGCATGACCAGACAGGCTTTGGGTGCAGGTGGAAGACCGAGAGGAGGTTGAGGAGGCAGAAGCAGTGGAGGAAAAATGACATAAAGAGGATTGACGCACAACTCGTGGGGACGGCAAGACTTGGACAGCAGCCCCTTGTCCTGCTGTCACCATAGTTACCCAGTGCCCAGTCAGCGACATGTAACGCCCCTGTCCATGCCTACTCGTCCAAGTGTCTGTGGTGAAATGCACCCTGTCACACACAGAGTTTCTCAAAGAAGCGGTGATGTTGTGTGCGACATGCTGGTGGAGCGCAGGCACACCTTTCTTTGAGAAGTAGTGCCGACTGGGCATCTGGTACTGGGGCACTGCGACGGACATAAGGTCTCGAAAATCCTCTGTGTCCACCAGGCGGAAAGGCAGCATTTCTGTAGCCAAGAGCTTGCAGATGGTGAAATTCAACCTCTTAGCTTTCTCATGGCTAGGAGGAAATGGTCTTTTACTTGTCCACATCTGAGGGACCGAGGACTGGCTATTGTGCTTAGACGGGGTTGATAAGGGTGTCCCCGGCAAACTGCCGGTCTGTGAGGAAGATGCAGGCGGACATGTTAGGTTGCCTTGATCCAAAGGTGGTGCTATTGATGTCGGACAGCGCTCAAGACCAGCTGGTGTTACCACCTCCAAAGAAAATGATGACCTGCCAATCACGCTGGCTGTTGCGGGTAAAGAGGTGGCAGGTCTGCGCCCCAAAACAGGTGTGACTGCTGTCCCCCCAGTCACAGAGGATGAAGAGGCCGCGGATGCACAAGATATGGCAGACGGTGGTTGGCCCGGCCGGCTAGACCGCATTGTAGCACACTGAGCTTCCCACTGCAACTTATGCTTCATGTCCATGTGCCGGTTCATGCATGAAGTACTCAAACTATGTATTTTTTGGCCTCTACTTAGCTTTTGCTGACAAATGTTACAGATAACACGAGTTGGGTCATCTTTATCGATCTGAAAAAATGCCCAGGCTATGCAAGGCTTAGCACCCATGCGACCTGAAGAGCCACCACGACTTGTGGTGAGAGGCAGAGTTGTGTTTGAGGATGCAGTTGTTGACGTGCTTCCAGTACTACGTCTCTGTCCAGGAAGGCGCAACCTGACCTCGTCGTCACTAGCATCTTCCTCCACCTCCTCTGCTGACCTCATCTCTTGGCTGACTGTGGGTTGACAGTAAGTGGGATCTCCGACCTCATCATCATCACCCTGTGCGTTATCACACCCGTCGTCCTCAGAGCCAACCTGTTCCTGCCCTGACAAAAAACTAAAGTTGTCGCTCCAATCAGGTATTTGAGTCTTATCATCGTCTTCCTCATTGTCTCCACCAACAGGAGTTACAGTTTGGGAATGAGGGTCTACATTATGGTCAGAACCTTCTGCGTCTGGTCCTGGATCCGACTCATAAAGATTCTGGGCATCAGTGCAGATCATTTCCTCGTCTGGATTCACAGAAGCGCTGGAGTCGACCTCTGATTCCCAGGCTATAGTATGAGTAAACAGCTCTGCAGACTCAACCATCTGTTCTACCTCATACTCAGACGGGCAGCTGGAGATTTGGGAGCTGTGAGGAAGCAAGTGCGATTTGGGTGACACCTTTGAGGACTGGAGTATTTGTGATGTTGAAGTTGATGTGGAGGAGAGCCCACTTAAAGGAGCACTTGATATCCGTTGAAGCACCTGCTGTTTTTGTGCCTCATCTGGAATTTGTAGCGATTGGCGTGGCCGTAAGAAAGGGATCTTATCACATTGTCCGCTAAAAGAAGTAGACATTTTAGTTTGGCTGGAAGATGGTCTTTCTTCTGCACCTACCCCACGGACACAACCTTTTTTCCCCTTCCCAACACGCCTATTCCCCTTTCCACCAGCAGCAGGCCTTTTTCCACTCATTTTGGTGGTTAACTAATTCACAACTCTGGAGTTGTTTGCACAAAACAACAATGGATGGTAACCGAGCAGAGCTGAGTGGCCAAACTGTGGTATTAGGCCAAAACTATTGGCTGGGTTAGATGCAGAAAAAAATTATTTTTAATTTGCAACCTGATGGAGGTCAGTATAGATGGACTAATAGACCAAGTCCCACACACCGCTAGAAGCCCAAATATTTTTTCAGAGCTAGATGCAGAAAATTTTTTTATTCAATTTGCAACCTGCTGGAGGTCAGTATAGATGGACTAATAGACCAAGTCCCACACACTGCTAGAAGCCCAAATATTTTTTCAGAGCTAGATGCAGAAAAAAATTATTTTTAATTTGCAACCTGATGGAGGTCAGTATAGATGGACTAATAGACCAAGTCCCACACACTGCTAGAAGCCCAAATATTTTTTCAGAGCTAGATGCAGAAAAAAATTATTTTTAATTTGCAACCTGATGGAGGTCAGTATAGATGGACTAATAGACCAAGTCCCACACACTGCTAGAAGCCCAAATATTTTTTCAGAGCTAGATGCAGAAAAAAATTATTTTTAATTTGCAACCTGATGGAGGTCAGTATAGATGGACTAATAGACCAAGTCCCACACACCGCTAGAAGCCCAAATATTTTTTCAGAGCTAGATGCAGAAAATTTTTTTATTCAATTTGCAACCTGATGGAGGTCAGTATAGATGGACTAATAGACCAAGTCCCACACACTGCTAGAAGCCCAAATATTTTTTCAGAGCTAGATGCAGAAAAAAAATATTTTTAATTTGCAACCTGATGGAGGTCAGTATAGATGGACTAATAGACCAAGTCCCACACACTGCTAGAAGCCCAAATATTTTTTCAGAGATAAATGAAGAAAAAAATTATTTTTAATTTGCAACCTGATGGAGGTCAGTATAGATGGACTAATAGACCAAGTCCTACACACAGCTAGAAGCCCAAATATTTTTTCAGAGCTAGATGCAGAAAAAAATTATTTTTAATTTGCAACCTGATGGAGGTCAGTATAGATGGACTAATAGACCAAGTCCCACACACCGCTAGAAGCCCAAATATTTTTTCAGAGCTAGATGCAGAAAATTTTTTTATTCAATTTGCAACCTGATGGAGGTCAGTATAGATGGACTAATAGACCAAGTCCCACACACTGCTAGAAGCCCAAATATTTTTTCAGAGCTAGATGCAGAAAAAAAATATTTTTAATTTGCAACCTGATGGAGGTCAGTATAGGTGGACTAATAGAACAAGTCCCACACGCTGCTAGAAGCCCAAATATTTTTTCAGAGATAAATGAAGAAAAAAATTATTTTTAATTTGCAACCTGATGGAGGTCAGTATAGATGGACTAATAGACCAAGTCCCACACACTGCTAGAAGCCCAAATATTTTTTCAGAGCTAGATGCAGAAAAAAATTATTTTTAATTTGCAACCTGATGGAGGTCAGTATAGATGGACTAATAGAACAAGTCCCACACGCTGCTAGAAGCCCAAATATTTTTTCAGAGATAAATGAAGAAAAAAATTATTTTTAATTTGCAACCTGATGGAGGTCAGTATAGATGGACTAATAGACCAAGTCCCACACACTGCTAGAAGCCCAAATATTTTTTCAGAGCTAGATGCAGAAAAAAATTATATTCAGTTTGCAACCTGATGGAGGTCAGTATAGATGGACTAATAGAATGATGCTATGCCCAAAAGATTTTACTTCACTAGGTGCAGTAAAAAAATTGGTATTCTATACACAGGTGGTATATCTTGCAACACAGATAGGCTACTCCACTGACTAACACACTCTGCAATAGGCCAAAAAGGATTAGCTTTGCTAGATTCAGCCAAATGCTGTGAAAAAAACTTGCACAGCACTGGCACAGACCTGCCTGGCAAAAACTGATAGGAACTGATGTAACCTAGTCCTGAAAAGGACTCCAATTACAATTAGTCTTTACTCCCACAATCTATCTATTTAAGAGCACAGACCTGCCTGATAAAAGTCGTAGGAAATGCTGTAACCTAGTCCTTAAAAGGACTGCAATCACAACTATTCCCTACTCCCAAGCTATCTGTATATTTGTGCGAAAATTGGCTTGAAATTAACAAGGTATAGCGCACACAGCAACAGCGATGCCGTCTAACACGCAGCTGCAGCAGTGAGAAAATGGTGGCGACGGGGAAAATGGCTTGGTCTTATAGGGCAAGGACATGTGACATACACTGCCAATCACACATGCCCTTGCTTGTGTGAAAAAAAGCACTTCGCTCCGTGTGTGCGCTGCTGATAGGCTGACAGATTGCACCTCCCCACTGCAAATGCGGGAAAGAGAAAAAAAAATGGAGATCTTCATTGTTCCTGCAGAGATCCATCCCCTGCCCCTCCCCCCGCCCCGCTGTACACTCAAACTGCGTATTAACATTAATTTTCATCATTACTGAGAAAAAATCCAGTTATGATTTTGGTGCACGAACAGTTATCGAACATAACCTCGAACAGCCGAATTTTTCTCAAATTGTTCGTGTTCGCCGATCGGCTCGAACACCGCCCAAAACAGCTCGAATTTGAGATTGGCGAACAGTTCGAGTAGAACAACGCTCATCTCTATTCACCAGGCGTACCCTTAGTCCCTCTATTTCCACAGCAGTTTTTTTTCAATTCCTGGCTGCAGTGGTATTGACGCGCCCCTGGGCCTGTGTCGCGCTGCGTGAGCTTACCCGGAGCCTGATCTGTTGAGGGTTGTAGTCTCGTGGCGGTGACCCGGTCCGTGCCCAGGGAGTCAAACTGGACGGCAGTCTGTTAGCGGTAAATGGTTGATGACTACGCCACCCGTTGAGTGCAGCCAGGGGGCTGCTGCTGCAGGGCAGACCGCTGAGGCCGATGGTGGGATTGTGCAGCGTGATAGTATAACCCCCAACGGGAGGGGTATGGCCTCAGGGCAGCCGACGTGGATGATGGGGGTAGCAGGAACCACTCAGAGACGGTACGGTGTAGTTCAGGGTCTTTACTGGTAACAACTAAAGACCCTCCCGGAGTACTTGCTAGCGGATGGGGCCTGGTCAGTCCTTGAGCAGATGGGATCTCCCCTGGCCAGGCGTAGTTGTAGGCCTCCCAAACTGACTGTACTCTTCTGGCTACCTTGCTAGGAGCTGATGTAAGTAGCCCACGTCCCTGAGTGTACCGTGTGGTGCTCACCCGTATGGCCGGTGACTCGGGGCCTTCTAATGGCTTCCGCTCCACGATGGCGGTGCTGGTCCCACGCGTGTGACCGTGCCTTCGGGCTTCTGGGCCAGAGGACCTGAAATCCCCTGCCTGACGGATTCTGCTGCTAGGTAGGAATTAGTCCCCACAGCCTCGGACTCCGGGTCCGGTAAAAAGTCTTCTTAGTCAGGGCGAACTCTGCAGCTGCCAGCCCCTGACTCCTTGTAACTGCTGTTTCTTCCTATGCTGTCTCTACTTCTTCTCTTCTTCTACTCACTCACCCTGCCTCAGCCCCAGGTTTTTATAGGGGAAGTTCTTCCCCTCCCAAGACTGGGCAGGAGGTGTGGCATGCACAGGATCCCTGACCAAAGGACCTCCCACCTGCTCTCAGACATAACATTACGTTACTGTGGCAACCAGACCCCTGGGGTGTCACATTCCCCCCTAGTAAAATTTAGTACTCCGGGACTAAACACATTATAGAAAAACATAACAAGGTAAAAACAACAACACTAAAATACAATAAGGAAACACAATAAGATGGTCATGGCGTATCCGCAACCGGGTGCAGTCTTTGAAGAAGAGCAAAGGTGTCCATTTCACCGAAACAGGGAGACGTAACCAGGTAGGGGTCTGTTCTACCCCGAGTCCTTGACAGTCTTTAGTCCATCCTGGGTTACGCTCCAACTATGTACAAGGATTCCCGGTAAATCCACCAAGGATTCCTAAAAACAACTAGAAACACAAAATTACACACAAGCAACTATAGACAGGTAAACATACAAAATAGCTTAAACATTTAGATCCTCCAACGTGCGGGTAACTGGCCTCTAGTGGCCCTAGTGGACCTACGGAGCTGACTGTCTGGCCCTGAACTACAGGGTGTAGGAGCTGTCAAGGGTAAACTGGGCAGCTGTCTACCGGCTCTTTGTCTCACTAGGGGTACGGCAGGCTCACTATAAGCAGAGGGTTGATTCTCCTGTTCTGCTTGTGTGGAGTCTTCTGCCTCCTGGACCGGCTGTTCTTCCAGCTCTACCCGTTGCTCCGTAGGTTCTTGGGATGATGGTTGGAGGAAGGTGAGTACGGGTACCACAACTGCACCATTGACTTGAGTCCAAGACCGAGGGAAGTCCCCGAGCACGGTACTAACCATATCTTCCCTTTCCTCTACGGGTCGATGGTCTTCTTGTTCCTCTTCAGGGTTCCTCAGTTGTTCGGGACACTTCTTCAGGTGGTCCCGGGATACAATGGCTGTGGTTTCCCCTCCGTCTTTACTGATGGTACAGACCTTCGGGTTTTCGTGGCTTGAGGGCAGTACGGTGTACGGGTCCTTCTCCCACTGGTCGTCCAACTTGTGGAGCCGTCTCTTCCTCTTCAAGACCTGCTCTCCGGGTACCAGGGGAACAGCGGGAGCATACTGGTTGTTTGTCTTCTCTTGTCTTTCCCTAGCCTGACAGAGACTTCGCTCCACGCTCTCCTGTACTCTCCGGTACTGCTGCTGCCTCTCTGTGTCCCAGTCTGTTTCTGGTAAAGTGTCCTCGGGTGTCAGGACTCCCATTTCCAGGTCAACAGGTAACTTACCAGGTCTTGCCCTCATTAGGTAAGCCGGGGTACAGTTGGTGGAACCTACCGGGATGTGGTTGTATAGGTCCACCAGATCGGGCAACTTCTCAGGCCACAGACTGCGTTCTTCCAGGGGCAATGTTTTTAGAAGATCCATTACCACCTGGTTCATTTTTTCACAAAGTCCATTAGTTTGCGGATGGTAGGGTGTCGTCCTTATCTTCCGGCAGCCATACAGATTGCAGAATTCCTGGAAGACCTCCGCTTCAAAGGCAGGTCCCTGGTCCGTCAGCACTTGGTCCGGGTACCCGTGTGGATGGCAGAAGTGCTGCTGGAAGGCTCTAGCTGCTGTTTGAGCCGTTAAGTCCTTGACGGGGACGACAACCAAGAACCGGGAGTAATGATCCACGATGGTTAACGCGTAGACGTAGCCACTTCTGCTTGGGGTCAGTTTTACATGATCCAAGGCTACCAGTTCCAACGGTTGCCGGGTGACGATGGACTGCAGGGGAGTCTTCTGGCTGGCCCGGTCCTTCCTTCTCAGATTGCACGGGCCACAGTCTCTGCACCACTTCTCGATGGTTCCCCTCATGCCTACCCAGTGGAACCGCTCGCGCAGCAGGAACTCCAGCTTTTTCCACCCGAAGTGTCCAGCTCCGTCGTGGTATGCCTCCATCACCATGGCTGCGTCTCTTCGGGGCACCACTACTTGCCAGAGTAGTTCATGCGTCCGGGAGTTGACCATTCTGCGGCACAACTTCCCCTTGTAAAGGAATAGTCGACTCTTCTCCGCCCATAGTTGTTTGGCTTCCTCCGGAGCGTCTGGTTCAAGGCGAGCCTCCGGCCGAGTCAGCATCTCCTTCACCAGTCGGACGGCAGGGTCGCTGTCTTGCGTTTCCGCCCAGTTGTAGTGGGGTAAGGGGTTCAACGTAGCAGCCTGCTTACCCCTTACCCGGTGGGAATACTGGATAGTCCCATGACGGTGGAACGCAGGGAGTTCAACTTCTTCCAGTCCCTCCGGATCTTCTCCTTCGTCCGGCAGGTTGGGCATCCTGGACAGGGCGTCCGCGTTAGTATTGGAGCGTCCTGCCCGGTATTTGATTGTGAACTCGTAGTTGGACAGACGGGCCATCCACCTCTGCTCCAGGGCACCGAGTCTTGCCGTGTCCAGGTGTGTCAACGGGTTGTTATCCGTGTATACGGTGAACCGGGAAGAAGCGAGGTAATGCCTAAAGCGCTCGGTGACTGCCCATACCACGGCCAGGAACTCTAGCTTAAATGAGCTGTAATTCTCGGGGTTCCTTTCGGTGGGTCGCAGTTTTCGGCTGGCATAGGAGATTACTCGTTCTCTCCCCTGCTGAATCTGGGACAGTACGGCTCCTAGCCCGATGTTACTGGCGTCGGTGTAGAGGATGAAGGGCTGGCTATAGTCCGGGTACGCCAAGATTTCATCCCCCGTGAGGGCCATCTTCAGCTGGCGGAAGGACTCTTCTTCTAGCTCTTCCCATTTGAAGGGCGGCTTCTGGTTCTTGGCCTTCCGGGACTGGCCTATCAGGAGGTCCTGCATAGGCGCTGCCTTTTTGGTGAAACCGGGAATAAACCTTCGGTAGTAGCCTACCAACCCTAGGAACTGCCGCACTTCTTTTACGCTGGAGGGGCTTGGCCATCCCTTAATTGCGGTGATCTTATCGGGGTCGGGAGCCACTCCGTCAGCGCTCACCACGTGTCCCAGGTATTGCACCTTTGGTTTCAGGAGGTGACACTTGGAGGGTTTCACCTTTAGGCCGTAACTCGCCAGAGCTTCGAACACCTCCGCCAGGTGTTTCAGGTGGTCCTCATAAGTTTTGGAGTATACGATGACATCGTCCAGGTACAACAGGACCGTCTCGAAGTTTCTGTGGCCCAGACAGCACTCCATTAATCGTTGGAAGGTTCCTGGGGCGTTGCAGAGTCCGAACGGCATGCAGGTGAACTCGCTAAGTCCCATCGGGGTGGTGAATGCGGTCTTCTCCCGGTCCGCCTCTGCTACAGGAACCTGCCAGTACCCGCTAGTGAGATCCAAGGTAGAGAAGAAGTTAGCAGATCTTAAAGCAGCCAATGACTCCTCTATCCTTGGTAAGGGGTACGCATCCTTGTGTGTGATACGGTTGATTTTCCGGTAATCTACACACATCCTCATGGTGTTGTCTTTCTTTTTGACTAAAACTAGTGGGGCTGCCCAGGGGCTACAGCTATCCCGGATTACCCCAGCCTCCTTCATGTCTCTAAGCATCCCCTTGGCGTGTTGGTAATGTGCAGGGGGTACGGGTCGATACCTCTCTTTTATGGGAGGATGATCTCCCGTGGGGATGCGGTGTTCTACCCCCTTGACTCGCCCGAAGTCTAACGGGTGTTTACTAAACACTCTCTCATACTCTTGAACCACCCGATAGACTCCTTGTTTCTGATGTGAGGGAGTGGAGTCAGTACCCAGATGTAGTTGCTGACACCAGTCCTCCATGTCTTTCTTAGAGCCGTTACCTTCCTCCGGGTGAGATGGAGGCAAGGGTTCCACAGATTGTATAGAATTTTGATTAGTGGTATATAATTTGGCTAGCGTGGCATACCGGGGCAGGTACACTTCCCTCTCCCCGATATTTATTATGCGAACGGGCACCCTCCCATGGCGTACATTGACCACCCCCCGTGCTGTCAAAATGGTGGGCCTACTGTCTGAGTAAACTGGTTCTACCATTGCCTGGTAATCTCTACCTCTCAGACCAATAGCTGCCCGGCACCAAATCATCATTTCACTTTTTGGGGGCATGGCAATAGGAAAAGGGTCACACATTCTTACGCTACCAATCTCACCGCCGGAGAGTTCCACTTGTTGCCGTTGCATCAGTGCCCGGATCTCTTTCTGGAGCACCCGCTGCTCGCCGGAGCTGGCGTTCTTGGCAACCTGCTGTAAAAGGAAAATCACCTCTGCAAGACAATTTTCAATTACGTTAGTTCCTAGAGTTATTTTTGGGTGACTCTCATGTTTATCAATATCTACAATGATCAGTCCCTGTGCGGCCAGTTCGACTCTACCGATTTTGAGGGTCACCTCTTTAAATCCGATCTGTGGCACGGGCTGGCCATTGCTGGCGATGATACTCAAGTCGTCGTCAGGGTAGCGGGTAATATCCGAGTCATTCCAGTACTGCTTGAAGAGCACGTACGGGATGGTGGTGACCTGTGACCCGGTATCCAGTAGGGCACTCATGGGAATGCCATCCAGTACCACAGGCAAGACTGGACGTCCTCCCACATATCTGTCGCGCCAGTTCGATGGGCCTGGTGATCTTTTTCCTGGGGGTTGGCCCTCTACCCCAGGTTGTGCCCGTTTAAAGAACAGTACCTTCCCATATGTCCGGGTTGATTGCAGCGGCGGCAGATGGGTCGTCCGTCCTCGCTGTATCGGTCACTGGGTCTTCCTCTGGCCGGTGGGGTCCTCCTTGGTCGACGCCACGGGATGTCCTCCGGTCCGGATGCCAGCTGGATCTTCCCTGGGGTGGAAACCTGTAAAGACTGCACAGTTCGGGTTAGCGCAGCAACGCTCTTAACTAGCTCTTGGACCTGATGGTGTAGGTCTGGAGCCGGGTCATTGTCCAAAGCCTGCGCATCAGCTCCCACAGGCCCTGCCGACAAGGGCGCCGCCTCCTGGTGGTAAGTGATAGCTGGGCGCCTGTGGGTCACAACGCCACCCGGTGCTGGTTCTCGGAGCACCCGGATAGCTCTATCCTTGAACTGTGCAAAGTCCAGATGGGGATCCTGTAAGGCCATTGCCCGCAACTGGGTTCAGTGGGCATTGCAATATAAACCCTCTATAAATTGTTCAGTCAACAGCCTGTCCTCGTTTCCCACCCCATCAGGGTCGGTCTGCTTTATGGCCCTCAGGGCCTCTTGTAGGTTTAGTGCATAGTCCCTTATACTCTCATGCGCTCGCTGCTTGCACCCGTAGAATCTAAGCTTGATCTCGGCTGAGGTGCGGGTATCGAAGGTGTCCCTCAGCCGGGTTAGTATCTCTGCGACAGTCCTCCTCCCAGGTGGCCAAGATTTTACTTCTCTTTTGGCTGCCCCGGTTAGTTGGGCCACCAGGATGCTCGCTTTTTGCTCTTCTGTGAGGGGGTACACCTGGAAGAGGCTATCCAGCTTTTCTCTAAAGTCATGCAGGGTATGTGACTCCCCTGAGTACTGGGGTAGCCAAGCTGCTCCCGGGATATATGGCATGGTGAAGGGCATAACTGCAGCAGCGGTGGCGCTGGCGGGGGTCGAGGTAGTGAAGCTCTCCTCCGTATCCGACATCTTCCTCCCCCCTAGTGGACCGTGGCCTACCTTGCGATGATCCTCTTCCGTAGGCCGCGGCTCCGCAGTGGATCGTCAGGGTTGAGGACCTTCCGTCGCGCTACTGTGACGTCGGCGTCTGCTGGGCTCCTTCCAGGACCTTACGCAACGTCCGGACGTGAGGCGGAGCTTCTGTTCTCGCGCGCTTTCGGAGTCCACGCCCCTCTTCTTCCCGCGCGGCGTCCTCAAGATGGCGTCCAACGGCGGGAAAACTCCACGGATGGCGGGAAGAAGGCCGAAGATGGCGCCGGATGGCGGGAAACTTCACCGATGGCGGGAAGAAGGCTGAAGATGGCGCCGGATGGCGGGAATCTTCACCACTGGTAAGTTTGAAAAGTCTCTTTTTCAGGCACGCAGTACCCGGTGGTTGCGGGCACGAAATCCTGCCGACTACGCCAAAGTTGACGCGCCCCTGGGCCTGTGTCGCGCTGCGTGAGCTTACCCGGAGCCGGATCTGTTGAGGGTTGTAGTCTCGTGGCGGTGACCCGGTCCGTGCCCAGGGAGTCAAACTGGACGGCAGTCTGTTAGCGGTAAATGGTTGATGACTACGCCACCCGTTGAGTGCAGCCAGGGGGCTGCTGCTGCAGGGCAGACCGCTGAGGCCGATGGTGGGATTGTGCAGCGTGATAGTATAACCCCCAACGGGAGGGGTATGGCCTCAGGGCAGCCGACGTGGATGATGGGGGTAGCAGGAACCACTCAGAGACGGTACGGTGTAGTTCAGGGTCTTTACTGGTAACAACTAAAGACCCTCCCGGAGTACTTGCTAGCGGATGGGGCCTGGTCAGTCCTTGAGCAGATGGGATCTCCCCTGGCCAGGCGTAGTTGTAGGCCTCCCAAACTGACTGTACTCTTCTGGCTACCTTGCTAGGAGCTGATGTAAGTAGCCCACGTCCCTGAGTGTACCGTGTGGTGCTCACCCGTATGGCCGGTGACTCGGGGCCTTCTAATGGCTTCCGCTCCACGATGGCGGTGCTGGTCCCACGCGTGTGACCGTGCCTTCGGGCTTCTGGGCCAGAGGACCTGAAATCCCCTGCCTGACGGATTCTGCTGCTAGGTAGGAATTAGTCCCCACAGCCTCGGACTCCGGGTCCGGTAAAAAGTCTTCTTAGTCAGGGCGAACTCTGCAGCTGCCAGCCCCTGACTCCTTGTAACTGCTGTTTCTTCCTATGCTGTCTCTACTTCTTCTCTTCTTCTACTCACTCACCCTGCCTCAGCCCCAGGTTTTTATAGGGGAAGTTCTTCCCCTCCCAAGACTGGGCAGGAGGTGTGGCATGCACAGGATCCCTGACCAAAGGACCTCCCACCTGCTCTCAGACATAACATTACGTTACTGTGGCAACCAGACCCCTGGGGTGTCACAGTATCACTAATGCTCGTTCACTGCCCCTAGTAATATACTCACAAGCCGCCGTCTTCTTCCGTTCTCGGCGCCGCTCCGGTCGACTTCTTTAGGTTGTGATCTGCTGGATCGCTCCAGTGTTTGATGGCTGAGTCACTTCTCAATGTAAGTCTACGAGAGCCAAAATAAGGCCAGAATGAGTTTCTCATAGACTTACACGGAGATCTTGGACTGTTACCTCTGACTTCCGGTCAGTCAGAAGCTGACAGAACAAAAGCAGAGCGGTGCTGGGAAGAGCAGAAGACGACGCCTGGTAAGTACATTACTAGGGGCAGGGAACATGGATTAGTGATACCACTCCCACGGTGACACGAAAAAAAAATGCCTGAGTGGTGCTTTAAGGATTTTTTAATTACTTGCTTGCAAATACTTTACAATCCATCAACGGGTAAAATCTGAAAAGCACGAAAAGCACCAAAAAAGTGTCCTTTTTTCAGATGCTTTTCCAGGACCTTCCTGGAGACATCTTCACTTGTTGCATCTTTGTGGGTATTTCTGCCTTCAGTCTTCTCTTGAGAAGCTCAATCCAGGTTGAGGTCAGACGATTGACTGGGTTATTCTTTTTCTTTAGCTGAAAGGGGTTCTGCACTAAAATATTCTATTGTACACATGGACCCATGGTTGTCTTACAATAAAGAAAAGACAGATACTCAACAACTGGACCGTTTCTCCATTCCACTGTCCGAATTCCCTACTGGTCACCTGGCTTCCTCTTCCTGTGGTGGATATGACATGATTCCTGAAGCCAATCAGCAACATCTGATTGTCCACAGTGGTTCATTCTGTCTTAGTTGGAGGAAGGGGTCTCCTAATTTTACCTTACAGTATAATTTTTCCAGATTTTTTTCCAGAGATTTTTTTTTGTAGATGTTTTCTAGCAAAGTCTAATCTGACCTGTTTTTTTTCTTGAGTGTTACACGGGGTTTGTATTGTGAGATAAACGTTTCGAATTCTTGATTGCAGACAATAATATCCCTACCTCCTTTGGAGTGTTCTTAACTTGTCTAGGTGCAAGGGGTCTCTATCGACGAAAGAAGTCTGTAATTTTTCACCATACTTGTCTTCCATGGTCTACCATGTCCTTGGTGTTGCTGACCTCACCAGTGGTTTTCTTCTAAAAACTTAACATATTGTTAATTTGGCCACTCCAAAAGTTTCTGCCATCTTTGCAAAACTTTTTTTTCACCCTAATGATGGTCTTATTAGTATGTCCCATGAACAGGTACTAAAATGGCTTATTAATCAGCTGTCCAACTGCTTTTGAGCCTGTGAACATGGAGGATTAATGCAATATTTTTGTAAAGCCCCTTGGATTAAAGTCAACATTTCGGATCTTGATGGCTTTTTTTCAAATTCATTTTTCATATACTGAATCATAGTCAGTCATTGTTCAAATACTTCTAAACCTAACTTGCATATTAGCACTGTTAGTAACTAGTAATATATGGAGTATCTACAAGTTAGGTGACAAGGGGTGGGACATCACCTGAGTGGGGTAAGCGTCCATCAAGAGAACCAGTGAGTTGATGATAAGCCAAATTTATGGTTCAAAAAACCCAAAGATTGGAGGAAGATGGAAGTAAGCCATGGATCTTGGAGTGAATGACAAAGTTGATCACTGTCACGGTTCCATCACTCACTGTGTCCTGGATGTAGTGAGTGACAGCTCAGCCGCCCTATAGAATCAGGGTCATTCTGAGCTGTCAGTATTGTGAGTGACAGTTCAGCCATCCAATCTGGGGCAGGGGCGTGCTGAGCTGTCAGTATTGTCAGTGACAGCTCAGCCTTTCAATATGAGGCAGGGGCATGCTGAGCTGTTAGTATTGTGAGGGATAATTCAGCCATCCAATCTGGGGCAGGGGCGTGCTGAGCTGTCAGTATTGTCAGTGACAGCTCAGCCGTACAATATGAGGCAGGGGCATGCTGAGCTGTCAGTATTGTGAGTGACAGTCCAGCCAATCAGGGCAGAGGCGTGTTGGCTTTCTTCAGGTATCTCCCGTTCTGGGTGATTACCTGGCTATTTAGCTGGCTGTCAGTGTCTAATTTTTGCCAGTCATAGTTTTAGCTCTGTGGTATGTGTGTGCCTTGTTTTCCAGTGCTCTGTCTCTGATCTTTGCTGCCCGAACTTGGACCTTGCCTTTGACCGTCCGTTTGCCTAGTCCCTTTGTCTTGATCAGTTACCTTCCTGGAATTCTGACCTCGGACTGTGGCCTGACTATGCCTTGGTCTAACCCCTCTATATATGATGAGCTTTCTTGGTATCTGATCCCGGACCATATAGTATTGAACTACAAGTCATGAAGCGAAGGTTAACAATAGGTAATTAAATAGATAATTGTCCATCCAACATAATTTAAGTGATTAGACTTGGGGGATGCATTCGAAAACCCCACCCTCAAGATGGCCTAATCCCCATTTTCCCAAAGCTTTTCCATCACATCAGCCAGATTTCAGTGCAGGCAGGTGGTCGTTGGGGCTACAAACAAAAAATGAAAGACGTTCAACTCTTGTGTCTTGCTGATGAACCTAGGAATTTCCTGAGGGAACTGAGAGGTGGAGGTCACTGGATGTTGTTGTGTCCTGGACAATCACCTCATTTTCCCTCCCAATAATCCGGTCCTGATTTTTCAGCTTCACTAAAGTTTTTATAAGTTATGGAGAAGAAAAACGATACAACCTCCCCAATTTACAAGCGTGACAACAGTCTTCTGCTACTCATTTGTTTCGGCCCTCGGACTCATCCAGTACATCCAGTACAAATACATTTGATTTGATATGATTCATATTTCACTCCTTCATTTCCCACATAGATATAAGATGATAAACTCACTGGCGAAAAATTCTATTACATACCTCCCGCAGGTTTCCATGTACTTTATGGCCTGCATACCAGACACAATAGATCTGCTGGCCCACATAATTGTAATGACATTTAGAGCAACTTACGTCTTACTTTGTGGAATATTTATAGCTTGTTTTAATGATTTTTTTTTTATCTGATTTTAGTTTGTGGTTACCCAACTTTAATTTTGCAAGGTATAGAACACGTGTTAGCGAATAAAATCACAAAAAAAAATTATGTCAGCAGTGGGGGAGGAGTAAACTGATTATGTGGGAGGAAGTGACCTGGACTGATCTATTAAAGAGAACAGGATTGGAAATGAAAAGTCCAGGCATGTAACATTCCACAGCAAATCAGAGAATTGAAATAATGTCATCCACAGGAGATGAGAGGGCTGATCTTTTTGGAGAGAATGGCCCATTTTGGAATCTTGTACAGGTCCTCACCACTTAGTTCTAACAGTGTTCTATATGTATGAAAATATATGAACTGAAACAATGAATTGAGATTATCTGCATTGGAAACCGGTGTCCAAAAGTATTTCCTAAAACAGTAATTATCAAAACATCTCACAACTAAAACCACCTCTCCACCTCTATACATTGTCACATGAAATTATCCTAATGTTTCACCATATAATCAGGATTTTTCCTTTATTCACTTGGAGAAAATGCTCTTAGCTCTTATACCACCCCAGTTTCGTTCAAGATATTTATGAGATTTCTATTTTTGTGCAAAGGTCAGTTGTTATGAGAGATAAAATGGTACATTACTGGAAAACCGTTACAAGATATGGATTCCAGCAAGTTTTATTCACCGAGCAAGGTTGATGCCCCAGAAGAAACCATAAGGCGAAACTTTGTGTCGAGTTTGTGCAAGGTGTGCTACTGTTTTTATTATTTTATGCTAAGTTTGTATTTTATTCTTGTGTATTTCCTTTCACTTCTTGTAATCTTTGCTTCATGAGGACATATCACTCAGCTATGCTTCATGTGACCTGTAAGGTGAGGCAGAAAAGGGAGGGAAAAAGCCCCATGCTTATTGCCACTAGACCTGTGGATTTATCAGACTTCTAGAAAAGCTAACATGTCTACCTCCCACCTAACATATGCCATTTATCTGGCGGCTTCTGGAAAAAATGGGAGAATTCTCCGATTTTTGGAAGTGTTGACTTCTTCCCCAACCTAACATGTGCCAATTATAATACCATACATGCCAACTCTCCCAATATCTCTGTTAAAGTTTTTTATTTTTTGTAATTATTCTCTGGTAATTGCAAAGTTATGAATTTTTGTAACATACTTAACTTTATTACCTTGCTTCCTTCCCTATCTACCAAACAAGCAATGCTGTTTCAATGCTCCATTAGAAGCTGCTTTCAACTGCTGCTCAGCAAAGATCAGTACACAGTATTCCAACAATCTGTGTGTGGGAATTCTCCTGCCTGAATACAGGTGTTGTGGGCAGAGACGCTCAGAAAGCAGAGACTATTTCAATGAAGTGTACAGATTTTGATGAACAGCAGTCGAAAGCAGCTTCTAAAAGAGCATGAACTGATTTTTGAATAAATACTGCTTGTTTGGGAGAGAGGGAAGCAAAATAAGGTAATTGTCACGCTAGGTATGGAGAGAACCCAGCCCATAATGGCGGGAAAAGGGGAGGGAGCCTTACAACTAGGGAAAGGGAGAGTGAAGACGCCTAAACAGGTCTAAACAACAAACCCTTACTCCCCTATAGACCCTAAATAGGTTCTGTACCTATCAGGCCCTAGCTGACCCTAAGTCTAGGGCCTAGGTAGAAGTGGGAGGGGTGAGCACTATCACCAGCAACTCTCTGAGCAATCTGAGTGTATTCAAGGACACTGCTAGGAAGTGCTAATTAACAACAGAAAGGTGAGGATACCTCAGGGTCCTAAAGGGAAAGGTATAATCCCCAAACAAGGTGAGGATCACCGCTGGGTCCTAAAGGGAGAGGAAACATAAAAGGATCAGGGAGATGTTTGTAAGGCCAAACGCAGCGACCTTCTACAGCCGGACAACGTATGACTGTCTGTCAACCCTGACACACCCTTGACAGTAATACCTGGAGAGTAATTAAATAAATTAAATAATAAAATAAAAAGTTTAGTTACACTAACTCGCAGACTCCCAGAGCAGTTGGCAAGTTTCCTGTGTTCTGCACAAGGCTTCCACAAAATCGTGTTTTCTCAACTTTTTCTTGTTGATCCCTGGCTCTCACATTAAGTGGTCAGGAATACAGGAATAGAGCGTGCCCTGAAATGGAGGCCCAAAAAAAAATTCTCCTGGAAAATAGTTTATAAAAATTGTCAAGTAAGTATAATACTGGTTTCTTCCTATCCAGCAGTTGAGCCTTAGAGCCCCATCAGACACAAGAGTCGAGTACAGCTGCTGTTTCTTCGCCTCCTATATCTGCGCCCCTTAGAACAGATGATAGGGTATTATGGACTGTTGGAGCAAATTAACCAATTACAAAGAGTAAATACAGTATGTCAGAATGAAAATGTCAGAATTCACCATGTGCAATCTGAACATATCCCTATATAGACGTATCTATACATTACTGCATCTTCTCTGCCTTCTCCTATAACCTTCTAGCATTATCTTATATTTGGAACCAATGAGTCATGTCAAGTGTCGCTTGAAAGCACTGTAGGAGAATGGGCGTATGTATGTAATGATAACAATTAGGGCCGTGTAGGGCAGTAATTCACACATTATCTATAGATTCTGGCTGAGCAAGTGATGACCTCACCTCTTGTATATGTAAAGTTACTCCGCACATTGTTATTTCTTGAATAGAAAGTAGTCAGACTTCACAGAACAGGGATGATGATGATGAACACATTGTAAGGGTATCTGGAAGAAGAGGTTATTGTGTTGCTGGACAGGATCTTAGAAAAACAGGATGAACACACCCCGATTACTGTCCAACTCCACTGAGCTAACTCCACCAGAGAAAGTCAACGTAATGTAAAGGCTGATGGGTACAACGTTTGCTCACCACCATCCTGGATTCACAACTGGGTCATCTAGTTGTAAAAATATGGATGACATTGGTACACGTTCATGGGTGGATATACTAACCATTGGGGCATAGGCTGATCGCCCTACACAATGAACCTCTCTCCTTAGAGAAGGAACCTCTCTTCTGTAGAGTATCAACAATTATGGGTAGAGTCCATTGTTAATTAGAGTGTAAGCCCGTATGGACAGGATCTTCTGTCTTGTAGAATGACGGCACTTATGGACAGGGACCTGACGCCTGTAGAGTGTCAGCTCTTATGTACAGGGACCTCTCTCCTGTAGACTGTAAGATCTTATGGGCAGGATCATCTCTCCTGCAGAGTGTCAGCTCTTATGTGCAGAGTACTCTCTTATGTAGAGTGTCAGCTCTTATGCGCAGAGTACTCTCTTCTGTAGAGCGTCAGCTCTTATGGGCAGAGTTCTCTTTCCAGTAGACCGTGAGCCCTTATGAGCAGGGTCCTCACTCCTGCAGATTGTCAGTTCTTATGGTCAGGGTCCTCTCTCCTGTAGAGTGTCAGCTCTTATGGTCAGTGTCCTCTCTCCTGTAGAGTGTCAGCTCTTATGGGCAGGGTCCTCTCTCCTGTAGAGTGTCAGCTCTTATGAGCTGGGTCCTCTCTCCTGTCGACTGTCAGTTCTCATAGTCAGGGTCCTCTCTCCTGTAGAGTGTCAGCTCTTATGAGCAAGGTCCTCTCTACTGTCAACTGTCAGTTCTCATAGTCAGGGTCCTCTCTCCTGTAGAGTGTCAGCTCTTATTGGCAGGGTCCTCTCTCCTGTAAAGTGTCAGTTCTTAAGGTCAGGGTCCTCTCTCCCGTAGAGTGGCAGCTCTTATATACAGGGACCTCTCTCCTGTAGAGTGTCAGCTCTTATGGTCAGGTTCCTCTCTCCTGTAGAGTGTCAGCTCTTATGGTCAGGTTCCTCTCTCCTGTAGAGTGTCAGCTCTTATGGTCAGGTTCCTCTCTCCTGTAGAGTGTCAGCTCTTATGGGCAGGGACCTCTCTCCATTAGAGTGTCAGCTCTTATGTACAGGGACCTCTCTCCTGTAAGGGGTGAGCTCTTATGTACAGAGACCTCTCTCCTATAGATTGTCAGCTCGTATTTACAGGGTCTTCTCTCCATTCTCAATGGAGCACCATCAGAAGAAATTAAAAGATTACGCAATCAACCATGTGACTTTAAAGAGTGGTATAGCTTAGATAGAGGACGGTGGGCACCACAGCCAAGGTATATATTAGGCCCATTACCAAGTGTAATAAGGAGCCATGGTGCCCCAAGACCATTTTTATCTGTGCACTTGTGAAGATCACACCTCTGTGCAGGATTCAATTACTAAAACCAAGCCCAACCTGGCATGGTGGAGCTCTTTCTGGTGGCCCTATAGAAGCCATGTTGTCTGCCTCTTTAGTATAGGACGTATCCTCTTGCAGGTAACATGGGGTGATATCTGTGTATTCTACTGCACATTATAGAACAGGTCCATTAGCTAATTATTACCATGTGCAGTTGCTTGATGAAGTTTTATCACTTGATGATTCTGTTTCTATTTTCGATGTGGTATAATGAGTATCTGCAATTTAACAGGATGACCAACCCACGGTGATTAAACCGGGTAAACAAATGCTCACAGGAAGTGTCTATCTTTCTAAGAATTTGGCTAAATGCAAAAGCCATTGGGACAGATTCATTAAGACTGTCTCGCTGAGGTACGATGCACAGAATTTATTAAGTGGCGCAGACCATTCAATGAATTCAGGGCATCTTCCATGTAGCGTGCGCCTCTCTAAAAATGCTCCTCCAATAGCCACTTCTGATGTAAGAAACGTCAGCTCTTTCCATGAATTTGACAGGTGGGTGTAGGCACGTACCGTTCTGTCCCAGCTCCTTCCCAGCTTCATTCATTTTGCTAAAAACACCAAAAGTCTGAAAAAATTTTCCGCAACTCAAAATTTTTCAAATTTTTCAAAGTTTTTTACTCCAGTTTTCTTGCAAAAACATATTGTTGAATCGCCCCCATAGTGTCTTATAAATAATGCCATTGCTAGGGTTCACTTCACATTAGAGTGGTTGTCTGGATTTAATACATTTTTCATCATGAAATGTATGGTTGCTCAGGGTCCAACTGTAGTAACCTCCATTGAATCTAAGAAGAGGAGTCCCAAAATTCTATGTGTGAATAGAGCCGTGGTTCACACGTTTTGCTACCGCTCCAGTCACTTCTATGGGACCGACAGAGATTGCGTCAGTTCCATAGCAATGAGTGAAGCAGCTGTCATGCATGTATGCTACTGCTCTGTTATTGCAGGGGACATTGGAACCACTATTTTCAGGATCACTGGGAGTCATAGTAGTCAGACCCCCAGTGATCGTATATTTATAATTGCAATCAAAATTATTCAACCCCCATTAAAAATATTGGGTTTTAGCAAAATTTACAAACTCAACTGTTTGCAATAAACTAATGAAACAAGAACAATGTAAATAGCTCAACACGACTAATATAATGTGAGGTCTTCCAAATTCAACACAAAATGACACTTTTACTGACTACTGCAGTCTAAGTATTAACTCCCACTGATCCATGACCAGCGTCTTCAGTTCTTAGTAGAACCCCTCTGGCTGTTATGACCTGCTGTAAAAGTGATGCATAGCCAGACACCAGCTTCTGTCAGTGTTCCTGAGAAATCTTACCCCACTCCTCAAGGACAATGGTCTCGAGTTCACTAATATTCTTTGGTTTGCTTGCTGCAGCTATCTTCTTCACATCCCACCCATGATTTTTTAAGGGTTTTCAGTAAGGTGATTGTGTTGCCAGAATCTTCCAAAAATCCTTCTGAAATCAAACCTTGGTGGACTCTAACATATGCTTGGGATCATTGTCCTGTTGGAAGGCACCATGATGCGCACATTTCAGCTTCTAAACAGAAGTCAAGACATTTTCTCCAAGGATTTCCTGATATTTGATCCATCTTGCCCTACACATGCTGCAGGTTTCCAAAGCCAGAGACAACAAATCAGCCCCAGAGTTTCATCGAGCTATTGCCATGCTTCACTGTAGGCATCACCAAGGCACTGACATGCATCACTGTAAGCAGCACCGAGCTACCACCATGCTTCAATGTAGGCATCAACAAGACACTGCCATGCTTCACTGTAGGCATCACAGATCCACCAGCATGCTTCACTGTATGCATCACAGAGCCACCTCCAAGCTTCTATGTAAGCATCATAGAGCCACTGCCATACTTCTCTGTAAGCATCACTGAGCCACAGCTATGTTTCACTGTAGGCATCACTGAGTCACCACCATGCTTCAGTGTAGGCATCATCGAGCCACCACAATGCTTCACTGTAAGCATCACTGAGCCACTTCCATACTTCACTGAATGCATCACCGAGCCACCACCATGCTTCATTGTAAGCATCAC
Organism: Phyllobates terribilis; assembly: GCF_046119375.1. Taxonomy (NCBI): domain Eukaryota; kingdom Metazoa; phylum Chordata; class Amphibia; order Anura; family Dendrobatidae; genus Phyllobates; species Phyllobates terribilis. The sequence goes on along the minus strand of NW_027362764.1, from coordinate 750,760,361 downwards.
CAAGCTACCGCAATGCTTTAATGTAGGCATCACTGAGCCACCGTTATGCTTCACTGTAGGCATCACAGCACCACCGCCATGCTTCTCTGTAGGCATCACCAAGCCGCAGCCATGCTTCACTTTAGGCATCCCCGAGTCACTGCCATGCTTCATTGAAAGCAAGGTGTTCTTCTCAGCATATGCTTCATTCTTCCTCCTTCAGACATACTGCTGAGCCATATGAGAATAAATCATAGGTGGTGCCTTGTTATATCTTCCATACAGAAACCAGTCTGATAAGGGGTGACCCACTAGAAAGACTCTATAGTAACCAAGTGGGTGGATTTTATCTGTGGCATGTAGACCATATGATTATCTCATCACTTGATCAATTTTGCAAGGGACAAGTAGTAAGTTTGGCTGTTAATCTAAGTAATACAGGGTCTAAATATAAGGCTAAGTGCCCACAATGCAGAAATGCTACATAATTTTTCCGCATCTCCCTGGCAGGAAAAACGCATGCGGATTTTACATGCATTTTTTCTGCCAGGTAAAAGCATTTGTCAAGCGTTTTTGCATGCATTTCTGCATGCGGGTTATCAAGCGCTTTTCCAAGCGATTTTAGCATCACTTGGAAAAGTGGTTGACAACTTGGTCACACTATATAAATCCATGCAACTGGCATATATAGTGTGACCAAGTAATAGTTAAAAAAAAAGAATAAGAATGGTAAAAAAATAAAAAATAAAGATACTTACCTTCCGATAGCCCCCGGTCTCCTCAGCGATGCGTCCGGTGTGATGGGCGGCTTGCGATGGTCTAAAAGGACCTTCCATGACGTCATTTAGTCATGTGACAGGTCACGCGACCGCCAACGCACCGTACAGGAGACCGGGGGCCATCGGAAGGTAAGTATAATCTTTATTTTTTATTTTAAATTCTTTTTTTTAACAGGTATCATGGTACCTGGGTCTGGAGCAGAGTTTCATCTTCTCCAGACCCAGGTACCATCCGCACATAGAATCGCTTTATATCCGCATGTGCACATGTAGTCATGCGGATATTAAGCGATTCAATGCAAGTCAATGGCGGCAATTACGCTGCGTGTCCGCAAAATAAATGGACATGCTGCGTATTTTTTCGCAATGATAATCCGCAGCGGAAATTTCCGCAGCATGTGCACAGCACGTGCGGATTATCATTGGGGACCATGGGGCACGTATTACCAAGCGTTTTTTAAGCATTTTCACTGTGGAAATTCCAAGGCAAAAACGCATGAAAAACGCATAGTGGGCACGCAGCCTAAGGAGTGCAAAACAGGAAACTTTCTAAGAGCCTCCACTTCTCAGAGGTTGAACAATGCTTAACCCCTAACGGATACAGCCTATTTTGGATATCAAGGGGGTTATCTCATAAACGCAATCCATTGGCGCAGTGATCACCTGACTTTCTGAAACCCATGGACACATTTTTCCTGCAGTGGCCACTTTGGGGGAAATGTAGTATTACATGCAGGTTTTGAATGGCCATCAATGGACTGCATAGACTTGACAGCTCTACCAGAACATTTACAGATCGACTATCCATTTTGACACAAAACCCCACACTGTAACGTCCACATGTCCAAAAAAGGGGATGTCGTGGTGGGACAACTGCTTTAAGTGCCAGGAAACTACTTTGAGCTAGTGAATCAATACATAACTTTATTACTTATACCAATTTATTCCCCGGAAGCCTCCATCAACCTTGACTCTGCCCTAAATGCCATAAACAAAAACAAATGAGTCCAGTAAATGGGCCTTTAATTTCCATGGAATCTTTACGAAATCGCTGATTTTTGTTCGATCAGTCATAACCATAAGCAGTTTTTATAATGCAAGAATCGAAAAAAAATATTACATCACTCGCTGATGTCTGATCTAGGTACTTACACAAATGAACACATATGTGGTTTATAGCAGTGACTTCAGATGTAATAGGAAACATACACAAAATATCTCTTAATGTCAGTACCAACTTACTGTGTTGTAACAGGAATATTGGCCAAGCCAAGACTCGAAATATGCCTTTTTATCTCTGGTTTTGTCATTTATTATTGCTCCATTTGCTATTGAGGAACATGGCCCTGCAACAGATTTGCAAAGATGTGATAAATAAAGATATAAAAAAATATTAATGACAGAAGAGAACTTTAAGTCATCTCAGAGATATCAAACTGTACTATTAAAAAAAAACATCGGTACAATAAACTGAGCAAGGAACAAAATACACATAACTCCACTATGGTAGCATTACAATAGGTACAGTACAGACCAAAAGTTTGGACACACCTTCTCCTTTAAAGATTTTTCTGTATTTTCGTGACTATGAAAATTGTACATTCACACTGAAGGCATCAAAACTATGAATTACCACATGTGGAATTATATACTTAACAAAAAAGTGTGAAACAACTGAAAATATGTCTTATATTCTAGGTTCTTCAAAGTAGCCACCTTTTGCTTTGATGACTGCTTTGCACACTCTTGGCATTCTCTTGATGAGCTTCAAGAGGTAGTCACCGGAAATGGTCTTCCAACAATCTTGAAGGAGTTCCCAGAGATGCTTAGCACTTGTTGGCCCTTTTGCCTTCACTCTGCGGTCCAGCTCACCCCAAACCATCTCGATTGGGTTCAGGTCTGGTGACTGTGGAGACCAGGTCATCTGGCGTAGCACCCCATCACTCTCCTTCTTGGTCAAATAGCCCTTACACAGCCTGGAGGTGTGTTTGGGGTCATTGTCCTGTTGAAAAATAAATGATGGTCCAACTAAACGCAAACCGGATGGAATAGCATGCCGCTGCAAGATGCTGTGGTAGCCATGCTGGTTCAGTATGCCTTCAATTTTGAATAAATCCCCAACAGTGTCACCAGCAAAGCACCCCCACACCATCACAACTCCTCCTCCATGCTTCACGGTGGCAACCAGGCATGTAGAGTCCATCCGTTCACCTTTTCTGCGTCGCACAAAGACACGGTGGTTGGAACCAAAGATGTCAAATTTGGACTCATCAGACCAAAGCACAGATTTCCACTGGTCTAATGTCCATCCCTTGTGTTCTTTAGCCCAAACAAGTCTCTTCTGCTTGTTGCCTGTCCTTAGCAGTGGTTTCCTAGCCGCTATTTTGCCATGAAGGCCTGCTGCACAAAGTCTCCTCTTAACAGTTGTTGAAGAGATGTGTCTGCTGCTAGAACTCTGTGTGGCATAGACCGGGTCTCTAATCTGAGCTGCTGTTGTTAACCTGCGATTTCTGACGCTGGTGACTCAGATAAACATATCCTCAGAAGCAGAGGTGACTCTTGGTCTTCCTTTCCTGGGGCGGTCCTCATGTGAGCCCAGGGGCGGACACAGACTGTAGTGGGCCCCTGTGCAAGAAATTTTGGGGGGCCCCCCCTGCCCTTCATAAGGCAACAAAGTTATGTAAACATAACCCCCCATGTGCATCTCTCACCCCCCCATGTGCAGCTCTCATCCCACCCATGTGCAGCTCTCACCCCCCGTGCATCTCTCATCCCCCCATGTGCATCTCTCATCCCCCCCATGTGCATCTCTCATCCCCCCATGTGCATCTCTCATCCCCCCATGTGCATCTCTCACCCCCCCCATGTGCATCTCTCACCCCCCCATGTGCATCTCTCACCCCCCCATGTGCATCTCTCACCCCCCCATGTGCATCTCTCACCCCCCCCATGTGCATCTCTCACCCCCCCATGTGCATCTCTCATCCCCCCCGTGCATCTCTGATTCCCCCCACTCCTAGTTAATTAATTGTATTTAAAAAAAATAAAACTTGTTATACTTACCCCCATGCAATCCCTGCAGAATCCTGGCGCTCGTCCACGTCGCTGCCACCAGGTTCTCCTGACGTTCGGCCATGTGACGGCGCCACATACATAGCCATCAGCTTTTGTTTTGGCCAAAAGATTTTTAAAGCCGCCACCACGATAAGGTAGACTCTTCTGGCCGGGCCCTACTCTAACCTATTAAAATTTTCTTAAAATATCCAATACTCTTTTTAGATATATTTTTATTTAGTTTTCTTTAAGAGAATGTGTCATATACATTTTTTTTTAAATGACCAATAATACCACATACAGGGAATACCGCCACACCATGACCAGACCACATATTACCACAACATAGTGACCGAATAATACCACACAGAAGGGAGAAAAACTGCCACACCATGACCAGACCACATATTACCACTACATTACTAATATTACCACCACATTACTAATATTACCATAAGTGTCATTATACACGGAAGCTCTATACATGGTATGTATAACGTAAGTGTCCAGGTAATCTAGTGATCACCAGTGAAATTATACACAGGAGCTCTGTATATAGTGTCAGTGTACAGGTAATACAGTGATCACCAGTGACATTATACACAGGAGCTCTGTATATAGTGTACAGGTAATACAGTGATCATCAGTGACATTATACACAGGAGCTCTGTATATAGTGTCAGTGTACAGGTAATACAGGGATCACCAGTGACATTATACACAGGAGCTCTGTATATAGTGTCAGTGTACAGGTAATACAGTGATCACCAGTGAAATTATACACAGGAGCTCTGTATATAGTGTCAGTGTACAGGTAATACAGTGATCACCAGTGACATTATACACAGGAGCTCTGTATATAGTGTCAGTGTACAGGTAATACAGTGATCACCAGTGACATTATACACAGTGTACATGTAATAGACTGACTCACCGGTGACGTCTCTAGGTGAAGTCCTTCATCTTCGCTTTTCTCCTTCATCCAGCACAGACCGCCATCACGTCTTCCAGCCAGGACTCGTCTCTGCATAAAATAACACAGTTATCTAGAGTGTTATGTTCTGCTACCAAAGCTAAGGAAAGAGAGGAGATCTGTCCCTACTATAAGACTCAGCTGAATCCCTACGATGTAACAGGGAACCTGATCCTGCGATCAGACCTGCTAAAGTCCTAATCTAGTCTGTACGAAGACCTATAGATGTGGGGAGGGAATCCCTACAAGTACTAAGGACTGGGAGGAATATGGGACACCTCCTAACAGAAATAGTAGCAGACAGACGAACAAACAAAATAGATAGAACATAGAGGTCCGAAGACCAAGCAAACTAACAGAGCTAGATACAGAGCACAGGCTAGCTAGAAAGTAGATATACAATGAAGTCCAGCAAAGCCAGAAGGGCGGAGCAGGACTAAATAGGCCAACAAGGTCATGTGACCAGCAAAGGAAAAAAAACCTAACAGCAAGGTTCTAACAGTACCCCCCCTTCTAAGAGGATCCTCCGGATCCCCTAGGACCAGGCTTATCAGGAAATCTCCTGTGAAACGCTCTGATAAGTCTGGACGCGGAAACATCATCTGACCTCACCCAAGAGTTATCCTCGGGTCCGAAACCTTTCCAGGCCACAAGATACTGCAAACTACCTCTATACCGTCTAGAGTCAAGGATGCGAGAAATTTCATATTCCCAGTCCTCCACCACCGGAGGAACAGAGGCAGAGGCGTCACCATCCGACACAACAGCTTTTTTTAACAGAGAGACATGAAAGACCGGATTAATTCTCCAGGAGGTAGGGACCTCCAACCTAACAGCAGATTGGTTGACAACCTGAAGCACCTTAAAGGGCCCTACAAACTTGGGACCCAATTTCTTAGAAGGAATCCTCAACCGCAGATTCCTAGAGGACAACCAAACCATGTCACCAACAGCGAACAAAACCTCCTGTCGTTTCCTATCAAAGTAGTCTTTAGATTTTCTGTTGGCCTCCTGAAGATTACCACGCACATCCGTCCAAACTCTTTCCAAATCACCGGAAAAATTCTCCTCCTCAGGCACGGCAGATCCCAACTTGGAGAACGACCCAAACGACGGATGTCTCCCAGAACAACAAAAAAAAGGCGAACAACCAGCAGAAGAAGATGTATGATTGTTCAGAGCAAATTCGGCAAGTGGCAGAAACTCAGACCACCCCTCTTGATTGTCTGCCACAAAACAACGCAAGAACTGCTCAACATCCTGGTTTTTCCTTTCTGTCTGGCCATTAGATTCAGGATGATATCCGGACGAAAACGACAAATGAATTCCCAACCTGTCACAAAAGGCACGCCAAAAACGAGCCACGAACTGAGGACCCCTATCAGAAACAATGTCAGTAGGAACGCCATGAAGTCTGACAATTTCCTTGACAAAGGCCTTAGCGAGAGTTTTAGCGCAGGGCAGTTTGACGAAGGGAACCAAGTGACACATCTTGCTAAAACGGTCCACGACCACCCAGATGACAGTAAAACCCTCAGAGGGGGGAAGGTCAGTTATAAAGTCCATAGCCAAATGTGTCCAAGGAGCACTGGGGACCTCCAAAGGACAAAGCAACCCCGCAGCAGGAGTGTGTGAGGACTTAGATCTAGCACATATAGTACATTGGCGCACCCACTTAATGACTTCCTTCTGCCATCCAGGCCACCAAAAACTGCGACCCACCAGTCTCTTGGTCTCAGAGATTCCGGGATGACCTGCCAACCGAGATTCGTGACACTCAACAAACAAATCTCTCCTAAAGGTCTCAGGCACAAACAACCTCCCATGAGGAGTGTTAGATGGGGCATTCTCCTGAGCTTTAAGAATCTCATCTTCCAAAACGGAGTCTAAAGCAGCTATCACAACACCTTCTTGTAAAATGTTTTCCTCTTTCTCAGCACCGACTATGGGAGAAAAACTGCGAGACAAGGCATCCGCCTTAACATTCTTAGTACCAGGGATGTAAGTAACGGAGAAATTAAACCGCGAGAAAAACAGTGCCCACCTAGCCTGACGGGCATTCAGGCACTTGGCAGCATCAAGATATATCAGATTTTTATGATCCGTAAGAACCTGAACGGGAAATTCCGCACCTTCCAAGAAGTGGCGCCAGTGTTCAAATGCGAGTTTAATAGCCAATAATTCCCGATTACCAATATCGTAATTCAATTCAGTCTCCGAAAATTTTTTTGAAAAAAAGGCACAGGGATGTACTCCATCCCCGTTATCCTGAGACAATACTGCGCCAACCCCCACAGAGGAAGCATCAACCTCAACCAAAAACGGCCTAGTAACATCAGGCTGCATAAGGATGGGAGCAGAGGTGAACCTCTCCTTGAGATACACAAAAGCTTCAATGGCCTCAGAAGACCACTGAACCGCATCAGCACCTTTCCTGGTGAGATCAGTCAGAGGTTTGACAATACTAGAAAAAAATTTTATGAACTTTCTATAGTAATTGGCGAAACCCAAAAACCTCTGTATCGATTTCAAACCAATAGGCCTAGGCCATTCCTGCACAGCCTGAACCTTAACCGGATCCATCTCAAAACCTTTGCTGGAGATAATGTAGCCCAAAAAACTAATTCTCTGTACAGCGAACTCACATTTCTCCAGCTTAGCAAAAAGCGAATTGTCCATTAATAACTGTAATACCTCACGCACGCTCCGCCAATGAGACTCCAGATCTGGCGAATAAATCAAAATGTCATCCAAATACACAACCACATTTTTACCGATCAAAGGTCTAAGGATGTCATTAATCAGATTCTGAAAAAATGCAGGAGCATTAGTAAGACCAAAAGGCATAACCAGATTCTCAAAATGACCCACAGGAGTGTTAAAAGCAGTCTTCCATTCGTCACCCTCCTTCATGCGCAACAGATTGTATGCCCCCTTAAGGTCAATTTTAGAGAACCACTTGGCCCCCAATAACTGGTTAAACAGATCAGGAATCAATGGCAGTGGGTAAGGATTGCGTACCGTAATTTTGTTAATCTCACGAAAATCCAGACAAGGACGCAAACCGCCGTCCTTTTTTTTTACAAAAAAAAATCCAACCGCCACAGGAGACTTAGAGGGCCTAATGTGACCGGCGGCCAAGCTTGTTTGTATGTATTCCTCCAAAGCCTTTCTCTCAGGAATAGTAAGGTTAAATAAACGACTCTTAGGAAGAGTCGCTCCAGGGACAAATTCAATAGAACAATCATAGTCTCTATGGGGAGGCAAAACCTGCGATTCCTTCTCAGAAAAAACTCTCCAAAAATCCTGAATAGGAACAGGCAATTCTCCCCTATCCAAAGCTGCAATACGCCCGTTACAACACTTGTCATAACATTTATGGCTCCAGGATTTAATTTCACTGGTAGACCAATCCAGTACAGGATTGTGAAATTTTAACCAGGGCAAACCCAATATTACTGGAGAAGGCAAGTTATTCAACACTACCAAATCCAATTTCTCATGGTGAACACCATTAATAGTGAGAGGAAATTCACTGACCTTGAGAGTAATATTCTTCAAAGGGGAGCCATCCACAGAAACCACAGCAATGGGGGATGACAAAGGTTCAGGTTTTAAATTGAGTCTTTCCACGAATCCCCCATCAATTACATTCAGTGTAGACCCGCAATCAACAAACACCCGAAATTCCATTAATTTTTCCTGAGCAATCGTGGAAGCAGCTAAAAATACACCCTTGGAATTTAAACAGGCAATACGGGCGTGACTGACCATTTTTTTTTCTTTCTTCATACGAAGCTCACAGCCTTTAATCAAATGACCAGATTTTCCGCAATAGAAACACAAGCCTTGCGAAAAACGACGGTCTTTTTCTTGAGAGCGAGGTGCCACCGATCCAATCTCCATCGGTTCACCACTGTTAGTACACACATTATCATAACCAGAAACTGACATAGCAGAGGATTTGCTCTCATTAACCCTAGCACGCAGTCTTCTATCCACCCGTATAGCTAATTGCATAGCCTGTTGCAAATCTTCAGGTGTAGGATAAGCAATTAGCAGGTCTTTAACCCTTTCACTGAGCCCAGCAAGAAATAGACTTTTCAGAGCAGAATCGTTCCACCCTGTTTGAGTGGACCAACGACGAAAATGTGTACAATATTTTTCCACATTACCCGATCCTTGTTTTAGACGTCTCAACTCAGTCTCAGCTGATGCGACACGGTCAGGATCATCATATAATAGTCCCAAAGCAGAAAAAAAACTATCCACTGATCTGAAGCATGAATCACTAGGTTGCAAAGAAAAGGCCCACTCCTGAGGCTCTTTGCGCAAAAGTGACATTATGAACCCTACGCGCTGGGATTCATCCCCAGAGGACTTAGGTCTCAAACGAAAATACAATAAGCAAGCATTTTTAAATGAAAAAAATTCTCGGTGTTCACCAAAAAACAAATCCGGCAAACATACCTTAGGCTCCAAGAAATGTGCTCCAGGACAGTTACTCACGTGCTGACGGAGCTCGGCCACCTCCAGAGAGAGTCCCTGCAGGCGATGAGTCAAATCCTGAACCGACACCATGATGGAACAGAAAAAATCTTTCCTTAGAGAATTTGCTGGCTGGACTTACTGTTATGTTCTGCTACCAAAGCTAAGGAAAGAGAGGAGATCTGTCCCTACTATAAGACTCAGCTGAATCCCTACGATGTAACAGGGAACCTGATCCTGCGATCAGACCTGCTAAAGTCCTAATCTAGTCTGTACGAAGACCTATAGATGTGGGGAGGGAATCCCTACAAGTACTAAGGACTGGGAGGAATATGGGACACCTCCTAACAGAAATAGTAGCAGACAGACGAACAAACAAAATAGATAGAACATAGAGGTCCGAAGACCAAGCAAACTAACAGAGCTAGATACAGAGCACAGGCTAGCTAGAAAGTAGATATACAATGAAGTCCAGCAAAGCCAGAAGGGCGGAGCAGGACTAAATAGGCCAACAAGGTCATGTGACCAGCAAAGGAAAAAAAACCTAACAGCAAGGTTCTAACATAGAGCACATTCCCCAACTTCTACATTACGCAGCTGAATACAGACGTGCATCCACCATCAATATATGGTTAGTTATTATGCAACCTACCATTCCAAATATAAATTGTAATCCACCACTGTGCCCCCATTAACTGTAAATAGGCACTTAATATATAATTTAATTAGAACCTCTACTCTTTCTGCCAATTTGTTACCAGTCACACTCCTGCATCCGCAACGCCCCCTACTCTATACTTCCTGCTCCCCGCATTCAATATTTACATGCACCCCCTGCCCCAATTCATTATATCATGTCCGTGCTCTCCCCACCCCATCATCATTTATCATTTACTCTCCCCCACCCCACATTCGTTATGTGCAGCTCATTATCCCCCTACTCCCAATTCCCCCATGTGCAGCTCTCAAACCCCCCCATGTGCAGCTCTCATCCCCCCATGTGCACATCTCTCACCCCCTCCCCCACATGTGCCCCTATCTCATCCCCCTCCCCCACATGTGCCCCTCTCGTCCCCCTCCCCCACATGTGCCCCTCTCTCATCCCCCTCCACCACATGTGCCCCTCTCTCATCCCCCTCCACCACATGTGCACCTCTCTCATCCCCCTCCACCACATGTGCACCTCTCTCATCCCCCCCACATGTGCATCTCCCATCTCCCCCCCCACACATGTGCATCTCCCATCTCCCCCCCACCACATGTGCATCTCTCATCTCCCCCCCCACCACATGTGCATCTCCCATCCCCCCCCACACATGTGCATCTCCCATCTCCCCCCCACCACATGTGCATCTCCCATCTCCCCCCACCACATGTGCATCTCCCATCTCCCCCCCACTACATGTGCATCTCCCATCTCCCCCCCCACCACATGTGCATCTCCCATCCCCCCCACACATGTGCATCTCCCATCTCCCCCCCCACACATGTGCATCTCCCATCTCCCCCCCCACACATGTGCATCTCCCATCTCCCCCCACACACACATGTGCATCTCCCATCCCCCCCCCACACACATGTGCATCTCCCATCTCCCCCCCCACACATGTGCATCTCCCATCTCCCCCCCCACACATGTGCATCTCCCATCTCCCCCCACACACACATGTGCATCTCCCATCTCCCCCCACACACACATGTGCATCTCCCATTTCCCCCCACACACATGTGCATCTCCCATCTCCCCCCCACACACATGTGCATCTCCCATCTCCCCCCCACACACATGTGCATCTCCCATCTCTCCCCCCCACACACATGTGCATCTCCCATCCCCCCCCCACACACATGTGCATCTCCCATCTCCCCCCCCACACACAAACATGTGCATCTCCCATCTCCCCCCCCACACACATGTGCATCTCCCATCTCTCCACTCCTAGTTAATTGTATTTAAAAAAAAATAAAACTTGTTATACTTACCCCCATGCGATCCCTGCAGAATCCTGGCGCTCGTCCAAATCGCTGACAGCAGGTTCTCCTGACTTCCGGCCATGTGACGGCGCCGTCACATGACCGGAAGTCAGGGGAATCATGAAGGCGCTGCCGCAACAGCGCAGCTCAGCGCTGAAATGTCCCGGACCCGGCGCATAGCATGCATGAGGAGAGAGACGCACAAGAGGGGGGCCCCCGAGGGGGCCCCTACCGGCCGGGCCCCATACTGGAGTCAGGGCAGTCATGCCCTGATGGCGGCCCTGCTGGAGGCTGGAGGGGCCCCCTCTCCCTCGGGGCCCCCGTTCAATGAACCGGCTGCACGGGCGGTAGTTCCGCCCCTGTGTGAGCCAGTTTCTTTGTAGCGCTTGATGGTTTTTGCAACTGCACTTGAGGACACTTTCAAAGTTTTCCCAATTTTTCGCACTGACTGACCTTCATTTCTTAAAGTAATGATGGCCACTCGTTTTTCTTTACTTAGCTTCTTTTTTCTTGCCATAATACAAATTCTAACAGTCTATTCAGTAGGACTATCAGCTGTGTATCCACCAGGCTTCTGCACAACACAACTGATGGTCCCAACCCCATTTATAAGGCAAGAAATCCCACTTATTAAACCTGGCAGGGCACACCTGTGAAGGGAAAACCATTTCCGGTGACTACCTCTTGAAGCTCATCAAGAGAATGCCAAGAGTGTGCAAAGCAGTCATCAAAGCAAAAGGTGGCTACTTTGAAGAACCTAGAATATAAGACATATTTTCAGTTGTTTCACACTTTTTTGTTAAGTATATAATTCCACATGTGTTAATTCATAGTTTTGATGCCTTCAGTGTGAATGTACAATTTTCATAGTCATGAAAATACAGAAAAATCTTTAAATGACAAAGTGTGTTCAAACTTTTGGTCTGTACTGTATATTGCACATAGGGGGCAGTATTATAGTAGCTATATTCTTTTATACAGGAGCAGTATTATAGTAGCTATATTCTTATATACAGGAGCAGTGTTATAGTAGTTATATTCTTGTACATAGGGGCAGTATTATAGTAGTTATATTCTTGTACATAGGGGCAGTATTATAGTAGTTATATTCTTGTACATAGGGGCAGTATTATAGTAGTTATATTCTTGTACATAGGAGCAGTTTTATAGTAGTTATATTCTTGTACATAGGGGGCAGTATTATAGTAGTTATATTCTTGTACATAGGGGCAGCATTATAGTAGTTATATTCTTGTACATGGGAGCAGTAATATAGTAGTTATATTCTTGTACATGGGAGCAGTATTATAGTAGTTATATTCTTGTACATAGGGGCAGTATTATAGTAGTTATATTCTTGTATATAGGGAGCAGTATTATAGTAGTTATATTCTTGTACATAGGAGCAGTATTATAGTAGTTATATTCTTGTACATAGGGGTAGTATTATAGTAGTTATATTCTTGTACACAGGGGTAGTATTATAGTAGTTATATTCTTGTACACAGGGGCAGTATTATAGTAGTTATATTCTTGTACACAGGGGCAGTATTATAGTAGTTATATTCTTGTACACAGGGGTAGTATTATAGTACTGATAAGTACTTGTGCATTGGGAGCAGTAGTATGTTTAAAACAAGCATGTCTATGTGTAGGTGACATGGGGCTTTTGTATGGTCATAGCAGATCTCATAAATGTTCTTTCATGTATTTATCACTTCAAATTACATACTCATCATAAAACACTGCAATATCTCTTCCAGCATATCTGTCATTCCCTGCATAGATTGGGGTTTCAGTCAATGCCAATCTGAAAATGAGCAAGTTAGATGGCCGCTCTCCAGCATGTTTGTGAAATCTTTTATTGAATGCAGATAAAAGAGAAATAATTGCTTGATGGTTTTTTTTTCATGTGAACGTGACATATCTGTTTGGATTTCAGCTGTATGAATATTTCTCATGGGCATATCACGGGCCACAGGGCAACATGTAGCCAAGCGAGAATTATGCTGTGTTCGTTTCTGGACATTGAAGATAACGAAGATGCCCAATATCAGTCAATGGAATTGATGGAAAAATGTTGTCCTGGTGTAAAAGCTGCACCATTCCATCCTTCACCCCAGCTCTGCACCCATGGTCAAAGGGAAAATTGTCATCCCTGCAGTGGGATGGATGAATTCATCAGATTTCGGGTGGTCCAGTGACACTATCCCTGGTTAGGAGGTGAAGAAGGAGCCTTAGTCCTAGGGGTCCTTGGTAGACCATCTTTTTCCTATCATGTATTTCTATGTAGCTGTCACGCTTGGGTCGGGAGAGCCGCCGGTCAGTGCACTGCGGTCCGATCTCGTTCCAATTTATATGGCCGTCTGACTGCGTTCCAATCTCGTTCCAATTCATAAAGCCGTCTGACTGCGCCCTTATGATGCACCATGTTGGCATCAATAAAAATGTCAGCTCATTGTGCAAAACACAAGTCCTCCCATTGGCCCATCAACAAAAAAATAAAAATGTTTTCGGTCTCAGAATAAAATGCATGTTTGGTATCGCTGTAATCAGACTCACGTGGACTCCAGGTCATTTTTACCGCATAATGAACGCCGTAAGAAAAAAGCCTAAAAAAAATTACACTATATGCTAAAATGAAGTCAAACTACAATTTGTCCCCACAAAAGGCCCTCACACGTCTATGTCGATGGAAAAATTAAACAGTTACAGCTCTTTGAAGAAGGCGAAGAAAAAACAAAAGCGCAAAAAAACAAAAAATTCCCTGGTTCTTATAGGGTTGATGCCTATGTAGAATGAGATGACATGAAAACTCCTGTAGGTGTAAAGTGTACGTGTCCCAATACTTGTGTCCATGTGATGTATATGTGGTGCCACTTATTTATGAACACATTTAGGATTAAACAAGTTTAAATACATCTTATATGTTACCCATTTCCATTCAAGTGCAGTTAGGCTTCCCAAAAACAACAGACTTTTCAGGGGAATACTTCAGATTTGGAGACAATGAGAGACACAAAGAGTTTTCATTTCACCAGGTCTCCATCTGTCTGGAATTTTTTGTTCTCCTCATTCTTGAGTGTTTCTTTTGTGACAGAGGGACTTTTAGGCTCTTTGAGGCGCCAGAGCTTCAGTGTGACTGTTGCCTCTTCATCCCCTCTATAGCAACACCACTAATGGCCCTAGTTGGGCTCCTGGCTTTTCATGTCACCGGGTCTCCATCTGTCTGGAGTTTGTGTTCTGCTCATTCTTGAGCATCTCCTGGAAACTATTGATGAAGATCGTGTTTGTGACTAGCGTTGTTGTGCTAGGCATCCATACGTTTAGCAGTAAAATATTATCAAAGCTGGTAGAAGACAGTAAACCTTGAATCCAGTCCAGCATGTTGTAGAAGAAGCGAATGCCAGGAAAAGTAAAAATAACTCATTAGGTGATTAACCATTAAGGTTTAGTCATTACATGGAAATCCAGTCATTGTATATTATATACGCCTACAGAGAGAAGGGACAGCATAGGCGCGTGAATACGGCAAGTAATGAAAAAGGCGCTAATTGTACTAGTATAAGTTATTAGAAATTACAGCAATCAATGAAATATAATTAGCAAAGTTTTCCTCAAATTTCCCTGTAAAAGTTAACTCAATCTGTAAGTTTACAAAACTATTGGCAACTTTTTTAAACTGAAGCAAGATAGGCAATCGGTAGTTCTATATGACGCCCAGTTCAATGAATGGCCGACCATGGAATACCAGAGCCACTCTGAGCATTCATGGTCGACTGGAGTAGAGTCCAAGGAAGCTGAGATATGGGGAGATGTTTGGTGGAATTCTCACCGCGTCCATATGACTAAGTGAAGTGAACCGGCCTGAGAGATGAATCTATGGAGGTTCTGAAAATGGAGAAAAATGTGGTCCATCTTATAAAGTGTAGGTAAATCTATAAATCCCTATTCATCATGCAGAGAGGAATAGGAAATGTGCCCATACCTGCCGATTGTACACGCTTCCAGGAATATATCAGCAGTCATGACGTTTCCGACCCCGCTGATCTCCTGGTGCAGAAGTAAGTGTTACCAAAATATTCTTTAAGGTTTTCACCAGAAAAGTAGATGCTTAGACTGCACCTGGTTTGGTGCTGGATAAACTGTATAGCCCGAGGAGTTCCCTGTTCTTCAACCTCAAGTCACACAAGGAGGGTTGAACTTTTGCAGTTAGATCTCCAGGTCATGGTCCCCAGAATAGTCACTGATTTAGTTTGTCTCAAAATCAACAGCATAGCCACCAATTCATCAAGTTTCAAGCTATTTTTTTTTATTTTCTCTTTTTAGAGTAAAAAATCACAAGATCCTTTAAATAAGATTTTGTGCACAAAATCAAATTAGACAGATATAGTTTTCCAGAGGGTACTGGAGTGCAATTGGGCTGGATGTCACTAACCAGAGGATAAGATGGTCAAAACCCAGAGGTCAAACCACATATAGCAAGCAACAAACTACAGCAATGAGAAAAATGCTGATTTTAGAAACAAAGCAAGGATCAAAGTCAGGACAAGTTCACACAAACGTATTGCTCCGTGAAAAACAGACATCACGCAGACAGCACTCTTACCAATATTAATCAATATTATAGATTTCTTTTTATGGACCGAATCAGGGAAAAAAATGGCAGCACGCACTATTCTCTCCGGTAAGTCGGATGAGACTCGCCCATTCAAGTCTATGGATGCGTAAAAAAAAATCGGATCCCATATGGAGTCGCCTTATAAAATGATGATTATTACAGAAACATTGCAATAATTTAACACAGGAAAGTGTTTTTGGTCTTGTAAAGAATGATTATGAAAACAGATGATGAAAAACAATTGAGATGAAAATAGCACGTTTTTTCTGGATGTAATTCGGACAATTTTTTTTTATATGCTTGTGTGAACTAAACCATAGGCAGGGGCGTAACGGTACTGGAGTCAGGGAGACCGTCGACACCAGCACCGGTTTCCACTGAATGTTTGTCCTCAGAACATTATTAAATAAAGGATCCAGGATGGAGGACATTATAACAGGAAGGGGCCAGGAAGAGGGACATTGTACCAGGAGGGGGCCAGGAAGGGGGATATTATTACAGAAAGGAGCCAGTACAGAAGACATTATTACAGGATGGGGACCAGCACGGGGGATATTATTACAGAAAGGTAGCAAATATTACATGATGGGGACATTATTACAGGAAGGGGCCAGGACGGAAGACATTATTACAGGATGGGGACCAGGACAGGGGATATTATTACAGAAAGGTAGCAAATATTACATGATGGGGACATTATTACAGGAAGGGGCCAGAACGGAAGTCATTATTACAGGATGGGGACCAGGACGGGGGACATTATTACAGGACAGGGAACATTATTACAAGATGAAGGTCATGAAAAGCTTTTTTTTACAGGCTGGAAGAGGGTACTATTACAGAATTGGGGGCAATATCACAGGATGGGGGTCATTATTACAGGATGGGGGCCAGGATGGAGGACATTTTTACAGGAAGGGGCCAGGACAGGGGACATTATTACAGAAAGGGGCTAGGACAGGAGGCATTATTACAGGATAAGGGACAATTATATAGGATGAGGGACAATGTTAGAGGATATGGGCTGGGATGAAGGACATTATTACAGAGGCTCATACATCTGACCAAACAGTGGAAACAGTGTGAGGGTTCTTTTGCCATGGCAATCTAATAGCAGACAACTGGGAGTTAGTCACTGTCTTGGGGAGAGGTCAGAGTTAGGGTTAGGGTCTTGGCAGATGAAGGGCATGGGGCTTAGGTGCACTGCACTTTCGACATGTTGAAAGTCAAGGTTAAGGGTGGTGCTATAGTCATGGCTAAGCTTGGTGAATTTCCTGTTCCTTTAGTATGTTATGCTGGGAAGTTATGCATATACTATTTTGCATGCTTTATGCTAAATTATTTATAATGTAAGGGTAGGATATGTCCACACCAGGCTGAAACCCAGCAGCAAAAACTGCATCAAAATGTGCACACATGTATATGAACTATGTACCGACCACTAGACAATTACAAGGTGAAGGTTATGTAAGGTATTTTGCGGTCATTTGATTGCACATAGTTCCCCAATATGCTATGTGTCAATGTCGTAGAGATTAGGAATTTTATCACTGAAGTGTTCGCATCTGATATGATAAATGTGTAGATGAGGAAGTTATCAGTGATCGGAAGCCATGCGGCGGCATTGTTATAATTGAGTTTCATTAAAAATGTTGCACCTTTTGCCTTTTATTGACTCTGTGATGTCCTGTCTATTGCTGGCTGTAGAATGAGTCAACTGAGAATCAGTCAGTGAGCTCATTCTGACGGTCCAATTGGAAAGTTTATAACTCCTTTATCTTTTTTGAGCTCCTCAACTGATTTATGATCATCACAGGCCACATCAAAGTTGAATGTGCAGGGAAACAAAGGCAACGATCCATTGGAAATCTGGAGTAATACACTTTGTTGAAAAACTGTGAACTGTTTTTTGCACAGCATAAAGTAGCACAACATTTTGCAACTTTTTCCATTTTCACGCGAGTTTCGGCTAGCTCCATCAATGTGGGAGGGCAGGACAGAGCTCCCTCTAGTGGAGGCAGCAGGAAGGCATAATGTTGTCATTCACTGTAAGTCCATATACTGCGTCAGAAAAAAAACAATAAAAAGATATAAAGATATCTTAGGAAATAAATCAGATCTAATTTTTGTATCTGTTTTAATTAAAAGTAAAAATAGGGCATAAGACAAGAACCTGCAGCCACAGCTGTCAGCGAGTGGGTTCATATTTGACATGAAAATACAGTCACCGAATCTTTAACAAAACTGTAAACCCTCTCGTTTTAGGTCACCTTCCTCTTTTATTTTTCATAAAGAAAGTGTCTACCATGACTAACATTCACCACAGTTTGTGTACTGAAAATAGCTTTTTTTCAGCAAGTTCCCAATTGAGTGTATTTGTCACTAGTTTGTCTTAGTCCACAAGTTCTCAATCGCCAAATCCCCGGCTTCACATTGCTCTGCTCATTACCACGCTGAGATCTGTCAGTGATTTGTAACTCAAATTCCCCCACGAATCTGTCACCACACAACTCTCAGCGAGACCTCATGATCCTCATCCCTTGCATTGGTTTCTCTAATAATCCCTTTAGCTTGTTCAGGTCGCATATTTATTTAAATATTATTTTATACTATTTCAGCAGTTTAAATTTTACATTAATCATTATACTTTCTTCTGTACTCTATTTCTACAATTTTATAAATTACATATAAAATTAATCTACAAAAAAAGTCAATTTATAAATACAACTACTATAACTACTGTATGCTACAGTCCTATAACTACTATAATGCTGCCCCTTTGTACAAAAATACATCTACTATAATACTGATCCCATGTACAAGAATATAACTACTATAATACTGCCCCATGTACAAGAATATAACTACTATAATACTGCCCCTACATACAAGAATATAACTACTATAATACTGCTCCCATGTACAAGAATATAACTACTATAATACTGCCCCTATGTACAAGAATACATCTACCATAATACTGCCCCTATATAGAAGAATATAACTACTGTAATACTGCTCCTATGTACAAGAATATAACTACAATAATACTGCTCCTATGTACAAGAATATAACTACTATAATACTGCCCCCTATGTACAAGAATATAACTACTATAATACTGCTCCCATGTACAAGAATATAACTACTATAATACTGCCCCTATGTACAAGAATACATCTGCCATAATACTGGCCCTATATAGAAGAATATAACTACTGTAATACTGCTCCTATGTACAAGAATATAACTACAATAATACTGCTCCTATGTACAAGAATAAAACTGCTATAATACTGCTCCTATGTACAAGAATATAACTACAATAATACTGCTCCTATGTACAAGAATATAACTACTATAATACTGCCCCCTATGTACAAGAATATAACTACTATAATACTGCCCCTATGTACAAGAATATAACTACTATAATACTGCTCCTATGTACAAGAATATAACTACTATAATACTGCTCCTATGTACAAGAATATAACTACTATAATACTGCTCCTATGTAAAAGAATATAACTACAATAATACTGCTCCTATGTACAAGAATATAACTACTATAATACTGCTCCTATGTACAAGAATATAACTACTATAATACTGCCCCGATATACAAGAATATAACTACTATAATACTGCTCCTATGTAAAAGAATATAACTACAATAATACTGCTCCTATGTACAAGAATATAACTACAATAATACTGCCCCTTATGTACAAGAATATAACTACTATAATACGTCTCCTATGTACAAGAATATAACTACTATAATACGTCTCCTATGTACAAGAATATAACTACTATAATACTGCTCCTATGTACAAGAATATAACTACTATAATACTGCTCCTATGTACAAGCATATAACTACTATAATACTGCTCCTATGTACAAGAATATAACTGCTATAATACTGCTCCTATGTACAAGAATATAACTACTATAATACTGCTCCTATGTACAAGAATATAACTACTATAATACTGCTCCTATGTACAATAATATAACTACTATAATACTGCCCCCTATGTACAAGAATATAACTACTATAATACTGCCCCGATATACAAGAATTTAACTACTAGAATACTGCCCCCTATGTACAAGAATATAACTACTATAATACTGCTCCTATGTACAAGAATTTAACTACTATAATGCTGCTCCAATGTACAAGAATATAACTACTATAATACTGCCCCCTATGTACAAGAATATAGCTACTATAATACTTCCCCTATGTACAAGAATATAATTACTATAATACTACCCCTATGTGCAAGAATATAACTACTATAATACTGCCCCTATGTACAAGAATATAACTACTATAATACTGCCTCTATGTACAAAAATATAACTACTATAATACTTCTCCCTATGTACAAGAATATAACTACTATAATACTGCTCCTATATACAAGAATATAATTACTATAATACTGCCCCTATGTACAAGAATATAACTACTATAACACTGCTCCTATGTACAAGAATATAACTACTATAATACTGCTCCTATGTACAAGAATATAACTACTATAATACTGCTCCTATATACAAGAATATAACTACTATAATACAGCCCCTATGTACAAGAATATAACTACTATAGTATTGCCCCCTATGTACAGGAATATAACTACTATAATACTGCCCCCTATATACAAGAATATAACTACTATAATACTGCTCCTATGTACAAGAATATAACTACTATAATACTACCCCCTATGTACAAGAATATAACTACTATAACACTGTCCCCTATGTACAAGAATATAACTACTATAATACTGCCCCTATGTACAAGAATATAACTGCTATAATACTACCCCCTATGTACAAGAATATAACTACTATAATACTGTTCCCTATGTACAAGAATATAACTACTATAATACTGTCCCCTATGTACAAAAATATAACTGCTATAATACTACCTCCTATGTACAAGAATATAACTGCTATAATACTGCTCCCTATGTACAATAATATAACTACTATAATACTGCCCCTATGTACAAGAATATAACTACTATAATATTGCTCCCTATGTACAAGAATATGACTACTATAATACTGCCCCCTATGTACAAGAATATAACTGCTATAATACTACCCCCTATGTACAAGAATATAACTGCTATAATACTGTTCCCTATGTACAAGAATATAACTACTATAATACTGCCCCCTATGTACAAGAATATAACTACTATAATACTGCCCCCTATGTACAAGAATATAACTGCTATAATACTACCCCCTATGTACAAGAATAAAACTACTATAATACTGTCCCCTATGTACAAGAATATAACTACTATAATACTGCCCCCTATGTACAAGAATATAACTACTATAATACTGTCCCCTATGTACAAGAATATAACTACTATAATACTACCCCTATGTGCAAGAATATAACTACTATAATACTGCCCCTATGTACAAGAATATAACTACTATAATATTGCTCCCTATGTACAAGAATATAACTACTATAATACTGCCCCCTATGTACAAGAATATAACTGCTATAATACTACCCCCTATGTACAAGAATATAACTACTATAATACTGTCCCCTATGTACAAGAATATAACTACTATAATACTGCCCCCTATGTACAAGAATATAACTACTATAATACTGCCCCCTATGTACAAGAATATAACTGCTATAATACTACCCCCTATGTACAAGAATATAACTACTATAATACTGTCCCCTATGTACAAGAATATAACTACTATAATACTACCCCCTATGTACAAGAATATAACTACTATAATACTGTCCCCTATGTACAAGAATATAACTACTATAATACTGCCCCCTATGTACAAGAATATAACTGCTATAATACTACCCCCTATGTACAAGAATATAACTACTATAATACTGTTCCCTATGTACAAGAATATAACTACTATAATACTGTCCCCTATGTACAAAAATATAACTGCTATAATACTACCTCCTATGTACAAGAATATAACTGCTATAATACTGCTCCCTATGTACAAGAATATAACTACTATAATACTGCCCCTATGTACAAGAATATAACTACTATAATATTGCTCCCTATGTACAAGAATATAACTACTATAACACTGTCCCTATGTATAAGAATATAACTGCTATAATACTACCTCCTATGTACAAGAATATAACTACTATAATACTGCCCTTATGTACAAGAATATAACTACTATAATACTGCCCCTATATACAAGAATATAACTACTATAATACTGCCCCCTATATACAAGAAACTAACTACTATAATACTGCCCCCTATGTACAAGAATATAACTACTATAATACTACCCCCTATGTACAAGAATATAACTACTATAATACTGTCCCCTATGTACAAGAATATAATTACTATAATACTGCCCCTATGTACAAGAATATAACTACTATAACACTGCTCCTATGTACAAGAATATAACTACTATAATACTGCTCCTATGTACAAGAATATAACTACTATAATACTGCTCCTATATACAAGAATATAACTACTATAATACAGCCCCTATGTACAAGAATATAACTACTATAGTACTGCCCCCTATGTACAGGAATATAACTACTATAATACTGCCCCCTATATACAAGAATATAACTACTATAATACTGCTCCTATGTACAAGAATATAACTACTATAATACTACCCCCTATGTACAAGAATATAACTACTATAATACTGTCCCCGATGTACAAGAATATAACTACTATAATACTGCCCCCTATGTACAAGAATATAACTGCTATAATACTACCCCCTATGTACAAGAATATAACTACTATAATACTGTTCCCTATGTACAAGAATATAACTACTATAATACTGTCCCCTATGTACAAAATATAACTGCTATAATACTACCTCCTATGTACAAGAATATAACTGCTATAATACTGCTCCCTATGTACAAGAATATAACTACTATAATACTGCCCCTATGTACAAGAATATAACTACTATAATATTGCTCCCTATGTACATGAATATAACTACTATAATACTGCCCCCTATGTACAAGAATATAACTGCTATAATACTACCCCCTATGTACAAGAATATAACTACTATAATACTGTCCCCTATGTACAAGAATATAACTACTATAATACTGCCCCCTATGTACAAGAATATAACTACTATAATACTGCCCCCTATGTACAAGAATATAACTGCTATAATACTACCCCCTATGTACAAGAATATAACTACTATAATACTGTCCCCTATGTACAAGAATATAACTACTATAATACTACCCCCTATGTACAAGAATATAACTACTATAATACTGTCCCCTATGTACAAGAATATAACTACTATAATACTGCCCCCTATGTACAAGAATATAACTGCTATAATACTACCCCCTATGTACAAGAATATAACTACTATAATACTGTTCCCTATGTACAAGAATATAACTACTATAATACTGTCCCCTATGTACAAAAATATAACTGCTATAATACTACCTCCTATGTACAAGAATATAACTGCTATAATACTGCTCCCTATGTACAAGAATATAACTACTATAATACTGCCCCTATGTACAAGAATATAACTACTATAATATTGCTCCCTATGTACAAGAATATAACTACTATAACACTGTCCCTATGTATAAGAATATAACTGCTATAATACTACCTCCTATGTACAAGAATATAACTACTATAATACTGCCCTTATGTACAAGAATATAACTACTATAATACTGCCCCTATATACAAGAATATAACTACTATAATACTGCCCCCTATATACAAGAATCTAACTACTATAATACTGCCCCCTATGTACAAGAATTTAACTACTATAATACTACCCCCTATGTACAAGAATATAACTACTATAATACTGTCCCCTATGTACAAGAATATAACTACTATAATACTGCCCCCCATGTACAAGAATATAACTGCTATAATACTACCCCCTATGTACAAGAATATAACTACTATAACACTGTTCCCTATGTACAAGAATATAACTACTATAATACTGTCCCCTATGTGCAAAAATATAACTGCTATAATACTACCTCCTATGTACAAGAATATAACTGCTATAATACTGCTCCCTATGTACAAGAATATAACTACTATAATACTGCCCCTATGTACAAGAATATAACTACTATAATATTGCTCCCTATGTACAAGAATATAACTACTATAGCACTGTCCCTATGTATAAGAATATAACTGCTATAATACTACCTCCTATATACAAGAATATAACTACTATAATACTGCCGTATGTACAAGAATAAAACTACTATAACAGTGACCCCTATATGCAAGAATATAACTACTATAATACTGTCCCCTATGTACAAAAATATAACTGCTATAATACTACCTCCTATGTACAAGAATATAACTGCTATAATACTGCTCCCTATGTACAAGAATATAACTACTATAATACTGCCCCTATGTACAAGAATATAACTACTATAATACTGCTCCTATGTACAAGAATATAACTACTATAATACTGCTCCCTATGTACAAGAATATAACTACTATAATACTGCCCCCTATGTACAAGAATATAACTACTATAATACTGCTCCCTATGTACAAGAATATAACTACTATAATACTGCCCCCTATGTACAAGAATATAACTACTATAATACTGCTCCCTATGTACAAGAATATAACTACTATAATACTGCCCTCATGTACAAGAATATAACTACTATAATACTGCCCCTATGTACAAAAATATAACTACTATAATACTGCTCCTATGTACAAGAATATAACTACTATAATACTGCTCCCTATGTACAAGAATATAACTACTATAATACTGCCCCCTATGTACAAGAATATAACTACTATAATACTGCTCCCTATGTACAAGAATATAACTACTATAATACTGCCCCCTATGTACAAGAATATAACTACTATAATACTGCCCCCTATGTACAAGAATATAACTACTATAATGCTGCTCCCTATGTACAAGAATATAACTACTATAATACTGCCCTCATGTACAAGAATATAACTACTATAATACTGCCCCTATGTACAAGAATATAACTACTATAATACTGCCCCTATGTACAAGAATGTAACTACTATAATATTGCTCCCTATGTACAAGAATATAACTACTATAACACTGTCCCTATGTATAAGAATATAACTGCTATAATACTACCTCCTATGTACAAGAATATAACTACTATAATACTGCCCGTATGTACAAGAATATAACTACTATAATAGTGCCCCCTATATACAAGAATATAACTACTATAATACTCCCCCCTATATACAAGAATATAACTACTATAATACTGCCCCCTATATACAAGAATATAACTACTATAATACTACCTCCTATGTACAAGAATATAACTACTATAATACTGCTCCCTATGTACAAGAATATAACTACTATAATACTGCTCCTATGTACAAGAATATAACTACTATAATACTGCTCCTATGTACAAGAATATAACTACTATAATACTGCTCCTATGTACAAGAATATAACTACTATAATACTGCCCCCTATGTACAAGAATATAACTACTATAATACTGCTCCTATGTACAAGAATATAACTACTGTAATACTGCTCCTATGTACAAGAATATAACTACTATAATACTGCCCCTATGTACAAGAATATAATTTATCTAATATTATCTGAACAAGAATATAAAGACATTAAAGGGTTATTCCTAGAATCAAAAGTTATCCCATGTGATTGGAGATAACTTACCGATAGCTGAGGTTCCAACCACTGAGACACAAGAGATCCCAAGAATGGGGCTGTGGATCCATATAAATGGGCTCAGCAGAGCGAAGGTGCACATGCTTGTTCTGCGCTGCATTCATTGTCTTTGGGACGGATGGAGTACAGTTCTCTGCTATTTCCTGCAGTACTGTAGATAATGAATGGAGAGGAGCATGAGTACAGCAGCATGTGGAGGCCGGTCGGGTGGGTGCAACAGCAATTAGTATGTTTTCCACTATCCAATGATATGGGTTTGCTTTAAATTCTGAGAAAACCCCTTTAACACTTACCCTTAAGTTGAAAAAAACTTAGATCTGCGAAAAAAAAAAAATGTTTCTAGCCCAAACTCCGTAAGAATATCGGCTTTAAAACAAGACAAAGATGTCGGCTCTACCTGTAATCTAATCCAATCTAATGCAGAACAAAAGTGAGAGCTGTCTAAATTTGCAGCTGCTGTCTCTGCCTGCGAGAGTGCAGTCTCAGGGCGAGAGGTAATATGACTCTTTGCACATTTTTGCTCTCTAATTGTGGCAAATAAGGTGTTTTATACATTCAAATATAATGAAAAATTATATATTTTTGCATTTACACTATCTTTATCTTTTCTATTTTTCTTTTCATTGTTTTCAGAAATGAGTATTGAGGCTGCATTTGTTTGTTTGTTTCTTTCTTTCTTTGTTTTTGGGGGGGTGAGGGGTTAATTTTTATTTTATTTGTCAATGTCAAATATGTCAAAAATTGGCATGGCTACCAGAGATACAAAATGGCCAATAACCTTACCTAAGGCGGCTACTGCCATGAGTACTCTGCTGGAGCAGTGAGCAGTACTGGTTGTGCACTTACACACATACGTGCAGTCATGTCGTACAGTTTCTTGAGTCAATTTAGTCATCTCAGCAAATTAAAATTTCGACATCATTTCTTTCCACTTTACTATTTTCAGCCTTCAGCTTCAGAATTAATTGCTTAACTCCCTGGAGCAAAGAATTTACAAGGTCAGCCATTTATAAAGACGTGTTTACACACAGTGATTCCCGTTATATATTGGCCCAGTTGTAATTGCATTTCACTTGTTACATGGGACCTGTTGCCTTCATAATGTTCAAGCCCTCTAAGAAAAGCTAATAATGCTATTTGTTTATTTATTTGTTACACGCACACCGCTAGGTTCAGATAGGGCGAGACGGGTTTCATGAATTCTTTGGAATCCTGGGGGAACCGTTACTCAGGGCGGCCATAGGCTGCAGCTTCTCTCAGGCACACGATAGATTCAATTGCTGACCAGACACATCTGACAAGAGTCTTTTTCAACAGTTTAACAGTGGAATTTAATCTGAAGCACGGCCAGTGCAATTCAGGGATATTACAGCAACAATCTTCATTACAGTCTGAGTTTCTTGAGCAACCGGCTCCAGTAACAATACAGTAGTTTCTTCATAAGGCTCAGTATTACAGTCTCTTCAGTAGCATAATTCAGCATAGATTAGATCTCTTAGCAGCACACTTGTATGCATACACAACCACAGGCTTTTCCTTCACAAGGACACAATAGTACACAGCATTCTTTATCCTGCATGATGATGGAGGGGGGGGGGGTTTATGAGGGAGATGATCCCTGTGACACAATTCCTTCCAGTCATTATCCTCCTGCCTGATAATACTCTGCACTGTTAGTTCAGGGAGTTTATCTGACCTGTGTTTAGTTTCTCTCCTGATCTGAATCCTGTTCAGTTGCCTTCTGTCAGATCCAGATAACACACCACATTTCTCTTCGGCTTCAGCCAGACTACAATAACAAGTTCCACACAATCCCCCTGGGGCTCTGCTAAAGCACTCCCTGTCCCCTGTGACTGTGTTAACCCCTCTAGTTGCTGGATGCTTCTGAAGCACATCACTTCCTGTCTTCTGTGCTTGTGTTATTTGTAACAGTTGCTGGATGCTTTGGAAGCAACAGCACTACTTCCGCATGTCACATATTGTTATCTGAGTATGAACAATTGGTGCCAAGAAATTTGTCCGACCACCGTGTAAAGAACGTATGTGGGAGTCTGACCTTGCTCTTCTACAAGGACGTGATTCTGACCTTGCTCTTTTACATGGACGTGAGTCTGACCTTTCTCTTTTACATGGACAGGAGTCTGACCTTGCTCTTTTACATGGGTGGGAGTCTGACCTTGCTCTTTTACATGGGTGGGAGTCTGACCTTGCTCTTTTACATGGACGTGATTCTGACCTTGCTCTTTTACATGGACGTGATTCTGACCTTTCTCTTTTACATGGACGTGATTCTGACCTTGCTCTTTTACATAGACGTGATTCTGACCTTGCTCTTTTACATGGACGTGATTCTGACCTTGCTCTTTTACATGGATGTGATTCTGACCTTCTCTTTTACATGGACGTGATTCTGACCTTTCTCTTTTACATGGACGTGATTCTGACCTTGCTCTTTTACATGGATGTGATTCTGACCTTGCTCTTTTACATGGGCGTGATTCTGACCTTTCTCTTTTACATGAACGGGAGTCTGACCTTGCTCTTTTAAATAGGCGGGTGTCTGACCTCGGTCTTTTACATGGACGTGATTCTGACCTTTCTCTTTTACATGGATGGGAGTCTGATCTTGCTCTTTTACATGGGCGGGAGTCTGACCTCGGTCTTTTACAAGGGCGGGAGTCTGACCTTGCTCTTTTAAATAGGCGGGAGTCTGACCTCGGTCTTTTACATGGGCGGGAGTCTGACCGTGCTCTTTTACATGGACGTGATTCTGACCTTGCTCTTTTAAATAGGCGGAAGTCGCACCTTGCTCTTTTATATGGGCGGGAGTCTGACCTTGCTCTTTTACATGGGTGGGAGTCTGACCTCGGTCTTTTACATGGACGTGATTCTGACCTTGCTCTTTTACATGGGCGGGAGTCTGACCTCGCTCTTTTACAAGGGCGGGAGTCGGACCTTGCTCTTTTACATGGACGTGATTCTGACCTTGCTCTTTTAAATAGGCGGGAGTCTGACCTCGGTCTTTTACAAGGGCGGGAGTCTGACCTTGCTCTTTTACATGGACGTGATTCTGACCTTGCTCTTTTAAATAGGCGGGAGTCGCACCTTGCTCTTTTATATGGGCGGGAGTCTGACCTTGCTCTTTTACATGGGTGGGAGTCTGACCTCGGTCTTTTACATGGACGTGATTCTGACCTTGCTCTTTTACATGGACGTGATTCTGACCTTGCTCTTTTACATGGACGTGATTCTGACCTTGCTCTTTTACATGGGTGGGAGTCTGACCTTTCTCTTTTACATGGACATGATTCTGACCTTGCTCTTTTACATGGACGTGATTCTGACCTTTCTCTTTTACATGGACGTGATTCTGACCTTTCTCTTTTACATGGATGTGATTCTGACCTTGCTCTTTTACATGGGCGTGATTCTGACCTTTCTCTTTTACATGAACGGGAGTCTGACCTTGCTCTTTTAAATAGGCGGGTGTCTGACCTCGGTCTTTTACATGGATGTGATTCTGACCTTTCTCTTTTACATGGATGGGAGTCTGACCTTGCTCTTTTACATGGGTGGGAGTCTGACCTCGGTCTTTTACATGGACGTGATTCTGACCTTGCTCTTTTACATGGACGTGATTCTGACCTTGCTCTTTTACATGGACGTGATTCTGACCTTGCTCTTTTACATGGACGTGATTCTGACCTTGCTCTTTTACATGGGTGGGAGTCTGACCTTTCTCTTTTACATGGACATGATTCTGACCTTGCTCTTTTACATGGACGTGATTCTGACCTTTCTCTTTTACATGGATGTGATTCTGACCTTGCTCTTTTACATGGGCGTGATTCTGACCTTTCTCTTTTACATGAACGGGAGTCTGACCTTGCTCTTTTAAATAGGCGGGTGTCTGACCTCGGTCTTTTACATGGACGTGATTCTGACCTTTCTCTTTTACATGGATGGGAGTCTGACCTTGCTCTTTTACATGGGTGGGAGTCTGACCTCGGTCTTTTACATGGACGTGATTCTGACCTTGCTCTTTTACATGGACGTGATTCTGACCTTGCTCTTTTACATGGGTGGGAGTCTGACCTCGGTCTTTTACATGGGCGGGAGTCGCACCTTGCTCTTTTATATGGGTGGGAGTCTGACCTCGGTCTTTTACATGGACGTGATTCTGACCTTGCTCTTTTACATGGATGTGATTCTGACCTTGCTCTTTTATATGGACGTGATTCTGACCTTGCTCTTTTACATGGTCGTGATTCTGACCTGGCTCTTTTATATGGACATGAATGTCTGTCCTTGCTCTTTTAAATAGGCGGGAGTCTGACCTTGGTCTTTTACAAGGGCGGGAGTCTGACCTTGCTCTTTTAAATAGGCGGGAGTCTGACCTCGGTCTTTTACATGGACAGGAGTCTGACCTTGCTCTTTTACATGGACGTGATTCTGACCTTGCTCTTTTACATGGACGTGATTCTGACCTCGGTCTTTTACATGGGCGGGAGTCGGACCTCGGTCTTTTAAATAGGCAGGAGTCTGACCTCGGTCTTTTACATGGGCGAGAGTCTGACCTCGGTCTTTTACATGGACGTGATTCTGACCTTGCTCTTTTATATGGACGTGATTCTAACCTTGCTCTTTTATATGGACATGAATGTCTGATTTTGCTCTTTTAAATAGGTGGGAGTCTGACTTCGGTCTTTTACATGGACAGGAGTCTGACCTTGGTCTTTTACATGGTCAGGAGTCGGACCTTGCTCTTTTACATGGACGGGAGTCTGACCTTGCTCTTTTACATGGACGGGAGTCTGACCTTGCTCTTTTACATGGACGGGAGTCTGACCTTGGTCTTTTACATGGACAGGAGTCTGACCTTGGTCTTTTACATGGACAGGAGTCTGACCTTGCCCTTTTACATGGACGTGATTCTGACCTTTCTCTTTTACATGGATGTGATTCTGACCTTGCTCTTTTACATGGGCGTGATTCTGACCTTTCTCTTTTACATGAACGGGAGTCTGACCTTGCTCTTTTAAATAGGCGGGTGTCTGACCTCGGTCTTTTACATGGACGTGATTCTGACCTTTCTCTTTTACATGGATGGGAGTCTGACCTTGCTCTTTTACATGGGTGGGAGTCTGACCTCGGTCTTTTACATGGACGTGATTCTGACCTTGCTCTTTTACATGGACGTGATTCTGACCTTGCTCTTTTACATGGGTGGGAGTCTGACCTCGGTCTTTTACATGGGCGGGAGTCGCACCTTGCTCTTTTATATGGGTGGGAGTCTGACCTTGCTCTTTTACATGGACGTGATTCTGACCTTGCTCTTTTACATGGATGTGATTCTGACCTTGCTCTTTTATATGGACGTGATTCTGACCTTGCTCTTTTACATGGTCGTGATTCTGACCTGGCTCTTTTATATGGACATGAATGTCTGTCCTTGCTCTTTTAAATAGGCGGGAGTCTGACCTTGGTCTTTTACAAGGGCGGGAGTCTGACCTTGCTCTTTTAAATAGGCGGGAGTCTGACCTCGGTCTTTTACATGGACAGGAGTCTGACCTTGCTCTTTTACATGGACGTGATTCTGACCTTGCTCTTTTACATGGACGTGATTCTGACCTCGGTCTTTTACATGGGCGGGAGTCGGACCTCGGTCTTTTAAATAGGCAGGAGTCTGACCTCGGTCTTTTACATGGGCGAGAGTCTGACCTCGGTCTTTTACATGGACGTGATTCTGACCTTGCTCTTTTATATGGACGTGATTCTAACCTTGCTCTTTTATATGGACATGAATGTCTGATTTTGCTCTTTTAAATAGGTGGGAGTCTGACTTCGGTCTTTTACATGGACAGGAGTCTGACCTTGGTCTTTTACATGGTCAGGAGTCGGACCTTGCTCTTTTACATGGACGGGAGTCTGACCTTGCTCTTTTACATGGACGGGAGTCTGACCTTGCTCTTTTACATGGACGGGAGTCTGACCTTGGTCTTTTACATGGACAGGAGTCTGACCTTGGTCTTTTACATGGACAGGAGTCTGACCTTGCCCTTTTACATGGACAGGAGTCTGACCTTGCTCTTTTACATGGACAGGAGTCTGACCTTGGTCTTTTACATGGACAGGAGTCTGACCTTGCTCTTTTACATGGGTGGGAGTCTGACCTCGGTCTTTTACATGGACGTGATTCTGACCTTGCTCTTTTACATGGACGTGATTCTGATCTTGCTCTTTTACATGGGCGGGAGTCTGACCTCGCTCTTTTACAAGGGCGGGAGTCGGACCTTGCTCTTTTACATGGACGTGATTCTGACCTTGCTCTTTTAAATAGGCGGGAGTCTGACCTCGGTCTTTTACATGGGCGGGAGTCTGACCTTGCTCTTTTACATGGACGTGATTCTGACCTTGCTCTTTTAAATAGGCGGGAGTCGCACCTTGCTCTTTTATATGGGCGGGAGTCTGACCTTGCTCTTTTACATGGGTGGGAGTCTGACCTCGGTCTTTTACATGGACGTGATTCTGACCTTGCTCTTTTACATGGACGTGATTCTGACCTTGCTCTTTTACATGGACGTGATTCTGACCTTGCTCTTTTACATGGACGTGATTCTGACCTTGCTCTTTTACATGGGTGGGAGTCTGACCTTTCTCTTTTACATGGACATGATTCTGACCTTGCTCTTTTACATGGACGTGATTCTGACCTTTCTCTTTTACATGGACGTGATTCTGACCTTTCTCTTTTACATGGATGTGATTCTGACCTTGCTCTTTTACATGGGCGTGATTCTGACCTTTCTCTTTTACATGAACGGGAGTCTGTCCTTGCTCTTTTAAATAGGCGGGTGTCTGACCTCGGTCTTTTACATGGATGTGATTCTGACCTTTCTCTTTTACATGGATGGGAGTCTGACCTTGCTCTTTTACATGGGTGGGAGTCTGACCTCGGTCTTTTACATGGACGTGATTCTGACCTTGCTCTTTTATATGGACAGGAGTCTGACCTTGCTCTTTTACATGGATGGGAGTCTGACCTTGCTCTTTTATATGGGTGGGAGTCTGACCTCGGTCTTTTACATGGACGTGATTCTGACCTTGCTCTTTTACATGGACGTGATTCTGACCTTGCTCTTTTACATGGACGTGATTCTGACCTTGCTCTTTTACATGGACGTGATTCTGACCTTGCTCTTTTACATGGGCGTGATTCTGACCTTTCTCTTTTACATGAACGGGAGTCTGACCTTGCTCTTTTAAATAGGCGGGTGTCTGACCTCGGTCTTTTACATGGACGTGATTCTGACCTTTCTCTTTTACATGGACGTGATTCTGACCTTGCTCTTTTACATGGATGGGAGTCTGACCTTGCTCTTTTACATGGGTGGGAGTCTGACCTCGGTCTTTTACATGGACGTGATTCTGACCTTGCTCTTTTACATGGACGTGATTCTGACCTTGCTCTTTTACATGGATGTGATTCTGACCTTGCTCTTTTACATGGGTGGGAGTCTGACCTTTCTCTTTTACATGGACATGATTCTGACCTTGCTCTTTTACATGGACGTGATTCTGACCTTTCTCTTTTACATGGATGTGATTCTGACCTTGCTCTTTTACATGGGCGTGATTCTGACCTTTCTCTTTTACATGAACGGGAGTCTGACCTTGCTCTTTTAAATAGGCGGGTGTCTGACCTCGGTCTTTTACATGGACGTGATTCTGACCTTTCTCTTTTACATGGACGTGATTCTGACCTTGCTCTTTTACATGGATGGGAGTCTGACCTTGCTCTTTTACATGGGTGGGAGTCTGACCTCGGTCTTTTACATGGACGTGATTCTGACCTTGCTCTTTTACATGGACGTGATTCTGACCTTGCTCTTTTACATGGGTGGGAGTCTGACCTCGGTCTTTTACATGGGCGGGAGTCTGACCTTGCTCTTTTACATGGACGTGATTCTGACCTTGCTCTTTTAAATAGGCGGGTGTCTGACCTCGGTCTTTTACATGGACGTGATTCTGACCTTTCTCTTTTACATGGACGTGATTCTGACCTTGCTCTTTTACATGGATGGGAGTCTGACCTTGCTCTTTTACATGGGTGGGAGTCTGACCTCGGTCTTTTACATGGACGTGATTCTGACCTTGCTCTTTTACATGGACGTGATTCTGACCTTGCTCTTTTACATGGGTGGGAGTCTGACCTCGGTCTTTTACATGGGCGGGAGTCTGACCTTGCTCTTTTACATGGACGTGATTCTGACCTTGCTCTTTTAAATAGGCGGGAGTCTGACCTCGGTCTTTTACATAGGCGGGAGTCGCACCTTGCTCTTTTATATGGGTGGGAGTCTGACCTCGGTCTTTTACATGGACGTGATTCTGACCTTGCTCTTTTACATGGATGTGATTCTGACCTTGCTCTTTTATATGGACGTGATTCTGACCTTGCTCTTTTACATGGTCGTGATTCTGACCTGGCTCTTTTATATGGACATGAATGTCTGTCCTTGCTCTTTTAAATAGGCGGGAGTCTGACCTTGGTCTTTTACAAGGGCGGGAGTCTGACCTTGCTCTTTTAAATAGGCGGGAGTCTGACCTCGGTCTTTTACATGGACAGGAGTCTGACCTTGCTCTTTTACATGGACAGGAGTCTGACCTTGCTCTTTTACATGGACGTGATTCTGACCTTGCTCTTTTACATGGACGTGATTCTGACCTCGGTCTTTTACATGGGCGGGAGTCGGACCTCGGTCTTTTAAATAGGCAGGAGTCTGACCTCGGTCTTTTACATGGGCGAGAGTCTGACCTCGGTCTTTTACATGGACGTGATTCTGACCTTGCTCTTTTATATGGACGTGATTCTAACCTTGCTCTTTTATATGGACATGAATGTCTGATTTTGCTCTTTTAAATAGGTGGGAGTCTGACTTCGGTCTTTTACATGGACAGGAGTCTGACCTTGGTCTTTTACATGGTCAGGAGTCGGACCTTGCTCTTTTACATGGACGGGAGTCTGACCTTGCTCTTTTACATGGACGGGAGTCTGACCTTGCTCTTTTACATGGACGGGAGTCTGACCTTGGTCTTTTACATGGACAGGAGTCTGACCTTGGTCTTTTACATGGACAGGAGTCTGACCTTGCCCTTTTACATGGACGTGATTCTGACCTTTCTCTTTTACATGGATGTGATTCTGACCTTGCTCTTTTACATGGGCGTGATTCTGACCTTTCTCTTTTACATGAACGGGAGTCTGACCTTGCTCTTTTAAATAGGCGGGTGTCTGACCTCGGTCTTTTACATGGACGTGATTCTGACCTTTCTCTTTTACATGGATGGGAGTCTGACCTTGCTCTTTTACATGGGTGGGAGTCTGACCTCGGTCTTTTACATGGACGTGATTCTGACCTTGCTCTTTTACATGGACGTGATTCTGACCTTGCTCTTTTACATGGGTGGGAGTCTGACCTCGGTCTTTTACATGGGCGGGAGTCGCACCTTGCTCTTTTATATGGGTGGGAGTCTGACCTTGCTCTTTTACATGGACGTGATTCTGACCTTGCTCTTTTACATGGATGTGATTCTGACCTTGCTCTTTTATATGGACGTGATTCTGACCTTGCTCTTTTACATGGTCGTGATTCTGACCTGGCTCTTTTATATGGACATGAATGTCTGTCCTTGCTCTTTTAAATAGGCGGGAGTCTGACCTTGGTCTTTTACAAGGGCGGGAGTCTGACCTTGCTCTTTTAAATAGGCGGGAGTCTGACCTCGGTCTTTTACATGGACAGGAGTCTGACCTTGCTCTTTTACATGGACGTGATTCTGACCTTGCTCTTTTACATGGACGTGATTCTGACCTCGGTCTTTTACATGGGCGGGAGTCGGACCTCGGTCTTTTAAATAGGCAGGAGTCTGACCTCGGTCTTTTACATGGGCGAGAGTCTGACCTCGGTCTTTTACATGGACGTGATTCTGACCTTGCTCTTTTATATGGACGTGATTCTAACCTTGCTCTTTTATATGGACATGAATGTCTGATTTTGCTCTTTTAAATAGGTGGGAGTCTGACTTCGGTCTTTTACATGGACAGGAGTCTGACCTTGGTCTTTTACATGGTCAGGAGTCGGACCTTGCTCTTTTACATGGACGGGAGTCTGACCTTGCTCTTTTACATGGACGGGAGTCTGACCTTGCTCTTTTACATGGACGGGAGTCTGACCTTGGTCTTTTACATGGACAGGAGTCTGACCTTGGTCTTTTACATGGACAGGAGTCTGACCTTGCCCTTTTACATGGACAGGAGTCTGACCTTGCTCTTTTACATGGACAGGAGTCTGACCTTGGTCTTTTACATGGACAGGAGTCTGACCTTGCTCTTTTACATGGACGTGATTCTGATCTTGCTCTTTTACATGGGCGGGAGTCTGACCTCGCTCTTTTACAAGGGCGGGAGTCGGACCTTGCTCTTTTACATGGACGTGATTCTGACCTTGCTCTTTTAAATAGGCGGGAGTCTGACCTCGGTCTTTTACATGGGCGGGAGTCTGACCTTGCTCTTTTACATGGACGTGATTCTGACCTTGCTCTTTTAAATAGGCGGGAGTCGCACCTTGCTCTTTTATATGGGCGGGAGTCTGACCTTGCTCTTTTACATGGGTGGGAGTCTGACCTCGGTCTTTTACATGGACGTGATTCTGACCTTGCTCTTTTACATGGACGTGATTCTGACCTTGCTCTTTTACATGGACGTGATTCTGACCTTGCTCTTTTACATGGACGTGATTCTGACCTTGCTCTTTTACATGGGTGGGAGTCTGACCTTTCTCTTTTACATGGACATGATTCTGACCTTGCTCTTTTACATGGACGTGATTCTGACCTTTCTCTTTTACATGGACGTGATTCTGACCTTTCTCTTTTACATGGATGTGATTCTGACCTTGCTCTTTTACATGGGCGTGATTCTGACCTTTCTCTTTTACATGAACGGGAGTCTGTCCTTGCTCTTTTAAATAGGCGGGTGTCTGACCTCGGTCTTTTACATGGATGTGATTCTGACCTTTCTCTTTTACATGGATGGGAGTCTGACCTTGCTCTTTTACATGGGTGGGAGTCTGACCTCGGTCTTTTACATGGACGTGATTCTGACCTTGCTCTTTTATATGGACAGGAGTCTGACCTTGCTCTTTTACATGGATGGGAGTCTGACCTTGCTCTTTTATATGGGTGGGAGTCTGACCTCGGTCTTTTACATGGACGTGATTCTGACCTTGCTCTTTTACATGGACGTGATTCTGACCTTGCTCTTTTACATGGACGTGATTCTGACCTTGCTCTTTTACATGGACGTGATTCTGACCTTGCTCTTTTACATGGGCGTGATTCTGACCTTTCTCTTTTACATGAACGGGAGTCTGACCTTGCTCTTTTAAATAGGCGGGTGTCTGACCTCGGTCTTTTACATGGACGTGATTCTGACCTTTCTCTTTTACATGGACGTGATTCTGACCTTGCTCTTTTACATGGATGGGAGTCTGACCTTGCTCTTTTACATGGGTGGGAGTCTGACCTCGGTCTTTTACATGGACGTGATTCTGACCTTGCTCTTTTACATGGACGTGATTCTGACCTTGCTCTTTTACATGGATGTGATTCTGACCTTGCTCTTTTACATGGGTGGGAGTCTGACCTTTCTCTTTTACATGGACATGATTCTGACCTTGCTCTTTTACATGGACGTGATTCTGACCTTTCTCTTTTACATGGATGTGATTCTGACCTTGCTCTTTTACATGGGCGTGATTCTGACCTTTCTCTTTTACATGAACGGGAGTCTGACCTTGCTCTTTTAAATAGGCGGGTGTCTGACCTCGGTCTTTTACATGGACGTGATTCTGACCTTTCTCTTTTACATGGACGTGATTCTGACCTTGCTCTTTTACATGGATGGGAGTCTGACCTTGCTCTTTTACATGGGTGGGAGTCTGACCTCGGTCTTTTACATGGACGTGATTCTGACCTTGCTCTTTTACATGGACGTGATTCTGACCTTGCTCTTTTACATGGGTGGGAGTCTGACCTCGGTCTTTTACATGGGCGGGAGTCTGACCTTGCTCTTTTACATGGACGTGATTCTGACCTTGCTCTTTTAAATAGGCGGGTGTCTGACCTCGGTCTTTTACATGGACGTGATTCTGACCTTTCTCTTTTACATGGACGTGATTCTGACCTTGCTCTTTTACATGGATGGGAGTCTGACCTTGCTCTTTTACATGGGTGGGAGTCTGACCTCGGTCTTTTACATGGACGTGATTCTGACCTTGCTCTTTTACATGGACGTGATTCTGACCTTGCTCTTTTACATGGGTGGGAGTCTGACCTCGGTCTTTTACATGGGCGGGAGTCTGACCTTGCTCTTTTACATGGACGTGATTCTGACCTTGCTCTTTTAAATAGGCGGGAGTCTGACCTCGGTCTTTTACATAGGCGGGAGTCGCACCTTGCTCTTTTATATGGGTGGGAGTCTGACCTCGGTCTTTTACATGGACGTGATTCTGACCTTGCTCTTTTACATGGATGTGATTCTGACCTTGCTCTTTTATATGGACGTGATTCTGACCTTGCTCTTTTACATGGTCGTGATTCTGACCTGGCTCTTTTATATGGACATGAATGTCTGTCCTTGCTCTTTTAAATAGGCGGGAGTCTGACCTTGGTCTTTTACAAGGGCGGGAGTCTGACCTTGCTCTTTTAAATAGGCGGGAGTCTGACCTCGGTCTTTTACATGGACAGGAGTCTGACCTTGCTCTTTTACATGGACAGGAGTCTGACCTTGCTCTTTTACATGGACGTGATTCTGACCTTGCTCTTTTACATGGACGTGATTCTGACCTCGGTCTTTTACATGGGCGGGAGTCGGACCTCGGTCTTTTAAATAGGCAGGAGTCTGACCTCGGTCTTTTACATGGGCGAGAGTCTGACCTCGGTCTTTTACATGGACGTGATTCTGACCTTGCTCTTTTATATGGACGTGATTCTAACCTTGCTCTTTTATATGGACATGAATGTCTGATTTTGCTCTTTTAAATAGGTGGGAGTCTGACTTCGGTCTTTTACATGGACAGGAGTCTGACCTTGGT
Source organism: Phyllobates terribilis (assembly GCF_046119375.1). Taxonomy (NCBI): domain Eukaryota; kingdom Metazoa; phylum Chordata; class Amphibia; order Anura; family Dendrobatidae; genus Phyllobates; species Phyllobates terribilis. The sequence continues at coordinate 750,721,511 of NW_027362764.1, read as the reverse complement.
CTTTTACATGGGCAGGAGTCGGACCTTGCTCTTTTACATGGACGGGAGTCTGACCTTGCTCTTTTACATGGACGGGAGTCTGACCTTGCTCTTTTACATGGACGGGAGTCTGACCTTGCTCTTTTACATGGACGGGAGTCTGACCTTGGTCTTTTACATGGACAGGAGTCTGACCTTGGTCTTTTACATGGACAGGAGTCTGACCTTGCTCTTTTACGTGGACGGGAGTTTGACCTTGCTCTTTTACATGGACGGGAGTCTGACCTTGCTCTTTTACATGGGCAGGAGTCGGACCTTGCTCTTTTACATGGACGGGAGTCGGACCTTGCTCTTTTACATGGAAAAATAGTTTCCTGCTTAAAAAGTACTCATCAATCAGAGTCAATAATTAGGTAAAATTAACCAACAATTTTTTACAATTGGCAATTTTCAATACAATTTTACAAATTCTCCAATTTGGTAATTTTGATTACTAAACAAATTACTTTGGGCCAATGTAACAATTATAGTTATAATACTATTTTAACTGTAATATTTCCTTTCTTTAGAATTCTTTTTTTGTTTCTTTCTTCATTTGGTGTTCTCAGAATTGAATTGAAAAATGGGCAGTTACTATCGCCCAATTTTTTTAAAGAAATTTACTATGTATTTTGGAGTGATTGGGTGTACACACCATATATGCACTATGTACAGTTGCATAGAGGCACAGTAGTTAAAAGAGGCAGAGTACTCATAAAAGCAGCTTCCTACTGACAAAAAAATTGCATTTAAGGGGCTATTTTAAAGGGGATGTCCAGGATTTAACAATTATTAGTGGGGTACAATGGTGGTGTCCCATACCCGGTACCTCCACTGATCAGCTGAAAACTGCTTTGTCACTTGCTGGAAGTAAAAAAAAAAGTAGAGGCCTAAACACTTCTGAATCGATATGGCTGCTGTGTTGTATTCTGTACGTCACTAAGGCTGTGTGCCCACTATGTGTTTTTTAAGCGTTTCCGCAGCGGCAATTCTGCTGCAGAAACGCTTAAAAATCGCTTGGTAGAAGGTCTGCCATGTTCCCCAATGATAATCCGCATGTGCTGTGCACATGCTGCGGAAATTTCCGCTGAGGATTATCATTGCGGAAAAATAAGCAGCACTGCCAATTATTTTACTGAAGCGCGGCGTTTTCGCCGCCACTGACTTGCATTGGAACGCATGTAATCCGCATCACTGGATCTGTACATGAGGATTACATGTGTTTCAATGTGCGGATGGTACCCGGGTTTGGAGAAGAGGAGACTCTCCTCCGGACCCGGGTACCATAGAACCTGTTAAAAAAAGAATAAAATAAAAAATATACATTATACTTACCTTCTGATGGCCCCCGGTGTCCTTGTCTCTGCTTGCTGGCAGCTCGCGGTGGACTCAAGGACCTGCGGTGACGTCATTTAGTCATGTGACGAGTCATGCGACCGCTGATGTCGGCAGGTCCTTAAATCTACCGTGAGCTGCCGGCAAGCAGAGACAAGGACTCCGGGGGCCATCAGAAGTTAAGTATATATTTATTTTTTATTTTTTACCATTCTTTAAGGTCACAGTATATAAATCCATGCCGGTTGCATGGATTTATATAGTGTGACCAAGTTGTCAAGCACTTTCCATGTGATGCTAAAATCGCTTGTCAACCCGCATGCGGAAATGCCAGTGAAGAACGCTTCACTTCCGCTTGTCCCTGGCAGGAAAAACTCATGTACAATCCACATGTACAATCCGCATGCACAATCCGCATGTACAATCCACATGCGTTTTTTCTGCCAGGGAGATGCAGAAACGCTCAGGAAAAATCCAGAGCATTTCTGCATCGTGGGCACATAGCCTTAGTCCCACTGCTGAAGAAGTTTTCTGATGATTAGTGGGGGCACTCGAATGTTGTTATCTCCTGAACAACCGCGTTAATCCATTTATGACTCAGAATTGAATTGGTAGAAAGATATAAGTAGGGTGCTCAACGCTGAGGTCTTCATGAACAAGGCCAATAGCTCTTGAACCACGAATTTGCAAGCAGCACGCCCAATCCTCTATGTCATCGAAAACCAAGATCAATAAATGTGAATTGATTTGCCAAAGTAACAAAACGTTGCATCGTGGTACAAAAAGTTGCATTCACAAGATGTCAATTCAATGCATAGCAAGGTCTAGATGGTCCCAAGTTTTCCTTCTTCCACCATGGAATGGTTTACTAAGACCAAGTGGTGTATCTAACGGAATTGTACTGGTGGCTATAGCACCCTTGCCCTAGTGCCTGAGGGGACCCAAGGTCCCTCCAACACTAGACACCAGTATTATAAATGGAACATGATATTTGGGATGCCCAGCTGTGTATTATTCTAACCATATTTGTCAACTTTCCTGAAACATCCAAGAGGTTCCAGAAATAAGGTAAGATCAAGTTGGCAAAATTTCTGTTAAGACTCCCCCGGTGAAGTGGATCATCTAAGTTTTAAGTGCAAGTGAGCACATGGACCCCAGACATTGATGCAGCAAGCAGCAAGGCACGTGGGCAGCGAGGACTGTAAAGGCTTACCAGGAATCTCAAGATCAGTAAGATGGATGAAGTGGAATACAACAGGGATGGATGCAAGCACAAACACAAAAAAACAGTACAGATGGTGAAGCACACTTAACATAGGACTAGGAGTCTTAATCCAAAGACACAGGTGTGTGTCTAAATGGGCATTAAATAAGTCTAGGTCTAGGGAGATGATGTCATTGAGCCACACCGCGCAACTTGCAAAACCTGACGTGGAGCACAACAGAGGGCAGCGAACCCAGAGGAAGGAAGCGGAGCCGGAATACCCAGGACTGGTGTAACAATCTCCTAGGTGCTCCCCAAAACCTCTGGGAAAATAGCGCTTCAAAAAGTTTCTTGTGCGTGATACCGGGATGCTCATTAGATGCATTCTCAGCCTTCAATTGTTGATTGGCTTATAGACGGGGTATGGAAGGCTGGAAACTGGGGTGTGGTCTATAGAAAAACTTCTGCCTAGGGCTTTGCATGCTGAAACCAGCGACTATCCAGAGCCGTATCTCTGAAATTTAACGAGTATAGTAATGTCTCTGCTGAGACCCGTCAATCCACGATTCAATGTCAATGGCCTTCCTTGGTGACATCGATATGAGACTGCCATACTCACTGGATATCTGTTCTACTTGAGTTAGGCTTGTAGGATCAGTAAGTATATCTGGAAAAGGGCAAAAAGTTCTGTTTGTCTTCTTGTTATTTTGTTATTTTTAGTATAATTGCTGTGCAACTTTTCCAGTTGAACGGATTAAAGGGCAAAAACAATAAGTGCAGCGAGATCAAGAAGCTGTAAAATTCACAGCGCTGTTTATTTTTATCCTCAACATCTGTAGTCTCCACTCAGCGGTATCTCAATGTAAGAAACCTGGAATAATGTCATCTCAGGAACCTGATCCACCAGATTGACGTCTAAAAGCCCCCTGTACTCAACGCTTCAGCTCTGCACAGATGTCATGTGCGGGAGATGGGACCTGTCGTCGCAGGATCCATTCACCAGGAGGGTCACCCTCCTCTGCCTCTGACGTCCAGCTGTCTGTCCTGCTGGCTGACAACATGTTTAGTCAACACTCAGGTCCGCGGATCCCACGCGGGAGTGTTTAATGGGGGACGTAATGGAAAGACAGCAGGCCTTGTTTGTTTAACAGAATGGCTGTTATATGGTAACATCGAGTTAAGCTAATAAGGGATCAGTGTCAGATGCGGGGACTTGGAGTAGTTTGAGACTCACAAGGTTATTCCATATGTGCTAACTCTCCTCGAAAAAAGTAATATCTCAGTGGCGTACTGCTAATTGCAGCAGACCATGCGGCCACTATGGGGCGAGTAAGTCGGGGGAAGAGAGGAGCTGCTGACAAACAGCAACCCGTCCCCTGTTTCTCAATTTCAATGATCTTTGCATCCTCAGAATGTAGATACAGTTGAATACAGTGGTGTATTCACTGAGACTCAGTGCAGCAGGCGCAATGACATCACTAGATTGCACCTGCAGTGCGAGGCCTCAGTCCAAACACAGCACAGACTAGAGTGGGGTCCGGGGCTAGGTGAGTCGTTTTTATTTTTTTGCTTCATCATTCAGTACTTACTGGGAGGCTTTGGAGGCATCATAATATGTGGGTGGCTGTGGGACCACAACACTTTGGGGGGATCATACTGTGTGGGGGACTGTGGAGGCATCATACTGTATTGGCAGCTGTGGGGACATCATACAATGGGTGGATCATACCTGGTGGGGAGCTGTGAAGGCCTAATACTGTGGGAGGAGGCTACTGTGACAAGATACTGTTTTGGGGGCTATAAGAACATTAAACTGTGTTCGGGGCACTATGGGGGCATCATACTTAGCTGGGGGCAATGTTGGGGGCATTATACAGTGCATGTGTGATAATACTGTTGGGAATTTACTGTGGGGGTATTATACTGTGTGCAGGTGGGATTTTGGGAGACATTATACTCATACATACATATGGTGGGCCATGAAAAGGGGTATTGTAATGGGTGAGAAGTGAACACTAACTGGCTTCAATAGGCACAAAATGACTGTGCCGTAACAAATCTCTTTCTCCATGTCTTTAAAGATTGGTAGGTATGCCTCTTTGTAGTCGCAAAAGGGCATACCTACCAATAAAGGGGCATATCTACCAATAAAGGGGCATACCTACCAATCTTTAAACACATGGAGAAAGAGATGCGTTACTCCTATGGTGCCGTGAAACTTTCCATGGAAATGGACCTATAAAAAAAAAGCACCGATCGATTCGTATATAATTGATCGTCTTTTGCTAGAAATAAATTTGCCCTTTTGAGTGCACCTTAAAGAGTATCTATTGCCAGTTTGTGGCTGGCAAAATAATCAGCTCAACAGTATAACCCCTTAAATGGCCCTTTCAAGGGTGACAGCAGCATTTAAGAGGCTTCAATATGTCTGCCATCACTTCTGGGTGCCGATTGGTTGTCATGGCAGCTAGGGGCCTTCTGAAGGCCTTCATGCCTGCCATGTGAAATCTGCTATGAAGCCCAGCCTGTGGCTGGATGTCATAAGAGACCAGTGACTTTACAGTACACTGCAATACTATAGTATCACTGTGTATTATATGGGCAATCAAGTGATCACAGTTTCAATACCCGTAAGGAGACTAACTAATTTAAAAGGTAAAAAAAAAACATAAAAAGAATGTAAAAATAACAAAAAAATAAAATAAAAATTTAAATAGCCTCCCTTTTTCCTAAATGAAAATAGGAAACAATAATTGCCATTTTGGGGTTTGTTGCAACCCCCTCCAAAAAAATGCTATAATTAGGGATCACCTGAAAATAATATCAATTAAAACTTCAAGACAACACACATAAAATAATCCCTCACACAGCTCTATCGATGTAAAGATTTTAAAAAATACAAGTCTCAAAAAAATTGGCATTAAAAACCTGATTTTTTTTAACAATATTCTGAATTTATTTTAACCACTAAAATATAAAAGATACCTTAAAAGTTTGGTACTGACCTGGGGAATCATATTGACAGGTAAATTTTACAGCACAATGAGTGCTGTAAAAGAAAGCCCAAAAAACAATGAGACTTGGCATTTAGAATTTTTTTCCCCATTTTTCAGTACATTATATGATGAAATAAATGGTGTCATTCAAAACTACAACTAGTCCCGCAAAATGAAAAAAAAAAAAAAAAAAAAAAAACAAGCCCTCATGTAGAAGGAAGAATAAAAAAGTTTTGCCTCTTGTAAATACGAAAATGCAAAGATGAATAAAAAAATAAAAAAAATAAATAAATAATGGAATCTTAAAAAGAAAAATAGAAAAAGTAAAGCACATTCCTTACTAAAAAAAAAAATAATTCCAAATAAACATTATACATTATGACCATTCTATGATCTCAATGTAGAGTCTCTACAAATGTAAAATCTGATCTAACTTGATGTTAAAGGGTTGCGGTGCTGATCAGGAGTAAGCTGTTAGGGCACTGGAAATTAATATGTTTTTATGTTTCCTACAGTGCCTCCACAGGGGAAAAGAAGTATTACATTGTTCTTATTGAAATCAGGCTGAATATTTATATATGGATGTGTCGGGTCCTCCAGGATGAAATATGCTAGTTGTAACTTTTCTAATTAATAGATGCAATGATTTCCCCCAAGTAGGGCTAGTAGTTACAACTCTGCATACATGGATGATGCCACATGGATGTAAATGATCTGAACAAAGCCTCTTTTGCAGGGCACCATTTGCTACCCGTACTTTGGCACATGGGAAATCGCAGTTGCACAGTAAGCTACTATTACTTTTTAGCCCGCTCAGCATAACACATTTAGTTTATGGACAACTATACCTTTGTCTGCCCAGGGAACTGCTGTCGTAGGCTGGGGCCGTCAATCCATACTCAGCAGAGCCCTGAGCTATAATTGACTTGTTAGGCAATGTCAGCTATTGCATTCCTTGGTTTAGAGCCAGCGCTGTGTGTAATATCTCAGTCAGCCTGTTACTAGTTAATCCTTTCCTAATCTGTTGTTTTGCACAACTGGGGTACAAGGAAAAAATAGCTTCGATATAGGAAAATTTTCAAAAATTTTTTTTTTGTAGAGCATCTTCTTATGTCACCATCAATAGAGTACCGGAAGCAGTTTACGCAGTTTACAAATGTTAACCGGTGCCCCTCCACCGGCTGTACATCTTCCGGTTAGAGGCTTGCTTAACCAGCGCACGTGTGCTGACTTGTGTGATTCATCCATGGTTTCATGTAACGAGCAATAGCTGCAACCCGGGAGTTTCTATGAGGCAATAGAGAGTGTACTCAGAGCTTCTCATCAGAGACTTTCACCATTTATATGGCATTTATATACCTCTCCCTTGATGGCACCTGGCAACCTGACTCTCCAAAAACAAGTTTGTAACAGGGCCACTAACAAGGTTGCATTATATATGGTATCTGGCACCAGTAAAAGGCGATTCATCAGACCTGGCCACCTCATTCCACTGCACCATGGTCCAGTTCTGATGCTCACGTGCCCATCACAGGCACTTTTAGTGGTAGATGGCCACCTTGACCGATCTACAAAAACCCATACACCAGAAGTTGAGACGCTCTGCTCATTCTGACACCTTTCTATCATATCCAGCAGTAACTATTTCATCAATTTGCTCTACAGTAGCTCTTCTGCAGGATCGTACCAGGCGGGCACAACATCTGCTGCTAAAAATGTGAAATCTCCCCATTTCTGTGATATTGAGGACTGCCGGAGCTTCTAGATAACGTTGGGCAATGTTGAATCTCACAACAGATGGACATATTTGCTCTTTTTCCTGGCAAGACTTGTTCTTATAGGGTTGACTGCTCCTGTATAAAACTTTCCTAAAACAAACAATAACCCTGTATTTACAGCAAATATAGGGACGATCCGAGCGATATCCATTCATCTGATACATAATGTATCTTTGTTTTATTAATGGAGCGTCACATATTTTTGAAAACATTGGAGCAGGGGTGCCAACTTGACTTTTTATTTTGCCTGGACGGCTTATCAAAAAATCAAGGACAGTCAATATTTTTAACGGACACATTGGAGAACCATAATAAATCATTATGATTAGAAGTAATCTATGTCTACAGCCCATAATTCTGACACTGAGACATCAGCTGCATTGACTGTAAACTATAAAATGATGATAATTACAGTCATAATAATCTGTATAACCTTCTTCAACTTCAAAAAAATTACAGACGTTTTAAAAAAAATTATGGACAGGGAAAAAATAACCAATTTTTAAGACGGTCCTGAAATTTCTAGATGGTTGACAACCCTAAGCTAAATTTGTCTTATAACTAGAGTTGAGCGATACCTTCCGATATCAGGAAATATCGTATCGGATTGGATCGGATCGATACCCAAAAAGTATCGGATATCGCCGATTCCGATACCGGAAACCAATGCAAGTCAATGGGACACAAATATCGGAATGAAAATAAACCCTTTCTTTCCTTGTAGGTTAATTCTACATGAAGTAAAACAACTAAGAATAATGTAGAATGTATTACGCGAAAAGCCGGCAATTCATCAGCGGCATACACCGGTACCCGACAATTTATAACAGAAAGAATAGAGAATCATGCATAGATTAGATAGATAGAAACATATCAGTCACATATATATGAAGTACAGTGACAGTGTTGCTTACTGCACTTGTCATTTAGTGTAAAGGATTTATTTAAAAATACAATAGTGTTTTCATGCACCGTCTCTTTAAAAAAGCCGGTCGGCAATTCAGCATCTGTACCTGACAATTTAGAATAGAAGGAATAGAGAATCACACATAGATTAGATAGATAGAAACATGTCAGTCACATATATATGAAGTACAGTGACAGTGTTGATTACTGTACTTGTCATTTAGTGTTAAAATAAAGGATTTATTTAAAAAAAAAATTGGCGTGGGGTTCCCCTTAATTTTAGTCTCTAGCGGAAGTTAAGCAGACGGCTGGGGCAGATGTTTGAAGCCTGGGAAGGGGGTAATACCCACGGAGCTTCCCAGGCTACTAATATCAGCCCCCAGCTGAATACCTAGCCTATTAAAATGGGGGACCCCCTCAAAAAAATGACGTGGGGTCCCCTCTAATTTAATAGCTAGCAAAGGCTAGGCAGACAGCTGGGGGCTGATATTAATAGCCCAGGAAGGGAGCCATGAATATTGGCCCCCTCCCAGGCTAGAAACACCAGCCGTCAGCCGCCCCAGAAATGGCGCATCCATAGGATGCGCCAATTCTGGCACTTAGCCTCGCTCTTCCACGCTGCCCTGGTGCGGTGGCAGGGGGTTATAGGGTTGGGGTTCATGTCAGCGCCAGCTGCCATGAAGCCCAGGTTAGTAATGATGGGCGTCTATAAGACACCCCCATTACTAACCTACAAAGTGTTAAAAAGAAAAAAAACACTACACCCAGAAAAAAATAATTTATTTGAAATAAAAAACACAATTTTATTTAATTCTTAGTTTACTAAAAAAAAATAGTTACCTGTCCACGTTCCTGCGCTGATCTCCCATGCACAGCTGTCACATCTGGAGATGGTGACAGCTGTGCATGGCTGCTGTAAGCTCACGCTGCCGGGAACACGTCCGCTCCCGGCAGCGGGAGCCACTGACTGAGGTCACCAGAGTGCATTCAGGCAGCGCAGCTCCGGAGACCTCCTTTTCGGCACTGCTGTACCGTGGGAATTTCTCACGATACAGCAGGGCCGTAAAGGAGCTAACCGGAGCAGCGCTGCCTGAACTCCGGCGAACCCGCTTATGCAATGACGGGGCTGCTTTACGGCCCCGTTATTCTAGCGGCGGCAGCGGTTCAGAGCGGTCACATTCTATGTGGCTGCTCTAAACTGGAGATCATCGTGGGACACTCGTGGACTACTACGGAGGGGTAAGGATAAGGTTGTGGTTTATTATTTTATATTTTATTACAGGAGATCGATGGCTTCGGGGAATTAGGTGTCTAGGTGAGTATAGGTGTAGTTTTTTATTTTTTACTTTATTTTAGGTGGCGATCGGCGGGGACAGGTAATGTATAAACTAATTTATTGTAGGCAACCACTGGCCACCAATGACATGTATTTAAAATTTATTGGGGACACAGTAGGGCAATTTAAATAGCAGGATCAGGCTGATGGAAACTACTGCTCCCATCGAGCTGATCCTGCTGGCACGAGTGGACGGGGGACAGACATAGGCCGATGGGAGTAGTAGTGTCACATCGGCCTATGTCTGCCTGCACGCACACACCCGCAGACATCGCACAGACACCGCACACACTTGCAGACATCGCACAGACACCGCACACACCCGCAGACATCGCACAGACACCGCACACACTCGCAGACATCGCACAGACACCGCACACACTCGCAGACATCGCACAGACACCGCAGACATCGCACAGACACCGCGCACACCCGCACACATCGCACAGACACCGCACACACCCGCAGACATCGCACAGACACCCCGCACACACTCGCAGACACACGCACAGACACCCCGCACACACTCGCAGACACACGCACAGACACCCACACACACCAATCATGACGGGCTGATCGTCTGGGAGGTGAGGCTGACCTGTGCGGCCGTGGGAAAGTTCATGTGAGTTCATGCAATGCAGTCAAGCATGAACTCACGTGAACCCTCTGAGGGCACCGCGGCGACTTCAAATGAACAGCTGATCGGCATCACCTGATACCTCAGCTGTTCATTTGAAATAACCGGCGGGAAAGCGCAGCACAGAACGGGAAAGCCGGCGGTGAAGTCTTTTCACTGCCGGTTTCCCCGCCCGGGTCCTTCACTCCCCGCTCCTTGGTGCTGCGCTCCCCGCCCGGTCCTAACTTACGATCGGGATGGGAGGTGGCGAGGGGAGCGGAGGATCGGGGTGGGAGGCTGCGGGGAAGCAGTATGGGGCTGTGTGATTGTTTAAAAGCCAGCGGCTTTTTACCGCCCGCCGACTTTTAAATGATCAGGAGAATTCTCCCACACTGGGATGGCATTCTGATGACAGGCTGGATCTCAGCTGAGCGCTGCCATCCAGCTTGTCATACTTCAGAGACACTGCAGAGCGCAGGCATTATTGGAACTTCCGATTCCGGTATTCGATATTGTAAAAGTATCGGAATTAAGTATCGGAATTCCGATACCGCGAATATCGGCCGATACCCGATATTTCAGTATCGGAATGCTCAACACTACTTAGAACCGAAACACCACATGCATTATGTGTCTTTTTAAACCCTTTTGTGAATTACTCAAGAGCAAGGGGTGTAGATTAACAGGAATGGGTCACGGTTTAAAATGCAACTGTAATGGCTCAGTTTGGGGATTCGATCCGCTGCCCTATTTCTGTGTGGTCAGTTCCCCTGGCTGCTGAGCTAATGCCTTTTTTTCCCTGTCCAAATGCTGATGGTTCCAATTGTCTTTATTCCCCCTGTGAAGACCCGGGGTCTTCTGTGGGCATAATACTACTCAGACAACACAGGCTGAGGGTAAAACAGTGTGGCAATGTTTTATTGAACCACCAACAGCCAATAAACAGATGGAACGGTCCCATCAAATACCCAAGATGGTGCAAAATTACACAGTCTCACCCTTCTGCTGGCCCAATGGGAATAGAGCAGCTGCGACTTTGGGACTTCCAGGGCCAACTACCTCAACTAGTGGCCCCACACTTTTGGTGGGCCCCCACAGAGAGCAGATAGTGGCAAGCTTAGGAAGATGACAGTCCATCAATGTACAAACCCAGGAGACCTGAGGGTCCCACCCTGGCTTCTCCAAGAGTTTCCATGAGGCCAGATGACTGGCTGGTTCCAATCTGGCTTCTCTGAATGTCTCCATGGGCTCCAGGCGACCGGAGGGTCCCACTTGGCAACCCCAAACAACATATCCATGGATCCATGGGACCAGGTGACCTCATCGTCCCAACCTGGTTTCCCCATGGGTTCTCTGATGGTCAATGGAGCAGATCTGTATCCTTCCAGTGAGGGCTGTATACCCTTAGGCCGGAATCATGTAGAATCCAAATCTGTGTCTTTCTGGATCAAGTCATGCTACCAAGCTAATGTCCTGAAGAGTCTGTCTGATCTTTGATTCTCTTTGTAAAGACTGCCTGCTACAGAGGTCCTTAAATAGTTCCCAATTGTTCTTTCAAGCACACATCCACAGGTCAAGGATTAGGGAGGGTATTATTCCACAGGTCTCAGGTCTCATTGTTTGAGCATTTAATCAATTTACATAGTTGGTATAGCAGGGGGGCTCTTGTAAATCAACATTTATCTGGCTTTAGTACAATATGCAATTAGCATATTAACAAACATTATTGTTTCCAGACTAAGAGAAGTCAACATTCAGGTTTATACACATAATAGTATGTCCTCCTTGACCAGCCACAGAAAAAGACATACATTCACAAGGCAACACAATAGTGTATTTCTCTTGGCTTAACAAATCTAGATGTCTGGCTGATTAAGATTAGAAACTGTTTCGTCACACCCTCTTCTTGGTTTTCTCTTCTCCAGTTGTTTTCCATTTTCCTATTTTGGTCTGCCATATCACATTCTGGTTTGGGTTTTATATGTTCACCCTTCACTGCACTTCCTTGCTGGCTATACCTCTAGGTGGACTTGGGTTTAGAAGTTCCAATCCTTCAGCTAAGGGTTTTACCTTGCATAATAAACACCAGTTGTATTCCTGTTTATTTTCCTTCCCAGTTCCTCTTCCTTTCAGCTCTTTAGGTTTCTGGGAGGTTATACTTGTTTCATTTACTTTTGGCTCTCCCTAGCATTCCCTCTCTACCCTACATAAATGTGTTTTTATTTTCTCACCCTGGGTTTTGTAACTTCTTGCACACTCTACTCTCCTCTTGTTGGCAGTGTGTTTCGACCTCCCCTATGGTTCCCCTCTTAAGAAGGCCTTTTAGGGAGCCAGGTCAAAGGTGGTGTTCTTGAGTTGTGCACTAGGGTCTTTCTAATCTGTTCAGGGATCAGATGGGTGTGAGTGCGGTGTCTCCCTGTAGTAGGTCTTCCCTTTTTCTATTACCTGTGAGTGAGTGTGTCTTACATTAATAACAGCAACAATGTGTGCCAAAATTGTGGCAAAATGTTGGTGTAAAAGATTAACAAAAAGCAAGTCAAGGGAGAATTAGATGAGTGTCTATCCAGCATACCCTTACCTTTAGATCAGGGTGAGTAAAGTAGTATTCAGTGAATTAAATATTAAATATTAGACTTCCCCAATTTCTGATAAGGTAAAAAATGCATTTAATTACTTTTCTCCCTTTGTTTGTCCAACTGGAGGGTCCAATTCCAGTCTTGGGGGAAAAAAGTCATATACAGACCCTAAGTATGTCACAGGGACATGATGCAAATATTAAAAAAGACCACTCCTTTATTAGTGGGCCTCAGTACAAGAAAAGTAGGTGGACCTATTGCTGCCCAACAGATAATTTGTCAAGAGCAATGGGACCATCAGAAAACTCCACTCTCAATTCTCTAATTGATTTTGATCTTTTTTTGGGTCTAACCTGGTCTCATTATTACAATTTACAGTAGTAGACAGTACAAATTATTGTTAAGATCTCCTACAAGGTGTAACATCCCTGGCGGCGAGCTTGCATAGTGCACCACCTCCCACTATGCAAGACCGCAATCTTACCTGTCAGTCCAGCCTACAAACCTTGCTCCAGTTCATGCTATGTGCATGTCTCTTGACTGACTGTTTAGGGCGGCGGCCCGGTTACTTCCTGATTCTTATAGCTGCTGTGGGCGCAACCCTAATGCGTCTCCAGCCTATTGCTGTGAGTCACTGGATATTTAAACCCCCTCCACCCAGTAGGAGATGCCTGAGCAACACCTTCACTCAGTTAGTCTTTGCTACTGAATTGCCAGGTCCTGTCCTGTTTCTAGTCTGTTTCCGCCATTCTGGGGGCTGTATACCCAGGCCTGTTACCTGTGACTTCTAGTCCGTTCTTGTATCTCATTGCAGTAGCAGTTCCTGTCTGAACTGTATCCTAGCCTGTTACCTGTTGTCTCTATGTCCATACCTTTCCTTTTCCTTCAGTATCTGAACCTGCACCTAACTCCTACTTGTCTCTGTACTTCTGTTTGTGAGTTTTGTGTCCACTCGCTACTTCATGCGAAATACCTTGTGTGTATCTGGTTCTGCTTGTCCCTTTTCCCTTCCTCCATATCTTCCTCCTGTGTTCTAGCCATCTTCCTGCATTTTCCTGTCTGTTCCATGTGAACAGAGCCCTGTCCTCTCTGCCTTGTCCACCGCACCTGCGGTTTTGCTCCGCTGTCTTGCCCACCGCTCCGGCGGTTTCTCTCCGCTCTGACTTGCCCACCGCTCCGGCGGCTTCCCTCTGCTCTGCCTTACCCACCGCTCCGGCGGTTTCTCTCTGCTCTGATTTGCCCACCACTCCAGCGGCTTCCCTCTGCTCTGCCTTACCCACCGCTCCAGCGGCTCCACTCCGCTCTGACTTGCCCACCGCTCCGGCGGCTTCTCTCTGCTCTGCCTTGCCCACCGCTCCGGTGGTTTCTCTCTGCTCTGCCTTGCTCACCGCACCAGCGGTTTCTCTCTGCTCTGACTTGCCCACCACTCCGGTGGCTTCTCTCTGCTCTGCCTTGCCCACCACTCCGACGGCTTCTCTCTGCTCTGCCTTGTCCACCGCACCTGCGGTTCCGCTCTGCTCTGCCTTGTCCACCGCACCTGCGGTTTCTCTCTGCTCTGCCTTGTCCACCGCTCCGGCGGTTAAGCTCTGCTCTGCTTTGCCCACCGCACCTGCGGTTTTCGCTCCGCTCTGCTTGCTGACCGCACCAGCAGTTCCTCTCTGCTCTGCCTTGTCCTCCGCTCTGGCAGTTTCGCTTTACTCTGCTTGTCTACCGCATCTGCAGCTCTGTACCTGTCTCCCAGTCTGTACTGGACCCTATCCATCCTGCGCTCCAACCTGCTAGTACCTCCCTGTCTGCACTCCAGCTGTGCTTGCCAGTGCCCACCTGTCTACATACCAGCCGTGCTTGCCAGTGCCCACCTGTCTGCATACCAGCCGTACTTGCCAGTGCCCACCTGTCTGCATACCAGCCGTACTTGCCAGTACCCACCTGTCTGCATACCAGCCGTACTTGCCAATACCCACCTGCCTGTATGCCAGTTTAACCTGCCTGTTCCTGCATTCCCCGGTGTGGGTCAACAACTGTGACCGGGGTCTGACCTGGAGTCGCACCTGGTCCCTCTGCTCGGTTCCTTCTTGGTCCACGGAGTCGACTAAGCCGCCGTGCGACCTTGGACGGATCGGGTTGATACTTAGTTATGCCCTTCAGGCACTCCTCGGTTCATGGTACAGTGGGATCACTAATTACGCTCACGCCAGTCAGTCCGGGCGCGAGTGACTCGCCCCCTGGACCGTGGGGCACTCGGATCCGGGCAACAGGGCAATGATGGGGGTAGTAGTGGCAACCCGGTCCGTGGCTCAGGGTGGTCAGACCAGTGGCAGTCTTCTATATGTTTTGCAATGTCCGACTACGCCACCCGTGGATTGCGGTCAGGGCTAACCGCCGCTGCAGTGCAGACCGCTGGGGCAGATGTAAACGTGCAGCACCGAATAGTACTACTCCCCACGGGAGGAGTATGGCCCCAGGGCAGTATATAATGGATGATGGAGGGGGATGATTCCAACAGCAACAGCCAGGAAACGGAGGCCTCTTAAACAGTTCAGGGTCTTTCTTAGAACAGGTGAAACGACCCAAAAACAGGCCCGGTTAGGAGGGGGCCTGGATGTCTGAGAACAAGTGGGAAGCTGGCCCTGATCAGGGTGAGGGTGTAGGCCTACCGTGCTCTCTGCGCTCTCTCTGGCTATTTCCCTCCTCGTGGTGTAATAGCCCACGTTCCTGAGCTCACCGTGTCTTCTCGCCCGTATGGCTGGCGACTTGGGTCCCTTTTTACTCTTGGCCTGGTGTGGCTTCACCGGTCCCTTCTGCTGTGGTGGAACCTCCGGGCTTCTTAGGCCAAAGGACATACAGTCCTCTGCGGACTGGTTATTTGCTGTAGGGCTTGGAATCCTCACATCCTCAGACACCAAAGTCTGGTAGATTAGTTTCTCTATCTGCCAGGACAGGCTCGCTTCACCTCTTGTCCCTGGCTCGTGGCTCTCCTACTGCCACACGGCCTCTTAGGCTGCAACACAACTGTCTGTCCCTGCTCTGGGACACCTCTCACTCCAGAGACATGTTGTTCAGTTCTCCTCTAACCCTGCCCCCAGTTCCAGCTTTTATAGGGGCAGCCTGCTCCCCCTACTGGCCTAGGACAGGAGGTATTGAATGCTAATGGTCCTTGACCAGAGAACCTCCCCCTTGCTCTCAGACACAGCTTTATTATACATTTGTGGCATCCAGGCCAGGGTGACACACGAGCGTAACACAAGGTCATTTTGCACATATGGGATGTACACCCCAAGGGCCTTCCCAGTTCCGTAATCAGATAAGGTCATGAAATTTGGACACCTAGAAATCTAAACTTTCACAAGTCCTGCAGCAGAAAGTTCTATACTTCCTTGAGGAAAAAGAAATATACCCATATTCAAGACTTAGAAGATTTTTTACTTCATAAATTTCTAAATGTTAAGTCATCTAGGTCCCAGAAGTTCCTTGACCCACATTCTACTTGGCTAGGCAATCACCATGGGCATGGTTCTCTTTATTAAGTCAGTGGGAGTTATAAACCTCCACCTTGCCAGTCAGTATAGTGATCAATGGGCTCCCAATCTCCTAATATGTGGGGTCGCCTTAACATCTGGCCATTGTCATATCTTACTATTAAGCTTTGTTGAACAGCTTAGTATATCAGACCCCCTGAGGTAGCGAGATCTAAACACGCGAAACATGCGTTGGGTTGGGGACCATGTTCTTGTAGGAACTTTGCAGATTGCATTATACCATTGGTAACAGCACTTTTGCCATATACCTATGAATTGGTACATGTATGTTTGTGCATGTAATATATACTTTGAGTGTGTGCTGTGTTTTGCACTTTGTACATTCATATATATACATTGTACCCATCTTTACAGTGCTATAAGCAATGTTGTGGTGCTAACATTCTGGATTTTGTGTTCTTTTGTCTACTAAATACTTTATATAAAGTACAGACCAAAAGTTTGGACACACCTCATTTAAAGATTTTTCTGTATTTTCATGACTATGAAAATTGTACATTCACACTGAAGGCATCAAAACTATGAATTAACACATGTGGAATTATATACTTAATGAAAAAGTGTGAAACAACTGAAAATATGTCTTATATTCTAGGTTCTTCAAAGTAGACACCTTTTGCTTTGATGACTGCTTTGCACACTCTTGGCATTCTCTTGATGAGCTTCAAGAGGTAGTGACCGGAAATGGTTTTCACTTCACAAGTGTGCCCTGTCAGGTTTAATAAGTGGGATCTACAAAGAAACTGGCTCACATGAGGACCGCCCCAGGAAAGGAAGACCAAGAGTCACCTCTGCTTCTGAGGATAAATTTATCCGAGTCACCAGCCTCAGAAATCGCAGGTTAACAGCAGCTCAGATTAGAGACCAGGTCAATGCCACACAGAGTTCTAGCAGCAGACACATATCTTCAACAACTGTTAAGAGGAGACTTTGTGCAGCAGGCCTTCATGGTAAAATAGCTGCTAGGAAACCACTGCTAAGAACAGGCAACAAGCAGAAGAGACTTGTTTGGGCTAAAGAACACAAGGAATGGACATTAGACCAGTGGAAATCTGTGCTTTGGTCTGATGAGTCCAAATTTGAGATCTTTGGTTCCAACCACCGTGTCTTTGTGCGACGCAGAAAAGGTGAACAGAAGGACTCTACATGCCTGGTTCCCACCGTGAAGCATGGAGGAGGAGGTGTGATGGTATGGGGGTGCTTTGCTGGTGACACTGTTGGGGATTTATTCAAAATTGAAGGCATACTGAACCAGCATGGCTACCACAGCATCTTGCAGCGGCATGCTATTCCATCCGGTTTGCGTTTAGTTGGACCATCATTTATTTTTCAACAGGACAATGACCCCAAACACACCTTCAGGCTATGTAAGGGCTAGTTGACCAAGGAGGAGAGTGATGGGGTGCTACGCCAGGTGACCTGGCCTCCACAGTCACCAGACCTGAACCCAATCGAGATGGTTTGGGGTGAGCTGGACCGCAGAGTGAAGGCAAAAGGGCCAACAAGTGCTAAGCATCTCTGGGAACTCCTTCAAGATTGTTGGAAGACCATTTCCGGTGACTACCTCTTGAAGCTCATCAAGAGAATGCCAAGAGTGTGCAAAGTAGTCATCACAGCAAAGGTTGGCTACTTTAAAGAACCTAGAATATAAGACATATTTTCAGTTGTTTCACACTTTTTTGTTAAGTATATAATTCCACATGTGTTAATTAATAGTTTTGATGCCTTCAGTGTGAGTGTACAATTTTCATAGTCATGAAAATACAGAAAAAACTATAAATGAGAAGGTGTGTCCAAACTTTTGGTCTGTACTGTATATATATGTATACATACATATATATAGTATATACCCAATAAAAATTAAAAATTTTAGCTTGAAGGGAACCAGTCACCAATTTTTTCATTTACTAGATCATTTTTCAATAACAATTCAAGGAGTTCTTTTAAAGAGAACCTGTCACTAGTTTTTTCATGTCTGAACTAAGACTAGCACCTTAATTAGCACCTGTGCTGCATTCCATAAAGAGGTATATAACCCCCTGACTCCCCCTGTAACTCCCACAAATTGAGTTGAGCTGCTTCCTCCACCCACACCCACTACATGGTTCCCTCTCCTTTGGTTCCCCCCTCTCCAGCCAGGGACGGAGCTCAGCCGTGACCAAGTGCATCTTGCCCCGTCTGCTGGTCTGAAGTGGTGTAGTGCTGGATGCAGGTGTGTGGGTCCCGGTTAGTGTTCCTTCCTTACCTGGGAGTGGTGTACCACACCTCTGGGTGAGGTGCAGTACCTCTGTGGCAACTGGACCCACAGGGGCGCCACATTGTTAAACACAGCACGTCCGCTGGCTGGAACAGAGTAAAAAGGTTTGTAAGACATGCAAAAACTTTTAGGATGCATCCACATAGAAGACAGTAAAACTTTTTCTTTCCTTTATGGGAGGCACTTTCTCTTAAACGTTACACATAGCTACTTAGTTATCAATAATATAGTTATCAAGTTATCAATATATAGTTATCAATTATAATATAATATAAGATCACTTTAAATAACATTTTATCAAACAAGTTCAGTAGGCTGTAATGAGATCCTTATCAGGGTGTCCATCTCAATGGTGTAAGTGCAAAGTGGGGGAACCCGTCCACAACAGACCCCCAACATAGGCCCTGGGCGTGGCTGCAGGGCATAGCTGATCCACTCGTTGGACCACATCTTGAGCCACGCCAAACGGGTTTTTGTTCAGTGGTCTATAAAACCAACAAGAAGCACCTTAAGAAGTGCTAGCTTTTTACAATTAAAGTTCGGGCTGCTCAACGTCCACATCCACAGTGTCCTTTATGTTTCTTAACCGGGTATACATAACATGAACCACAAGTTTTCACACAAGGATTACATCAATACCCTTCCGGGTAACTATATACACATTTTTTCTGATGGTTACTTAGTTCAATTTAGTAGTGGTGCTGCCTCCGGGGAAGCATTTGTCCACCACTGGATGTCCCAGCCGGGTCATCAGCTTCAGATGGCAGGGGTGCGTTCTCCTCCTCCACCACTCTGCACACATTTAGGGCGTACCACCCACGTTCTCCATGGTGACGGTATAGGCCAGGGTCTAGGACAGGCTGCGCAGTCTCTCTTTGAAATTGCTAAGGGTATGCGACTCCCCTGAGTATTGTGGTAACCAGGCCGCTCCTGGGATATATGGCATAGACAGTGACATAATGGGGGCTGCAGCAGCCCCTGCTGTTGGAGCTTCACCTAAATTGGGCATCTTTCTTCCCCCTTAGTTCACCCTTGCGGGGTAGTACTCACCGCTCCGGATTCGTATGTCGTCGCTCCTTGCACCGAGACTGCCCTGGTGGTCACTGTACAGCTGCTCTCTTGCTGCACAGCTTCTCACACTTGTGTTGTATTCACAGAGCTGCAGCAGCTGGGATCATCGGATGAGTGGATGGATTACACAGCACGGGGTTGCAGCAGATGGATAGATGGGATCACACAGCACAGGGATGCAGCAGATGGATAGATGGGATCACACAGCACAGGGCTGCAGCAGATGTGTGGCACCCCAGAGGGTCTGGTTGCCACAGTGGTATTGCTTCCCTCAAAAGAGGTAATGCCATGTCTGGAGGCAAGCAGGGGTTTCCTGGTCAGGAACACTATACATGCAACACTTCCTGGCTTCAGACCAGCAAGGGGAGACTCCTCCCCTTGGCAACTGGATCTGGAGGCGGGGTTAGTTTAGTTTAGCATCAGAGAGTCGAGTTTAGGACATTGAAGAGAGAGGAGCTAGGGACTGGAGCTGAAGATAGCTCGTCCTAGCTGGAGCTACACAGAGAACCGGACACCGGAGTCCGAGGCTGTGGGACCCTTCAGGACCAGCAGCAGATACCGCAGGGCAGGAGATTGCAGGTCTCCTGGCCCCATCAGACGCCCGGAGGCTCAGCAGCACCGAGGGACCAGTACCACTGCGGAGGAGCGAGGCATCCACAAGGCCCGAGCTTCCAGCCATACGAGTGAGCACCGCACGTTACACTCAGGGATGCGGGCTACATCACAGCTACAAGCAGAATAGCCAAAGAAAATAGTGAGAACGGCAGGCCTACAACCCCACCTGCCCAGGAGGACTCTATGCTTGCTCCCAGATTGACCAGACTCTTATCTCTAGCCAGTACTCCAGTCCAGGACTGTCTAATTACCACCAGTAAAGACCCTGGGACTGCACTGCATGGACTCTGTGGTTATTTCTGCACCGCGACACCCTGCACAACCACCATCATCCACACACACTGCCCTGAAGCTAACTTTTCCTGTGGGAAGTTATACCACCTTTGCTGCTATACCACCGGCTTCAGAGGACTGTTCTGCAGCGGCGGTCTCTATTAACCGCACTCCACAGGTGGCGTAGTCGGACATTATATAACCTATATACATCTACTACCCTTGGATTGACCACCTGGGTCACGGACCGGGTCACCGCCACGGTGACTACAACCCCCAGCATCTACAGGCCCGGCTCCGGGTACCCCACGACCCAGGGGGTGCGTCAACTTTGGCGTAGTCGGCAGGATTTCGTGCCCATTACCACCGGGTACTGTGCGCCTTCACGAACTGTGTTGCACACCGTGGTGAAGTTTTCCCGCCAATTACCGCTGTTTCCCGCCATTGGCCGCCATTTCCGGGTCGCCGCGCAGGAAGAAGAGGGGCGTAACCGCTGGAAGCGCGTGAAGCCCAAGCTCCGCCCCACGCACCGACGCAGCGCCAGGTCCTGGAAGGAGCCCCAGCAAGCGCTGACGTCAGAAGCAAGCGATGCCAGGTCCTCAAAAGTGACCATCGCCTGCGGAACTGCGGCCTACGGAAGCAAAGTGAAAGAAGGTAGGCCACGGTTCACTAGGGGGGAGGAAGACGCCCAATATGGAGGGAACTTCAGCCGCAGGCGCGGCCGCTGAAGCGGTAATGCCATCCTCCATGCCATATATACTGGGGGCGGCGTGGTTGCCCCAGTACTCAGGAGAGTCACACACCCTGAGTGACTTTAAAGAAAGACTGAGCAGCTTGTTTAAAGTGTACCCCCTGTCCGAGGAGCAGAAAGTGAGCATCCTCATAGGCCAGTTAATTGGAGCAGCCCAGAGAGAAGTGAAGTCCTGGTCAGCCAGAGACAAAGGGACTGTGAAAGAGATATTGGCCCGCCTAAAGGACACCTTTGACACCCGTACAACAGCGGAGATAAAAATGAAGTTTTATGGGTGCAAACAACTGGCACAGGACAGTGTACGGGACTATGCTTTAAACCTGCAGGAGGCGCTGAGGGCCATCAAACAGGTAGACCCCGACAGTGTGCATGATGAGAACAGATTGCTAACTGAGCAGTTTATTGAGGGGCTCCTGTCCAGCGCTCACCAGACACAGCTGCGCATAATGGCTCTGCAAAATCCCGATCTGGACTTTGCACAATTTAAAAACAGAGCCATCCGGGTGCTGCGAGAGTCAACACCAGGTGGCGCTACATCTCACCGGGGTCCAGCTATCACCTACCACCAGGAGATGGCACCCTTTCCCCCAGAGCCTGTGGGAGCTGATGGACAGACTCTGGACAATGATCCGTCTACAGACCTGCACCTTCAGGTCCAAGAGCTGACTAAAAGTGTAGCTGCACTAACCAAAACTGTGCAGTCCTTGCAGGTGTCCCCCAAAGGGAAGATCCAGCTGGCTTCCAGTCCGGAGGACGTCCCGTGGCGACAACAGAGGAGGATTCCACCAACCAGAGGGAGGAACAGTGACTGCTACGACCAGGACGGACAACCCATCTGCCGCCGCTGTCACAAGCCAGGACATTATGCAAGGTACTGTAATTTAAACGAGCAAAACCTAGGGCAGAGGGCCAACCCCCAGGCGTAAGACCACCAGGCCCACACAACTGGCGAGACAAGTATGTGGGGGGACGACCGGTCCTACCTGTCGTGCTTGAGCGCGTTGCTGGACACTGGATCCCAGGTGACCACTATCCCCTACATTCTCTACCAATGCTACTGGACTGATTCAGACATTATGCGCCGTCCAGATGAACATTTAAGCATTTATGCCAGCAATGGTCAGCCTGTACCTCAAGTGGGGTAAAAAGAAGTAACCATAAAGGTTGGCAAAGTGGAATTGCCGGCGTAAGGAATGATAATTGTTGACATTGATCACCGAGAAAGTCATCCCATGATAGCCTTAGGCACTAATGTCATTGAAAATTGTCTTTCAGAAATTATTGTCTTGTTACAGCAGGTTGCGGAGACTGCCAGTTCCAGACAGCAGCGGGTTCTGCAGAGAGAAATCAGAGCCCTGATGAGAAGACAACAGGTAGAACTGTCTGGTGGTGAAATTGGCAGTGTCAGGATGAGTGACCCGTTCCCCATTGCCATGCCCCCAAGAAGTGAAATGTTGATATGGTGTCGGGCAGCAATCGGTCTCAGGGGTAGAGATTACCAGGCCCTGGTGGAGCCCGTATACTCTGACAGTAGGCCCACTATCTTGACAGCCAGGGGGGTGGTTGATGTCTGCCATGGGAGAGTGCCAGTCCGCATCCTAAATATTGGGGAGAAAGAAGTCCATTTGCCCCGGTATGCTACCCTTGCCAAATTATTCACCGTCAGCAACAATTCTATAAAAACAGTGGAACCCTTACCTCCATCCAAACCGGCGGAGGATAATGGCTCCAAGGGACAGATGGAGGACTGGTATCAAAAGCTACACGTGGGCACTGACTCCACCCCTCAGCACCAAAAACATGGAGTATACCGGGTGGTCCAGGAGTATGAAAGGGTCTTCAGCAAACACCCACTCGACTTCGGGCAGGTGAAAGGGGTTCAACACCATATCCCCACGGGAGACCATCCACCCATTAAAGAGCGGTAACGGCCTGTACCCCCTGCACACTACCAAAATGCCAAAGGGATGTTACGAGAGATGAAGGAGGCTGGGGTGATAAGAGATAGTTGTAGCCCCTGGGCACCTCCATTAGTTCTCGTAAGGAAAAAGGATGGCACCATGAGAATGTGTGTAGACTACAGGCAAATTAACCGCATCACACATAAAGATGCATACCCATTACCCAGGATTGAGGAGTCACTAGCTGCATTAAGATCTGCTAATTATTTCTCTACTTTGGATCTCACTAGTGGGTATTGGCAGGTTCCTGTAGCAGAGGCGGATAAAGAAAAGACCGCATTCACAACGCCGATGGGCCTCAGCGAGTTCAACTGCATGCCATTCGGGCTCTGAAACGCCCCAGGAACCTTCCAGCGGTTGATGGAGTGCTGTCTAGGACATAAGAACTTCGAGACAGTCCTGCTGTACCTGGATGACGTCATAGTATACTCCAAGTCCTATGAAGATCACCTGAAGCACCTGGCAGAGGTGTTTGAAGCCCTAGCTGGTTTTGGCCTAAAGGTGAAGCCGTCAAAATGCCACCTGTTGAAGCCCAAGGTACAGTACCTAGGTCATGTGGTAAGCGCCGAAGGTGTAGCAGCAGAACCTGACAAGGTCACAGTAATCAAGGACTGGCCAAGAGCCTCCACTATCAAGGAAGTGCGGCAGTTCCTTGGGTTGGTGGGCTACTACCAAAGATTTATCCAAGGTGTCACCAAGATGGTGGCACCCATGCAGGACCTCCTAGTAGGCCAGTCCAGGAAGGCCAAAAACCCGAAGCCTCCATTCAAATGGGATAAGCCGGAAGACGAATCCTTCAGTAGGCTGAAGATGGCTCTGACAGGAGACGAGATCCTGGCCTACCCTGACTATGGCCAACCCTTCATACTCCATACAGACGCAAGTAACGTGGGGCTAGGAGCGGTGCTGTCCCAGATACAGCAAGGCAGAGAAAGAGTGATTGCCTATGCCAGCAGGAAGCTCCGGCCCACAGAAAGGAATCCTGAAAATTACAGTTCCTTCAAGTTGGAGTTCCTCGCCGTAGTCTGGGCTGTGACAGAGTGCTCCAAGCATTATCTCGCCTCCTCCAAATTCACCGTCTTCACGGATAATAACCCACTGACGCACCTGGACACTGTGAAACTTGGTGCCCTGGAACAAAGATGGATGGCCCGACTGTCTAATTATGAGTTCACCATCAAGTACCGGGCTGGGCGCAAGAATGCAAACGCCGATGCGCTGTCCAGGATGCCTAACTTGCCAGATGGGGGAGAAGACCCGGAAGAGCTGGAGGAGATAGAGATCCCCGCTTTCCACCGTAATGGAGTAACCCAATGCTCCCATTGTGTGAAGAACAGGTGCTACGCCAACAGAGAGGCCACGTTCAATCCATTGCCCCACCATGGATGGGCAGAGACACAAGATAGTGACCCGGCTGTCCGCCTACTCAAGGAGTTGCTGACACGAGCTGACTCATACCCTGATCCAGATGCTCCAGAGGAGACCAAACAGCTGTGGAAGGAGAAGGGCAAGCTATTCATCTATGAAGGGAAGCTGTGTCGAAGAGCCATCAACTTCCAGACACATGAACTGGTCTGGCAGGTGGTAGTCCCGAGGCGGGATGCGTCTATGGTCTTGGAAGCGTACCACGATGGAGCAGGACACTTTGGCTGGAAGAAGTTGGAAGTCCTGCTGCGTGAACGGTTCTACTGGGCTGGCATGAGGAAAGCAATCGAGACGTGGTGTCGAGAATGCGGACCATGCAACCTGAGAAGAAAAGACCGTGACAGCCAGAGGCCTCCCCTGCAGCCCATCATCACCAAGCAGTCACTTGAACTGGTAGCCTTGGACCACGTGAAGCTAGCCCCAAGCAGGTCAGGCTATGTCTACGCTCTCACCATCGTAGACAACTACTCCCGGTTCCTGGTAGTAGTGCCAGTAAAGGACCAGACGGCTCAGACAGCAGCCAAAGCATTCCAACAGCACTTCTGTTGCCCGCAAGGTTACCCAGAACGTGTGCTTACTGACCAAGGTCCAGCCTTCGAAGCGGAGGTGTTCCAGGAATTCTGCAACCTGTACGGCTGCAAGAAAATCAGGACAATGCCGTATCACCCCCAAACCAACGGGTTGTGTGATAAGATGAACCAGGTGGTGATAGACCTGCTGAAGATGTTGCCCCTTGAGGAACGCAGCCTGTGGCCAGAAAAGCTACCAGATCTGGTGGACCTCTATAACCATATCCCAGTGAACTCTACTAACTGCACACCTGCTTACCTGATGAGAGCAAGACCTGGTAAGCTTCCCATCGACCTGGACATGGGAGTCCTAACACCAGAGACAGCCTCACCAGATGCAGATTGGGATACAGAGAGGCAGCAACAATACCGTAAAGTGCAAGAGAGTGTTGCAATAAGTCTGTTCCAAGCAAGCCGAAAACAAGAGAAGACCTACAATCAACAAGCACCTGCTGTCCCCTTGTCACCTGGACAGCAAGTCCTTAAGAGGAAGAGGCGACTCCACAAATTGGATGACAGGTGGGAAGCAGAGCCGTACACCATCCTACCCTCGAGTCATGATAACACCAAGGTGTGCCTCATTAGTAAGGATGGAGGAGAAACATCAGCAACAGTTTCCAGAGACCACTTGAAGAAATGTCCCGAGCAATTACAACACCCTAAAGAAGACCAAGATAGCCTTCAACCCACAGAGGAAGTGGAAGAAATGGTCAGAACAGTACTCGGAGAATTTCCCCGGTCGTGGACACCAGTGAACAATGCAATTGTCGTGCCAGTCCTTACCTTTCTCCAACCAGCCCCTAAGGAAGCTGCAGAAGTCCCAGAAGAGTTGGAAGAACAGTTGGCCCCGGAGGCAGAAGTTTCATCAACAGCAGACCAGGAGAATCAACCCTCTGCTAATAGTGAACCTGTCGTACCCACGGTGAGCCAAAGAATCTGTAGGAAGTTGCCCAACCTACCAGTGTCACCTCAAAATACTAGTGATGCAGTTCACACTGAACCCACCACACCAGGGGTAGACACAAGGGACCAGGGTAGAGCACTGACAGATAGTGCATTACGTAGATCTACCATAGCTACAAGAGGTCAGCCCCTGCTCGTTGGAGAACTTAAAAATGCAGGAATTTAAGGTCTAGATGTATTTAAATGGATACTGTATATAGTTACCCAAAAAGGTATAAAAATTTGAAAAGTTTGATATATGTGTGTTTTTCCAGTTACCCGAAAGGGATCCAGAGACTTTTAGGTTATGGACGGTGAATAACCAAGAACTTTCCCTTGTAAATAGTTGCACTTGTAAAAGTGCCCCCTTGTGACAGACCACTGAACAAAAACCCGTTGGAGGTGGCCGAAGACGTGGTCCAACACCTGGATCAACTATGCCCTGCAGCCACCCCAGGACCTTCGTTGAGGGTTTGGGACGGGTCCCTCAAACTACATCTTGTTCAGTGGAATGGACACCTGGTTGCGGATTATACTGTAACCTGTAAAAGACTATAATGCTTGTAAATATTCTAATGTACTTTATTATTGCTATTGTTATTGTTACCTGTTATTTTGCAAAATATGTTCAGTCCCGGAGTACTGAAATTAACTAGGGGGGAATGTGGCACCCCAGAGGGTCTGGTTGCCACAGTGGTATTGCTTCCCTCAAAAGAGGTAATGCCATGTCTGGAGGCAAGCAGGGGTTTCCTGGTCAGGTACACTATACATGCAACACTTCCTGGCTTCAGACCAGCAAGGGGAGACTCCTCCCCTTGGCAACTGGATCTGGAGGCGGGGTTAGTTTAGCTTAGTGTCAGAGAGTCGAGTTTAGGACATTGAAGAGAGAGGAGCTAGGGACTGGAGCTGGAGATAGCTCGTCCTAGCTGGAGCTACACAGAGAACCGGACACCGGAGTCCGAGGCTGTGGGACCCTTCAGGACCAGCAGCAGATACCGCAGGGCAGGAGATTGCAGGTCTCCTAGCCCCATCAGACGCCCGAAGGCTCAGCAGCACCGAGGGACCAGTACCACTACGGAGGAGCGAGGCATCCACAAGGCCCAAGCTGCCAGCCATACGGGTGAGCACCGCACGTTACACTCAGGGACGCGGGCTACATCACAGCTACAAGCAGAATAGCCAAAGAGAATAGTGAGAACGGCAGGCCTACAACTCCACCTGCCCAGGAGGACTCTATGCTTGCTCCCAGACTAACCAGACTCTTATCTTTAGCCAGTACTCCAGTCCAGGACTGTCTAATTGCCACCAGTAAAGACCCTGGGACTGCACTGCATGGACTCTGTGGTTATTTCTGCACCGCGACACCCTGCACAACCACCATCATCCACACACACTGCCCTGAAGCTAACTCTTCCTGTGGGGAGTTATACCACCTTTGCTGCTATACCACCAGCTTCAGAGGACTGTTCCGCATCAGCGGTCTCTATTAACCGCACTCCACAGGTGGCGTAGTCGGACATTATATAACCTATACACATCTACTACCCTTGGATTGACCACCTGGGTCATGGACCGGGTCACCGCCATGGTGACTACAACCCCCAGCATCTACAGGCCCGGCTCCGGGTACCCCACGGCCCAGGGGGCGTGTCAGATGGATAGATGGGATCACACAGCACAGGGCTCCAGCAGCTGGATGGATGGGATCACACAGCACAGGGCTGCAGCAGCTGGGATGGATGGATAGGATCACATAGCCCTCTACAGGGGGAGGCGATAATCTCCCCCCTCAGTCTGATGCAAAGGGGAAGGCTGGCACCTTTCAGCCTGAGTGACAGACAACTCTGGTACAGTCTATGCAAGTGGGAGGGGCCTATTTTGACGCTGTTTCCAAGGCTCCGCCAACGATGGGACACCCCACATATCATTAACTCCGCATGTGCTACAGTAATGGCTGCGGTTTATACAGTTATACACAGTCTTCGTGGCACACAGGACCTGGTGTAACGGGTCGGTTCATCCGGTTCGTGACACCAAGTTGACGCGCCCCCTGGGGCCGTTGGGTACTCGGTAGCCAGGCCGGTCCTTTTCTATTGGGGTAGTCACGGTGACAGTGACCCGGTCCGTGGCCCAGAGCGGTCAAATAAAGAAAAGTAAAGAGTCAATTGGGGAAATAAAGATTTGAGGATAATGTTTGTGATGCCACCCGTGGTATGTGGCTATATGGGGCTGCTGCTGCGGTGCAGATCCACTGGGGCTGATGATGACGCAGCAGAGATAGTGCAGCTCTCCACAGGCAGAGCTAAGCCCCAGGGCAGTATATAGGACATGATGAGGTAGATGTTGTTGGCAGGGACAGTGTAGTGCAGGGCCGGTGACGCAGCAATAAATTAAGGACACAGTGGGGTGCAGTCTTCAGGTTTTACTCACAGTTCTTAGGCAGTTCGAGGTTACCGCTGCAGCCGGTTATAACCGCCCACGTCGTCCTGTGTTCTCCAAGGAAAGGATCCAGCCAACTCCCAGGCAGTTCAGGTACACTTAGTCGGGATCCCCTTCTTATGTACCTCTCTGGCCGTCTCCCTGCGCTAGCTCTCGCCCTCCTGCCCTGTGCCTCACAATCAGTGTCCCAAGCCAGTGGCCTCGGGCATTGTTGGGCGACTTACTCTCAGTCCCCTGAACCCTATGTGGCCACCTTTTCAGCGATGTAATTATGGATTTCGGCTGCAACCCCTTGAAAATGCTGCTGCCTCCGGTTGTTAGCTGAGCCTGGTTGTTCTCCATTAGTCTGGGGCCGTTCCCCTTCTGCGGCCTGGTCCCTCCACTCGACGGCGGTCGGGTGGATGCAGGTCCCACGGAGAGCGTCCACGCTCTCGTGCCCCTGAGACCCCCTCTGTCTCTTCTTCCTTCTTCTGGGCCCCTTACTCTGGGCCCCCTCCTGTCTGGACCTGTCACAAGCAGCACCTCCCTCCTGGGCTTACAGCCCTGACTGAACTCCTTCTAGAAGGTTCCCCTTCTTTTTTATACTCTCTGCTAGGGTGCTCCTCTTTACTGCTTCCTCCACCCACACCCACTACATGGTTCCCTCTCCTTTGGTTCTCCCGTCTCCAGCCAGGGACAGAGCTCAGCCGTGACCAAGCGCATCTTGCCCCGTCTGCTGGTCTGGAGTGGTGTAGTGCTGGATGCAGGTGTGTGGGTACCGGGTAATGTTCCTTCCTTACCTGGGAGTGGTGTACCACACCTCTGGGTGAGGTGCAGTACCTCTGTGGCAACTGGACCCGCAGGGGCACCACAGAATGCAGCACAGGCGCTGATTAAGGCGCTAGTCTGGTGTTCAGACATGAAAAAACTGGTGACAGGTTCTCTTTAAGAAAAACTCCTTGTGTTGTTTTTGAAAAATTATTTATTCAATTTTTCCAAGGCATTTTATTCTCCAGTAAGTATAAACTTAACCAAATGAAATGTACTCACAGATCATTGCTCTACGTCAGATGTATTTATTCTTTATATTATCATAAAATTCTTTGTAGCTTTTTCGACTTTTTTTGTGTGATTTTTGGAAAAAAAAATACAGGGCCTGCATGCAAATCATTTTGTAAAGGTTTATTACCACTATGATCCTTGCGAAATGAAATATAATTATTACCAACTGTCTACAAAATCTCTCATCAATTACCACCTCAGCCTCCACAGAGATACACGGGTGTGATTATTTTCAGCTACGTTCTATTTTCGTCTTTTTCATTACCAATCTCATCGCTCACATTTACTATTTTTGGCCACGGCGAATATAAAGAACGTTTGGCGCCCGTTGTGTGAAGAAAATGTGACATGTGAAAATGAAATTCTCCACGAGTTGCGTTTTTGGATTTATAAATGAGATGTAAATTTAATTAGCAGTGAGATGAGTTGTTGGATCGCAATTGAGATTCTGCGCTACGCTACTAATTTAGCAAATCAGCCATCGTGACTGTAAATGTGGAACTGATAAAAAGAAATGGAAGAGTAATGTATAAAAAAAATAGTAATGGTGGTACAGTACATACGGTGCGTTGTAAAAATATTGCCCCCTTTAGGATGTCCTCTATTAATTAGCTGTAAACCACCATAATCTTGAGGGTAGGGTCCCATGTACCGGCTGCCACACATATGTGTAAATGAGTAAAGCTGGGATCAAGTTTCGCCCAAAAGTTTGTGACTCCATCTGGGGTTCTTAAAAGATAATAAGCAGCATCCAAACTGTTGATGTTCCAATCAAAATCTCTTTTATTCTGCCATATACAAAAGACGTTTTAACCTATGTCATGTCTTTGTCAAGTACTTGGCCACACCTTTATGTGCACGAGATGCACACTACCGTATTTTTCGGATTATAAGACGCACCGGACCATAAGACACACCCCAAATTGGGGTGGAAAATAGGAAAAAGATATTTTTTATAAGATGGGCATCTTATAGTCTGAATCTTACCTGGGGGGCGGTGGAGCGGGGGTCACAGGAGGCAGGGTACCTCAGGTAGCCGGCGGAAGTGGAGGAATGCTGCGGACCCGAGGTGCTCCAGCAGCGGGGAGTTGCGGTGGTGGTGTAGCAGGATCGTAGGAAGCAGGACCCTTCGTTCCCTCCCTCAGGAACCCTGCGGCAGTGGCAGAAGAGGTGAAATGCTGCGGGCCGGTATCTGGCTGTCAGCGTTGAGGCAAAGCGGCGTGCACTGCTTTTCCGGTGGCTGCAGCCATCTTCCTGAAACCATGGGCTTCAGAGAAATGGCTGCCGATCATCCAGTCTGCGCATGCGCCAGCTCAGGCTGCCATTTTTCTGTAGATCACAGCTTCAGGAAGATGGCCGCTGCCACCGCTCAGCCTCACCGCCTACAGCCAGACACCGGCCCCTCTGCATCTCACCTCTTCTGCTGCCGCTGCTGGGTTCCTGAGGGAGGGAATGGAGGGCCATGCTACCTACGATACTGCTCCACCACCACCGCAACTCTCCGGTATGTTCGGATCATAAGACACAACCCCCATTTTCCTCCCAAATTTTGGGGGAAAAAAGTGCATCTTATGGTCCAAAAAATACGGTACTGTCCCTAATAGGGTCACCATGACGTGGTGGGATGGCTTTTGCATTATTTTGATCAAAATTATGTTAACTAAATTCCCTATATTATTTTCATGCACTATTGCTGTTTATTTATTTATTTATTGCAGAGTATTTGCTTATTATGTTTCTGTCTTTGTTTTTTTCTATTTACTATTATTAGTAAGTTTATTTACTAATATTTTATTTCTTTATTTTTTAGTAGGGGGGTGAAAAAAATCTGCCAAAACATACAATGAATTAGGGGAAGTGTTATGGCTGGCTCTATAGAGGAGAAATTGTTGGAATGACAGTGGTCAGAGGGCTCTGTGGTCTTAAGGCTGCACTGAGCTCTTGTGATGGAAGCCCTGTGTTTTTGGTAGTATTGGTATGGGGGCACTTAATTTTATTCTAATGGGGGCATTGGTGTTACTTGCCAACTCTCTTGAGGTGCATAGCACTAATATAGAGGAACTATAGTTGTAACTAATAGGGGGGACTATAGCTAGCACATTTAGACATATCAATGGGCATAGGGCACTGTGTCCGAACACTGTCATGTAAGCTCTTTCACACTCACTGTTATATGAGTACTTGCAACCCTCTTATTGCCGCATGGCACTGATATGGGAGGCACTATTGCTTGCATTAATTATGCCATTGACATAGTATTGGCATAAGGGCGTCTTGGCTGGGCACTGGTACGGAGCCACTGTGAGCCGCAATCTTCCCCAAAGTTCTTAGGAGCAGAGAACACAATAATGGAGACACTGTGGCAGGCTCTATCATGGGGCAATGTAGACAGAGCTCTAATAGGGTAACAATTGCTGCCACTATGGGGGCACATTTTGATGCCTTGGTCATCAGATCAGTTTATCTACCCCCTATATACTATAAAGGTAGTTGGCCTCAATGCACAATCTCCAATAGTGCCTCCAACTATCATGAATCTTTAATAGTTTAATAGCTTTTTGTAAATTTCATCTTGCGAGCTCCTGTTTTTTTTTTTTGCGAAATGAGCTGTCTTTTTTTAAGTGCCATTTTGCCAAACATGTAATTGTTACATTTGTGTTATCTTTTTTTTATGGGTTCAATGTAGAAAAACAATCACACCATTTATTGACGCCATTTACCAATCACCATAATCTGTTCACTTTTTTTGCTCGGTAGAAGAAATAACGTGCACTCACCCTGGATGTGACATTCCATGCTACCTTTACTCAACTGACATGTGGAGTGGTCAGTGGGAGTTGCACATGCATTTACTAAAAGATGTCCGTTTTCCGTTGCCTAGCTCTTTCTCTGACCTAGCAAGCTGTTCACATTACTGTATAGGTTGTTATGATTACAGAGATACCAAATATGTGGATGATATTTACTGGTTTGTGACACTTATTTTTAAGAAGTGTACTAACAAATGTTATAACTATAATTGTTTTTCATTATTTTTAGTGGACTTTGTAGGAGAAAACAAAATTCCTAATATACAGTTATATAGTAATGCATTGGTATATAGATATTTATCTCTATGTACCAGTACAATATGCATGTAAAGATGAAGAATACTATTGAGATCTTTAGGCAGAAACAATTCTCCTATACCTAGCAGTGTACTGCTAAGCTTTCTGCTTTCTGCCTGCCGTGCTAGAGGTTGTGAGTTTGACACTTCAAGAAAATATATCTATGTACCAGTACAATATGCCTGTAAAGATGAAGAAGACTATTTAGATCTTTAGGCAGAAACAATTCTCCTATACTTAACAGTGTACTGCTAAGCTTTCTGCTTTCTGCCTGCCACGCTAGAGGTTGTGAGTTTGACATTTCAAGAAAATATATCTATGTACCAGTATAATATGCCTGTAAAGACGAAGAATACTATTTAGATCTTTAGGCGGAAACAATTCTCTAAGCTGTCTGCCTGCCGTGCTAGAGGTTGTGAGTTTGGCACTTCAAGAAAAGCAAATAGTTGATTAAATGTACAGTACAGACCAAAAGTTTGGACACACGTTCTCATTTAAAGATTTTTCTGTATTTTCATGACTATGAAAATTGTACATTCACACTGAAGGCATCAAAACTATGAATTAACACATGTGGAATTATATACTTAACAAAAAAGTGTGAAACAACTGAAAATATGTCTTATATTCTAGGTTCTTCAAAGTAGCCACCTTTTGCTTTGATGACTGCTTTGCACACTCTTGGCATTCTCTTGATGAGCTTCAAGAGGTAGTCACTGGAAATGGTCTTCCAACAATCTTGAAGGAGTTCCCAGAGATGCTTAGCACTTGTTGGCCCTTTTGCCTTCACTCTGCGGTCCAGGTCAGCACAAACCATCTCGATTGGGTTCAGGTCTGGTAACTGTGGAGGCCAGGTCATCTGGCATAGCTCCCCATCACTCTCGTTCTTGGTCAAATAGCCCTTACACAGCCTGGAGGTGTGTTTGTGGTTGAAAAATAAATGATGGTCCAACTAAACGCAAACCGGATGGAATAGCATGCCGCTGCAAGATGCTGTGGTAGCTATGCTGGTTCAGTATGCCTTCAATTTTGAATAAATTCCCAACAGTGTCACCAGCAAAGCACCCGCACACCATCACACCTCCTCCTCCATGCTTCACGGTGGAAACCAGGCATGTAGAGTCCATCCGTTCACCTTTTCTGCGTCGCACAAAGACACGGTGGTTGGAACCAAAGATCTCAAATTCGGACTCATCAGACCAAAGCACAGATTTCTACTGGTCTAATGTCCATCCCTTGTGTTCTTTAGCCCAAACAAGTCTCTTCTGCTTGTTGCCTGTCCTTAGCAGTGGTTTCCTAGCAGCTATTTTACCATGAAGGCCTGCTGCACAAAGTCTCCTCTTAACAGTTGTTGTAGAGATGTGTCTGCTGCTAGAACTCTGTGTGGCATTGACCTGGTCTCTAATCTGAGCTGCTGTTAACCTGCGATTTCTGAGGCTGGTGACTCGGATAAACTTATCCTCAGAAGCAAAGGTGGCTCTTGGTCTTCCTTTCCTGGGGCGGTCCTCATGTCAGCCAGTTTCTTTGAAGCGCTAGATGGTTTTTGCAACTGCACTTGGGGACACTTTCAAAGTTTTCCCAATTTTTCGGACTGACTGACCTTCATTTCTTAAAGTATTGATGGCCACTCGTTTTTCTTTACTTAGCTGCTTTTTTCTTGCCATAACACAATTTCTAACATTCTATTCAGTAGGACTATCAGCTGTGTATCCACCTGACTTCTGTACAACACAACTGATGGTCCCAACCCCATTTATAAGGCAATAAATCCCACTTATTAAACCTGACAGGGCACACCTGTGAAGTGAAAACCATTTCCGGTGACTACCTCTTGAAGCTCATCAAGAGAATGCCAAGAGTGTGCAAAGCAGTCATCAAAGCAAAAGGTGGCTACTTTGAAGAACCTAGAATATAAGACATATTTTCAGTTGTTTCACACTTTTTTGTTAAGTATATAATTCCACATGTGGTAATTCATAGTTTTGATGCCTTCAGTGTGAATGTACAATTTTCATAGTCATGAAAATACAGAAAAATCTTTAAATGAGAAGGTGTGTCCAAACTTTTGGTCTGTACTGTATATAGGCACCTACTGAGCAGAGACAGATGCTGGGGGGACCCACCTCCAATGTCCTTAGTTGCTGGAGATCTGCCTGGAAAAAACATAATTATTACAGCAGCATCTTGACTCTGAGATATGCAGTATGTCTGCTCCTCTAGGCTCCAGGGCCCGGGTACAATTGCAACCTCTGCATTCACTACAGTTAAGCCTCTGTCTGTACATAAGAACTGATGCTTCGCAAATATTATTATATTAGTAGTTATTTTGTTTTTTTAAGGGGGTGGCTGGGGAATTGCCCATGGACCTAAGAAGTTATCGACCATCCATGAATTGATAAAGGGGTCCTTGTGTGATGTCAAATGGTTAATGAGCAGGAAGCAGAGGATAGAGGTCGTCTGTATAAGATAAAGCATTTCCTGAAGGACAGTTCTCATGTAATCAGAGTTGCATTAGTAGCACAGAGGTCAGCGGGCCGGATATCTTCTGTTACAAGGCAGGATGGAGCATTTCTCGTCCTCCCCTCTGGTATCAGATGAATGTACAAGTTCATTGCCGCTGGAGATGAGGTTGGCAAGGGTCTTATTGTCATTTCTTATCCTGCAGGCTTCTCAGATAAATCTTGTGACAGAGGAAGACGTCTTGGGTATTGAATGAGTCCCCTACCTGACACTGAGGAGGTCTTTCATCTCCAGGAGGGAAATGAATGAAGGCTTGCCTACGAAGGCTGCAAGAAGCTGAGAGTTCATGTTTCTAGAAGGAAATTCAAGCGTTTGGCCTCTGTTCATTTTTTTCGGCCTAAAATTTCCTTAAAGGCCATGGGAAAAGGCACCAGCATTTTAGGTCATTGTAAGCTGTAAATCTTCAGCGAGCACGATGCAAAATTCAGCAAAAATTCCAGATAGAAAAAAGTAATTTCTATGCATACATTAATTTTTACATTTTTAATTATAAATCTCATTTGATGCTTTTATATTTTTTTTTCGTGTTTTTTTTTTTGTTTTTTTTTACGGAGCATTTACCCCTGGTAAATTAAGTTAATGAAAAATATCATTAGTAAATGTAAGTCCTTGAGTCGTCCATTTGTGGTTTCAAGTGACTTTTCAGAGTAAGCTGTTGTGTATGGACATGAGGAATAATACTATATCTGGCCATTATATGCTTGTATCTTGCCTTGTCTTTGAGCTGGTGGGTAAAGAATAGCTGCTTTGATATTTCTTACACACAGCACTACACAGACATTAGGAATTTTTGCTCCCCTGTGTTTATGTAGTTAATTTTCAGAAGCAGCAGCAGCATGGATGACATTATATAACTTGTATCCTGCTTTTGTTATCAGTTTGTTACCAGTTTTCACACTCTGTAAGGTTATTTCTGTAATTTTCAGTTGCCTCTGAGCTGGTGGGTGCAGACTTGCTGCTATGATGTATTATACACAGCACTACACAGACATTAGGGATTTCTTCTCCCCTGTGTCTATGTAGTATCTGTTCACAAGCAGGAGAATAGAGGACATTATAGAACTTGTATAATGCTTTTGCTACCAATTTTCCTTTCTGCAGAGTCTATGTCTCATTTTCAGGGTCTCTGAGCTAGTGGGTGAAGAGAGACTGCTTTGATGTCTCCTATACACAGCACACACAGACATCAGGGATTCCTACTTAATAAACTTTTTACAGAGCATTTATCCTTAGTAAAGAAAGTAGTCAGTGTGGAAATATTATAAATTAATATAAGTTCCTGAGTCATTTTAGTTAAGGGATGCTCAGTTACATCTGATTCTGCAAAAGTTATGTAATAATCAATATGGGCACTATAATAGATCAAACAGAAGAAATACAGCGAGCTAGTCTCTAACATCACAGTAACAAGTGCTGTGTACTGTACTGTGCATTGAGAATGAAATAGACATGTAGATAGATAGATAGATAATAGATGATAGATAATAGATAGATGATAGATAGATAATAGATAGATAATAGATGATAGATAATAGATAGATAGCCAGATAGAAGATAGATGATAGATAGATAGATATAAGATAGATGATAGATAGATTATAGATAGATAATAGAAGATAGATACTAGATAGATAGATAATAGATAGAAGATAGATAGATAATAGATAGAAGATAGATAGATAGAAGATAGATAGATGATAGATAAATAGATAGATAGATATGAGATAGATGATAGATAGATAGATAGATAGAAGATAGACAATAGATATATAGATAATAGATAGATGATAGATAGATAGATAGAAGATAGATAATAGATAGATAATAGATAGAAGATAGATAATAGATAGAAGATAGATAGATAATAGATAGAAGATAGATAGATAATAGATAGAAGATAGATAATAGATAGATAGATGATAGATAGAGCATTACATATATATATGGGGAGCCATATGGCATTTAAAGGGGTAATACCATCTCCAAGATCCTATCCCAATATGTAGTAGGTATAATAATAATATTAGCAAATATCTCCAATTAGAAATGTAGTATAGTATTTTTGATTCACTATCTCTCTTACCTCATGTGCAGGCATCGCAGGACCTTAGGTATCTATGGTTACGACCACTAGCAACTAGCTAACTAACCGTGACTTTATCAGTGGATGTAACCATGGATACCCAAGGTCCTGCGATTCCTGCACATGAGGAAAGAGACAGCAAATCAGAAAAAATATACTACATTTCTAATTGAAGTTATTTGCTAATATTACTATTATTACACCTACTACATATTGGGATAGGATCTTGGAGATGGGAAAACCCCTTTAAGTGTCAGCTGAGAAAGTTCCCTCATTCAGTTGCCAAGGTGGATACCAGACAAAGGTCCTGCTAATTTTTTTGCTGAAATCTATTTATGTATTTAGATATTTCTGCTGGTAATGGGATCAGTCACTTTTCCAGTATTTTTCATGGTAACTATAGTGCAGTTTGCATCGTTTTTCAGAAATACAGCACCAGAGCCCTGACCGGCGCCATAAAGCCAGCGACATCCATAGGGATTTGTCAGTGTGTCTATTAAAAATGAATCTGACTTATCTCTCCTGGCTCTGTTATAAATTAAATCCATGATGCTAGAGATTGGCGGAGGATAACTTGTATAGGGGCCTAACTCTCAAGTGCACGGCGGCCGTGCAGGCTTGCCTAGATGGGGATGTGATGGACTATGTCCGGCACCAAATCTGTTGCAAGCAAAACACTTTAGAGACGCGACTTAAAGTGTCTGCTCACAACATACTAGCGGCCTAGAGTAGGTCTTCAGTATCAGATCTGTGGGGGCCCATAGCAACCAGTCACAATGCAGCTTCCATTTTTTCACAGCAGAATAAAAAATGAAAGTAGCATTCTGATTGGTTGCTATGGATAACAAGACCTGTTCTTCTGTTTTGATAAATGAGGTCCTTATTATATCGAATTTATTCATTGCGTATCGGAAAGTGCCCTGAGTGCTGTTAAATGAAGTTTATCATGCTCTGAGGTCTCTAAAAATCCTACAGCAAAATAAACGGAGGTCCAGGAAGGGGTCGTCCACTCGCTCCTTCCAGTCTCCCTGTGCTGACTGATAGGCTTCCTGCACATTATTGCTGGATGGGGAATGGGGACATTGTACCAGGATTCTGGACATTATACCAGGAAGGGGGACATATATTACTAGAAGGGACCAGGATGGGGATATTATACCAGAATGGGGGACATTATTACTGGAAAAGGCCCAGAATGGGGGACATTATTACTGCAAGGGGCCCAGGATGGGGGAAATTATTACCAGAAGGGGCCTAGGATGGGGAAAATTATTACCAGAAGGGGCCAAGGGTGGAGAAGTCCGAGAAGACTGGAAAAGGGCAAATGTTGTCCCTATCTTCAAAAAAAGAAAGAAGATGGACCCAGGAAATTAAAGGCCAGTGAGCCTTAC
The DNA here is from genome assembly GCF_046119375.1 of Phyllobates terribilis. Taxonomy (NCBI): domain Eukaryota; kingdom Metazoa; phylum Chordata; class Amphibia; order Anura; family Dendrobatidae; genus Phyllobates; species Phyllobates terribilis. Next base: position 750,682,762 of record NW_027362764.1, on the reverse strand, counting down.
ATCTATACCAGGAAAGATCTTTGAACAAGTTATTAAACAGCATGTATGTAAGTACATGGATAAGAAAACAGTAATTAACCAGAGCCAGCATGAGTTTGGAGCAAACAAGTCATGCCAGACTAATCTAATTTCCTTCTATGATGGAATCACTGACTGGGTGAATCAGGGAAATGCAGTAGATATAGTATATCTCGACTTCAGCAACTTTGATACTTGATAAAGTATCTCATACTAACCTTATTGAAAAAATGACCAAGTATGGGATTGACAAGGCTACGGTTAGGTGGATTCATAACTGGCTCAGTGATCGTAGTCAAAGAGTGGTAATAACTGGTTGCACATCCAGTTGGAAGATTGTTTGAAGTGCAGTACCACAAGGCTCTGTTCTGGCCCAATGTTGTTCAACATTTTTATAAATTATCTAGATAAGGGAACTGATCAAATTTGCAAATGATGCAAAGCTAGGAGGGATAGCTAACACTAGAGAAGACAGAGAAAGGATTCAGAAGGATCTAGATAAGCTTGAACAATAGGCAGAGACGAATAAAATGGTATTTAACAGGGAGAAATGCAAGATTCTACATCTGGGCAAAAAAAAAAATTACATCTACAGAATGAGAGAAATAGAACTAAGCAACAGCACGGGTGAAAAAGACTTAGGTATACTAGTAGATCACAGACTGTACATGAGTCAACAGTGTGATGCAGCAGCAAAAGAGGCAAACTGTAACGGGTCTGGGAGGCGGAACCTCTGGGCTACAATACAAGGGGGCGGTCCTTGTAAGGGAGCGGGTGGCGACCAGGCAGGTAGTCACAGGAGGTGACCAGGACAGTCTCTGGGTGTACGGGCAGGAGGCCACGGCAAGTGATCGGGGCAGTCTCTGGATAAAGGGTAGGTACGACCTGTGATGGCTGAACCTCCAGGTAGGCTAGCAAGGCAGATGAAGAATGTGTGCTCCCAGGTGAGCAAGCGAGAGTCTCTGGAATAGCAGGTGGTCACAGCACGTGACGGCGGAGCCTCCAGGTAGGCAAGCAGGCAGGTAACGGAGAAGCGCTCCCAGGTGAGCGGGCAAGAGTCTCAGGAGTAGCTGGTGGTCACAGCACGTGACAGCGGAGCCTCCGGGCTGGCAAGCAGGCAGGTAACGGAGAAGCGCTCCCAGGTGAGCGGGCAAGAGTCTCAGGAATAGCTGGTGGTCACAGCACGTGACAGCGGAGCCTCCGGGCAGGCAAGCAGGCAGGTAGCGGAGAAGCGCTCCCAGGTGAGCGGGCAAGAGTCTGGAGTAGCTGGTGGTCACAGCACGTGACAGCGGAGCCTCCGGGCTGGCAAGCAGGCAGGTAACGGAGAAGCGCTCCCAGGTGAGCGGGCAAGCTGGTCCATAGACAGACTGACCGGAGTTGTAAGGCAGACCGTCGGACCTCAGGCAAGCAGGCAGGTAGCTGAGGTGCGCTCCCAGGTGAGCGGGCAGGCTGGTCCTTAGACAGACTGACAGGAGTAGTAAGGCAGACCGTCGGACCTCAGACTAGCAGACAGGTAGCAAGTAATCAAGCAGGAATCTGACAGGTAACTGGCAGGTAACTGGCAACGGGACCTGAGGGCTGAAGCACAGGTGAGACACAGGTGCAAACAACATTGCTCGGGCACCTCCATTTTGGAGGAGGTGCCTTATATATGATGAAGTCCTCCGGCCATTGGCCGGGGACTTCTTAGGACGGCGCGCGCGGCCCCTTTAAGAGGAGGGGAGCGCGCGCGCGCGCGCCCTAAGCACAGGGGCCGGGAAGGAGCGCGCGCTGAGAGCAGAGCGGGAGGAGGACGCCGGGAAGGAGCGCGCGCTGACAGCAGAGCGGGAGAGGGACGCCGGGCACGGGGCAGAGCGGTGAGGGGAGCAGCGTCCCTGCCTAGCAGAGGGCAGGGACGCCGGCACTACAGTACCCCCCCTTTAGGCCCCCCCTTTTTTAGGCCAGACAGAAATTTAGCTAGGATGAGAGGGGCATGGATGTTCTCCCGGGGCTCCCACGTTCTCTCCTCAGGACCAAACCCCTTCCAATCTACCAGAAAAAAGGTCTTTCCTCTTACCCTTTTGGTGGCAAGAATGTTCTCTACCTCAAACTCGTCCTCAGCAGAAACCGGAGCGGGAGGCGTACCTGTAGACTTGGAAAAAGAGTTAAGTACCACAGGTTTGAGGAGAGATACATGGAAGGAGTTAGGGATCCGTAAGTTGGCCGGGAGTTTCAATTTATAGGCCACCGGGTTGATCTGACTGGTGACCTCCAGAGGTCCGATGAACCGAGGCCCTAACTTGTAAGAGGGTATCTTGAGTCGAACATATTTAGATGAGAGCCAGACCTTATCTCCTGGACGAAATTGAGGAGGATCCAGGCGTTTTTTGTCAGCGTGTCTTTTCATCCGCTCGGACGACTGAAGGAGTGCGGATCGGGTACTCTCCCAAATGGAGGAAAATTTGCTAACGAGAGATTCCGCAGCCGGGTTGTCCACCGAGGTGGAGACAGGAAAAGGAATCCGAGGATGCTGACCAAAGACTACAAAAAACGGGGATTTGGAGGAGGATTCGCTCTCGTGATTATTGTAAGAGAACTCGGCCCATGGTAGGAGATCCACCCAGTCAGAATGGTGGGCATTAACGAAGTGCCGGAGGTAACTGGTCAGGTTCTGATTGATCCGCTCCACTTGACCATTGGACTGTGGGTGGTAAGCGGAAGAGAAGTCCAGGGTGACGTCTAGTAGTTTACAAGTGGCTCTCCAGAAGCGTGAGGTGAACTGTACCCCACGATCCGACACGATGTGGAGGGGCAGGCCATGAAGACGGAAGATGTGACAAATAAAGTCTCTAGCTAGCTCGGGTGCAGACGGGAGGCCTGACAGGGGAACGAAATGAGCCATCTTGGAGAAGCGGTCAGCGACCACCCAAATGACCGTACAACCGGCAGAGAGTGGGAGGTCAGTTATGAAGTCCATTGCAATATGCTGCCAGGGGGCAGCAGGTACTGGGAGCGGAAGGAGGCGACCGGCTGGCAGATGTCTCGGAACCTTGTTGCGGGCGCAGGACACACAGGCAGAAACAAAGTCTATTACATCCTTGTGCAGGGTAGGCCACCAGTAGTGCCGGGAAATAAGCTGGAGGGTCTTCTTCTGACCAGCGTGGCCAGCCAGTTTAGACGAGTGACCCCAGTGAAGGATCTTCTCCCGATCAGGTACTGATACGAACGTCTTTCCGGGAGGGAGATGATTTAGACTCACGGGAGCCACCTGCATTACTCTGGCGGGATCGATGATGTGTTTCGGATCTTCCTCGAGATCAGATACCAGAAAGGATCGAGACAAGGCGTCCGCCTTGACGTTTTTGTCAGCCGGGCGAAAATGAAGGACAAAATCAAAACGAGCAAAAAACAAGGACCACCGGGCTTGGCGCGGGTTAAGTCTCTGGGCATGCTGGAGGTAAGCCAAGTTCTTGTGGTCAGTGTAAATTATTACCAGGTGAAGAGCCCCCTCAAGCAGGTAACGCCACTCCTCCAATGCCAGTTTGATGGCCAATAACTCTCGATCTCCTATGGAATAATTGCGCTCTGAGGAGGAGAAGAGTTTAGAGAAGAAGCCGCAAGTTACCATCCTCCCGGAAGAAGATTTTTGAGTAAGTACCGCTCCAGCTCGAGGAGGAGGCGTCCACTTCCAGGAAGAACTGCTTGTTGCCGTCCGGGCGATGCAGCACCGGGGCGGAAGAGAAGGCCTGTTTTAAGGAAAGAAAGGCTTCTTCTGCTTCGGGCGGCCACTCTTTGGGATTAGTACCCTTACGGGTGAGCGCAGAAATTGGGGCAGTCCGGGAAGAGAAGTGTGGTATGAAGAGGCGGTAGTAGTTGGCGAAGCCCAGGAACCGCTGAATGGCCTTCAACCCCTCCGGTCGGGGCCATTTCTCGATGGCAGACAGTTTCTCTGGATCCATTCGTAGGCCGGTCTGAGAAATAATGTAGCCCATAAACGGAAGCGAGGTCTGCTCAAAGAGGCACTTCTCGTATTTAGCGAAGAGGTGATTCTCCCTGAGCCTGAGCAGGACCTGACGAACGTCCCTCCGGTGAGTCTGGAGATCCGGAGAGAAGACCAAGATGTCGTCCAGGTACACCACTACGCAGGAGTAGAGAAGGTCCCGGAAGATGTCATTGACCAACTCTTGAAAGACGGCAGGAGCGTTACAGAGACCAAAGGGCATTACCAGGTATTCATAGTGGCCGTCCCGGGTGTTGAATGCCGTCTTCCATTCATCCCCTTGACGGATACGAACCAGGTTGTACGCCCCACGGAGGTCTAGTTTGGTGAAGATTCTAGCCCCCCTCAGACGATCAAATAATTCTGGAATGAGCGGAAGGGGGTACTTATTCTTCACCGTGATCTGGTTTAGGCCTCTATAGTCTATACAGGGACGGAGAGAGCCGTCCTTCTTTTTGACGAAAAAGAAGCCTGCTCCCGCCGGGGAGGTAGATTTCCGGATGAATCCCCTGGCCAGATTCTCCTCAATATATTCGGACATCGACCGGGTCTCAGCAGCGGATAAAGGATAAATACGCCCACGGGGAGGAGTAGTACCGGGTAACAGGTCGATGGGACAGTCGTATGGTCTATGAGGGGGTAATGTCTCTGCCTCCTTTTTATTAAAGACATCAGCATAAGACCAATAAGGAATTGGAAGTCCAGGTAGATTAGCTGGGGTAGGAGAGGGACGGACGGGATGGACGGGAACCAGGCAGGTCTTATGACAGTCTTGTCCCCAGCGAAGGACTTCTCCGGTTTGCCAGTCAAGCACGGGTGCATGTTTCTGGAGCCAAGGCAGACCTAGCAAGAGGGCGTGAGAGAGTCCAGGCAGAACATGAAAGGAGATACTTTCAGAATGCAGCATTCCCACCTGCAGAGTAATGGATTCGGTGATGAGTTGGATGGGGCGTGGTAAGAGCCCCCCATCCACGGCAGCCACAGACAAGGGTACAGCCAGAGGTTTGGTGGGGATGCGGTATTTCTCTACCAGGGACTGTGAAATAAGATTCCCGGCTGCTCCAGAGTCCAGTTGGGCTAGTTCGAAATAACGGTTCTCCCCGTAGACGATTGAAACTGACAACAGCAGGGATGGAGAGGATTTATTCTTGTCTAGGTGGACCTCTCTGAGCGAACCTAGACACAGGCGTTTCCCGACCTCTCCGGGCAGGCACGGATCCGGTGCTCCTTACTGCCACAGTAGAAGCAGGTCCCCTCGGCACGGCGTAAGTCCTGACGGGTCTTGACCATCTTGGTCTGGTCGACCTGCATAGGCTCAGGAGGGTGTACCTGGTTAGAGACAGAAGGAGTGACGGGTTTCTGAAAAGTAGGAGCTAGACGTGGTAACCTCCTCTCACGGGTGACCTCTCTGGCACGCTCCTGGAACCGTAGGTCAATCCGGGTGGCAAGAGTTATTAAGTCATCGAGAGTGGTAGGAATGTCCCGACCGGCAAGTTCATCTTTAATATGGCCGGACAGACCCTCCCAGAAGACGGAAACCAGAGCGTCGTTATCCCAGGCCAGCTCCGAGGCAAGGGTACGGAACCGTATGGCATATTGGCCCACGGTGAGACTCTCCTGACGGAGGCGTAGCAACGATGATGCAGATGAGGTCTTCCGTCCGGGTTCGTCGAAGACTTTCCGGAAAGCCGTGAGAAAAGCAGGCAAGTTGGACACCAGGGGGTCTCCTCTCTCCCATAGAGGATTTAGCCAGGCCAGGGCCTCCCCGGTGAGATGGGACATGATGAAGGCAATTTTGGCCCGGTCGGAGTTAAACTGGTGGGACAAAAGTTCAAAGTGCAGGGTGCACTGATTTAAGAAGCCCCGAGCCTGGACGGAGTCGCCTCCGAAGCGAGGAGGTGCAGAAAGCCGGGGTCCGGGGTAGGATACCATGGTATTAGTGGGCAGCGGAGCTGCCGGATTGCAAGATATGGCACTGGCGGAGGTTGTTGGTGGATCAGACAGAGTGTTCAGGCGAGTATTGACATTCCGCAGGTGACCCAGGATGGACTCCTGTTGGGACCTCTGACGGGACAGTTCAAGACAGAGGTCCGAGAGCGAGGGAGCTTGGGTGCCACCGGGTTCCATGGCCCGAGCAAACTGTAACGGGTCTGGGAGGCGGAACCTCTGGGCTACAATACAAGGGGGCGGTCCTTGTAAGGGAGCGGATGGCGACCAGGCAGGTAGTCACAGGAGGTGACCAGGACAGTCTCTGGGTGTACGGGCAGGAGGCCACGGCAAGTGATCGGGGCAGTCTCTGGATAAAGGGTAGGTACGACCTGTGATGGCTGAACCTCCAGGTAGGCTAGCAAGGCAGATGAAGAATGTGTGCTCCCAGGTGAGCAAGCGAGAGTCTCTGGAATAGCAGGTGGTCACAGCACGTGACGGCGGAGCCTCCAGGTAGGCAAGCAGGCAGGTAACGGAGAAGCGCTCCCAGGTGAGCGGGCAAGAGTCTCAGGAGTAGCTGGTGGTCACAGCACGTGACAGCGGAGCCTCCGGGCTGGCAAGCAGGCAGGTAACGGAGAAGCGCTCCCAGGTGAGCGGGCAAGAGTCTCAGGAATAGCTGGTGGTCACAGCACGTGACAGCGGAGCCTCCGGGCAGGCAAGCAGGCAGGTAGCGGAGAAGCGCTCCCAGGTGAGCGGGCAAGAGTCTGGAGTAGCTGGTGGTCACAGCTCGTGACAGCGGAGCCTCCGGGCTGGCAAGCAGGCAGGTAACGGAGAAGCGCTCCCAGGTGAGCGGGCAAGCTGGTCCATAGACAGACTGACCAGAGTTGTAAGGCAGACCGTCGGACCTCAGGCAAGCAGGCAGGTAGCTGAGGTGCGCTCCCAGGTGAGCGGGCAGGCTGGTCCTTAGACAGACTGACAGGAGTAGTAAGGCAGACCGTCGGACCTCAGACTAGCAGACAGGTAGCAAGTAATCAGGCAGGAATCTGACAGGTAACTGGCAGGTAACTGGCAACGGGACCTGAGGGCTGAAGCACAGGTGAGACACAGGTGCAAACAACATTGCTCGGGCACCTCCATTTTGGAGGAGGTGCCTTATATATGATGAAGTCCTCCGGCCATTGGCCGGGGACTCCTTAGGACGGCGCGCGCGGCCCCTTTAAGAGGAGGGGAGCGCGCGCGCGCGCGCCCTAAGCACAGTGGCCGGGAAGGAGCGCGCGCTGAGAGCAGAGCGGGAGGAGGACGCCGGGAAGGAGCGCGCGCTGACAGCAGAGCGGGAGAGGGACGCCGGGCACGGGGCAGAGCGGTGAGGGGAGCAGCGTCCCTGCCTAGCAGAGGGCAGGGACGCCGGCACTACACAAACACAGTTCTGGGATGTATTAAGAGAAGCATAGAGTCTAGATCACGTGAATTAATTATCCCCCTCTACTCCTCCTTGGTCAGACCTCATCTGGAATACTGTGTCCAGTTTTGAGCACCACATTTAAAAAAAAAAAAAGACATAAAAAAACAGGAGCAAGTTCAGAGAAGAGCGACCAGGATGGTGAGTGGACTGCAAACTATGCCCTGCAAGGAACAGTTAAAGGACCTAGGAATTTTTAGCTTGCAAAAAAGAAGGCTAAGAGGAGACTAAATAGCTGTCTACAAATATATGAAGGGATGTCACAGTGTAGAGGGATCATCCTTATTCTCATTTGCACATGGAAACACAAGAAGCAATGGGATGAAACTGAAAGGGGGAAGATACAGATTAGATATTAGAAAAAACTTTTTGACAGTGAGGGAGATCAATGATAGGAACAGACGGCCACGAGAGGTGGCGAGTTCTCCTTCAATGGAAATCTTCAAACAGAGGCTGGACAGACATCTGTCTGAGATGGTTTAGTGAATCCTGCATTGAGCAGGGGGTTGGACACAATGACCATGGAGGTCACTTCCTAGTATAACATTCTGTGATTTTATGGAGGACTTTAGTAGAGAATGGGAACATTATTACATTATGGAGGGGACTTGTATGTCTTTATAGGATCTAGAACAATACAAGGTCCCATACATCTGACCAATATGCAGATGGAGGCCCAGGTCCAAATTTTGCACCGGAGACCATCAGACTCTAGTTACCCCTTTTTCCATGATGCCAGCCCTGGAAAAAAAAAGTTAACTAACAGGGCGACTTTCCTATTTCCTGGGGAAACAGCTTTAAAAGCTAGCAAGCAGAGGTGCACACCTGCAGCGACATGCCGTATATAACCCATGTGTATGTGTATCCCCGCTTTCCTGTATAGCCCGCATGTCCACCATGTGCTTCCATCACTGTAGTAAGGTCACGTCTGTTCTATTTCCAGCATTTCCCCGCACTGAGATCATCGCTCCCCACAAGGAATGTCCTGAGGGGCAGTAACCTGTGTGCGAGGACGCTCGTCTTAGTGCATTACTCATTCCTCCGCGCTCTGGACATGTAACTGACACCTGTTGTGATTCACCTTGCAGCCATATTGGGTATGAGGAACGAGCGTCGCTCACTACCAGAAATACAGGCCTTTTATAGATTTCAGGAATTAGTTAGGAGACCCCACCAAAAGACACGGCAGCAGGCGTCACACTAGGTACACGTCCTCCGGTGTGACAGGTGGCAGCCACAGTACGGGCCGAGCAGTGCCCACGTCCCTCCATGTGGATGTCAGCACAGCTGTGTTTACTCATGGGAGTATTTATAGGTCACAGGCGGGATGCCGCCATATTTCTATAAATTAAAGGACTCATCAGGAACCCAGTATTGTCTGCAGGGGGTTTGTTGCTTCTCACCCGTTGGCAGTTTCCATTACTATATTTCCAGATGCAGCTGAGTTGAGTTTGTCATTTAGTATATTTTCTGCCATACGGTGCATGTTACGCGCCTCTTTGTCAACTCCGAGACACATTTCACCTTCCCTTTATGTGCTGCTGGACATGAGAGTGACACTTAACCCTTCATGCATGATGCGGTCTCGTTACGGTAGCATTATTTGGAAACTGGATATTATTCTGGGTACTATATGGTGTATTATGAGTGTATATGCAGTATTATGTGGACTCAGTATGGTGGTAATATGGAGAAGCAGAGCGGCAGTATTGTGTGGGCCGAATATATGGCCCTGTGATGTAGGCACTGTATAGTAGAGGTGTTATAGCATGAAAGTAGTATTCAGGCATTGTATGGTGATATTATGTTTGCACTGAATGGCCGTACTGTGGATGTTCTGCATATGTATCTGTGTTACAGGGGGAATTGTGCGCTTCACGACCAGCATAATTTTCTAGAAAAATAAATCCTTATCTATCTATTATCTATATATAATCTATCCATATTTCTATCTCTCTGTCATCTATCTCTTATTTATCTATCTATTATCTATCTATCTATTATCTATATATTATCTGTCCATATATCTATCTCTCTGTCATCTATCTATCATTTATCTATCTATTATCTATCTACAGGTGCATCTCACTAAATTAGAATATCATCAAAAAGTTAATTTATTTCAGTTCTTCAATACAAAAAGTGAAACTCCTATATTATATAGAATCATTACAAACAGTGATCTATTTCCAGAGTTTATTTCTGTTAATGTTGATGATTATGGCTTACAGTCAATGAAAACACAAGTCATTATCTCAATAAATTACAATAAGGAACAAAAAACACCTGAAAATGCTTCCTAAGCGTTTAAAAGGGTACTTTCAGTCTGTTTCAGTAGGCTCCACAATCAAGGGGAACACTGCTGATTTGACAGATGTCCAGAAGGTAGTCATTGACACACTCCAAAAGGTCCCAGAGTTCCAATTTTCATTTGGAAATCAAGGTCCCAGAGTCTGGAGGAAGAGTGGAGAGGCCACAATCCAAGCTGCTGGAGGTCTAGTGTGAAGTCTCCACAATCAGTGATGGTTTGGGGAGCCATGTCATCTGCGGGTGTAGGTCCACTGTGTTTTATCAAGACCAAAGTCAGCGCAGCCGTCTACCAGGACATTTTAGATCTCTTCATGCTTCCCTCTGCCGACAAGCTTTTTGGAGATGGAAATGTCATTTTCCAGCAGGACTTGGCACCTGTCCACACGGCCAAAAGTACCAATACCTGGTTTACACACAACAGCAGGGGTGGATTAAGAGTAGCAAGGGCCCCGGGCAGTTTAGAAGGCACGGCCCCCCACACACACACACACACACCTGATGTATCACGTGACATGATCCCCTGTGATAGATTATGTGATAGTTCACGTGAAATTAATTTGGCACAATATTAATTATAATATTTTTTTTTAGGCTGTGTGCCCACTATGCGTTTTTTAAGCGTTTCCGCAGCGGCAATTCCGCTGCAGAAACGCTTAAAAAACGCTTGGTAGAAGGTCTGCCATGTTCCCCAATGATAATCCGCATGTGCTGTGCGGAAAAATCCGCAGCACTACCAATTATTTTGCGGAAGCGCGGCGCTTTCGCCGCCATTGACTTGCATTGGAACGCATGGAATCCACATCACTGCGTCTGTACATGCGGAATCCATGCGTTTCAATGTGCTGATGGTACCCGGGTGTGGAGGACAGGAGACTCTCTTCCGGACCTGGGTCCATAGTACCTGTAAAAAAAGAATAAAGTAAAAAATAAATATTATACTTACCTTCTGATGGCCCCCGGTGTCTTTATCCAATGCGTCCTGGCTTGCCGGCAGCTCGCGATGGTCTGAAAAGGACCTGCCGTGACGTCATTTAGTCATGTGACGGGTCACGCAACCGCTGACGTCGGCAGGCCATCAGAAGGTAATTATATATTTATTTTTTACCATTCTTTTACGGTCACACTATATAAATCCATGCCGGTTGCATGGATTTCTATAGTGTGACCAAGTTGTCAAGCACTTTCCAAGTGATGCTAAAATCGCTTGGAAAGCGCTTGTCAACCCGCATGCGGAAACGCATGTGAAGAACGCTTGACATCCGCAATTCCCTGGCAGGAAAAACGCATGTACAATCCGCATGCGTTTTTTCTGCCAGGGAGATGCAGAAACGCTCAAAAAAATTCCGGAGCATTTCTGCATCGTGGGCACATAGCCTTACATTAATTGTATGACTCAATATTGAGCACGGCGCCATCTATACACAGCGGGGGGCCGCACGTAGCCATCTATACACAGCGGGAGGCCGCACGGGGCCATCTATACACAGCAGGAGGCCACACGTAGCCATCTATCCACAGCAGGAGGCCGCACGGGGCCATCTATACACAGTAGGAGGCCGCATGTAGCCATCTATACACAGCAGGAGGCCGCATATAGCCATCTATACACAGCAGGAGGCCGCACGGCACCATCTATACACAGCGGGAGGCCGCACGGCGCCATCTATACACAGTGGGAGGCCGCACGGCGCCATCTATACACAGCTGGAGGCCACACGGCGCTATCTATACTCAGCAGGAGGCCGCACGCAGTCACGCACGCAGTCACGCACACACACAAACATATACAGACATATACATACACGCATAAACACATTTGAAACACAAAAATACATATAAACAGACATCACACAATGACATCTGCCTGCACACACATACATACATATACACACACAGACACACACTCACCATCCCCCGGCTCGGCTCCAGTCCTGCTCTTTTCCGGTGCAGCACTGCAGGCCGGGTGCGCATTGCGTGACGTCACAGCTAGGAGACACGGCCGCGCACAGGGCCGTGTCTCCTAGCAGTGACGCGGCCGGGCCAGCACAGGGAAGTTAACTGCTGCAGTGCTGGCCCGGCCGAAGAAGAAGCAGTGGCCGTGCGCCGCTGCTGGGGGAGCGGTCCGGGGGCCCCCCCGCCACTGTCTGCCGGTATGTGCCGCGGCGCCTCACATATAATGAGGGCAATCTGGCCATACACACCCCGGAGCCCCGGGCCCCCTGGAGGTTCGGGGCCCCGGGCGGTAGCCCGGATTGCCCTCATTATAATCTGCCTATGAACAACAGTATCACTGTGCTTGATTGGCAGCAAACTCGCCTGACCTTAAGCCCATAGAGAATCTATTATAGAGAATCTATGGGGTATTGTCAAGAGGAAGATGAGAGAAACCAGACCCAACAATGCAGACGAGCTGAAGGCTGCTATCAAAGCCACCTGGGCTTCCATAACCCCTCAGCAGTGCCACAGGCTGATCCCTCCATGCCACATTGCCGCATTGATGCAGTAATTGATGCAAAAGGAGCCCGACCAAGTATTGAGGGCATTTACTGAACATACATTTCAGTAGGACAACATTTTGGATTTTAAAAACATTTTTCAAGCTGTTGTCATAAAGTATTCTAATTTACTGAGATAATGACTTTTGTGTTTTCATTGGCTGTAAGCCATAATCATCGACATTAACAGAAATAAACACTTGAAATAGATCCCTCTGTGTGTAATGACTCTATATAATATCATGGTTCACTTTTTGTATTGAAAAACTGAAATAAATTTACTTTTTAATGCTATTCTAATTTAGTGAGATGCATCTATCTATCTATCTATTATTATCTATCTATTAATTTTCTTTCTATCTAAATAAAAAAGACAGATAGCAGCACAACCTTAAGCAGATTTTGGGTGCAATACTTCCTGAGTAATGTGGTTGTCCAACGCAAAATATATAAATGGAAAAAATCAGGCAGCACTCCAGTTCAAAGAAAAATTGTGGACTTTAATCCAGCACCAAGTGGTGCAACGTTTCGACCTCACAACACGGTCTTTGTCTTTGCTTGGTGCTGGATTAAAGTCCACAATTTTTCTTTGAACTGGAGTGCTGCCTGATTTTTTCCATTTCTCTATCTATCTATCTATCTATCTATCTATCTATCTATTATCTATCTATCTATCATCTATCTATCTATTATCTATCTATTATCTATCTATCATCTATCCATCATCTATCTATCATCTATCTATCCATCTATCTTTCTATCTATCATCTATCTATCTATTATCTATCTATCTATCTATCTATCATCTATCTATCATCTATCCATCATCTATCTATCATCTATCTATCATCTATCTATCTATCTATCTATCTATTATCTATCTATCTATCTATCATATATCTATCTATTATCTATCTATCTATCTATTCATCTATCTATCTATTCATCTATCTATTCATCTATCTATCTATCTGTTATCTATCTATCTATCTATTATCTATCTATCTATCTATTCATCTATCTATCTATTATCTATCTATTCATCTATCTATTCATCTATCTATCTATCTGTTATCTATCTATCTATTATCTATCTATCTATCTATTCATCTATCTATCTATCTATTATCTATCTATCTATTCATCTATCTATCTATCTGTTATCTATCTATCTATCTATTATCTATCTATCTATCTATCTATTCATCTATCTATCTATTATCTATCTATTCATCTATCTATCTATTATCTATCTATTATCTATCTATCTATCTATCTATCTATTCATCTATCTATTCATCTATCTATCTATCTGTTATCTATCTATCTATCTATTATCTATCTATCTATCTATTCATCTATCTATTCATCTATCTATCTATCTGTTATCTATCTGTTATCTATCTATCTATTTATCTAGCTATCTTTCTAATTGTTTTCTTTCCATCCAATATTGATCTATTATCTATCTATTATCTGTCTAATCTCTGTACAATCTCTGTGTAGTACATGGATATATCAGTCATTTGTTAGGTGATTGCTCAGCTCGCTGTGTTCCCTTTCAGCCGCAGAAGAGGATGTGACATTATTGATCCCACACATCTCTGGTGTCTCAGGCCGCGGTGTCTCATGTGTCATTTGATGCTCACAGCCGGTGGGCGACAGCGGGGAATTACATTAGAATCAGACAATTTCCTTTTAATCATCTGTAGCTGCACATGTCCAATACTGAAATCCTAGACTGACTATGCACATGGCATCTACCCAGAGGTACACTAAGCCGTATCACACAATATAGGCTTAGATACACAGCTTATCAGATAGTATCACACATTATAGACTTAGATGTAGCAGCAGACAGCATTATACGTGATAGGATAAAATACGATGGTTCAGCTGATAGTATCACACATGATATGCTTAGATACACTGACTTATTAAACAGTATTATGATAGGCTTAGATGCATTGGTTCAGCGGACAGTATCACACATGATTTGCTCAGCAAACAGTATTATAAATTATAGGATTAGTAAAAGCAGCTAAACAGGACAGTATCATTCGTAATAGACTTAGATACACTGTCTCAGATAATAGTATCACATATGGTAGATATGTAAGAAGGTGGAAGTGATGCCCACGTTTCCCCCTGAAGACACGTGTATTGTTACAATGTATGTGATGTGATATGTAATGAGTTTAGTGATATGCATTATTAGTAATAGAGTTGTGTTCTAACCAGCCTCAGGTAGTTGATAGGGACAGGTACAGTTATAAGTTGGGACTAGCCCACAGTGGGAGGGGATAAAGTGAAGGGACAGAGACACCTTCTTGTCAGAAGTCAGATAGGGCCTATGGTGCTGCATATGCAGACCTATGGTCTGACCATCGAGCAGAGCTGCATGGAGTGGGTGTTCCTAAAGTGAGAGGAGACCAAGCCTACATATAGCATGATCCAGGGTAGAGAAGAGGAAAAGTGATAGGAGTGAATGACTTTTCCAAAGACGGAATCCAGGGTAGGAGGCCTAGCGAGACAGTCCCGAGTTCACAAGCTATAGAGGTAATGGGAAAAATTAGAGCAGGGAACGAGAGACGAATAGAGTGCCCCGTGTGGTAGTTCCAAGGCATCGGCAAGCAGAGAAGCTAAGTAAAGGCCATAGTGGCATAAGTGGCTCCCCTAAGGGGAAAAGGACGCGGAACCGCGGGTTAAGAAATGGCACTCTCACTTACTGGACTGTAGTGCTGTTATTGGGGACAAGGGAAACTCTAAAGCACTATGCTGGGTGGTGGTGAAGCCAGAGGAACTAATTGCGGAAGAACCTAGTGAGTTTAGGAAGGAAAGAGAGAATGTGTATGAAGATGTTCTATGTGTTAAGAGAAACGTCCATGAAGATTTGCACCCGCTATCCACTGTATATACCCTTCCCTATGTTATTGCTCAGTAAAAGACAGTTTATTTTGGAGTGATGGTCTCCCTCATTGAACTTTACAACATTTGGTCCTGGCCAGCCGAAGTCACCTGCATCATGTGGCCTACAGCGAAAGTCCACACACCCAGCCAGGACCCCTATTTTCCTGTAGCGTCCTGGGTAGAAGAACATGAGTACCTCGCCCACGGCTACCGCCTGTGCCACGTTACATTTGGCGTAGTCGGCAGGAGTGAGTCTTGCAAGAGGAAGAATGGAATAAAGCAGGGAAGACTCGAGTTACATGGAAGATGGCGACAAACTTGTTGTCTAATATGACAGTTAGTGGCACAGTACAAAAAGGACAACCCACCTATTGTGGGCGTAGAAGACACGAAGAACCATGCAGCCCTTCAGAGATTCCGCCTCCAGAAGGGAGTGTCCCAAAGAGAAACGCTAGCCTACAGTGAAAGGTGAAGTGGAAGCAAAAGTCTCGCCCATTCAAGTGTGAAGAGGGAAACTGGGCTGAGCCATTAACCAAACGGGATGATATGATGAAGGAAACCCCATCCAGTGTAAGGTGGAGCAGTGATGAAGAATGTTCAGTGATGACAAGATGGCGCCATTAGTCTATCGTGAGTCAGGGGGAAAACAGCATCTCATGGCCGATGAACAAGAGCAACCTGGAAGCTTGGCAGAACCAGCCCTCCCACCCCAGGAAGCGGAGGGAGGTGTAGAGGACTTCGGGCTGGCTAGTCTTTTCGTAGAAGCGGGGATCTGCTCCGGAGGCCCGGAACGAGTGGTCTCAGCTCGCACCCCATGACCCACAGGGAGAATGCAATCTTTATCCCTGGGATCTCTGCAGACATAGGAAGATAGAGCGAGGGTACAGCTTGTTAGGAACCTACGTGACATGGGTCTGAGGTCAGCTGAGAAGAAAAGGTCCAGGACCCAGACCATATTTTTGTGGAAAAGAAAATGGTGGAGACTGAGCATCTGCCACGGAGAATGCACAACTTCTCTCTGGGTATACAAGTCGTGCTCTTTAAGATGGATGGCCCAAGTGGGTGGTATGCGGCCGAGCTGGTGGAATGTAAAGTGGGCCTGTGAGAGAGCCATGGAAACTGGCCAACCTGGAGGTGCACCGCCCATCACACCCGGAGAATGTTGGAGGTTTTCCTCACCGTCACAAAGGTTAGCCATGGTCAACATACAGGGGGCCACTATGGTATTAGAGGGTGGACAGCCTGCAAAACAGAAGCAAGCAGAAGGAGGCAAAGAGAGGGTCCAGTCTCCGAGTTCACCCCCAGAGGAGGAAGAAGGAACCTTCAAGGACAAATAAACAATGCCTAAAGGAGTCAGAAGCTGGAAAGGTTCACGTTGTGCCCGTTGCATACCAATGTCTGGAATAGTTTGAGGTTCCAGGGAGCCAAAACCAGTGGACTTATAGTCCAATAGTCCGAAACTCTAAGAATGGACTATCTTTACCCCAATGGCCGGGGACGACTGGACTATTTTTTCTTCGTTTTTGTTGCGCTCGTTGCACTTTTCCCTGCTGGATTGAAAGGCACTGAAGCAGAGCCCAATCCAGGATGAACGTTGCCCCTGAAGGACTGTGCCCCTGTCCTAAGGACTGATGACGGGATAATGGACTGGTGCTGGGTTAAAGGACTTGGTTGGTTGCTGTCCCGGGGTCCTTACCGAGAAGGACAGGGTCCACGTTGCTCTATGAGAGGATGAGGATTCAGTATTATTTAATAACGGTTGTGTCATGTTGAGACTATTTGGTGTCTTCTAGGTTCCGGATGCCAGAGGACAGCCATCGTTAGAGTAAGGGGAAATGTAAGAAGGTGGAGGTGTTGCCCACGTTTCCCCTTGAAGACAGATGTATTGTTACAATGTATTTGATGTGCAATGTGTTTAGTGATGTGCGTTATTAGTAATAGAGTTGTGTTCTCCCAGTCATAGATAGTTGACAGGTTGAGTTAATGGTTGGGACTAGCCCAGAGTGGGGGGTAATAAAGTGAAGGGACAGAAGAAGTTTCTTGTCAGAAGTCAGATAGGGCCCATCGTGCTGCAGTAGCAGACCTTTGATCTGACCAGTGAGCAGAGCCTCCTGAAGTGGGTGTCCCTGAAGTGAGAGGAGACCGAGGCTACGGATAGAGTGATCCAGGGTAGAGACAAGGAAATGTAATAGGAGGAGTGAGTGATTCTCAGGAGAAAGAATGTGTATGAAGATGTTCTATGTGTTTAAAGAAACATACATGAAAATTTGCTCCCACTTTCCAATGTATATACTATTCCCTATGTTATTGTTCAGTACAAGACAGTTTAGTTTTGAGTGGTGGTCTCCCTCATTGAGCTTGATAACATGTGGTCCTGGTCAGCTGAAGTAATCTGTATCATGCGGTTTTGCAAGGGCATAGCGCCCCTATATCTAAAGTCCACACACCCAGCCAAGACCCCCATTTTCCTGTAGCATGCTGGGGCGTAGAACATGAGTACCTCGCTCACGGCTACCGCCCTGCGCCATGTTACAGATACACTGATTCGGCAGAGTATCACTTATGATATATACATACACAGGCTCAGCATACAGTATCACACACAATAAGCTCAGAAAACAGTATCTCCACTGCTGCTGCAATGTTTGCAAAAATGGTGGAAAATATAACCATGGTGGCTCCAGAACTTCCTGTCGGGTTAAAGTGTAGTGGTGTCAAGCAGAACCTGTAAAGGGCCTACATATTTATCATTGCTGTGAAGGTGGGATTCCACTATCACTGAACACGAATAATTCAAGGTAACTGACCATCACTGATAATATCAAAATCAGGCATACAAAGAGTCTGTCATGGCATAAAGTATAATAACTTTGGTCCAGAAATATGGATATGCAAATGATAGGAAGCAGAATAAGGCAGCCCTACGTGGCCCCTACATCCGGAAGTCCGAATCTCCAGACCTTGACCTTAAATGGTTAGTCTCATCTTCAAAGATGGGTATATTTTATAATTTACTGCTTATTAAACATTTTAGGCGTTCTTGAAATATTAACACTTTTCTATTGTTTACAGCTCAATGCCTAGGAGACCGACCACTGCTGCGGTCTCACTTGTAAGCACTGTGCTGAAGTTGGTCGAGATTTAAGAGGTAACAGTGCACTGTAGAGATTCTGGTCAGCTTCAAAACAGCGCTTACTGGCTCAATAGCAAAGAGCTTATAAGCACTGCGCATGTTCTACAGGCTAGCAGTGGTGGTCGGTCTCCAAGGTAACAAGGTGTAAACAAAAGAAAAGTGTTAATATCTCAAGAACAGCTGGAAATTTTAATAAGCAGTAAATTGCAAAAATGTTTCTATTTATAAGCTCCATCCGACAATATATCAATCTATGAAGACGGGAATAACCCTTTAAGAGTAGTAATTCAGCAGGAAAACTGGTCATTTAATAATAATAATTGTTATTATTATTACTACTTTTATTAATAAGTACCTTTGCGATAAGACGCCTATAAATTCACGACCAAGACGACAAATTTAAAAAAAGAAATATTTATTACAACAAACTTTACAAATGTTCCTGTCATCGGGAATTTTTTCACATATTTACACAAACATAATAGTGTTTTTTTTCAATTCTGTTTTCAGCAAACGCTTACTGTCACTATTTACAGGCTCATCCATATACAGCGTATCACAGATACGAGAGAGACAACCGTGAGGCAGTTAGTGCAAAAAAGGGCCAAGGTCGCCCCCATAGGTCACTCACGATTTTAAAAAAAAAAAACTTTTTGAGTTTTTTTTTTTACTGATGCTTTTTTTTTTTGCCAACAGTTATTCACATTACAATTGTTGAGTAATTTTGGGATTATTTTCTTTTTTTTTTTCTTAATTTACAATTCAAATTAAAAAAAAGGGAAAAAAAAATTTTTTTTTTTTTAAACTTCTCTGCCATCGTGACAGGTTGTCAAGCACCATCTTATAACAGGACTCCAGGGCAAATCGGACCCACAGGCTGTAACACATAGCAAACCATTAAGGATAGGGTCAGTGGGTGCAGGGGTGGTGCGGCCGCAGTGTGGACGAAGCTCTATTCACCCAGGGTGGGCCAATGGCCACAGGCGACAATTGGGCATGTTTTGGCCTCACCATCTGGCCCTACACTAAGTGGTTGATATCAGTTACATCAAAGGATGTAGCAGAGCTGAGTTTATTATCGTGCCTCACAGTGAGCGTTATCTCCAGAAAACCATTGTGACGCAGCCCTAAAAAGCAGGATGACAAACTCAGCTCTGCTACATCAGTATTCAACCAGTTCAGTGAGAAAAGCATCTACTTCAGGTCTATAAAAAAAGAAAGAAAATGTAGTCACCATGAACCTATTTACAAAAGAATCTGAAGTTGTGAAATGCGTGGCGCCGAGGCCAAAAATAATGAGGTATATGTGTCATCGTCACCATTTCTTCACTCTGCTAGGACACCTGTAGCACTCTACAAAAATTTTATGACCATAATGTATGAATTTGATTTTTTTTTTTAAAAAAAAAAAAACATTCAGTTCTCTTCACGGCCCTTTTTTTCAGAAATAATAAAGGAGAATATAATCACATAGAACTCAAAACGAGACCCATATTTCCCACACTGCACTTCACTGGCCAAAACAATATTTATAAAAAAAAATAATAATAATTACAAAAAAATTCTTGAAGTGATTGGCACCAGCTCGAAAAATGTAATGATCACTCGAAATTTTTGAAACACCACATAGGAGTAAAGCCCACCACATAGGGTCAACCACCTACACCTTGATAGGAAGCCGTTTCGCAACCATTATACCGTCCACCGATTTATGGCTGCCTTCATTGAGTAGGTCATGGGTCCATTCTTAAATTTCCCAAAAACCATAGTGAGGGTTCGTAATTTTTCTTCTAAAAATACCCCACAACAAGAAGAAGCACCAACCTCCCCCCCAAGACAAAAGCTCTTGCAATAGGATAATTGTTGGCAAAGACCAGAAGGGCATTTATCTAAGGGATAAAAGATAAGATGGTTGTCCAATTTTAAAGTTTATAAAAGTCCTTACAAAGAGGCAACCGTGGTCTGTTAGATGGGATAAGCTAGCAGAAGAACGACTCCAGGTCATCACAGTTCGGAGGGATATCCGGGACTAGTTGGTCAGTGTTACTCGATTCCTGGTCCGCTAAACTGGGTTGTGTCGCGGCCTCAAACCAGGGATGCAATAATATCTCATCTGCAGTCAGTCTTTCAGAAGGTTCCTTCCTCAAAAGGCTTCGTATAAGGCACCTGGCTTTCGGAGACACATGGTCCGGGATACAGAATTGTCCACGTCGAATTTTTGAAAAGAGGGAACTCGGATCTGAGTCATGGAAAGGATAGCGTCCCACCAAGAGAGTGAAAAGCATGACTCCCAAGCTCCAAACATCGGCCGATCTCCCAGAATAAGTTCCCGTGGTGTTCAGAATCTCCGGACTCACATAAGCGGGGCAGCCATGTTTGTCCGACAAAGCGTCGTCCTTTCCTTTCATGATATGAGCGTCCTCCAAGCTTTCCAGTCTGAGTTGAGTCCTAAAAAACAAAAAAAAAGAAAATTTCAAAAACGGTTCCAAAGAAATGGGTTGAACATTTAGAAGTTAACGAGAACTCATGCGCCATAACTCCCACCCCAGTGAGAAGTCCCTCAGTGGTGGCCACTTCAACTTTTTGTGTTGGCCGACAGAAGAAGTGCCAATGCCTACGGTCTACTACGGAGTGGGAATGTCCTCCGATAGTGTCAAGTTGCTTACATAACACCTTCTTCTTTGATGGCAGAGGTTGTCATCGAGATCTAGACTACAGTGGCCAAAAATTCAGGCAACGCAAGATAAAAGGGCACTGGTAAATCGGGGGCGACGTATTTTGGAGTTCTATAAAAGATAGGCGAGATGAAAGGCTCACAGAGTGGAGAAGTGAATTTTTTTTCACCTTGTAAAGTGTTCCTCATTCTGTCCTTACCGTGAACTTGAGTAATGCAAAGAGAGGACGGAAAACATGACTCAAGAGCAGCGGCAGTCTGGCTGCAAGTGACGGATATCATACCAAAAACCTTGCACCTGTGCTAGTCAGATACAAAGATTCCTACCGCAAAACGCTGCTGAACCCTCTCCTCACCACAGGAAACATCTACAGTTTTTTTAATATTCTGACCAAAAAGTTGGCGTAATGTGGCCAGTGCTGTCCCACCCTCGGGCTCAACTCTCCACAGCCAGAAATGTAAAGGGACATTTAAAAATACATCTGCCAATCCGACTTCTGAAATCACCACCATGACCACAAATTTGACAGCCCCCACGCTCCCCTCCGCTCACTCTTGGCATCGCTCTTCTCTAACATCAGCTTACATACCAGTGACATGACGTGGGTAAATATCCCGAGTGGAACACCATGAACACAATGTATCCCTGATGCGGTGGGATTTCCAAGCGTTTTGGCCGAGAATTTAATACTTTCCGCCATATATCATTAATTTCACTCAACCATAAAAGACGGGTTGAAATAACATAAAAATGGGCAACGGGCCAGTGTGGAAAACCACTGTATCGATAGGTACCAGTCATGCTCTCTGAAGGTTGGCGTTTTGCTAGTGCCCATCGTTGTCCCCTCTTTCTTAACAATCTGATGTAATTCTGCACTAAACAAATAAAATCATGCGCCCTTGCTGAAAACCACTTATAATGCAAAATGACAAACTCAGCTCTGCTCCATCTCAACCACTCAATCCATGCCAGTTCACTCTACACCATATTTCGTTTTTAGTCTCACTTCCCACAGCCATGACTAAATGCAGTAAAAACAAAACTCCACTCGCCCCCTCTATCAGGTCATCGCCTCCGAGAGCTGCCAATGTTCCATTACATGAAAGAGTTTGGCCTGCGTTGCTCAGGAGGGGAATCCGAATAAGGCTGTCAAGTGATACCAACGCAGAAAAGCTGAGCTGGGTAAAATTCAGCAGAGCTGAGTGTCATATGGTCGCAGCCACTGACGTAGGTTGCAATTTTTCAGCGAGAACCTCCGGCATAATCTTAGCACGGATTGATATATTGAGAAAATAGACAAACACAGCTCTGCTATTTCAGCATCTGCTCATTTTCCGGCGCTGGTTTTGCTATGAGCAATACGAGTGTAAACAGACAGAGCAAACACTCCGATGGAAATACTAATATTTGGGAGCAATATGGAAGGAGGGGGAGGAATGGCAGGTTAAAGAGGGTTGCACCTGTCCATAACATTAAGAAAAGAGGCACCTTGTGACTCGCGCCTCAGTGAGGACGGTACAGTATGTGCCTATTCCTTAGGAACCTGTCATCTCAGCCAGAAATGAGGCATTTCTACCTCCCGTCTCACCTTTCTTTGTCGGAGAAGACGAACTTCCTCAGCTTGAGGTCTCCTAAGACGATAGAAGATCGATGGCAGTGGGAAACGGCGCTAATGATCTGCTTAAATAACTTGGCCGCCTCCTCTTCGCCCAGCCGCTTGCAGCTTCGCACGTAGGAGTGCATGTCGCCAAACTCCTTCTCGAAGAATACATAGGCCTTGCTCTCTCCATGGATGATCTCTACAATCCCGGTGATGTTCCGGTGCCAGGGCAGGTGGATGTACGGCTGGATTTTTTTCTGGTAGTGCTTTAAGGGGAAAACCTGCGAAAAAGGGAGAGAAGATGAAATTTAATGCTTTAGCTCCATGCAAAGTGCACATCATCAATAATCCTACTCTATAGAGGCGAGGAGCTCCAGTGAAAAGCAGCATATGGGCCCTTTGTATTATTTTTCTATCGTTTTATCTAATAGATGGAAGTGGCTTTTAATTGAACGGTGGCGCCCCCTTCCTACTGACAGCTACACAGGGTGCACATTTGGCAGGCTCAACTAGCCCATATTTGCATATAATGAGTGCAACCAAAAATAAAATCCAAAAATTCTCTCCATTTCTAATGAGGCTCCTGGACAAATGAAGCTCTCCATATATTCCCCTGTCACTCAGCTCCAGGCAGGATTAAGGTTACCGGAGGGGATCAGCATTGACGTAACTTGTCGAGTCCAATTAAAAATCTGCAAAATGAGACGTTGGCTGAAGAATGTGATTGTGTCATTGTATGAAAGCGGGGCAGATATCACATGTGAAGTAATTATTAACCACCTGGTGGACAGAGAGCAGGCTGCAGGGGCCCTCAAGGTCTGGTATTAGGTGCTATTATCATGCAGTGTGCAGAATTAGACCCTTCGCCTTAAGGCTGGAGTCACACGTGCAGTTTTTGGAGCCAGAACAGTTTTTTTTCCAGAAGCAACATCTGCTGGCTTTGTCTCAAAAACTGCATGTGTTTCCAGCCCAAAAATTATGACGGTCCAGTGCGACCACTACTGCAGAGCGGAGAAGACTCTTTGTAGAAGGGCAGATGAGGTGACAGCACTGTGCACATAGCCAATACTCAAACTAGGCCATCCTAACAAAGGCCACAAGCAGGCAGTGGCAACTAGGGGTAGTAGTTCTACAGTCAAAGGTGATGGTCAGCATTTCAAGAATTCGGAAAAGGAAGAAATCCATTTGGAAGACCATGCACTCATTGTTACAGGAAGGTATCTCGTGCCCCTGGAGGGGCAATCACTTAGCCAAACTGATTGTTCTGGGAACATGCAGGAAGCGGAAAAGACGGTTCCCAAGAGACACAGCATGGAACTAGAAACTGTGCACCCCTGAGGCAGCGCAGGAAGCAGAGAGCTGGCCCCCAGAGACCACCAGGATGAGGAACACATGAGACATTGAGGTTTGTTGTGTACTTCAGACAATGAAATAACTAGAGTCTGATAGTCATGAATTCATTTTTCGCTTGGCGGTCTATCGGGACAATACAACATCCTGATTGCCTAGGGAGGTCCAACCCATTGCAATACAGAAAGCATTTTAGGTTCCAGCAAAGTGAGGTCACCTTAGTTTGGGAAGACCTGAGGGTCAACAGAGAGTGACGTTAACTCACGCTAACAATGCAAAAAACATTGATAAGTCACCAATCCGATAAAGGTGCCCAGCTGGTAGGAATGAGGTTCCTAAGAGCTAATGGAAATGTCTATATATTAGAAGCTCCTTTCCGTTTGGGCTCCCCTGGGAATACTGCAGACAACACAATGAGGACACAACGCTTTCTCGAGCTTCCCATGAGGCTAAAGACATCAGACTGAGGTCACCCCACAGCTCGCATCCCCCACAAGACTCTGCAGACCGCAAACCAAAAATAAGCCTACATAGACTCAAAAAAAAACACCAAAATATTCAGGTCACCTTAGTCCTTTGGACACTCATGGATGATCACTTTTGCTTTAGGGTTCCCCTTACAGAAACTGAGTAATGTCACCTTGAAGCTATTATGAGACCCTATAGATAAATTATGGAGGTCCTGGTGCTTCCTGGTGCCTTCAGATTCAGCACCCCTCAAAGTTTATGGCTGTCCAAGAATTTGGGGCTCCCATTCACTGAATGAGGCGGCTAAGACCTTGGGTGTCACCTCGTCACTACCGTGAGATCCTATAGACAAAATTATGAGAACTCCCCTTCCTTGAGGCTCCTGCAAAACACCAGGCTGAAGCTCACCATATGCCTTGGGGCTTTGAGATTGATTACCTCATCTGGTTCTCAGACTAAGTGCCCCCAAGACCTTGGGGTTATTGATTGTACAAGGCATAATGAGCTCAGCTAAGATCTTGGGGCTCCCATTCACTGTATGAGGAAGCTGAGACCTTGGGGTGTCACCTCGGTACTACCGTGAGATCCTATAGACAAAATTATGAGGACTCCCCTTCCTTGAGGCTCATGCAAAACACCAGGCTGAAGATCACCCTATGCCTGGGGCTTTGAGATTCAGTACCCCAAGACCTTGGGGTTATTGATTGTCCAAGCAAAATGAGCTCAGCTAAGATCCTGGGGTTCCCATGAGACAGTAGCCAACACTCTGAGGACAACACAAGTTTTTGGGCTCTGTACAGGGTACTATGAGGATGACCCCATGCCTTGGAGCAGATCAGACATTCAGGGCACCCTCCTGGTGCTCACCTTACACTGCAGCTCCTCTCCAGTGTGCAGGTTGAGGGCTCTGGACACGTTGTCCCGGTCTCCAGCAGGCAGCAGCAGGTAATTCCCTATGCAGGTAGGTCCTTGGTGTTGGGGGGCTGCGCTGTGCAGAGCTGGGGGCTGTGGGGAGCCCGGGGAGGGCAGTAGTCCGCTGTCTGGAGGAGACTCGCTGAGCCGGGCGCATTTCGCAGGTGGCTCGTCACTCTCCAGCCTCTTGGAGTGGGCTCTGCAGGTGACCAGACCCCGGGGGGCTCCCAGCCGGCTCTGCCTCTGCACGTTGGCAATCATGAGTGATGCAAAGTGGGGAGAACAAAGGGTCCTAAGAAGAAGTAGTAATCATCCAGCGAGTGTGCAGAGTCCAAAAGCCAAGGGCAGCAGCAGAGGGCGCAGGGCATCCAGGGCGCAATGCTCATCCAGGGTCCTGGAGCTTGGGGCACAGGGAGATGCAGCCTGGCTGAGCTCCTGACTACATCTGCAGCAGGATCACACTGACTAGTACTCATCCAGCTGAATGCACCCTCCTCCAGGGTGACTGACACCCTCACACAGTGTGCGCCCTCCTCCTGGGTGACTAACCCCCTCTGACACACAGTGTGTGTAGTGTAAGGAGACCCACCTCCAGGGCTTGTGCAACACATTCATAATCACATTACAGTCATGGAAAGAGGAGGGGACTGCTGCAGGGGAGGCTCAGTCCTCTGCTTGCATCATTCCTCCTGGCTCCTGCTCACTGCCTAGGACTCGGTTGCCTTCATTTTCATCATGCAGCCCCTGATTGATCGCCCAC
Source organism: Phyllobates terribilis (assembly GCF_046119375.1). NCBI lineage: Eukaryota > Metazoa > Chordata > Amphibia > Anura > Dendrobatidae > Phyllobates > Phyllobates terribilis. The sequence goes on along the minus strand of NW_027362764.1, from coordinate 750,656,767 downwards.
CAGCACTTGAAAGGGATCGATTGCACACTATTGGGGACTGCTGCATCTGCAGATGACCATGCAGACAGATGTAGCAGAGCTGCATTTATTACCTGCAGGATGCTGATGTGTGCCAAATGACCGACTCTGCTCACTATGGTGCTCTAAAAAGTAATGGCTAGAATGTCACATATAATATTAATAACGACCCACAGATGTAGCAAAGCATCAACTATAACTTTTACATGGGACTGCAGCTTTTAAAGACATATGATATATATATGATCAATCAGCCTTTTAGGAGTTAAATAACAAAGGCAACTCTGCTACATCTGCAGTCAGCAAGTTACAGTGTAGGGTGCAATTCCACATACTGTCCACCAGGGGGAGTAGATGTGACAGAGGAATGTCGGGTTACATTGCAGTCCTGTAATGTTATGTAGCTGCTTAGTTGGGAGACAAGTTTTATTTATTTTTAAACTTTGGAAAAGTTTTGGACACATTGTAGCCGCTCTGATGCATTTTTGATCTGATCAGTGAAAGCTTTGGATAAAAGTGCTTATATGTGTGCAAAACAGAGTGCGGGATATAATAATAATAATCTTTATTTTTATATAGCGCTAACATATTCCGCAGCGCTTCACATACATTATCGTCGCTGTCCCCATCGGGGCTCACAATCTAGATTCCCTATCATTATGTCTTTGGAATGTGGAAGGAAACCGGAGAACCTGGAGGAAACCCACACAAACACGGGGAGAACATACAAACTCCTTGCAGATGTTGTCCTTGCTGGGATTTGAAGCCAGGACCCCAGCCCTGCAAGGCTGCAGTGCTAACCACTGACCACCGTGCCGCCCATGTGGGATCATTATACCTAGGGGTCCATACACTACTGAATCCCGTTCCGAAAAAAAATATTTTTCCCCTGGTGCTTGGTGTCAGGGGGCATCAACAAGGTATGAGCATTTTTTGCAAGGGTATATATAGATACAGCAAAATGAATCTTTGCCCTTGTGATGAAGGAAAGAAGAGTCACACTTCTTCCTCCTTGGGCATAGACAGCTCAGTCGTGGTTCTGACGAGGAGCAAGAACCCCGAATCCGTGCTATTGAAGAGAAGGTTCTGGTTTGGCTTCATACCCTAAGTCCCTGTTCCCCAACCTTTCTAAACTTGAGAGCCACATTCAGGCGAGTCAAATCCAGAGGACTCCCTCCTTCCCTTGCCGAGTAAAGAGTTCCCACTCCCCCCTCCCCTACAGTAATAACACCCAGAGACCCCCATTATCAGTATACTTCCCCACAGAAGCGGTATACCTGCATCTAGGGGTGCCCACCTTACCCTCATTCGATATTCTTGCATCAAGCACTCCCACCACGCTATGGCATCCAGGTTCAAGCACCCCCTCTATCTGGCAGTATCATCCTATGTCCAGTTTAGCACTTACAGTACTTAATTGATCTCTCCAACCCCAAGGCCAATACATACACACCCAGATCTGCTAATCTGTGTGCAGCTACTCACAAAAGTCACCATCTGGAGATCTGCTCTTCGTTGCTGTTTGCTAGACCTGGTGCCAGTGCACCATGTTGGCAGTCAGCCGTGAGCCACACATCATGGTCCCGCGAGCCACATGTTGCTCCCAAGTTACATGTTGGGGATCCCTGCCCTAAGTCAATGTTTCCCAACTCTGGACCTCAAGAGCCACCATCAGATCAAGTCTAAAGGATTTCCTTAGTATTACCCAGAAGATGGAATTATCCTGATACTAAGGAAATCCTGAAAACTTGATCTGTTGGCATCTCTTGAGGACTGGAGTTGGGGAACACTGAAGACCCTTTAAAAGAATCAATATTGCCTCCTCCAATAGGTGGCACTGGAGAACCTGCATATAGGCTATCTGCATATTTTATTTCCCCGGGAGGATTGCATGGCCTAAAAGTCTTCCTCCTCTTATTTCAGCATAGGCTCACCTCTAGGGAGAGGCCACAAGTAATCAGGCATGCTATTGGTCTGAGCTGCAGTGAGACAACCCCCTTAAAGGGAACCTGCCACCATGAGAATGTAGGCCCCATGTTATAGAGCAGGGGGAGCTTGATATATAGTTTTGTGAGAAAGGATTTAGTATAATCTGTTTTTTCATCATTTAATCCTCTGCTCTTTTTGGGATCTTCAGTCCAGTGGGCGGTCCGAGCAGTGATTGACAGCTCCCTCTTCGTGCACACCTATACAAAGAAAGCTGTCAGTCACTGATAGGACCGTCCACTGGGCCAAAAATCGCAGAAAGAGCAGAGGACTAAATTACTCACAGGTTCCCTTTAAGAATTAAAGGGCTATAGTGACTGTAGAACACAATATTAGTCAGAGCCATGTTCACATAGTACAGTAACATGAGCTTCAATTGGGATTGAACCCCAACCAGTCAGTGGTGGCTGGGATTTGGGGTCCGTGCTGGCACTGCTGGGGCTTTGTACTACATGCAGTGTATTGGACGCTTTCGTCATCTATGGATTATACTCCAGTCACTTCCAGAGCAGCATTCAAAATTCTGTTGTTATTGAAAATGGAAAACTCCACCGTCAAACCTTAGTTGTGAGCTGAGACCTGGTCTTTAATCATGTAACTGGTGATTGAGCTCCCACCATGAGCTGCAAGGATTCTGAATGCAGCTTCGGATGTGAACAGAGAAGAAAAGACAAAGTAGAACATTAAAAAAATAAACTGTTTTTACAAAGATTCTCCGCATGTTCTAACCTACTGGTGTGACACACACGACGGATAAGCTGGAATTATTAGTGACACATAAGTGACCGGCGTCACCACCAGGCCGCCAGCTCCTGCGGACCTGAGCCCTGCCGCCATGACAGCTGCAGACAGATTACAGGCGGCGTCCTCCATCTACATACATGTTATTCCACGGAAGAGGAAACTGCAAGACAAAGCAAAGCCGATCATTTACTGCAATTATTGAAAATTAACCGGTAACCCAAGTCTGCGGCTAAGATAAGCAGCGGCTGATTGTGCACAGCGGTGCGGAGACGTAACAGGCGGTGGGGGAAAGCTCCTGATGGATCATTTATACCCTCATTTATGTAATGCTTATGTAATGATCAGACATAATGAATCAGATTGGTTACATAATATATCCACAAGCTCCTGTCTATATCTGTCTGTCTATCCATTTAAAGGGGTTGTGTTATGTCCAGGAGTGCACCGCTGCCCGGCCTCCCGACTCCCTGCGTTCCGGAGAGCCTTAGGCTATGTGTGCATGTTCAGGATTTGATTGCTGAAATTTATGCAAGGTTTCTGCATCTCTTGGCAGGAAAACTGCTGTGGTAAAAACTCACCAAACATGCACCGTGTGCATATAGCCTTAGAGAGCGGTGTTGTGATTTCAATGGACACCTGTAGCCGGACGTCCGGCTCGTAGCCCAGTGGTTTGTGCAGACACTGGTTCCTTAGTTTTGGTACGTGACGTCCAGGCTCACTTGCAGCACAGAGTGGATCATTACCCGCCGTTCTTCTAATCTGAAGATTCCTCCCTGCAGAGGTCTGTGCCCCTCCTGCTGTTATTCCAGTTTGTCGCTGTTCTCCCAACCGCGGGGACACAAACCGCTGCCGACACCTCAGCTTCACACATTGCGATCTGCCGGTGTAATAAACCAAAGTCTGAGCTGAAGCAGTCTGCGCTCTCAGTGTGCGGCGAGTGGTCAGAACGGAGCAGGAGGCCACGCTCATCATGCAGCAAAGACCTCATCCGATTTTTAAGGTTTCATGTGGCTAAAAAAATGAGCTTTTAATCCATCACACGACACAAATTACAGCGAAGGGCATGAAAAGGTGATCACTTACAGATTTTATCGACTCCTGCTACTTCCACGATTTTTTAGAACCTTACGGCTTGTCTGGCTTCATCTTCCAATTTCAATGTTAAGAAAACTATCTATCTATTATCTATCTATCTATTATCTATCCCAAGTCTATCTATCTATTACATATTATCTATCCCTCTATCTATCTATCATCTATCTATTATCTATCCTCTATCTATCATCTATCTATTATCTATCCCTCTATCTATCTATTATCCATCATCTATCTATCTATCTATCCTCTATCTATTATCTATCATCTATCTATCTATTATCTATCTATCCCTCTATCTATCATCTATCCCTCTATCTATCTATCCCTCTATCTATCTATCATCTATCTATCTATTTATTATCTATCTATCATCTATTATCCATCATCTATCTATCCTCTATCTATCCTCTATCTATTATCTATCTATCTATCTATCATCTATCATCTATCTATCATCCATCTATCATCTATTATCTATCTAGTATCTATCTATCTATCTATAATCTATCATCTATCTATCTATCATCTATCTATCCCTCTATCTATTATCTATCGTCTATCTATCATCTACAGTTATATGAAAAAGTTTGGGCACCCTTATTAATCTTAAGCTTAATGTTTTATAAAAATTGGTGTTTTTGCAACAGCTATTTCAGTTTGATATATGTAATAACTGTTGGACACAGTAATGTTTCTGCCTTGAAATGAGGTTTATTGTACTAACAGAAAATGTGCAATCTGCATTCAAACAAAATTTGACAGGTGCATAAGTATGGGCACCCTTATCATTTTCTTGTTTTAAATACTCCTACCTACTTTTTACTGACTTACTAAAGCACTTTTTTTGGTTTTGTAACCTCATTGAGCTTTGAACTTCATAGCCAGGTGTATGCAATCATGAGAAAAGCTACTCAAAGTGGCCACTTGCAAGTTGTTCTCCTGTTTGAATCTCCTCTGAAGAGTGGCATCATGGGCTCCTCAAAACAACTGTCAAATGATCTGAAAACAAAGATTATTCAACATAGTTGTTCAGGGGAAGGATACAAAAAGCTGTCTCGGAGATTTAACCTGTCAGTTTCCACTGTGAGGAACATAGTAAGGAAATGGAAGAACACAGGGACAGTTCTTGTTAAGGCCAGAAGTGGCAGGCCAAGAAAAACATCAGAAAGGCAGAGAAGGACAATGGTGAGATCAGTCAAGGACAATCCTCAGACCACCTCCAGAGAGCTGCAGCATCAACTTGCTGCAGATGGTGTCACTGTTCATCGGTCAACTATACAACGCACTTTGTACAAGGAGAAGCTGTATGGGAGAGTGATGCGAAAGAAGCCATTTCTGCAAGCACGCCACAAACAGAGTCGGCTGAGGTATGCAAAAGCACATTTGGAGAAGCCAATTTCTTTTTGGAAGAAGGTCCTGTGGACTGATGAAACCAAGATTGAGTTGTTTGGTCATACAAAAAGGCGTTATGCATGGCGGCAAAAAAACACAGCATTCCAAGAAAAACACTCGCATCCCACAGTAAAATTTGGTGGAGGTTCCATCATGCTTTGGGGCTGTGTGGCCAATGCCGGCACCGGGAATCTTGTTAAAGTTGAGGGACGCATGGATTCCACTCAGTATCAGCAGATTCTTGACAATAATGTTCAAGAATCAGTGATAAAGTTGAAGTTATGCAGGGGATGGATCTTTCAGCAAGACAATGATCCAAAACACCGCTCCAAATCTACTCAGGCATTCATGCAGAGGAACAATTACAATGTTCTGGAACGGCCATCCCAGTCCCCAGACCTGAATATCATTGAACATCTGTGGGATCATTTGAAGAGGGCTGTCCATGCTCGGCGACCATCAAACTTAACTGAACTGGAATTGTTTTGTAAAGAGGAATGGTGAAAAATACCTTCATCCAGGATCCAGGAACTCATTAAAAGCTACAGGAAGCGACTAGAGGCTGTTATTTTTGCAAAAGGAGGATCTACTAAATATTAATGTCACTTTTCTGGTGAGGTGCCCATACTTATGCACCTGTCAAATTTTGTTTGAATGCAGATTGCACATTTTCTGTTAGTACAATAAATCTCATTTCAAGGCAGAAACATTACTGTGTCCAACAGTTATTACATATATCAAACTGAAATAGCTGTTGCAAAAACATAAATTTTTATAAAACATTAAGCTTAAGATTAATAGGGGTGCCCAAACTTTTTCATATAACTGTATTTATCTATAATCTATCTATCTATAATCTATCTATTATCTATCTATCTATTATCTATCCATCTATCTATTATCTATCTATAATCAATCATCTCACTGCACATTCATACATGTTGTTCTCTTGCACACGTCACCCACACACTGTAACGCTGGGTTCTGTGGGAATCAGCTTCTATTTCTGACTTACTGCAGTTACCTTACAACTCGACATAAAGTAACAAATCCGACATTACAGGATGTGAGCTGTGACCCTGACATAATGACATGGTGCCAGGAGGTGTCACTTTAGGACCCCAATGCAGAATCTGTGCCGGGGCCGCCACCTATTTTGTGCCGTTACCAGTCTGAATTTCTGAGATATTTTGGACGCTCTCTCCCTATAAGTTACTGGTAGTTCTTCATTGCTTGCACATATGCAGAGACGTGCCCGATACTTGCAGCTCTCCCCATTGTTTTGCATGAGCTTGCTTATTATCCTGTAGCCCATCCCAGACTTGTGCAGGTCTACCATTTTGTCCCTAGTGTCCTTAGACAGCTCTTTGGTCTTGACCATGGTGGAGAGGGTTGGAGTGATATTGATTGAGTGTGTGGACAGGTGCCTTTTATACAGGTAACGAGTTCAAACAGGTTCAATTAATACAGGTAATAAGTGCAGAGTAGGGGGGCTTCTTAAAGAAAAACTAACAGGTCTGTGAGAGCCAGAATTCTTGCTGGTTGGTAGGTGATCAAATACTTATTTCATGCAATCAAATGCATTTTAATTATGTAAAAATCATGCAATGTGACTTTCTGGTTTTTATTTTTAGATTCTGTCTCTAACAGGTGAAGGGTACCTATGATAAAAATTACAGACCTCTCCTTTCTTTGTAGGTGGGAAAAAATTGGCAGTGTATCAAATACTTATTTTCCCCATTGTATAAGTCACAATATATTGTACAGTCGCTCGTTCCCCCGCGTGAGTTATTTCGGGTCGGCGTGGGCCAAGAGTGGTGCACAAAAGAGAACATAGTTCAGGTCGACAATAGGTGCACGTTGAGCGCACAGGTATTGTTCCCACACATTTCAGGCTATCAATGAGTGATGTAAACGTATTCACATTCTTCACAGAGGTAAAATTATCTGTAAATGTCATCCGGCCGTCACCGGCAGCGGAGCGCAGGCCGCGCACATATAATTACACTGCTGTTCCATATGTGCCTTCAGCTATAGAGCGGAGTATTCTGGGAACCACATGCGGCTCTGCTGCTCCATGACTCATCGCATGGCCGCTTCTATAATGTATCAGAGCTCCAAAGTCAGGTGTCAAAGGAGAGAGGATTATCCGCAGGCGGAATTTGCTTTCTTGCAAAATGAAAAATAGGATTTTCATGGAAGTCTGTAGAATATTGCAACTAATAACAATGGGATGTTCTGTTCACCGTCGTGTAGATCTTAAAACTCATATGTGTAACTAAGCAGTGTAAATGTGTATTCAAAGAAACCCGTAGTTAAAAACTCCTGGCTAGAAATGTTTTTGTAGTGAACAGTATTATAGAAGTTATATTCTTGTACACAGGGGGTAGTATTATAGTAGTTATATTGTTGTACATAGGGACAGTATTATAGTAGTTATATTGTTGTACATAGGGGGCAGTATTATAGTAGTGATATTCTTGTACATAGGGGGCAGTATTATAGTAGTTATATTCTTGTACATAGGAGCAGTATTATAGTAGTTATATTCTTGTACATAGGGTGAAGTATTATAGTAGTTATATTCTTGTACACAGGGGGTAGTATTATAGTAGTTATATTCTTATACATAGCGGCAGTATTATAGTAGTTATATTCTTGTACATAAGACCAGTATTATAGTAGTTATATTCTTGTACATAGGGGGAAGTATTATAGTAGTTATATTCTTGTACACAGGGGGTAGTATTATAGTAGTTATATTCTTGTACATAGCGGCAGTATTATAGTAGTTATATTCTTGTACATAGGACCAGTATTATAGTAGATATATTCTTGTACATAGGAGGCAGTATTATAGTAGTTATATTCTTGTATATAGGGGCAGTATTATAGTAGTTATATTCTTGTACATAGGGAACAGTATTATAGTAGATATATTCTTGTACATAGGAGTAGTATTATAGTAGTTATATTCTTGTACATAGGGAGCAGTATTATAGTAGTTATATTCTTGTACATAGGGGGCAGTATTATAGTAGTTATATTCTTGTACATAGTGGCAGTATTATAGTAGTTATATTCTTGTACATAGGAACAGTATTATAGTAATTATATTCTTGTACATAGGAGTAGTATTATAGTAGTTATATTCTTGTACATAGGGGGCAGTATTATAGTAGTTATATTCTTGTACATAGTGGCAGTATTATAGTAGTTATATTCTTGTACATAGGAACAGTATTATAGTAGTTATATTCTTGTACATAGGAGCAGTATTATAGTAGTTATATTCTTGTACATAGGGAACAGTATTATAGTAGATATATTCTTGCACATAGGAGTAGTATTATAGTAGTTATATTCTTGTACATAGGGAACAGTATTATAGTAGATATATTCTTGTACATAGGAACAGTATTATAGTAGTTATATTCTTGTACATAGAGGCAGTATTATAGTAGTTATATTCTTGTACATAGGGAACAGTATTATAGTAGATATATTCTTGTACATAGGAGTAGTATTATAGTAGTTATATTCTTGTACATAGGGAGCAGTATTATAGTAGTTATATTCTTGTACATAGGACCAGTATAATAGTAGTTATATTCTTGTACATAGGGGGAAGTATTATAGTAGTTATATTCTTGTACACAGGGGGTAGTATTATAGTAGTTATATTCTTGTACATAGCGGCAGTATTATAGTAGTTATATTCTTGTACATAGGACCAGTATTATAGTAGTTATATTCTGGTACATAGGGAACAGTATTATAGTAGATATATTCTTGTACATAGGAGTAGTATTATAGTAGTTATATTCTTGTACATAGGGAACAGTATTATAGTAGATATATTCTTGTACATAGGAACAGTATTATAGTAGTTATATTCTTGTACATAGGAGCAGTATTATAGTAGTTATATTCTTGTACATAGGGAACAGTATTATAGTAGATATATTCTTGTACATAGGAGTAGTATTATAGTAGTTATATTCTTGTACATAGGGAGCAGTATTATAGTAGTTATATTCTTGTACATAGGACCAGTATTATAGTAGTTATATTCTTGTACATAGGGGGAAGTATTATAGTAGTTATATTCTTGTACACAGGGGGTAGTATTATAGTAGTTATATTCTTGTACATAGCGGCAGTATTATAGTAGTTATATTCTTGTATATAGGGGCAGTATTATAGTAGTTATATTCTTGTACATAGGGAACAGTATTATAGTAGATATATTCTTGTACATAGGAGTAGTATTATAGTAGTTATATTCTTGTACATAGGGAACAGTATTATAGTAGATATATTCTTGTACATAGGAACAGTATTATAGTAGTTATATTCTTGTACATAGGAGCAGTATTATAGTAGTTATATTCTTGTACATAGGGAACAGTATTATAGTAGATATATTCTTGTACATAGGAGTAGTATTATAGTAGTTATATTCTTGTACATAGGGAGCAGTATTATAGTAGTTATATTCTTGTACATAGGACCAGTATTATAGTAGTTATATTCTTGTACATAGGGGGAAGTATTATAGTAGTTATATTCTTGTACACAGGGGGTAGTATTATAGTAGTTATATTCTTGTACATAGCGGCAGTATTATAGTAGTTATATTCTTGTACATAGGACCAGTATTATAGTAGTTATATTCTTGTACATAGGGGGAAGTATTATAGTAGTTATATTCTTGTACACAGGGGGTAGTATTATAGTAGTTATATTCTTGTACATAGGGGGCAGTATTATAGCAGCTATATTCTTGTACATAGGGGGTAGTATTATAGTAGTTATATTATTGTACATAGGGAGCAGTATTATAGTAGTTATATTCTTGTACATAGGAGCAGTATTATAGTAGTTATATTCTTGTACATAGTGGCAGTATTATAGTAGTTATATTCTTGTACATAGGGGGCAGTATTATAGTAGTTATATTCTTGTACATAGCGGCAGTATTATAGTAGTTATATTCTTGTACATAGGACCAGTATTATAGTAGTTATATTCTTGTACATAGGGGGAAGTATTATAGTAGTTATATTCCTGTACACAGGGGGTAGTATTATAGTAGTTATATTCTTGTACATAGCGGCAGTATTATAGTAGTTATATTCTTGTACATAGGACCAGTATTATAGTAGTTATATTCTTGTACATAGGGGGAAGTATTATAGTAGTTATATTCTTGTACACAGGGGGTAGTATTATAGTAGTTATATTCTTGTACATAGGGGGCAGTATTATAGTAGCTATATTCTTGTACATAGGGGGCAGTATTATAGTAGTTATATTATTGTACATAGGGAGCAGTATTATAGTAGTTATATTCTTGTACATAGGAGCAGTATTATAGTAGTTATATTCTTGTACATAGTGGCAGTATTATAGTAGTTATATTCTTGTACATAGGGGGCAGTATTATAGTAGTTATATTCTTGTACATAGCGGCAGTATTATAGTAGTTATATTCTTGTACATAGGACCAGTATTATAGTAGTTATATTCTTGTACATAGGGGGAAGTATTATAGTAGTTATATTCCTGTACACAGGGGGTAGTATTATAGTAGTTATATTCTTGTACATAGCGGCAGTATTATAGTAGTTATATTCTTGTACATAGGACCAGTATTATAGTAGTTATATTCTTGTACATAGGGGGAAGTATTATAGTAGTTATATTCTTGTACACAGGGGGTAGTATTATAGTAGTTATATTCTTGTACATAGGGGGCAGTATTATAGTAGCTATATTCTTGTACATAGGGGGCAGTATTATAGTAGTTATATTATTGTACATAGGGAGCAGTATTATAGTAGTTATATTCTTGTACATAGGAGCAGTATTATAGTAGTTATATTCTTGTACATAGGGGCAGTATTGTAGTAGCTATATTCTTGTACACAGGACAGGGGGGCAGTATTATAGTAGTTATATTCTTGTATATAGGAGCAGTATTATAGTAGTTATATTCTTGTACATAGGGGAAGTATTATAATACTTATATTCTTGTACATAGGGGCAGTATTATAGTAGTTATATTCTTCTACATAGGAGCAGTATTACAGTAGTTATATTATTGTACATACGGAGCAGTATTATAGTAGTTATATCCTTCTACATAGGAGCAGTATTATAGTAGTTATATTCTTGTACATAGGAGCAGTATTATAGTAGTTATATTCTTGTACATAGGGGACAGTATTACAGTAGTTATATTCTTGTACAAAGGGGGCAGTATTATAGTAGTTATATTCTTGTACATAGAGGCAGTATTATAGTAGTTATATTCTTGTACATAGAGGCAGTATTATAGTAGTTATATTCTTGTACATAGAGGCAGTATTATAGTAGTTATATTCTTGTACATAGGAGGCAGTATTATAGTAGTTATATTCTTGTAATTAGGGGCAGTATTATAGTAGTTATATTCTTGTACATAGGAGCAATATTACACTAGTTATATTGTTGTACATAGGGGCAGTATTATAGTAGTTATATTCTTGTACATAGGATCAGTATAATACTAGTTATATTCTTGAACATAGGATCAGTATAATACTAGTTATATTCTTGTACATAGGGAGCAGTATTATAGCAGTTATATTCATGCACATAGGGGCAGTATTATAGTAGTTATATTCCTGTATATAGAGGCAGTATTATAGTAGATATATTCTTGTACATAGGAGCAGTGTTATAGTAGTTATATTCTTGTACATAGGGGCAGTATTATAGTAGTTATATTCTAGTACATAGGGGTAGTATTATAGTAGTTATATTCTTGTACATAGGGGGCAGTATTATAGCTGTTATATTCTTGTACATAGAAGGCAGTATTATAGCAGTTATATTCTTGCACATAGGGGCAGTATTATAGTAGTTATATTCTTGTACATATGGAGCAGTATTACAGTAGTTATATTCTTGTACATAGGGGGCAGTATTACAGTAGTTATATTCTTGTACATAGGGAGCAGTATTACAGTACTTATGTTCTTGTACATAGGGAGCAGTATTACAGTAGTTATATTCTTGTACATAGGGAGCAGTATTATAGTAGTTATATTCTTGAACATAGCAGCAGTATTATAGTAGTTATAGTCTTATACACAGGAGCAGTATTATAGTAGTTATATTCTTGTACATAGGAGCACTATTATAGTAGTTATATTCTTGTACATAGGAGCAGTATTATAGTAGTTATATTCTTGTACATAGGAGCAGTATTATAGTAGTTATATTCTTGTACTTAGGAGCAGTATTATAGTAGTTATATTCTTGTACTTAGGAGCAGTATTATAGTAGTTATATTCTTGTACATAGGAGCAGTATTACAATAGTTATATTCTTGTACATAGGAGCAGTATTATAGTAGTTATATTCTTATACATAGGAGCAGTATTATAGTAGTTATATTCTTGTACATAGGAGCAGTATTATAGTAGTTATATTCTTGTACATAGGGGCAGTATTATAGTAGTTATATTCTTGTACATAGGGGCAGTATTATAGTAGTTATATTATTGTACATAGGGGGCGGTATTACAGCAGTTATATTCTTGTACATAGGGTCAGTATTATAGTAGTTATATTCTTGTACATAGGGGCAGTATTATAGTAGTTATATTCTTGTACATAGGGGTAGTATTATAGTAGTTATATTATTGTACATAGGGGGCGGTATTACAGCAGTTATATTCTTATACATACGGTCAGTATTATAGTAGTTATATTCTTTTACATAGGGGCAGTATTATAGCAGTTATATTCTTGCACGTAGGAGCAGTATTATAGTAGTTATATTATTGTACATAGGGTGCAGTATTATAGTAGTTATATTCTTGTACATAGGGAGCAGTATTATAGTAGTTATATTCTTGTACATAGGGGCAGTATTATAGTAGTTATATTGTTGTACATAGGGAGCAGTATTATAGTAGTTATATTATTGTACATAGGGAGCAGTATTATAGCAGTTATATTCTTGCACATATGGGCAGTATTATAGTAGATATATTCTTGTACATAGGAGCAGTATTATAGTAGCTATATTCTTGTACATAGGGTCAGTATTATAGTAGTTATATTCTTGTACATAGGAGCAGTATTATAGTAGTTATATTATTGTACATAGGGGGCAGTATTATAGTAGTTATATTATTGTACATAGGGAGCAGTAATATAGTAGTTATATTCTTGTACATAGGAGCAGTATTATAGTAGTTATATTCTTGTACATAGGGGGCAGTATTACAGTAGTTATATTCTTGTACATAGGGGGCAGTATTACAGTAGTTATATTCTTGTACATAGCAGCAGTATTATAGTAGTTATATTCTTGTACATAGGAGCAGTATTATAGTAGTTATATTCTTGTACATAGGGGCAGTATTACAGTAGTTATATTCTTGTATATAGGAGCAGTATTATAGTAGTTATATTCTTGTACATAGGGGCAGTATTACAGTAGTTATATTCTTGTACATAGGAGCAGTATTATAGTAGTTATATTCTTGTACATAGGAGCAGTATTATAGTAGTTATATTCTTGTACATAGCAGCAGTATTATAGTAGTTATATAACCTACAAGCACCAATCGGAGTCGTACGCTTAATGAAATAACAATATCTTTATTAGATATACATAAATACAATTATCACAAAGATGATTTAAGAGAATAAATAGAGGTGTAATTGGAGCGACTCAGTATATAGTCTCTGTAAGGTGGAAAGTACCACACATGATGTAGTAAGTCATCCAATTAAATTCATGTTCTCATGTATACAAACATGTCATTGATATAACCCCACATAAAATCAGTCCCTGCCATCAGTATAGGATACAAGTGACGAGCTAGGTAACTGTGTGGCTATACAACTTTTTTTCATGCTATAGATTGTATTCAGGTGACTTACCCATTCCGCTTGTGGCACTCCCACCCAGGAGACACCCTTGGACGCGCGGAGGGCAGTATTATAGTAGTTATATTCTTATATATAGGGGCAGTATTATAGTAGTTATATTCTTATATATAGGGGCAGTATTATAGTAGTTATATTCTTATATATAGGGGCAGTATTATAGTAGTTATATTCTTGTACATAGGGGGCAGTATTATAATAGTTATATTCTTGTAAATAGGAGCAGTATTATAGTAGTTATATTCTTGTACATAGGAGCAGTATTATAGAAGTTATTTGCGTTGTGCTGAGAAATGCCCAATGTATTTACTGTCACAGGGAAATGTATGTTATGGCATAGTGCTAAAAAAATGTTGCGTGCAAAGTCACATTTCCTGGAAAACGTCTTTGTGCCCGAAGCAAAAAAAGAAAACAACACTTAGATTTCAACCTTAGAGGCGGAATCCATCATATGTATGGTTAACCCTTACATTGCATTTCTTTAATTGTATAAAATAACTGGGGCAGCATTGCATTATCTCATTGGACCCTTATAAGAACCAGGAAACTGATGCAATAACTCTATGTAATGTAGAGTGAGGTTATTTAATTGTCTATGGATAATACTGGCAGGGAAGCCAGAGTGATGTCACTGAGCTCACACAATGTCTACACTCACACCACCTTCTTCTAGACAAACAGTATATTATTTGTTTTATTAGTAATGTGCAATTAAATCTTCTGCTGCTGCTTGAAAAGGACGCGTCAACCTTAAGCTACGAAAGTTTACAAAGTTCTAGAAGACACGAAAAACTTCACTGAGCTGTGAAGATCTGATGAGATTTACTTATTCCAGCACAATAGTGAAGCCTGACCGCCAAACAACTGGCCAATAAAAGATGAATCCCAAGAAAAGCTAATACATTGTCAAAAATGAACATTTGTTCAAAGAACTTTTTTTGAAAAAAATATTTTTCTTAATTTTCCATTTTACGATCTGAAAAAAATCTATAATACTGCCCCTATGTACAAGAATATAACTACTATAATACTCCCCCTATATACAAGAATATAACTACTATAATACTGCTCCCGTATACAATAATATAACTACTATAATACTGCCCCTATGTACAAGAATATCACTACTATAATACTGCCCGTATGTACAAGAATATCACTACTATAATACTGCCCCTATGTACAACAATATAAATATAATACTGCCCCTATGTACAAGAAAACAACAACTACAATACTGCTCCCTATGTACAAGAATATAACTACTTTAATACTACCCCCTATGTCCAAGAATATAACTACTATAATATACTGCCCCCCTATGTACAAGAATATAACTATAATACTGCCCCTATGTACAAGAATACAACTACTATAATACTACCCCCTATGTACAAGAATATAACTACTATAATACTACCCCCTATGTACAAGAATATAACTACTATAATACTGCCCCTATGTACAACAATATAAATATAATACTGCCCCTATGTACAAGAAAACAACAACTACAATACTGCTCCCTATGTACAAGAATATAACTACTTTAATACTACCCCCTATGTCCAAGAATATAACTACTATAATATACTGCCCCCCTATGTACAAGAATATAACTATAATACTGCCCCTATGTACAAGAATACAACTACTATAATACTACCCCCTATGTACAAGAATATAACTACTATAATACTGGCCCCTATGTACAAGAATATAACTACTATAATACTACCCCCTATGTACAAGAATATAACTACTATAATACTGCCCCCTATGTACAAGAATATAACTACTATAATACTGCCACCGATGTACAAGAACATGACTACTATATTACTGCCCCTATGTACAAGAATATAACTACTATAATACGGCTACTATATACAAGAATACAACTTCTATAATACTGCCCCCTATGTACAAGAATATAACTACTATAATACTGCCACCGATGTACAAGAACATAACTACTTTAATACTGCCTCTATGTACAAGAATATAACTACTATAATACGGCTACTATATACAAGAATACAACTCCTATAATACTGCCCCTATGTACAAGAATATAACTCCTATAATATTGTCCCTATGTACAAGAATATAACTACTCTAATACTGCCCTATGTATAAGAATATAACTACTATATTACTGCCCCCTATGTACAACAATAATAACTACTATAATACTGCCCCCTATGTACAAGAATATAACTATTATAATACCGGCCCCTATGTACAAGAATATAACTACTATAATACTGCCCCTATGTACAAGAATATATCTACTATAGTACTGCCCCCTACGTACAAGAATATAACTACTATAATACTGCCCCCTATGTACAAGAATATAACTACTATAATACTGCTCCTACGTACAAGAATATAACTACTATAATACTGCCCCCTATGTACAAGAATATAACTACTATAATACTACCACCGATGTTCAAGATCATAACTACCTTAATACTGCCTCTATGTACAAGAATATAACTACTATAATACGGCTACTATATACAAGAATACAACTCCTATAATACTGCCCCCTATGTACAAGAATATAACTCCTATAATATTGTCCCTATGTACAAGAATATAACTACTCTAATACTGCCCTATGTACAAGAATATAACTACTATATTACTGCCCCCTATGTACAACAATAATAACTACTATAATACTGCCCCCTATGTACAAGAATATAACTATTATAATACCGGCCCCTATGTACAAGAATATAACTACTATAATACTGCCCCTATGTACAAGAATATATCTACTATACTACTGCCCCCTATGTACAAGAATATAACTACTATAATACTGCCCCCTATGTACAAGAATATAACTACTATAATACTGCTCCTACGTACAAGAATATAACTACTATAATACTGCTCCTGTGTACAGGAATATAACTACTATAATACTGCTCCTATGTACAAGAATATAACTACTATAATACTGCCCCTATGTACAAGAATAAATCTACTATAGTACTGCCCCCTATGTACAAGAATATAACTAATATAATACTGCCCCCTATGTACAAGAATATAACTACTATAATACTGCTCCTACGCACAAGAATATAGCTACTATAATACTGCCCATTATGTACAAGAATATAACTACTATAATACTGCTCCTATGTACAAGAATATAACTACTATAATACTGCTCCTATGTACAAGAATATAACTACTATAATATTACCCCCTATGTACAAGAATATAACTACTATAATACTGCCCCCGATGTACAAGAACATAACTACTATATTACTGCCCCTATGTACAAGAACATAACTACTATAATACTGCCTCTATGTACACGAATATAACTACTATAATACTGCTCCTATGTACAAGAATATAACTCCTATAATATTGTCCCTATGTACAAGAATATAACTACTCTAATACTGCCCTATGTACAAGAATATAACTACTATAATACTGCCCCCTATGTACAAGAATAATAACTACTATAATACTGCCCCCTATGTGCAAGAATATAACTACTATAATACTGCCCCCTATGTACAAGAATATAGCTACTATAATACTGCCCCTATGTACAAGAACATAACTACTATATACTGCCCCTATGTACAAGAATATAACTACTATAATACTGCTCCTATGTACAAGAATATAACTACTATAATACTGCCCCAATGTACAAGAATATAACTACTATAATACTGCTCCTATGTACAAGAATATAACTCCTATAATATTGTCCCTATGTACAAGAATATAACTACTCTAATACTGCCCTATGTACAAGAATATATCTACTATAATACTGCCCCCTATGTACAAGAATAATAACTACTATAATACTGCCCCCTATGTGCAAGAATATAACTACTATAATACTGCCCCCTATGTACAAGAATATAGCTACTATAATACTGCCCCCATGTACAAGAACATAACTACTATAATACTGCCCCTATGTACAAGAATATAACTACTCTAATACTGCCCTATGTACAAGAATATAACTACTATAATACTGCCCCCTATGTACAAGAATAATAACTACTATAATACTGCCCCCTATGTACAAGAATATAACTACTATAATACTGCCCCCTATGTACAAGAATATGACTACTATAACACTGCCCCCTATGTACAAGAACATAACTACTATAATACTGCCCCTATGTACAAGAACATAACTACTATAATACTGCCTCTATGTACAAGAATATAACTACTATAATACTGCTACTATGTACAAGAATACAACTCCTATAATACTGCCCCCTATGTACAAAAATATAACTCCTATAATATTGTCCCTATGTACAAGAATATAACTACTCTAATACTGCCCTATGTACAAGAATATAACTACTATAATACTGCCCCCTATGTACAAGAATAATAACTACTATAATACTGCCCCCTATGTACAAGAATATAGCTACTATAATACTGCCCCCTATGTACAAGAATATAATTACTATAATACTGCTCCTGCGTACAAGAATATAACTACTATAATACCGGCCCCTATGTACAAGAATATAACTACTATAATACTGCCTCTATGTACAAGAATATATCTTCTATAGTACTGCCCCCTATGTACAAGAATATAACTACTATAATACTGCCCCCTATGTACAAGAATATAGCTACTATAATACTGCTCCTACATACAAGAATATAACTACTATAATACTGCTCCTATGTACAGGATTATAACTACTATAATACTGCTCCTATGTACAAGAATATAACTACTGTAATACTGCCCCTATGTACAAGAATATATCTACTATAGTACTGCCCCCTATGTACAAGAATATAACTACTATAATACTGCCCCCTATGTACAAGAATATAACTACTATAATACTGCTCCTACGTACAAGAATATAACTACTATAATACTGCTCCTATGTACAGGAATATAACTACTATAATACTGCTCCTATGTACAAGAATATAACTACTGTAATACTGCCCCTATGTACAAGAATATATCTACTATAGTACTGCCCCCTATGTACAAGAATATAACTACTATAATACTGCCCCCTTTGTACAAGAATATAACTACTATAATACTGCTCCTACGTACAAGAATATAACTACTATAATACTGCTCCTATGTACAGGAATATAACTACTATAATACTGCTCCTATGTACAAGAATATAACTACTATAATACTGCCCCCTATGTACAAGAATATAACTACTATAATACTGCTCATATGTACAAGAATATAACTACTATAATACTGCCCCCTATGTACAAGAATATAACTACTATAATACTGCCCCCGATGTACAAGAACATAACTACTATATTACTGCCCCTATGTACAAGAACATAACTACTATAATACTGCCTCTATGTACAAGAACATAACTACTATAATACTGCTACTATATACAAGAATACAACTCCTATAATACTGCCCCCTATGTACAAGAATATAGCTCCTATAATATTGTCCCTATGTACAAGAATATAACTACTATAATACTGCCCCCTATGTACAAGAATAATAACTTCTATAATACTGCCCCCTATGTACAAGAATATAACTACTATAATACTGCCCCCTATGTACAAGAATATAACTGCTATAATACTGCCCCCTATGTACAAGAACATAACTACTATAATACTGCCCCTATGTACAAGAACATAACTACTATAATACTGCCTCTATGTACAAGAACATAACTACTATAATACTGCTACTATATACAAGAATACAACTCCTATAATACTGCCCCCTATGTACAAGAATATAACTCCTATAATATTGTCCCTATGTACAAGAATATAACTACTCTAATACTGCCCTATGTACAAGAATATAACTACTATAATACTGCCCCCTATGTACAAGAATAATAACTTCTATAATACTGCCCCCTATGTACAAGAATATAACTACTATAATACTGCCCCCTATGTACAAGAATATAACTGCTATAATACTGCCCCCTATGTACAAGAACATAACTACTATAATACTGCCCCCTATGTACAAGAATATAACTACTATAATACTGCCCCTATGTACAAGAATATAACTACTATAATACTGCCCCTATGTACAAGAACATAACTACTATAATACTGCCCCCTATGTACAAGAATATAACTACTATAATACTGCCCCTATGTACAAGAACATAACTACTATAATACTGCCTCTATGTACAAGAATATAACTACTATAACACTGCTACTATATACAAGAATACAACTCCTATAATACTGCCCCCTATGTACAAGAATATAACTACTATAATATTGTCCCTATGTACAAGAATATAACTACTCTAATACTGCCCTATGTACAAGAATATAACTACTATAATACTGCTCCCTATGTACAAGAATAATAACTACTATAATACTGCCCCCTATGTACAAGAATATACCTACTATAATACCGGCCCCTATGTACAAGAATATAACTACTATAATACTGCCCCTATGTACAAGAATATATCTACTATAGTACTGCCCCATATGTACAAGAATATAACTACTATAATACTGCCTCCTATGTACAAGAATATAACTACTATAATACTGCTCCTACGTACAAGAATATAACTACTATAATACTGCTCCTACGTACAAGAATATAACTACTATAATACTGCTCCTATGTACAAGAATATAACTACTATAATACTGCCCCCTATGTACAAGAATATATCTACTATAATACTGCTCCTATGTACAAGAATATAACTACTATAATACTGCTCCTATGTACAAGAATATACAGTTATATGAAAAAGTTTGGGCACCCCTATTAATCTTAAGCTTAATGTTTTATAAAAATTGGTGTTTTTGCAACAGCTATTTCAGTTTGATATATGTAATAACTGTTGGACACAGCAATGTTTCTGCCTTGAAATGAGGTTTATTGTACTAACAGAAAATGTGCAATCTGCATTCAAACAAAATTTGACAGGTGCATAAGTATGGGCACCTCACCAGAAAAGTGACATTAATATTTAGTAGATCCTCATTTTGCAAAAATAACAGCCTCTAGTCGCTTCCTGTAGCTTTTAAAGATTTCCTGGATCCTGGATGAAGGTATTTTTGACCATTCCTCTTTACAAAACAATTCCAGTTCAGTTAAGTTTGACGGTCGCCGAGCATGGACAGCCCTCTTCAAATGATCCCACAGATGTTCAATGATATTCAGGTCTGGGGACTGGGATGGCCGTTCCAGAACATTGTAATTGTTCCTCTGCATGAATGCCTGAGTAGATTTGCAGCAGTGTTTTGGATCATTGTCTTGCTGAAAGATCCATCCCCTGCGTAACTTCAACTTTGTCACTGATTCTTGAACATTATTCTCAAGAATCTGCTGATACTGAGTGTAATCCATGCGTCCCTCAACTTTAACCAGATTCCCGGTGCCGGCATTGGCCACACAGCCCCAAAGCATGATGGAACCTCCACCAAATTTTACTGTGGGTAGCTTTTGACGCCATGCATAACACCTTTTTGTATGACCAAACAACTCAATCTTGGTTTCATCAGTCCACAGGACCTTCTTCCAAAAAGAAATTGGCTTCTCCAAATGTGCTTTTGCATACCTCAGCCGACTCTGTTTGTGGCGTGCTTCCAGAAACGGCTTCTTTCGCATCACTCTCCCATACAGCTTCTCCTTGTGCAAAGTGCGTTGTATAGTTGACCGATGCACAATGACACCATCTGCAGCAAGTTGATGCTGCAGCTCTCTGGAGGTGGTCTGAGGATTGTCCTTGACTGATCTCACCATTCTTCTTCTCTGCCTTTCTGATGTTTTTCTTGGCCTGCCACTTCTGGCCTTAACAAGAACTGTCCCTGTGTTCTTCCATTTCCTTACTATGTTCCTCACAGTGGAAACTGACAGGTTAAATCTCTGAGACAGCTTTTTGTATCCTTCCCCTGAACAACTATGTTGAATATTCTTTGTTTTCAGATCATTTGACAGTTGTTTTGAGGAGCCCATGATGCCACTCTTCAGAGGAGATTCAAACGGGAGAACAACTTGCAAGTGGCCACTTTAAGTAGCTTTTCTCATGATTGCATACACCTGGCTATGAAGTTCAAAGCTCAATGAGGTTACAAAACCAAAAAAAGTGCTTTAGTAAGTCAGTAAAAAGTAGGTAGGAGTATTTAAAACAAGAAAATGATAAGGGTGCCCATACTTATGCACCTGTCAAATTTTGTTTGAATGCAGATTGCACATTTTCTGTTAGTACAATAAACCTCATTTCAAGGCAGAAACATTACTGTGTCCAACAGTTATTACATATATCAAACTGAAATAGCTGTTGCAAAAACACCACTTTTTATAAAACATTAAGCTTAAGATTAATAGGGGTGCCCAAACTTTTTCATATAACTGTAACTACTATAATACTGCCCCCTATATAGAAGAATATAACTACTATAATACTGCCCCTATGTACAAGAATATAACTATAATACTGCTCCTATGTATAAGAATATAACTACTATAATACTGCCCCCTATGTACAAGAATATAACTTCTATAATACTGCTCCTATGTACAAGAATATATCTACTATAATACTGCCCCCTATGTACAACAATATTTCTTTTTTTGTTGTCAGTCAATTTTTAATTCTATACGTTTGTGGGTACTTTGGGGGCAATTATACTGTATGGGGGACTGTGGGAGCCATCACACTGTATGAGGAGCTGTGATGGGCCATAATACCTCATGGGAGACTGTGGGATCCATCATCCTGTGTGTGAGGGGACTGTGATGGCCATCATGCTGTGTGTGGGGGGACTCTGAGGGTCGTCATACTGTGATGGGATGTCTCTTTGTGAGCATTTTACGGTTGGGGTCTATCATACTGTGTTGGGTGAGTCTCATGCCGAGTGTGGGGCTGTGGGGTCCATAATACTGAAGGAGGGTCTGTAAGGGCCATCACACTGAGTGAGGGGCTTTGAAAGCCATAAAATTAAGGATGGGGGTGTTATGAGAGCATCATACTAAGTGAGTGGCTGTGGGGTCAATCAAACAGTGTTGGGTGGGCAGTGGGTGCATCATACTAAGTGAGAAGCTAAGAGGGCCATTATACTGAGTGGGGTTTGGGCAGTGGGTGCAGCCTGCTAATTGAGGGGCCATGGTAACTATCATGCTGAGTAAGATGATGTGGAGGCATCATAATAAGTGCGGTGCTATGAGGGCATCATTATGAGGGGCTGTGGTTGGCCATCATACTGAGTGGGATGGCAATGGGGTCCATCATACTGAGTGAGTGGGCTGTAGAGCCATCATACTGAGTGGGGGCTTTAAGGAACAATCAAACTAATGGGTGGTGGGCTATTGGGGCGTTATACTAAGTGAGGGGCTGTGGGGGCCATTAAACTGAGTGGGGGGTGGGCAGTGGGTGCATCATACTAAGTGGGAAGCTATGGGGGCCATCGAACTGAGTGGGGGGTGGGCAGTGGGTTGAGTGCATGATGTCAAGTAAGGAGGTTGTGGGGGCCATCATACCTAGTGAGAGGATTTGAGAGCCATGATACTGCTTGAGGGGCTGTGGGTGTAATCCTACTAAGTGGGTGTGGGGTTATCATACTAAGTAAGGGGCTGTGGGGACCATCATACTGGGTGGGGGGGCTTTCGGGGCATCATACTAAATGAGGTGCCTTCACACTGAGTGGGGGCTATGGGAGCATCATATTGAGACGACATCACACTGTGTGGAGAGTTGTGGGGGCCATGATACTTGTAGGCCGGCTGTGGGGGGTATCATACTGAGTGGGGGCCATCATACTGAGAATTGACAATCAAAGTGACAGGCCATCATATTGTGTGAGGGACATGATACTGTGTGTGTGAAAACTATAGGGACATCATACTGGAACTTTAATAACATCATGATGTGGACATCATGATGTGGGGTTATTATACTGTATTGGTGGCAGTGTGAAGGTGTCTGCACGTGTGGGAGAACTGTGTGGTGAAATTGTGCACTGTAATGATATATTCTGTGTGTGTGGGCATTTTTGGGAACATTATATTTTTTGACGGCCATAAAAGTACTACCATGGGTGAGAACACCAAGGTTCTTAGGGCCTTCAATATGGGCGTAATTACTGTGTACGTGTCACAATACAAGTTCCTCTCCTTGGTTATAAAAGTTGGGAGATATGACCTTGCCTTTTTTGGGGGGGGGGGGGTCAGATTGGGGGGCCTATGGGCCCTGTGATTTCTGTATACACCTCTGATATGAGTAGTTGTATTATTTGTATTATTGTACTTAGAAGGCAGGATTACCGTATTTATTCCTATTTTTTCTTGCATTAAGCAGTGATGTAATTTTGATCACCTATCCTGGCTCCAGTGCCAGTCATTGCGTCTTCCCCCTCTGGCGACTATCTCGCTCTCCTCTCATGCATGTCAGGTAACCATGCTAAACTGACTCACCTCTCATGTCATGAGCCTAGGCCTTTAAAGGCTCATTCAGGCGGCTGCACAATGTTTGAGTATTCAAGTAGTTGTGCACACAGCCGCCAAGTGTGTTCTCTCAGTCTAGCTAATTGACTAACCCAGATCTGCCATCACTTGGTTAGTACAAAGTGTGACTCCTGAGAAAAACTCCTCTGCTGGTCTAAGATGCTGCATTCATACTTGGTTCTCCTACATCAAGGGGCCTGTCTGCTGTCTCAGCTCTGATGTTTCAAAAAGCTATCTGCACATTCGGATCCACTACTTCAAGGTGTATGTGTGCCGACTTAGCTCTGCTGTTTTAATATGCTTTATGCACACTTGTCTCCGCTATATCAAGGTGCTGTTTGCCTTTCTCAGCTCTGCTTTAAACAAGTGCTGCCTGCACACTCAGCTCTTCAGGATCAAGGCACCTGCCTATTTACAGGACTTTGCTGTTCCAAGGTGTTATCCGCACATTCTACTTTACTGCTTCCATATATTTGCCTGTCTACACGACTCTGCTGTTCCAGGGTTCTGTCTGCACACTGACTCTTTTACTTCATGATACCCATCTATCTAAAAAAAAAAAAATGTACTCTGGTCTGCTGTACCAAGTTTACAGACTACAAACAATGTCTTGCCGCTCCAAAATGCTGTCCGCACATTCAGCTCTCTTATTCCAAGGTTCCCAACTGCATATTCTGCTCTACTGATCCTTGCAGTCCCACGTGTCGTCCAACCTGTCCATCTCTACTAAGCCTCACAGTTCAACATGGTGTCTGGTCTATCCAACTCCGCTGCATCAACGCCTCTGTTCCGAGTTGCTCACCATGACATATGTCTTAGCGAATCCACCTCTTTGGACAATCACTTTTGTTAAAGGAGTCCCAGGATGATTAGTAAATGCCCAGAAATCATCTGCAACTGTTCTATTCCTCTGCAGCACCCCATATAGTCTGTGTATTATTATGACCCCTGATACCCAGAAGGAATGTCTCCATGCTAAGCGTTGGATGCTCTTTGTCCTTTACTGACTGGGATTCTAAGAATCTTAATATTAAGCGTAACCTCTTCTTTTATGATGACAGATGATCACACCCTTGATACACAGACTGAGCACATTGCTCCAGGCAGGGGTGGAGGCCAGCACTAAAAATTAGTGAGGAGACCCTAAAGTGATCAGTGAGTCATGCTTTTGTCAGAGGATTGGGTGTATAAACCACACTGACCTTTACTGCTCTGATAACTATAGAGTGAGAGAATAATGTATATGACACATGCACCTGACATAAAGGATTATCACACCGATAATAAGCAACTTATGTACAAACATGTACCTGCAGATAGTAAATGGACGAGGAAATCCTGCTGATCTAAAATATCCTTTCATAATTCTGAATAATAGAGAAAATGTATTGCTTTTATATTCATACACAGAGAGGGCAGCATTATACAACCCCTGGCAAAAATTATGGAATCACCGGGTTCGGAGGATGTTCATTCAGTTGTTTAATGTTGTTGAAAAAAAGCAGATCACAGACATGGCACAAAACTAAAGTCATTTCAAATGGCAACTTTATGGCTTTAAGAAACACTGAAAGAAATCAAGATAAAAAATGTGGTACTCAGTAAGGGTAATTTTTTTCAGACCAAGCAGAGGGAAAATATTATGGAATCACTCAATTCTGAGGAAAAAAATATGGAATCATGAAAAACAAACACACAAAAGAACACTCCAATACATCACTAGTATTTTGTTGCACCACCTCTGGCTTTAATAACAGCTTGCAGTCTCTGAGGCATGGACTTAATGAGTGTCAAAAAGTACTCTTCATCAATCTGGCTCCAACTTTATCTGTTGCCAGATCAGCTTTGCAGGTTGGAGCCTTGTCATGGACCATTTTCTTCAACTTCCACCAAAGATTTTCAATTGGATTGAGATCCGGACTATTTGCAGGCCATGACATTGACCTTATGTGTCTTCTTTCAAGGAATGTTTTCACAGTTTTTGCTCTATGGGAGGATGCATTATCATCTTGAAAAATTATGTCATCATCCCCAAACATCCTTTCAATTGATGGGATAAGAAAACTGTCCAAAATATCAATGTAAACTTGGGCATTTATTGAAGATGTAATGACAGCCATCTCCCCAGTGCCTTTACCTGACATGCAGCCCCATATCATCAATGACTGTGGAAATTTGCATGTTCTCTTCATGCAGTCATCATTATAAATCTCATTGGAACGGCACCAAACAAAAGTACCAGCATCATTACCTTGCCCAATGCAGATTTGCGATTCATCACTGAATATGACTTTCATCCAGTCATCCACAGTCCACGATTGCTGTTCCTTAGCCCATTGTAACCTTGTTTTTTTCTGTTTAGGTGTTAATGATGGCTTTTGCTTAGCTTTTCTGTATGTAAATCCCATTTCCTTTAGGCGGTTTCTTACAGTTCGGTCACAGACATTGACTCCAGTTACCTTCCATTCGTTCCTCATTTGTTTTGTTGTGCATTTCCTCTTTTGGAGACATATTGCTTTAAGTTTCCGGTCTTGACGCTTTGATGTCTTCCTTGGTCTACCAGTCTGTTTGCCTTTAACATCCTTCCTATGTTGTTTGTATTTGGTTCAGATTTTAGACACAGCTGACTGTGAGCAACCAACATCTTTTGCAACATTGCGTGATGATTTACCTTCTTTTAAGTGTTTGATAATCCTCTCATTTGATTCAATTGACATCTCTAGTGTTGGAGCCATCATTCAGGTCAGTCCACTTGGTGCAACAGCTCTCCAAGGTGTGATCACTCCTTTTTAGATGCAGACTAACAAGCAGATCTAATTTGATGCAGGTGTTAGTTTTGAAAGTGAAAATTTACAGGGTGATTCTTTATTTTTTTCCTCAGAATTGAGTGATTCCATAATTTTTTCCCTCTGCTTGGTCTGAAAAAAATCACCCTTACTGAGTATCACATTTTTTTCTTGATTTCTTTTAGTGTTTCTTAAAGCCATAAAGTTGCCATTTGAAATGACTTTAGTTTTGTGCCATGTCTGTGATCTGCTTTTTTTCAACAACACTAAACAACTGAATGAACATCCTCCGAGCTCGGTGATTCCATAATTTTTGCCAGGTGTTGTAGTAGTTATATTCTTTTACATAGGAGCAGTATTATAGTAGTTATATTCTTGTATATAGGGGGTAGTATTATAGTAGTTATATTCTTGTACATAGGGGGTAGTATTATAGTAGTTATATTCTTGTACATAGGGGGTAGTATAATAGTAGTTATATTATTGTACATAGGGGGTAGTATTATAGTAGTTATATTATTGTACATATGGGGTAGTATTATAGTCGTTATATTTTTGTTCATAGGGGGTAGTATTACAGTAGTTATATTCCTGTACATAGGGGGTAGTATTATAGTAGTTATATTCTTGTACATAGGGGCAGTATTATAGTAGTTATATTCTTGTACATAGGGGCAGTATTATAGTAGTTATATTCTTGTACATAGCGGCAGTATTATAATAGTTATATTCTTGTACATAAGAAAGTATTATATTATATATTTTCTTGTATGTTTTAGGCAGCATTTTATTTATTTCACTCGCTTATATAGCACCATTAATTCCTCAGCGCTTGACAAACATTATCATCACTGTCCCCATTGGTGTTCACAATCTAAATTCCCTATCAGTATGTCTATGTAGCGCTGGAGGAATCCGGAGTACCAGGAGGAAACCCACACAAACACGGGGAGAACATAGAAATTCCTGGCAGGTTTTGTTCTAGATGTGATTTGGACCCATGACTGCTAGGCTATGATGCTAACCACTGAGACACCATGCTGACCATTAAATAAGCACAAACATAAGTTTATTGTCCACGATTGTATAGATATCTTTACCATGCGTTTTTAGTCATTATGACTTGGATTTCTGATCTTTTTGTGTTTTCTGTTGTTCTTGTTCAGGGTCTGAGGTCATCATGGTGAGATAAGCGGATCCTTCAGTGATGTTACTGTCTAGGTCTGGTGGAGCCGGTCCCGGGATTATCTAATTAACACATCTCATCATTCCAGGCTGCATGATCGCAGACAACAATGTCTTTTCCATATGGGATTTATACAAAACCACAAATCCAACTGTGTTATTATCAGAAGTACCAACCATTGGGAGATACAGAACACCATGCAGAATAAAAGCTGCAGATCCTTAAACTGGAACAAGTGCACAGACGGACAACATTTCAAGGGATTCTCCAAGGTCAGACCCTCAGCAACAGCAAGTTACCCTCTATCCTGTAGATAAGGGATGACTTTATTTTGAGAATCACTATTTAAACCTCTATCTGTAGTGTATTCACTGCTGCAGCCCCCCATTGTTTAGAGTGCAGAGCCGCTCACCGGCTGTAATCCGACTAATGAAATTCACAGCAAAGAAAAAATATTTACCCTGCTGACATATTGCGCCCCAAAGCTACAACTACCATTATGCCCTGACAGCCCGCAGAGGGGAGATCTGGCTCACAATGGGGGCTCCACTGCGTCCTAAAGGGTCAGGATGGGGCTGAGGTCAGAGTCCTGTGCATCTACTGTAGCTTCTACCACGAGTGTATGTCTATGGGGATTACATGGCCGTGCGCTTGTTTTTATGCAACTGTTTGCACTGGGTGTGGCTGAATAAGAAACAGAAATAGTGTCCAGATAGTTCTGGCCATAGGGTGATAGCGTGCACCGCATCTTGCTGCAGGCATCCGAAACTGCTCACAGTGACGCCCAATGGCTTCAAGATCAAGAAGCTGTTTTATTGCTTTCGTAAAATTCAAAGGGATTCAAAACCAAAAACAGACTCTTCTGGGCACAAAAGTATCACAGAAAATAAACAGTTCATTCACCAGGTGCATACATAGGCGGATTATAATGAGGGCAATCCGGGCTACCGCCCGGGGCCCCGAGCCTGCAGTGGGCCCACTGCTCCGGGCGGGGTGTCTAATGCCGGACTGCCCTCATTATATGTGCGGGCCGCCGCGGCACATGCTGGTAGCAGTGGTGGGAGGGGGGCCCCGGACCGCTCCCCAAGCAGTGGCCGCCGCTACTTCTACATCGGCCGGGCCAGCACTGCAGCAGTTAACTTCCCTGTGCTGGCCCGGCCACGTCACTGCTAGGAGACACGGCCCTGTGCGCGGCCGTGTCTCCTAGCTGTGATGTCACGCAGTGCGCGCCCGGCCTGCACTGCTACAACGGAGAAGTCAGAGCAGGCAGGAGGAATGGAGCCGGGGGATGGTGAGTCTGTGTATGTGTGTGTATGTGTGTGTGTGTGTGTGTGTGTGTGCAGGCAGATATTATTGTGTGATGTCTGTTTATATGTATTTTTGTGTTTCAAATGTGTTTATGCGTGTATGTATATGTCTGTATATGTTTGTGTGTATGCGTGACTGCGTGCGGCCTCCTGCTGAATATAGTTGGCGCCGTGCGGCCTCCTGCTGACTCTGGGGGGGGGCGCCGTGCGGCCTACCGCCATGTATAGATGGCGCCGTGCGGCCTCCCGCTGTGTATAGATGGCGCCGTGCGGCCCCCTGCTGTGTATAGATGGCGCTGTGTGGCCCTCTGCTGTGTATAGATGGCGCCGTGCGGCCCCCTGCTGTGTATAGATGGTGCGGTGCGGCCCCCTGCTGTGTATAGATGGCGCCGTGCGCCCCCCCTGCTGTGTATAGATGGCACCGTGCGGCCTCCTGCTGTGTATAGATGGTGCCGTGCGGCCTCCTGCTGTGTATAGATGGTGCCGTGCGGCCTCCTGCTGTGTATAGATGGCACCGTGCGGCCTCCTGCTGTGTATAGATGGCTATGTGCGGCCTCCTGCTGAGTATAGATGGTGCCGTGCGGCCTCCTGCTGTCTCTGGGTGGGGCGCCGTGCGGCCTCCCGCTCTGTATAGATGGCGCCGTGCGGCCTTCTGCTGTGTATAGATGGCTACGTGCGGCCTCCTGCTGAGTATAGATGGCGCCGTGCGGCCTCCTACTGTGTATAGATGGCTACGTGCGGCCTCCCGTTGTGTATAGATGGCTACGTGCGGCCTCCCGCTGTGTATAGATGGCTACGTGCAGCCTCCCGCTGTGTATAGATGGCTACGTGTGCTCAATATTGAGTCATACAATTAATGTAAGGCTATGTGCCCACGATACAGAAATGTTCCGGATTTTTTTTGAGCGTTTCTGCATCTCCCTGGCAGAAAAAACACATTCGGATTTTACATGCTGATTGTACATGCGGATTGTACATGCGTTTTCCTGCCAGGGACATGCGGATGTGAAGTGTTCTTCACTTGCATTTCCGCATGCGGGTTGACAAGCGATTTTAGCATCACTTGGAAAGTGCTTGACAACTTGGTTACACTATATAAATCCATGCAACCAGCATGGATTTATATAGTGTGACCGTAAAAGAATGGTAAAAAATAAAAAATATATACTTACCTTCTGATGGCCTGCCGACGTCAGCGATCGCATGACCCGTCACATGACTAAATGACGTCACGGCAGGTCCTTTTCAGACCATCGCGAGCTGCCGGCAAGCCAGGACGCATCGGATAAAGACACCGGGGGCCATCAGAAGGTAAGTATAATATTTATTTTTTATTTTATTCTTTTTTTACAGGTTCTATGGTACCCGGGTCCGGAGGAGAGTCTCCTGTCCTCCACACCCGGGTACCATTCGCACATTGAAACGCATAGATTCCGCATCTACAGATGCAGGGATGCGGATTCCATGCATTCTAATGCAAGTCAATGGCGGCGAAAACGCGGCGCTTCCGCAAAATAATTGGTAATGCTGCGGATTTTTCCGCAATGATAATCCGCAGCGGATATTTCCGCAGCATGTACACAGCACATGCGGATTATCATTGGGGAACATGGCAGACCTTCTACCAAGCGCTTTTTAAGCGCTTCTGCAGCTAAATTGCCGTTGCGGAAACGCTTAAAAAACGCATAGTGGGCACACAGCCTAAAAAAAATATTATAATTAATATTGTGCCAAATTAATTTCACGTGAACTATCATATGATCTATCACAGGGGATCATGTGACATGTCACGTGATAAATCAGGTGTGTGTGGTGGGGGGAGGGGCCCGCGCCTTGTAAACTGCCCGGGGCCCTTGCTACTCTTAATCCACCCCTGGGTGCATATATGTCAGTGCATTCTCCCCTGCACAGATTACAGTACTTTTTCCCGGAGCAAACTTTATACACAGAAAAAATATGGTCCTACCAGTCTCGGTATGCTCTACAGCCTGAACTCCAGCAGCTTCCAGTGCCAAACAGAAGTGTTCATCTCCATGCACAGTTCACACTGAACAGGCTGCAGCTTATATACATTATTCTGCAGCTCCAACACACAGACTGCTCAGCTTTCCTAGCAGACTCATGCTGTCTCCATTCAGAGAGAGACACTGGTCTATCTCTCTCCTAGCTACAGCTCACATTTTGGCTGGACACTCGCCAGCCTCAACACACTCTATTCTGCTTTATTCAGCAGACTGACACATGTTGAACACATTTCCTGGTTCTTAGTCAAAGCTAGTCAGGTTCATCTGATTAAGATCTAAAGTGCTAAAGTTTAACCAAGTCCTACCTAGCTTTGGTAATATATATACACACACATGGTCAAAATTGTTGGTACCCCTTGTTTAATGAAAGAAAAACCGACAATGGTCACAGAAATAACTTGAATCTGACAAAAGCAATAATAAATTAAAAATAGATGAAAATGAACAAATGAAAAAATTAAACTCATGAAATAGGCCTGGACAGAAATGATGGTACCCTTAACTGAATATTTTGTTGAACAACCTTTTGAGGCAATCACTGCAATCAAACGATGCCTGTAACTGTCAATGAGACTTCTGCACCTCTCGACAGGTATTTTGGCTCAGTCCTCATGAGCAAACTGCTCCAGTTATCTTGTGTTTGAAGGTTGCCTTGCCTTTTCCAGGCAGCATGTTTCATCTCTTTCCAAAGATGCTCAATAGGATTTAGGTCAGGGGTCATAGAAGGCCACTTCAGAATAATCCAATGTTTTCCTCTTAGCCATTCTTGGGTGTTTCTAGTGCTAACCACTGGGCCACCGTGCTGACCTCCACCATGTTTGACTATAGGTACTGTATTCTTTTCTTTGTAGGCCTCACTTCATTTTGGGTAAAAAGTAGAATGATGTGCTCTACCAAAAATCTCTATCTTGGTCTCAACTGTCCACAAGACGCTTTCTCAGAAGGACTTTAGCTTACTCATGTACATTTTGTCAAACTGCAGTCTAGCTTTTTTATGTCTCTGTGTTAGCAGTGGGGTCCTCCTTGGTCTCCTACCATAGCATTTCATTTCATTCAACTGTTGATGCCTAGTTCACGCTGACAATGATGCATTTGGAGCCTGCCTGCAGGACAGCTTGAATTTCATTGAACTTTATTGGGGCTACTTATCCACCATCCGAGCCATCCTGTGTTGCAACCTTTCAGAAATTTTTCTCTGCCGTCCACTTCCAGGGAGATTAGCTACACTGCCAAAGGAACATCAAGATCTCTGGAGATAGACTTGTAACCTTGGGATTGTTGATATTTTTGAACAATTTTGGTTCTTAAGTCCTCACACAGTTCTCTTCTTTTTCTGTTCTCCATGCTCAGTGTGGCACACACAGACACACAATGCAAAGATTGAGTCAACTTCTCCCCTTTTTATCTGGTTTCAGGTATCCAATCGCTCGCTCACTCATGTTACCTGCATCTTAAAAGCATTTACAGAATCCGACCTTTTCTCACCTTTACAACTGCAAGAACTCTTACTGTAGCTTTTATTCATTCTCGTCTCATCATTCTCGTCTGGACTACTGCAACTCTCTACTAATCGGTCTCCCTCTTACCAAGCTTTCTCCTCTCCAATCCGTCCTGAATGCAGCAACCAGGATCATATTTCTGACCAGCCGCTACACTGATGCCTCCACCCTGTGCCAGTCGTTGCACTGGTTACCCATCAGCTACAGAGTCCAATATAAACTTATCTCTCTCAACCACCAAGCTCTCCACAGTTCTGCATCACCCTACATCTCCTCCCTCATCTCTGTATCTCAATCTACCACTCTACCCGTGCTCTCTGCTCCGCAACTGATCCAACACTAACATCCTCCAGAATCCGAACCTCACACTTCCGTCTTTAAGACTTCTCTCATGCTGCACCAGTTTTCTGGAATGCACAACTTTGGACAATCCGACTAATACCTAGCGTTCTATTTCCTTATGGATTGTAACTTGAGAGTAGGGCCCTCCCTCCTCCTCTAACTGTTGAACTATGTGTTACTTTGTGATGTCTTTATTGTCTGTACAGGTCCCCACTTAATTGTAAAGTGCTGCTGAATATGTTGGTGCTATATAAATAAAATTATTATTATTATTATATTCCACAAGTATACAGCACACTATGACTTTGTGGAATTGCTGAATCCTCATGGCTAGCACACACATGCATATATATATATATGTGTATATATATATATATATATATATATATACATATATATATACATATATATATATATATATATATATATATATACACAGTACAGACCAAAAGTTTGGACACACATTCTCATTTAAAGATTTTTCTGTATGTTCATGACTATGAAAACTGTACATTCACACTGAAGGCATCAAAACTATGAATTAACACATGTGGAATTATAAACTTAACAAAAAAGTGTGAAACAACTGAAAATATGTCTTATATTCTAGGTTCTTCAAAGTAGCCACCTTTTGCTTTGATGACTGTTTTGCACACTCTTGGCATTCT
Source organism: Phyllobates terribilis (assembly GCF_046119375.1). Lineage (NCBI taxonomy): Eukaryota > Metazoa > Chordata > Amphibia > Anura > Dendrobatidae > Phyllobates > Phyllobates terribilis. Next base: position 750,622,261 of record NW_027362764.1, on the reverse strand, counting down.
CTTGATGAGCTTCAAGAGGTAGTCACCGGAAATGGTTTTCACTTCACAGGTGTGCCCTGTCAGGTTTAATAAGTGGGATTTCTTGCCTTATAAATGGGGTTGGGACCATCAGTTGTGCTGTGCAGAAGTCTGGTGGATACACAGCTGATAGTCCTACTGAATAGACTGTTAGAATTTGTATTATGGCAAGAAAAAAGCAGCTAAGTAAAGAAAAACGAGTGGCCATCATTACTTTAAGAAAAATTGGGAAAACTTTGAAAGTGTCCCTAAGTATAGTTGCAAAAACCATCAAGCGCTACAAAGAAACTGGCTCACATGAGGACCGCCCCAGGAAAGGAAAACCAAGAGTCACCTCTGCTTCTGAGGATAAGTTTATCCGAGTCACCAGCCTCAGAAATCGCAGCTTAACAGCAGCTCAGATTAGAGACCAGGTCAATGCCACACAGAGTTCTAGCAGCAGACACATCTCTTCAACAACTGATAAGAGGAGACTTTGTGCAGCAGGCCTTCATGGTAAAATAGCTGCTAGGAAACCACTGCTAAGGACAGGCAACAAGCAGAAGAGACTTGTTTGGGCTAAAGAACACAAGGAATGGACATTAGACCAGTGGAAATCTGTGCTTTGGTCTGATGAGTCCAAATTTGAGATCTTTGGTTCCAACCACCGTGTCTTTGTGCGACGCAGAAAAGGTGAACGGATGGACTCTACATGCCTGGTTCCCACCGTGAAGCATGGAGGAGGAGGAGTGATGATGTGGGGGTGCTTTGCTGGTGACACTGTTGGGGATTTATTCAAAATTTAAAGCATACTGAACCAGCATGGCTACCACAGCATCTTGCAGCGGCATGCTATTCCATCCGGTTTGCGTTTAGTTGGACCATCATTTATTTTTCAACAGGACAATGACCCCAAACACACCTCCAGGCTGTGTAAGGGCTATTTGACCAAAAAGCAGAGTTATGGGGTGCTACGCCAGATGACCTGGCCTCCACAGTCACCAGACCTGAACCCAATCGAGATGGTTTGGGGTGAGCTGGACCGCAGAGTGAAGACAAAAGGGCCAACAAGTGCTAAGCATCTCTGGGAACTCCTTCAAGATTGTTGGAAGACCATTTCCGGTGACTACCTCTTGAAGCTCATCAAGAGAATGCCAAGAGTGTGCAAAGCAGTCATCAAAGCAGAAGGTGGCTACTTTGAAGAACCTAGAATATAAGACATATTTTCAGTTGTTTCACACTTTTTTGTTAAGTATATAATTCCACATGTGTTAATTCATAGTTTTGATGCCTTCAGTGTGAATGTACAATTTTCAAAGTCATGAAAATACAGAAAAATCTTTAAATGAGAAGGTGTGTCCAAACTTTTGGAGGCAAGCAGGCGGGTACGGCTGGTAGTCAGACAGGGGATTCGGGTAGACAAGCAGGCGGACACAGCAGGTAACCTGGTGATTAGGGTAAGCAAGCCGGCGGGCATGGCAGGTAGACAGGCTGGCGGGCACGGTAGATAGGCTGGCGGGCACGGCTGACAGACTGGCGGGCACTGGAACCTGAGGGCTGAGGAGAGTGTTCGCACACAAACAACAACCTTGCAAAGGCACCTTTATTTTGGAGGAGGTGCTTTAAATAGGAGAGGTCCTCCGGTCATTGGCCGGGGACTCTTTAGGACGGCACGTGTGCGCGCCCTAAGCACAGTGCCCGGGTAGCTGCGCGCAGTGCACGCAACAGCAGCAGGGGAGCTGGAGGACGCCGGACCAGGCCTGCGGTGCTAAGGGGAGCGGCGTCTCTGCCCGGCAGGAGGCAGAGACGCCGGCGCTACAGTACCCCCCTTTACGCCCCCTCTTCTTTAGGCCCGCAAGAAATTTTTCTAGAAGACGAGGGGCATGAATGTTCTCCCTGGGCTCCCAAGATCTCTCCTCAGGGCCAAACCCCTTCCAATCCACAAGAAAGAAAGTCTTTCCTCTTACCCTCTTGATGGCCAGAATGTTTTCTACCTCAAAGATGTCCTCAGCAGAGACTGGAGCTGGAGTGGTGCCTGGATAGTCAGAGAAAGAATTAAGGACAACCGGTTTGAGGAGAGACACGTGAAAGGAGTTGGGGATCCATAAGGAGGCCGGGAGTTTCAGCTTGTAAGCCACTGGATTTATTTGGTTCAGAATCTTGAACGGACCGATGAACTGCGGACCCAACTTTTGAGATGGTATCTTGAGACGAACATATTTGGAGGAAATTCAGACCTTATCAGCATGCTTCTTCATCCGTTCAGAGGACTGAAGGAGAGCAGATCTAGTGTCTTCCTAAATTGCAGAAAACTCACAGGCGAGAGACTCAGCGGCAGGATTGTCCACTGAAGAGGAGACGGGAAATGGAATCCGGAGGTGTCGACCATAGACCACAAAAAACGGAGACTTAGCAGAAGACTCACTCACATGGTTGTTATAGGAAAAGTCGGCCCAGAGCAGGAGCTCAACCCAATCGCTATGGTGAACGTTGACAAAGTGCCAAAGAAAGCTGGTAAGGATCTGATTGATATGTTCCACTTGACCATTGGACTGAGGATGATAGGCCGAAGAAAAATCCAAAGAGACATCCAGCAGCTTGCACGTGGCCCTCCAAAAGCAAGAAGTGAACTGAAATCCTCGGTCCAAGACAATGTGGAGGGGCAAGCTGTGGAGATGGAAGATGTGACGGATGAAGTCCTTAGCCAGCACAGGTGCAGACGGAAGACTAGGCAGAGGGATGAAGTGAGCCATCTTGGAGAAGCAGTCGGCGATCACCCAAATGACTGTACAACCGGCCAATACAGGGAGATCTGTGATGAAATCCATTGCAATATGTTGCCACGGAGCGGAAGGCATGGGAAGAGGAAGGAGACGACTGGCTGGAAGGTGCCTAGGTATCTTGTTACGGGCACAAGAGGAACAAGCTGCGACAAAATCCGCAACATCCTTGCGCAGGGCGGGCCACCAATAGTGTTGGGCAATGTTTGAAGTGTCTTCTTCTGGCCGGCATGGCCAGCCAGTTTGGACAAATGACAAAGGTCTTACCAGGAGGTAGATGAGACAGGTCAAATGGAGCAACAGTCATAATTCTGGAGGGATCAATGATGTGTAGAGGCTCCTCTTCAAGGTCGAAGACAGAGAAGAGCAAGATAGAGCGTCGGCTTTAAATGTTCTTGTCTGCCGGGCGGTAATGGAGATTGAAGCAGAATCGAGCAAAGAACAAAGACCATCTGGCCTGATGCGGGTTTAGTCTCTGGGCGGTCTGCAAGCGAGGTTTTTATGGTCAGTGTAGATGACCACCAGATGCAGGGCCCCCTCAAGCAAGTAGTGCCACTCCTCCAGCGCTAATTTGATGGCCAGCAGCACTCGATCTCCTATGGAGTAATTGCGCTCGGACGGAGAGAAGAGTTTGGAAAAGAAGCCGCAGGTCACCATTCGTCCGGACGAAGATTTCTGGGTAAGCACCGTTCCGGCTCCGGAGGAAGAGGCATCAACCTCCAGGAAGAACTGTTTGTTGCAATCCGGACAGTGTAGCACAGGAGCGGAGGAGAAGGCTTGTTTAAGAGAAATAAAGGCATTCTCTGCCTCGGAAGACCACTCCTTGGGATTTGCTCCCTTACGGGTAAGAGCAGAGATGGGAGCTGTCTGGGAGGAGAAATGAGGAATGAAGAGTCGGTAATAGCTAGCGAAACCCAGAAACTGCTGAATAGCCTTCAACCCCTCCGGTCGGGGCCACTTCAAGACAGCAGACACCTTCTCGGTATCCATACGCAGCCTGGTCTCAGAGATGACATACCCCAGAAACGGCAGAGAGGTCAGCTCAAAGAGGCATTTCTCGAACTTAGCATACAGGCGATTCTTACGGAGCCTCAGCAGGACCTGACAAACATCCCTCCAGTGAGAGGGCAGATCAGGTGAGAACACCAAGATATTGTCCAGGTACTCCACCATGCAGGAATACAGGAGATTTCGAAAGATATCATTTAGCATCACGCGGTACTCTTAGTAACCATCCCGAGTGTTGAATGCCGTCTTCCACTCGTCTCCTTGGCGAATCCCGACCAGATTGTACGCCCCACCCAGGTCAAGCTTAGTGAAAATCCTTGCGCCTTTTAGGCGATCAAACAGCTCCGAGATGAGAGGCAGGGGGTTCTTATTCTTGATGGTAATCTGGCTTGCGCCCCTATAGTCGATACAAGGGCGAAGACAGCCGTCTTTTTTTTTGACAAAGAAGAATCCTGCTCCAGCTGGAGAAGTGGATTTCTGGATAAATCCCCTAGCAAGATTTTCTTCAATGTATTCAGACATGGCATGGGTCTCGGCCAGCGACAAGGGGTACATTCGCCCACGAGGAGGTGAAGCACCAGGTATTAGGTCGATGGGGCAATAATACGGCCTATGAGGTGGTAGTTTCTCTGCCTCTTTTTTATTGAAGACGTCCACGTAGGACCAGTAGGGTGCTGGCAGGTCAGGTAGGTTAGCTGGAGTAGACGGGGGTCGAGCAGGACGAACCGGAACCAGACAGGTTTTATGGCATTCCTGACCCCAACGGAGCACCTCACCTGAGCTCCAATTCAGGACAGGCTCATGTCTGTAACCAAGGCAGGCCAAGCATGAGGGGATGAGAGGGACCGGATAGTACGTAAAAGGAGATCTTTTCCGAGTGCAGCATTCCCACCTGAAGAGTTACTCGCTCAGTGATCAACAAGATAGTTTCAGGGAGAAGCTTTCCATCGACAGAGGAAACCACTAAAGGATCTGCCAGACGTATGGTAGGAATCTGAAAACGCTCCACAACGGCCTGTTGGATGAGATTCCCAGCGGTTCTGGAATCCAGATGGGCAGTCTCGAAGAAGCGGGTCTCTCCACTGGTAACGGAAACGGACAGAGTCAAGGGCAGAGAGGAAGAACTCTTGCCTAGGACAACCTCTCCGAGCGGTCCTAGACACTGGAGTTTCCCGGTCTCACCGGGCAAGAGCGGATCTGATGCTCTATATTGCCACAATAGAAGCAACTCCCCTCAGCACGACGGGTCTCCTGGCGAGACTTGACCATCTTTAATTGGTCAATTTGCATAGGCTCAGAGGAAGACACCCGGGGAGTGCAGGTTGCGAGACAGGACTTTAGAAGACGGGAGCAAGGCGGAGAGGTTTCCTCGCATGGGTCATCTCTTTAGCGCGTTCCAGAAAACAGATGTCAATCCGGGTAGCTAATGACACCAGGTCGTCAAGGGAGGAAGGTATGTCACGACCGGCTAGCTCATCCTTGATCCGTCCGGAAAGGCCCTACCAAAAGGTGGACACCAGGGCCTCATTGTTCCAGGCAAGTTCAGATGCGAGGGCTCGGAAACGCACGGCATACTGGCCCACAGAGAGACTCCCTTGGCGGAGTAGGAGAAGTGAGGAGGCGGTAGAAGATTTTCGTCCAGGCTCATCGAACACCTTACGGAAAGCCGCGAGGAAAGCCTGAAGATCAGACACCAGAGGATCCCCTCTCTCCCACAGAGGGTTAAGCCACGCCAACGCCTCTCCGGTGAGGTGAGACATGATGAATGCCACCTTGGCCTGGCCGGAGGTGAACTGGTGTGCCAGGAGTTCAAAGTGCAGCGTGCACTGATTTATGAAGCCCCTACATAGGGCCGGGTCAGCACCATAACGTGGAGAAGCAGTTGGTCGGGGTCCAAAGCCGGATGCCACAGCGCCACTGGGTTGAGGTGCCGCCGGAGCGGGTGCCGCTCGGTTAGAGGCGGACACAGTCTGTGTGGACAGCACATCCAGGTGGGAGTTGACTGTCCACAGGTAGGAGGACATGATAGTATCCTGTTGGGCTCTCAGGCAAGAGACCTCTTGGTACAGGTCTGAGAGCGAAGGAGCCTGGGAGCCACCGGGTTCCATGGCCTATGCAAACTGTTACGGGTCCGGGTGGTGGAACCTCTGTGCTGGGATGCAAGGAGGGACCAGAGGGGCATAACTAAGCGCCCACTCAGACCAACCCTGGACACACGGCTGCTTAATCGACTCCGTGAACCAAGGAGGGACCGGGCAGGGGAGCCAGGTGCCACTCTGGGACCGACCTTGTGTGAGAGCAGGCGACTCCCACGGGTCAGGTGGCTGAGGCTGACAGGTACAGGTGCAGGTAGCTTGATGGGTGATTCGGCTAGGCAAGCAGGCGGGTACGGCTGGTAGCCAGACAGGTGATCCGTGTAGACAATCCGGCGGGAATGGCAGGTAGACAGGTTAGCGGGCACGGTAGATAGACATGACTCGCCCCCTGGGCCGAGGGGCACCCGGAACCGGGCTTCTGGGGGTTGTAGTATCCGTGGCGGTGACCCGGTCCTGTGGCTCAGAGTGGTCAGGCCAATGGCGGTATTTTGTGGGTTTTTAGGTTAATTGTCTGACTACGCCACCCGTGGATTGAGGTCAGTGTGGACCGCCGCTGCAAGGTAGACCGCTGGGGCTGATGGTGTATGCAGCTGAGGTAGTGTGACTCCCCACGGGAAGAGTGCAGCCCCAGGGCAGTAAGAGTGGATGATGGGAGTGATGGTGCGAGCGTCCCAGCACTAGTAGTGCTAGCGCGGCGATGAAGCACAGAGACGTGGGATTGCAGTTCAAAGGCTTTACTCACAGTTCTTTATATTCCAAATCACTTCGGTATTGGTAGTGACTGCCCAAGCCGTGCTGCGTCCACCAGGCAAGGGGCTCGGTCAATCCCCAGGCAATTCCAGAGTGTGGCACAGGACTCCCTTCGATTCCTTTCTCTGGCCGTGCCCCACCAGGGACACTACTTTTGCCCAGCTGCCTCGGGCCTTCTCTTGGGATGTTGGATGTCCACTTCCCTGACCCTATGTGGTATGCCTTTCTAGTAGGTGTAGTGAGGGGTCGCACCAAGATGTGATCACGACCGCCGGTCCTTGGCTGAGGATTAGTCGCCTCCACCAACTTGGGATCCGGTACCCCGTTCTGCCAACCCGTCACCCGCAATCTCCTGGGCCTCTGGGGTTCCTTCTTCTCTCGTGTCTCTGGGCCTCTCTTAGTGTTCTGTTCCTTTCTTCCTTCCCTTCCTGTTCCTCTCTGTTTCTGTTCCCTCTGCTGTTTCTGGCCTTCACTCCAGGCCTGCCTCGTGGAGCTGGGCCCAGACTGAGCCACAGCTCCCTGTCAGCCCTCTCTGGCTGAGCTCCTTCTCTCCCTGAACAGACTCTGAGCTAAGATGGTGCCCACCTTATATACCTCCCTCTCTGTGTGTGAGCCCAGGTGACTTGCAACCAATGGGCTCCTACCTATGCCCAGAGACCCAACCCCTATCTGCTCCTACATCACTGGGTTTTCCTCCCCCCTCCCCACTCCAGCCAGGGACAGATGCTGTCGTGCCTGCACTTCTGTCTAGTGGGAGCACTGTTGAGCTGTCCCTCGGAAATGGGGTGTGTGTGATGCATGCAACTACTGAGCCTTGGTCCACACTCCATCCTTACCCGGGAGTGGAATATCACACCTCTGGTTTGAGGTGCAATACCCCTGTAGCGGCTGAACCCTCGGGGCGCTACATTCCCCCCTGGTAAATCACAGCACGTCCTCGGGCTGGAAAAGAATAAAAACAATTTAAAACATGCAAAATTTTAGAATGCATTCGCATATAAGACATTGACTATTAACTCATCCCTCTATGGGAGGTATTCTTCTCTTTTTAACGTTACTGGTTACACTTTCATAAAACATCTTGCTAAGGGCACTGGAACTCTTTTATAAAATACTATATAAAACTTTTGCATTACTATTTTAGCAGCATTTTAAACTTCTTCACATAAGACATTTTCAAGTAAAACATTTTTTTCAAAAACACATTCTTGAGTTCTGGCCGCGGTGCAACTTGCGACCAGGTCTTCCTTCTTCTTAAAGGTGCAACAGTCCAATTAATTTGTTCTGAGGTAGACGTTGCAGTCTTTTTATAAAGCCAGTAGGGGGCGCTTTAAGAAGCGCAACTATTTACAGGGGATTGGCCGTTCCCAGTCCTCGGCCAGGTAGAAAAGGGGGTATGGCTGTTCTCAGTCCCCAGCCAGATAACTTAGGGATATAGAGGGCAACTTTGACAGGTAACAGTCCTTTATCAGTTCCACATTAGTCCCAACGGGGACCACACTCCAATCTAGTAACAGTCCTAACAACAACTCTTATACCCTTACGGGTAACTATTTACAGTTCAATTTACCGTTCACTGGTAACGGTGTCCTCCTGATGCTCCTTGTTCCTCCGGATAGTCTTCAGGTCCGTCCGGACCCTCTGGGTACTCAGTGTCTGGGCGGTACTGCAGTTCCTCCTCAGTCAAGCGGTGGACATGGAGGGCGTACAGTCCTTTGGCGCCCTTGTGCCGGGTGTAAGTGACCACGTCAGCAGGGTACAGGTCACGTCCGTGATGTCCCTCAGGCAGGTGACTCTCAACGTCTCTCCTGGTCACGAAGACGTCGGTTGCGGCCTCCGGGTCTCTAATGAAGCCCCAGCCGTGCTCCAGCTGGAACTTTACTACGGTCCCGGTGGCTCGGGGACCGCGGATGGCTTGGGAGTCCTGGCGGGCCCTCCACTTTTGTTCCGCGCTCCGGGCTTGGAGTCGCTCCTCCCTGATGCATCTCTGCCGCCGCTCTCTCTCGAAGATCGCCAGCTGCCGACGGCAGGACTCCAGGCGACGGGCTGCGTCCACCCGGGTTTCTTGGGGGAACCCCATTAGATTTTCGCCAGTGGGGTCCCACTCAAATTGGGCGTCTTCCAGCGGGAGCGGGGTGTTCTCTACGGGCTCCGGAGCCGGTATCAGAGGCTCGCGCAGGGGCTGAGTTTTCCAGGGCTGACCTCTGGTCAGTTCAGCCGGCCATTCCAGCGGCAGTCCATCCAGACCAGTATGGTGGGCAAACAGGTCCACGCCCAGCGGTGGTATGGCAGGGGACCCCAGTCGGGGAGCAGCGCCCGGGGGCACTCGGCCTTGCGACCAAGCCGGTGGTCGTCTGCTGGTCGTGCCCGGGAGTGGCGCAGTCCGGGTAGGGGGCGCTGGTGAGGCAGTGGTGCCCGGGTGCACTAGGCCTTGCGTCCCAGCCTGTGACGTCTCTCTTTTTACTGCGCCCGGGTTCAAAGGGCACAGCGTGGGGCGGGGCGTGACAGTGACGCTTGCAGCCTGAGGCCTAGCTGGCGGCGGTGGAGGCGTGGTGTCAGGTACGGTCCCCGGGGCTTCGGGTCCCGCAACGGAAGGTGGGGGCAGGCTGGTGGCCTCAGGGTTTGGGGTGATGACGTCCCCGTTACCTGCCTCAGTCTCTGTGGCCACCTCTGCGGTGTCGTCCGCAGCTGCCGGTCCACCTTCACCGCCCTCGGAGGCAGGCGCGCTGTTCGGTCCTCGCGATGTCTGCTGCTGGCGGGTTCCATGCTGCCGGGCCAACTCCTCCTTCCACCCGGCAAACACATCTCGCTGCGCCCGGACCATCCTCCGATTTAAATCCTCCAGCGCAGCTCGCGCACACTCAGGGTCTCTGGGCAGCTGTGCCAGCAACTCCGTTAGGCTGCATGGTGGCTCAGCCTGCAGCAGGCTGTGGGCCAGGGTGCTGGTGGGGTTCGCTGATCCTTCCATCTCCGGGTGCGGTATGTCCAGACTGATCCAGGCTGCACCCGGCCCCACAGTTTTCTTTCCTGTCCGCCCCCATGGGGGGTGGTCTTGGGGCCACCTGCTGACAATCACCTTTAGGGGCAGCCCCCCCACGTTGATGGACATCTCCACAGCTGCACTCATGGCTGTGGGGGGCGGGCTCCTTCTTTGGCGAAACTCTGGGACCTGGCCCACGATGGGAGGTGGCCTCCTGCTGTCCTTTGGTGCGCACATAATGGCGTCCGCTCTGCCGGGGCGGGAAAAACGGCTGAAGATGGCGGGAAACGACCAAAGATGGCGTCTGATGGCGGTAAACGACTAAAGATGGCGTCCGATGGCGGGAACCGACTCCGGATGGCGGGAAACTTCTCTCAGGTAAGTGCAAAGTCTCTTTCAGGCACGCGATACCCGTTTGTGGCGGGTTGGTAACGATCCTGCCGACTACGCCAAAGCTGACTTGCCCCCTAGGCCGAGGGGCACCCTGAACCGGGCTTCTGGGGGTTGTAGTATCCGTGGCGGTGACCCTGTCCCGTGGCTCAGGGTGGTCAGGCCAATGGCGGTATTTTGTGGGTTTTTAGGTTAATTGTCCGACTATGCCACCCGTGGATTGCGGTCAGTGTGGACCGCCGCTGCAAGGTAGACCGCTGGGGCTGATGGTGTATGCAGCTGAGGTAGTGTGACTCCCCACGGGAAGAGTGCAGCCCCAGGGCAGTAAGAGTGGATGATGGGAGTGATGGTGCGAGCGTCCCAGCACTAGTAGTGCTGGCGCGGCGATGAAGCACAGAGACGTGGGATTGCAGTTCAAAGGCTTTACTCACAGTTCTTTATATTCCAAATCACTTCGGTACCGGTAGTGACTGCCCAAGCCGTGCTGCGTCCACCAGGCGGAGGTAGTGGTCCTGCTGCTGGATTGTTGCCCTCCTATGGCTCCCTCCACGTCTCCTGGTGTACTGGCCTGTGTCCTGGTAGCACCTCCAGCCTCTGGACACTTCACTGACAGACACAGCAAACCTTCTTGCCACAGCTCGCATTGATGTGCCATCCTGGATGAGCTGCACTACCACGAGTGTGAAAGCACAACCAACATTCAAAAGTGACCAAAACATCAGCCAGAAAGCATTGGTACTGAGATATGGTCTGTGGTCCCCACCTGCAGAACCACTCCTTTATTGAGTGTGTCTTGATAACTGGCAATAATTTCCATCTATTGTCTATTCCATTTGCACAACAGCATGTGAAATTGATTGTCAATCAGTGTTACTTCCTAAGTGGACAGTTTGATTTCACAGAAGTTTGATTTACTTTGTTATATTCTGTTGTTTAAGTGTTCTCTTTATTTTTTTTGAGCAGAGTGTATATACGTGTATATATATATATGTGTATATATATATATATATATATATATATGTATATATATATATATATACACACATATATATATATATATATATATATACACACAGTTATGTGAAAAAGTTTGGGCACCCCTATTAATCTTAATCTTAATGTTTTATAAAAATTGGTGTTTTTGCAACAGCTATTTCAGTTTGATATATGTAATAACTGTTGGACACAGTAATGTTTCTACCTTGAAATGAGGTTTATTGTACTAACAGAAAATGTGCAATCTGCATTCAAACTAAATTTGACAGGTGCATAAGTAAGGGCACCCTTATCATTTTCTTGTTTTAAATACTCCTACCTACTTTTTACTGACTTACTAAAGCACTTTTTTTTGGTTTTGTAACCTCATTGAGCTTTGAACTTCATAGTCAGGTGTATGCAATCATGAGAAAAGCTACTTAAAGTGGCCACTTGCAAGTTGTTCTCCTGTTTGAATCTCCTCTGAAGAGTGGCATCATGGGCTCCTCAAAACAACTGTCAAATGATCTGAAAACAAAGATTATTCAACATAGTTGTTCAGGGGAAGGATACAAAAAGCTGTCTCAGAGATTTAACCTGTCAGTTTCCACTGTGAGGAGCATAGTAAGGAAATGGAAGAACACAGGGACAGTTCTTGTTAAGGCCAGAAGTGGCAGGCCAAGAAAAACATCAGAAAGGCAGAGAAGAAGAATGGTGAGATCAGTCAAGGACAATCCTCAGACCACTTCCAGAGAGCTGCAGCATCAACTTGCTGCAGATGGTGTCACTGTGCATCGCTCAACTATACAACGCACTTTGCACAAGGAGAAGCTGTATGGGAGAGTGATGCGAAAGAAGCCGTTTCTGCAAGCACGCCACAAACAGAGTCGGCTGAGGTATGCAAAAGCACATTTGGAGAAGCCAATTTCATTTTGGAAGAAGTTCCTGTAGACTGATGAAACCAAGATTGAGTAGTTTGGTCATACAAAAAGGCGTTATGCACGGCGGCAAAAAAAACAGAGCATTCCAAGAAAAACACTAGCTAGCCACAGTAAAATTTGGTGGAGGTTCCATCATGCTTTGGGGCTGTGTGGCCAATGCCGGCACCGGGAATCTTGTTAAAGTTGAGGGACGCATGGATTCCACTCAGTATCAGCAGATTCTTGACAATAATGTTCAAGAATCAGTGATAAAGTTGAAGTTATGCAGGGGATGGATCTTTCAGCAAGACAATGATCCAAAACACCGCTCCAAATCTACTCAGGCATTCATGCAGAGGAACAATTACAATGTTCTGGAACGGCCATCCCAGTCCCCAGACCTGAATATCATTGAACATCTGTGGGATCATTTGAAGAGGGCTGTCCATGCTCGGCGACCATCAAACTTAACTGAACTGGAATTGTTTTGTAAGAGGAATGGTCAAAAATACCTTCATCCAGGATCCAGGAACTCATTAAAAGCTACAGGAAGCGACTAGAGGCTGATATTTTTGCAAAAGGAGGATCTACTAAATATTAATGTCACTTTTCTGGTGAGGTGCCCATACTTATGCACCTGTCAAATTTTGTTTGAATGCAGATTGCACATTTTCTGTTAGTACAATAAACCCCATTTCAAGGCAGAAACATTACTGTGTCCAACAGTTATTACATATATCAAACTGAAAGAGCTGTTGCAAAAACACCAATTTTTATAAAACATTAAGCTTAAGATTAATAGGGGTGCGCAAACTTTTTCATATAACTGTATATATATATATATATATATATATATATATATATATATATATATACAGTACAGACCAAAAGTTTGGACACACCTTCTCATTTAAAGATTTTTCTGTATTTTCATGACTTTGAAAATTGTACATTCACACTGAAGGCATCAAAACTATGAATTAACACATGTGGAATTATATACTTACCAAAAAAATGTGAAATTACTGAAAATATGTCTTATATTCTAGCTTCTTCAAAGTAGCCACCTTTTGCTTTGATGACTGCTTTGCACACTCTTGGCATTCTCTTGATGAGCTTCAAGAGGTAGTCACCGGATATGGTCTTCCAACAATCTTGAAGGAGTTCCCAGAGATGCTTAGCACTTGTTGGCCCTTTTGCCTTCACTCTGCGGTCCATCTCACCTCAAACCATCTCGATTGGGTTCGGGTCTGGAGACTGTGGAGGCCAGGTCATCTGGCATAGCACCCCATCATTTTCCTTCTTGGTGAAATAGCCCTTACACAGCCTGGAAGTGTGTTTGGGGTCATTGTCCTGTTGAAAAATAAATGATGGTCCAACTACACGCAAACCGGATGGAATAGCATGCTGCTGCAAGATGCTGTGGTAGCCATGCTGGTTCAGTATGCCTTCAATTTTGAATAAATCCCCAACAGTGTCACCAGCAAAGCACCCCCACACCATCACACCTCCTCCTCCATGCTTCACGGTGGGAACCAGGCATGTAGAGTCCATCCGTTCACCTTTTCTGCATCGCACAAAGATACGGTGGTTGGAACCAAAGATCTCAAATTTGGACTCATCAGACCACAGCACAGATTTCCCCTGGTCTAATGTCCATTCCTTGTGTTCTTTAGCCCAAACAAGTCTCTTCTGCTTGTTGCCTGTCCTTAGCAGTGGTTTCCTAGCAGCTATTTTATCATGAAGGCCTGCTGCACAAAGTCTCCTCTTAACAGTTGTTGTAGAGATGTGTCTGCTGCTAGAACTCTGTGTGGCATTGACCTGGTCTCTAATCTGAGCTGCTGTTAACCTGCGATTTCTGAGGCTGGTGACTTGGATAAACTTATCCTCAGAAGCAGAGGTGACTCTTGGTCTTCCTTTCCTGGGGCGGTCCTCATGTGAGCCAGTTTCTTTGTAGCGCTTGAAGGTTTTTGCAAATGCACTTGGGGACACATTCAAAGTTTGCCCAATTTTTCGGACTGACTGACCTTCATTGTAATGATGGCCATTCGTTTTTCTTTACTTAGCTGCTTTTTTCTTGCCATAATACAAATTCTAACAGTCTATTCAGTAGGACTATCAGCTGTGTATCCACCTGACTTCTGCACAACACAACTGATGGTCCCAACCCCATTTACAAGGCAAGAAATCCCACTTATTAAACCTGACAGGGCACACCTGTGAAGTGAAAACCATTTCCGGTGACTACCTCTTGAAGCTCATCAAGAGAATGCGAAGAGTGTGCAAAGCAGTCATCAAAGCAAAAGGTGGCTACTTTGAAGAACCTAGAATATAAGACATATTTTCAGTTGTTTCACACTTTTTTGTTAAGTATATAATTCCACATGTGTTAATTCATAGTTTTGATGCCTTCAGTGTGAATGTACAATTTTCAAAGTCTTGAAAATACAGAAAAATCTTTAAATGAGAAGGTGTGTCCAAACTTTTGGTCTGTACTGTATATATATATATATATATATATATATACACACACACACATATACATATATATAACAACAGTATATATACAGATGCTTCTCACAAAATTAGAATATCTTCAAAAAGTTAATTTATTTCAGCTCTTCAGGTTGAGAAGCACCTGTATATATAGTATGTTCCACTTGTATAGAGAGTTGTATGACTCGGTGGAATCGCTGACTGCTGCTCATGGCTAGCACATATATATATAGATGTGTATATATTTAGGCCTGTACAATGCACAGTCATCCTGTTCATTCTTAAATGTTTCCGACTTGTTCTCAAACCTCCCACATCCCCCTAGAAGCGACTCGATGAATCCTCCTACATGTCTGCAGAGTAACGTTCAAGCCTTTCCTGTTTTAAAATATAAAAAAAGAGAGAAAATCTAAAAATCTTCTGTGGCGAATGTCTGCGAGCAGCTTGTTCTCACATTGTACATCTCTCCATAAATGTCATCTGGGCTCAGATCTGTCTAATAACTATAACTTGTTCCATCCGTGGGTTAAAGTCGGCCTTACATAGGGCAGATATAGCTGCTGCCAGGTGCAGAACTATTCAGTCGCCATTTACACCTGTAAGCGAATAGCAGGGGAGGTTACTTTTGGTTACTGGAAATAAAAAATAAATATATATTTTTTAAGATTTGTAAATAAAGTTTTGGAAAACAAATATTACATTTGTAATATTTGTTTCAATTATTTATTAAAAATATACACGTGCTGCACAGAGGTTTTTTTTTAACGTTTGCTCCAAAATGCACATGAAAAAAATGCTCTTTGAATAAGCTCTTGATTAATTTCAGTGGGAAAATGTGGCGGTGGTGGGCATCGTGCTGTTTTCTCCACATGGAAAAGAAGCAACATGTGAATTTTTGTGGAGTTTCTGCTTTAAAAATGCTCCAAACTTCAGTATTAAGTGAAGCAAAAAGAAAAAAATCAATATACAGAAAATGGATAACCTTCCCCTTCCCCAAAAACAATCTAAATCAAAGAAGTCTATGAGAATATAAGCTAAAAGGTAGAAAATGATGGGACTTAAAGGGGACCAGTCACTAGAGCAAAAATGTCCAGTTTTTGCTCTTATTTTATTCCCGTTACTCCCCTTAGTATTCAATTTTTTTCCTCCTCTAAATCCGTCATATGGTTCCAGAGATATGGGCCTTTTTATTTAGTGCAGATTTTTATGGCGTTTATGGTGCTGACAGGATGCTCTGGGGGCGTGTCATTAGGCTGCTTTGTGACGCTCCCCCTGGGCCATGTTTGGGGAATACCCAGAGCCGGATCTGTTGGGGGTGGTAGTCCTCGTGGCGGTGACCCGGTCCGTGCCCAGGGTGTCAAACTAAGTGGCGATGTTTTTAGTGGCAGATATGATATTGTTCGACTACGCCACCCGTTGAATGTGGTTACGAAACCGCCGCTGGAGGGCAGACCGCTGAGGCCGGTGGTACAGTTGTGCAGCGTGGGTAGTATAACCCCCAAACGGGAGGGGTATGGCCTCAGGGCAGCAGACGTGGATGATGGGGATGGTAGAATTGCACGCAGGCACCAGGAACCACTCAGAGACGGTGCGGTGTAGTTCAGGGTCTTTACTGGTGACAAAGACAGACCCTCCCGGGAGTACTGGCTAGCGGTCGGGGTCTGGTCAGTCCGTGAGCAGACAGGATCTCCCCTGGCCAGGCGGAGTTGTAGGCCTCCCCAACTAACTGTACTCTTCTTGGCTACCTTGCTAGAAGCGGGTAAAAGTAGCCCACGTCCCTGAGTGTACCGTGTGGTGCTCACCCGTATGGCCGGTGACTCGGGGCCTTCTGGTAGCCTCCGCTCCACGACGGCGGTGCTGGTCCCTTGCGTGTGACCGTGCCTTCGGGTTTCTTGGCCAGAGGACCTGAAATCCCCTGCCGGTCGGTTTCTGCTGCTGGGTATGGAACAGTCCCCACAGCCTCGGACTCCGTGTCCGGTGAGATCTCTTCAGTCCGGACGAGCTCTACAGCTTCCAGTCCCGGACTCCTTTTATCACTGCTCCCACAGAGCTCCTGTTCTTATTTTCCCTGTAACTGATCCACACCAGACCAGACTGTGTCTCTGTCTCTGTCTGTGTTCTTTTCTAACCCCACCTCAGCCCCAGTTCATATAGGGGAAGTTCTTCCCCTCCCAGGACTGGGCAGGAGGTGTGGCATGCTTAGGATTCCTGACCAGGAGACCTCCCACCTGCTCACAGACGTAATATTGCTATTACTGTGGTAACCAGACCCCTGGGGTTCCACATTTGCATAATTACTCTATGAGCCACGCCTCTTCGAAAAGACCATAAAAGTTAGCATCGAATAAAAAGGTCCACATCTCTGGAATCATATGGCGGACTTAGAAAAGGAAAAAAATGGAATACTCAGGGGAGCAATGAGAATAAAAATAAGAGCAAAAACTGGACATTTTTGCCCTGGCGCAATACTTAAGAGTAGTGATGAGCGAGCGTGTTCTGTTAACCCTTTCAGCGAGCATGCTCGGGTGCTCGCCGAGTATTTGCAGTGTGCTTGAATGTTATGTTTGTTTCACTGTGTGTGCATGATTTGCGACTGTTTGACAGCTTTAATACATGTGAGGAATGCCTAACAAACAGGCATTCCTCATATGTATTAAAGCTGTCAAACAGTCACAAATCATGCACACGGAGTGACTCAAACATAACATCCTAGCACGCCGAAGATGCTCGGAAAAAAACGAGCATGCTCGTAAATCTTGAGTAACGAGCATGCTCGCTCATCACTACTCAGGAGACCAGCGTGAATTAAGAAAAAAAATGTCCTCTTTTGACCTAGTGACAGGTCCTGTTTAATATAACTATTTAGTTCCAGATATTTTAGGGAAAGTGACTTATGAACTGAGGTCACTTAAAGGAGCTTAATACCAATATTAATACCAACCTCCAGTCATTTTCACCATTATGATTCACAGATCTGTGGATTCCAACTTCACATTTGATTCAGCAACTTTGCAGGGCAGGGGATAGTATAAAGTTATACACTGTCAGGGCATGTGTATTTGTCAGCCTCTGCCTACATGTTACAGAGGGAAGGAGTGTGAAGTTGCCCACAAAGTTTCTGTTATGAAAAACCCATACTGTTTCCCAGGGTTTGCAGAGTAGGTAAGAATAGGAGTTGCAGTTGCACGGGGCCCCCATAGTGGAGAATCATCATCCTGCAACATAAAAGGACAGAAGTGCCGCGAAAACATGGACAAAACTTGAAGCCAGGTGTGAAATCTATAAGAGCGCTCCTATATGCCAAGTATTTTATAATCTTGTCTTCCAAAATAGCAGAGAAGCATTGACCCCTCAGACAACAAAGTCCGGACTCCACTGCTACCTCTGCATCCCCTATAGTTACATCCCTTGTTAAATAAATTGTCACTACGGGGGTGTAATGAAATAATGATGATACATTATTGACAAAATGCTAATTAATCGCCAACCAATAAAGTGTGATGTCATCATACATTGCAAAAGGTGACCTCACAATCCGTGTAGCCCAATGACAAAAAGCAAAATTGTCCCTCAAAGAGAATATGTACTCAGAAAATAACATGTCACTGAAACCATGATTTTATGTTAAACATAACTTTTTAAGAAATTTTAGTGATTGTTTTTTTTGCAGTTTTCACTCTGGCCATTGAGCCTGAAAATGATGATGTGGTGTTCAAAATAATAGCAGTCCAATATGACTAACCAGATTAATCACTGTTTTTGGTATAAACTATATTACCACTTGTCAAACAATTTACAAGTTGGTGCAGTAGATTCTAAGAAAACCAAAAGACTTAGCATTCATGATCTGCAGGTTTTTGAGTCTGTGTATTTGAATAATTAATTGTACGGGGGTGTGTTCAAAATAATAGCAGTGTGGAGATCAATTAGTGAGGTCAATCATTCTGTGAAGAAACAGGTGTGAATCAGGTGGCCCTTATTTAAGGGTGAAGCCAGCACATGTTGTACATGCATTTCTCCTTGAAAGCCTGAGAAATATAGGTCGTTCAAGACATTGTTCAGTAGAACGTACTTTGATTAAAAAGTTGATTGGAGAGGGTAAAACTTATAAAGAAGTGCAGACAATGATCGGCTGTTCAGCTAAAATGATCTCCAATGATTTAAAATAGAAAGCAAAACCAGAGAGACATGGAAGAAAACGGAAGACTACCATTCAAATGGATCGAAGAATAGCCAGAATGGCAAAGGCTCAGCCAATGATCAACTCCAGGATGATCAAAAACAGTCTCAAGTCACCTGTGAGGACTGTGACAGTTAGAAGACACCTGTGTGAAGCTAATCTCTTAGCAAGAAGTCCCCGCAAAGTCCCACTGTTAAAAAAAAGACATGTACTGAAGCGGATACAATTTGCCGAAGAACACAATACCTGGCCTAAAGATAAATGGAGAAACATTTTGTGGACTGATTAAAGTAAAATTGTTCTTTTTGGGTCCAAGGGCTGCAGACAGTTCATCAGATGTCCTCCAAACTCTGCATTCAAGCCACAGTACACTCTGAAGACCGTGAAGCATGATGGTGAAGCATCATGATATGGGCATGTTTCTCTTACTATGGTGCCGGACCTATTTACCGCATACCAGGGATCATGGACCAGTTTGCATATATTAACATACTTGAATAGGTCATGTTGCCTTATGCTGAAGAGGATATGCCCTTGAAACGGGTGTTTCAACAAGACAACAACCCTAAACACACCAGTAAACGAGCCAAATCTTGGTTCCAGTCCCACAAAATCCCCAGACCTTAATCTGATAGAACACTTGTGGAGTGACATCAAAAATGCTGTTTCTGAGACAAAGGCAACAAATGGCAAAAAAATTGTGAGATGTAGTCAAATCATCCTGAGCTGGAATAACAGTTGACAGGTGGCAGAAGTTGGTTGACTCTATGCAACATAGATGTGAAGCAGTTCTAAAAACTCTGGTTATACAACTAAATATTAGGTTAGTGATTCACAGGAATGCCATTCACAATAGGTGATATCACAGCTCACCTTCTCCTCCTCCTGTACAATGACTGATAACACCTCTATATACAGTAGATAACACAGGATCCACCATTCACAAGTGATATCACAGCTCACCTCCTCCTGTATAATGACTGATAAGTTAACACCTGTGACCAGACTCGGCGGGTCAGGAGCCCGGCGGGTCAGGGGCCCGCCGACGCCAGCAGAAACTTCAACTGGATGTGCGCACATCCAGTTAAAGTATACTGCGGCGCACAAACACATAGGGTCCGTATGCGACAATACACGATTGGCCATTTACTGAGATAATGATTTGTGTTTTCATTGGCTGTAAGCCATAATCATCAACATTAACAGAAATAAACACGTGAAATAGATCACTCTGTGTGTAATGCCTCCATATAATAGATCCCTCTGTGTGTAATGACTCTATATAATAGATCCCTCTGTGTGTAATGACTCTATATAATAGATCACTCTGTGTGTAATGCCTCCATATAATAGATCCCTCTGTGTGTAATGCCTCTATATAATAGATCCCTCTGTGTGTAATGACTCTATATAATAGATCCCTCTGTGTGTAATGACTCTATATAATAGATCCCTCTGTGTGTAATGACTCCATATAATAGATCCCTCTGTGTGTAATGACTCCATATAATAGATCCCTCTGTGTGTAATGACTCCATATAATAGATCCCTCTGTGTGTAATGACTCCATATAATAGATCCCTCTGTATGTAATGACTCCATATAATAGATCCCTCTGTGTGTAATGACTCCATATAATAGATCCCTCTGTGTGTAATGACTCCATATTATAGATCCCTCTGTGTGTAATGACTCCATATAATAGATCACTCTGTGTGTAATGACTCCATATAATAGATCACTCTGTGTGTAATGACTCTATATAATAGATCCCTCTGTGTGTAATGACTCTATATAATAGATCACTCTGTGTGTAATGACTTTATATAATAGATCACTCTGTGTGTAATGACTTTATATAATAGATCCCTCTGTGTGTAATGACTCTATATAATAGATCCTTCTGTGTGTAATGACTCTATATAATAGATCCCTCTGTGTGTAATGACTCCATATAATAGATCACTCTGTGTGTAATGACTTTATATAATAGATCCCTCTGTGTGTAATGACTTTATATAATAGATCACTCTGTGTGTAATGACTTTATATAATAGATCCCTCTGTGTGTAATGACTTTATATAATAGATCCCTCTGTGTGTAATGACTTTATATAATAGATCACTCTGTGTGTAATGACTTTATATAATAGATCCCTCTGTGTGTAATGACTTTATATAATATAGGAGTTTCACTTTTTGTATTGAAGAACGGAAATAAATTAACTTTTTGATGATATTCTAACTTAGTGAGAAGCACCTGTATATTATATGGAGGACTATGGGATGCATTATACCATATGGAGGACTATGGGGAGTGCATTATACTTCTGCTATGGAGCCCCATGACTTCTATGTACGCCCCTGGTGAGTATAATGGCTTATTTTTTTTCTATACATTAAAGAACAGCGGCAGAACGGGGGACATATACCAGGATGGGGGACATACTGCATATACTAGGATGAGGGACATACATATATACATACTTATATATATAAAATTTATTCAGGATGGGGGGGGCCCAGGTCCAAATCTTGCACTGGGGCCCATCAGACTCTAGTTACACCACTGCTGACAGCTGTCATGTACAGAAAACAGAATAAAATAAGCTTCAGTCTACAGCACCTGGTTTTAATTAAACAGATAGGTGTTACATTCTCTTTTTACATTGCTTCCCTCTATTTTGTTGTATCTAAACTGGCCCAGTAACTGTAATTTCCATCAGACCTTAGAGGCATGGACTACACTAGATCTCTGAAGATTCCTGTATTTGGCACTAAGACGTTATTAGCAGATCCTGTAAGTCTGGTAAGCTGCTCGGTGCAGCCTCTGGGGATCAGACTTGTTTCTCTAGCAAATCCCAAATACTATTGATCAGATAGATCTCTAATATATTTGTAGACAATCATCACCTTGTTCTCTTTGTCATGTTCCTTCACCATTTTTGAAATTTTTTTGCAGTGTAGTTGAGGCATTATAAGTGGGAACTGCCAAGAAGAGACCCTCACTAGGGAACACGGTCCTATTCCTGCAATTATGGTGTGAAGTGGCATAATTTTGGGTAGCTGGACCCTTCTAGTCTTCATTCCAGGTGCACTAACAGCTCGGAGTAACATTGGTTTGTTCGTGGAACCAGTGGTGCGACCATTTCTCCAAAGTGTCCCAGGAACCATTTTTCAACACTACGGCTGGCCACATGGTGCTCATGCTACCATAGCTTGCAGAGTCTCTGGACTTGTCACCCATCCTGTTTGAAATTGCGTTAAGAGCTGCCAGCAGTGGATCTTGATTTGCCTAAGTGCATTCACAGGTAGGACATTTCTCAGAAAACCATTAATAACCTCATTGATAGCAGTCGAGGCTGTCAGTGCTGGGATTTCTACACGTGGCGCTCATACTCCAGACGGAATAAATCGAGATGTTTTGAAATATTGTTTTCATCATTAGCACGTCTATTTATCCTGTGATTTCCATCATTCCATGGCTTTTCTTTCTCGGGTTTGCAATTTCAATGTTGAAGAGTGGATAACATCCTGCCCTTCGCCCCTGGATGGATAACAACCAGCCCTTCACCACGTTCTCTGCAGTAACCAACATTTGACAGAACGGCCAGTGGTGCAGAGCTCACTGATACCAGCGCGGTCCCGTAATAGGAGCCACCGGAGTAACAAGTCTGTTCATGACATTTCTTCCTCCTAAATCTTCCCCCATCACCTGTGAGTGATATTATCGAGAAGTGGAAGGAACCGCAGAAACTCAGCCACGAAGTGGAGACCCCAAAATGTCATAGAGTGTGGGGCCAAGTGCTGAGGAGCAGAGGGCAGAAAAGTCACCAATGTTCTACTGACTCCATAACTCCAGACCTCCTCTGGTATAACATCAGCACAAACACTGCGCCCCCGCTGGGAGCTTCATGGCCGAGCAGCTAAATTCAGCCGTACATCACCAAGCACAATGCCGAGCGTCAGATGGAGTGGTGTAAAGCCACCACCACTGGACTCTGGAGGAAAAGTGTTCTGTGCAGTGATGGATCACACTTCTCTATCTGGTGTCTGATGGAGGAGTCTGGGTTTGGGGAAAAAAGGAAACCATTGGCTCAGTCTTCTGGCCACCGTGTCTATGATGACTCGGTGTTGTGTGCAGGGCTCAGTCTATAAGGGCCCAGTGTTTTATTGGTCCATAACAAAACGGATTAATAAATAGGTTCAGTCTTTTGGTGACCCTCTGGACTTCTGTCTTCTGTTACTAGGTTGCTGTAAATTAATGAACGCACTAATGGAATATGTTTCCATAGCGAAGCAAATGACGTAAAAAGGAGGAAGATCAGGTCAGGTGGTTATTTGTACAGCGGCACGTCCTTTCCCTGGATGTCAGAATCCTCTTATACAAGAAGTTCATTTTGCTTAGGAAGGAAATTCTTGGTTGCTGACATAAGTAGAATAGATAACCGGCCGCTTCATGGGGCCCAGCAAGCCATAGTCAATAGTAAGTCACAAGAGCGCAGTCACATGTGGATGTGCAATGATTTGTGAACCCTTCTGGCGCTGCCTCCATCGTGTATTATGCTTGGTGTGTGTTTATAGCATTTCAGCATCCGGAAAAAAAAGAGAATTCTGAAAACGAAGCTGAAAACGAAGCTGAAAACTGACTCTCGTATTTACCCTGCAGGGAGGTGAAGTGTTAAAACATAACCGAGGAACTATTCTCATAGTCGCCCCCGCAGGGACCTGACCATTGCCGTGGTGGATTCTACGTCCTTGTCACATATCAGTGGGAAAGTTCTCTGCTCTGCAATGGGACGGTGAAGTTATATTACTTACAATGTATGAATGACAGGACACAATGTCGCCCCCAGCAAAACATAAGCTCAGAGTTTTCATCATCTCAAAATATTTAGAAAACCCACTTTCATACTGGGGAACCTGTGCGGGTATCAGTCATTAAACCTCCACTAAACTTCCATTGAGAGTATATAATCTATAGTCCAGTGACTATTCCTGTGGCTACAGTGATGGTGACCACCATCATCAGCGATCATATACAGTCATGGCCAAAAGTGTTGGCACCTTTGAAATTGTTCCAGAAAATTATTGCAATTACACGTGTTTTGTTATCCACATGTTTATTTCCTTTGTGTGTATTGGAACAACACAAAAATATGAGAAAAAAAAAGGCAAATTGGACAGAATTTCACACAAAACCCCAAAAATGGACTAGACAAAATTGTTGGCACTCTCAACTTAATATTTGGTTGCACACCCTTTGGAATAAATAACTGCAATCAATCGCTTCCTATAACCATCAGCAAGCTTCTTACGCCTCTGAACTGGAATTTTGGATGACTTTTCTTTTGCAAAGTGCAAAAGGGAGGCTTCTCCCAACAACAATTTTAAGATCCCTCCACAGGTGTTCAATGGGATTTAGATCCGGACTCATTGCTGCCACTTCAGAACTCTCCAGCGCTTTGTTTCCATTCATTTCTGGGGGGCTTCTTGAAGTACGTCTGGGGTCACTGTCCTAGCGCTTTGTTTCCATTCATTTCGGGGGGCTTCTTGAAGTAAGTTTGGGGTCACTGTCCTGTTGGAAGACCCATGACCTAGGACGCAATCCCAACTTTCTGACACTGGCCACTACATTGCGAACCCAAAATCATGTGGTAATCTTCAGATTTCATGATGCCTTGCATATAGTGAAGGCACCCAGTGCGAAAGGCAACAAAACAGCCCCAAAACATCTTTGAGCCTCCACCATATTTGACTGTAGGTACTTTGTTCTTTTCTTTGTAGGCCTCATTTTATTTTCGGTAAAAAGTAGAATGATTAGCTTTACCAAAAAGCTCTTGGTCTCATCTGTCCACAAGATGATTTCCCAGAAGGATTTTGGCTTACGTACATTTTGGCAAACTCCAGTCTGGCTTTTTTTGCGTCTCTGTGTCAGCAGTGGGGTCCTCCTGGGTCTCCTGCCATAGCATTTAATTTAAATGGAGATGGATAGTTCACTCTGACACTGACCCTCCAGCACAACTTGAAACTCTCTGGAACTTGTTTGGGGTTGTTTATCCACCATCCGGACTATCCTTCGTTTCAACCTTTCATCAATTTTTGTCTGCCGTCCATGTCTAGGGAGATTGGCTACACTGCCATGGGTTGTAAACGTCTTTATTATGTTGCGCACCATGGACAAAGGAACATCAAGATCTCTGAAGATAGACTTGTAGCCTTCAGATTGTTGATATTGTTCTACAATTTTGGTTCTCAAGTCCCCAGACAGTTCTCTTTTCCCATTTCTGTTCTCCATGTTTAGTGTGGTGCACTCAGACACAAAATGTAGAGATTGAGTCAACTTCTCCCCTTTTTATCGGGTTTCAGGTGTGATTTTCATATTGCCCACACCTGTTACTTGCCACAGGTGATTTGAATAAGCATCACATGCTTGAGACAAAGGTGTTTACTCCCATTTTTGAAAAGGTGCCAACAATTTTGTCCAGCCCATTTTGGGGGTTTTGTGTGAAATTATGTCCAATTTGCCTTTTTTTCTGTTTGTTTGTTTTTTTGTGCTGTTCCAATTTACGCAAATGGAAATAAAAGTGTAATTTCAAAAATTTTCTGGAGAAATACTTCATTTTCTGGAAGAATTTCAAGGATTCCAACACTTTCAGCCATAACTGTACGTGGTCAATAATTGTTGGAAAAGTTTAAACACGTTATAGTTACATAAAAAGTTGTCCACAAACTCTACCTCCACAAGTTGAAGTATTTAAAGCTATGGAATGGCGAAGGAATTATACCGCAGACCTAATTAGTAAAGAAATGATCGTGAAATGAATGCCTTAATTGTCCCGCCCGGTTAACCGATTTGGGAGACAGGGCATTACAAATGCTATCACATCTAATGCACATATAGGGTTTCAGGATTTTGACTGTATTCCACAATGATAGCCAAATGATGATATATAATGTGTTTTTAATTTTGATCCATCGGACATCAGTTCTTCTTATGTTCCAGATGTTTAATATTTGTCATATGAATAGTAGCAATTACTTATTTGAGTATTTGTCTTTCTCGGTTCCCACTGATTTGCAGATATTCTGTGGTTTTCCTTTCCTGCTGCTAGAATCAGGTGATGTTTCTCCACTTCATGGTTCTCCTTTCGTAATTTGGTTCTTACTAATCAAGAAATCTTTCCACCTATGCAAGTATTTTGTCTGTTCCTCAATAATTGTACTGGTATTTGCAGAACACTTACCTATGCCCACAACTTCCTCAAGGCTGGTTGGATTGATTCAACACCCTCTCCACCTACACATCCCATGACTTATGGTGGCTCTTATGTTTTGTTGAATATTCTAGTTATAATTTTCTAATGAGGGTTAAAAATTAAGAATTGTCACCATTTATAGGCAATTACTGTGTTCCTTGGCACTGTATTTCCCCTGCATGCTGCATGGTTAAACACGTATTGTATAAATCAGTAATAATAAATAATTTCACACGAAATCCCAAAAATGGGTTGGATAAAATTGATGGCACCTTTCCAAAATTGTGTGCAAACAACTTTGTTTCAAGCATGTGATGTTCGTTCAAACTCACCTGTGGCAAGTAACAGGTGTGGGCAATATGAAAATCACACCTGAAACCAGATAAAAAGGGGAAGTTGACTCCATTTTTTTTATTGTGTATCTGTGTGTTCCACGCATGGAGAACAGAAAAAGGAGAAGAGAACTGTCTGAGGTCTTGAGAACCAAAATTGTTGAAAAATATCAACAATCTCAAAGTTACAAGTTCATCTCCAGAGATCTTGATGTTCCTTTGTCCACAGTGCACAACATAATCAAGAAGTTTACAACCCATGGCACTGTAGCTAATCTCCCTAGACATGGACGGCAGAGAAAAATTGATGAAAGGATGCAATGCAGGATAGTCCAGATGGTGGATGAGCAGCCCCAATCAAGTTTCTGCAGGATCAGGGTGCACCCGTGTCATCTCAAACTATTCGTCGACATTTGAATGAAATGAAACGCTATGGCAGGAGACCCAGGAGGAACCCACTGATGACACAGAGACATAAAAAAGCTAGACTGCAGTGTGCCAAAATGTACAAGAGGAAGCCAAAATCCTTCTGGGAAAGCGTCTTGTGGACAGATGAGACCAAGATAGAGCTATATGGTATATGGTAAAGCACATCATTCTGCTGTTTACCGAAAACGGAATGAGACCCACAAAGAAAATAACAATACCTGCAGTCAAATATGGGGGAGGTTCAAAGATGTTTTGGGGTGTTTTACTGCCTCTGGTGCTGGGTGCCTTGACTGTGTGCAAGGCATCATAAAATCTGAAGATCACCAAGAGTATTTTGTGACGCAATGTAGTACTCAGTGTCAGAAAGCTGGGTTTGCGTCCTAGGTCATGGGTCTTCCAGCAGGACTATGATCCCAAACATACTTCAAGAAGCATCCAGAAATGGATGGAAACAAAGCGCTGGAGAGTCCTGAAGTGACTTGCAATGGGTTCGGATCTAAATCCCATTGAACACCTGTGGAGAGATCTTAAAAAAGTTGCAGTTTGCAAAAGAAGAGTGGTCCAAAATACCAGTTGAGAGGTGTAAGAAGCCTGTTGATGGTTATAGGAAACGACTGATTGCAATTATTTATTCCAAAGGGTGTGCAACTAAATATAAAGTTGAGGGTGCCAACAATTTTGTCCAGTCTAGTGTGAAATTATCTCCAATTTGCCTTTTTTCTGTTTTTTTTTTTTTGTGTTTTTCTAATACGCACAAAGGAAATAAACATGTATAACAAAACATGTGGAATTTCAATAATTTTCTGGGACAAATACTTCATTTTCCGGAACAATTTCAGGGGTGCCAACACTTTTGGCCATGACTAAGTGAGTAAAATAAATTAATGACCTTTTTTTTTTTTTTTTTTTTTTTATTAAAAATGCTTCACTACATGTGCTCTCTTATCCAACATGTGAATGAAGCAGCTCTCTCCATCCCTCTCACAGCAGGATAGTTTCAGCATGGTCTCAAGTACCAATCAGCTATATAGAAGCAAAATTATCACTCAATATTTCTGAACCTCAGGAAATTGCCAATGCCATGCTATATTTTATTTATGCTTTTTTTATAAGGCTATTTTTGATCTGGTGTATATTTTTTTTACTTTAACGCTCAAAAAGGTTTTTATAAATTAGAGAAATAAGCATACGCGGGCAAACATATGTCCCCAGCATTTGGGAAAAGGACAAATTTCATGTTATAAAATGATATTTAGCCAAATAAGACAATAGGGTTTAAATGGAACCCGCCACTTCGAAACTCGCTATTTAAGTGTATAAATAGTGGCTACAGCTCACAGCTCTGTGACTAGCAGCTGTAAGCATGCCCCAGTGACCGCTCGCTCTGCACAAACACACTGAAGAGCAAGCTGTCAATCAAACTGCCAGGGTGTGCTTACAGACGCCACTCACAGTATAGTAAATAGTGACTGTAGCCGATCCAGCCTCGGCCTCTATACCTGAAAGCCGGCAGCTCCTGGGAAAAAAACTATTTAATTTTCTCCCAGGAGCTGCACTGTCAGGAAGACAGCTGGACAGTAGGAAAACACCAGTTACCTGCACATTAACGACAAATCTATGCAGGTAAAAAGGGTTTTCCGAGTTGACTAGTTTCCACCAAAATAGTAAAATCGTAACTAAAGAGGTTCTCAATAAAGACAGGAAGAAAAACGGCTATTATTTTTCCAGAAATAGCCACACACCTGTCCATAGGTTATGTCTGGTATTGCAATCAGACAAAAACAACAAAAAAGCCATAGCTAAATTTGTTGACTCTCCTCAATATCTCAAGGCTGTATTTGCATTGCAGCTTGACGCAAGAGGCAGGTAACAAAGGAATGGGGGTGTTCTCTGGGCAATATTCTCACAGTACTGAATAATGATGTTACATTACCTGAAGCATCTTACGCAATACATTGTGAAATGATTGACTTTTAACCAAGAATTCGAAAGTTCAAAGACGAAAAAAAAGACAGCACTGGATATCTGCAAGAGTTACGACACCTCACACCAACACAAACAGTAAACCTGGAGACTGCGTACATGTCAAGGCGAGAAGATATTTTTAGTGAAAGTTTGTACCCTGGAGCAAGTTTCTGTGAAAGAACAGAACTGTGCATAACGCATATTTCCAAGAATAATGGCAGAGCTGTGAAGCTATTTCTTTCATTCATCTGTAACACCTTCAGATATCTTGTTACATGAGTGAGGTCCTTACACTGAATCCCACCAAGGAGATGATCTCAACTGCTGGCCTGGGAAGCAAGAATCCTTCCAGAGCCTACCATCCGGACATCCACCAAATGGATTTAGAGATCCCCTAAACTAACACCACACCTGCTGCCATTCTTTACAATGGATCAAAATTTAAAGCGCGACTTAAAACAACAAGTTTTTCAAGTGGAAACCACTTCAAAAAATGCTCCTTCTTTGGGGAGTTTTTGAAAGAGTTTATATGTTCACGATAAGTTTTGGAAGAGTTTATGTTCCTGAAGCAGGAAACAGTGCCTGGTTTGGAGCAGATTCCATCAGGCGCAGTTTCAAATAAGTCATATGCACTTTTTTTTTTTCCCTACCAGGTGTTTTTTAAAACCTGAAACGGAAAAAAAGACAATGCTCAAAACACTGAACATATGAATAGCAAAGAGGTTTTTTAATAGAAAAGAATAGGCTACGTGTACACACAGGTTTTCGAGGAGTTTTTGGAGCAGAAACTATCTATGTTCTCCTTCAAATCTTTAAACTTTTCAAAAACTTTTGAGTTTCTGCCCTGAAAATGTAGCAAAAAGACTCAATGTGCACAGAGCCTAAGACTTCCCCATAACAAAGCAAATATTATTCAAAATTGCTACCCAAGCTGACTTATTAAATTTAGGTCAAAATTTCCATAGCTGCATTTCCAATTGAGAGGGTTAGGAATTTTTTTTTTTTACATCCAGCAAAATGGCGCCGGTGCAGTAACCGCTATCGGAAAGCAATTTTGCTGGATGTAAAAAGTGTTTTTCCTAACCCAACATAGTATATGCATTATGGAAAATAGGAGGCAGGTCAGCGAAGGATCAGTGAGCCGTCATAAGAGCATACAGATGAATATGTAAGCAGAGCACCAGATAGAGCGCCCCCACAGGCCGCCCCGAAGCACCAGAATCTCATTAACTGAAAACTGCAATCAAAGATTACACAAGAACCACAGGACGGATTTCATCAACCAAGGTATCATATTACTCAGTGTAATGTCACCCACCTGACAGTGTATGTAGTTTACTGAGCACAATCCTGCTGACAGGTTCGCTTTGAGTTGAAGGTGGCAAGAATTTTGTCCAGCCCATTTTTGGGGTTTTGTGTGAAATTATGTCCAATTTGTCTTTTTTTTCTCAGTTTTTTTGTTTTGTTCCAATATACAAAAAGGAAATAAATGTGTGTATGACAAAACATTTGTAATTGTAATAATTCTCCCAACACTTTTGGTCATGACTGTAGAAGTGTTTAAAAAACAAGTTTAATTGAGCCGGCTCTCCCTGTCTGCAGTCACTGGAGTGCTGTAAATCAATGCTCCGGCGCAGCATACCCTTGCAAATGAAACGGACATCCCGATGTGTGCAGGGAGAGCAGGTAGGCGGAAAATAAGCTGTCCCTCTTCTCCTTCCTGCACACGCCGGGATGTGAGTTAAACTGCTGTATGTGCACAGTGACTCCACCAGCAGAATAGTGAGTGCAGCTCTGGAGGATAATACAGGATGTAACTCAGGATCAGTAATGTAATATATGTACACAGTGACTGCACCAGCAGAATAGTGAGTGCAGCTCTGGAGTATAATACAGGAGGTAACTCAGGATCAGTACAGGATCAGTAATGTAATGTATGTACACAGTGACTGCACCAGCAGAATAGTGAGTGCAGCTCTGGGGTATAATACAGGATGTAACTCAGGATCAGTACAGGATCAGTAATGTAATGTATGTACACAGTGACTGCACCAGCAGAATAGTGAGTGCAGCTCTGGAGTATAACACAGGATGTAACTCAGGATCAGTAATGTAATGTATGTACACAGTGACTGCACCAGCAGAATAGTGAGTGCAGCTCTGGAGTATAATACAGGAGGTAACTCAGGATCAGTACAGGATCAGTAATGTAATGTATGTACACAGTGACTGCACCAGCAGAATAGTGAGTGCAGCTCTAGGGTATAATACAGGATGTAACTCAGGATCAGTACAGGATCAGTAATGTAATGTATGTACACAGTGACTCCACCAGGAGAATAGTGAGTGCAGCTCTGGAGTATAATACAGGATGTAACTCAGGATCAGTACAGGATCAGTAATGTAATGTATGTACACAGTGACTGCACCAGCAGAATAGTGAGTGCAGCTCTGGGGTATAATACAGGATGTAACTCAGGATCAGTTATGTAATGTATGTACACAGTGACTGCACCAGCAGAATAGTGACTGCAGCTCTGAAGGATAATACAGGATGTAACTCAGGATCAGTACAGGATCAGTAATGTAATGTATGTATACAGTGACTGCACCAGCAGAATAGTGAGTGCAGCTCTGGAGTATAATACAGGATGTAACTCAGGATCAGTACAGGATCAGTAATGTAATGTATGTACACTGTGACTGCACCAGCAGAATAGTGAGTGCAGCTCTGGAGGATAATACAGGATGTAACTCAGGATCAGTACAGGATCAGTAATGTAATGTATGTACACAGTGACTGCACCAGCAGAATAGTGAGTGCAGCTCTGGAGTATGATACAGGATTTAAGTCATAATTAGTAAAAGATAAATAATGTATTCACTAAGAAAATAGACATAGAGGCCAGCTATTCGGTGCTACAATTATCTGTTGACCTTGTATATAAAGCTTCAGACCTCCCCCTGGGGATGAAGTGTTAAACATTCCCGCATAGTGAAGGGCTATGAGTGAAGCTGTTGGCAGCTGGTGACAAACCTGCCATGTAACCTCTATTATAAGAAAGGTATAAATAGAACTCTCACTACAGTTTTGTGGTAATTTCCTGTACGATGTGGTTGTGCACCCACTCCTGTCAGCGGCTGAATCATAGCCTGCATTACACGGCCCCTCCACCTGCTTCGCTCTCTGTTGTGATAAAGTGGGAGCTACTTACAGTCATATGAAAAAGTTTGGGCACCCCTATTAATCTTAAGCTTAATGTTTTATAAAAATTGGTGTTTTTGCAACAGCTATTTCAGTTTGATATATGTAATAACTGTTGGACACAGTAATGTTTCTGCCTTGAAATGAGGTTTATTGTGCCAACAGAAAATGTGCAATCTGCATTCAAACAAAATTTGACAGGTGCATAAGTATGGGCACCCTTATCATTTTCTTGTTTTAAATACTCCTGCCTACTTTTTACTGACTTACTAAAGCACTTTTTTTGGTTTTGTAACCTCATTGAGCTTTGAACTTCATAGCCAGGTGTATGCAATCATGAGAAAAGCTACTTAAAGTGGCCACTTGCAAGTTGTTCTCCTGTTTGAATCTCCTCTGAAGAGTGGCATCATGGGCTCCTCAAAACAACTGTCAAATGATCTGAAAACAAAGATTATTCAACATAGTTGTTCAGGGGAAGGATACAAAAAGCTGTCTCAGAGATTTAACCTGTCAGTTTCCACTGTGAGGAACATAGTAAGGAAATGGAAGAACATAGGGACAGTTCTTGTTAAGGCCAGAAGTGTCAGGACAAGAAAAACATCAGAAAGGCAGAGAAGAAGAATGGTGAGATCAGTCAAGGACAATCCTCAGACCACCTCCAGAGAGCTGCAGCATCAACTTGCTGCAGATGGTGTCACTGTGCATCGGTCAACTATACAACGCACTTTGCACAAGGAGAAGCTGTATGGGAGAGTGATGCGAAAGAAGCCGTTTCTGCAAGTACGCACAAACAGAGTCGGCTGAGGTATGCAAAAGCACATTTGAAGAAGCCTATTTCTTTTTGGAAGAAGGTCCTGTGGACTGATGAAACCAAGATTGAGTTGTTTGGTCATACAAAAAGGCGTTATGCATGGTGGCAAAAAAACACAGCATTCCAAGAAAAACACTTGCTACCCACAGTAAAATTTGGTGGAGGTTCCATCATGCTTTGGGGCTGTGTGGTCAATGCCGGCACTGGGAATCTTGTTAAAGTTGAGGGACGCATGGATTCCACTCAGTATCAGCAGATTCTTGGCAATAGTGTTCAAGAATCAGTGATAAAGTTGAAGTTACGCAGTGGATGGATCTTTCAGCAAGACAATGATCCAAAACACCGCTCCAAATCTACTCAGGCATTCATGCAGAGGAACAATTACAATGTTCTGGAATGGCCATCCCAGTCCCCAGACCTGAATATCATTGAACATCTGTGGGATCATTTGAAGAGGCTGTCCATGCTCGGCGACCATCAAACTTAACTGAACTGGAATTGTTTTGTAAAGAGGAATGGTCAAAAATACCTTCATCCAGGATCCAGGAACTCATTAAAAGCTGCAGGAAGCGACTAGAGGCTGTTATTTTTGCAAAAGGAGGATCTACTAAATATTAATGTCACTTTTCTGGTGAGGTGCCCATACTTATGCACCTGTCAAATTTTGTTTGAATGCAGATTGCACATTTTCTGTTAGTACAATAAACCTCATTTCAAGGCAGAAACATTACTGTATCCAACAGTTATTACATATATCAAACTGAAATAGCTGTTGCAAAAACACCAATTTTTATAAAACATTAAGCTTAAGATTAATAGGGGTGCCCAAACTTTTTCATATGACTGTATGTCACTTTCAGCTTGAGCATTAGACATTCTGCAGAAACGCTGTCACTCAGTGATATCAGCGCATCGTAATGTTCTGCAAGTCTGTTAATAAGTTTGTTACTAAGTTGGTTAAAAAAAAGCTAATTTTCCACCTTTAATGTCACCCATAATCTGTATAAATCCATTGAGAAACGAACTGAAGTCATTTTGAGGATTGTGGATGTGGTTCTGTTCAGAATTAACCAATCACATTTACAGTCATGTTACACATCTGTCAGTACATGGCTGCCGTCAATTACAGGTATTGTGATTAACCCCATATAAAGTTTTGCTGTTGCAATAGGATTTTCCTGACATTTTCACAGTTGTATTTTGCAGAAAAAGTCATAATCTGTAAACATCTTACAACACAGCAAGGGGATCTCATTGTTGAAAGTAATAATTCAGAAGAAGGGTACAAAATTTCCAAGGTATTAGACATGATACCATGAAATACTGTGAAGACGTACAGTACAGACCAAAAGTTTGGACACACCTTCTCATTTAAAGATTTTTCTGTATTTTCATGACTTTGAAAATTGTACATTCACACTGAAGGCATCAAAACTATGAATTAACACATGTGGAATTATATGCTTAACAAAAAAGTGTGAAATAACTGAAAATAGGTCTTATATTCTAGGTTCTTCAAAAGTAGCCACCTTTTGCTTTGATGACTGCTTTGCACACTCTTGGCATTCTCTTGATGAGCTTCAAGAGGTAGTCACCGGAAATGGTTTTCACTTCACAGGTGTGCCCTGTCAGGTTTAATAAGTGGGATTTCTTGCCTTATAAATGGGGTTGGGACCATCAGTTGTGTTGTGCAGAAGTCAGGTGGATACACAGCTGATAGTCCTACTGAATAGACTGTTAGAATTTGTATAATGGCAAGAAAAAAGCAGCTAAGTAAGGAAAAACGAGTGGCCATCATTACTTTAAGAAATGAAGGTCAGTCAGTGCAAAAAATTGGGCAAACTTTGAATGTGTCCCCAAGTGCAGTTGCAAAAACCATCAAGCGCTACAAAGAAACTGCCTCACATGAGGACCGCCCCAGGAAAGGAAGACCAAGAGTCACCTCTGCTTCTGAGGATAAGTTTATCCGAGTCACCAGCCTCAGAAATTGCAGGTTAACAGCAGCTCAGATTAGAGACCAGGACAATGCCACACAGAGTTCTAGCAGCAGACACGTCTTTACAACAACTGTTAAGAGGAGACTTTGTGCAGCAGGCCTTCATGGTAAAATAGCTGCTAGGAAACCACTGCTAAGGACAGGCAACATTCAGAAGAGACTTGTTTGGGCTAAAGAACACAAGGAATGGACATTAGACCAGTGGAAATCTGTGCTTTGGTCTGATGAGTCCAAATTTGAGATCTTTGGTTCCAACCACCGTGTCTTTGTGCGACGCAGAAAAGGTGAACGGATGGACTCTACATGCCTGGTTCCCACAGTGAAGCATGGAGGAGGAGGTGTGATGGTGTGGGGGTGCTTTGCTGGTGACACTGTTGGAGATTTATTCAAAATTGAAGGCATACTGAACCAGCATGGCTACCACAGCATCTTGCAGCGGCATGCTATTCCATCCGGTTTGCGTTTAGTTGGACCATCATTTATTTTTCAACAGGACAAACACACCTCCAGGCTATGTAAGGGCTATTTGACCAAGAAAGAGAGTGATGGGGTGCTACGCCAGATGACCTGGCCTCCACAGTCACCAGACCTGAACCCAATCGAGATGGTTTGGGGTGAGCTTGACCGCAGAGTGAAGGCAAAAGGGCCAACAAGTGCTAAGCATCTCTGGGAACTCCTTCAAGATTGTTGGAAGACCATTACCAGTGACTACCTCTTGAAGCTCATCAAGAGAATGCCAAGAGTGTGCAAAGCAGTCATCAAAGCAAAAGGTGGCTACTTTGAAGAACCTAGAATATAAGACATATTTTCAGTTGTTTCACACTTTTTTGTTAAGTATATAATTCCACATGTGTTAATTCATAGTTTTGATGCCTTCAGTGTGAATGTACAATTTTCAAAGTCATGAAAATACAGAAAAATCTTTAAATGAGGTGTGTCCAAACTTTTGGTCTGTACTGTACCTTAAATTTGGCACAATAGTGACATTACCCAGAACTCTTCTCTTCATTGCCCAGTCCCTCAAATATTGATAAGAAAAAAAACAAAAAGAAAATTGGACCACAAGGCTGCCAAGAGGCCTACAGCAACATTACAGGAGCTGCAGAAATTTCTGGCAAGTAGTGGCTGTGCACTACATGTGACAACAATCTCCTGTATTCTTCATATATCTTGCCTGTGCAGTAAAGTGGCAAGATGGAAGCCTTTTCTTACAGAGAAAACCATCCAAGCCCGACTATGTTTTTCTAAAACTTATATCATGCCTGCCAAAAGCACGTGGAAAACATGTTATAGTCTGATGAGGTCAAGGTTGAACTTTTTGGCCATAATTCCAAAAAGTATGTTTGGTACAAAGCCAACACTGCACATCCGCTAAACAACACCATATACCCACAGTGAAGCATGGTGGAGGTAGCATTATGGGTCTGTTTTTCAGCAGCTGGAACTGGGGTTTTAGTCAAGGTGGAGGGAATTGTTAACAATACCAAATATCAGTCAATTCTGCATCAAAATCTTCAGGCCTCTGCCAAAAAGCTGTAGATGAATTTCACTTTTTAGCATGCCAACATCCCTAAGCGACTTCCAAATCAACAGAAGAATGGTTTCACCATAAAAATATCAAATTTTAGGAATTGCCAAGCTGGAGCCCAGACTTGAATCTGTGGGTGACCTCGCAATCTGACAGATGTGGATCTATTGCAAAGAAGAAAGGGCAAAGATTGTCAATTCTAGATGTGCCATGCTCATAGACTCCTACCCAAAAACACTGAATACTGTCATAAATTCAAAGGAGATTTTAACAAAGTATTAGTTTAAGGGCGCATACCCTTCACCATAAAAAAATATCGGTCTGATGTTGTTCCTGAAGAGTCAGATCTAGTCATGCAAGTGGCATGTGATTTTCATGCGAGTACAATGCGATTTTTCTCGCCTAGCATCCGAATGACATGCGAATGCAATCCGTATGCAATAGGATTTTAACATTAGCTTTTACATAGAGTAATTCTCTGTCATTTAAAGATAATTTTCAAAGGAAATATTCTTCTAATCATAGATAGATAGATCAGAGAGATCTAAATAAGTGAGATTTATAATCATTGCTTTGTGTTTGTAGCTTACTGTACAAGTATTTTCACGGCGCTCGCACTGACATCATTGAGGTTAACGGAGTTCATTGGCTATGAACTCCGCTCACCTTTCCCCCGTCACCGCAAGCCCCCGCAGCTCAGTGTCTCTGCTGGATGGCAGGCTGAATGCTCGCATCATGCAAACATTCAGCCTGCCATCTAGAAGAGGCAGAGCTAAAAGCATCAAGGGACATATGGATTATCTTCTCATCGGACAGGTGAGGATTATGTTGGTTTATTAATTTTATTCTTTTGCAGAGGACATTGGCTTCAGTGGATTATCATTACGTCAGACAGGTGAGGATTATGTTGGTTTATTATTTTTATTCTTTTACAGGGGACACTGGCTTCAATGGATTAGGCGTAAAGTTAATAGTAACTTTTTTTTGTTTAATTTCAATAAAGGAGTCTGTGTCATTATTTCAAATAAAGGACTTTATTCTGGGTGTTTTTTATTTACAATATGACTATGGGGTTAGTAATAGGGGCGTTTTATAGACGCCTCTCCATTTCTAACTCCTGGGCTTAATGTCAGCTGCCAATACAAAGCTGACATCAACCCAAACCCTATTACCCCACTTGCCAACGCACCAGGGCAAGTGAGAAAAGCGGAGGCTAAGCGTCAGAATTGGTGCATCTCATGGATGTGCCTTTTCTGGGACAGCTGAGAACTAATGTTTGTAGTCTGGGAGGGGGCCAATATCCATGGCCCCTTCCTAGGCTATTGATATAAGCCCCTAGCTGTCTGCTTATCCTTTGCTGGTTGTTAAAATAGGAGTGACCCCACATCATTTTTTTGGGGTCCTCCATTTTAATAACCAGTAAAGGCTAAATATTTCTAGGTTATGAATAAGAAGTAGCACTTCGAAACGCGTCAACCAACACCTTGAATGCATCTCCCTTGGGACTATTTCCTCACATGATACACTTTTCCACATGTTTCTGTGGATTTTTTATTGAATTATATATTTTTTATGGATGAAATTTTCTTAATAAAAATATACATTTTATTGGAAGTGCTAGATCAACCTCCTTTGTTATAAAGGCTAAGTATACAGCTGTGAGCTGATATTAATATTTTGGGAAGCTCCATGGGTATTACCCCTTTCCCAGACTATATACATCAGCCCCCAGCTGGCCAATAAAATTTCAGGGGATCCCATGCCATTTTTTTCAGAAATGTATTCATTTATTAAATACATGTAGAGTGAGCTACACACTTTAATAATTTTATGTCACAGACATCTTTCTATCTATTCTATGTATCTATCTATTATATTCTGACTTGTCACGCTATGATTTTACTGTACGCGGCAGATGAAATGTTGGGTTTTCAAGAGACGTGTGCGGAAAAATCGAACGGCACTCGCATGGTCCGAGCTCCGCGCAATTTTTTTTTGCACCCATTGAATTGCATTGGCGAGTCTCGTCCGATATAAGAGGATAATCGCAGCATGGTGCGATTTTTATCTCAGTCAGATCTGAGAAAAAAAAAAATCGCAGATGAGCAGGGACTCATAGAATAACATTAGTCAGAGTACAATCCGATTTTTTTTATCAGATGGCATTCGTCCATTTTCCTCGCCGATGAGTAAGAGCCCTAAAGGTGTGCATATTTATACAACCACATTATTTTAGCTCTTTATTTTTCTTTTACCACCTGAAAAGTTTTCAGTCTATTTTTCAAGTTGGAAAAAGTTCTGAAATTATTCTTTTCTTGATTTTCTATTACATTACACAATAACCAGCCATTTCAACAGGAGTATGTAGACGTTTTACACCCACTGTATGTATGTATTCATTTTTCACTATTGAAACTTGGGTGATGGGGAAAATGGCAACTAGTCATGTCTTTAGTCACTGGCAGACCTAATCTGAAGCTTAGAAAAAGTAGCTCTGCAAAGGGAGTGGCAATTGTGATCAGCAGGTCCGATTTCCACTCTTCTATTCACTACACAGTGCTCATTTATTGTCTCTAAGTTTGTAGAAAATAATATTTCTATTTTATTATATGTTGCAGGTAATTATTTTTGATATTTAAGAACTTTCTTGGGGGCGGCCATATTGGAGACGCACACTTCTTTACTGTACTGCCTTAACATAGAGCGTGCTCATTTTCTTAATTGCAATGAATGAGAGCTAACTACCAAAAAAGATGGAGACCAGGGAGTTGAAGAGGACCTGCAGAATGAGCTATATCATTGCAATAAAGGATCTCGTCTGAGGCCAGGGACTCAATGGAGCGGCATACGTGTATTTTGTTCTTACCTCATTGTCATAAAATCCTACAGCCTCTGCTGATTCTGCCCCATTCTACGCAGCAAAGCTGAAAAGTAAGCTGCCGGAAGCAGAAAATATCTAATGGCCAGAATAAAATATTTCAATGTTTTGTGTGATTTCATGTATAAAAACCAAACCCCCCAAAAATTGTACAAACTAAAAATCAGATTTATTAATACATAATGTTTTGATATTTTATGTTGTTAATCCAAGATCATTTTGATTCTTTCACAATGCACAATCAAAAGTTCGATTAGGATTATTATTATTTTATTTTTTAACTTGGGTCACAGGTTCTTGCATATAATTATCAGTCTTATCACGATCTTACATAGGGGCAGATGTGTCCCGTTCGGGTCACTACTCACTATTACCTTCTCATTCCCCAAAAGGGCAAATGAAACGGGCGGTCCGAAGCAGTCCTTTAATTCCTTCTTCATTAATAAACTAGAAGTTTCTCACTCAATTACCATGAACCAGTTTTACGTGTTCCAAGGTAAATACTCTAAAAATGTACTATGGTTATTGCCGTAAAGCAGGGATGTCAACTCAAACACACAGAGGGCCAAAATGAAAAACTTGGACAAAGTCGGAGGCCAACCAGTATACAGCGTAATGGGCCCCACATAGTCCTCCATACAGAATAATGGGCCTCATAGTCCTCCATACAGAATAATGGGCCCCACATAGTCCTCCATACAGAATAATGGGACCCACATAGTCCTCCATACAGAATAATGAACCCACATAGTACTCCATACAGAATAATGGCCCCACATAGTCCTCCATACAGTATAATGGGCCCCACATAGTCCTCCATACAGAATAATGGCCCCACATAGTCCTCCATACAGAATAATGAACCCACATAGTCCTCCATACAGTATAATGGGCCCACATAGTCCTCCATACAGAATAATGGGCCCCACACAGTCCTCCATACAGAATAATGGCCCCACATAGTCCTCCATACAGTATAATGGGCCCCACATAGTACTCCATACAGAATAATGGCCCCACATAGTCCTCCATACAGTATAATGGGCCCCACACAGTCCTCCATACAGAATAATGGGCCCCACTTAGTCCTCCATACAGAATAATGGCCCCACATAGTCCTCCATACAGTATAATGGGCCCCACATAGTCCTCCATACAGTATAATGGGCCCCACATAGTCCTCCATACAGTATAATGGGCCCCACATAGTCCTCCATACAGTATAATGGGCCCCACATAGTCCTCCATACAGAATAATGGCCCCACACAGTCCTCCATACAGAATCATGGGCCCCACATAGTCCTCCATACAGTATAATGGGTCCCACATAGTCCTCCATACAATATAATGGGTCCCACATAGTCCTCCATACAGTATAATGGGTCCCACATAGTCCTCCATACAGTATACACTGTGTTCCAAATTATTATGCAAATATTTTCTCAGATTTTCCCAAATTACCTATATGAATTGCAGTCATTGTAATTTTCCAGTCAAATAACTATTAGAGTACAATTGAAAGTTTTTTGTACAAACTGCCTATGATAACAGTATATTTTTAAAAAAATAAAACACTCAAACTGCACTCAAAATGCATGTTCCAAATTATTATGCACAGCAGAGTTTTCAACCTTTTCATTTTAATAAAAAACAAAAAAATGGTCATTGTTGAAATTATAAGCATTAGCAAGTTATTACACACTGAAATCAAACAGTTTTCAACTCAAAACTTTATTCTAGGTGATGTTACATTTGCACATAGGACCCCTTGTTCGAAAGGAGCTTCTGAACTCTCTCGTCCATTGAATTTGTCAGGTTTTGGATGGTTTCTGCTTCAATTGTTTTGCATGAGGACAGAATACAATCCCAGAGCTGTTGCTTAGATGTGAACTGCCTCCCGCCATCATAGACACTCCTTTTGATGATGCTCCAGAGGTTCTGAATGGGGTTGAGATCAGGGGAGCATGGGGGTCACACCATAAGTTTGTCCCCTTTTATGCCCATATCAGCCAGAGATGCAGATGTTTTATGTGCAGCATGAGACAGTGCATTATCATGCATGAAAATGTTCTTGCTGCGGAATGCACGGTTCTTCTTCTTGAACCATGGAAGGAAGTGCTGTTTGAGAAACTCCACATACATTATGGAGTTTATCTTTACCCCTTCAGGGATCCTAAAAGGGCCGACAATCTCTCTCCCCACGATTCCAGCCCAAAACATTACTCCACCTCCTCCTTGTTGGCGCCATAGCCGTGTTTGCATGGGGTGTCCATCAACCAGCCATCCTCCACTCCATCCATCTGGACCATCGAGCGTTGCACGGCACTCATCGGTGAACAAAACACTTTTGAAGTCAGTCTTCATGTATTGTTTGGCCCACTGGAGCCGTTTCTGCTTGTGTGCAGTGGATAGAGGAGGTCGACAGGATGGCTTACGCACAGCTGCAAACCTCTGAAGGACCCTGCATCTTGTTGTTCAGGGGACGTTGGAGGCACCAGCAGCTTCAAAAACTTGTCTGCTGCTATGACGAGGCTTTTTTACCGCTGCTCTTTTAACCTGATGTAATTGCCTGTATTAAAGAGTCCTCAATTTTCCCTTATCAGCACGCACATGTGTGATACTGTGAATCAGCTACATACTTCTTGATTGTGCGATGATCACGATGAAGTGTCTTGGCAATGTTGATTGTAGTCATGCCTTGACCTAAACACTCCACAATTTGTTGCTTCTCAGCAGCCGACACATCCTTTTTCTTTCCCATTTTGGCAGAAAATGTAGGCTGCTTAATAATGTGGGACAGCCTTCTTAAGTAGTCTTGCTTTTCATTGGACACACCTGCCAAACTAATTAGCACAGGTGTCTGCAATTGCTTACAGTGATATAAAGAGCCCTGACACACATCACCATCAATGAGTTTAACTGACAAACAAAAAAATTCTTACCTTATCACTCCTAAACACTTTTTGCATAATAATTTGGAACACAGTGTAATGGGCCCCACACAGTCCTCCATACAGAATAATGGCCCCACACAGTCCTCCATACGGAATAATGGTCCCCACACAGTCCTCCATACGGAATAATGGTCCCCACATAGTCCTCCATACAGAATAATGGTCCCACATAGTCCTCTATACAGAATAATGGTCCCACATAGTCCTCCATACAGAATAAGGAGCCCCACATAGTCCTCTATACAGAATAAGGAGCCCCACATAGTCCTCCATACAGAATAAGGAGCCCCACACAGTCCTCCATACAGAATAATGGCCCCACACAGTCCTCCATACGGAATAATGGTCCCCACACAGTCCTCTATACAGAATAATGGTCC
Organism: Phyllobates terribilis; assembly: GCF_046119375.1. Lineage (NCBI taxonomy): Eukaryota > Metazoa > Chordata > Amphibia > Anura > Dendrobatidae > Phyllobates > Phyllobates terribilis. Next base: position 750,579,951 of record NW_027362764.1, on the reverse strand, counting down.
CACATAGTCCTCCATACAGAATAATGGTCCCACATAGTCCTCTATACAGAATAATGGTCCCACATAGTCCTCCATACAGAAAAATGGTCCCACTTAGGGGTGGTGGTTCTGGTGTTGGGGGCCAAATATAAATCAGCCTGCGGGTCAGATTTAGCCCCCAGGCCAGAGTTTGACATGTATGCGGTAAAGGAAACAAGAAGCGGAAATGCAAAAACTTCTTAACTTTATTAACAAATGTTTTCTTTTTTTCAGAACTTAAATAATCAGAGTAGTCGATGTTCCTCCACCTCTTCTCTTACCGCACGGTGGCACAATGTATCGCTGGACTATAGGCTAGCCCTTGTTTTCTTTGGGATTCAATGCTTAGTCTGTCTTTGCTTCTTGTGTATATCAAGGGCTCTTCTGAGTGCATTGTCTGGCACAAGATCCGTTGTGTTCATGTCGATTACGTCACAGCCGATTTTTGGACACCTATGAAAACCGTGCAGAATGGAACGATTGTAAATCCTTTATACTGTGTACAGTAGAAAAAGTAAATTACAGTACGTAAAAGGTCTGAAACATTAACTTATTATTATCTCTGATGAACAAAGTATTTTCTAATGTCACTAGAGATGAAGAAAAAGATTCACATGATCCTAGTCTGGTGTCCACTTCGGTACTCCGCAGCAGCCAAACCAAGCCAGTACGAACTTACTTGGCAGACACTTGAATGCCGGCAAGACTCCTTTACAATGTCTCTACAACGTCATGACCTTGCGGGAGGCCTAGTGATCTCAAGAAGCCCCTAGGATGCAGACATTCGAGTGATGTCGAGTTAGTTTGCACTGCTCTGGTTCAGCGGTCTTCGGCTGATGGATTGCTCTTCTCCCACTCAAGATTCTGTGCAAGTGCCGGAATCATTGTATGTGGACGTCTCATGAGATGGGACAGCGCGGTAGGCTCCTGATGACGTTGCGGAAGCCGGCCTAAGAACAGAGAAGGCCTTCAGTCTGTAATTGACAGATCACTCTTCCCTTGCCCAAGATTCTGCGCAAGTGCCGGAATAATTGACTCTGGACAACTCATGAGACGGACAACGCAGGCGCAGTAGGCTCCTGATGACATTGTGGGAACCGGCCTAAGAACAGAGAGGGCCTTCAGTCTTTAGTTGACAGATCACTCTTCCCTTGCCCGAGATTCTGCGTATACGCAAAATCAATAACATGGGCTGTCTAATCAGACAAGAGACAACTCCAAGCATTGAGTCGGCACAGGAGGCGAATCATCGCCTGGGGTCATCTCACTAGAGGGGGACGCGCATGCGCAGAATATTAGGTCATCTCCCACAACACCACATCTGATAAGATGACCCCAGGAAATGATTTGATGTCTGTGCAGAATATTGGGCATGGGAAGAGAGAAGATTGATCTGTCAGTTATAGACTGATGGCTGAGGAAGAGCGGGCGGGGAAACGAGGAGACGGGCACGAGAGCTGGAAGTGCAGTGTCCGCCCACTACACTTGTGAATAAAACTTCAGAGATGGATTACTCTACAATTTCCAAAACTAAATACTACAAGAAAGGTTTGTATTTAATAGGCATTAAATGGACTTTATGAACAGCCTTTAGTTAGGGGTATAATCTCCTAATGACAGGTTCCCTTTAAAAGTTACAGACTCCTATCCTGGGGTCAAGTTTCCAAACATCAATCGGTTGTAAAAAAAATTCTGCACAAACCAAATTATAACAATGAGAAAACAAAAATATTACTATAACTTCTTGTTACTTACTCCATCTAGATCCAACACTGTACAATGCGTCCTCATCCTGCCGCTGACCTTCTCTGATCTTTGGGGTGCACCTCTGACACCATGTTTCCAGGCCTTAAAGGCCCATCCAGACAGCGATTCATTATTCAGTTAGTTAGCATCCATGCTCTTACTGAGCACGGCTACATCCTTTCTGATTTCCTATATCACCTGACAAATTCAGCTTTGCCTGGACTCCCTGACAAACTCAGCTTTGCCACTACATTAACTTTGCTATACTGCTGGGTTAGTTCTGCATTGGACTCTCTGACAAACATAGCTCAGAGTCAGTTCTTCTACAAACGCAACTATATTGCTCAGTCTACTCCACTGCCTTTTGGATTACAACTCTGCTTACATCAGTTGCTTTTGCTTCATTGTTTCTTGTGGTTCCAGTTCTGTTCTTCACACCCCACGTCCAGCCACAACAGCCTCCGTTGTCCCGGTCATAAACAGGGGACCCTCTCTATTAGGTTAACAGGCACCAATACAATGGTCGGAAAACCTATGGCCAGTCATTTCTGGGGGGGAGGGGTCACACTATGGCGACCATAATCTAGCACATGAAAGGAAAATGAACTAAAGCTTTAATTATGAGGAAGCAGCAAGAACATCATTCATTTCACTCAGATTTTTCTTCCATATAATTTCAAGAACGAAAACTCATTTTTGGGAACCCACCTGGCATTTTTAGACTTTTCGTGTTTGTTCTTAATCATCCGTACAATTGCATCTTTCTCGTACGAGTGACCGCATACTTTGTTTTTCACTGGGTTCTCCATTTCCATCTGCGATGAAACCACAGTTATAAATCAGAATGAGCAGCGGAAGATGGACGTGGTGCTGTCCAATAACCCTAATCTAATTCCAATTCTCCCTTTAAAGAGTATCCTATAATTTGCCATAAATATGTCATATTTTTACCCGGTGTAAATGTCGCTGTTCTCCTGAATCCGGAGATGTTTTTCTTTTGTTTCTGCTCCTCTCCGTTCCTGAGATATGGCCTCCTCTTCCCTGTGTATAAATCTAGTCTGTTCTTATCCAACTGGGTGTGTGCATCACCTAATCCATGTGGGCATTTTCTTGATGACCACGCCCAGTTGACTATATAGACTGGATTTATATACAGTGAAGAGGAGGTCATATCTCAGGAATGGAGAGGAGCAGGAACAAAAGAAAAACATCTCCGGATTCAGAAGAACAGCGACATTTACACCAGATAAGAAAAAATTACATACTTACGACAAGTGACAGATCCCCTAAGAAATGAAAGACTATCAGTTTCCTATGATACGTCATCCCATCACTACTAAGGCAGAAGATAATAAAGAACATCCATTTCTTGCACTTTTCTCTCCATGTCTTGACTATTTTCACCATATAGTTACATTCCACCTATGTTTCATGGTATGTAGTGAAAGATTTCTAAAACAAGACTGTGCACAGGTAAAAGGCAGTATACTGTATAACGGTATTGTATATTAATATACAGACTAATTCAGTAAACTATGGATTAGATAAGCCAATATACAAATATAAAGAAGGTCGCCAGTATGCAAAATACAAATGAACAGTTACCCCAGTGATCTATGAAGGTGTTGGAGACCTAGTATTAAACTTGTGCACAGATCTCTCCTTTTAGAAAGTGACAGTCACATGGTTACCTGTAAGTGCTAGGACGGTAGGGTTTCAGACTGACCACCCCACATCATTCGCTCCCAAACTTCTAACTTACAAGACCGTGCCTGGGAGGAATTTAAAGGAGGCTGCGATCGAGCGTGGGCCAGTTCGCCCAATTTTAAGTCAGTCGTACTGTCATAAATAACCAATCACAGTACTCGATCTTTCATCAGTGATAGGATCGCGATGTGGATATAGGGTAGCAGCCCAAAGAATGTGCGCACATGCACCTTCCAGAACTGTCGCAGCTGTTGGTTACTGGTTACCAGACTGCTTAAAGGGAATCCGTCACTTGGATCACCCCTCCTAAGCCGTCTAGATGAGCATACAGGACTTTGAAAGCTGAATAAAATGATACCTTGATATCTGAGATCCGATGTCTTATTCCAGAGAAATCCACATTTTTCTTATATGTAAATGAGCTGTTAAGATCTATGGGCCGGACATAGATCTCCCGGAGAATCTGCCTCTTATTTTATATGCAAGACAAAAATATATCTCATACCCTACCATAATTATATATAAATGTAAAGCAAAATTGCATAATAAATATAGGGTACTTAGTGAACTATTTTTGATCAAAAAAAGTATACAAGCCGTCCCACCAGCGGCAAGGTGACCCTAAATTGGGACGGTACCTATACTGCCTATATTAAAAACCTTACTGTATATCAAAGTTGAAGTAATGCATATAAAAGGGTAGACAAATAGGACCGGGTCCCAACTCCAGACCACCTAGGCCCGTGGTAAGGGTGTGGCATGCCCTTTGTTGAGCTGATTGGTATATATGTAGCTTACCACGGGCCTAGGTGGTCTGGAGTTGGGACCCGGTCCTATTTGTCTACCCTTTTATATGCATTACTTCAACTTTGATATACAGTAAGGTTTTTAATATAGGCAGTATAGGTACCGTCCCAATTTAGGGTCACCTTGCCGCTGGTGGGACGGCTTGTATACTTTTTTTGATCAAAAATAGTTCACTAAGTACCCTATATTTATTATGCAATTTTGCTTTACATTTATATATAATTATGGTAGGGTATGAGATATATTTTTGTCTTGCTTCTTTTTTGCTAGTGTGAACATGCCTCTGTTTCTTGTATGTCTGCCATCTTAGACCTCAGTTCACATTGTCTGGTTTTTTGACTTGTTTGCATTCTGTGCAATTTAAGGGTGTGGCATGCCCTTTGTTGAGCTGATTGGTATATATGTAGCTTACCACGGGCCTAGGTGGTCTGGAGTTGGGACCCGGTCCTATTTGTCTACCCTTTTATATGCATTACTTCAACTTTGATATACAGTAAGGTTTTTAATATAGGCAGTATAGGTACCGTCCCAATTTAGGGTCACCTTGCCGCTGGTGGGACGGCTTGTATACTTTTTTTGATCAAAAATAGTTCACTAAGTACCCTATATTTATTATGCAATTTTGCTTTACATTTATATATAATTATGGTAGGGTATGAGATATATTTTTGTCTTGCTTCTTTTTTGCTAGTGTGAACATGCCTCTGTTTCTTGTATGTCTGCCATCTTAGACCTCAGTTCACATTGTCTGGTTTTTTGACTTGTTTGCATTCTGTGCAATTTAAGGGTGTGGCATGCCCTTTGTTGAGCTGATTGGTATATATGTAGCTTACCACGGGCCTAGGTGGTCTGGAGTTGGGACCCGGTCCTATTTGTCTACCCTTTTATATGCATTACTTCAACTTTGATATACAGTAAGGTTTTTAATATAGGCAGTATAGGTACCGTCCCAATTTAGGGTCACCTTGCCGCTGGTGGGACGGCTTGTATACTTTTTTTGATCAAAAATAGTTCACTAAGTACCCTATATTTATTATGCAATTTTGCTTTACATTTATATATAATTATGGTAGGGTATGAGATATATTTTTGTCTTGCTTCTTTTTTGCTAGTGTGAACATGCCTCTGTTTCTTGTATGTCTGCCATCTTAGACCTCAGTTCACATTGTCTGGTCTCTTATTTTATATGAAAGGGGGGTGTTACTAGTGTGAGACATACTGATCAGGAGAGCAGACTGTCAGTCATTCCATGTCTCACACTGGTAACACCCCCCTTTCATTTAATATAATCTCTGGAGGCAGACTCTTGGGGAGATCTATGTCCGACCCATAGATCTTAACAGCTCATTTACATATAAGAAAAATGTGGATTTCTTGGGAATAAGATATCGGATCTCAGATATCAAGGAGTCATTTTATTCAGCTTCCTATGGCCTACATGCCCATATAGACGGCTTAGGAGGGTTGATCCTACTGACAGATTCCCTGTAACATTTTATTACATTTAGCTATAGAAAAACAAAATTATTATAATTACTGAGAGATGTTTTTGGCTGGACTATTGCTTTTAAAGTGTACCTGTCATTTCAGATAATTTTTTTTTTAGAATAAGCTGTTGTGTGTGTAACATGAGGGATAACTCTATTTCTTTAAATGTTACTTGTCTGTGACCAAGTGGTTGGAGGATTAGCTGCTATGATGTCTTCAATACACAGCACACACAGATATGAGCGACTTCTGCTCTCCTGTCTTTAGGTAGCACATTCGAAAGCATCATGGAAGATGTTATACCGCAGTACTGAGCAGTGCAGCTATGCATCCAGCACTGCGGTGAGAAAAAACACTTATTAGAAAGCAGAAGCAAAGCTTTGTGTGTCTCCACCTTTCTCTCTCTCCTCTGCATAGACCTCAATAGGCAGCTGTAATCTGATACCTCAGTGAACTGGAAGTCCATCTTTGTTTTGACCAAGAAGGATTTTAACTATAAGAAGTGGGTCATAAGTGAAGAAAAAAAGCATATTTCTCTAAAGAGATATATTACAAAGTTTCTTTGTAACAAAGTTACAAAGTAACAAAAAAAGTAAAAGTAACAAAGTTACTTGTTTGTAATACTTATTATTCAAGTGTGTTGAGAGTGACCATTTAAGCACTACAAGATACACATTTATGTCTACCTTTATAGTATAAATGTTGTGTATTCTGCATATACAGGAGGATTTATATCCTTGTGATAAATAAACACTTGGATATCTCAAAAACATTTGTCTAGTCTTCATAACATCACACAGGCCTTCATCTATAATGTAGTAACCACCTCCCCCTTAGGACTAAGTGAAGGCACATGGTTTCTAAAAAAGAGAGCGTCGATGAAGACTGGCCGTGAGTAGCTCTATGGTCTGCTGATGAGAGATAAATCTTTCTGAAACTTCAATGACCAGAAAATAGTTGCACTGATGATCACTGCTCTGGAGGTTAACGAACCTAAACGCGTTGTGCAATAGAAGTCTGGAGTGCAGCAATGCTTAGTGTGTGACATTTGGACCGGATGTTGATGTCCTATTCTACTGAAACCCATGTTAGTTTTCCATGTATGGAGACAGCTAATCCAGGCTCCCAACCAGTCCATTCTCCGAATCCAAGTGCGTCAAGGGGTTAAGTCGGATATTAGGTTTTCTTGTTACTTCTAGGCACAGGATTCAGGTTTTGTGTTTGTTTTTTTGTTAATTGATGCTCAACTCTTATAATCGAATAGATCATTAACCCTTTAAAGACCCGGACATTTTTCATATTTGCTCTTTAGTTTTTATTTTCTCCCTCTTCTTCCAAGAGCCATAACTTTTATATTTTTTCGGTGGACATTGCCGTATAAGGAACATTTTATTTATTTTTATTTTTTTTATGCTGGATAAATTGTAGTTTTGAACACCATCATTTATTTTGTCATATAATGTACTGGAAAAGTGGGGGGAAAAAACCCAAGTGGCCTGAAATAGTGAAAAAAAAACAAAAAACCCAAAAACCAAAAAACCTGTCATTTTGTTATTTGGGTTTTACTTTTATGTTGTTCATTGTGCGTTAACAATGACAAGGAAATCTGGTCATTGCGATGATACCAAACCTATAAAGACTTTTTTTTTTTATGGGTAAAAAGAAAACTCTGAAGCTTGTAAAGAAGAAAAAAAACAAAAAACTAAAATTGCTTTGTGTCACCATTTTTTGGGACCTGAAACAATTTTTTTCCCATCCACGGCGGCTTTACTATTGATTGATCAGCTGAATTTTTTTTCTTGATACCATTATCGGCTACAAAGACATTTAGATTTTATTTTTAGGGACCTGCGGTGACTGAAAAAACAGCAATTCTGGAGTTTTGATTTTTTTCTTCTTTAAATCATTTTATATTTTTAGAGATCAGAGTTTCAAGGACATAATAATACCAAATATATATTTTTTTTATATTTTACAATGAGGAAAAGAGGAGTAATTAACTTTAAAAAAATGTCTAACTTTTTTTTATAGTTTACTTTATTTTTTCGTCCCGCTAGGGAACTCAACCTGCAATTGTTTGATCGCTTATACCGCAATTCTCTCTTGTGTAACCTAAAATGGTACAAAAAACAAAAACAAACTACAGCTGGAAACATTAAAAAACAAACCTAATGGCGACAAAAAATAATTTTTTCTTTTTTTTTTTAAATTTCTGATTTTTTTGATGCCATTAAAATATTACATTTTTAAATAATATTTTACTTATTTAATTTTAATTATTAATAATATTATTATTATTATTATTATTATTAAACAAGTTTGGCATTAACATAATCATACTGACCTGGAGAAAATTGTTGCCAGGTCATATTTACTGCACAGTGAATGCAGTAAAAACTAAAGGAAAAAAATTAAATAAAATAAACAATGGCGGAATTTGTTTTTTTTTTTTTTTTCTGAATCATTTCATTTAACTTTGTATTTTTTTTCAGTCCATTATATGGTAAAATGAATTGTGTTATTTAAATGTACAACTCATCCAGCAAAAAAATAAGCCCTAATATGGCTATGCTGATGGAAAATTAAAAAAAGAAAAAAAAAATTAAGGCGGAGGAAAATAACTAAAGAGCAAAGTCAAAAACTGACTGTGTCCTTACGGGGTTAAAGAATTCGATAACCCCCTTCATGTACTATACCTGTGTTATGGGACAGGTGAAATTAGCAAAGGTCTGAGTGACCGCAATCTCTTCATCCTCATCCTCAAAGGCTGGATCGCTTGACTCCTGAGAAACGCCCACTAGGAGACAAAAAAAGGACAGTAGCATGAAACGTGTGCCCAATACCCTTCTGGGGAATTTTATATTTCTTTTTTATTTTTAATACTTAGATTAAAGATCCACAATAGAAATGCATATGAAACTCTCAGCAATCTGCTGTTTCTGAAGCCTTGCATTCATGTCTGCAGTCCGCTGGTCGCACTCTTTGGCTGACAAATTGGAGCCCCTAGTTGTCTTTAACAGTTGGGGCGTCTCAGAAGTTAGAAATGCCACCTAAGAGGTCATTCCCAATAAAAATAGGTAAGATAGGGGACAACTTACTGATAGCTACTTTAAAAACACAGTGATTGAGGCTCTGAAACCCCGAGAAAGGGTCTCTCCGCCCAGAGGAGGGCACGTTTGACCTCCACTTCATTCAATGTCTATGCTGGAGAAAGTGAAACACTGTACTCCGCTATTTCCCACTGACAATAAATGGAGCAGTGGTCGAGCATGGGCTCCTCCTCTCCACTTCAGAAGATCGGGGCTTTGCAACCAACGTCTTATCACTGGGGGGTTGGACCTCCAGGGATCAGCAGGTTATCGGTTGGGGATAACTTGTTTTATTTTTGGGAGGGATTGGGAATAATATCTTCCACTGCTATTATAACTTTAGCTGCAACGGTCCTGAGAAGATTTCCACTTCCGAGAAAGGTTGTCACTTCTCTCCACTCTTTAAGGGAATCTGTCAGCAGGTTTTTAATAGGTAATCTGAAAGCAGCATGATGTAGGGCAGAGACCCTGATTCCAGTGATGTATCATTTACAGGGCTGCTTAAATAATATGCGAATGGGGGTGGTAGTCTGTGCTGCCAATGTAGGACTCAAGAAACAAAGGACGATAGGGTAATTTGACCACAGGTTTATTCTCTACGCGTTTCAGAGTTGGACCAACTTCTTGCTCAGGAGAACTACAATGTCACTATTGTCCACGGTTTCTTAAGTCCTACATCAGCAGTGCAGCGCAACGGGATTTTGAGGGTGCTGCAGCAGCGGTTATACTTGATTCCTTAGTTGTGGGTCAAACAACCCTGTAAGGTGAGCAGTTCCCTCTCCCTCACCTTGATTTTCCTCCCTAGGAAAAGACCCTATTGCACTGGGTGTCTCTTTTCTCTCTAGTTACTGGGCTGCTTGGTGCAGTTTTGATAAAATCCCTGTTTTCTCTGCTGTAGATATTGCAGTCCTCAGAATGCTGAGCTGTGTATAACCCCGCCCACACTTCTGATTGGCAACTTCTTGTGTACACTGTTAGCAAGCTGCCAATCAGTGGTGGGGGCGGGGTTACACATAGCTTGACTGTCTGGCACAGGGCACCTAGTCCTGCAGTAATAATCCCCTGATGATAAAACACTGATTGTATTGAAACTACAGACTAGTAAGAGACACATCCCTAGAATCAGCGTTTCTTGCCTTATGTTATGCTTCTCTCAGATTAAATAGTAAAAACCTGCTGGCAGACTCCCTTTAACAGACGGCCATACTACACTCTTGTAGGTCCATGTGCCTCCTAGTGTAATGAAGGAGGAATCTAAATCTACACTCCATCCCGAGGCATGATGGGAGTGACATTGAGAATAAAAGTACAGGTGTAAACACGAACCTATATTTAAAAAAAGTCTTAACTGTTTAACTTCAGCCCATTTATTGCACCATTACTGCTAATGTGAGTTTTTAGTTAACCTGCCCTTTAAGCCTGTCAGTCCCTGTCTGATATATACCAGGTAAGTCACCTATATTTCCAGGTTTTCAGAAAGGTGCTTGCTCGAACAGTAATCACAGATAACACATCTTCAAAACAAGTTTGGTGTATGAGAATTACTGGCCCGTTTCCTGGAAGACCTTTGCTGTAGATAATCTAAAGCTTTGCAATTCTTCTCTGGGAAAAGTTAAGCAACCCTTTGTGCCCCGTCATGGTGAGCGGTCACAGGGGACATATTCTAGTCTTGTTGTGCAGCATTTTTATCTGGCCCGATGTCATTTCTTGTAAATGGTATTTTTCGAAAGAAAAAAATTTCAATGAATTGTTTACATTTTGCCTAAAGGAAAAAAACAATTATTTATAAAGACCTGAAATACAAATGATGAAATGTTCTGAATAAATGTGTTCATTCTACAAAAGGGTAATAGTCCTCCTCCATTATAACCCGAGGATAAATCTGGGGATTTCCTATCACCCACAGACTTGAATGGGGAGTGGACAGGTCTTGTTACTCTCCCAAAAAGTACACGAAACCCCTGCAAAAGAAGGAGTGGAGGAGAGGGCCTTATTCAGTCTATGCAGATACAGCCATAGCTCTACAGGTTAGACTGGAGGTTTGTCTGCAGCTGAAAGGGTCTGAAGGACTGGTGCTGGGTTGCTGAAGGGTGCTGGTTTCTCTTGGGGTCTGTTCAGTGTCAGACTGAAGAACATTGGGCCCACCAGAGGATTTGATTCTGAGGGATCACCTTTCTCCCCCGCTCAAAAGCCCCATAGCAGCTGCAAGGGTTGCGCTATGAACTCTCCTGAAGGAGAAGCCAGGGCCCACCCGAGGATTCTCCGGTTCTCTGGTGGGCCCGCCCAACCCTGGGTCTGTTGAAGGGGGATGATGCCAACAGGGGTCTGCTGACGGGTGCTGAGATTAGAAGGATTCTCCTGAAGGGTGCTGATGTCTAAAGCTAAAAGATACTGATGTCTGAAAAGATCTGTTGGAGAGGTCAGCAAAAGACTGCTGAAGGGTGCCGAGATCAGTAGGGTGCTGATGGAGGGTGCCGAGAGTCGTAGGATTCTGCTGAAGGGTGTTGAAGTCTACAGCCATCTGCAGAAGAATGTTGAAATTAACAGGGGCAGTTGAAAGATACTGACATCTGTAGGGATCTGTTGGAGAGGTCTGCTGAAAGCAGCAAAGGACTGTTGAAGGGCGCCGAGATTAGCAGGGTTCCGCTAAAGGGCGCCGAGATTAGCAGGGTTCCGCTAAAGGGCGCCGAGATTAGCAGGGTTCCGCTAAAGGGCGCCGAGATTAGCAGGGTTCCGCTAAAGGGCGCCGAGATTAGCAGGGTTCCGCTAAAGGGCGCCGAGATTAGCAGGGTTCCGCTAAAGGGCGCCGAGATTAGCAGGGTTCCGCTAAAGGGCGCCGAGATTAGCAGGGTTCCGCTAAAGGGCGCCGAGATTAGCAGGGTTCCGCTAAAGGGCGCCGAGATTAGCAGGGTTCCGCTAAAGGGCGCCGAGATTAGCAGGGTTCCGCTAAAGGGCGCCGAGATTAGCAGGGTTCCGCTAAAGGGCGCCGAGATTAGCAGGGTTCCGCTAAAGGGCGCCGAGATTAGCAGGGTTCCGCTAAAGGGCGCCGAGATTAGCAGGGTTCCGCTAAAGGGCGCCGAGATTAGCAGGGTTCCGCTAAAGGGCGCCGAGATTAGCAGGGTTCCGCTAAAGGGCGCCGAGATTAGCAGGGTTCCGCTAAAGGGCGCCGAGATTAGCAGGGTTCCGCTAAAGGGCGCCGAGATTAGCAGGGTTCCGCTAAAGGGCGCCGAGATTAGCAGGGTTCCGCTAAAGGGCGCCGAGATTAGCAGGGTTCCGCTAAAGGGCGCCGAGATTAGCAGGGTTCCGCTAAAGGGCGCCGAGATTAGCAGGGTTCCGCTAAAGGGCGCCGAGATTAGCAGGGTTCCGCTAAAGGGCGCCGAGATTAGCAGGGTTCCGCTAAAGGGCGCCGAGATTAGCAGGGTTCCGCTAAAGGGCGCCGAGATTAGCAGGGTTCCGCTAAAGGGCGCCGAGATTAGCAGGGTTCCGCTAAAGGGCGCCGAGATTAGCAGGGTTCCGCTAAAGGGCGCCGAGATTAGCAGGGTTCCGCTAAAGGGCGCCGAGATTAGCAGGGTTCCGCTAAAGGGCGCCGAGATTAGCAGGGTTCCGCTAAAGGGCGCCGAGATTAGCAGGGTTCCGCTAAAGGGCGCCGAGATTAGCAGGGTTCCGCTAAAGGGCGCCGAGATTAGCAGGGTTCCGCTAAAGGGCGCCGAGATTAGCAGGGTTCCGCTAAAGGGCGCCGAGATTAGCAGGGTTCCGCTAAAGGGCGCCGAGATTAGCAGGGTTCCGCTAAAGGGCGCCGAGATTAGCAGGGTTCCGCTAAAGGGCGCCGAGATTAGCAGGGTTCCGCTAAAGGGCGCCGAGATTAGCAGGGTTCCGCTAAAGGGCGCCGAGATTAGCAGGGTTCCGCTAAAGGGCGCCGAGATTAGCAGGGTTCCGCTAAAGGGCGCCGAGATTAGCAGGGTTCCGCTAAAGGGCGCCGAGATTAGCAGGGTTCCGCTAAAGGGCGCCGAGATTAGCAGGGTTCCGCTAAAGGGCGCCGAGATTAGCAGGGTTCCGCTAAAGGGCGCCGAGATTAGCAGGGTTCCGCTAAAGGGCGCCGAGATTAGCAGGGTTCCGCTAAAGGGCGCCGAGATTAGCAGGGTTCCGAGATTAGCAGGGTTCCGCTAAAGGGCGCCGAGATTAGCAGGGTTCCGCTAAAGGGCGCCGAGATTAGCAGGGTTCCGCTAAAGGGCGCCGAGATTAGCAGGGTTCCGCTAAAGGGCGCCGAGATTAGCAGGGTTCCGCTAAAGGGCGCCGAGATTAGCAGGGTTCCGCTAAAGGGCGCCGAGATTAGCAGGGTTCCGCTAAAGGGCGCCGAGATTAGTAGGGTTCCGCTAAAGGGCGCCGAGATTAGTAGGGTTCTGTAGCACCCTGAGGATTCGGCTGCTACAGGGGTATTGCACCTCAACCCAGAGGTGTGATATTCCACTCCCGGGTAAGGATGGAGTGTGGAACTGAGCTAGTAGGCTGCATGCACTACACACATCCCATTTCCGGGGAACAGACCGATGGTACTCCCACTAGAGAAATGTGCAGGTACGACAGTGTCTGTTCCTGGCTGGAGTGGGAGGGGGGTGGAACATCCCAGTAGTGTAGGGGCAGATAGGGGGAGCAGCCTGGGTAAAGTTAGGAGCTCATTGGGTGCTGGTCACCTGAGCTCACACATAGAGGGAGTATATAAGGTGGGCACCATCTTAGATCAGGGTCAGTCTGTGAGACGTCAGTCAGTCAGTCAGTCTGAGAACCTGAGAAGCAGAGCAGAGGAGAAGAGAGAGAGACCCAGAGGCGCAGAGGGGACCCCAAGAGCCCATAAGAGAGCTAATAGGGTGAAGGGTCGGCAACAGGGTACCGGATCCCAAGCTGGCAGAGGCTACAGCACACCTTAGCCAGGAACCGGAGGTCGTGGGCAGGATCTGCCACGATCACCCACTAAATCCACCCGGAAGGCAGACCAAGAATAGGGTCAGGGAGCCCAGAGGAGGCTTGACCAACAAGAGGCCCGAGGGAGCCGGACTTAGGTGGATCCCTGGTGGGAACGGCCAGAAGAAGGGAGAGACAGAAAGGAGCGCAGGACCACACTCCGGAGTTGCCTGGGAGTTGACCGAGTCCAGGACCTGGTGGACGCAGCACGGCTTGGGTGGTCACTGCTGTACACAGTGACCCGAGCAACACCAGTAAGTAAAACCCTGGAACTGCATTTTATGCCTCTGAGTCTCCTTGCTGCACCTTCACAACCACCATCCTCCACGGCTGACCCCCTGAGGCTATACCCCTCCCGTTGGGGGTTATACTACCTAAGCTGCACACACATCACCAGCCTCAGTGGACCCTGCTGCAGCGGCGGCCTTTTGACCGCAAATCAACGGGTGGCGTAGTCGACACAAAGAACTCTAATAACATCTGTAGGACTGCCACACACTGAGCTTGACACCCTGGGCACGGACCGGGTCACAGCCACTCGGAGACTACAACCCCCATCTGATCCGGCTCCGGGTATCCCTAACAACATGGCCCAGGGGGCGCGTCAGTTCTGCTAAAGGGCGTCGAGATTAGTAGGGTTCCGCTAAAGGGCGCAAAGATTAGTAGGGTTCCGCTGAAGGGCGCTGAGATTAGTTGGGTTCCGCTGAAGGGTGCAGAGATTAGTAGGGTTCTGGTGAAGGGTGCGGAGATTATAAGGGTACTGCTGAAGCGTGCTGAAATCTACAGGGGTTTGCTGAAGAATTGTGAGAATATCAGGGGCCGGCTGAAATATACTGATTACTGTAGGGATCTGTTGGAGAGGTCTGCTGAAGGATGCAGGGGTCAACTGTTGCTGATTTTTGCAGGGTCTGCTGAAGAGTACTGATGACTGTAGGATTCTGCTTAAGGTTGCCAACGTCTGCAGGAGTCTACCGAAAAGTGATGAGATCCCCCTATGAAAGGGTACTGAAGTTATATGGATCTGCTAAAGTGTGCAGAAGTATAAAGGGGTTCGCTGAAGGGTGCTGGAGACTGCAGGGGTCTGCTGAAGACTGTTGACCAGTGCAGGGGTCTGCTGGGATTCATGTTATATACAAAGAAATGATGGTACAGATAATGGTCCATCTCTTTCAGCAGACGCCTGTACTGTCACAGTGTAAGGGAATGCAGGGAATTTTGTAGATGTTGTGAAGATAAAGGAGAAGGTAAACGGCTATAAATGTGTTACACTTAATGGTTTCTCCCTGAAGTCACTTCTACACTAGGATTCTGAGACCACACACCTTCATTTATAGGACAGCACGGGTCATGGCACTGGGAGAACCACCAGCCAGACTTTCATGGCACAGCCATTCCATAGGCCATAGATAAAGTCATGGGAAAACCCAACCAATAACTTTCTAACCTGCGTTCAAGATGAAACCTGGTTCTATGGAAAGCACCTATTTTCATCATTAGGATTAGTGTTTAGAAATCATGATATAGGGATTATCTGACTGTGTAGAGGCGCACAGGTTGTGACCAGCTTTGAATCCTAATCTTTTTAATTTTTCCAAAATAAAAAGAATTAAGCAACATTGAAAATAGTGTTGAAATGACTAAATATTCTCTGACTGATGAATACAACTCGTATGAAACAAATGGGATCAGCGTTAAACAGATGTTGTGTTCAGTGTAATATGCTGGGATTCTGTTATGGAGCGGTCTGACCACTAACACAGGTCAGAATAAAAATATATCATCCCAATCATTACAAAGATAAACTGTGGTTTCTGCAGATCAGAGGGGAAACAAATCATTAGTGATGTGCAATGAGCCAATAAACCTGCGCCCATCCGAAAATTATACTGGAAAGTCCCTGAGAGCTGGATCGTCTGTATAGTCTATATGTCAAGATGGGGAACATCAAGATCCGCAACCGCGGAAGATACTGCACAGCGAGAACATGGGAGAAAGACGAAAGCTGACGCCCATGGGGAACTGGTTCCAGGCGAAACCCCCAGCGAATGTATCATACTGGTAACCAGTGTGGGCTGTACAGTATGTGACTCAGGATCAGTAATGTATGTACACAGTGACTGCACCACCAGAATAGAGAGCGCAGCTCTGGAGTATAATACAGGATGTGACTCAGGATCACTAATGTATGTACACAGTGACTGCACCACCAGAATAGAGAGCACAGCTCTGGAGTATAATACAGGATGTAACTCAGGATCAGTAATGTAATGTATGTACACAGTGACTCCACCAGCAGAATAGTGAGTGCAGCTCTGGAGTATAATACAGGATGTAACTCAGGATCAGTAATGTAATGTATGTACACAGTGACTCCACCAGCAGAATAGTGAGTGCAGCTCTGGAGTATAACACAGGATGTAACTCAGGATCAGTACAGGATCAGTAATGTAATGTATGTACACAGTGACTGCACCAGCAGAATAGTGAGTGCAGCTCTGGAGTATAATACAGGATGTAACTCAGGATCAGTACAGGATAAGTAATGTAATGTATGTACACAGTGACTGCACCAGCCGAATAGTGAGTGCAGCTCTGGAGTATAATACAGGAGGTAACTCAGGATCAGTAATGTAATGTAAGTACACAGTGACTGCACCACCAGAATAGAGAGCGCAGCTCTGGAGTATAATACAGGATGTAACTCAGGATCAGTACAGGATCAGTAATGTAATGTATGTACACAGTGACTGCACCAGCAGAATAGAGAGCGCAGCTCTGGAGTATAATACAGGATGTAACTCAGGATCAGTACAGGATCAGTAATGTAATGTATGTACACAGTGACTGCACCAGCAGAATAGTGAGTGCAGCTCTGGAGTATAATACAGGATGTAACTCAGGATCAGTACAGGATCAGTAATGTAATGTATGTACACAGTGACTGCACCAGCCGAATAGTGAGTGCAGCTCTGGAGTATAATACAGGAGGTAACTCAGGATCAGTAATGTAATGTAAGTACACAGTGACTGCACCACCAGAATAGAGAGCGCAGCTCTGGAGTATAATACAGGATGTAACTCAGGATCAGTACAGGATCAGTAATGTAATGTATGTACACAGTGACTGCACCAGCAGAATAGTGAGTGCAGCTCTGGAGTATAATACAGGATGTAACTCAGGATCAGTACAGGATCAGTAATGTAATGTATGTACACAGTGACTGCACCAGCAGAATAGTGAGTGCAGCTCTGGAGTATAATACAGGATGTAACTCAGGATCAGTAATGTAATGTATGTACACAGTGACTCCACCAGCAGAATAGTGAGTGCAGCTCTGGAGTATAATACAGGATGTAACTCAGGATCAGTACAGGATCAGTAATGTATGTACGCAGTGACTGCACCAGCAGAATAGAGAGTGCAGCTCTGGAGTATAATACAGGATGTAACTCAGGATCAGCTATGTAATGTATGTACACAGTGACTGCACCACCAGAATAGAGAGCGCAGCTCTGGAGTATAATACAGGATGTAACTCAGGATCAGTACAGGATCAGTAATGTAATGTATGTACACAGTGACTGCACCAGCAGAATAGTGAGTGCAGCTCTGGAGTATAATACAGGAGGTAACTCAGGATCAGTACAGGATCAGTAATGTAATGTAAGTACACAGTGACTGCACCAGCAGAATAGTGAGTGCAGCTCTGGAGTATAACACAGGATGTAACTCAGGATCAGTACAGGATCAGTAATGTAATGTAAGTACACAGTGACTGCACCAGCAGAATAGTGAGTGCAGCTCTGGAGTATAATACAGGAGGTAACTCAGGATCAGTACAGGATCAGTAATGTAATGTATGTACACAGTGACTGCACCAGCAGAATAGTGAGTGCAGCTCTGGAGTATAATACAGGATGTAACTCAGGATCAGTAATGTAATGTATGTACACAGTGACTCCACCAGCAGAATAGTGAGTGCAGCTCTGGAGTATAATACAGGATGTAACTCAGGATCAGTACAGGATCAGTAATGTATGTACGCAGTGACTGCACCAGCAGAATAGAGAGCGCAGCTCTGGAGTATAATACAGGATGTAACTCAGGATCAGTAATGTAATGTATGTACACAGTGACTGCACCACCAGAATAGAGAGCGCAGCTCTGGAGTATAATAGAGGATGTAACTCAGGATCAGTACAGGATCAGTAATGTAATGTATGTACACAGTGACTGCACCACCAGAATAGAGAGCGCAGCTCTGGAGTATAATACAGGATGTAACTCAGGATCAGTAATGTAATGTATGTACACAGTGACTGCACCAGCAGAATAGTGAGTGCAGCTCTGGAGTATAACACAGGATGTAACTCAGGATCAGTACAGGATCAGTAATGTAATGTATGTACACAGTGACTGCACCAGCAGAATAGTGAGTGCAGCTCTGGAGTATAATACAGGATGTAACTCAGGATCAGTACAGGATAAGTAATGTAATGTATGTACACAGTGACTGCACCAGCCGAATAGTGAGTGCAGCTCTGGAGTATAATACAGGAGGTAACTCAGGATCAGTAATGTAATGTAAGTACACAGTGACTGCACCACCAGAATAGAGAGCGCAGCTCTGG
Organism: Phyllobates terribilis; assembly: GCF_046119375.1. NCBI lineage: Eukaryota > Metazoa > Chordata > Amphibia > Anura > Dendrobatidae > Phyllobates > Phyllobates terribilis. Next base: position 750,561,505 of record NW_027362764.1, on the reverse strand, counting down.
AGTATAATACAGGATGTAACTCAGGATCAGTACAGGATCAGTAATGTAATGTATGTACACAGTGACTGCACCAGCAGAATAGAGAGTGCAGCTCTGGAGTATAATACAGGAGGTAACTCAGGATCAGTAATGTAATGTAAGTACACAGTGACTGCACCACCAGAATAGAGAGCGCAGCTCTGGAGTATAATACAGGATGTGACTCAGGATCACTAATGTATGTACACAGTGACTGCACCACCAGAATAGAGAGCACAGCTCTGGAGTATAATACAGGATGTAACTCAGGATCAGTACAGGATCAGTAATGTAATGTATGTACACAGTGACTGCACCAGCAGAATAGTGAGTGCAGCTCTGGAGTATAATACAGGATGTAACTCAGGATCAGTAATGTAATGTATGTACACAGTGACTCCACCAGCAGAATAGTGAGTGCAGCTCTGGAGTATAATACAGGATGTAACTCAGGATCAGTACAGGATCAGTAATGTATGTACGCAGTGACTGCACCAGCAGAATAGAGAGCGCAGCTCTGGAGTATAATACAGGATGTAACTCAGGATCAGCTATGTAATGTATGTACACAGTGACTGCACCACCAGAATAGAGAGCGCAGCTCTGGAGTATAATAGAGGATGTAACTCAGGATCAGTACAGGATCAGTAATGTAATGTATGTACACAGTGACTGCACCAGCAGAATAGTGAGTGCAGCTCTGGAGTATAATACAGGAGGTAACTCAGGATCAGTACAGGATCAGTAATGTAATGTAATTACACAGTGACTGCACCAGCAGAATAGTGAGTGCAGCTCTGGAGTATAACACAGGATGTAACTCAGGATCAGTACAGGATCAGTAATGTAATGTATGTACACAGTGACTGCACCAGCAGAATAGTGAGTGCAGCTCTGGAGTATAATACAGGAGGTAACTCAGGATCAGTACAGGATCAGTAATGTAATGTATGTACACAGTGACTGCACCAGCAGAATAGTGAGTGCAGCTCTGGAGTATAATACAGGATGTAACTCAGGATCAGTAATGTAATGTATGTACACAGTGACTCCACCAGCAGAATAGTGAGTGCAGCTGTGGAGTATAATACAGGATGTAACTCAGGATCAGTACAGGATCAGTAATGTATGTACGCAGTGACTGCACCAGCAGAATAGAGAGCGCAGCTCTGGAGTATAATACAGGATGTAACTCAGGATCAGTAATGTATGTACACAGTGACTGCACCACCAGAATAGAGAGCGCAGCTCTGGAGTATAATAGAGGATGTAACTCAGGATCAGTACAGGATCAGTAATGTAATGTATGTACACAGTGACTGCACCACCAGAATAGAGAGCGCAGCTCTGGAGTATAATACAGGATGTAACTCAGGATCAGTAATGTAATGTATGTACACAGTGACTGCACCAGCAGAATAGTGAGTGCAGCTCTGGAGTATAACACAGGATGTAACTCAGGATCAGTACAGGATCAGTAATGTAATGTATGTACACAGTGACTGCACCAGCAGAATAGTGAGTGCAGCTCTGGAGTATAATACAGGAGGTAACTCAGGATCAGTACAGGATCAGTAATGTAATGTAAGTACACAGTGACTGCACCACCAGAATAGAGAGCGCAGCTCTGGAGTATAACACAGGATGTAACTCAGGATCAGTACTGTAATGTAAGTACACAGTGACTGCACCAGCAGAATAGTGAGTGCAGCTCTGGAGTATAATACAGGAGGTAACTCAGGATCAGTAATGTAATGTATGTACACAGTGACTGCACCACCAGAATAGTGAGTGCAGCTCTGTGGTATAATACAGGAGGTAACTCAGGATCAGTAATGTAATGTATGTACACAGTGACTGCACCAGCAGAATAGTGAGTGCAGCTCTGGGGGATAATACAGGATGTAACTCAGGATCAGTAATGTAATGTATGTACACAGTGACAGCACCAGCAGAATAGTGAGTGCAGCTCTGGAGTATAACACAGGATGTAACTCACGAGCAGTACAGGATCAGTAATGCAATGTATGTACACAGTGACTGCACCAGCAGAATAGTGAGTGCAGCTCTGGAGTATAATACAGGAGGTAACTCAGGATCAGTAATGTATGTACACAGTGACTCCACGAGCAGAATAGTGAGTGCAGCTCTGGAGTATAATACAGGATGTAACTCAGGATCAGTACAGGATCAGTAATGTAATGTATGTACACAGTGACTGCACCAGCAGAATAGTGAGTGCAGCTCTGGAGTATAATACAGGAGGTAACTCAGGATCAGTACAGGATCAGTAATGTATGTACACAGTGACTGCACCACCAGAATAGTGAGTGCAGCTCTGGGGTATAATACAGGAGGTAACTCAGGATCAGTAATGTAATGTATGTACACAGTGACTCCACGAGCAGAATAGTGAGTGCAGCTCTGGAGTATAATACAGGATGTAACTCAGGATCAGTACAGGATCAGTAATGTAATGTATGTACACAGTGACTCCACGAGCAGAATAGTGAGTGCAGCTCTGGAGTATAATACAGGATGTAACTCAGGATCAGTACAGGATCAGTAATGTAATGTATGTACACAGTGACTGCACCAGCAGAATAGTGAGTGCAGATCTGGAGTATAATGCAGGATGTAACTCAGGATCAGTACAGGATCAGTAATGTAATGTATGTACACAGTGACTCCACCAGCAGAATAGTGAGTGCAGCTCTGGGGTATAATACAGGATGTAACTCAGGATCAGTACAGGATCAGTAATGTAATGTATGTACACAGTGACTGCACAAGCAGAATAGTGAGTGCAGCTCTGGAGTTAATACAGGATGTAACTCAGGATCAGTACAGGATCAGTAATGTAATGTATGTACACAGTGACTGCACCAGTAGAATAGTGAGTGCAGCTCTGGAGTATAATATAGGATGTAACTCAGGATCAGTACAGGATCAGTAATGTAATGTATGTACACAGTGACTGCACCAGTAGAATAGTGAGTGCAGCTCTGGAGTATAATACAGGATGTAACTCAGGATCAGTACAGGATCAGTAATGTAATGTATGTACACAGTGACTGCACCAGTAGAATAGTGAGTGCAGCTCTGGAGTATAATATAGGATGTAACTCAGGATCAGTACAGGATCAGTAATGTAATGTATGTACACAGTGACTGCACCAGCAGAATAGTGAGTGCAGCTCTGGAGTATAATACAGGATGTAACTCAGGATCAGTACAGGATCAGTAATGTAATGTATGTACACAGTGACTGCACCAGTAGAATAGTGAGTGCAGCTCTGGAGTATAATACAGGATGTAACTCAGGATCAGTAATGTAATGTATGTACACAGTGACTGCACCAGCAGAATAGTGAGTGCTGCTCTGGAGTATAATACAGGAGGTAACTCAGGATCAGTAATGTAATGTATGTACACAGTGACTGCACCAGCAGAATAGTGAGTGCAGCTCTGGGGTATAATACAGGATGTAACTCAGGATCAGTAATGTAATGTATGTACACAGTGACTGCACCAGCAGAATAGTGAGTGCAGCTCTGGAGTATAATACAGGATGTAACTCAGGATCAGTACAGGATCAGTAATGTAATGTATGTACACAGTGACTGCACCAGCAGAATAGTGAGTGCAGCTCTGGAGTATAATACAGGATGTAACTCAGGATCAGTACAGGATAAGGAATGTAATGTATGTACACAGTGACTTTTTTTTGTAATTAATTCTATATATGAAGTGGAAAATGATGTGCACACGTTGCGACACTGTATTAATAAGTAAGTTGAACAATTTCTTTTTGCAGTGCAGTAATTATCACATACCTCCCCTATGGTTAGCTGACGTTATCGCCAACAGTGATTATAGTAGATGAAGCCCTTACCGTCTCATTTGTGGAGTTTATGCTGAAAAACCAGTTTACTTATTATGACTGCGCAAGAAGCCGTGTACCTGTAACCTCCTGCATAACAGAAAGCTGCGGTAAATTCCGGTAACATATGTAAATAAATGTATTTGATCAATTGTCTTGTCGAGATGGACACAAGCCCATTCCCTGAAGCGAGAAGAGATGACGGTGCAGTTTTTATAAATATAATATAGGAAAGTCTGAAAACTACCACGTGGGACAAAAACTAAAATATTATGTGCAAAGAATGATAGACAACTACGAAAAAACGTTCTTTACAGAATAAAAAAAAAAAAACACGAAAAAAAGCCATGTAGGCGACAAAGATGAAGAAAATATGGGAGTCTAACAAGTAAAAAATAAATTGGACAACCAGGGATGGGGATAAAGGGACAGGGTGGGTGGGGGGGAGGAAAGGGACAGGGGGGGGAGGAAAGGGAGAGGGGGGGAACCAAAATCACAAAATAAAAAAAGGCTATGATTTTCGGTCTGCAATCTTCATTTAATTTCAAACCCTTGAAAGTCTGCAGCCTGATCCAAGATTTAAGTTTCTTTTCAAGTAATCTAGGCTGGATGTGAGCTCTGTGTCTCTCCCAGTAATATAGGTTGGATGTGAGGTCTGTGTCTTTCCCAGTAATATAGGTTGGATGTGAGCTCCGTGCGTCTATCCCAGTAATATAGGTACGATGTGAGCTTCGTGTCTCTCTCCCAGTAATATAGGCTGGATGTGAGCTCCTTCTGTGTTTCCAATATAGGCTGGATGTGAACTCCGTGTGTCTTTCCAATATTGGCTGGATGTGAGCTGTCTCTCTCTCCCAGTAATATAGGCTGGATGTGAGCTGCGTCTCTCAGTAATATTAGCTGGATGTAAGTTTTAAATGTCTCTCCCAGTAATATAGGCTGGATGTGAGCTGTGTCTCTCTCTCAGTAATATAAGCTGGATGTGAGCCCTGTATCTATCCCAAGAAATATAGGCCGAATGTGAGCTCTATGTGTCTCTCCCAGTAATATAGGTTGGATGTGAGCTTCGTGCGTCTCTTCAAGTAATATTGACTGGATGTGAGCCCTGTATCTTTCCCAAGAAATATAGGCTGGATGTGAGCTCTGTGTGTCTCACTTAATAATATTAGCTGGATGTAAGTTTTACATGTCTCTGCCAGTAATATAATCTGGATGTAAGCTTTGTATGTCTGTCACAGTAATATAGGCTGGCTGGATGTGAGCTGTGTCTCTCTCAGTAATATAGGCTGGATGTGAGCTATTTCTGTCTTTCCAATATAGGCTGGATGTGAACTGTCTCTCTCTCCCAGTAATATAGGCTGGATGTGAGCTCCTTCTGTCTTTCCAATATAGGCTGGATGTGAACTCCGTGTGTCTTTCCAATATTGGCTGGATGTGAGCTGTCTCTCTCTCCCAGTAATATAGGCTGGATGTGAGCTTTGTGTCTTTCTACCAGTAATATAGGCTGGATGTGAGCTCCGTGCGTATCTCCCAGTAATATAGGCTGGATATGAGCTCTGTGTCTCTCCCAGTAATATAGGTTGGATGTGAGCTTCGTGTGTCTCTCCCTGTATTATAGGTTGGATGTGAGCTTTGTGTGTCTCTCCCAGTAATATAGGTTGGATGTGAGCTTCGAGTGTCTCTCCCAGTAATTTAGGCTGGATGTGAGCTCCGTGCATCTCTCCCAGTAAAATAGGCTGGATGTGAGTTTCTCTCAGTAATATAAGCTGGATGTGAGCCCTGTATCTATCCCAAGAAATATAGGCTGGATGTGAGCTCTATGTGTCTCTCCCAGTAATATAGGTTGGATGTGAGCTTCGTGCGTCTCTTCAAAGTAATATTGACTATATGTGAGCCCTGTATCTTTCCCAAGAAATATAGGCTGGATGTGAGCTCTGTGTGTCTCTCTTAATAATATTAGCTGGATGTAAGTTTTACATGTCTCTGCCAGTAATATAAGCTAGATGTAAGCTTTGTGTGTCTGTCACAGTAATATAGGCTGGATGTGAGCTGTGTCTCTCTCAGTAATATAGGCTGGATGTGAGGTCTTTCTGTCTTTCCAATATAGGCTGGACGTGAACTGTGTCTCTCTCCCAGTAATATAGGCTGGATGTGAGCTCCTTCTGTGTTTCCAATATAGGCTGGATGTGAACTCCGTGTGTCTTTCCAATATTGGCTGGATGTGAGCTGTCTCTCTCTCCCAGTAATATAGGCTGGATGTGAGCTGCGTCTCTCAGTAATATTAGCTGGATGTAAGTTTTAAATGTCTCTCCCAGTAATATAGGCTGGATGTGAGCTGTGTCTCTCTCTCAGTAATATTAGCTGGATGTAAGTTTTAAATGTCTCTCCCAGTAATATAGGCTGGATGTGAGCTGTGTCTCTCTCTCAGTAATATTAGCTGGATGTAAGTTTTAAATGTCTCTCCCAGTAACATAGGCTGGATGCGAGCTGTGTCTCTCTCTCAGTAATATTAGATGGATGTACGTTTTATATGTCTCTCCCAGTAATACAGGCTGGATGTACCTTTTTTTCAATCCCTTATAATCCATTCCTGAGCAATCGCTTTTCTAATTTTTATGCAATAGGGCCGCGAGTGCAGGGGTCTTGCACTTATAGTTCTCTAGCCTCTCTCCCTCTTTTCCTGCAGCCTTCCAGTCACTGAATGACAGGTCACTGTTGTCAGAGGGACCTGCCTCCCCCGATGGAGATCTCGTGCAGGTGCCAAGATTTTAGCATAAAGAAAGAAGTCAATAGGTTGATTTTGAAAATGAATTTTCAGAATTTTCGTAGTTCACATTCATGTTATTTGTTCAGTTTATTTTTTCTCCCATATTACAAAAACAGCAAAAAAATAAAAATACATTACAAATTGTTAATTTTTTTTTTGCAAGTTTGGAGAAAGCTGGGTCATTTTAATATACTTGTTTGCTTTTCTTTCCTCGTGACCAAGATTTTTATTCAAAATATAATCAGTTTGAACTTTTACTGCACTCCCTAAACCCAGATTACAGGTAGCAGTGAATGGACACAGTGTAATAAATGCCTCTGACCAGTGGGATGTATGTAGAGGAATGCTAGAAGTCACAGATCATCCTCTCCACCCAGCGACAGGAATCCGGAGACACTAGTATACCTTGCTAATTTTTATTTTACAGCAGTAAGAGAGACGCTTCATTATCAAAAATCGAGGGTTTACCTAATGTTAGATGATTACCATTCATGCTGATCCTATGGGAACAGTTTTGTGTTCAGTGGTATCCCTTGTGATGTGGGAAGCCTTCTTGGGTCAGACAAAAAAACATTGCACACAATCAATTGACATAGATGCCCAAAAAAATCACTCCAAAGTGCGGCCACTAGGTGTCTCCCTACTGTCAATGTCTAAGTCAACGGGATCATTGGGATCCATCAACCCATCCATTCATTGGGATCCATCTAGCATCACAGACACCAAGACAGATTACAAGAAGTGGGGGCTGGTCTTTGATTCTCGAAAGGAAGTGGGTGTGGGTCTTTGATTTTCTACAGGAAGTGGGGGAAGGTTCCCCACAGCCCCCATTTAGTATGATCTTCCCCCACAACCCCCATATAGTGTGATGTTCAGTTGCAGCCCCAATACAGTATGATGGTCTCCCACACAGTATGATGGTTCCTCCACAGCCCCAATACATTGTGATGTTCCCCACACAGCTGCCATATAGTATTATAGTCACCCACAGGCCCCATATAGTATGATGTTCCTCCACATCCCCAATACAGTATGAGCTCCCCACACATTATGATTGTTCCCATACAGCCCCAATACAGTATGATGTCTCCTCAATCAGTAGGATAGTCCCCCCACAGTCTCCATATAGTAAGATGGTCCCCCCACGCAGTATGATAGTCACCTTCATAGCCTTCATACTGTATGGGGGCTGTGAGAAACATCATACTTTATGGGGGCTATGGGGGAATATCATACTATATGGGGGCTGTGGGTGAACATCATACTATACGTGGGCTATGGGTGAATATCATACTGTATGGGGGCTGTGAGGAACATCATACTATATGATATTCCCCCATGGTCCCCATATAGTATGAGGCTCCCCCACAGCCACCATATAGTATGATGTTCCCCCATATAGTATGAGGTTCCCCCACAGCCCCCATATAGTATGATGTTCCCCCATATAGTATGATGGTCCCCCACAGCACCCATATAGTATGATGGTCCCCCACAGTCTACATATAGTATAATGTTCCTTCACAGCCCCCATATAGTATGATGATCCACCACATAGTATGATGGTGTGCCACAGCCCACAAATTAAAAATCTTATAGCCACTTAATCCAGCTGCAGCCTTGGTCTCCTCTTCTATCCTGTCCTGCTTGCAGTTGATCCGGGAGGCACGATGCAGTAACTTTATTGCGCTAACCAATGTCCCCTGTATGGCACCAGCCTCCAGCTGCAGGGAATGCACTGCTATGCGGAAATTATGAAAGGGCCGATCCATAAACACAATTCCTGTCCATATGCCCAATTACAGCCGGAAAACAGCAGATGTGACCATTCCTTCTATTATAAAGACAGCATGCAATTCTACATTTCCCCAGCAGTGGCCACTGCAGAAAAACCTCCCTGGCTAGAAGTGTGGCAGTTAAAGCAGGACCCAGTTCGATCAGCTGATCACTCTGGGTCCTACATTGCAAAAAGGGTCATCTCTGATAATCAGCTGTAGATGTATAAATTCTGTGTATTGTTGTGCATTTTTTTCCCGAAAAAAAATTCTTAAAAATGTAATTTTTATAAGGTGATGGGGAAAGAAAAAAAACAATTTGTTTTTCATGGCACAGGAAAAACTGATGTAACGGATGGTAACTTTTGGGTCTGACTCATTTACCAGCGTACCAGTGGTTACTAAAGCAAGACAGAAAAAAAAACAACAATTATGGAACAGGTGATAATATCAGGAGTGAATAGAGCCACACATCAGAACTGGGAAGGTGTAAATGGCCACCATCCCCAGTGCGGCTGGGCGTAAGCGCCATCACTCCATTGATTATTTGGCACCGGCTGTATATACAGAAGCCCAAGTAAATATGATCCATAACCAATATGTATAGTGGTAAATGTTGAGTAGCGCACACAGCAAAAGATGCTGAGGAGGGATTATCTAGGTCAGAACTGGATGAAACATTAACAAATGAATGCCCGCAGCCCATCACATGTGCCAGGCGCAATTATTAACTCCGGGAGCACCCAAGGACCTGGCGGCAGTATAAATAGTCTCGCTTGTGCTAATGAAGGCAGATTGTAAGCAGTACAGTCGTGGTTAATTGATGATGCTTCCATTTCTCCAGCGCATCCTGGTCTGACAGCTCCGTCACCTCGGGTGACCCGGACGGGCGTTACGTTACACGTTAGCATGGTGGGACAAACATCGACAAAAGTAGAACGAAACAAACAAGACTTCAAGGTCTAAAATGTTACAATAGCTGATTACAGAAGTATTTTATGCACACGCTTTCATAGGTTGATGATGGGACATCAACATCCAGCGTCCCTTAACAATCACCGTACAAGTAGCAACCTACAGTAAGTCTCCACCATTGTCCTTGATGACCGCACTGCCAGCCTGCGTCCATTGACTTTACCATAACCCTACACTGCCTACCCGAGTCCCCTTCCTATTGCCAAGTCTGCGTCCATTGGCTTTATCATAACCCTACACCACCTACCCGAGTCCCCTTTCCATTGCCAAGCCTAAATCCATTGGCTTTACCATAACCCTACACTGCCTACCCGAGTCCCCTTCACATTGCCAAGCATGCATCCAATGGCTTCACCATAACCCTACACCACCTACCTGAGTCCCCTTTCCATTGCCAAACCTGCATCCATTGGCTTTACCATAACCCTACACCACCTACCCGAGTCCCCTTCCCATTGCCAAGCCTGCATCCATTGGCTTCACCATAACCCTACACCACCTACCCGATTCCCTTTCACATTGCCAAGCCTGCGTCCATTGGCTTTACCATAACCCTACACCGCTAACCCGAATCCCCTTCACATTGCCAAGCCTGCATCCATGGGCTTTACCATAACCCTACACCGCCTAACCAAGTTTCACTCACATTGCCAAGCCTGTGTACATTGCCTTTACCACAAACCTACACAGTCTACCCGAGTCCCCTTCACCTTACCAAGCTTGCGTCCACTGGCTTTACCATAACCCTACACCACCTACCTGAATCCCCTTCACATTGCCAAGCTGGCGTCCATTCGGTTTAGCATAACTGTATACCACCTACCTGAGTCCCCTTCCCAATTGCCAAGCTTGCGTCCATTGGCTTTACCATAACCCTACACCGCCTACCCAAGTCCCCTTCACATTGCCAAGCCTGTGTATACTGCCTTTACCACACAGTCTACCCGAGTCCCCTTCACCTTACCAAGCTTGCGTCCACTGGCTTTACCATAACCCTACACCACCTACCCGAGTCCCCTTCACATTGCCAAGCTGGCGTCCATTCGGTTTAGCATAACTGTATACCACCAACCTGAGTCCCCTTCCCAACTGCCAAGCTTGCGTCCATTGGCTTTACCATAACCCTACACCGCCTACCCAAGTCCCCTTCACATTGCCAAGCCGGTATCCATTCATATGGTCATAGAGCTTACCCTCCTGAATGGTCGCCCCCAACCTGTGCCGACTGCCCATAAAACACACTATATCTACCTTCACTAGCCTGTGTCCCTTCCTATTACTAAAGAATCCAAACCTCCATTAACCCAACAAAACAAAAAGAAGACTGTCTTAAAGTAGGATAGCATCCAGTGAGGAATCTGATGACACCACCCATCCCTCCCCAGTATACATTATTTCAATGGCTTCAATGGTTATTCCATAGAATAAAGGATTACCAATTGCTAGGCGTTATGCACTGGGACTCCAGCCAACCTTGGGACATTGGGTCCCAAGAACTTGACCTCTGCAGAGCCAAGTCAGAACTGTACATGCTCGACCTCCGCTTCATTCATTTTCAGTGGGACTTCTGTAGAAAGCCATATACAGCACTCCGCTATTTCTGGCAGTCCCATGCCAAGGGGAATTAGAGCAAGCGCATCTCCGCTCCATTCAAGATGGAAGTCCCAGTTCCCAAAGTCGCATACTCAGCATTGCTGGAGGTCCCAGCAGTCAGACCCTCAGTGATCAGTAAATTATCTCCTATCCAATGTCTTAGTAGATTTCCATATATTTCAGTGCTGGAGCAAATCCAAATATTATCCGCCATGTTTCGACAACCACGAACCAGGATGGCTGTTCCCAAAGTCTGTGGGACCCCCACTGATCTGTTCTTATTCTTTAAAGAGGCTGTCCAATACTTTTATATTGATGACCTATCCTATTCATTCCAATAAGGGGTGGATCTGCAGTACCTGTCTGCGGCCACTATACGGTTGATGGAGCTGTGCTGTGCAGCTCCATAACTGATCGCCGGCGACACTGGGAACAGATGATCGGTGTGGGTACCAGGTATAGCACCCCACCAATATGATATTGACGATCTATCCAAAGTATAGGCCATCGATATAAAAGTACTGGACAACCCCTTTAATTATGCAAAATTTAATTTGACGTTAGATATGCCAAGCAAAAAGTGAGGCATAAGATCAAAGTCACCTTATATGTTTCATCAGTGTTCCCCTGTAATTTGAGATCAGGGCCAGCGTCACCACCCGGCGCACCCTGGCAAGTGCCGGGGCCCAACTCGCCATTGGGGACACTGGCACGCTATGGGGCCCGTGAGTCGGGGGAACCCGGTATCAGCGCTGGCACCGGTCCTCTGCCCCCTCAAATACTCACCTCTCCTCGTTCCCCGCTGCTCCGGTCTCTTCAGCGTCTTCTAACTCTCTGTGACGTCTCAAGACAGAGGGCGCGATGACTTCACTACAGCGCGCCCTCTGTGCTGAGCAGTGAAGAGAGTCAGAAGATGCTGAAGAGACCGGAGCAGTAGGGGAACTGGTAAAGGTGAGTATTTGATTATTTTTTTTATGTATGGAGCAATATATGGGGTCATTATATACTGTATGGAGAAATATATAGGGCAATGCATGGAGCAATATATGGGGCCATTATACTGTATGGAGCAATATATGGGGCCATTATACTGTATGGAACATTATATGAGGCCCATAATACTGTATGGAGCAATATATGGGGCCATTATACTGTATAGAGTATTATATGTGGCCCATTATACTGTATGGAGCAATATATGGGGCCATTATACTGTATGGAGCAATATATAGGGCCAATATACTGTATAGAGCATTATATGAGGCCCATTGTACTGTATGGAGCAATACATACAGCCATTATACTGTATAGAGTATTATATGTGGCCCATTATATTGTATGGAGCAATATATGGGGCCATTAGACTGTATGGAGCAATATATGAGGCCATCATACTGTATGTAGCAATATATGGGGCCCATTATACTGTATAGAGCAATATATAGGGCCATTATACTGTATAGAGCATTACATAGGGTCCATTATACTGTATGGAGCAATATATAGGGCCATTATAGTGTATGAAGCAATATATGGGGCCATTATACTATATGGAGCAATATATGGGGCCATTATACTGTATAGAGCATTATACTATGTGGGTCCCATTATACTGTATGGAGGACTATGCAGTGCCCATAATACTGTATGGAGCAATATATGGGGCTGATAATACTATATGGAGCACTATGAGGTGCCCATAATACTGTATGGAGGACTATGCAGTGCCCAAAATACTGTATGGAGGACGATGCGGTACCTATAATGCTTTATGGAATACTATGTGAAGCCCATAATACAGTATAGAGGACTATGTGGTGCCCATAATACAGTATGGAGGACTATGTGGTGCCCATAATACAGTATGGAGGACTATGTGGTGCCCATAATACAGTATAGAGGACTATGTGGTGCTCATAATACTATATAGAGGACTATGTGTACCTATAATACTGTATGGAGGACTATGTGATGCCCATAATACAGTATGGAGGACTATGTGGTGCCCATAATACTGTATGGAGGACTATGTGGGGCCCAGCATTCTGTATGGAGGACTATGTGGGGCCCATTATACTGTATGGAGGACTATGTGGTGCCAATAATACTGTATGGAGAACTATTGTGGTGCCCATAATATTGTATGGAGAACTATGTGGTGCCCATAACACTGTATGGAGGACTATGTGGTGCCCATAACACTGTATGGAGGACTATGTGGTGCCCATAATACTGTATGGAGGACTATGTGGTGCCCATAATACTGTATGGAGGACTATACTGTCCAGTCTGCACTATGCGCTGTGAGGATTCGCTGGTTTCTGAGCTATTGTAGAATTTACAATAGATATCGCTCATGGAATGTAAGAAGTGAATGAAATCTTCGGCCTTGTACTGTATATATATATATATATATATATATATATATATATATATATATATATATATATATATATATATATATATATATATATTTCTCTGCGGTATCTGTGCATCATAAATCGTGGTATGTGTTAAAGGGGCCACTGAGACTCTTGTGCACGAGGCCCACAAAAAAAATCTGGAGCCGGCCCTGTTGGGAAATACAACTTTTTATTATCTCTAACTTTCTATCTCTTCACAGCTGAAAATTCAGCTTTTTTTTTTTTTCTATCTTACATTAGTAAAGTGAGAAAACACAAGATTGCCGGGCAGAGGGAGAGCGTGCGAGAAGGAGTGATAGAGTGGATTCTAGCACCCTGAATCATATGCCATTGCAATGCCTCGAGCTAGAAGTGATTGCATAGATGGAGGGTAGATGGACTATGTCGTCTGATTCAGCATGACGACACTTCCACTGAATCTCGACTCTCTCCGTGTGTTTATATTGTGAGTAACGGGAGTTTACATCAGCCTTGGTAAGACTTTCGAAAGCTGAAAAGGTCTTGGAAGTCACACAGTGCCTCTCTATATTGAGGCGTTTTGAGCGCTCGTATGTTTTCTACAGGGAGAGAGGAGAAAGATGCTGCCAGATCCCTCTGGCTGTGGCTTATCTCGACTGGAAACAAAAGGTTCAGTGTTTAAAATTCCAACTGCTCGATCCTTCTCTCCACTGACAATCAGAGATTCAGGAGGTCCACATGGACATCAGATAGTTGACTGGTCCTGACGAGTTCCATCCAACGTGTATAAGAGCTTTTAAGGTGAAGCGGTCAGTAGATTCATGCTGCCTAAATTACAAGCAGCATGTGTCAGGTTTGTCTTTCTGTGAAACACTGCGGGGAACCATACAGACAGATGTGACTAGTCTTGGCTTCTCCAAATCCCACTCCTGCTGGTTGACAGGTCTATCCTATGGGTGTTCATAGGGAGAGACCTATCAATCGCCTCGCGAAGGGTGGGGAGAAAGCCAGACTAGTCACGTCTCTCTGGATGGTTCCCCGCAGTGTTTCAAAGAAAGACATACTTGCCTGCAATTGTGCAGCCAGGCTCTGCCAGCATGAATCTAGTGACTGGTTCCTTTGGAGGCTACGTTCCCACAATTAGCTTTTAGTGCATTTTTGGCGCAGCATCAAAAATGAGGCATTTTACAGTTCTAGCAAAGTGGATGGGATTCATAGAAATCTCCTGCCCTCTGAGCTTCTTTTTAACTCAGCATAAACTGACCTGCGGTGCGGGTTTCAAATCTGCAGCGTGTAAATTTCTTTTGCCGGTTCGCTGAGTTTTCTGTGCGATTTTCCCCATAGACATGGATTAGATGTTACCTTTCCCTGGACTAGTCCTGCCTTGGATCTTCTAATCACAGCACCCTGGGCATGATTGCCTGCATGCCTGTACCAACTACTTTTAAGGCTATGTGCCCACGATGCAGAAATGCTCCGGATTTTTTCCTGAGCATTTCTGCATCTCCCTGGCAGAAAAAACGCATGCGGATTGTGCATGCGGATTGTACATGCGTTTTTCCTGCCAGGGACATGCGGATGTGAAGTGTTCTTCACTTGCATTTCCGCATGCGGGTTGACAAGCGATTTTAGCATCACTTGGAAAGTGCTTGACAACTTGGTCACACTATATAAATCCATGCAACCGGCATAGATTTATATAGTGTGACAGTAAAGAATGGTAAAAAAAACAAAAAAAAAACAAAAAACTTACCTTCTGACGGCCCCCGGAGTCTTTATCCGACGTGTCTCGGCTTGCCGGCAGCTCGCGGTACACTAAAGGACCTGCCGACGTCAGTGGTCGCGTGACCCGTCACATGACTAAATGACGTCACCGCAGGTCCTTGAGTCCACCGCGAGCTGCCGGCAAGCCGAGACAAGGACACCGGGGGCCATCAGAAGGTAAGTATAATATTTATTTTTATTTTATTCTTTTTGTTACAGGTTCTATGGTACCCGGGTCCGGAGGAGAGTCTCCTCTTCTCCAAACCTGGGTACCATCCGCACATTGAACTGCATGAAATCCGCATCTACAGATGCAGTGATGCGGATTCCATGCGTTCCAATGCAAGTCAATGGCGGCGAAAACGCCGCGCTTCCGCAAAATAATTGGTAGTGCTGCGGATTTTTCCGCAATGATAATCCGCAGCGGAAATTTCCGCAGCATGTGCACAGCACCTGCGGATTATCATTGGGGAACATGGCAGACCTTCTACCAAGCGATTTTTTAAGCGTTTCTACAGTGGAATTTCCGCTGTGGAAACGCTTAAAAAATGCATAGTGGGCACACAGCCATAATCCAATTCTCAATGATTCCTTATCAAGGACCATTGAAGACGGAGTTGGACAATTGCAAAGTTATGGAAATGCTGTTATGCTTCACGTCTCTTACAAGGTCCCACACAACTCCCATTCTCATAGTTCTTAAAGGGAACCAGTCAGGTCATTTTTAGCAACTAAACTGTCTCCAAAAATTACTTTGTATAGTTATATAGTACCTTCGCTTTCAGTCATAGGGTTGGCGCTTCATTTTCTTTTAGTAACGGGCTCGTCATATTATCAACCCCCCACACAATCTGATTGATGTTCCGGGGTGTGCCGACGTCACAGGAATCTGCTCCAAGATCCCGCGCTTGAGCAGTGTCGAGCGTCTCCCCGCGGTCAGAGAGCACGTGACTCGCAGTGGCTCCGGCGCATGCGCGCACAGTCGATGAACCTGGGTACGTACACCCAGATTCAGTGCGCATGCGCGGGGAGCTGCTCGACACTGCGCAAGCGCGGGATTTTAGAGCAGATTCCCGTGACGTCGGCGCACCACAGAACATCAATCAGAGTGCGCGGGTGTCGACAATATGACGAGCCTGTGACTGAAAGAGGATGAAGTGCCACCCCAATGACTGAAATATAACTATACAAAGTGATTTTTGGAGATGATTGCGGCACTGTTTTGTTAGTGATACACACTGCTTCACTAACAACACACTGGGGACAGTTTAGCTGCTAAAAATTACGTGACAGGTTCCCTTTAAAGTGGGAAAAAAAAAGTGACGGCCCGAGTGGGCAACAGAAAATTACACTGAGACTCACGGTCTCCTTTTAAGCAGAAAGTTCCAAAAATTTCAAATTAGCGATTCAAAAATCTTCCTGATTACAAAAATGTTGCATAGTCTTAAACAAACTTGTCGTATGTTGGTACAAAAGATCAGTGTGTTGAAACACCTGGAAGTTAAGCGAAGACTTGTCTGTACATCCCATGACACAAAACAGTTAAGAAGTACTAAAAAGGGGTTGTCGGATGCCACTAAAATTTTTTGAAAGACTGTGACCCCTGTAGCTACGGCGTAGGCGATCCGGTGGTCTCTGCCGGGACAGGAAGCAATGGTGTCCTGTTCTTCATTCGCCTTATCTCTGTCGCTTGTGACTGAGCCCTTCGGCATCGGATAACGTCCTTTTTGAAATAACCGATTCATTTTTATTAACTTCTTTATGGAGGAAGTTCGGGAACAGAGGTAAATCATCAATTTCTTCAAAATTTACCCCATTCACTATGTGGCTCAAATAATAAGTCACCTGTGGGCCAGTACGGTTATGGCAATACAAAATATCTACAGATGCGCAAATACATTTTCAGGGCCCTCGTCTGTATTCGATGCGCCAGGCCGGCTAATCAAAACAGGAGCTGTAGATGCAGAGAGGTAGGAGGCGATTTTCTGGCTCCCATCCAGCAGATGAGGAATGCTGACGTTGAAGCTGGACGAAGGTCCTGCTTGTGGAGAGCATCAAGGTGGCGTAAGGAGACTTCTAAGGCCATGCATTGCTCCCTTGGGAAATGAATTATGCAAATAACCTCTTTTTAGAAGAAGAGAACAAGGTTTGTAGTGCCATCTATTGGAGGTAAAAATCCCAAAAGACAATATCCACTCTTTAAAAGAACCTTTCCACATGACTTAGGATTAGAAGCCAAAGCTCAAGCTCCATTTGCTGACATGTGTTTCGAGAGTGTGAAAGGCTTTGGCAGAGGGTTTAATGGATAAAGTGTTTTCTTGGGAAGAATGCCAAGTTGTTGTAGAGAGACTTTACCCCTTAGACCTCCTGTAAAAAAAGGCCTCTCACCCAGCCAACCAGTTCTCTCTTGCTTTGCACTAATGAGGGGTGAAAACCCCGAAACAAGTATCTGCAAATGGAGCTTCTGGATTGGCTTCATATCCTAAGTCATGACTTTTAGGATAAGTAGACCTTGTTCTCCAAGAAACAAAATCTTCACTAGATACAGTACAGCACAGTGATTTTATTTCCTGGCCTGTTACTTTAAGGTTGCAGTCGTGTTGCTGCACATTGTGATTAATATAATGACTGGATGATACATTTACTCTGAAAGCAACGTTACAAAACAACAAGTGATTTCCACACGGTGACACTGAGTAAGCCCGGCCTGACATCACTGAGCAAACAAAAAGCTACTTCTGTGCAATGGGGCAATTGCAGGGCTATTGCAAAAGAAGTTGTGCAACCGAATACTTAGCTAATTATTGCAAGATCAAATAACTGTTGCCATGGTTACTGCTCAATGTTTCCCATAACAACATTTATCGGTTACATAAATCTGGGTGAGAAATGGGGATAAAAGTTTTACAGCGACCTGTTTGTCAGGAACTTATCGCTTCCAGAGCTGGGACGACGCACGTTTAGCACCCGGCTCTGCATTCTGTGACACTATAAAAAGATTTAGGAAGTCAAATATTACGATGAAAATAGAGAATCGTCTAAACCACACGGTAGTCAGGATTGTGTAGTAAGTGAAGTGTAAGTCGTCAAGGTAGCAAAGCTAAAAAAGTGATGACCCCAAAAACTCTCCATCAGTCTAAGGTGTCCGTGCACATGTCGACCAAAGTTGTGTTTTCTGACTCCTGCAGATGCGCGGACAATAAGTAGAGAAAGCTTCTGCAGACACCTCCGGCATTGGTTTATCGAGTTGTCCAACTTTGGGAACAATTTTTTTTTTTACTTAGTTGCATGTATTTGGGGCTAAAAATTATTTTTGAAATTAGATTTCATTAAAAATTTTGCACCGTTTTTCTTCTACACTCTTTGCGTTGCACGGCTGCAGAAAGAGGTAACTGAGAATCTATCAGTTGGATCAGTTCTGACAGTCCCAAGGTGTAAAGGGAGCGTTCACAAGGTCAGGTGTCTGAACAGTCGGGCCCCCTGTCCTGCTCAGGTCAGCTGACACAAAGTGAAGTTTTAACACTAGAGACAGGTTAGTAATGTCCCGATTGGGGTCACCTTGTCGTGGTAGGATGGGTTTTTACGCTTATTGATCAAAATAGTGTTTACTAAGTCCCCTATGTTATTTGAATGTACTATTACTATTTACCGTACTTACTTACTATAGCGAATATATTCATTTTGTTTTTTTTCCTTGGGTTTTTCTAAAGGGAGAGTTTGTAGCTCTTTTTTTCTGCTTCTTAGCTAATTGATGACCAAATCAAAGTTCAATGTGCCCGGAAACAAAAGAGCCTGGTAATAGCCGAACGGTGCAAAATTTTTAATGAAGCCCAACTACAAAAATCATTTTTAGCCCCAAATACATAGATTAAGTAAAAAATAAATAAAACGTTCCTCAAAAAGTGATCAACCCATTTTAACTGCCTGATCCTTCTACTCCCCGGTGAAGTCAGGATGGGTTTATATATTTCAGATGATTAGCGTTCCTATTCAAAATGGGGCCTTTCGGCAAACTTGGCCACACTTCCAAAAAATAGGGAAGATCTCAGGGGAACACATTTTGTTTTTATTTTTATTAATCATTCTCGCCAACACTGCAGACAAATGTCCTCCTGACACTAAGAAAGATGCAGAGTTGTCTGGTATAAAACAGGGTCTGGTCTGGGTGTTTGTAGATCAGGGACTGCTGAGGTCCATGGGCTGCTGAGGTCCATGGGCAGCTAAGGTCCATGGGCAGCTAAGGTCCATGGGCAGCTAAGGTCCATGGGCCGCTGGGGTGCATGAGCAACTGGGGTGCATGAGCAACTGGGGTCCATGGGCAGCTGGGGTGCATAAGCAACTGGGGTGCATGAGCAGCTAAGGTCCATGGGCCGCTGGAGTCCATGAGCAACTGGGATGCATGAGCAACTGGGGTCCATGGGCAGCTAAGGTCCATGGGCCGCTGGGGTGCATAAGCAACAGGGGTGCATGGGCCGCTGAGGTCCATGCACCGCATCCACTTCACCTGGCAGAGTGCCTTACATTTGGTTGTACCTGATAAAGCAGCTCAGTCCCGCACAGCAAAACTATAGCCCCCTGCCCTTCAATGTTTACCGGGCCATATTCTATAAGCTTAGGTTAAAACGACAATATTTTGGAGAGCCACGGCCCCTGCATTCAGCTGGTTGAAGAGAGCCAGACTCCTATCGAGCAGATATTGATGGTCAAAAAAGTCCCTTTAAAATTACTTGTGGGAGTAGATTTTTCTGAACACAGACATTACCAATTCAACGAAATGTACATATAAATCAGTCCGTCTCCGCTCACATCTCTACCACGCGGGAACACATGTTCACCAGTCTCTTTACTGACGCTGCGGATATTAATGAAATGCACCACATCTGCCAGGATTGCATAAGAGAAATAAACCCGTTACACCGCCGCTAAGTCTATCTGACTACCGCCTGTCTTACGTACACCATGACCAGACGATCCATATCTAATCGACGCACCAAACAGTTATGAGACATAACACATCTAAGCCCCTAAGCCTCCAAATTCATGCAAGTAATGTAACCTGAAGTATTACAGAAGCATTCTCCCTCTGCTTAAAGGGGTTGTCCATCTTTGGGGTCTAAAAATCATTTTTTGCACTTGGGTTTCATTAAAAATTTTGCTGCATTTCGCATTTTCAGGCTTTTTGTTTCCCTGCACGCTCTACTTTAATGTGGTCACAAATCAGCTGCCAGGAGCTTAGATAAATACATTAAAGAGTAAGTAAGAAGCTCTCCGGTCAGAACGAGCTCACTGATGGATTCCAAGTAAACGCATTCTGCAGACCGCACAATGGTAGAGGAGGTAAATGGTGCAAAATTGTATTTTTTTAATGAAACTCAATTGCAAAGACGATTTTTTAGTCCAAAATACATGCATTTAAGTAAAAAAAAAAGAAAGATGGACAAGTGTGCAATACATGGCAGAACATACAGTGCTCTTATCACCTCCATGTTTGGTTTTCGGGAGACTTTTCAACCATTGACCTTGGACACGATTGACATCGAAGGAAATTTGAAAGGTGTCAGACATCATCACTGAGGCACTTTATAGGAAACCTTTAGCTTATTCACCATAAAAGTTGTTTGCAAAGCATGAGAATTACTCGTCAAGAGTCATTCATAGGTGTGTCTATATAACCATGAGGACACCTGAAGGATCTCACGCCACGGTGCTAAGGAACACACTGCAAAATCAAATCTTACATAGTATCTGTTCTTTCAGACAAAACTGATCTCAAAGCGGATGAGACGTTAAAAAAACCCACAAGAATCAGGAGTGTTTTCATCATCAGCATTCTGTCAGCTCTATAGGTGCTGGAACTTCTTTTCCCTCATTACCGAGCATGTGTTAGATTTTTCATTGTCCAATGGGTTGCCTGCCTGGATCTGAAAGACCCCCTCTCTGAAATGTCAATATGCAGTTTGACAGAAAGGAGAGCTGAAGCAGATACAAAGGACAAGCACTGCTTCCTGTAGCAAGACAAAGACCAGCCCACACTTCCTATACAGAGACAAAGACCAGCCCACACTTCCTATACAGAGACAAAGACCCACCCACACTTCCTAGACAGAGACAAAAACCCGCCCACCATTCCTGTACAGAGACAAAGGCCCGCCCACACTTCCTATACAGAGACAAAGACCCGCCCACACTTCCTATACAGAGACAAAGGCCCGCACACCCTTCCTATACAGAGACAAAGGCCCGCCCACACTTCCTATACAGAGACAAAGACCCGCCCACACTTCCTATATAGAGACAAAGGCTCGCCCACACTTCCTATACAGAGACAAAGACCCGCCCACACTTCCTATACAGAGACAAAGACCCGCCCACACTTCCTATACAGAGACAAAAACCCGCCCACCATTCCTGTACAGAGACAAAGGCCCGCCCACACTTCCTATACAGAGACAAAAACCCGCCCACCATTCCTGTACAGAGACAAAGACCCGCCCACACTTCCTATACAGAGACAAAAACCCGCCCACCATTCCTGTACAGAGACAAAGGCCCGCCCACACTTCCTATACAGAGACAAAGACCCGCCCACACTTCCTATACAGAGACAAAAACCCGCCCACCATTCCTGTACAGAGACAAAGGCCCGCCCACACTTCCTATACAGAGACAAAGGCTCGCCCACACTTCCTATACAGAGACAAAGACCCGCCCACACTTCCTATACAGAGACAAAGGCCCGCCCACACTAACTACACAGAGACAAAGGCCTGCCCACACTTTTTATACAGAGACAAAGACAAAGACCCGCCCACACTTCCTATACAGAGACAAAGACCCGCCCACACTTCCTATACAGAGACAAAGGCCCGCACACCCTTCCTATACAGAGACAAAGACCCGCCCACACTTCCTATACAGAGACAAAGACCCGCCCACACTTCCTATACAGAGACAAAGACCCGCCCACACTTCCTATACAGAGACAAAGGCCCGCCCACACTAACTACACAGAGACAAAGGCCTGCCCACACTTTTTATACAGAGACAAAGACAAAGGCCCGCCCACACTTCCTAGACAGAGACAAAAACCCGCCCACCATTCCTGTACAGAGACAAAGGCCCGCCCACACTTCCTATACAGACAAAGACCCGCCCACACTTCCTATACAGAGACAAAGGCCCGCACACCCTTCCTATACAGAGACAAAGACCTGCCCACACTTCCTATACAGAGACAAAGACCCGCCCACACTTCCTATACAGAGACAAAGACCCGCCCACACTAACTACACAGAGACAAAGGCCTGCCCACACTTTTTATACAGAGACAAAGACAAAGGCCCGCCCACACTTCCAATACAGAGACAAAGACAAAGACCTGCCCACGTTTCCTAGAGACAAAGACCCCCCTACTCTTCCTAAACAAAGACCCTCCCACACTTCCTAGAGCGCTAAAACGACCCGCCCACACTTCCTATACAGTGACAAAGACCAGCCCACACTTCCTATACAGAAACAAAGACCCTCCCACACTTCCTATACAAAGACCTGCCCACACTTCCTATAGAGACCAAGACCCTCCCACACTTCCTATACAGAGACAAAGACCCATCCACACTTCCTACAGCGACAAAGACCCGCTCACACTTCCTATACAGAGACAAACACCCGCCCACACTTCCTACAGAAAGACCAGACCATACTTCCTAGAGCGCTAAAATGACCCACCCACATTTCCTACAGAGACAAAGACCAGCCCACACTTCCTATACAGAAACAAAGACCCTCCCACACTTCCTATACAAAGACCCGCCCACACTTCCTACACAGACAAAGACCCGCCCACACTTCCTACACAGAGACAAAAACCAGTCCACACTTCCTACAGAGACAAAGACCCGCCCACATTTCCTACACAGACAAAAGACACGCCCACACTTCCTATACACAGACAAAAACCTGCACACACTTCCTACAGAGACAAAGACCCACCCACATTTCCTATACAAAGACCCGCCCATACTTCCTAGAGCGCTAAAACGACACGCCCACACTTCCTACAGAGACAAAGACCCGCCCACACTTCCTATACAGAAACAAAGACCTGTCCACACTTCCTATACATAGACAAAGACCCGCCCACACTTCCTATATGCATAAGAAGTGTGGCCAGGTCTTTGTAGAGAGAAAAAAAAGCCACCACAATTCCTGTAGCGTGCAAGAACTTTCATCGCTTCCTGTGGGCAGACAAAGCCCCCTCCCACTTCCTGCAATGTGTCTCCCTTTCTGCTGCTAAAAACGGATTACACTTGACAACAGGCAGTGAGCAGAAAGTTACACAGAAGAGAGAAGCCTTGTCACTTGGTTGTCACTTTAGAGGGATTTTTCTGGGGGTAAGACAACATCATTTGTAAATAAAGTTATTTGCAGACTGTCTATTTATCCCCTTATCTATCAAATGAGATTAAAGGCCCTGTCACACATAACGAGATCACTAGCGAGATCGTTATTGCGTCACGGTTTTGGGATCGCTGGGGAGATGTCAAACATGCATTACTTTCCAACAATCTCGGCCGCCCCAGCGATCTAACCAACGATCTCGGTGGTCGTTGGGACACTTTCACACAGCAGCTATTTCAACGATCCTCACCTTGATAAGGGCTGTACTGTGTCAGAAAGGCGTGAATAAAATTGCTTTTCCGCACCCCCCTCATCTCCAGCTGGTGGACGCTACTGCGTTCTGATTGGGTGGCCTTGTTTTAACACTTTGTCTCCGGTCAGATGAGATCTCTACTGCGTCTCCATTAAAAATGGAAACTCATTTGAGACCCCAAGCAATACCTACCTCGCTAAAGATGCCTGATTTCTTCAAAGTGGAGTCACAGCCGGGGAACGCTGGTGGGATCTGAAAAAACAAGGACGCAGTAGTGACCACCAATCGGGGACGAGGAGCGCAGAAAAGTCCAATTTATGCACGCCTACATGTCTCAGTTCTGAATCGCTAACGAGGTCGTTGATAAGGTGTCAAATACAGCGATGCACACTGCCCAGCGGGAGCGCAACGACCCAGGAATGGTCCAGGAAGCTTTGTAACGATCAGCGATCTCACAGCAGGGGCCTGATCGTTGCTACCTGTCACACATAACGAGATCGCTAGCGAGATCGCTGTTGCGTCACCAAAACCGTGACTCATTAGCGATCTCGCTAGCGATCTCGTTATGTGTGACGGGGCCTTTAAGTCGTCTGAAAGTACAGGGACCATAAAAGAATAAATCATTTAGTCGTCGATGTGTCCAAGAAAGCACTGGGGTAGTTTTTAAGAGAAGTGCTTGATGAGCTTAGTTCCTAGAAAGAACAGGTAAGTACAAAGTGCTAAGTCTTCGGTTATAGTCACGGGTAACAATTCCACATTAGGCAACATGGTCTAATTTGACAATTCTCAAAGTATTTCCTTTTATTTAATTTTAACCATTTTTCCCCCAAAAAAATTTGATATAAATTGGGAAAAACGTTTGGTCCGCAGATGGGATTTTTACATAGAAGTAACTCTTAAAACTATGTTCTGCTTCCCTTAAAAATAAAAAACAGCAACCAAACAAAGAAAAAGAAAAAGAAACAAACATGGTGCAACCGTGTCTAAATGTCATTTAAGGAACACAAGAGCCACCCTGGAATCGAGGGCACAGATTTCCTCACTTCCAATAAACAACGTATTGCATAAGGCTTTTATATAAAGATCATTACAGCATCGCTCGGCTACACAAACTGCAAAATAAAAAAAAAATCTCTATTCTGGAAGCGTTGCCGGCTCATGCCGAGGACCCGTCCATCACCCAGGAGGTCACAGAACTAGCTTTATGCCGTCGTTCTGCATTAATAATTAGTAACCTATTTGTGGACAATGTCGCTCACGACTATTATCTTCCAGTCCGGGTTCCCAAGATATCTCACATATAACACAAACCTAACACAACATAAACCCTACACATCAGTAACACGACGCTCGTGATAAATGGCCGTCTCTCGTTGCCTGGGAAGTAACATAGGTGGTGCGAGCGGTAGCCTAAAATACTAGCTGTCATGCCCACAGGAGCCGCACATGGATCGTGGACCCACTGTGCCACGGGGCCGGTCTTACCTAGGAGATAAGCGGCTACCTGGTGTTCCCTGGAGCTCCTGATGGTGGAGACAGGCTTGAGCTGCAGGTAGCCAAGTACCACTCCTAAGCAGTCCCCGGTACTGCAGCTGCCGACCTCAGGGGTCACGCACGCAGACACGGCACTCGGGCTCCGTTCAGACTAAGCAGGTTCTGGGTTGACAGGCAGAGCGATACTGAAATGGAGTCACAGACAGGACAGGATTCGGAAACTAGTTTTAACATTACAGATATACGAGGTACACGTTCAGACACTGGTCGCACAAGGACTAGGGGACAGGATTCAGGCAGTAGCCACACACGGACCAGGGGACGGGGTTCAGGCACTGGCCGCACACGGACAAGGGGATGAGGTTCAGGAACAGACCACACACAGACCAGGGGACGAGGTTCAGGACCAAGCCACATAAGGACCAGGGGTCCTGGTTCAGGACCTAGCCACATAAGGACCAGGGGTCCTGGTTCAGGACCTAGCCACACAAGGACCAGGGGCTTGGAGTAAGAGGCACTGGCCACACAAGGACCAGGGGCTTGGAGTGAGAGGCACTGGCCACACAAGAACCAGAGGCTTGGGAGTGAGAGGTACTGGCCACACACAGACCAGGGGTTCGGGTTCAGGACCACGCCACATAAGGACCAGGGGTTCTGGTTAAGGACCTAGCCACACAAGGACCAAGGGTTCTGGTTAAGGACCTAGCCACATAAGGACCAGGGGTTCTGGTTAAGGACCTGGCCATACAAGGACCAGGGGACCTGACAACTCAATAGTAGCAAACTAAACTCACTAACGACTCAATGTTGCTTAGGCACCTCCATTGGCTGGGAGAAATTTAGCAAGAGCGCCGCCAGGACACAGGAAGCATGGAGAACGCCAGGGAGTGGCCAGGGCAGTGAGTATGTCGGTGTCCCTGCATGTAGGAGGAAGGGAAACCATGCAGGGGAGATGGCATTAGCATTACACTGGCCTGGGTAAACATTCCTTCATATTAGACCAAGAAAGATAACTGTATGATCGCGGGGGATCGACTACTACGTCCTCCACCGGTCAAGAGAATTGGGCAGTAGCATGGATGATCACTGATCCGATAGTGAATGGAGTGGTGGTCAATCACCCCATTCTCATGGGTGCCAGGGAACCCTGCGCTAGAGATCAGGGGGTCCTGATCATCCAGTTTTCATCTATCCTATGTTGCGCAAAAAGGTTTGTAGGACCCTGGTTTAGCAGCCATGTTGGTAGTCAGATGTGGCCGGATTACAGCCCTGTGAACCTCCTCCTACCTGCCAGCATCCCTCGCTCTTCATCTGATTTGTAGGACCAGAGTCATGCCTCAATGATATAATGTCGCCTCTTGCCTAAAAATCAGAATAGGCACTGGAGATGCCATTAGGTTGGAAACGATTCAGCCTCCATGGACTACCGATGCAACTACTGGACCATGGTCCTGCAAATCTTTTAGCTCATCTCTAATAACACCTTGAAATAAAGTTCTGTTTTCTCTCCAGAAACAGTGCCACTCTCGTCAGCAGGCTGCGTGTGGTACTGCAGAATTCACGTAAAAGATATGGGCACACGCCAAGTTTTTGCTGAGTCTTCAGAGCTAAAGCTCAAAGTTTTTGAGGTGGACTTGGAGACTTTTTGTTCAGTTTCTGCTCCAAAAGCTCAGTGTGATTGTGCAAAAAAGGGAATGAGCTACAACACCAATAACGGTTAGTGTGGCACTGGTTTTCTATATCCAGGATTGTGAACGTTTTTGGATAGTAAAATAATTATTTAGGGCTGGATGAATAATAACCTATGCCACTACACTTCACATCTCTCCAGAAACATCTGTGTTTTGGACATTCCCTATAGAACAGGGTGGAAAGTCCCATCAAGTTTGCAAGAGCCACTATAAAATTTTAGGAATGTCTTCTAATATTTAGAATAAGAGAACACATACCCAAGAGCACCTGGTGAAACACCAAGACCAAGTTGTTCTCTGATGAATTTCCCTTTTATATTTGCAAATTGTCTCTTCAGAGAGGAAGAGGACCAGAACTCTAGTGCCACCTACAGGAAGTAGCAGTCCTAAAAGTCAATAGTGACCCTTTATCGAGCCTTATCACATGACTTGGGATATAAGTCAGAACTAGAAAGGTTCTGGCTTATATCCCAAGTCATGTGATAAGGCTCCTTAAAGGGTCACTATTGACTTTTAGGACTGCTACTTCCTGTAGGTGGCACTAGAGTTCTGGTCCTCTTCCTCTCTGAAGAGACAATTTGCATATTTCCCAGAGGAGCATTGCGGCTTTAAAAGTCTCCTCACCGTGACATGCTTAACATGTCGCTCTCCGCAAGGAGAAATGTTACCCTCTTAGATACCTTTTATATTGGCAATGTCACAGTCTGTATATACAAATAATGAACCAATTAATGTGTCACCAGAAAACGACCTATTGCAGAAATCAGGCTGCTACATTAAAGGTATATTTAAAATATATGTTTTATTAGTTTTCATATTGCTATTTATATATTAGAAAAATAGAAAATGTTTTGCAATTTTTACACAGGTCTAGGACTAATATTAGTCACCTACTTCCTGTTCTTCACACGGACATAAGCAGCAATTGTTAGGAATCGTAGCTCTGTGCTCCCACCTGGGAATGGAGCAGGTCCGGTGCTAGGCTACTCCGGTCGAAGGCGCCGCCACTGTCCTGACCCTGGAGGCGGAGCTACTACACATGCACGGAGACTGTCCCAATCTTATGGAGCATCGCATTCTGGTGTTGCAGGATGTGTGAGGACGTGGGACGCCGTGTTTCTCACCGATTTCTCTGGTTGCCAGGTATTCAACACCTGATCATTAGGCGGGCTATTCAATCCTGCTCCCTGCTCAGTCCTTTGCTGTTTATTGCAGTTCCTATGTGTTTGGTGGGGAGTGGTGCTAGCATTAGTCTTGCTATCTTTTCAGGGGTTTTCTCATTTTCTCTTCCGGTTTCACTTCCTGGGGTTCTTGCAGAGGTACTCACCTGGTTCTTGACTAGGCACCAGCCGCATCACCAGACGCCAGCTGTCCGGCGACAGTGGGCCGGGGAAGGGTGAGTATTCCCAGCCCTCAAGTGCTCGCCTAGCTGAGCAGCTTGTGCAAAGTGCATCTGTGGCTGCGCCTTTGCTGGTTTGGTGTCATTCTTGCTGGGTCCCTCTGCACAGCGCATAACAGCAATAAACTGACTCGGATCCTATCTATTTGTATGGAACTATCATCTGAGTATGATTCACATGGGCAAAGGCTATTATACAAAGAGAAGGAGGAGGTGAGCTGTGATATCACCTACTGTGAATGGTGGATCCTGTGTTATCTACTGTATATAGAGGTGTTATCAGTCATTGTACAGGGGGAGGAGGTGAGCTGTGACATCACCTATTGTGAATGGTGGATCCTGTGTTATCTACTGTATATAGAGGTGTTATCAGTCATTGCATAGGAGGAGGAGGAGGTGAGCAGTGACATCACCTATTGCGAATGGTGGATCCTGTGATATATTCTGTATATTCTGAAGTGTTATCAATCATTGTCCAAAAGGGGTAGAACGTTGCAGTTCCTGAGCCCGTTCTATACACAGGTATCCAACTTTGGACGATTGAGTATGCCCAATGTCTGTAAGGGTTTACCAGCCTTACCATATGACTTAGGATGTTTAGCAAAACTAAAGTCTTCTCCAAGAGAAAAAACCACAGCCATTTGCAGAAAGCTGTTTGAGGCTTCCTACTCGCAGTCGACAGTAGAGTAGGACAATGACTTGTTGGGTAGTATCTTCCAAAAAGTGGCACTACAGGGACAGCTCTCTCAAACCTGGTGGGGAGCTAATTTGCAAACCGTTTTACCAAGGAGCAATGGCGAACCAATAAAGTCTCCCCACGTCAGCTTATAGTTTCCAAAGAGTGAAGCAAACAGCGGTAAAACCCCTAGAGGTGTAATGGTGGTCCACACCGATTGTTATAGATCTTTGCCAGATGACAAAAAAAAAAAATTATTAAATGTTTATTAACTAGACAACTTGAGGACTTTACATTTACTACTGCCATTTCTATTTTTTTTGTGGTGGAAATGTTCTCGAATGCTCCATTTTTCAAGACGATAAAATGATGAATTTGGAGGATCCTACATATTACCAAAGCTCCTCAGAAGTAAAACGAGGCGATTTGCTTTCATTATATAAAAAGAAAGACTGACCCAGAAAAACTTGTCCTCATTCTGGTGAAAGCTCACTTGGTAAGTGGCACAGACACCTTGGTAACAATGAAGTATAGGATGTCCTCATAAAAAGCAGGTCGCCGCAGACTTACACCGTTCTCCGTTACATTAATCCTTTCAGATTAAGACGCAATACCTTCTTGTTAATTAGGTTAAGGAAGAAAAAAAAAAAGCCAAAAAACTTCTTTTGAGCACCCAGAGACTTCACCGGTGAATGTACGGGTCTTGTTATTTTTTTTCCATTCAATTAAGGATAAAAAGGAGCGAAAATCTGATACAGGAGTAAACCAACAAGCCGGGAAGGAAGCGGCGGAAGAGCAAAAAGTCTCGGAGATTCCAGGTATAAACACAATGAGATCTTGGCAGCGAAGAGAATAAGTTCCCTGGATGGACACAAAGACAACCCGGAGGCAAGAGCTAAACAAGATGTCTTAGAGGAAACTTGTAAACTAAAAACAGCTTGGATTTTAAAAAATGGAATTAGAAGGTCAAGAAAACTCTAGCAGAGTGCTCTAAATTTACTACATAGATGAGACATCTTAGCAGTTTGGGAGAACGCACTAATTTTGGCGAGATTGGCTCACCGTCCTAATTCTTCCCCAACCATAGACGTCGGGGAACGAGGAGTGTCCAATAGCAGCTTATTCCCCTTTCACAATGAGGAATCCAGTGCTCGGCCGAGCCAAGAAACATCTATATTGGGGATCGGAAGGATGGATGTCGTCTTCGACAAACAGCAATGTGAGGTTTCTGGCAACTTTCAAGGGTTTGTTCCAAAATAAAAACTTGTGGCTATGTGTTCATAAGTCAATCCACTAAGGACCCACCCTTGGGACCTCCCCGCAGGCTGCTTCTCTATTCATTAAGGAACTGTTGAAAAAAATCCAAGCCCAGTACTCAGTTATCTCTATCAGTCCAACAGAAATGATCGGAGCAGTTGTGCGCATGTGCAGCATGCACCGGAGGCATATGGTCTACCGTTCGCGTATATAACAGGACAACTTATTATTATTTAATGGCCTTCAGCTCAATCTCGAGTCCTGGCGACTTGATGGATGAACGTTCTGTAGGAAGATCGGTCTTCAGCAAGCCTAGATATGTTCACCAGGGTCTTTCCCGCCGTTATCTTGATAGTATCAAGCCATTAGGTTCCTGGTCTTACTCTTCGCCTTGTTCCTTCTATTCTTCCGACCATGATGTCCTTCTCCAGTGATTGCTCTCTTCACATAATGTGTCCAAAGTAGACAAGTCGCAGCTTGGTGATCCTTGCTTTGAGTGACATGTTTGGCTTGATTTGTTCCGAAATTGATGTTTGTTCTTCTTACCATCCATGGAATTGATGACATCCTTCTCTAGCACCACATTTCAAAGGCGTTGATTTGTCTTCTTTCTTGTTTCTTTATAGTCCAACACACTGTATTAATTATAAAAGACAGTGCACATGCGTAGCTTGCACTGCATTCACACCAGAGGCCTGTACTCTACTGTTCTCGAATATTGGGACAACATGTTGTAGTAATTAAAAACAGTGTAGTGAACAGAAATGAAAAAACAGCTTTCAAGGAACATTTAGTCTAAATTTTGCCCGTAATTGCTTATAAAGTTTAAGAAAAACTTAGTAAAGGTCGTGGAATGGAAAAAGAATGAAATAAAGCTCTCTAGAAAAGTCAAATGGATGTGGGCTCCTTATGCTTGATAGAAGTAGTAAGATTTCAGACAGGTTTGTAAGGTAGGAGAACGTCTGACTGAAAAATGTAGAGCATTCCAGAAGAGAGGGGAAGCACGAGAGAAGCCCCGTGTGTCAGGCTGTGAAGGAGGCAATTAGTATGGTGGCAAGGAAGTTGTAGTTGGCTCATATACTGGATTTGAGAGGGGAAAGGTAAGATGGAGTAAAACTGGATGGGGTTTTGTAGGTAAGAGTGAAGATTTTTGACACTGAAGACTTTTCATAATCTCACAAGAAGTGAAAAAAGTGAAGTGGAAGATTCATAAGTTACACCAGGGTTATGCCCAAAATCTGTAGCTTTTCCTTTTTCCTGTCTGAATTTGAGCTCTATGGCGTTTTTGAGTTTCTTACCCATTAAAAGTATCAAGAAATTGCAAAAAAAAAAAATATATATTTGCAGTTATAACATGCAAATACAAATAAACGCTACAAAAATGCCACGTGTGATCACAGCCTAAGAGTCAATGTAGGGAAACTGAACAAGAGCCTGTATGACTCCCAGTGGTGAACCAGTGGAGGAGAATAAAGAGGATAACTCAAGAAGAAAACCACCGGGAAGAAAATTAACTACATAACTATTTGCAAGTCGTCCATTGCAAAAGTAACAGGTGACACAAATTAGTAAATTTTTTATGTCTTTGCCTCCTAATAACTTTTGTCATTTCTAATGTACTCGTATGAGGTCTTGTCTTATGTAGGAGAAATTGTCATTTTTATGCCGTTTGTGAATAAATAGAGAATATTGTGCAACTAAAACACATATCTGGAGAGCGGACTTCTTTTTTTTTTTTTTCAATCTTCAAGCATTCATTTACTATTTTTAGGAGTTTTCCAATTAATTCATCTTCCCCCTTTGCAGGAAACCAGAGCTGAACTTTTGACAATGACATTCTTAGGACTTACAACATAATTTAATAACGGAAACCTTGTATGGCGAAAGGGGTGCACGAGCTCGGATACAGGAAGCGCGGCAGAGATTATTGGTAGAATGGACGGTTCTCAGGGCGGCCGCTTCTCCCAAACCTCCTGATATAAATACGGCTGAAGAGTTATGCAAGATGGTGACACAGAAATCAGCTCACGCTTCACTTACAGGAAGACGATACTTAAGGTTTTTTGTTTTTTTTTAAGTGAAATACAACTTTAGGATGTTTTAATGGCTTTTATACTCCATTTTATTAAAGCATTAAATTTAATACAATTCATCAGTTTATTGATGTGACCTATTGGAAACCACTTTCCTAAACATTATATACTGTATTCTAGAGTTGGTGCCAATCGATTTTCAGGGTCCACATCAGTAATCTGTGACTGCTGGACGGGAGCTCTGGATGGCATCCGCTGCTCCTCTTTTGATTAGCCAGCCTGGAAATATGTCATCGTTGCAGTGCGATACACATGCGATGTTGTGCTAGGATTACTAATCAAAAGAAGAGTCGCGGATGTCGACAGGTAGAAAGCGGTTCCGCAGGGCTACTGTCTGGAACCAGAGATTATTGAAGTGACCTCAAACACAGGAACACTTGGCTGCCGCTTGACTCCTCTGGCCAGCGTCTTATCTCCAGGGGAAACAAAAGTATCGGCCGCTGAAATTTAGCAGGCCAAATCTTTCTCTCCCCAAACGTCATCAGTCGAGGAGGAGTTGGGACTTTAGCCTAACGTGTATGAAGACTTTAAAGATGTTTTTTAATGTTCTTTGTTCAGGAGCACACTGCTCCCCTGTCCTTGGCAAGCAAGGCGGCAGGGGAGCGGTGTGCTCCTGATGATTGCCAGTTGCCTTCTCTTTGAAGCAAAGTGATTTGCAGATGGTCAATTATCTATCACATTAGATCAAGCAGTCTAAAAGTACAATAATCATGTAATCAAGATTGCCTGCACAGTCGCTTTATATTTATGTACTACAGTAATAAAAAATAATCCTGCAAGTGCACGTGTCCTGTACGCCGAATATCACTGCCGTTCAGCAGGTATACATAAGGTATATTTATTAGTATTGTGGTGAACTCAGTAAACCTTGGCATTTTGACCCATGTGCTCTCTCGCTGATGAAATAATGGCATCAATGACGTAAAGAGGAGATAAACCTCATAATGCACTGCAGATAAAGGCTGTAAAATGTTTTCTGAGCTCTAACCTATAGCTACCCCATAATGCACTCATCATATATCGCTTACACTATCAGTCAGTAATTGTCATATACAGTTTAAATTCTAATATTTTTACAGTGCGCCATATAACAGAAGATCGTACAGCGATACGTTCAGCACCGGCCAGTTAAGGGTTATTCCCAACATTTAACGTTAGCACCTATCCTAAGGATATGTGATAACTCATACGTCAATAGGTGTCCGACCAATGGGACCCCGACCAATCCACAGAATGGGGCTCTGAAATGCCCTAGCAAAAGCCACCATTCCACTTAGTGGTGTTCGACTATTTCCAGCAATCCCGCAGAAAATTAATGGAGAGTTGGCGTTGACACTTCATTCCAAAGGGGCAATTCACAGCCTCAGGATTGGTGGGAGTCCTCAACGTCTGACCCCCACCGATACATGTAATTTATCACCCTTCTGATAAATTGTAATACGCCTTAAAGGGGTTGTCTCAAGTTTAGAAATGGTTAAAATTGCAAAGCACCTGTAAAAACAAGCAACTGTGCAATCTACTCCTTAATGAAAATACTCTCCGTTCTCAAGAATGGCTTGATTTCATAGTTGACCAGGCTATTGGTCACCTTGTAGTCCCAACATGGCCAGTTATCGAGGTAAGGAGCGTGTGGTATGAGCAGGCTCACACTGCTCCCAAGCTGCCCACAAATCTACCATTGTGGGAGCGAGCATAGTTTGGACATGCAGACAACCGTGCGGCTAGTCTGAACTCAATATGCAGGAGCACAAGGTTACCGGCAAAGCAAGAAGCCGGGCTGGGAGCGGTGCGCTCCTGAAGATTCATGTCGAAGGAGTAAAGTCTGCCACCGATTTATAGACCTTTCGGGAAAACACATGATGGCTGAGACGCAAACGCAATGCAGTCAAATAGTAGACAGTCGGGCAAACTGCTCCAGTTTTTCAATGGCTGCACAGTTTTCTAGGTTTTCCTGCAGAAGCACATGAACTCTTTAAAATCCCACAAAGGCGTGCCCTGCCATGCAGTCAGCAGTCACAATGCAACCGTAGAGCGAATCCTCTTTGCTACACAGAGCAGCACATCCACAACAGAAGTCCGAGAGTCACACTCGTGTTGCACCTGGCAAAAAATAGATTTTATAGTCTCCATTATTAGACTTGTCCAATAGTAAATTGGTTTTGAGATACTCTGTCACAAAACGTTTATGCTGTGTGTCTATGCACTGTGGCCCTTAGAGGATTTGGCTAGAATGTCGCGCTAAATTTATTGAATTTGCTTTGCGAGAGGTTGGAGTCTTCCATCATATTAGTCTTGTCTTCTCAATGCCCGATAGTTTCTCGGCCGTTCCGTTTTGGGTATCAGTAGTGATTCAAGAAAACAGACCTCACCAATGTGATCTTCCCAACTACAGCTCTGATGTATCAGGATCAAGATCACTTTCACTCGACTTCCCCATTAGATTGGTTTCAAAGAATTAGTCACTGGCAGGGAAAGTCCCTTGTTTTAATTGCAATAATTTCTATGGCCATAATATAAAGCCTTAACTTCTTATTTTACGTAGCAGCAGACGCATGAGAGCTCATTTTATTTTTTTGCAAGACTTTTTCATATTTGTGTCATTTTATTTTTATATCTTTTATTGTAAGCACTGTATGTTTATCTTAAAGCTTAAAAATCTTTAATAGGTTTGACCCTTGACCCTAAAGAACCTATACCCTTTTAAGAGAGTGTGTGACCTTTTGGTTGCCTGTGTGACAGAGTCACTGGTGTTATATGCGAGGGGAGGTATGTGTCACTCCGGCTGCTAGCCAGTGTGAACTGAACCTACAACTTTTCTCCAGCATGTTATATGTTGGGGGTTAAATTTACTTAAAGAGCGTGGATTGGTGTGAATGGCATAGAGACCGGTGGGAAGTCATTCACCCCCCTACGTCCCCTCAGGGTGTGCCTGAGCAAGCTTAAATGCTCAGTCACTATTTTTTTTCTGTTGGTGTGTTTGGAGAGGCAAGGTCTCCAGACTGGGAAGCCATAGCTTAGGAAGGAGCTGAAGGCTGTGCTACAACCTGTGTGGGCAAACCCCACACTCCTATGGACTGTGCTATCGTTTATCTTTTGTTTTGTTGTTTTGCCAGTAAGCCCGTGTTTATTTTGCTGGAGCTGCAGGGCTTTATGCCATACAATAAAGCCTGCAGAGAAAACTTGGTTCCTGAGTCTACTTCCGAAAGCGGCCGAGTGAGTCGTCTTCCCACATCTAACAGTACCATATTTTGGGGAGTCCTCACCCCGTGTGTTTGATGAGTGGTGGCAGTGCGTTAAGCAAACTGGGATGTGTAGTCTGTGTTGAGGGTGTGATTTATGCTCACTTTATAGCCTAAAACAGAGGTTGAGAGCTGGATTTAGTGAGAGGAGATAAAATTAACCCTTGCAGGCACACCCCACGTCATGTGCTGAGAAGTGTATATGTGACAGTGGGAAAAACAGAAATCACGTCCACACAATCATCTCTGCTGTGCTATTATGTCAGGGCAAAAGGCAGAAAGGTGTTTATTAGTGTTGAGCGAGTATGTTCTGTTCCGAGTATGCTCGGGTGAGCACCGAGTATTTATAGCTGTTCGGTGATCCCGCTGAATCGCTCCCATGTGCATGATTTGCAACTGTTTGACAGTATTATTACATGGGAGGAATGTGTAAGAAATAGACAATCCTGTCTGTAACGGGTCTGGGAGGCGGAACCTCTGAGCAACTATACAAGGGGGCGGTCCTTGTAAGGAAGCGGGTGGCTCCCAGGGAAGACGGGCAGGTAGTCACGGCTAGTGGCAGGGACAGTCTCTGGGTAGAAGGGCAGGAAGTCACGGCAAGTGACAGGGACAGTCTCTGGGTAGAAGGGCAGGAAGTCACAGCAAGTGACAGGGACAGTCTCAGGGTAGACTAGCAGACAGGTAGCAAGTGGACGCTCCCAGGTGAGCGGGCAAGAGTCTCTGGACGGGCAGGTGGTCACAGAAAGTGACGGCAGAGTCTCCAGGTAGGCTAGCAGGCAGGTAGCAGGTGAGCGCTCCCAGGTGAGCGGGCAAGAGTCTCTGGACAGGCAGGTGGTCACGGCAAGTGACGGCAGAGCCTCCAGGTAGGCTAGCAGGCAGGTAGCAAGTGAGCGCTCCCAGGTGAGCGGGCAAGAGTCTCTGGACTGGCAGGTGGTCACGGCAAGTGACGGCAGAGCCTCCAGGTAGGCTAGCAGGCAGGTAGCAGGTGAGCGCTCCCAGGTGAGCGGGCAGGCTGGTCCATAGACAGACTGACAGGTGTCGGAAGGCAGACCGTCGGACCGCAGGCTTGCAAGCAGGTAAGAGGATATCAGGCAGGTATCAAGCAGGAATCTGGCAGGTGACTGGCAGGTAACTGGTAGCGGGACCTGAGGGCTGAAGCAGAGTGAAGGCTTTGCAACAACATTGCTCGGGCACCTCCATTTTGGAGGAGGTGTCTTATATATGGTGAGGTCCTCCGGCCATTGGCCGGGGACTCCTTAGGACGGCGCGCGCGGCCCCTTTAAGAGAGGGGGAGAGCGCGCGCGCCCTAAGCACAGTGGCCGGGAAGCAGCAAAGTTTCTTTTTTTATATACATTTTACATGCACTGGAGCTACAAAGTGTGCATCCTTTAAATAGGACCTGTTACTAGATTGAAAGTGGCCAGTTTTTGCTCGAATTTTATTCCAGTCGTTCTCCTGTGTATTTAATTTTTTATAAATCTGCCATACGGTTTCAGAGATATGGGGCCTTTTTATTTGCTACTAATTTGGATGGTCTTTACAAAGGGGTGTGGCTCACAGGATAACTATGAAGAGTAGCCCCCTGAGAATTCTGTAAGCCACACCCCTTTGGAAAAGACCATAAAATTAGTACTAAAAAGGCCCCATATCTCTGGATCTGTATGGCTTAAAAAAAAAATATATATATGGAATACAAGGGGAGCAGCGGGAAAAAAAATCTGGCACTGAATTTGGAGAATGACTGATGGATGCACTTACAAATTCGAAAAAACACGCGCAGATCTCGGCTTTCTCATCCACGTCCTTAGAGCAGGATGGAGATGAGGTTCGTGACTGTATCTCTGCAAACTTTGCACATATGCCAAGCCCTTGCAATCTGGGATTGCCGGCGCTGTCCTTTTATCAGACATGACTCAAAGATTACGCAGAACGACGGTGCAGATTATGGAGGGGGGGTCTATAAAAGAAGTCATTCCGCGATTATCTACAACTAAAGGGCTGGAATAGGAACTAGATCACGCAAATACAAACTGGTGGAGACCATAAAATCTGCGCACCTCTGTGCTTTATTCAACCCTTCCCGATCCAGTGCTGAGTCTCTACTACTGCTCTCGGAGTCGGCTATTGACTGCAGCACCTATGTTATGTCGAGAGCGCTGCAGGCAATCAGTGAGCTCAGCGGTTCTATCAATGCTGATGTCAGCGTTGCATACAATAACCGACTCCGCGAACAATGGTGGAAACTCAGCGCCGGACCCGCGGAGGGTGAATGAAGAAGTTTGTTTTCTTAAAACAAACCGAAGCCGGAGGACAAGGGTTTTCTGAAACTGGAAAACACCTTTGATGACAATCAATATCTGATCAGTGGGGACCTGACCTCTGCCAGGTGCTATAATTAAGGTTTTTTTTCCCATGAACAGTACATTTTAATCAATAATTCTTGGAATAAAAATGTATTTCACAATTGTGCTGAGATAATCTTATATCAAAAAGTATACAGACAGGACAGCATGGGATCACATGAGAGTATACAGACAGGACGGCATAGGATCGCACGACAGTATACAGACAGGACAGCATGGGATCACATGAGAGTATACAGAAAGCACGGCACAGGATCGCACGACAGTATACAGACGGGACAGCATGGGATCACGAGAGTATACAGAAAGCACGGCACAGGATCGCACGACAGTATACAGACAGGACAGCACGGGATCACATGAGAGTATACAGACAGGACGGCACAGGATTGCACGACAGTATACAGACAGGACAGCATGGGATCACATGAGAGTATACAGAAAGCACAGCACAGGATAGCATGACAGTATACAGACAGGACAGCATGGGATCACATGAGAGTATACAGAAAGGACGGCACAGGATCACACGACAGTATACAGACAGGACAGCATGGGATCACATGAGAGTATACAGAAAGGACGGCACAGGATTGCACGACAGTATACAGACAGGACAGCATGGGATCACATGAGAGTATACAGAAAGGACGGCACAGGATTGCACGACAGTATACAGACAGGACAGCATGGGATCACATGAGAGTATACAGAAAGCACAGCACAGGATCACACGACAGTATACAGACAGGACAGCATGGGATCACATGAGAGTATACAGAAAGGACGGCACAGGATTGCACGACAGTATACAGACAGGACAGCATTGGATCACATGAGAGTATACAGAAAGGACGGCACAGGATCGCACGACAGTATACAGACAGGACAGCATGGGATCACATGAGAGTATACAGACAAGACAGCCGGGGTTCGCAGCTCTGGCTTCTATGAGGTAAAGCATTTGCTGTTTTACCTCACGGAAAGCAGCACTGTTTTGCAAAAATTGTTGCAAAAACCACGCTATATGGCTATGTTCACACATCATGTTTTTCTCAGCGGTTTTTTTTCTGCAGCAAAACACCATGCAAAACATAAAATCCTGAACAACAAAAAAAAAACATGTGTGCATGAGATTTCTAGTATCTCATAGACTCTGCTGGTACTGTGAAACGCAGCTGAAAATATGTATAAAAAAAAAACACATCAAAAACGCTGAAAAAACCATGATGTGTGAACATAGCCTAAGAATAAACCTCCATCCACCATGTGTCAGGCCCGTCAGATGTGCGAGCGCTATCTCTTCGCCTCTGGAACATAAAAGCTGGGGGTTTTGGGCTTTGGGTTACAGCGGACGTCTGCAGAAAGCTTAGAAAAGTCTAAGAAATCAATAAAAGGCAACACAAATGTGTGTGCAATCACTTGGCGGGATGCCGATATATAGGTGTGCACAGCACCGGGGCACAGCTTCTCTAATATTCACGCTGCAGGGGGTCCAACTATTGCACAAGAGACTTTGCAAGAATGAAATGTATTCAGAGTTTTCCTAGAAAAAAAAAAATGCAGCGAGTCAGCGAGCCAGCTGGTCAGATGTCAGAGTCTACAGCCGAGCGCGCGAGCGGCCGGCCCGCTGGGGATGAGTCATGGTGAGTCACGCTGGAGTTATTTTTCGCTTTTCATGTACTGCCAGTCACTACGTTAATATTCAACTCGAGAGTAAATTTAGCAAACCGGGAAAACAACTGTTTCCATGGCAGCGAGCGAATAATATTTATGCTATAGACGGTAATCGGCGGAAGGAATTCACGGCGCTAAATGGTGGGAAAATGTTTGGATCTGGGCTTATTACGCAAGGTCCATATAAGTTTAGTTTCGGTTCACGATAGCATATTAAGAGGATCTGTCCATGCTGCTGTGTGTAGATAGAAGGCCAAGATGATATCTCTTAAAGGGGTTTCTTAAAGGGGGTTTTCAAACAACAACAAAAAAAAATGTAGTAATGGGTGGTATATAGTACGTTATATAACCAGGTGAACTTACACCACATGCCCGCGGCTACCAGTCCATCCGGGGTGCTGGAAACTTCACTTCCGGTCCTGTGTTAGCACCTGAGCAGAGCAGTGTGTGAAAGGCGGGGGCTAACTGCTGACCCCAATAGCTAAGCCAGCCCCCTTCATTGGCATAGCCAAAGAGCCAATAGCCTATAGCTGGGATCTGGGATCTCTGAGGTCCTCACCAGTCAGCAGAAAAGAAAATGTGTGTAATTATATTATAGTATATATATTATATATTTATTCCACATACACAGTCATGGCACACTTGAAATTGTTCCAGAAAATTAAGTATTTCTCCCAGAAGAATATTGCAATTACGTATGTTTTGTTATACACATGGAATAACAAAAAAAAGGTAAATTGGACATAATTTCACACAAAACCCCCCAAAAAACCTGGACAAAATTGTTGGAATTTTTTCAAAATTGTGGGTAAACAACTTTGTTTCAAGCTCGTTCAAACTCACCTGTGGTAAGTAACAAGTGTGGGCAATATGAAAATCATACTTTAAACCAGAAAAAAAGGGGGGAGGTTGCCACACTAAGCATGGAGAACAGAAAGAGGAGAAGAGAACTGTCTGAGGACTTGAGAACCAAAATTCTTGAAAAATATCAACATTCTCAAGGTTACAAGTCCATCTCCAGAGATCTTGATGTTCCTATGTCTACGGTGCACAACATTATCAAACAGTTTACAATCCATGGCAGTGTAGCTAATCTCCCTGGACGTGGACGGCAGAAATAGATTGATGAAAGGTTGCAAAGCAGGATGGTCCGGATGGTGGATAAGCAGCCCCAATCAAGTTCCAAAGAAATTGAAGCTGTCCTGCAGGCTCGGTGCATCAGTGTCAGCGCAAACTATCCGTCGACATTTGAATGAAATGAAATGTTATGGCAGGAGACCCAGGAGGAACCGACTGCTGAGACAGACATAAAAAATATAGACCGTAGTGATGCGCGCGTATGTTCTGTTAACCCTGTCGGCGAGCATGCTCGGGTGCTCGCCGAGTATCTTCAGCGTGTTCGGGTGTTATATTTCAGTCACTTCATGCTTAAGATTTGAGACTGTTTGACAGCTTTAATACATGTGCGTAATGCCTAAGAAACAGGCATTCCTCACTTGTATTAAGCTGTCAAACAGTCGCAAATCATGAGCATGGAGTGACTGAAACATAACACCCGAGCATGCTCGTAAATCTTGAGTAACGAGCACGCTCGCTCATCACTAATAGACTGCAGTTCGCCAAAATGTACATGAGTAAGCCAAAATCCTTCTGAGAAAGCGTCTTGTGGACAGATGAGATCAACATAGAGCTTTTTGATAAACCACATCATTCTACTTTTTATCGAAAACAGAATAAGGCCTACAAAGAAAAGAATACAGTACCTACAGTCAAATATGGTGGAGGTTCAAGGATGTTTTGGGGTTGTTCTGCTGACTCTAACACTGGGTGCCTTGACTGTGTGCAAGGCATCATGAAACCTGAAGATTACCAAAGGATTTTGGGTCGCAACGTAGTACTCAGTGTCAGAAAGCTGGGTGTGCGTCCTAGGTCCTGGGTCTTCCAGCAGGACAATGACCCCAAAACATACTTCAAGAAGCCCCC
This sequence comes from Phyllobates terribilis, assembly GCF_046119375.1. Taxonomy (NCBI): domain Eukaryota; kingdom Metazoa; phylum Chordata; class Amphibia; order Anura; family Dendrobatidae; genus Phyllobates; species Phyllobates terribilis. Next base: position 750,519,827 of record NW_027362764.1, on the reverse strand, counting down.
AGAAATGGATGGAAACAAAGCGCTGGAGAGTCCTGCAGTGGTAGAAATGAGTCCGGATCTAAGTCCCATTGATCACCTGTGGAGAGATCTTAAAATTGCTGTTCGGAGAAGACGCCTTCACATGAGAGACCTGGAGCAGTTTGCAAATGAAGAGTGTTCCAAAATTCCAGGTGAGAGGTGGAAGAAGCTGATGGTTATAGGAAGCGATTGATTAAAGTTATTTATTCCAAAGGGTGTGCAACCAAATATTAAGTTGAGGGTGCCAACAATTTTGTCCAGACCATTTTGGGGGTTTTGTGTGAAATTATGTCCAGTTTGCCTATTTTTCTCTGGGTTTTTTTTGTGTTGTTCCAATACACACAAAGGAAATAGACATGTGTATAACAAAACATGTGAAATTGCAATAATTTTCTGGGAGAAATACTTCATTTTCTGGAACAATTTCAAGGGTGCCAACACTTTCGGTCATGACTGTATATATCATGTATATTAAAAATCCAGAGCCTGTATCATCACATTTCAGACACACATGTCCGTAATCATGGACATTGCATTACTTGTAATAAAGGATATGCAAGTATTTTGGTCTAAAAATAATTTTTGCAATTGGGTGTCAGTAAAAATGTTGCATTGTTTGGCTTTGACGGGCTTTTTGTTTCCCAGAATGAATTAACTGAGAATCCGTCAGTGAGCTCATTCTGAAGGAGAGGTTGTAACTCCTCTCTATTTTTTTTTCTGAGCTCCTCTGTGCTGATTTTTGACCACATCAAAGTTCAGCACAACAAGACAGATTACACCAATTACAAACTTCCTGTTAGATCCAGCTCACAGATTATCTGTTAACTCATTCTGTAGCCTATAATATGCCCCAGAGCTGCATTCATAGTTGTGCAGGCTGCTATTAAAGTTACTTAAAGGGCTTGTGTCAAGTCCTTATGTGGTTAAAATTGCAAAGTGCAGTAAATCACATTTGCCAGAACAGATATAACTCATCTCAGCAGCGAATCATCATGAAAGGCTTAGGGTACCGTCACACTTAGCGACGCTACAGCGATCCCGACGACGATACGACCTGAGGGATCGTTGCTGCGTCGCTATGTGGTCGCTGGTGAGATGTCAAACAGTCAGATCTTCCCAACGACGCAGCAATGATACGGCGACCCGTAGCGACCTGTATAACGATGCAACGCAAATGCACACCTATGTGTTTCTGTGTCTGAGTCGCCAAGGAGGTCGTTGGTAAGGTGTCACACACACCAATGCATGCTACCTAGCGGGACCTCAACGATCAAAAAATGGTCCAGGCCATTTCGACACGACCAGCGATCTCACAGCAGGGGCCTGGTCGCTGCTAAGTGTCAAACGTAGAGAGATCGCTGCTGAGGTCGCTGTTGCGTCATAAAACTTGTGACTCAGCAGCGATCTCGCTTAGTGTGACGAGGGCTTTATTTATTATTTTTTAGAATTATAGCAATATTTTTTTTTCTTATATCATAATATTTATGAAAATAGAAAACTCAGTACATATGTAATTTTCACACTGGCCACTGGGACTATTTTAGTCTCATACTTCTTGTGCCTTCAAGAAGAGTTTCCAGCAGGCTCTTTGTCATCAGAGGCAGGATTATAAAGACAGTTAACACCTTTACACACAGCTGATGACACAGGATCCACCATTCACAAAAGATGATGTCACAGCTCACCTCCTCCTCCTGTACTGTGACTGATAACACCTCTATATACAGTAGATAACACAGGATTCACCATCCACAATAGGTGATATCACAGCTCACCTCCTCCTCCTCCTGTACAATGACTGATAACACCTCTATATACAGTAGATAACACAGGATCCACCATTCACAAAAGATTATGTCACAGCTCACCTCCTCCTGTACAATGACTAATAACACCTCTATATACAGTAGGTAACCCAGGATCCACCATTCACAATAGATGGGTGTCACAGCTCACCTCCTCCTCCTGTACAATCACTGATAACACCTCTACTATATACAGTAGATAACACAGGATCCACCATTCACAATAGGTGATGTCACAGCTCACCCCCTCCTGTACAATGACGGATAACACCTCTATATACATTAGATAACACCGGATCCCCCATTTTCAATAGGCGATGTCACAGCTCACCTCCTCCTCCTCCTGTACAATGACTGATAAAACCTCTATATACATTAGATAACACCGGATCCCCCATTTTCAATAGGCGATGTCACAGCTCACCTCCTCCTCCTGTACAGTCACTGATAACACCTCTATATACATTAGATAACACCAGATCCACCATTTTCAATAGGCGATGTCACAGCTCACCTGTCCCTCCTCCCTTCTCAGTAACTTTTGCACACACTCATTAAATGCTTCAATACGATTTGGTCAGAGTCTGTTCATTGCTGCTTATGTACATGCACAAATCCTGAAACAACAGGAAGTTAGAGTCTAAAATAACCCCAGTGGCCAGTGTGTGAATTGCAAGAGTTCTATTTTTGAAATTCTTAAAATTGTGATAAAAAAAAAATTGTCAAAATTAAATAAAAAAGTAATTATTAGAATTTTCTAATGATTAAAATAAAAACATTAGTGCCACAAATGGACAGAGGTTGTATAAACGGCACAGACAAGCGTCGCATTGGGGAAACAGTCGCTTCATCAGAGCTGGCGTTGATTATGGCGTCACATGGTTCGTATATGATGGCAATGCCCGGACTGTCTGAGAACGGCAGGAGGCTGTAAGCTCAGGACGGGAGACTCGCAGTCAGGCCGTATACGGATGGTGAAATACGCTCATGTGAACCCGGCCTTACAGGGGTTGTCCACCTTCGGGGATATTCTCAGAGGCATCACATTACATAGCTTTTCATATTTCATCCAAAAAACAGTGCAGAACGGTCCACCGCAGCTTTCTGTGTACACTGTGCATAGGCAGAAAGCTGCCAATCAGTGGTGGGGGCGGGGTTGGACTAATTGACAGCAGGTTTACTAGTCCTCAAGTGATAATTTCCTGCTAATAAAACTGTTATTTTATCAAAACTACCACAAGCAGCCCAGTAAGTGACACATCGCTGGAATCAGGGTCTCTGTCTCTACATCATGCTGCTCTCGGATTAGTTAGCAAAAAACCTGCAGATTCCTTTTACATTTCTGAAGCCTGGTGGCGTTTTTTTTAGGCTAACCAGAGAGTACACAGCGTGTCCGCCCCACGAGAACGTATCAGACTTCCTCTGCTTAATGTAAGGGTCGAGAGCTTTCCCAATGGTATATGTAAAGACAAAGCGAGATATAGCGGGACTGTTGAAAGAGGTTTTTCCTGTAAGAGCAGTACGGTCCAAGTTATGTCGGCTGATGGAGAAAACTGAAATGGTAATTGAATGCGATTATCGGGACTATTCCTACGAACGCTTGTTTCATCATAACTGTGCGATCTCCTGGCAAATGAGCAAAATGCACGCTTGTTCGTAGGGTGAAATGATCTTTTGGTTTGTAAATAACACAATCCTTCTCAGCAGCGCATTTGTCCTGTCCAATGACAGCCTCTGAGCACTGATCGCTGTGGGCATCTGACATGCGGTCGGCCCGTGTAAACAGGCTCCTAAACGACCGCCGATCGGTAAATAAAAACTGAGCGGCGGTTACTTAATGCTGCAAATCTATTCCGTTCTATATGTAATGGATGATTGAGCGGGGGCTTAATGTGGCATCTGTGGAACCAGGAAGGAAGATCTGCACCAATTCACAAGGGTTTTCCCCTTCAGGATGGGCAACATCTCAGGATGCAGAGCGGTGAACCCGAGGGACCTTTCATCATGTACATTATCTCGGGCCAGGAATGCGGCTGTGGGTGACGGGTGCTCAGCACACAATACAGATAATGGAGGGGATACCGGCCTGTAAAGCTGCCGCCAGACACATACAATTCACCTTTGTGACCACTAGGGGCACATCTACAGTGCCCTGGAGTCCAGGGGGAGGTCCAAAAGGCTCAAAAGTCCCATGATAGTTTAGGGACCTAACGCATGCTTCACGTTATGGCACAGGTGTCCACAACTTCAAAATAAAAAGTTCTGCAGCGCTCCGGCTTTAGGACCCGTTCAGCGCCATCTATGGGATCAGTTCTAGCATCGACTGCTATACAACCAGCAATAATATGGTATATGACAGTACAAAGTGGGAGCCGCCATCCAGCAGGATCACCTTGTGCGAAGTCACAGCGGTGCAGCACGTTTCCTCTGATGAATGATTAACCTCCATCCAGTCACGTCCACAGCCACAAATCTCAGGAGCTGAACTCACTGATGTGTGGAGCAATTCTGGGCTGTCAGTCAGTATAAAAACACATTGCGGGTGCCAGTGTACACTGCAAACATCACGTGCCTGGAAAACGTCCCGCGCCCATCACCTTGATGGAGGGTGGAGGGTGAGGCGCCCCACTCGTCCAGCCGACAGCGCCAACGGGTGATCTGTGCTCTTACAGAATAAAGATATTAACGCGGCGACGGTCTCGTTACCTTCTCCGGTATTTTTATGTTTTTAACTTAATTCAACAATAAAGCAACAATACTGGAAAAAATGCTCAAAAAGACGCCCATTGTCATCAGGGCAGAAAATGCCAGAACAGTCGGGTCGCTACTTTTAATCAATCGCTTGGGGTGTCTACAAACCTGAAGAGGTTAAAAGACGCCGATAAACATGTGCACCGCAGTCGTTCTACACAGGAATGTGTAAGGTCAGCGCTTTTTCAGGCATTTTTTGCGGCACAATCCACTTGAAACAGATGTCATCTGCACATGTTATCAGTCATTGTACAGGAGGGGGAGGAAGTGAGCTGTGGCATCACCTATTGTAAATGGATCCTGTGTTATCTACTGTATATAGAGGTGTTATCAGTCATTGTACAGGAGGAGGAGGTGAGCTGTGATATCACCTTTTGTGAGTGGTGGATCCTGTGTTATCTACTGTATATAGAGGTGTTATCAGTCATTGTACAGGAGGGGGAGGAGGTGAGCTGTGACATCATCTATTGTAAATGGTGGATCCTGTGTTATCTACTGTATATAGAGGTGTTATCAGTCATTGTACAGGAGGAGGAGGTGAGCTGTGACATCACCTATTGTGAATGGTGGATCCTGTGTTATCTACTGTATATAGAGGTGATATCAGTCATTGTACAGGAGGAGGAGGTGAGCTTCGATATCATCTATTGTGAATGGTGGATCCTGTGTTATCTACTGTATATAGAGGTGTTATCAGTCATTGTACAGGAGGGGGAGGAGGTGAGCTGTGACATCATCTATTGTAAATGGTGGATCCTGTGTTATCTACTGTATATAGAGGTGTTATCAGTCATTGTACAGGAGGAGGAGGTGAGCTGTGACATCACCTATTGTGAATGGTGGATCCTGTGTTATCTACTTTATATAGAGGTGTTATCAGTCATTGTACAGGAGGAGGAGGTGAGCTGCGATATCATCTATTGTGAATGGTGGGTCCCCTGTGTTATCTACTGTATATAGAGGTGTTATCAGTCATTGTACAGGAGGAGGAGGAGGTGAGCTGTGACATCCCCTAATGTGAATGGTGGATCTGTTATCTACTGTATATAGATGTGTTATCAGTCATTGCAAATCTATGATGATTATGAGACTGCTGAAAAGTCTCTTGTACAGAATGGGACATGTAAGTCTAGTATTAGACCTAGAGGCCGGTGTGAAAATTACAACATTTCTGGATTATGTTTTAATAAAGGTAATAATATAGAATAGGAAAAAAAGGAAAAACATGTTACAAATGCAGCCCTGATTAAACGATAAGTCATTTTCTGATGACACATTCCCTGTAAGTAAGAGCAGATTTCGGGGCGATGTGTAGTCTTCAGGTGGCAGTAAGTCATGGAGGACTCACACAAATACCAGCAATGTGAGAGCAGTCACAGCGTGCGGCGGAGGCGCTCGGCAGATGAGTCACTGAGCACCGCGCTCTGTACGTTTCATGTAGTCATCCTCTCCTTTCATAGGTGAAGGCTCCAGCACCACTCGCCAGGGCTCGCTTATTCCCAAGAGGTGAATCAGCCCCGCGCCCTTTAGGAACCCTGCGATCAGTGCCATGACATACAGGAAATACCTAAGTGTCCTCCGCAATAAGTCAGCCCCGTCCTGGCACCTGCTCATTAGGAACATTAATGACCTGGCCGTAATTAAGTACGGCATTTGGTCATTATATTGTTTTCCCATTTAGTCCCCGTACAGGACATATATTCCACTAGGGGGCGGTACTGACAATAACCATATTCTGATTAACAAACTAACGATCTGACAAAACCATCTTTTTCTCCCGATATGCAGTGTCTATAGCTGTAAATACCCTATTAGGTGACTGAGGAGTTCAGAATTGTCCCTTTACCTACTGGGACCCCAGCGATCTATAAGGGAACCTGGCAGTATGTGTTCAACTTCCTTACAGTGCCTCCACTGGGGAAATGAAGTATTACACTGTGACCATTCAAAAAAATCAGTGGTTAGGGTAAATAAGGACAGGACGGGTGGTTCGGAGCGACAGACGCTCTTTTCAACCAGTCTCCCACTTTTGGTTATTAGATAAGGATCCTAAACAAGGGCCACCTCTAACCCTAAGAGTTATTTAATAGGGCGTATAAATGGGTCTTCTAAACCAGACAACCCCTTTAAAGGGAATCTGTCAGCAGGTGTTTGCTATGTAATCTGAAGACAGCATGCTGTAGGGGTTAAAACACAGATTTCAGGGATGCCGCTCTTATCAAGCTCTGTGGCTTTGTTTGCTTGCAATGATTGTTTTAGCACCTGGAGCTTATCATTGCTGGACACAGCAGCACGTGCATGCTAGTTTGACTCGCCCCCTCCTGTGATAGGCAGCTCACTGTCTATGGACATTGTATATAAAGAGCTTGGGGTGGGCGGGGTTAGCTTCCTCAGCTCTGCTGCATTACTAAATCTAAAAGCTCTGATTTTGTGAGAACCACTGCACCCAGTAAACTAAGTGATACATCATTGGGTTCAGCTTCTCTTTGCCTACACCAGGCTGCTCTCAGATGAGGTAGCAAAAACCTGCTGACTGATTCCCTTTAAGTGATATTGCGTGACAGATGATGGTCCTGTAGGATGTCCTAAGACTACCCACATTTATGGCATGATATGATTTCTCCCATTGAAGCACCTCATTATCTCAGAGAGTTATCATAGTCAATAACGACAACTTCAGCTCTGCTGCATCCTGACGCTCGTTCTTCATATTTCCAGTCTTTGCAGCGAGCGAGCTGCCTGTACGATGTATGGCTTGAATGGTATGCTGACATTTAGTCCTGCCCTTAGGTTTTTTTTTTTTTTTGAAACGTACAAAACCACAATCACAAACACAGCTGTCTGCCGGCACGGACCCAAGTTATGTAATGTGGTATTAATAATCAGGAGCCGCCAGGAGGAGGGAGAGAGGAGCACAGACACTTCTGATCACATTATGCTGCAGTCCAGAACCTGATCCTTTCCGCAGTATTGTTTGCACCAATGTTTTCCCCAGAGAATAATCCTTGTAATTAAATATTTAATGGAGGTAACACTGATAATGTAATTTATATTTATGACGATTTCTTTAATTCCGCGTCCTGCAGCTTTAAGTACAGATGTAGCAGAGCCGATTCTGCTATTTGGCACTCTCTGCTTGCAAATTAGGCGATCACTGCAGGAAAAGCTGCTGCTTTATATAATTCTGAGGATTTATCTTTAGGATAGGTCACCATATCAGATCTGTGGGGGTCCGGCACCCTGCACCTCCTGCAGTGACCATCTGATATTGAATATCCTAAATGGGGGCCATCAATTTCTCAGTCCCGGACAAGGCAGCTGCTTGACTTTACAGGATTTGTATACTTTTACATCTCATTTTCCTTTTATTGCTTTAATAAGAAGTGTCTCTTACCATATTGTGTATGCAGCTCCTGCGCAGAACTATGCGCCTCTACCGTTACAGGTCAAAATGGAGGAGAAAGATGGAAGGGACTATGCCACCTCGCATGTTGCTGACATACATAGAAAAGAAGAAGATGGGGCGAAGCGCGTAACACAAGATGGCAGGATCGGACTAAACAGGTTTTTAGATGGTAACCAGGGAGGGGCATCGGTTTGCATAGGAGCTATGTACATAAAATGATGTCTAATCAAGACAAGTTGCAATAAAAGAAAAATTTGTTGCAAAAGTTAAAATACCCATTAATTTCTAATTTAGAGAAGCCATTGGCCATTTATATACACAGCAATTCATTAACGGCCCCTGTGTTTTCATACAACTTGATCTAATTTGATAGATAATGTGACAAATATCCTGCTAATAACTTTACATACAAATTATATTGCATTACCCCTGAAAAATCCCTCTAAAGTGCCGGCTAATAAATCCCTCCCTTCTGTGTACCTTTCTGTTCACTGCCTGTTAATCTCTAAAAGAAGACAGCAAGATGGATTACGGGAAGCGGGGGGCGGGCCTCAGTCTCCGCGCGGGGGGCGGGCCTCAGTCTCCGCGCGGGGGGCGGGCCTCAGTCTCCGCGCGGGGGGCGGGCCTCAGTCTCCGCGCGGGGGGCGGGCCTCAGTCTCCGCGCGGGGGGCGGGCCTCAGTCTCCGCGCGGGGGGCGGGCCTCAGTCTCCGCGCGGGGGGCGGGCCTCAGTCTCCGCGCGGGGGGCGGGCCTCAGTCTCCGCGCGGGGGGCGGGCCTCAGTCTCTGCGCGGGAAGCGGGGGGCGGGCCTCAGTCTCCGCGCGGGAGGCGGGCCTCAGTCTCCGCGCGGGAAGCGGGGGGCGGGCCTCAGTCTCCGCGCGGGAAGCGGGGGGCGGGCCTCAGTCTCCGCGCGGGAAGCGGGGGGCGGGCCTCAGTCTCCGCGCGGGAAGCGGGGGGCGGGCCTCAGTCTCCGCGCGGGAAGCGGGGGGCGGGCCTCAGTCTCCGCGCGGGAAGCGGGGGGCGGGCCTCAGTCTCCGCGCGGGAAGCGGGGGGCGGGCCTCAGTCTCCGCGCGGGAAGCGGGGGGCGGGCCTCAGTCTCCGCGCGGGAAGCGGGGGGCGGGCCTCAGTCTCTGCGCGGGAAGCGGGGGGCGGGCCTCAGTCTCTGCGCGGGAAGCGGGCCTCAGTCTCCGCGCGGGAAGCGGGGGGCGGGCCTCAGTCTCCGCGCGGGAAGCGGGGGGCGGGCCTCAGTCTCTGCGCGGGAAGCGGGGGGCGGGCCTCAGTCTCCGTGCGGGAAGCGGGCCTCAGTCTCCGAGCGGGAAGCGGGGGGCGGGCCTCAGTCTCCGCGCGGGAAGCGGGGGGCGGGCCTCAGTCTCCGCGCGGGAAGCGGGGGGCGGGCCTCAGTCTCTGCGCGGGAAGCGGGGGGCGGGCCTCAGTCTCTGCGCGGGAAGCGGGGGGCGGGCCTCAGTCTCCGTGCGGGAAGCGGGCCTCAGTCTCCACGCGGGAAGCAGGGGGCGGGCCTCAGTCTCCGCGCGGGAAGCAGGGGGCGGGCCTCAGTCTCCGCGCAGGGGGGCGAGGGGCGGGCCTCAGTCTCCGCGCAGGGGGGCGAGGGGCGGGCCTCAGTCTCCGCGCAGGGGGGCGAGGGGCGGGCCTCAGTCTCCGCGCAGGGAGCTGGGGTGAAAGGGCCTCAGTCTCCGGACAGGCGGCGGAGGACAGGCCTCAGTCTCCGCGCAGGAAGCGGGGGGCATGCCTTGTCACGTCACTATACAGGAAGTTGAGGTGGGGCTTTGTCCGTCTACAGGAAGTGGGCATTTGTCTCTGTAGAGGAAGTGGAGGCAGGGCAGTTGTACTTATAAAGGAACTGGGAGGGTCTTTGTCTCTGCACAGCAAGCAGGGGCGGGCCTTTGCTACAAGAATTGAGGTTGAGTCTTTGATTCTGAACCTGCTCTCCCGTCTTAAATTTCATATAAGCATAACAAAGATTATGGTTTTCAGTTCAGGGCAGACTACCACTGGACATTGACAGGTTCCAATGCATGCTGGTAAGAGAGAAAAATGAAGATCCTGCACCTATAGTGCTGGAAGAATGCTGAAGAAGAGTAACAATTCACTTGAAAACACTGTACGGCAAATTAAAACATTAGAATTGGGACTGTTCCTGGACATATTAAATTAATTAATTTCAAATTCGTCGCTGCTTCCCTGCCAGCTGTTTTGCAACATCAAATATTCCAGTTATGCAGCTGTATGACATTTTTAAAGGTTGTCCAGAATTAGAAAATAAAAATTGCTGCTTGCTTTCAGAAACTGCTCCACATCTGCCCATAGAACTACAGCTCAGGTCCATTTACGTGAATATGAGTGAACTGTAATACCAGACGCGACCCATGATCAGGGATGCAGCTGTTTTTTTTTAAAGAAAGCAGCCATGTTTTTGTAATAATGGACAACCACTTTAAATCCTAACATACCTGAAGAGGACCTGTCACCAGGCCAAAATTGGCCAATTACTTTTTAAATCCACCATACGGCTCCAGAGATTTAGGCCTTTTTAGCTAGTGCTAATTTTGATGGTCTTTATAAAGGGGCGTGGCACAGAGGATCCTCGGGGGCGTGGTACAGAGGATCCTCGGGGGCGTGGGTCTTTAGGCTGCTCTCCAGTATTATCCTGTGAGTCACGCCCCCTTGGAACCAATCACAAAATTCAGAAGTATATAAAAAAGGCCCATATCTCTGGAACCATATGGCCGATTTACAAAAAAAATCAAAAACCAGAATGCTCTGGGGAGAAGTAGGAATAAAATAAGAGAAAAATAAGAGAAAAAAAAACTGGCCACTTGTGACCTGGTGAAAAGGTCCTCTTTAATGATGTTTTGCTTCATGTCTTGGAATATTTTGGATTTTCGAGACATTTTGTACTGGTCATTGGAAATTGAGAATTAAAAGGGATGTTTCTGCTTTATAAACAGCTGATGCAGGCGCAGGGTTAGGAAAGTGATCACGCTAGTTGAGTTCTTGGAACACGTCCATTTGTTTGGTGAACTAAGAGCTGGAATTCGCTTCTCTTACATAATGTGAACATTACATTGGGTGCGAGAGGAGGACAAGCACGCTCTGTCCTCTGTGCTGCATGTACCGGAGCGGGCACATTGGTGCTCTAGTGCCATATCGAGCCAACCTTAGATTATAACTGGTGGAGACTGGAGGTAAATCGGGATTACATAACAATACAAGTGGACAATTCCAGGTCCTGGAGGCTTCTGCACAGAACTACATGCAGATTACTGACTGTAGTCTATGGCAGGACAATGGTGGACCCTAAAGTCTTAATTCCTAAGGATTTTATTAAAAAAAAAAAAAAAAAAAATAGCTTCCACCTTAAGTGGCAATAGGAGAAAATGATTTAAAGGGATTGCCCTTTCTTAAAGGTATATGCATATCTTGCAATGTTATGGAATGCCTAGTCCAACCTATGGAATAATCAAGGATCCTTAGAAAAAAAAAAAGGCACCTTCTAGCAAAAAGTGGGAAAAAACTAAATTTTCCCAGTGGAATGAAGGGCTCCCCCCACTGATTACAGAGTGAGGGGGCAGCTTGTGATCTGCTTTCTGTTGAAGGACACAGGTATTGTCTTATGTGTGCAACAGCTTAAAGGGGTTTTAGAAATCCCATCTTCATATATATTTCTCTCTTAGTGAATTATTCAGGATCCTCAGATCTTGACCTGAATGGACACAGGTTACAAAGAGAGCCCGTCTCTTTGGAGGACCCATCCTGTGTAATGCTTCATTTGCCCTGTGGTGGCACTGCAGGGAAGTTAAACACTTACTGCCAGGTTTCACCATAGGTGACAGCTGATCGCAGGAGATCTCAACACTAAAAACGTTACGATTAGCTTATTGTTAGGGAATCCTTCCAACAAGTATAGATTGTCCACAGAGGAGAACCCCTTTTACAGTAATTCCTTCTTATTTCCAAAATGAACTCAAATTCAACATTAAAGGGATATTCAAGTCTCCAAGATCCTATCCCAATATGTAGTAGGTGTAATAATAATAATGTTAGCAAATGCCTCCAATTAGAAATATAGTATAGTTCCTCAGATTCGCTATGTCACTTACCCCATGTGCAGGGCATTGCAGTAGCTTAGGTATACATGGTTATGACCACTCATATAGTGACAGTTAGTTGGATACCAAAGTTACTGCAATGCCCTGTACATGGGGTAAGCAACATAACGAATCAGAAGAACTATACTATATTTCTAGTTGGAGATATTTGCTAATATTATTATCACACCTACTACATAATGGGATAGGATCTTGTAGATGGGAAGACCCAGTTAAGTTTCAATGATGTAGTGGATGTTTTCATCTTCTTATTGTTAAGATCTCTGCTTGCTTTTAGTGAATCCTATCCGGTATCGACACTACATCTCCCATTGTGCAAAACAGCCATACAATCAGCTTCTCTAATCCTCACGAGACCTGGAGATTTCACAAGAGGCAGATGATGGCTTCTCTGGATCCGTATGTGCAGTCCTCCCGCCACCCGGTGATGACAGCGCAGAACGATATGTAGTAACCTGACAAAGAGGAATCCGGCGCGGGGTGTAATGCGGTATTACACGCAGCAGGTGATCTCACAGACCCTGTCATTATACTGTCTGGAGCGCTCAGAAGACATTTATTAGAAACCTCTTACACTTCATAGTGAATTTGCGCCTGTTCAGACAAGTACAATGTAACTCCGCACTGGAGTCTCCATAAGAACAGGGAAGATGTGGCCCTCAGCTACTGCAGATGTGGCCCTCAGCTACTGCAGATGTGGCCCTGAGGGGTAATATCTAGTCGAGCAAATCGATTTCAGTGGCCACCAAGCTGGAGCCCTGCGATTTGGCTCCTACCAGCCGGCATCGCCGACGTCGCTCCCGATTAATAGGCTTTGCGCAACATCATTCGCAAGTCACTAATGAAGTGGGGTCCTGAGAATTGATTCGCTCATCTCTAAAAATATCCCATTTCATTAACAGACTTACTGATAGTCTTTAAATTGGCCCTCACAGCTTGCCATAGACTGGGTGGGCACCTGATCAGACACCCCTCTAGGATTGCATCACTGTTGGAGACAGAAAGAGGCATTTAGGTGGTTAAATCTCAGTGATCGGGCCGATTGCTGCGATCAATGGCAGGTCCTGGCACCAGTCTTGTGTGGAGCGGGTTCAGCTCCTGAGCCTGCTCTATACGTCTGCTTCATGCCGGTGCGGAAAGGGGTTTAGGTCGACAGATTTAAAGGGGTTAACGTCTCTAGACAATCCCTACTTGTTAGAAGGGTCTATGGACAATACGATGATTATAAAGTGTTGGAAAAAAGTGTATTATTCATTGCATAACAAGGACGTTAGGTCAGAAACGCGTTTTGGATTTTTAATTGATCTTCAATAAAGATGTGATTTTAAGGACCCCTCTGCGGGATTTCTACACTTTTTCCTGCACGTGAACTCTTGATGTACTACAAGGCTTTATAAAGGATCCTAATTCTGCGAGCCAGCTGATTTCTTCTTTTATTATTGATCATAAAGTGTTCCCCCTGCTAGGACTAAAAATGATCAGCTGCAATCTATAAAAAACCCTGTAAGGAAGAATTTCATTTTCCTGCACTTGCAGCGCCACCACAGGTAAAATGTAGCATTACACTATCCCCACTAAATCAATGGGTTGTCTGTGTAATACAGGACCGGACGGGTTCTCCAGGGCGAGAGACGCTCTTTATAACCACTCTGTATTGTGATCAAGAGATGAGGATCCTAAACAGAGGACATCTTCTATTAACTCAAAATTCACTTATGGGGCAGATCAAAAGGGGCTCAACCTCTTAAAGGGGTTGTCCATCTAACAAAAAACACTATAATTAGAGGGGTGTACTCATCTTCAATCTTCAGGAGAGCACCGTTCCTCTGCTTTCTGGTTTCCTTCTTGCCAGGGGCGGTGCCTTCCTGATGACTGACAGTTCAGGCAGGTTGCAGGTCTGACCTGAACTGTGTGCTCTCTGATATGGCTAACAGTGATTGCTTTGATTCTGCAGCATCGCAATAGCAGTTAAAGGGGATGTACAGGCTTGGCACGAAAGTCTGCAGTCACTCCTACTGCAGACTTGTGAATCCCCACATCGCGGCACAGCGCGTGCTGCCAGGATTCTCTTGCATACTTTCGGCCACATTCCGACTAGACTTAAGTGGCCTTGCTCTATTCACTTGTATTCACGTCTAGTCGGTATGTGGCCGGGATTATGTATGCTGTCTCTTGACCGCCAGCTCCCTGCCCCGGAAAATCCTGACAGCGCACACTGTGTGTGATGTGAGCATTTACAAGTCTGCAGTCACACAAGTACCAAACCTGGACAACCCCTCTAAGTTGGCTAGATTCAAGGCAGCACTTGCAAGCTGTATAGCAAACAGCAAGTAAAGGAAACGGCTCATTGCCTAGCAAACTGCTGACCTCCGAGGTGGCCTTTAACCTTACCACCGAACTGCAAACCATAGAATTAAAAATCCCTCCATTGTAGAGAACGGAAAGGATTGTTAATCAGAGGTCAATTGCAAAGTTGCTTGTTTTTACTTTGCAGTTTTACCTATTTTGTAAAATGAGAAACCCCCTCTATAAGTGCATCAAACACTAGGTTTACAATGCACTGCTCGGCTCCTAGTCTCAGGATCGGCATCAACTCCAAGAACAATGGTGCTTCTCTAACTACACCCGAGATATCGTCAGACACCTACAAAGCAGGAAAGCCAAAAACATAAGACAATGCCTGATATTACGCACAATGAACTGTAGAGGAACTTATTTTTGGCATTAATGCTAGGTCTCCCTTACTGCAATACAAGCATGTTCTGTACCTTACGGAGGCCGTGCAGTCCAGTGACAGAAGAAAGTCAGATTTCAGCTCTGGAGAAAAATGCAGTATAATATATGATGTAACTGCGTAAAACAAACTGGGCCATATCTGAGCGAGCCTTTTAAGGTTTTTTTTAGGTTCTTTTTTTAAAAAAAGAGTATGTAATGTTTTCCTAAAAAAAGGATATCTTAGAAACACTTGCTCTTCTAATGCTGCCATACTGGTACTGCCCACTGGTTGAGGAGTGATGGCATCCCATCCATTACTCAAGTGACTGCCGCCACCATCACGTGCCGTACACGCAAACATCGCAGGGGACACCAGAAATTGGTAGGAACTGATTATGGAGATTCGATGCGGTAATTTATCCTTTCTTTTTTGCCAACTTTTGAACAATCCTGCAACATCCCTTTAAAGAGAATCTGTCATATATGGAAGTAGTAGTATGGCTGTATAGGAGCTCTTTCCCCAATAAAAATGATACCTTTTTTGTACAGATATGATGTTCCAGTCATGAGAAATCTAGTGTAGAAGTCACAAATCAGAGTTGAAGTGCCCTAGGGGCGTGTCCAACCAAGTGCACTGACACGCCCCCAGTGCACTTCACCTTATACATTAGCTTTCTCATCAAGAGAATATCGCATCTCTACAAAAAAGGTATCATATTTATCAGGAGAGGAGCGCCTATACAGCCATATGACTACTTCTATATGTGAAAAATGTCCTGACGAATTCCCTTTAGGGGGTAATATTAATAATGCAGTAACAAGCTTGGTGGCCACCATCATTCCTGTGTGGCATTTTAATAAAAAGCAATATTATGCACGAATATAAACCCCATCGTCATGCTGTTCACTTATTTTTAGCCTCCCTCAAGCAAACAAGCTCTGTTAAACTTTGCCACCAAATATAGGCAACACGCAGCGAGAACGAGCCGGGTTTCATCATCAGACATGCTTGTTTACTGGACCAAGATTCCTGGAAAGAATGGAGGCAGCAGGGGAGGACAGAGACGCCGGCTCAATGTGATACATCTACTGGGAAAAGAAGACGAAAATATACGAAATTGTGTTTTACGTTGCATATTGTGTACAGCGTTCACATTTCTGAGCTCTCGGATTAGAGTTCAGGTTTTTCCATTCTATGACAATCTGAAGAATGAATGTTGCTTGAACTTTACTTAAAGGAGGTTTCCAATAATTGTATGTAATTTAGAGGGGGAAAGCAGAAAAATTAGCTTATGATGTAATCGGTGCCGATAGGAAGATCTCATTGGTAAAGTCGGTGATCTTGCATTCACCATTTACTTCCAGAATGGAAGCACTCGCTTAGGATTTCTCAGAGACTGGAAATCTCACACAAGATTAAGAAGGAACACTAACCCGAAACTGCAGGTTTCCCACAAGCCTCATATGTGACTATGAGACTGCAAGTTCGGATGAGGAGACCCAAAGTCAGTTCAGATATTGCGGTCCATAAGGACTTTGAAATAGGTCCATCTGAACCCAGCCTTCAAGAAACCCCACAGAGAACACAGGGGTTATTCTCCGGCTGATCAGTTCCATCCTCTGCTAGGTAAAGCCATGCTCCTTTGATCGAGGGGTTGGGCTTAGGAATCCAACTGTGAACAGGGGAAACAGGGAGAGGATCCAGCTGCAGATAGTAGTAGTTTTACAGAGGAACACCAAAAAGTGAGGAGGAAGAGACAAAAATAATGGTATAATTGTAATGTGAGGATTGCAAAAAGAGGAAATTAACGGAGAAATAGTTAGGAAACACACACACACACACATATTATATATATATATATATATATATATATATATATATATATATATAGGCCAGCTAGTTTCAAAGAAATGACCCATGGATAAGTCCCACGCATCCAGAAAATCCTTAAAGAGGACTTTTCACACAATTTGATAGGGGCTACAGGGCAGAATAAAATCTATACCGTGTATGTATGTATGTATACATATACACACACATATACAATCCGGTTGGCAGGATCTGTTGACTTCGGTCATGTGACATCATGACAGATCCTTCAGCACTTCTATGTTGCAGCCTTTTATGATTGGTCAGTATCATACAGGATGCAGAAGTACACACCCAGAGAAAAATATCTCATAACACCCACTTGGACTTAACTAAAGTTAACTTATTAGGTAAGAAACATTTGATTGCTAATATCTCCACAACAGAGTTGAAAAAAAAAACTAAAACTTTTTATTCAGCTCTGCAGTCACTATTACACCGTGTGTTCAGTTCAACATGAAAAATTTGGTCAAAACTCCTCTTGAGGCCATTACATGGTAAGGCAGCTGATGACAGTCACTGCTTGAGACCTGGACATGCTGCCTTTGGTAGAATGACACCTGTGAAGTTTAACATTTTTCATGGACCAAGTGGGTGAGACTTTCGGTTTTGGGTGGACACCTCCACTCATTCGTAGTCTAGTCATTGATTTGAAAGGACCTGTTCTTAGAATGTTGCGTTATATGACCAGAAATCAAAACCTGGAGGTCTTTCTGCATCAGATCTGATGCTATTTAATGACTCAATATCTTGTTATTTTCACAGTACTTGTTAGGACATGCCTAAACAATTTGCCAAAACTTTGGAGCTGAGGTCAAACATTACGGCACAGGACTTTGTTAAACTTGGAATGGGTCAGGAAAAAAAAAAAAAAGACTTGTGTCAGAATACATCAGTGACCCAGTTAACTGAGGTCACGCTGGAAAACAAGCACAGGACTGAACTCTGGTGTTTGAAGACTATTATACTTTTCTTCTGCACCGTTTAGGGGTATATATATTTTACCAATGAGCTTCTTTTTAATACTGTGGATTTTCTGCAATGTACCTTTTTCTAAAAGATACGTGCAGTAGTGTATGTATGACGCTGCAGAGATGCTGTATAGAAACGTAGCCATAAAAAATAGATTTTGCAATACTCTGTCGGGAGATGTATGCACTTTATGTGTATTAAAGTCATTTTCCCCAAACAATCAGATATTAGTAAATAGTATTCAATCTCTCCTGTCGACAGCTGTGATGTATTGTTAATAGCATGCAGCCAATCAATGAGCTCAGTGGCTTTGCTGCATACTGGAAGAGCCGTTGAGCTCAGTGACTGGCTGCAGCGGTGATGTGCACTGTTGACATGACGTCACAGCTGCGGCCAGCGCTGGACCTGGTAAGGGCGAGTACTACCTGGATCTATGTAAAGTATTGGGACCACTTTTCTAAAATTAAAAAGCCCCTTTAATGCGGCCAAGCAGTGGTTGTGATATGGTTTGCAGTCATTTATTTGAGGAGGAGGGAATAAGTCATTTTAGCATCTCAAAAATTTGAAACCCCATAACTTTTTCATGTTTTTTCTCTTGATAAGGAAACTGTCACGGGTTTATCTTGACAGAGAGGGGCCAGAAGACTGTGGTGTCTGATATCACGTACTCATGCACTGATTAGAAGCACTTCACCATCATAATAAACAGTGCAGGTTTCTGTTAGCAGTGCAGGAGTTAATCTGTTCAGTTGAGAGCTCCTGGAAGCTTACCTGCTTTGATGGTCCCAGCTATTCAGTGTTGGCCACTCCCATCTGTTATATATACTCACCTCTGGCACCTAGAGATTACCAGTGTTAGTTCATACTGCCTGGTTCTAGAGTTGGTTGTTTGAGGAGGTGTTTGGAGTGTTGTTCTGAAGACTGACTATTGCTTGGTGTTTTGTCTGTGTGCATATCCTCATCCTCTCCCATTTGGTTTCTCCTTCCTGTACTTCTCGTTGTTCCAATCTGTTGTTTGTGAGTGCATATTTGTATGATTGGTGTTTTTATCTATCCCTGTACGGCTAAGTTCACACATCAAGGTTTTTTTTGCATCACAAATCTGCAAACAAACCTGATCTCTGGCAGGAAAGAAACGGTGTCAAAAACACAGGTTTTGCGTTTTTTGGTGTGTTTTTGGTGCTTTATGTGTTTTTTTTTGTAGAATTGTGTCTCTTGTTCATGCTTTGTCCCTTTTATGCATGTACATAAAGTTCAGTGAAAAGAAAAGTCTCATTCTGGTTTTGGCATAACAGTGGGGAAGGTGAATTGTTCAGGAATAGTTTTAACTAACAAACTCAATGCACTGCCAGTGTGTATGACACTATTTACTTTCACACTATGGGGTCTGCCATTCAGCAGCACAGGCATTGTTCAATTTCACACCTCCCTGAGCCACAGGTATTGTTCAATCTCACACATAGCTCAGCCAATGTTTACACTCTACACATCACTAATTTAATTAAACACTCCTTATACAAACTACCATCTCAGTGACCAAGACAAGATGGTAAAATCACAAAAAAAAAAAAAGTGTTTCACATACTGTTGTATTTGTTTATTTTGACTCAAAATGCAGCAAAACCTGATAGCTATGTTCACACATCAGGGTTTTTTTTCAGCGTTTTTCACTACCCATTACTTCCTATGGGTGAAAAAACGCTGAAAGAAGTGACATGCTCTATTTTCCTAAAAAGGCTTAAAGGCATAGAATATGCAACAAAAAAAAAGACATGATGTGTGGACAGTAAATTCTGGTTTCTCACAGACTTTGCTGGTACTGCAAAAGACAGCTGAAAATTTGCATAAAAATTTGCATCAAGAAATGCTGAAAAAAACATGATGTGTGAACATAGCCTAAGTCTTCCCTTGTTAGTCTGGTTTGTGTATTCTTATACACTATTCCTCCCCACTTCCCTGGGTGGGGGAGGGCACAGATAAGGGCAGATTCAGGAGTTCAGCAAGGCATGTGGCCTGGCGTCTTCACCATTAGAAGTAATCTGGGGAGCAGGGATAGCTAGGACGCCCCTAGCTTTAGGGATAGAGAAGGAGCATCTGGCCCCGGGAGATCCGACAACAGTGCGATGACAGAAACTTGTTTGTATTTTGGGGAAAATCTAAAAGAAATTAATTATTTTTCTACATTTGATAAGATTTCTGCAGTACCCATCACATTGCACCCACGTTGTAGCCTAAGAGCGCTTTCGGCTGCTGGTGTATTTCGCTTATGGAGGATTAGTCTAGGCTGGATACGACTGCAGCAAACTCTCAGCTGTGAGAAGTATGACGTCTTTATGGGCTTTCAGCCTCAGGAAACAACTGGAAAAATGTCTTTAGGAGAACGGAGATCTACAGATAAGGGACAGTTGTTATCGAAGTCAGGATTGCCGATATATGTCCGAGATTTAGCGAGATGCCAAAGTGAGTGCAAACACATGTTTAATGGGATTAAACAAAGCAGAAAGAAAAGCATGTTCTACACATCTGGAGGGCCTGTTTCCTGCAGGTTACTAGAAGTAATTGCATGCCTCGGAGATCAAGTCACAGCATGGTTTAATCACAATAATCTGCTATTGTGCTAGTACCTGGGCATGTCTCCCTTATTAATGGCGATGCAAGGAGACATGTGTATTGCTTTATCTCCGCTCTATAATAATGAGCATCAAGTGCAATTACTCATCACCACAATCATATGAGAGCAATAAAGAACACATGTTGCACGCTCATCACGGGGTCATGGGTGCTGCCGCCAGCTTGTATGCATTACTGTAGCAAAATGTGAGAATTGTTCCAATGTTACAGCGCAGCTCCACTTTCACTGAGGTTTACTCATGACATTTACCGTTCTCACAATTGTTCTTCGCCAAACTGCTGCTCTGTAATTAATGGCTTATCCCCCGGGCCATTTATCACAATTTCTGTGTTTTTGTTTGTCCTCCCGCTTTTTGAGGATTGACCACGGGTTCTCAAAAGGCGAATTTCCTGGCCACGGATTCAAAATGTCAAGGTTTTGTTAATCGAGCCACTTCGTTATCACTTGGTCTCCATCATGTCGGAAAAAGCATCGTCATCACCACAATGCTCCTGGATGGTTAAGAGAAGCTGTTCTTGGAGGTTGGTTAGATCCCATTCTTTATTCATGGCCGTGTTCTTACGAAAGACTGTGAGTGATCCCCCTCCATGGATGAGAAGTCTCCGCACATGAATGAATGGTCTCAGGAGGCTTTACTGTTCTCAGACACAGGACTCATGGTAGTGCTCATCTTCTCTTCTACGGACAACCATTCTTCCAGTCTTAAGGAGCTTCATCAGAGAAAATATCTTTACCGCCATCCTCTGCAGCCCAATCCCTGTACTTCCTGCACAAGGTTCTTGATGTTTTTGTTGGAGAAAAGTAGCTTCTTTGCTGCCCTGCTTCACAAAAGCCTTCACCTCACTGTGTGCCCTGACACCTTCCCGCTGCCATCTGAGAGCAAGCTCTGCTCTGGCATTGGATCTTTGCAGATGCTGGACCTTTCTAGGCACCGTAAAGCCTTCTCAGCAAATCAAACTCTCTTTTTGAATATGGCTTCATCAGAGAAAATATCTTTACCGCCATCCTCTGCAGCCCAATCCCTGTACTTCCTGCACAATGTTCTTGATGTTTTTGTTGGAGAAAAGTAGCTTCTTTGCTGCCCTGCTTCACAAAAGCCTTCACCTCACTGTGTGCCCTGACACCTCCCCGCTGCCATCAAAGAGCAAGCTCTGCTCTGGTATTGGATCTTTGCAGATGCTGGACCTTTCTGGGCGCCGTGAAGCCTTCTCAGCAAATCAAACTCTCTTTTTGAATATGTCTTTTGTGGTCAAGTTAATTTTCATGGCAAGGAATGACTTTGGAATTTTTTTTTTGCAATTTATTTGATTGCTCTTCATAACAATCTAGAGAGTTCAATTAAGTTGCCACAATAAAACTGAAGCAGCAAACTTTGTGAAAACCAAAACTTGTACTATTTCTATGTATATTTCCTTAAGTGTGTATTGTAACTCTTCCCTTAAAAATTAAAAAAAATAATTTGAAGGAAAACCAAAACTTGTGTCAGTCTCAAAACTTTTGCCCAGAACTGCATAAGCCTGGTTTTAACAGACCCCAGTCCACCTGAGAAAAGAAGCTAAGGACTTCTAACATTTAATTTTTAGATCAGAAGGGGGTTATAGACATAAATTAAATTTATGGGATCAAATAACTAAAAATTGGCATGTGCATACAGTATGTATTCACCCCTTTTGCTATGAAACTCCTAAAAATTTCTGGTGCAAGAAATTACCTTCACAAGTCCCATGCTTAGTGATTGAGCTTGCCAAAAGACATGTGGGAGACTCCCCAAATGTATGGAGGATGGTGCTGTGGTCAGATGAGACCAAAATTTAACTTTTTTGCCACCAAGGTAAATGCTGTGTCTGGCGTCAAACCAACCGCTTACCACCCCAAGAACACCATCCCCACAGTGAAACATGGTGGTGGCAGCATCATGCTTTGGGGATGTTTTTTGGCAGCAGGGACAGGGAAAATGGTCCGAATCGAGGGGAAAATGGATGGGGCAAAATACAGGGATATTCTTGACCAAAACCTGTTTCATTCGGTCAGTGATTTGAGACTGGGATGGAGGTTCACCTTCCAACAAGACCCAAAGCGTACTGCTAAAGCAACACTCGAGTGGTTTAAGGGAAAACGTGTAAATGTTTTGGAGTGGCCTAGTTAAGGCCCAGACCTTAATCCAACTGAGAATCTGTGGTCAGACTTGAAGATTGCTGTTCCCCAGAGGAAACCATCTAACTTGAAGGAGCTGGAGCAGTTTTTCCTTGGAGAATGAGCAAATATCCCAGGGGGAAGATGTGGAAAGGTCAAAGAGACTTTTCCAAAAGTGACTAGCAGCTGTAATTGCCGCAATAGGACGCTCGACAAAGTACTGACTTTAGGGGGGTGAATAGTTATGCACACTAAAGTTTTCAGTTATTTTGTCCTATTTGTGGTTTGCTTCACAATAAAAAGAAAACCAAATGTTCACAGTTGTAGGCATGTTCTTTACATGAACTCATGGAAACCCTAAAAAAAAAAATAATAAATAAAATTCCAGGTTGTGAGATAGCGGAACGTGGAAAATGCCAAGGGGGTGATTACTTTTGCAAGCCACTGTATGTCAAAAGATTTTTTTTTTAATTAAAGCTTTTTTGAAGGCTTGGTTCAGATGGCCGTGTTGGAAAAAGGAATCAGTAGCATTTGCAATTTGCTCGGTGTCCGGCTCTGTGTGCTCCTCTGCCTTTTGTATTATTATGGTCCGTACAGTAGAACAGAATAGAGCATGCTGCTTTTTTCCCATGTGGAGTGTCAGTCAGAATGAGCCCTAAGGGCAGGACAATTTGGGGCTTTTTTTTTTCCAAAAGCCACAACTTTTTTTTATTTTCCTAAGGACAAAGCTGCATCTGGCTTGTTTTGCTACCTGGCAAGATGGCGACATTCGTAATTTATAGAAGAACTTTTTTTTTTTCTCCATTGTTTTGCTGTTTTTTTTTCTTTTTAATAGCACGCGTTAATATATTTTATGGGTCGGTACCATTATGCCGATAGAAAATACAAAATTTATAAAAGTTCCATTTACGTTTTCCATCTTTCTGAATAAAACATATTTTGTGCTTGGGGAAAAAAAAAAAAACATGTGTCCCCGCATTGATGGTTTATGTTTCATAGATTATTTTACCTCAATTATTATTATTTTTATTTTTACAAGAGAATGGGGAAAAAAAATCAGAATGATTATTTTTACCGCCCCTTCTTCAAGTGTCACAACTTTTTTAATTTTTCCTTTGACATAGCCGCATCAGGGTTTGCTTTTTGCGGAACGAGTTGCGGTTTTTAAGGACACCGTTCACTTTACCATATAAAGTGCTGGAAAAAAAAATAGAATGATTTGCTTTAAGTGGGGTGAGACAGTGAACAAAATACGCCATTACACGTTAAAGGGTTTTCCAATCGGACTTGGCTGCTTCTGTACGTCCAATAGACTAGAATAGAGAGCGCCGGGTAGATGAACAGACTGGAAACCAAGCCCAAAGGACCCCCATTTTCCCAATAGGTGGACGTCCCATAGGTGTGACCCGACTTATTAGGCCACCATGTCGTCTCCTGTGACTATTCTATTCCTACCTTTGCCTTCTGATGTACACGGCACAGTACACGGCTTGTGGTGCATTATATAATGCCCTTCTTCAGTCCGCTTCAGCCGCGGGGTATTTGTATTCCATGAATGGCCAGATTCAAGTCAGAAAAGAGCCGTCGTTAGATATTGTGTGCCTCATTTTATGATGTATGCTTGGCCGTAAGACACGAGTTATGTAAGCTGCGTAAAGCGTACCATTGTAGGAGAGGCTGGAGACCACGGCGTATACCGTATACCATGACTGTCGGTATAACCCGTCCTATATGCTGAGGGCAAAGCGGGACAAGTCAGATTGGCTGGAAATGTGACATCACACAAGGGAGCAGTAAACCAGAGGTAAGGAGCATTTTTGCAGGTGTCCTAAGAGTCCTGAGGACAACTCTTAAATCTTGTGTTCCTTCATTTCTTGTCTTAAAACAAAAAAAAGAAAGCTTTTTGTAAAATATAGTTCTGCCTACATGCCTCTCATAAATGAAGTAGCCACCAATGCAACGGTCTTCATGTCTCTACCTGAAAATTATCACGGCACAGATAGTATTGCCTCCCAGTAAATAGTGCTAACACAAATAGTATTGCCCCCCCACCCGGTCTCTACCTGTAAATAGTGTTGGCACAGGTAGCACTATTTACAGGGAGGCAGTACTATCTGTGCCAACTATGTTTATTCAAGAATTCAGTATCTGTGTCAAAAGTATTTACAGATAGATAGTGACTGGGAGACAGTACTATCTGTGTTAGCACTATTTACAGGGAGGCATAAATAGAGACTGAGAGACTGTACTATGTTAGTACTGCCTCCCTGTAAATAGTGCTAACACAGACAGAAGAGACTGGGAGGCAGTAATATCTGTGCCAACTATGTTTATACAAGGATTCAGTATCTGTATCAAAAGTATTTACAAATATAGACTGGGAGACAGTACTATCTGTGTCAGCACTATTTACAGGGAGGCAGTACTAACATAGTACTGCCTCCCAGTCTCTATTTATGCCTCCCTGTAAATAGTGCTAACACAGATAGATAGTGACTGGGAGACAGTACTATCTGTAAATATTGCGGACATAGATAATGAATTCTTGCATAAACATAGTTGGCACAGATAGTGCTGCTTCCATTTCTTTCCCTATAAACAGTGTCGGTGTAGATTGTACTACTATAACTATACTATTATTATGTAAGCACTGAAAGTATGGCCTCCCTTCGTATAGTGTTGGCACAGATCAAACTGGCTCCCTCTCGTTTCCTGTAAATAGTATTGGCACAGATAGTACTACTTTTCTATCTTTCCATATAAATGATATAGATACAGAACAACCTCCCAGTAAATAGTATTGGCACAGGTAGTACTATTTCTCTAGTTTTCCACGTAAATGATAAAGAATGCACTGACTCTCTGTAAACAGTGCTGGCACAGATAGTACTGATGCCTTGCATCTCTATATAAATACTATTGGCACAGACAGTACTGTCTCCAAGTTTTTTTTTTCCTGTAAATATTGATGGCACAGATAGCACTGCCTCCTGGTTTCTCAGTCTAGTGTAAGTTATTCAGTATGGAGGAATGAGGAGAGATCGCTGCCGGCCAAATGATGAGCCAAAAGCACTCAATATGATAAATGAAAAGTCTATCTTGTTGGGCCTCCAATAAGGTGTTCTGAGATATTACATTACTGGATATAAATCTATGACCCATCAGTTAGCAAAACTAATCACTGAAATAACTGACATAGCGCCATCCGCGTCCATCGTGGCTCTGTCAGGTACTGCAAGTGAATGGAGCTGAGCTTTCATTACCAGGGAGGAACACGGTGCGGTTGTCTATATTATAAATATATTATATATGTACTGTATATGTGCAATCACTGTGCATGTAGCCTTAATCCACATGTTATTGTAATACTTTTCTAACCATTTCATTTATAATGTGGAGCACAAATCACCTGCTTGTTCTGCAGATGGGGTGAGGCTCCCATCCTTAAGAAAAAATGTCAGAAAAAACAACATTCTTTAAAAAAAAAAATCATCTGGTAAGACTAAAAGGATTTCTTACATGGACATCACACGTGTTCTCATAAGGGCTAATCTGCAAAACATGTGCTGAAGCCAAACAAGGAAATTTATTCAAGGTCCATTATAAGATTGCACTAATATTGCTAAAAGGGGTACACAGTATTTCCACTTTGCTCATCTATAGTAGATCCTCAGGATCAGGACCCCCATCTATTGGGAGGGAAGGGGTCCCATTGATGTGTTTGAAATGACTTGTCAGATGCGGCGTTTACGGCAGGGGCCAGAAATGACCTCTGAGATCCGGTCAATGCCCCCCCAATGGCTCTGTCCTCTGATGAAGACCGTCACCCCCCTTAAGAAATGCACTGGTCTTCGCATTGTCCTCACCCGCGGGTGACAACATACATGGTCATCACTACAGTCTGGCTCCTCGTAGGCGGATCTAATTATGTAGTGATACCTCCCTTGCTTCATATCTGATCATTGTGAAAGGGGAAAGAGTTCTCTGCCATACACTATGGATAGACAGTCGGCCGGCAGAGAACTTTTCCGGCTACTCTTTATACAGGAGCAGCCGCTCTGCCGAGCACTCCTGTGATCTCTACGAGAGAGCCGATGCCAGACAGTCTCTGACGGCGGCTTACCTCTCGGACGCAAATGGATGGGCAGTCCAATATCGGGCATGCCGGATCCTTATCTACCCCGACATCTGTTGGTCCTCATACACATTATACTGTCGGATGAGCTCAACAATATCGGTGAGGCCAGCTGACGTCAGGCTCGTATACCAATCTGACTTTTTTGACATATCTTGTAGATGCAGAAGCATCTACCCAAATATTATAATACCAGACAAGGGCATTCGGGCATAGACACCGGTGTGCAGGTACTGCGGCTCTCCACCAAGAGCCACCGCTTTCTCAATCTACTGATCGTAGGGACCTGGTAAATAAGTGGCTGTTCCGTGTTACATGCAAATTCTGCTGCGAATATCATCTTAAAGGAAATCTGTCATCAGGTTTTTGCTACTCCATCTGAGAGCAGCATGATGTACTGCCAGAGACCCTGATTCCAGCAATGTGTTACTTAACTGCTTGTTCCCGTTTTCTCCGCTGCAGATCTAGCAGTACTCTGAACGCTGAGCTGCGTATAACCCCGCCCATACCACTGATTGGCTGCTTTCTGTGTACACTGTGCATAGGCAGAAAGAGGCCAATCAGTGGTGGGGATGGGGTTACACTACATGGCAGCCGGTTTACCAGTCCTCCACTGATAAAATCGCTTTTATCAGCAGGAGATTATCAAAATTACAGCAAGTAGCCAAGTAAGTGACACATTGCTGGAATCTGGGTCTCTGCTCCTACATCATGCTGCTCTCAGATTAGGTGGCAAAAACTTAGTGACAGATTCCCATAAGTGGTCACTGTTGTATCAACAAACCTGAAAAATTGCTCTGAAAAAACATCTACTATTATATTGCCAGATCACTGAGGGATCATATTACAGCTACCTATGGAACTCTATGGAAAGGGCAGGAAGAACAGAATGAAAAAGTGAAGCAAAGACAAATAGAGGTGGAGCTTCCTTGCAAGTATTTTATCTCATCCAAATGATGGATTCACAGATACACTGCTCAGTACCATTGCATAATGTCCTCTATTCTGCTGGTGCATCTGAACACGTGCCACACAGACAGGAGAGCAGTAATTCCTCATGTCTGTGTGTGGGAGATATCATAGCAGCAAGGCTCCAATCATAAGCCCGACTGACTACTATCTCTTCCAAATCCCCCTTATACCTGACGCTCAAGGTTCACTGAACGTTGTGTGTTTCCGATGGGTAGAGCCGCTGTCCGACATCTCTGGCGGCAGTTATCTTTGATAACAATGAAAGGTTCGGTCGTCTCAATTCAGACTGATTCTTATCTCTCCAGACATCATTTGTTGGAGAAGATTTGGAAGGTCCTGATACACATTAGACAGTCAGCAAAATCGTTGGGGTCAGGGGACTTTTATCCAATGTTTATGGGGAAGCCTTAACGTAGATACAATATGGCCAAGGCCAAGAAGACTGTTTAACTTGATGACTTCCCATACAAGAAGGATTGTGCGATTCTTGTGCGCAAAAATAGGTAAAAGAGAAAAAAAAAAACTTTTACTTTTGCTCAAAATTAATCAATTTGCGTTTGGCATTTTGAAGAAATGTTAACGAATACCTCAAGACAACACAAACAAACAAAAAAAAGTAACTTAAAGAGGTTGGGGCTGAATTCTGAGGTCACTCTGTGTGACTGCAGACTTGCGAATCCTGTGCGCATGATGGGAGCTGTCAGGATTCTCCAATACTGGTGCTGAAAGTGGGCGAGTGCGTGACCGCAAGTATGCGATCATGTGCCAACTAGACATGGAGGACCACGCTCAATGCAAGTGAACTGAGCAAGGCAGGACACGTCTAGTCGGAATGTGTCTGGAAGCACTCAAATCGCTGGAGAATCCTGACCGCGCACACTGTGCGCATCGTAACGATTCACAAGTCATGAGCCCCAAGCTTGACAACAGCTTTTACAAAAAAACAACAACTCTCAAATGAAGAATGGGTCCCTATATTTTTTATCGGACATTGTTTAGTATTCAATGCCATCTCCGCCTAACAATC
Source organism: Phyllobates terribilis (assembly GCF_046119375.1). NCBI lineage: Eukaryota > Metazoa > Chordata > Amphibia > Anura > Dendrobatidae > Phyllobates > Phyllobates terribilis. Next base: position 750,491,266 of record NW_027362764.1, on the reverse strand, counting down.
ATCTAATGCCCATCTATGTATACTGTAAACAGCGAGGCGCAATTAAGTATCAGTGCTTACATCTAAATTAGCACCTGTCGGCTCATTTTCACTTGTTATGGCCTTCAACACCGCATGGAATAAACACGGGACACTATTTTGGCAGCAGAGCGGGGTCTATTGTTCTCCACGACTCAACTGCTCCGTTCATAGATAGACGCTGCTGTCCTGCTGCCAAAGACAAAAGGTGTGGAGCAAGAACGCACAACAGTCCGCCCTGTATTTTGTGTTCGAAGTGGAAACAGATGTGGTATGAACAAAGCTAAACACTGCGCGTTATGTCATCATCAGCCCATTACGTCTGATAGGGGCACCGGTGAGTGGTACCGCCAGGAAGGCGGAGAACCTGGAAATACAAACACAGTCAGTACAAAGTGCCAACTACAAGCTGCATCCCATGTGTACGGCAGATCGGGGCGTTCTGGCTCTGATGCACCCATGTGGCTCACCCAGTGCACACCCACGGTCCAAAAGTCAAAATCTTTGTGAAAAAAACAAACATCCTATAAAAGTTGGCCCCACAAGGATGAAGAAAGTTCAATACAATCTTACTGTAGTAAGGAAATTTTTAGTTAAGAGGGGGGGGGGGGTCCCTTATTATACAGAGAGTACAGCAGTTACAAAGAGTGGAGGACCCAGCACATCCATGCCTTACTCAGATAGCTGTGCAATACTTCTTTTCTCCTGCGGGGGGAGTAGCAGGGATATTGAACACTTCCTAAGTTTCCTCATCGATAATAGCAGATTGCTTGGAGATCCCGGGGGCAGATTTGTGATCAGCTTATCTTTGAGGAGTCCTTGTAACAAAAATAATTTGCTCAAAAATGCCAATCCCCTAAGTTTAAGATATTTGAGGTTTCATTGATCTTAACACTGGCTCAGACCCAAATGGTTAAGATAACTAATAAGCTTCACAGCACCCCGATCCAGCATGTGTGGTCCGTGGCCACCGGACTAGGACAACCACTGAACCATCTTCTACCTGCCGTCGCCTCTTCTGATTAGTAAGAAAGTCCGCCACACTGTCCTTTAAAAAATTGTGTACTTGAGGAAGGGACTTGTGGTCCAGACTTGTTGAGGTAGGAACCTCAGCAACCCAAAAGAAAATGAGACTGTAGGTCTCGCTGCAGTGAGGAGTCAAAAACAGATATGATCCAACGTTTCAACCGGGAGATGTCTTTGTCAAGGAGGTAGGCAGAAATCTAGTACTGGATCTAGTGTCTCATTTTCTTTTGTGGTGCTGATCTTCTGACTAGTAGGACCAGCGAGACCTTATAGTTGTAGCGTGACGCACTCATGACATCTAGTCAGGCCTGTTAATCCGAAAAGGCGCCAGGGATACCGGAAGGTAGTCTTGTTTCTCCACACCATCCTGTCCTGTCTGCTGTTTGGATCTCAAAAGGGGTTTTCCATGAAGGATATTTACCACCTATTCTACTCTAAGGATCTGACGGGAGTTAGACCACTTCAGGATCCCGCCATCTTCATCAGTTGAGAAGATAATAAATGGGGCAGCAAAGCTCAGTAGTGACGATCATTTATCTCTTTATGTGGATAAGCAAGTTGCAGAAAATCCAAGTGGCTCTGACTTGTTGGTGGCGGTACCCTGCGGCTTCATTCACCTGCATCGTGTCACACCTGTGTCTCCTCGCCTGAACTTGACAGCCTTATATATTCGGGTCTGCGGATCCATGGGTATTTTGTGCAAAGGATGTGAGAAACCGGTCAGTTAATATAGAAGTGTGGGGGGGTGCTCTGTCCTCTGGTCAGGATCCTCACCTCTTCAAAAGTGGACAGAAATCATAAAAAAGAACTTCTCTCCTTGGAGGACCTATCCTGTCCTGAATTACACAGACATTGGGTGTAATGCTTCATCGTCACAGTGGTGGCGCTGCAGGGAAATGCTTACTGCTACATTCCACCACAGATTACAGCGATCACTGGGGATCACACTGTGAAAAAAATTGTGTCTCAAAGTTGATCACAAAGTAGAGAACCCCATTACAGCTCTAGTTTACCGCATCTTCTTGTGCGGGGGGGATATAACCCAGCGCTGTTCAGATGTGAAATAAATCCACGACTGGGAGTGACAGGTCAGTGCATGACCTTCCCAATAATCAATCCATGGTCCGGGGCCTCAGGGCTTGGGGCTGTTTGCTTTCTCAGCAGCTGTATTAATAGTTTTCCATGTGCAGTCTCTGACGTTCTTCACTAAAGATCCTGACATTGATTATTTTACTTCTATTCTCGTCCTGTGTATACGGAAGAGCAGCAGAATATCCGGCTGTATCCCATGTTGTCAGAGATATAGCAGAGCTCGCACAGAGCGCAGACCTTGAGAATATGGACATATCATTCGCTATCAGTCCATTTATCGTCATATACTAATATTAACAACAATAATAACAAAGACCCATATGGTTCACGTAGCGTTTGGCCCTATGTTCACAGGCTCCGTCGGGGCTCAAGTCCGAACCCTCCCTGCAAAACGGGATTTACGAGTATGTGCTGACTATAATGATGCGGAGTCGCAGGCTGCTCTGTCGGGAATAGTTTACGTCCCAATACGCCTACTGGAAGAGGGCTAAGATGTAAACTTTTTGCGTCTTAGTGCCCACCTCAACTAGGTGTCGCCAGATTAAAAGTGTCCAGTTTCTCTCTTATTATATTCCAGCTGTTTCCCCGAGTATTCCATTTAAAAAAGAATAAAAATCTGCCATATTTTTCCAGAGATATGGGCCTTTCTATTTAGTGCTAACTGTTTAAGGCTTTTTCTGAGGGGGCGGCGCTCACAGGATCCTCACGGGGGTGTCTTTAGGCTGCTCTGTATTATCCTATGAGTACAGCCCACTTGGTAAAGGCCATAAAAATTAGCACTAGAAAAAAAAAAAAGGCTCATATCTCTGGAGCTGAATGGTGGATTTTTAAAAAACAAAAAGCAGAATATTCAGGGGATCAATGGGAATAAAATAAGAGCAAAAAATGGCCACTTTTCACTTGGTGACTCTAAGCCCATCACTAAAAAAAAATGGTGTTTTTATAACTCTTTCGAAACTTTATTTTAGCAGAAAATCTACAACTTCCTTGCTCATCACAAGGTCCGCACCGTCATTCCTTTCGACTAAAATTGTTGTATTCGTAATGCCGATATTCCTCAATTTTGGTTTCTGATATTACGGTGAATTGTATAAATTGGATTTTCCATCTAGATTATTCTTAAAATCAAATCCTTGAAGAGCTTGTTACCCCACCATTTACAGGCGGCAATCATCTGTAATGACTTACGATGACCGTACCATATGGCAGGTAGCCACTCTATAAGTCAAAGGTAACCCTTTAACAAGCCTGGCCATACGACTGGCTATTGAGCCAAACTAAATGGTTTTTCTCAAAGAAAAATGCCTCCATCTGTAGGAGGCTGTTTTGGGATCTGGCCTCTCGTCGGTGAAGAATGGGGCACTGGTTGACTGGGTGATCTGTAGGCGGCTGTTTTGGGATCTGGTCTCTCGTCGGTGAAGAATGGGGCACTGGTTGACTGGGTGATCTGTAGGCGGCTGTTTTGGGATCTGGCCTCTCGTCGGTGAAGAATGGGACACTGGTTGACTGGGTGATCTGTAGGCGGCTGTTTTGGGATCTGGCCTCTCGTCGGTGAAGAATGGGGCACTGGTTGACTGGGTGATCTGTAGGCGGCTGTTTTGGGATCTGGCCTCTCGTCAGTGAAGAATGGGGCACTGGTTGACTGGGTGATCTGTAGGCGGCTGTTTTGGGATCTGGTCTCTCGTCGGTGAAGAATGGGGCACTGGTTGACTGGGTGATCTGTAGGCGGCTGTTTTGGGATCTGGCCTCTCGTCGGTGAAGAATGGGGCACCGGTTGACTGGGTGATCTGTAGGCGGCTGTTTTGGGATCTGGCCTCTCGTCGGTGAAGAATGGGACACTGGTTGACTGGGTGATCTGTAGGCGGCTGTTTTGGGATCCGGCCTCTCGTCGGTGAAGAATGGGGCACTGGTTGACTGGGTGATCTGTAGGCGGCTGTTTTGGGATCTGGCCTCTCGTCGGTGAAGAATGGGGCACTGGTTGACTGGGTGATCTGTAGGCGGCTGTTTTGGGATCTGGCCTCTCGTCGGTGAAGAATGGGGCACTGGTTGACTGGGTGATCTGTAGGCGGCTGTTTTGGGATCTGGCCTCTCGTCGGTGAAGAATGGGGCACTGGTTGACTGGGTGATCTGTAGGCGGCTGTTTTGGGATCTGGCCTCTCGTCGGTGAAGAATGGGGCATTGGTTGACTGGGTGATCTGTAGGCGGCTGTTTTGGGATCTGGCCTCTCGTCGGTGAAGAATGGGGCACTGGTTGACTGGGTGATCTGTAGGCGGCTGTTTTGGGATCTGGCCTCTCGTCGGTGAAAAATGGGGCACTGGTTGACTGGGTGATCTGTAGGCGGCTGTTTTGGGATTTGGCCTCTCGTCGGTGAAGAATGGGGCACTGGTTGATTGGGTGAGCTTCTAAACAGTTTACCCTTTTTTTTCGCATTGGGCAAGTTTCCTTACACCAGCTTTTTAGTCTCACACAAGGAAAAAAAAAATATCCCATAGACCTCTCGATAGGACCCTAGAGATCTGCCGACGTCGCTCCCTATATAAATTGGAGGTTTCGGTCACTTGGCTAAGCCTCAGCTATTTATGAAGAAGCATGAAAAGTATGCAGACACTTGACGTAACCTTCTCCACATATTTTCTTTAGTCTTTTTTGCTTCCTCAGGTTAATCCTCTAAAGGGTCTTAGGGAAGAATCTGTGCGTATTTTGCTAATTTTCTTGTCAAAACAGCCGTGCTAATTCCCACGTCGGTGATGAAAAGAGCGGGCGGCCCAACTTCCTCTGCTATGTCATGTCTAGATAATAGCAGCCATAGGTGGAGAGTATCGGTGGAGCATCACCTACCATGTTTGCTATAGGTTTTGCTGGCGTAGGTCGGACGGGTGATGGCGAGTTTACGGATGTGCCCTGCTGCGGTGTAACTTGCCGTCTACGCTATTGCATTGTCCGGATGATGAATGACGCTTTTGTCGCCATCCTGCGTGGCTTTTCTTAGCTCGGCTGCTTTTGTTCTAGGAATGTACACAGGAGCTTCCACCTGTGAAACCATCCTAAGGTGGCGTGCAACATTGCGTGAAAGCAGCTCCGGAAAGTAAACCGTGTTTACACGCTCCTGCATGTACAAGACGCTTCATTGTCTTGTCTCCTTCTGTAGCGGAGAACCGGAACGTCTACCTTCATTACATCTGATCTGCCCAAACCTGAGCCTCGATTCCTATTATTTCAGTTCAACTTCTTTTTTTTTCCCCATATCTAATAAAATCTATGAAAAATATTGGTTTGGTAAAAAAGACATAATCCCACCGGATCCATAATAAATTCAAGATTAGTGTCCAAATATTTACATAGCACAGAATAACGCTATAATTGCATCCAATGGAGCATGGCAACATTTTTTTTTTTTGCTAGAGAAGGAAGTGCTGCAGATGATTTTCCTAGCAGGTTCTGTGCACAGAATTCCTTAGCAAAATACAATAGATGGCAAGAGGATGAGATGGCAACAAATCTTATACACACGCTGCGAAAAATTTCTGTCATCCACACGACCGACCTCTGCAGATTTCCTAGGAAAAAAGATTTGTGTGGACGTATACTAAAGGTATGCAAAAAAAAAAGTAAAACAATCAGACGATGTTACCCCAGATGTCACTCATTTCCAGTATTTTTTGTAGTTGGCAGCAAAACACATGAAATCCTTGAAAATTTTCTGTGCATTCATGCGGTTATGCAGAATAAATATCTCTAGAAAAACAGCAGCTCAAAACAGAACGACAGATGAAAAGACACAAAGATCACAGAGAAGGGGAAAACTCACACTATAGACATGCTGTATGTATCCTGGATGGGTGGATGCACGGCGGAAAGATGGGTGACAGCCCCCTGAGACCATAATCTTTCCAAAGGTACAAGAACATAAAATGGGCGGCAGTCCAAAAATTTACCACGGAAAAAAATGAAGATGCCCTTACTGACCCCTAATAAAGCAGCTGCTTTCAGATGGGTCAGTGAAGACATCTTCATTATTTAGTACTGACTGATCTATCTATTTCTGTATCTACAAAAAAAAATAGGAGACAGAGAGATCAATAGAAATCTCTCAAATATCTATTTCATGCAGGTATCTCATATCTATGTATGGAATATCTATCTTATACATGCATGTAAGTATCTCATTATCTATCTATCTATCTGTCCCATAAAGGTATCTATATATCTAAAATCAATCTATCTGTATAATATCTATCTAAAATTGTTCTATCCATGAATCAAGCTATCCATGTCATATTACCTCCCTATATCCATTATCCATCTGAGCCTAGAATATCTACATATCCATGTCATATCTGTGAATCTATAAATCCATCTGTTATATATCCATTTATTATCCATCCATCCACCTATCCATCCATCCACCCACCCACCCATCCATGCACCCACCCATCCATGCATCCACCTATCCATTCATCCACCCACCCACCCATCCATCCATCCACCTAGCCATCCATCCACCTAGCCATCCATCCACCTAGCCATCCATCCACCAATCCATCCATCCACCAATCCATCCATCCATCCACCAATCCATCCATCCATCCACCAATCCATCCATCCACCAATCCATCCATCCATCCACCAATCCATCCATCCATCCACCAATCCATCCATCCATCCACCAATCCATCCATCCATCCACCAATCCATCCATCCACCAATCCATCCATCCACCAATCCATCCATCCACCAATCCATCCATCCACCAATCCATCCATCCACCAATCCATCCATCCACCCACCCATCCATCCATCCACCTAGCCATCCATCCATCCATCCAGCCACCTAGCCATCCATCCACCTAGCCATCCATCCACCTAGCCATCCATCCACCCACCCACCCATCCACCCAGCCATCCATCCATCCACATATCCATCCATCCAGCCATCCATCCATCCAGCCATCCATCCATCCACCTAGCCATCCATCCATCCACCTAGCCATCCATCCATCCACCTAGCCATCCATCCATCCACCTAGCCATCCATCCATCCACCTAGCCATCCATCCATCCACCTAGCCATCCATCCATCCACCTAGCCATCCATCCATCCACCTAGCCATCCATCCACCTATCCATCCACCCAGCCATCCACCTAGCCATCCATCCATCCACCTAGCCATCCATCCACCTATCCATCCATCCACCCACCCACCCATCCATGCATCCACCTATCCATTCATCCACCCACCCATCCATCCACCCACCTAGCCATCCATCCATCCACCTAGCCATCCATCCATCCACCTATCCATCCATCCATCCACCTATCCATCCATCCACCTAGCCATCCATCCACCAATCCATCCATCCACCCACCCAGCCATCCATCCACCTAGCCATCCATCCATCCACCTAGCCATCCATCCATCCACCTATCCATCCATCCACCTAGCCATCCATCCATCCATCCATCCACCTAGCCACCTATCCATCCACCCACCCATCCACCCAGCCATCCATCCATCCACATATCCATCCATCCATCCACCTAGCCATCCATCCATCCACCTAGCCATCCATCCATCCACCTAGCCATCCATCCATCCACCTATCCATGCATCCACCTATCCATGCATCCACCTATCTATCCATCCACCTATCATCCATCCACCCACCCAGCCATCCATCCATCCACCTAGCCATCCATCCACCTAGCCATCCATCCACCTAGCCATCCATCCACCAATCCATCCATCCATCCACCAATCCATCCATCCATCCACCAATCCATCCATCCATCCACCAATCCATCCATCCACCAATCCATCCATCCATCCACCAATCCATCCATCCATCCACCAATCCATCCATCCACCAATCCATCCATCCACCCATCCACCCACCCATCCATCCATCCACCTAGCCATCCATCCATCCAGCCATCCATCCATCCACCTAGCCATCCATCCATCCACCTAGCCATCCATCCACCTAGCCATCCATCCACCCACCCACCCATCCACCCAGCCATCCATCCATCCAGCCATCCATCCATCCACCTAGCCATCCATCCATCCACCTAGCCATCCATCCATCCACCTAGCCATCCATCCATCCACCTAGCCATCCATCCATCCACCTAGCCATCCATCCATCCACCTAGCCATCCATCCATCCACCTAGCCATCCATCCATCCACCTAGCCATCCATCCATCCACCTAGCCATCCATCCACCTATCCATCCACCCAGCCATCCACCTAGCCATCCATCCATCCACCTAGCCATCCATCCACCTATCCATCCATCCACCCACCCACCCATCCATGCATCCACCTATCCATTCATCCACCCACCCATCCATCCACCCACCTAGCCATCCATCCATCCACCTAGCCATCCATCCATCCACCTATCCATCCACCTATCCATCCATCCACCAATCCATCCATCCACCTAGCCATCCATCCACCAATCCATCCATCCACCCACCCAGCCATCCATCCACCTATCCATCCACCCAGCCATCCACCTAGCCATCCATCCATCCACCTAGCCATCCATCCACCTATCCATCCATCCACCCACCCACCCATCCATGCATCCACCTATCCATTCATCCACCCATCCATCCACCCACCTAGCCATCCATCCATCCACCTAGCCATCCATCCATCCACCTATCCATCCATCCACCAATCCATCCATCCACCTAGCCATCCATCCACCAATCCATCCATCCACCCACCCAGCCATCCATCCACCTAGCCATCCATCCATCCACCTAGCCATCCATCCACCTAGCCATCCATCCACCTAGCCACCTATCCATCCACCCACCCATCCACCCAGCCATCCATCCATCCACATATCCATCCATCCATCCACCTAGCCATCCATCCATCCACCTAGCCATCCATCCATCCACCTAGCCATCCATCCATCCACCTAGCCATCCATCCATCCACCTATCCATGCATCCACCTATCTATCCATCCACCTATCCATCCATCCACCCACCCAGCCATCCATCCATCCATCCACCTAGCCATCCATCCATCCACCTAGCCATCCATCCATCCACCTAGCCATCCATCCATCCACCTAGCCATCCATCCATCCACCTAGCCATCCATCCATCCACCTAGCCATCCATCCACCTATCCATCCATCCACCTATCCATCCATCCACCTATCCATCCACCCACCCGTCCACCTATCCATCCATCCATCCATCCGTTCACCTATCCATCCATCCATCCATCCATTTGTATCTCTATCCATCCATTTATCTATCCAACCTTCCATCCATCCATCATTATCTATGTGTACATCTATCAATCTATCCATATACTGTACTCGTCTGACCATCTATCTAAGTAAGATGTAAGATCCTTTAAGTGGTAAGTATTACTTCATGTACTCCACCATGAGTAGGTGACAAGCGAGTCCTAATTGCGGGCACATGGCGCGGGCACATGGTGCGGCACACACTTCATAATTAGCATATTATTTTTGCAGCATCTATTATTCTGTTCTCTCTCCGTCAATAAAATTAGAAGCAGTTGGCGGGTGCAGCTGAGCACGTTGGGCGGCTGGTGATCGGCCCCCGCACGCCTCTGTCTGCGCTCTAACCTCTCACACGTCTTTCTCTTTTGTTGATGGAAGTGGCATGATAATGGCAGGTACCCTGCAGTCACGACAACCAACGCACCGCTAGATATTTCTTTGAAAAGCGTGCGCCTTCTATTTTTAATGTGCATTTTTTTCTGCTAATTGCTGAACATCGTTCGCCTCCCTTATTTATAGAATTTCTTCCTTTCACGTTTCCGTGGCTTTCAGAGAATAAACATCTCAGGAAGCAGATAAAACATCGGCCCTGAGCCGCGGCAATGTGTGATCACACAACAGACACACTGACATTTTTGGCGCAGGATGGATAGCATTAACCTTTTCAGGTCGGGACAAACTTAGTTATTTATTTTTTGTTCATTCTCACATTTTGGATCACAAAACTCCCTTTCTCACAGTGTTAAAAGATAGCATTAAGGAGGAGGTTATATACATATCTCCTCAGAATGGAGAGGGGAGAAAGCATTTATGTTATCAGAGAGGGAAGAGAAAACAGGTTGTGGATAAGGTGGAAAGCACAGGAAGAGAAAATATGGGTTACATTTCTTCTACATTTTTTGTTGGTTTAACAGAGAGAAAAAAATCATGTCATTTTTTTAAGCCATTTACCAATCAATGTAAATCATCTTTTCACTGTACTGTAAGGCTATGTGCCCACGATGCAGAAATGCTCAGGATTTTTTCCTGAGCATTTCTGCATCTCCCTGGCCAAAAAAAACACATGCGGATTGTGCATGCGGATTGTGCATGCGGATTGTACATGCGGATTGTACATGAGTTTTCCTGCCAGGGACAAGCGGATGTGAAGCGTTCTTCACATGCATTTCTGCATGCGGGTTGACAAGCGCTTCCCAAGCGATTTTAGCATCACTTGGAAAGTGCTTGTCAACTTGGTCACACTATATAAATCCATGCAAACGGCATGGATTTATATAGTGTGACCGTAAAGGATGGTAAAAAATAAAAAATACTTACCTTCTGATGGCCCCCGGTGTCTTGATTCCCTCCGTTCTCCCTTGCCGGCAGCGGTACACTGAAGGACCTGCCGACATCAGCGTCGCGTGACAAGTCACATGACTATGACATCAGCGCAGGTCCTTCAGTCCACTGCGATCTGCCGGCAAGTGAAGACAAGGAGAGCGGAGGCCGCCAGAAGGTAAATATAATCTTTATTTTTTATTTTATTCTTTTTTTCACAGTTTTCTATGGTACCCGGGTCCGGAGGAGAGTCTCCTGTCCTCCACACCCGGGTACCATCCGCACATTAGAAAGCGTGCATTTCGCATGTCCTTATCTAGTGAAGTGGAATCCATGCGTTCTAATGCAAGTCAATGGCGGCGAAAACGCAGCGCTTCCACAAAATAATTGGTAGTGCTGCGTTTTTTTCCGCAATGATAATCCGCAGCGGAAATTTCTGCAGCATGTGCACAGCACATGCGGATTATCATTGGGGGACATGGCAGACCTTCTACCATGCGGTTTTTAAGCGTTTTTGCCGCATCGTGGGCACACAGCCTAAGGGTTGTTACAATTACAGAGATACCAATTATGTCTGTTATTTGCTGAACTAAGATGTTTTATTTAAATATTATTAAATTATTTTAGCAATTTTATAGAAAGAAAAAAAATTCTCTGACTTTTATTTGCCCTCTAGAATAAAGGTACAAAGAAATGCAGTGCTATACAGCGATGTATCTCTATGTACCAGTACAATCTGCCTGTAATGAAGCAAAATACAATGCACATTTAAATAGAGAAAATGCTCTTATACTTGACAGTACAGCCTGTGACTCCTAGCTTTTGCGGCTACCTCTAATGATACAGGTTGGGGGTTCAAAACCCAGGAGGATCACACTTCACGAAAACATTACCCTGACCTCCTAGGACAGTTTCCTCAAATCGGTACTGTCCCGCTAGGTCCAGGACGGTTGGGAGCTATAGAGTTTTTAATGAGATATAGCGCGGCTCTTTTCTCCTGTATGTAATCACAGTAGATGCTTGCGGTGAGATCAGTGAGGAGAGCAGGGTTGTCTGTTATTACATGTCTCACTGGAGAAAACTTATTCGGACGTTCTCTAGGGACGTGTTCTTTTTTGCCCCTGTATGACGCCTCCTGCTTATGATTGATTGTCAAATTTTCTCAGAGACTAAGCTGACGCCCCCTTGAACAGAATATATAACTGAATATACAACAGAATATATAGCAGAGCTACATGGATATAAAAAAAATAAAAATCTGTCTTTCTTACTTTGCTTCTTAAGGTCTCTGAGTTGTTGTTCAAACTGGAGGAATTTATCAGTTTTCTTCAAATCTTCATCAGTATTCTTTCGCTGAAGGTCCTCGTAGGCGGCTTGTACGAGCTGCCTTAATTCTGGGATCTCCTCAGGGGGGTGTCTTCTGACCTGCAGAGCAGAAAAATTATTTGATGAAACCGTAGGTGTGACATAAAAAAAAAAACTATAATAATGGTGATGATAAATGATGGTGGGGTTACACTCATTTCTTATCAAAGGGAAAATATCCAATATCCGTAGCCAATAGAGATGAGTGAAACTATTCGCAGGACGCTAGCACAGCGGCCAAAATCACTACTGGAGCCCAGTCCAGGGGTAACGTTAGGTGTGTGTCCCACCAGGCCAGCTAATCAAAAGAGGAGCTGCGGATGCTGTCCGGTAGTAGGCAGGTTCACATGCCTCCCCGTCCAGCGGCCACACAATACTGATCGGACCTGAGAATTTATTTTCTCATCGCTAGTAGCAAATAGAAATTTATCATTTTCATTTCGATCTATCTACAGTTGCAAACAAAAGTATTCAGACCCAAATTAGATTTTTTTAGTAAAATTTATAAACTTTCTGCTGTTTGCAATAAACCAATGAAACAAGAACAATGTAAATAGATCAACATAATTAATATAATCAAAGATTTCTCCAAATTCACAAAAAAAAAGCCACTTTTACTGACTCCTGCAGTCTCGACATTATTCACCCCTTCATGATTAGTGTCTTTAGAACTAATTAGAGCTCTTCTGGCTGTTATGACCTGCTGCAAACATGATGCGTAGCCAGACACCATTTTCTGGCAGCGTTCTTGACAAATCAGAGCCTAGTATTTTGGGGTTTGCTACAACCGCCTTCTTCGCATCTCCCCAAAGATTTTCTATGGGGTTCAAGTCAGGCAACTGTCATGGCCACTCCAGAATCTTCCAAGACTTCTGACACCAACGATTGATGGACTTTGAGGTATGCTTAGGATCATTGTCCTATTGGATGGTCCAATAATGCCCATTCAGCTTCCTCACAGAAGGAATGATGATTTCTCCTTGGATTTCCTGATACTTTATGAAATCCATCTTGCCCTCCCCACGTTGCAGGTTTAAAGTGCTATAGGAAGTAAAGAAGCCTCAAAGCATCTCTGTGCCACTGCCATGCTTCCATTCAAGCATCACTTAGCCACCGTCATGTTTCTCTGTAGGCATCACAGAGCCACCGCCATGCTGCACTGTAGACATCATCCTAGTCACCGACAAGCTTAACTGTAAGTATCACCAAACCACCACCATGCTTCACTATAGAAATCTCAGAGTCACATCCATGCTTCACTGTAGGAATCATATAGCCACCCCCATGCTTCACTGTAGGCATTACCGAGCCACCTCCATGCTTCACTGTAGGCATTACCGAGCCACCGCCATGCTTCACTGTACACACAGACAAAATTGATGGTACCCTTCTGTTAAAATAAGAAAAAAAACACAATGGTCACTGCAATAACTTGAAAGTGACAAATCTAATTTTCAATTTAAATTTACTGAATATCAACGAATGTCAATCAGACTTTGCTTTGAATTGTGTTTCAACAAAAGTAAACAAAGAACAAATAAATGAAACCAGCCTGGACAAAAATGATTGTATCCTTAACCTAATATTTTGTTGCACAGGCAATCACTACAAACAATTTCTGTAACTCTCGATAAGACTTCTTTCCCTGTCCATAGGTTTTTTTTCCCAACTCCCAGTGAGCAAACTGTTCCACTGTCTTAGGTATGAATGGGCTTTCTCCAGACTGCAGGTCTCAGCTCCTTCCACTGATGTTCAATGGTATTTAGATCAGGGCTCATAGAAGTCGCTTCAGAATAGTCCAATGCTTTGCTCTTATCCATTCTTGGAATTTTTTTAGCTGTGTGTTTGGGGTCATTATCCTGTTGGTGGAGCCATGACCTGCGACTCAGACTACGTTTTCTGACAATGGACAGCATATTTCTCTCCAGGATGCCTTGACAGTCTTAAGATTTCATTGTATCTTGCACAGATTCAAAACCCCCTGTGCCAGGTGCAGCAAAGCTGCCACAAAACATAACAGAGCCTCCACCATGTGTCACAGTAGGTACAACGTTCTTTTCTTAGTTTCATTTTTCCCATCTGTGAACTTAGAGCTGATGTGACACCAAAAAGCTCCAGTTTTGTCTCATCTTTACAAAGGACATTATCCCTGAAGCTTATGGTTTGTCAATCATGTATTTTAGCAAATTCCAGCCTCGCTTTTTATGATTTACTTTCAACAGTAGTTTCCTCCTTGGTCGTCTTCCATGAAGTCCACTTTGACAAAGACAGCGACGGATGGTGTGATCTGGCACTGATGGATCCGGACCTTGGAGTTCACCTCTAATCTATTTGGAAGTTGTTCTGGTCTCTTTGATTACTATTTGTTTGATCTGTCTCTTCAATTTGTCATCAGTTTTCCTCTTGCGGCTACGTCCAGGGATGTCGGCTACAGTCCCATACACCGTAAACGTCTGAATAACATGTGCAGCTGTAGTAACAGGAACATCAAGCTGTTTGGAGATGGTCTCATATCCTTTACGTTTAATATGTTTGTATATAATATTCTTTCGAATCTCTTGAGACAACTCTCCCCTTTGCTTTCTTTGGTCCATGCTGATTATTAAACACCAGGATAACAAACAGCACAGTGACTACTTTTCACCCTTTAAATAGGCGACCAACTGATTAGTTTGCAGACACCTGTGATGCTAATTACAGGACACCATTGTTTGACATATCCCTATAGTCAAATTATTTTTCAATCTTCTCTAGGGGTACCATAATTTTTATCCAAGTCATTTTCATTAGTTTTTTTTTTTTATATTTCTGTTGAACCATAATTCACAAGCAATGTCTAATTCTCATTAGTTGATATTCAATAAATTTAAAATTGAAAATTATTTTTGTCAGTGTCAAGTTATTTTTGTGACCATCGTGGGTTTTTCATACTTTAGCAGAAGGGTATCAACAATTTTGTCCATGTGTGTATAGCAGGTAGGGTGATCTTTTCAGCAGATGCTTCATTCTTCCTCCTCCAGACATACCAACCCAAGCCCTAAAAAGCTCCTGTTATGGTTCATCGCTCCACAGACCACAATCCCCAAACCTATGTGCCTTATGTCCTTTGAACTTGTGAAATCTGTATCCATCTGCATCTCTAGGAAGAGTTCATGATTTTATATTTTTTGAGGATATTTTTCCTTGTTGGTGCAAGGCAGCGAGGTTTTCCCATATTTGTACTGCTCTCTTGACATAGCCATATTTCTAACATGGAATCAAACATCACAGTCAATGAACCCCTCGCCAGTCCAGGTATTTGATAAGTCTCATTACAAGGAAACTTGATGAAGAAGTTTTTATGGTGAGAAGAGCTGTAGTTTTTTTTTTCTGTGGCTTTTTTGACAAACATGTATGTAATCATTACACTATTTTTTTATTAGATTTATGGGGAGGGAATCGCCATTTCCTACACCATTTGCTGATAATCATAAATATTCTCTTGACTTGATTATAAGGGTTAGGATTACAGGGATAACAGATATAAACATGTCATTTACTGGTTTGTGACATTTATTTAAGTGTAATAAAAATGTGATTATTGTAATTGTTCTGCATGGTTTTTCAGAAATTTTATATAAAAATAATTTCTGATTTTTATTTTACCCCTAAGATACTGGTATATAGTGATATTTGTCTATATACCAGTACATTATACATGTAAGGAAGAATACTATTTAGATCTTTAGGCAGCGAAAATCCACCAATACCTAGCAGTGCAGCCAGTGTTTCACTACTAAAGTTTCTGACTGTCATGCTACTGGTTGTGAGATTGAATCCCAGGAAAAAACACACATTAAGAAAAGCAAATAATTCATTAACTATAGATAATGGTTTCTACTGAGCACTAGAGTTGGTCCTAATCGACTTGCAAGACCCTAAGAACCGCTTCCTACTTTCCGACATCTGCGGCTGTTCCTTTGATTAGCTGGCCTGGCACAACGACATAAATGTGGTGTGATGCACATGTGATGTCGCTCCAAGCCGGCTACTCAAAAGAAGAGCTGCAGCTGCCGGAAGGTAAGAGGTGGTTCTCGGAGTTCCCATCCAGTGGCCAAAGATTACTGACGTGACCGCTTCACTGGCTCCAGGTAATGGATTTGTACAGACTTTACTGAGAAGAGACACGTGCTGTGGCCCCTCCTCCACTGCTGGGGCCCCTCCCTTAATGAATGCCTTGTCCCGACTAAAGAACATGCAATGCAACGGAGCCCTCCTCCTCATGGTCAATTGAGCAGCTGAACTGGCGGCACATGTGGTACGTCCGCCATCTGGTTCTATCAATCCTATAACTATCCTTCTCTCTATCTAGAGATACAAAAATGAACTAACAGATCATAATATTTATCTCATATCTGTGTATATACATACACACACACACATATATATATTGTAAGGCAGCGCTCGTCATCATACTGGGGGTAACTCGCTTCGCTGTGTCAATCAATGCACACGTGCAATGTCTTTACGTTTTTCACACAGTGTTGCAGTTTATTATGGCACTTCATAAACCGCTGTTCACACACAGTTCATCTTAGTCTGCCACCGGCAGGTTTACACACATAAACAATTCATGAGCCAAGTGGCACACCGGCCCACTTGCTCCAGGGTACAGCTTACGGCAAAGTAATAAAGTAGCAATGTTCATATCACAATGTCCATATAGCACCGGGTATTACCTTTGCCGGGTATAGCTGTCTCAGTCCGTTACTCTGCCACCACTGTGGCTCTGCGGCTTCCCAGGTAGGGGTCTCCAGCCGTCGTTCCGTCTAAGGCTACTGGTATGTCTCCACTCACATCCAGCCTGCGCCTTTCAGGACTCTTCCACAAACCGGCTTTCCCTCAAAGGCCACTGACATCCATGCATCGGATCCAGGCTTGGCCTTTCAGGCTGCCAGGCTTCACTCTCGGCCTCACTAGGCCTCTCACAAACGGTATCACGGTATCCCACACACATGGGGAACAGGCCTCACGCCTCACACCGAACACACCTGTCTCAAATTAAGCAGGTTTATATATGCTGTGCACAGACAGCCACATACTGACAGGACCTTGCTGATGTCACAGTCATGTGATCAGTCAGCTGTGTGTATAGGTCCTGTGTGCTGTCCCAGTCATGTATACAGAGCTTTACTGTGCATGCAGGACCTGGGTGATGTCACAGTCATGTGACCAGTCAGATAAAGGGGAAGGTACATGGTCCGGTAAGCACATCCTGGACCATTTACAGTAATGCTAGCAACCTACTGCATTACATATCCCCCCCCTCTGTTCAAACTTGTGGGGTTGAACACATAATATACACAATAACATTATAACCCCCAGCTCACATATAGACCATGAACTTTACAATTGTGCTACTCAGCCCCTGGAACCTTAGTCAATGACATTAGCCCATTCCTTAGGGACCTACCATTTATCACTGTCACTGACTTCGTCAGGTCACCTTTCCGGGTCGTAACTTTGTCAGGTCTCCCCCGCTCCCAGCGGTCAATACAGCAGCGCAACTCGCATGCCCCGGTATCTAAGGTCCGGTTCGACTCCGTACTGTCCCGTCCTCTATTGGGTCGTTTGTATGGGCTGCTCAAACCGGAGTTACTGGAGGTCTCACTACCTCTAAACCCACGCCCACTACTCTCAGGACATCCTAAAAGGTCCCTAACTTCAGCTGTAGCTGTTCTGTTATTTAGGGGGCCCTTTCTCTGTCGGGTCTCACTATTTCTAGACGGCTTCCATCTTCTGCTGCTCAGATGATGCTGTCTATCTACTCGCAGTCTAGCGAGATTCAATTGTTCTACCTCCTGCAGGTAGGTCACTCGGTACTCAATCAGCATGCGTATATATTCTAGGCTTTCTTCTGTTCCTACAGCGGAGAAGGACACCATGCCGTCTTCGTCTGGTATCCAGTCCTGTTGATCACGTGGACTGCTTACTCTCATCACACCAGACTTTTTGACCATCATCTGCATGGCTCGACCGCTTCTCCCAATGAGCTTTCTCACCAGAACATGAGGCACCCGGATGACCTCTTCACGCATACTGTGAGCTTTCCTCCTAAGCTCCAGTTGTCTAACGGCTTGCTCCGTCTTCAACCGGAGAAACCGCTTCGTGCGAATACATCGCCAGTGCATATCACTTAGGATCGCCACCCTCTTCACTGTGACTTCGGTCGTGGACAGGACCACCAGCTGTTTAGCTTCTGAGGTCAAGTACACCTTACAGGCTCCCACAGCCTTCTTAAACTCTTCATGCACGGACTCACGGGTGCTTTCTTCCCTCAAGTCCTCGGGTACATCTACGAGGCACTTGTACCGAGACGTTTCGATCTCACCAGTGGTTTCCAGACGATCAACCAGCTCAGGTTTCAGGGACAACTGACTTCCAGCTTCTTCACCCTGGACGCTTCCCCTGAGCTGACTCACAGCTACCACTTCACAACTTTTCGTCTTGACCACCTCCACTTCACCTTTATCTTCCAACACCATACTTTTAGCTCTCCTCAGGTCCACCTTCTCAGGGTCTAAGGGAGTAAGTGCAACTTGTTTGCCTTTTCCCTTCTCCAAGGAGACCTCGTTCACCACGTGACACTTTGCTAGGCAACCTTTGAGCTCTAAAACTTCTCCTTCCAGCTCAGTTACTCGCCTCTCAGCGGCCCGTCTCTGAAGCTCTTCCTGCTTCAACTGCTCTTCCAGCAGCAGAGCTCTCTCAGACCTCTCCGTCTGCCCACTCGGCTCTCAATAGCCAGTCTCTCACGCTTCTCTTGCGTCCACTGGGTTTGTAGCAACTCCTTGAGCTCCCTGATCTCGGCTCTTACTTCCACCGAATCATCCAAGCTCGCATCACTCGAGGAGGTATCTGTTTCACACCTCCCCTCACCAGCGGCCAACTCCTGGCCCTGGTCTGTGGCTTCTCTGACGGACTCCTCCATCTTTTTCCGCTCAGCTTCCATCTTGCTGACTGTTTCTTTAAGGCACGTCTCCGCCCTCTGGAGAGTATCACAGGACATCTGTAGCTCCTTCACCTGAGCTTCCAGATCTAGGGTCTTTCCCCGGAGACCATCATTCTCCTCACGGGTGTCTTGCAGAGTGGTCTCAACCACTTGGCGCACTTGCTCTGCACCCGCCTTATCCTCCTCTAGTTTTTCCTTCACCTTGAGGAGATCCTCATAATCTCTCTTACTCTGTTGCAGTTCCCTACTGCGTTCACCACACGCCTTCTTGGAGTCACACAGCTCCTGGTTGAGCTGTTTGCGCAGTCGTTCTAGGATTTGTTCACGTCCAGAAACACCATCCTGCCGCGCCTCCTTCTCAAGCTTCAACTGCAAAACTTCTTCCTTGATTTTGCGGCGGTCCTCCTTAATTGCGTAGAACATTTCCTTCCAATGGTTAATTTCCGCGTTGCTTCCCTCCACGTCTCGCTGCCAGTTCCTCATAACCTGGTATATTTTCTGCTGTTCAGACTCCAGGTTCAGCTGGTCTGCGGACACGTCACTCTGACACTGTTGCCTGATAGGCTCCAGTTCCTGGTCATGACTGGCCACCTTCTCTTTCGGGGCTGTCAGATCCTGATCCGTCAGTCTCAGTACCGTACCGGAGGTTGCTACTGGAAACGTCACCTCCTCTTCTACCTCTAATGGAGGATCCACACTTGAAGCATAGGCACACAGTACTACATTCTTTTTATTTTCATTTTCAGCCAAGTCTACAGGAGCAACCGTTTTGTGGCCCTTGCGCCGTCTACGAGATGGGGACTCTCTCACCTCGTCTAGCCCCTCCTGACTGAACTCACTTTTTACTTTCATAGTGTCACAGTCAGCTACGGGGTCTGTGTCACTACCCATGGTGTTGTGGACTAACAGGTCACCTCCCACTTTGACGTCACCCCCTTCTACTGAAGTTACCACGTTATCAACGGTCACATTGTCATTTTTAGGAGGCACCAACCCACCACCAGTAACAATTTTCAGTTTTCTACACTCCATACTCTTGTGAAAATCCGCCCCTTTTTTAGACTCCGCCCCCTTTTTAACAACCACACCGGCAGGGTAATTTTTACACAAAAAATCAGCAGTAGTCTTAGGACTCAGTTCACAACATCTCTTACCACCTCCCCGGGCACTCTGGGACAACACTGGCGCCCCCGGAGAGTCTATAGAATGGTCCACTGCCGCCATTCCATATGGTGCCCACAGCTCCTGCGGTTCCTGCACCATGTCCAGTAAAAGTTTCCCAAATACCTGCTCCGGTCCCAACCGGCCCTTCAACCGCTCAATAGCTCCAGACAGATCTGCTGCTTTGCTCACAGCCATCGCGGTACACTGTTCACACTAGCACTTCATCGCTCTCCCGGAAAATTTTCGTGGCCCCACCAAGCCACCGTAAAACCGGATTTGAGTGCGATGAGAATCTTCGCAACCCCGCCGAGTTGCCGCAAGATGCTTTATACTTCGTGAGCCCCGCCGAGCCACAGCAAACCAGGTTTGAGTGCGACGCCAATCTTCGCAACCCCGCCGAGTTGCCGCAAGATGCTTTATCCACACTCGTCGTCCTGTTCCGTTGCCCCTAGCAACCGGGGTTGTCGTTGCCACTAGAAACCGGGCTGCCGTTGCCCGCATTCTCCACCATATGTAAGGCAGCGCTCGTCATCATACTGGGGGTAACTCGCTTCGCTGTGTCAATCAATGCACACGTGCAATGTCTTTACGTTTTTCACACAGTGTTGCAGTTTATTATGGCACTTCATAAACCGCTGTTCACACACAGTTCATCTTAGTCCGCCACCGGCAGGTTTACACACATAAACAATTCATGAGCCAAGTGGCACACCGGCCCACTTGCTCCAGGGTACAGCTTACGGCAAAGTAATAAAGTAGCAATGTTCATATCACAATGTCCATATAGCACCGGGTATTACCTTTGCCGGGTATAGCTGTCTCAGTCCGTTACTCTGCCACCACTGTGGCTCTGCGGCTTCCCAGGTAGGGGTCTCCAGCCGTCGTTCCGTCTAAGGCTACTGGTATGTCTCCACTCACATCCAGCCTGCGCCTTTCAGGACTCTTCCACAAACCGGCTTTCCCTCAAAGGCCACTGACATCCATGCATCGGATCCAGGCTTGGCCTTTCAGGCTGCCAGGCTTCACTCTCGGCCTCACTAGGCCTCTCACAAACGGTATCACGGTATCCCACACACATGGGGAACAGGCCTCACGCCTCACACCGAACACACCTGTCTCAAATTAAGCAGGTTTATATATGCTGTGCACAGACAGCCACATACTGACAGGACCTTGCTGATGTCACAGTCATGTGATCAGTCAGCTGTGTGTATAGGTCCTGTGTGCTGTCCCAGTCATGTATACAGAGCTTTACTGTGCATGCAGGACCTGGGTGATGTCACAGTCATGTGACCAGTCAGATAAAGGGGAAGGTACATGGTACGGTAAGCACATCCTGGACCATTTACAGTAATGCTAGCAACCTACTGCATTACAATATATACATATATATGTGTGTGTGTGTGTGTGTGTATGTATGTTCATGTACATATACACAGTACAGACCAAAAGTTTGGACACACCCTCTCATTTAAAGATTTTTCTGTATTTTCATTACTATGAAGATCGTACATTCACACTGAAGGCATCAAAACTATGAATTAACACATGTGGAATTATATACTTAACAAAAAAGTGTGAAACAACTGAAAATATGTCTTATATTCTAGGTTCTTCAAAGTAGCCACCTTTTGCTTTGATGACTGCTTTGCACACTCTTGGCATTCTCTTGATGAGCTTCAAGAGGTAGTCACCGGAAATGGTCTTCCAACAATCTTGAAGGAGTTCCCAGAGATGCTTAGCACTTGTTGGCCCTTTTGCCTTCACTCTGCGGTCC
The DNA here is from genome assembly GCF_046119375.1 of Phyllobates terribilis. Classification (NCBI taxonomy): domain Eukaryota; kingdom Metazoa; phylum Chordata; class Amphibia; order Anura; family Dendrobatidae; genus Phyllobates; species Phyllobates terribilis. The sequence goes on along the minus strand of NW_027362764.1, from coordinate 750,469,236 downwards.
AGCTCACCCCAAACCATCTCGATTGGGTTCAGGTCTGGTGACTGTGGAGGCCAGGTCACCTGGCGTAGCACCCAATCACTCTCCTTCTTGGTCAAATAGTCCTTACACAGCCTGGAGGTGTGTTTGGGGTCATTGTCCTGTTGAAAAATAAATGATGGTCCAACTAAACGCAAACCGGATGGAATAGCATGCCGCTGCAAGATGCTGTGGTAGCCATGCTGGTTCAGTATGCCTTCAATTTGGAATAAATCCCCAACAGTGTCACCAGCAAAGCACCCCCACACCATCACACCTCCTCCTCCATGCTTCACGGTGGGAACCAGGCATGTAGAGTCCATCCGTTCACCTTTTCTGCGTCGCACAAAGACACGGTGGTTGGAACCAAAGATCTCAAATTTGGACTCATCAGACCAAAGCACAGATTTCCACTGGTCTAATGTCCATTCCTTGTGTTCTTTAGCCCAAACAAGTCTCTTCTGCTTGTTGTCTGTCCTTAGCAGTGGTTTCCTAGCAGCTATTTTACCATGAAGGCCTGCTGCACAAAGTCTCCTCTTAACAGTTGTTGAAGAGATGTGTCTGCTGCTAGAACTCTGTGTGGCATTGACCTGGTCTCTAATCTGAGCTGCTGTTAACCTGCGATTTTTGAGGCTGGTGACTCGGATAAACTTATCCTCAGAAGCAGAGGTGACTCTTGGTCTTCCTTTCCTGGGGCGGTCCTCATGTGAGCCAGTTTCTTTGTAGCGCTTGATGGTTTTTGCAACTGCACTTGGGGACACATTCAAAGTTTGCCCAATTTTTCGCACTGACTGACCTTCATTTCTTAAAGTAATGATGGCCACTCATTTTTCTTTACTTAGCTGCTTTTTTCTTGCCATAATACAAATTCTAACAGTCTATTCAGTAGGACTATCAGCTGTGTATCCACCAGACTTCTGCACAACACAACTGATGGTCCCACCCGCATTTATAAGGCAAGAAATCCCACTTATTAAACCTGACAGGGCACACCTGTGAAGTGAAAACCATTTCCGGTGACTACCTCTTGAAGCTCATCAACAGAATACCAAGAGTGTGCAAAGCAGTCATCAAAGCAAAAGGTGGCTACTTTGAAGAACCTAGAATATAAGACATATTTTCAGTTGTTTCACACTTTTTTGTTAAGTATATAATTCCACATGTGTTAATTCATAGTTTTGATGCCTTCAGTGTGAATGTACAATTTTCATAGTCCTGAAAATACAGAAAAATCTTTAAATGAGAAGATGTGTCCAAACTTTTGGTCTGTACTGTACATAGCTATCTATCTACTTTATGAGTCTAGCCAGTGAAAAAAAAAGAATAAATCATAATTTGCTGGTCAGTGGTGGTCCGACTCCTGGTACCTGCACTGGTCGGTAGAACAGGGAATTTATATCCCAGTTTCAAAATGGAGCTTCAGCTTGGATGCCCAATGGCCGCTCCATTCATTCACTATAGGGTTGGCAAAAAAAGCTGAGTTTGGTCGGGCATGCGCACCGCTACTCCATTGTTTTTATAATTATTTATCAGTCTTTGGCTCGATCTCGAGCCATGGTGACTATGGATGAACGATCTGTAGGAAGACTGATCTTGTGCTAGCATAGGTAGGTCCACCATGGTCTTCCTCTACGCCTTGTTCTTTCTATTCCTTCGACCACTATGTCCTGCACCATTGTAATGAGGATAAACGGGTCCCTTTCTGCCGATCAGTGTGGGTCCTAGCGGTCAGACCAACACCGATCAACGAGTTATCACCCATCCTGTGGATAGGTGATAACTTTTTTTCACTGGACAACCCCTTTAATATCCATCATCTCTCATAAGTTTCTCACCATCGATCCATCTAATCTCCATCACACCTGCGTCCTGAAGTCCTGACCGTGTGACAGCGGGCAGCGCTCAGCATCTGGGATTATTTCATTACACAATCCCCTATGGTGGACATGGTACGGCCTCGGCTATTGTCTGTGTGTTTTGGCACATACAGACATGACTTGTTCCAGTGTAGCTGCTACCACAAAGCCCATGTTCGCATATAATCAATTAAGACATGTTAGTTTTAGATCGCAATAAACCCCCAGAGCTCAGATCATAACAATGAATAACGCAATGTGTTTTCATATTAAAATAAGTGTCATGTTCGGCCGCGGGTATGCCAGAGGTGAACAGATACACTATACTTCTTCTTAATAAAGGAGGACACTATACATAAAATTATAAAAAACACTATACTACTTCTTAATAAAGGAGGACACTATACATAAAATTATAAAAAAAACAGAAATTAAAGTGCTCCCTTTTTCTGGAAAGAAACACATGGATCTAACAGACCAAAAAATACGGTTTGTGTAAAGGTACAATAATAATATAAAAGAGTACATTACACACACATCTGCCATATTTAGGAAAGATGGGTGGCATCTGTGATTATATATAAAAGACTAGCGAAACGTCTCTTGGTATAGCCAAGCAACTCTCAACGGTTGGGCCAAATTTGTAGCATTTTTGGTCCACATATAAAATAAAAAAGGAGAACATTGAGGCCCCAACTAACATAAGTGAAGAAAAAAAATGTTTAAAAGAAAAATACTTTATTTTCACAGCCGCTCCTTTTGTTCTCTGGGTCTGGTCTACATGAGATCATAAGAACAACATAATCTTGTTTCCGACATCGCAGAACTCGACAGCCAGAGAAAAGTGCACCGGGTCCGGCATGTGGAAACCACTTCCTTTTATCTTTACGGAGGAAGGAAGAAAATGTCGGGTCCAATTAATAAACAACCAGAAGCCGCAGGGATTGCGTGGAGAGAGCCAGAGGCGCCAGGATGCACGCAGCTCATGACATTGTCCCCGACAAAGAGCAATTCAATTCCATTACCAGTTCGCAGACAGGAGAGCTAATTGGCTCGCTCATTATTATTTACAATTGTCGGCGTTAATTTATCACGCTTTGAAAAAAATATATATATTTTAATGACAAGTGGAGAAAATTAAATCACGTGCAGGGGGGAAAAAGGGTAAAGCTGAAATCTGTACAATCAGGCTTTCTACCTTCTGGCGCTGAGTGTACTGTAAAGAGCAAAGACACGAAATTCATGGGAAGAGATAGAGACGACGCCGGGCACCACTTATACTGCAAGTGTGTCCTTCTTTTCGCCCTCACTTTATAAGGCTATATATGGTTTCCATTGCTTTTCAAAGAGTATGATGGCTGCTGCCCGCCAAGGTACAGTGTAATACAAAGGAATTGTGCCCAACGGCAGTGGTTGCCATTCATGGCCTCAATGGATGGGGTCCGTCATAGCATCCCATAGAAGGGCAACTTGAGAAGAAACCCACCGCTTCCATCATGTTCATTAGCCTTAAACAGCATTTTCCAGGGTTAAAATATTGATTACCAGATTGGTGATGGTCCAACACCTGGCACCCCAACCGGTCAGCTGTTCTCATCTCCAGCAGCGACTCGAAGTAAATGGATAAGTCATCAATATCTATAACATTATCTTCTGCTATGGGTTACTGTACGCGGGAACAAATTATGGACACTTACTTTCCTCCAAGTTTCCTTTGGAACTTATAGAAACAGAAGAGTCATGTACTCGGCCATCTCCATCAGCCACATAGACTTTGATCACCACTCCATTCAAACACGTTCTCACTGCGGTCGTGCAATGAGTTGGCGCTCAGGACCCTTATTGTAGTGATGGGTGGGAATCACTTACCCTTACTTTCCCTAATTAACCATCACCCAAACAGTTTTCTGCCCTATGTGACCACCTACAGGCATCACAGAGCTCTTCCTAGATCCTGTTGATGGTTCACTACTACGTCAGAATCATCCTCAGACGATGGCAGCGTATTCCTAGAATCCTATACCCTCTTCCAACGTTGTGACAGAAGATCCTTCAAGTTTTCAAAAGCTACAGTAGAAAAATTCCACTCAAACCAGCCGTCTCTGCATGTTTTTTGGATCAGGTTTGAGTGGTTCCAAAAAGCAAAGATTAGCGACAGTGTTGGTGGAGACTCCAAAGACGACTGTTAATCATCTGATGGGTTTCTCCTAGGTGCCCTGAGAAATGGCCAATTGTATATCCCATATTAGGCCTACCAGACCATCACCAAAAGGGGACAGACAGCTCCCATGGAGGAGAGATGTCTGGCTATAATGTTATCTGCTGCCAGGCAGCTTTACCACTACTGTACAAAGTTGGACAACAAAGCCATAATCGCACATACGGCCAAGAGTTGTTACGTGAGACTACCTCAGAGAACCTCGTTAAGCGTCAAGTAACATGTAATTCAAACTAGATATTTCTGTGATGTAATTATGAAAAAAAATAGAAGCTAGTGGCATAAAGTCCTTGCCGGCAGAAAGGAATACACAGAAAGCTTAGCAATGCACTTCTAAGAAAAAGCAGCACAAACACTAAAAGGTAACAGGGAACAGGTAGTAACCCAACACCGGGGAAGAAACCGGCGAGACGTGAAATGAGCAGAGAGCTGATCCACACTGCTCTAAAGCCATTAGATTTCCCTGTAAATGGAAAAATACTGCAAGTAATAAGCTGCAATTCACATGGAACTCAAAGTAGCATTAAACTTATCTCCAATTTCGCAAAAATTAAGATGGACTTTCAATAGTTTTATTGGAAAAAAAAAAATATTCTATAACCCAAACCTATTAACTTTTTAAAAAGTTGCAAAATTTGGTACAATTCCACTCCAAGTCTCCCTGATGTATTTTTGAGTATGCCAATATTATGGAGCAATTTTTACACCCTTTTGCCAAATATGCTAATTTTGGCACCAAAAACTTGCAAACACAGTTCAAGACAGGAAAAAAAAAAAAAGACCTTAGTCCTCAGAAAATTGATGAATCGCATGCACCGTTTTGAAGAATTTGGAGCCAAAAATGGCAACTAATATCACAAAAGGAAAAAGGAAAGCGATTTAAGGTGATGAATCTGGGCCAATAGATCTTCACTTGCACTGCAAAATTTTTGGGTAGAGATTGTAATCTACGTCTTTTCCATTGTAGAAATAGAAATGCTTCAGCCAAATTTTTTTTCCCCACTTTAGGATAAAAGAAGAGTTTTTGAAAAGGGTTTTCCAGGATTACAATTTTTCTACTTTATGTTTTTTTTGCGGAGCTTAAAAACAACACATTTGTGGCTGATCCGGTGATGCCTGTCCTCTGCTGCAGCCGCTCTTTGTTGTGATCATGATTGACAACACAGCACATCACTGCTGCAGCCGATCCCTGAGCTCAGCATTCTTTAATCATATAAATAGGTATGGCAACTGAACCCAGGGACTGGCGGCAGTGATGTCACCGCTGCAGACTATCAAAAAAGACCAGGGGTGGCAGCAGCTCAGATACATTACTGGAGCAGCAATGGACAGGTATAGCAGCTTTGGGAATTTTTAACCTTCCAAAAACCAGTGAATAAAAATATTTCAATCATGTAAAACCCCTTTAAGGTTGTGAAAGAGAGAAATGTCTTCAGTATTTTTAAGTCTACTATGTAGGAAAAAGTGGACTGCAACCATGTGAAGACACGGGGTCTTCCATGGGAGTAATACTATTCAGACAACACATGGTGAGGGTAAAAGACTGTGGCAATACTTTATTGAACCACAAAGCGGACAATAAACACAGAACAGTCCCAGCAAATACCCAAGATGGTACAACATTACACAGTCTCACCCTCCCGCTGACCCACCTGGGATAGAACAGCTGCGACTTTGGGACTTCCAGGGTCAACTACCTCAACCAGTGGCCCCCCGCTTCTGGCGGGCCCCCACAGACAGAAGGTAGCGGCAAGCTTAGGAAGCTGCTAGTCCATTGAGGTACAAGGCCAGGAGACCCGAGGGACCCACCTTGGCCTATCCAAAAGTTTCCATGGGGCCAGATGACAGTCTGGTGTCCCAATCTGGTTCTCCAAATGTCTCCATGGGTTCCAGGCGACCGGAGGGTCCCACCTGGCAACCCCAAACATATCCATGGGACCAGGTGACTTCATGGTCCCAACCTGGTCTCATCAAATGTATCCATGGGCTCTTTGATGGTCAATGGAGCAGATCTGTATCTTTCCAGTCAGGGCCATATGCCCAATCCAAATCTGTGTCTCTTTGGTTAAAGCCATGCTTCCAAGCTGATGGTCTCAGAGAGACTACCTTTGATTCTCCCTGTAAAGTCTCTTTCCAATTTCTGTCTCAAGTCTCCCTGCTACAGAAGTATATCTCCTTTAGAAGTACACATCCACAGGTCAAAAGGAGTAAGGGAGGGCATTACTCACTGGGCACAGGTCTCATTGCTAGAGCTAATCAATTTACATAGCTGGTATCGCAGGGGCTTTTTTAAATAAACATCATTGTTTCCAAACGAAGAGAAGTAAGCATTCAGTTTCATACAAATACTGGTCTGTCCTTCTTGACCAGCCACAGAAATACACCTACATTTACAAGTCAGTCAACACAAAGATAATCGTGTATTTCTCTTGGATTAACAAATCTAAACGTCTGGCTAATTAAGATTATAAACTGTATCGTCACAAACCATTTTTAACCCCTCAAGGAAATGGCCATTTTTTAATTTTTTGCACTTTTGTTTTTTCCTCCCCACCTTCCAAGAGACATAATTTTTTTTCTAACGCCATAGCCCTATGAGATCTTGTTTTTTTTAGGAGTCATTGTTTTGAAAGGTACCTGAAAAAAGTGAAAAAAATCCAACAGAAATAAAAAAAATATGAATTTCCTCCTTTTATTTTGAGGGACGAAGAAGGCAGAGGGTTTAGTTTTTAAAGCTGTCCCTGAGCAGTAGAATTGACCTGGCAACATGGCTCTCCAGGTCAGTATGATTTAGGCCATGCCAAACTTGAGTTGTGCTTTTTTTTTTTAAATTATTTTACAGGTGTGACGGATCCGCACCTCGCCACCCTGCCTGACATCAATATTATATCAGCAGGATCACATGGTAAGGTCTATTCCCTTGCACCAATGTGACGTTCTGCTCCCCTCGGGGACATGTAAGGTCAGCTTGGCACAGTTTTACACATACATCTCCTATCTAAACGGGCCCAGGAAGACAAAGGAAGTGAGAAAAGGTGGCCCACACACACAACCACTGACATGGCATCATACTCGCTCACACCCTGACAAGCTGAGAGGCCCCTTTCACTAGCCCCAGTAAAAGAACGTTATCAACCCAGTAGAATTGCCACCAGTTCCTGTTCGATGTAAGCCCAGTCCATTATCGGGATTATAGCGGGCTTGAAACCAGTCCAGATATCATGGAAAGTTAAACAGAGAAACGGACGCGTGGATTCGTGGATCGAGATAAAAGAGCAGCCCAAGGTTAAATTAAATATTTAATCACCTTAGGGGCACACTAAACAATACACTATATACACAAGGGTTATACATATATAATGGTCACATATGCAAACACAAGAGTGACAGGACAAAAGATATAAGTAGAATTTAAGACAGTTATTAGTCAGATGGAAAGCCAGTTTGTGGGGGAGGGGCTACCACATAAGAGGCTGCGGACCCCTCTGTTCCTGGACTTCTCCCCAAACGATATGTTGTCGTGACCGCTTCGGAAAAACGACTAGGCCATGCTTTGCAGGAGAACTTAACCCCTTGGTGTCACTCCCCCTTCCCTGGAGGTTGCTGAATTTCCCACAACTTATGAAAGATCATAACTCCTTTCTAGACGGTCTTAGTGTGGCGGCTCTTGAGCTATCGGATCCGGCTAGGCCCCTGTTACACGTGGAGACTGAACACAGTTTGGCTACCTGGTTGCTAGTGGCTGCTTTACATATTTACCAATTCCTATGTGCTAGAACGGGTCGAGACACTGGATTGTGTACGGATCGGTCTGGGGCTCTCAAATATACACGATGTAAAGTTAGGGCATAAAATAAGTCCATATTCTCCTTATGAAATCATAGCTGATTCAGATCGCATGGCATCCATATAGCAAGCCAGCCCTTTGTCCTGAGCTGAGTTGGCTCAAGGTCTGATATCTGTCACTCACAGCCTTTGAGGCTGGGTCCCCCTGTTGAACTCGAATTCCTGTCAGTGCTGGACAGAGGTAGAAGTTTAATAATAACAGGCAAAGTAGGATACAAATGATTGATATGGAATCATTGTACATCACAGCTGGCACCCATGCTGTATGGGGCAGGCTCAGCTCTTGAGTCCTTGCCATATTGTGATCGCGCGCCTCCGACACACAGGTATGGCACACGTTGTCAAAGGATCGATATATATCTGCAATGCATCTAAATGGTGTGCATACACGTTATGGCTGAAAGCTTATTTGGCCAAGTTATTCCTGCCAAACCACTACACAAATGTAGACACAATCCACAGCCAGAAACTTCTGGTGATGGTTTACCTGCCTTGAAAAAAAAAAAAGAATCGGGTTTGTTGAAAACCAACGTTCCAGATCCTTCAGTCTCCTGACATGTCGTGAGGATAAAGAAACTCTAATACATGATAGGTGATAGGTAGAGAAGAGAGAATCGATTCGCAGGACTCCGGTCAACAGACCAGGTCAGTAATCTGTGACTGCAACCATACGCCTTATCTCTGCGTACTTCTCCGCTCAGGGTTATAGAGAGGGTTCCTAATTAGAAGACCCTGCCTAAGATGTTCATTTATTAAGAAACCATGGCTTAAAGAAGAACTCTTGTACGAGAATGAAGATAGATCTGCTTCTCACAAGCACGGCAGGCAGGAGGAGTTATGTAGAGAATTTACTTAAATGCTTGGAATAGTGCACATGCGAGCACATTCCCACCCTTCCTGATGTTTACATGGCACGACTTTCCCTATAGATCTTGCGGAGAGGAAGCCTTCCTTGGAAGTTCTAAGAATTCGGCTTCTGAACTCTTTTGTATGGAAATAAGCCGGAAAAATAAAGTTCCGCGTCTTCCCATGCAGCCAGAAATAACCGCTTGCTCGGACTGTTGATGTCCTGAGCGACCTATGTGTTTGCCCCCACTGTGGTATGACGATAACACAAAAAAAGAGGTCCCGCTTAGATGATCGCCCTGAAGAGGAAGCAAACGTTTCCTGTTTTCCTGCCAGTCAGGCGATGAGAAAGTTTTTTTCCTCGTGAATTCGAACAGATCGTTAAGGACATTCAGACTGCAGATGATGGAGGGAAATGTGCAACCGAAAGTCCTGTGTTTCCTGAAACAAACCCGGCACCGTGACTAATAATGTCACAGCTGCATGGTCAGCTCCGGGTCCTTTATACCCAAGTGTCTGCCATAAATTTGCATAAAAACATGACGGCTTAGTTCACAGAGAGGGCAAGGTGGACCAATGCCTAGCCTAACCTCGCAAGTATCATTTTATTAATCAGCCAGGACATTAAAAACTTCTAATATATTGTGAAGGCCCTGCTCATGCCTCGAAAACAGCTCTGATCCATCAAGACCTGGACTCCATGAGAGGCACCAAAAAATGTTAGCAACAGATTCTTTAACTCCTGTAAACTGCTCGGTGTGGCCTCTTTGGATTGGATTTGTTTTTCCAGTACTTCCCACAAATTATTTATCAGATTGAGTTTGGGAATTGGGAGACAAGTCATCAGCTTGATCTCTTTGTCATGTTCCTCCACCATTTCAGATCAGTTTAGGTAATATCGCTACTTGGTCCGTACAATGTCCAGGTAGAAGGTACGCGTCACATCCACATAAATGCCAGGATTCAAGGTTTCACAGCATGGGTTTGCCTCATCCCGTCTCCGCCGGCTTGTCTTCTTCCCATCGGCATCCCGGTGTCATTGTTTCCCTAGATAAGTGATGCACACCCAACCCAGCCATCCATATAGAACAAAGCGTGGTCCATCACACCGGCCCATCTTCTCCAATGCTCCATGGTCTAGTTCTGTTGCTCCCATGCCCATTATAAACACTTTTGGCAGTGGACAGAGGCCAGCATAGCTACTCTGACCGGCCTGCAGCATGACCAGCAGGAACTTTTTTAGAAATCTGTGTTACAGTAGCTCCTCTGCAGCATTGAACCTATTGGGCTAGTCTTTGCTCCTGTGGTAATACAGTAAGGGCTGTGAAGTCAGTCGGTATCCATTTTGGTGGAGTTGGTATAAAATGGACCGACCCCGATTCCTAAAAAATATAATAAAGTGGGTACAGTAGTACAATGTAGGATGTGCTGTAAATTTTTTCAAAAGAATTTGGGAAAATTCTGAAATGTCCTATAAATGTCTGTTCTGTTCCTGATCTAAGGATCTCGGCTTTTAGTTGAGATGAATCTGTGCTGCACTTTATGTACACGCTGAGTAGTGAGGCCGTGCTGAGGAGTCAGAGTCGGGGAAATTGAGGAGTCGGAGGTTTGGCTTACCGACTCCACAGCCCTGATTACAATGAGTCATGGGCACCCATGATTTCGCTGGTTGACTGGTGGTTCCCTTGACCACTTTTGGTAGGCATTAACCACTGCATAATGGGAACACCTCACAAGACCTGAGATCTACTGTGGACACCTCACTACAAGACCAACCTTATAGCGGTGAACCACCTCAAGACCTGACATCTACTGTGGACACCTCACTACAAGACATGCCGTATAGCGGTGAACCACCTCAAGACCGGCCATATACTGTGAACGTCTCACAAGACTTGACATATAAAAGGGAACACCCCGCAAGACCCCTCGTAAAAGATATGCTATGACACAGCTGTCCAGCTATCAAAATTTGGCCTTTCCAAAGTTGTCGAGACCCTCAAGCTTGTCTATTTATTCTGTTATCAACACATTAAGTTCAAGAAGTAACTGTAAATTAATTAATTTGATTGAGGTGAACAATCCCATATTTCCGTTGGATACAATCACAAATTACATCTAATAGAAATACAAGGCTGAAAGAATCCCAAAAATCAGGCAGCCAAGGACCTACGGTCTTATAATTTTGCTGTTGTCGAATAGAAGACGTAATTCGTACAACCATATGGTGCGTGTACTTTCCATTCTGTGTTATGGTTGCAATTCCTAGTCTGAACACGGCTCTCCTGACTAACAACATCTTGTATGCCTATGGTGCGGTCACTTCACGTCAGGAGACCTGTGGTCGGGGTGGGATTTGCAGCTGTGGCCATCGGGGATCCCACATGCAGATTTTGTTGCCATTTTTGAGCCAAAGACAGTAGCGTTCCCAAAGAGGGGCAAATAAGTAACAGTCTGTCTTTTCAACATTTTACTTTCTTTTGGATCCACTTTTGAGTTTGGATTGAAAAACTGCATGAACTTAATGTGTGAATCCAGCCAAAAGTTATAACAACCAAAAGCCAGAAGAGTAACATATTCCATGCACCATCATGTGTATATGTTGGGGGGAGGATCAATGCAGGATTTGGAGAATATTGATCTCATTAATTGATATTGGTTTCACACACGATACGTAGAGCACAGACTCGGCTAAAGTAAAGGAAGTGTAGACTCGCGGAAGGAGGGGGTTTAGGGGGATCTCTTTTTATCAGCTTTAAAACAGATCAAGAAAACCTATCAGGAAAGACGAGGTTTTCGGAGCGTATCCCTAATACTTCCCCACAGTGAGATGAGGACGTCAGATTATTCATGTCTGTATCACACCACATCCTCACCGAGCGCCCAGGGTCAGATAACCCAACAGACAATTCGTCAAGTCTGGAGGGACGTCCGGGTCAAGATTACTCATTTTACTTTTCCCTTTTTGAAATCTGGAAAAAAAATAAAATAATAACCTATTTCATCGCCCTCATTTTTCAGTTTGTTAATGATCCTTTTTATCAGTTAATTAGTTATGTAAGGTCCTAAATGGTCAAGCTGTGCAGTTATGAAGATTTATCGGCTGCAGAAATGTGGGGACAGTATCTGGGCTACTCAGCAGATGTACGGTGACTCCGAATTCTGCCAACCATCGAGCACATATCCTACACAGAAACCTGGCAAGTGGCCGAAGAGGTCAGTAACTCCTCTCGCCTACCAATGAAGAGTTAAGAGGATATAGAGGGGCTCCCATCACCACAATGCTGATTCACCGGTTGCGCTTCTTAGACCACTTATAGTAGGTAACAACCAATGTATAAAAGGAACACTACTACACAAGACTTGCCATATACCGGTAATACTGCACAATACCGGACGTATACTAGGAACACTGAACAAGACCTACTTTGTATCGAAAACAACCCATAAGACCCCCGATATCTGCCACAAATCAGAAATATCCCACAAGATCTACCATATAGCGGGAAAAGACTCACTGTATACCATGAATACTGAAAGAGACCTTCCATGTACTAGCAAAACTCCACCAGACCCGCCATATACCAAAAACACCCTACAAGACCTGCCATAATCAAGGAACACGCCACAAGACATATCGTATACCAGAAACACTACACAAAACCTGCCACGTACCGGGAACATCACAAAAGAACTACAGTGTACCAAGAACACCCCCAAAATACCTGTTGTTTACCAGGAACACATCATAAGACCCTCCATCTACTAGGAAGACCCACCTGTACAGGGATCACCCCCACAAGACCTGCCGTGTACTGGGAACATCCCACAAGACCTGTCGTGTAACAGAAACACCTCACAAAATCGCCATATACAAGGAACACTCCCGCAAGACCTGTCGTGCACCAGGGACTCCCCACAAGACCTGCGTGTACTGGGAACACCTCAAAAGACCTGTCGCTTTTGAGGTCCTAAAACCCATGCATCTCTCCAGGCGCAAATAAGTGCACGAGTTTGAGATAATACTAAGTTGTGAACATACCCTCAATGTTATAGTTGTTGGGCATAGAATGAATACAGTAAAAGGATCTTGGTTGCCATCTAAGCGGAACGTCATAAACTTCAGTACACAGAGCACAACAGAAAAACTCCACCTAGGAACTAGATGACTTGCTCATTTTTAATGGCAGCTACAAAGTATATAAAATATATACAGTTATGGCCAAAAGAGTTGGCATCCTTGAAATTGTTCCAGAAAATTAAGTATTTCTCCCAGAAATGTATTGCAATTGTTACGCTCGCGCCCGGACTGACTGGCGTGAGCGTGATTAGTGATCCCACTCTACCATGAACCAAGGAGTGCCTGGAGGGGCGTAACCAAGTATCAACCCGATCCGACCAAAGTCGCACGGCGGCTCAGTCGACTCCGTGAACCAGGGAGGAACCGAGCAGAGGGACCAGGTGCCACTCCAGGTCAGACCCTGGTCACAGCTGTTGACCCACACAGGGGAATTCAGGAACAGGCAGGTTAGACTGGCATATTGACAGGTGGGCACTGGCAAACACGGCTGGTATGCAGACAGGTGGATATTGACAGGCACAGCTGGTATGCAGACAGGTGGGCACTGGCAGGCACGGCTGGCTTGCAGACAGGTGGGCACAGGCAGGCACGGCTGACATGCAGAGAGGCGGGTACTGGCAGGTAGAAACGCAGGCAGGATAGGGACCAGTACAGACTGGGATACAGGAACGGAGCCACAGGTGCGGTAGACAAGCAGAGCGGAGCAAAACCCGCAGATGCGGTGAACAAGCAAAGCAGAGCAAAACCCGCAGATGCGGTGAACAAGCAAAGCAGAGCAAAACCCGCAGATGCGGTAGACAAGCAAAGCAGAGCAAAACTCGCAGATGCGGTGAACAAGCAAAGCAGAGCAAAACCCGCAGATGCGGTGAACAAGCAAAGCAGAGCAAAACCCGCAGATGCGGTAGACAAGCAAAGCAGAGCAAAACCCGCAGATGCGGTGAACAAGCAAAGCAGAGCAAAACCCACAGATGCGGTGAACAAGCAAAGCAGAGCAAAACCGCAGGTGCGGTAGACAAGCAAAGCAGAGCAAAACCCGCAGATGCGGTGAACAAGCAAAGCAGAGCAAAACCCGTAGATGCGGTAGACAGGACAGGGCTCTGTTCACATGGAACAGACTGGAGAACACAAGAAGATAGCTGGAACACAGGAGTTAAATACAGAGGCAGGGAAACAGAACGAGCAGAACCAGATACACACAAGGTACTTGCAATGAAGTAGCGAGTGGACACAAAACTCACAAACAGAAGTACAGAGACAACGAGTTGGAGTTAGGTGCAGGTTCAGATACTGCAGGAAAAAGGGAAAATACAGACATAGAGACAAACAAATAACAGACTAGGACACTGTTCAGACAGGGCCTGAACCAGGAACAAGATACAGGAACAAGCCTGGGAACTCAGCCCCCAGGTTGGCAGAAACTGATTAGAAGTCACAGGTACAGGTAGCGGCCCTGGGTACTCAGCCCCCAGGGTGGCAGAAACAGACTAGAGTCAGGACAGGACCAGGCAACTAAGTTGCAAGGAACACACAAATGGAAAGTGTTGCTCAGGCACCTCCTGTTAGAACTCTCCTGTTAGGTTTTTTCTATCTTGCTGGTCACATGACCTTTTTTGCCTATTTAATCCTGCTCCGCCCTCCTGGCCTTGCTGGACTTCATTGTAATTTCTACTCTTAAGCTAGCCAGGTGCTTTGTAACCTTTCTCAGTCAGCTTTGCTAGGTCTTCGGACCTCTATGTTCTTTGTTGTTTGTCTTTTTCTGCTACAATTTCTGCTAGGAGGTGTCCATCTTTCTCCCAGTCCCTAGTTCTTGTAGGGATCCCCTCCTCACATCTATAGGTCTTCGTTCAGACTAGCCGAGGACTTTAGCGGGTCTGATCGCAGGATCAGGTTCCCCGTTACATCGTAGGGATCCAGTTTAGTTCTATTGTAGGTACAGATCTCCTGTCTTTCCTTAGTGCTTGTAGCAGATCATAACACCTCCTACTGGGTGGAGGGGTAAGTATGCAGTGACTCACAGCAATAAGCTGGGGACGCATTAGGACTGTGCACACGGTAGCCATAAGAAACAAGCAGAAAGCCGCGCCGACGCCCTAAGCAATCAGACAAGAGACATGGACACAGCAGGAACTGAAACAAAAAGAGTGCAGCATGGACTGACAGGTAAGATTGCGGTCTTGCATGGTTGGAAGTGGTGCACCATGCAAGCACGCCGCCAGGAATGTTACAGCAATTACACGTTTATTTCCTTTGTGTGTATTGGAACACCACAAAAAAAAGCAAAAAAAAAAAGGGAAATTGGGACAGAATTTCACACAAAACCCCAAAGATGGGCAGGACTAAATTGTTGGCACCCTCAACTTAATATTTAGTTGCACACCCTTTGGAATAAATAGCTGCAATCAATCGCTTCCTATAACCATGAATAAGCTTCTTACACCTCTCAGCTGGAATTTATGACTACTCTTCTTTTGCAAACTGCATATTTGAAGGCGTCTTCTTCCAACAGCAGTTTTAAAGATCTATGCACAGGTGTTCAATGGGATTTAGATCCGGGCTCATTGCTGCCACTTCAGAACTCTTCAGTGCTTTGTTTCCATCCATTTCTGGGTGCCTTTTGAAGTGTTTGGGGACATTGTCCTGCTGGAAGACCCATGACCTAAAACGCAAACCCAGCTTTCTGACACTGGGCACTACACTGCAACCCAAGATCTTCTGGTAATCTTCAGATTTCACATATAGTCAAGGCACCCAGTGCCATAGGCAGCAAAGTAACCCCAAAATACCTTTCCAAGTCCACCATATTTGACTGTAGGTATGGTGTTCTTTTCTTTGGAGGCCTCATTCCGTTTTCGGTTAACAGTAGAATGATGTGCTTTACCAAAAAGCTCCATCTTGGTCTTATCTCTCCACAAGACGCTTTTCCAGAAGGATTTTGTCTTACGTACATTTTTAGCAAACTGCAGTCTAGCTTTTTTTATATCTCTGTGTCAGCAGTCGGTTCCTCCTGGGACTCCTGCCATAGTGTTTCATTTCATTCAAATTTGGACGGATAGTTCACGCTGACACTGATGCCTCCTGAGTCTGCAGGACAGCTTGAATTTCTTTGGAACTTGATTAGGGCTACTTATCCACCATCCGGATTATCCTGCGTTGCAACCTGTCAATTTTTCTCTGCCGTCCACGTCCAGGGAGGTTAGCTAAAGTGCCATGGGTTGTAAACTTCTTGAATATGTTGTGCATCATAAACAAAAGAACATCAAGATCTCTGCAGATGGACTTGTAACCTTGAGATTGTTGATATTTTTCACTAATTTTGGCTCTCAATTCCTCAGACAGTTCTCTCTCCTCTTTCTGTTCTCCGTGCTTAGTCAGACACACAATGAAAAGATTGAGACAACTTCTCTTTTTATCTGTTTTCAGGTGTGATTTTCATATTGCCCACACCTCTTACTTGCCACAGGTGAGTTTCAATGAGCATCACTTGTTTGGAACAAAGTTGTTTATTCATAATTTTGAAAATGAGCCAACAAATTTTGTCCGGCCCATTTTGGGGTTTTTTCGTGAAATGATGTTCAATTTGCCTTTTTTTTTCCTGTGTATTTTTTGTGTTGTTCCAATACACACAAAGGAAATAAACAAGCGTATAACAAAACATCTGTAACTACAATCATTTTCTGGGAGAAATACTTCATTTTCTGGAACAATTTCAAGGGTGCCAACACTTTCTGCCATGACTGTAAGTACCCTCTGCACTTCAATAAGATGAACATGTACAGCCTGGCACATGACGCCCACAGCTCCTCCAGACTGACCGGGGTGCCGCAGCGCTTATCGAGGAGAACACCAGGTAAGGCTAAGAAGGGCCGGGTACTCTGTACAGTTATCAACATGCCCAAACCATCCATCTGATGGAGGAGCTGTTATCACTCGTCACCATGACTCTATGGGATACATATATCGAGATATTGTGACAATGGCAACTACATTGCTGATAAAGAGTGATGAGATTAAAGGGAAGTTCACTATCAGTCCTTTAACATGAGCAAAAAGTGAGAAAACCTGGAATCCATATACTACATTCTCATTATGCTTATGCAGTATGTTTTTATTTTACGTTATTTTTTTTTTAATATTCATTCTTTATTCAGGTTCTGCTAAATACTTTAATAGTCAACAAGATGATCCATTTTTTTTTTTTTACTTTTGTTTTGTAATTCTTAAAGAAGAATTGAACTGATCTGATAATTCTTGCTAAATTCTTTTAAGAGACTGTAGCACCTTTATTATTTTTTTTTTGGAACCAGTTTTTATTTTCAGATGTGCTGTAGTTTTTTTCTTCATATGATCTTGTCAGAACTGCTGTTACCAGCAGCCACGCAAATCATAGATAACATAAAGGTTCATTGACTTCTATGGAATAGTGATCTGTGTATAATCTGTGCTGGAAGTGGGAGGAGGTGAGCCGTGAAGTAACCTATATAGAGGTGTTTTCAGGCATTGTACAGTAGGAGGAGGAGGTGAGCTGTGACATCACCTATTGTGAATGGTGGATCCTGTGTATATAGAGGTGTTATTAGTCATTGCACAGGAGGAGGAGGTGAGCTGTGATATCACCTATTGTGAATGGTGGATCCTGTGTTACCTACTGTATATAGAGGTGTTATCAGTCATTATACAGGAGGAGAAGGAGGTGAGCTGTGAATGGTGGATCCTGTGTTATCTACTGTATATAGAGCTGTTTTCAGTCATTGTACAGGAGGAGGAGGTGAGCTGTGATATCACCTATTGTGAATGGTGGATCCTGTGTTATCTACTGTATATAGAGCCGTTTTCAGGCATTGTACAGTAGGAGGAGGTGAGCTGTGACATCATCTATTGTGAATGGTGGATCCTGTGTTATCTACTGTATATAGAGGTGTTATCAGTCATTGTACAGGAGGAGGAGGTGAGCTGTGACATCACCTATTGTGAATGGTGGATCCTGTGTTATCTACTGTATATAGAGATGTTATCAGTATTCCATGAGGGATACATATCTACCTATATATCTCAGCATTGAAGACACCAAGATATGAGCAACATGAAGGACCGTAGAGACTCAGTGATCGGCCATGGAAACTTAGTGCAGCAGATAATAGACACATTATAGTTATTTCCCTTCAAACTCTGTAAATCTCCAGCAGTGCCGTCATCTTAGAACTGGCAGCAACCAGTGGGTCCCAGCGACAACTATCTGCTGTTCGGAGAAGTTTGGCCAGAAGTCATCTTGATGGAGGAATTGCAGCCAAAAACAATAGGTTCAACATATAAACAAGGCCAAGCGTGGAAACATAAGAACCGGGGTGCAGAAAAATGGCAGCAGGTGCTCTGGACTGAGGAGTCACTATGTGAAATATTTGGCTGCTACAGAAGGCAGATTGTTCCTGAAGAGCGGCACAGTAATGAGGGTCTGCAGGAACAGTGAAGATCGTTGGAGGGTCCTGCACGTTTGGGGCTGCATTTCAGCAAAAAGAGAGTTGTGGATTTTTGAGGATTAATGGTGTCCTCAATGCTGAGAAATACAGGCAGATTCTTATCAATCAAGCAACACCATCAATGAGGCAGCTAGTTGGCTCCAAATTTATTCTACAGTAGAACAACGACCCCAAACATCCAGCCAATGTCATTAAGAAGAATGAGAAATCCTGGAAGTGATGATCCGGCCCCCACAGAGCCCTGATCTCACATCATCCCGTCTGTCTGGGATCACATGAAAAGAAGGATTTGCATAAGAAACATACACAGAAGATCTGCGGTCAGTTCTCCAAGATGTTTGGTACAATCTCCTGCTGAGTTCCTTCTAAAACTGTGAGCAAGTGACAAGTGCCGAGAAGAGAGGTTTTTTTTTTTTGCACTTTTGAGGAAATGAGGAACCACTTGAGCATGGAAATCCCAGGAAGTAGATTTTAAATATTTTTAATCAGACTGCTTTGCGTTGGGACGCAGAAGGTACTAAGCTTTTAATGATCATGTACTCTGAATACCTAAAGGGATTTATGGCCCTTACTCGTCCCAGGAATCCACCTCCGCTCTAGTGCTGCAGCTCCGACAGTTTACGTCAGACTGGAAGGGTTGATGTCCTGTTCACCAGTCACCCAACGCTGCGGCCGGTCAGTGACCTCATTGGGCAAGCAACTGGACATTTATCATAATGTTGTATTTTCCTCTTCACTTCAGCCATATGGAAATGAGGACTGTGCCATAGAGACGTGGATCATGCACCAAGGGCGCTCCATATAGCTTCAAGCTTTGATTTCCCCCAAATATAGCAATTTACATGAATTGTGGATGACCTCCATAAGAAAAAAAAAAAAAATGGTCTACGCTGCAGATGTTCTTCCACCACAAAATGCAGCACTCGGGATGAGGTTATATATCTGGTGACAGCGAGGCCCCCACCGATCTAGACATGATGGCTTAACATAAAAAAGGACATTGATCTTATAAAGGCATAGATGATCCCTTTAATGAGCCAGGCTTTAAGATTAAGCACCATTTTATTTTATTTTTGTTTTTAAATCGAATAGTACATGTGAAAATTAGAAACTTTGTAATATATCTTATTAGAGTAATCTGGTAATTTCTCCTCCTGGACTAAAAATTAATTCTCAAAATTCTTAGATAAAATGTGTTTCCAGAGAATACAGATTTTCCCATTACTGAGACAGATGACAGTTAGTGCTCGTAAAGTTCTATGGAGATTGTCTGTCAGCCTCTAGCTCCTCCCTCTCTATGTCTGTGTCAGTCTCTGGCTCCTCCCTCATCCATAGAGGATAGAAGCACCAACTGTCATTTCCCATCTCATTATTGGGAAATATTGTCTTCACTGAATACAGATTTTACAGGTAAATTGAGACTGAAGGATCCGTTCCAGAGGAGAATGAAGCAGATTTTTCTGATAAGATATATTACAAAGTTGCTTATTTTCACCTGTACTATTGATTTATGGGGGGGGGGGAATGACGGTTATTCTTTAAAGGCTAGGGACACCTTTAACAAGGGAAACATTAATTTTACACACAGTGGGGAAAATAAATATTTGATACACTGCAGATTTTTCAAGTTTTCCCACCTACAAAGAATAGAGAGGTCTGTATTTTTTATCGTAGGTCACTTCACCTGTGAGACAATTTTAAAAATAAAAATTCGGCAGTGTATCAAATACTTATTTTCCCCGCTGTATGTTAGAGGGCACCTGTAGTTAATAAAAAATGGCACTAAATTTCAGGCACCAATTTTAATTCCTTGATCTATTTTCAGTCCCCTTGATAATCAGTTTTGGAGTCTTTTCAGAAATTTATTTTGTGTGAGTGTCGGTCCCTGTAATATAGGCTGGACGTAAATTCTGATTGCATCCAAGGTGCTGAGGTTTTTCAGTAGCTAGTAGGGTCATCACAGCTTCTATCCTGCAATCGATTCTTCATGTGCTTTCCTCCTTTTCTGTAGACTGTTTTATTTGCCCCAAGATACTTTCTCCCCTCTCCACTGCAGATTTGTGCACAACTGCCTCCTGCCATCTCTAACACTGAGAGGAGCTGTGAAAGATTTGTAACATTTCTGGTAAGCACTGGGTTAGACACAGGGACTCACAAGCTGCAAAATAGTAATTTGTTTTAAGGAAGACTATTGGAAAGGGGCTTAACTTTTTTGTTTTTAAGAAGCAAACGAATAATTGCAAAAGAATACATAGGATACAAGATGGGTGCGGGAGGTTACAAACGACAGCAAAACTTTTTTTGTAACGTCGGAGGAATGCACTTACCGGCCTAAAGGCCATTTCCAGAAAACCTGCTGACCCCAAATATCTCGGCCTAATGACAAATCCCATTGAGGTATTTCTCCATAAGGATTAAAGTGTTGGATGAAATCTCTCGGGCAGAATATTATAAACACTCCCTGACCTCGGACTCAGCGCCTGATAAAGCTTTACAGAAGGTGAAATGAGGCATGAAAGTACAACCACAGCAGCCCAGAAATAATAAGAGCAGTCAAAGTAAGCAAACAGGCAACAGTGAAGAGCAATAGTGCCCCCGAAAGAGCCAGCCACGGCGACCCCGAAATAGAGACAGCCACGGCGACCCCGTAATAGAGACAGCCACGGCGACCCCGTAATAGAGACAGCCACGGCGACCCCGTAATAGAGACAGCCACGGCGACCCCGTAATAGAGACAGCCACGGCGACCCCGTAATAGAGACAGCCACGGCGACCCCGTAATAGAGACAGCCACGGCGACCCCGTAATAGAGACAGCCACGGCGACCCCGTAATAGAGACAGCCACGGCGACCCCGTAATAGAGACAGCCACGGCGACCCCGTAATAGAGACAGCCACGGCGACCCCGTAATAGAGACAGCCACGGCGACCCCGTAATAGAGACAGCCACGGCGACCCCGTAATAGAGACAGCCACGGCGACCCCGTAATAGAGACAGCCACGGCGACCCCGTAATAGAGACAGCCACGGCGACCCCGTAATAGAGACAGCCACGGCGACCCCGTAATAGAGACAGCCACGGCGACCCCGTAATAGAGACAGCCACGGCGACCCCGTAATAGAGACAGCCACAGCAACCCCATACACAGCCGGCCACGGCAACCTTGTATAAAGCCAGTCACAGCAACACCACAATAAAGCCAGCCACGGTGACCCCTATATGGACACAGCCAAGACAACCCCACAAAAGAGCCGGCCACAGCAACCTTGTGATTGAGTCAGCCACAGCAACCTTGTATAAAGCCAGCCATGGCAACACCACAATAAAGCACTGAAGTGGGCCGATGCGAGCGATCCGAATATAGCAAAGAGCTTGTAAATGAGCGCTCCTTGCCTAGCAACCGACCACCTCTGACAGGCTGCAGTGGTGACAGCATTTATTCTTTATTATGCCAGACGTATAATTAATAGGCCCAGGGACATGATCTATTGTACATATGAGTCTGAACGTTGACTCTTGTTGTAGATTGAATTGATGTTTGTGAATTGTTGAATGGCTGCCGTTTACCTATCATATCACCTCCTATGCACGTTGTCATTTTTGGAGGGGGATGGAGGGTTCCCTTGTTACCGCAAATGCCCTTTATTAAAAAAAAAAAAAAGTAAAATGAGTAAACAATGTGTCTAATGGGACATTCTGGTCCGTAACCAAACAAGTTCCCGTCCATCCTGGTCCAGGAATTTTCAGCTCACACATAGGGCGTTTACAACGAAAGTGGGTGAAATAATGGCCCCCCGCCGCTGTTGAGAGCCATATGTGTGAAGGCAGGAGCTGAAAGACATCAGGACGGCCGGCATTCCTGCAGCCGCGGCTGAATCCACAGCACACATCTGCATGTCATCTGACAACCCTGCTTCTCGTCACTACCTGCGCACACACGGGGCATTTCCTAGAAAATCTCAGCGGAAGGTGGAGCGAGTTATTAGGCGCAGATGTCATGAGGCACAAGAACTGACAATCTAAAGGAAAATAGAAGGTGTGAGGAGGCTGCACAGATGGGAAAGGACGGCTTCTGCTTTCTGATGGCAGATATTCCTGCTTGCTAAAAGGGTTTTCTGGGTCTTATTGATCAGACCTCCACCGATCAGCACAATGTGTCCCCTTTATTACCTTCCGCATGGTCTCCTCCACCGCACTGATATACTGGTTCAGGTCTCTGTTCAGTGTGGCGTATTCCAGCATGACGGACTCCATGCCGTCCACCTCAGCGGCCTCACCTGAGGAGACACAGAAGGGTTGTTAGGGTTATTCGTACAGTGGTTCCTAACCTCAACCCAGATTTTATCAGTGGAGAGATGTAACAAACTACTGAAAATAGTACAAATGCTCATCCCCTCACTCTCTCTGCAGTTTAAAGGTTTTTGTCCCTTCATGAAAAACCTGTAGATAAGCATGGCCTTGCTCTCCTCGTTGGTCAAAATAAGGTAATAACTGCTTTTGGTGCATATAGTATTGTAATTGCCATCCAATTTCTGTCTGTGAGTGAATCCTCTTCATCAGAATTCTGCCAGCACTATAGGTGCTAGAACTTCTTCCCCCTTACTTTCCAGCATGCAGTGCAGCTGCCACTGCCAGATGGCTTCTCTGCCCCGAACTGAAATCCAGTGTTTGTTATGCCTTTATGCAATCTTACAGACAAAAGGAATGGGAAAAGAAAGACAATGACCCGCCCGCACTTCATGTAGACACAAAACCCCACCCACATTTCCTGTACAGAGACAAAGCCATGACCCTACTTCCTGTAGAGACTAGACCCCACCACATTTCTTATAGCAAGACAAAGACATGCCCTATAAAGAGAAAAAGCTCTGCCCACATTTCCTTTATAATCAAATATCCACACTACTTCCTGTAGAGACAAAACCCCGCCCATACATCCTAAAGAAAGGAAAAGCCCCACCCTACTTCCTGTACAGAGACGAAACCCCACCCACATTTCCTGTAGAGAGACAAATATCCTACCTACTTCCTGTACAGACAACACCGCCTATACATCCTAAAGAAAGAAAAAACCCTGCCCTGCTTTCTCTACAGAGATAAAACCCGCCCATACATCCTAAAGAAAGGAAAACCCCTCCCTACTTCCTGTATAGAGACAAAACCCCACCCACATTTCCTGTAGAGAGACAAATATCCACCCTACTTCCTGTAGAGACAAAACCCTGCCCATACATCCTAAAGAAAGGAAAAGCCCCACCCTACTTCCTGTACAGAGACGAAACCCCATCCACATTTCCTGTAGAGAGACAAATATCCTACCTACTTCCTGTAGAGACAACACTGCCTATACATTCTAAAGAAAGAAAAAAACCCTGCCCTGCTTTCTCTACAGAGATAAAACCCACCCATACATCCTAAAGAAAGGAAAATCCCTCCCTACTTCCTGTATAGACAAAACCCCACCCATATTTCCTGTAGAGACAAATATCAACCCCACTTCCTGTAGAGACTAAACCCCATCCTCACTTTCTATAGAGACAAAGTACTGCCCTACTCCTGTAGAGTAAAAGCCTGTAAAAACAAATATCCATCTGACTTCCTGTCGACAAAACCCCGCCTGTACTGCCTAAAGGAAAAGCCTTGCCTCTACCTTCCTGGAGAGATTAGACCCTACCCACATTTCTTATAGAAAGACAAGACTTGCCCATACTTCCTGTAGAGAAAAAGCCCTGCCTACATTTCCTGTAGAAACAAATATTCACCCTACTTCCTGTAGAGACAAAACCCTGCCCATAAATCCTAAACAAAAGAAAATCCCTGCCCTACTCCCTGTGCAGAGACAAAACCCCACCCAACTTCCTGTAGAGATTAAACCCCATCTTCACTTTGTAGAGCGACAAAGATGTGCCCCTACTCCTGTAGAGAAAAAGCCCTGCCCACACTTCCTGTAGAGTCAAATATCCATCTTAATTCCTGTACAGAAAGGAAACCCCACCTGTACTACCTAAAGGAAAAGCCTTGCCCTACTTCCTGAACAGAGGCAGCTCCACTACTTCCTGTAGACAAAACGCTGCCCAAACTTCCTAAAGAAAGTAAAGGCCCCACCCTACTTCCTGTACAGAAAGTCACACCCTACTTCCTGTACAGATATAAAGCCTCGTCCCACTTCCTGTACAGATATAGCCATACCCTACTTCCCATACAGATATAAAACCCAGCCCCACTTCCCATACAGATATAGCCACACCCTACTTCCAGTACAGATATAAAACCCCACCCCACTTCCAGTACAGATATAGCCATATCCTACTTCCCATACAGATATAAAGCCCTGCCCCACTTCCTGTACAGAAAGTCACACCCTACTTCCTGTACAGATATAAAGCCCCGCCCCACTTCCCATACAGATATAGCCATGCCCTACTTCCCATACAGATATAAAGCCCCGCCCCACTTCCCATACAGATATAGCCACACCCTACTTCCAGTACAGATATAAAACCCCACCCCACTTCCAGTACAGATATAGCCATATCCTACTTCCCATACAGATATAAAGCCCTGCCCCACTTCCTGTACTGTCTTTGTATCTTTGCTGCTAGAGAGGGATTACACTTGACAGCAGGCAGTGACAGCAAGTTACACAGAAGGGAGACACCTAGTGGTTGGCAATAAGAAGAGATTTCTGCTCTGACACTGTAATTTGGCGTAAATAAAAGTACTTTTCCATTTTCTTAGTGTTTGCATCAGCTCAGTGGCCAGCACTGCATATAGCCTTGCAGGACTGGGGTCCTGGATTCCCACCCAGGACAACATCTGCAAGGAGTTTGTATGTTCTCCCCGGGTTTGCGTGGGTTTCCTCCAGGTTCTCCGGTTTCCTCCCACACTCCAAACACATACTGATAGGGAATGTAGATTGTGAGCCCCAATGGGACAGTGATGATAATGTATGAAAAGAGATGGGGAATTAATGTCACTATACAAGCAAAGCATAATAATAATAACAATAATAATAAATTACGACCCCAAGTTTATTTTAGCATTTTAGTAACTATTTAAATGTAACACTAATAAATATAACATTGTCCCACGCCATGATTTCTTTACAAAAGAGGTCAGGGGGACACTTGCATATCAAATCTTCATCTTAGGATGGGACTGCCAGAAAAAAGTGACAGAGCATCTCTTTTCACATTGAAGCGCGAATATTCTGCAAAAATGCTTCTTAAAATGAGGACCTGCAGCAGCAGAAGCCTGCATTACAGTGCCAACGACAGTGCGCCCCACGTACGGTACTAGTCACAATGCCCATCTGTCAGTTACAAGTCTGATTTTTTTCAAAAAAATTTTTCATCTATTTCTATTTTTTACAGCAGTTATGCTATTCATATTTCATATTTCACATCTATATACTCAGTGTTACAGTGTGCTACTTTATTTGTTCATTATATATGGAGGTAGCTGCTCTTAGTAAGCACCTGTTCACACCTAGTTTTTGTAGTGGAAGTGCCGTCATTCTCTTTGTTACAAGTCTGATTGCCGTCACCAACTTCAGTGCTACCCTGATGTCCGCCAAAACACTGCAAAACTTTCACACAAACTTCCAAAAAAGTGTCCAGAGAGCAGCAATGGCTATTATAATTCTTATACACCTTCTGCATCTATGGGGTCTTCAAGGTTTCTTCATTTTCATGGACACGACCACATCATGAATCTTGTACAAATCCGTAGCGAAACTGACATTAATACGTAGGGATTAAAAGGATTCTGTCACCTCCCCAAAGCACGCACTCCTATAAGGGACTCAGCCCCTATACAAATCATACCTTTCCCGTGCAAATTTGTCCCTGCATTTTGCAAACAAACCTTTTTTATTCCCTTAGGCTAATTAGGGAGCACGGTGCACCCTTGGTGTGGCCGACCTGCATCAGTGCACAGCTCTGACCCCTGAATTTGGATACCTCCGCCTCCCTCTAGCTGGCTTGGGAGAAAAAGCATGCAAGACATGGAAAGAAGATCACGCCAACTAACTATGAGATAAAAGCATTTGCTCCAATCCAGCTTCAAAATTATGCAGTGTGAGTAGCAGCTCTGAAGCACAAACGGCAGCTCTACCAAATGGACACTAATCAGAACCATACACATTGTGGGTTCAGCTGTGCAGTTATGAACCATATCCCTTAAATTGCCTCAATATTTTGATGCAGTTTTGGGGCATGTGATAAGTAAAAGGGGAAATCTTGTGTTTTTACGTCCTTCCCCACACTTGCTGCACTGCACTACCCAATAGTGCACGGGCATACATACTACACACGTACAGCTCTGTTCACACTTGCAGTCATTCTGTTGATCAGGAGAGTGGAACATTCAGTAATGTATCCAGTAAAAAAAAAATATATATATATATATCACTCCATGCAGAGTTTATGAGAATAGCGGAGTACAGCATTCGAGTATCGCGGTCAGTCCCATAGACAATGATTCGAGAAGGAGCGCGCCTGTGCCCAGTGTTCCCTTAGAGCAAGAAATGAAAAGCCTGGCGGCCGTCAAAATGCAACTACCGGCTCAAGCACTGCAGTCCCCAGGAATCTGCTCAGGGGGAGGATAAAAGGTCATCGAGGGCGGTAAATGGCCCGTGGGCCTGAGGTTCCCCACCCCCGCCCATTCTTGGGATCGGTAGGGCCTTCTAGTGGTCTGTCATGTGGATAGGCAATACATTTATCTCTTCAGTGGATGATCAGCTTATGATTGGCATGGGTCTGACTTCTGGAATCCCCAGTGATCAAAAACACAGGGGTCCCAATGTCCCAGTGTGAATATAGCGGTCATGAGTGTGTGGGATCACCGTTCCACAGCTGTGTATAGGAGTGGCCATCGCACATGCTCACTACTGCTCCACGGCTGTGTATAGGAGTGGCCATCGCACATGCTCACTACTGCTCCATGGCTGTGTATAGGAGTGGCCATCGCACATGCTCACTACTGCTCCACGGCTGTGTATAGGAGTGGCTGTTATGATCTGCTACAGAGACTAAGGAAAGACAGGAGATCTGTCCCTACAATAGAACTAAACTAGATCCCTACGATGTAACGGGGAACCTGATCCTGCGATCAGACCCGCTAAAGTCCTCGGCTAGTCTGTACGAAGACCTATAGATGTGAGGGAGGAATCCCTACAAGAACTAGGGACTGGGAGAAAGATGGACACCTCCTAGCAGAAATCGTAGCAGTCAAAGACAAAACACACAACAAAAAGTAAAGAGGTCAGAAGACCTAGCAAAACTAACAGAGAACGGCAACAGAGCACCAAGCTAGCTCAACAGTAGTAAATACAAATGAAGTCCAGCAATGCCAGGAGGGCGGAGCCGGATAAAATAGGCAAAACTGGTCATGTGACCAGCAACCTAAAAAAAAACTAACAGGAGAGTTGTAACAGTGGCCATCGCACATGCTCACTACTGCTCCACGGTTGTGTATAGGAGTGGCCATCGCACATGCTCACTACTGCGCCACGGCTGTGTATAGGAGTGGCCATTGCACATGCTCACTACTGCTCCACGGCTGTGTATAGGAGTGGCCATCGCACATGCTCACTACTGCTCCAAGGCTGTGTATAGGAGTGGACATCGCACATGCTCACTACTGCTCCACAGCTGTGTATAGGAGTGGCCATTGCACATGCTCACTACTGCTCCACGGCTGTGTATAGGAGTGGCCATCGCACATGCTCACTACTGCTCCACAGCTGTGTATAGGAGTGGCCATCGCACATGCTCACTACTGCTCCACGGCTGTCTATGGGAATGGCCATCACACATGCTCACTACTGTTCCACGGCTGTGTATAGGAGTGGACATCGCACATGCTCACTACGGCTCCACGGCTGTGTATAGGAGTGGCCATCGCACAAGCTCACTACTGCTCCGCAGCTGTGTATAGGAGTGGCCATCGCACATGATCACTACTGCTCCACGGCTGTGTATAGGAGTGGCCATCGCACATGCTCACTACTGCTCCACAGCTGTGTATAGGAGTGGCCATCGCACATGCTCACTATTGCTCCACGGCTGTGTATAGGAGTGGCCATCGCACATGCTCACTACTGCTCCACAGCTGTGTATAGGAGTGGCCATCGCACATGCTCACTATTGCTCCACGGCTGTGTATAGGAGTGGCCATCGCACATGCTCACTACTGCTCCATGGCTGTGTATAGGAGTGGCCATCGCACATGCTCACTACTGCTCCACGGCTGTGTATAGGAGTGGCCATCGCACATGCTCACTACTGTTCCACGGCTGTGTATAGGAGTGGCCATCGCACATGCTCACTACTGCTCCACGGCTGTGTATAGGAGAGGCCAGCGCACATGCTCACTATTGCTCCACGGCTGTGTATAGGAATGGCCATCGCACATGCTCACTACTGCTCCATTCACAAAACGAACGTCCTTGGAATGACAGGGGTCTCGACAGTCATACATTAGAATAGGGACCCCCATTAAGGCTTGTCAGGGCCTCCTTTGGACTGAAGGAAGAGCGCAGCATGTAGAGCTATTCTTCCCAACAAAGGCCCAGAGTGATCCCATTAGACGTCAATGGGGGTCAGTCAGGAAATAGTAGATCCAGTAGTGCTAACAGAGTCTGTGCAAAAAACAAAAGGGATGTGTGACACACAGCGGCCATAGCTCCCGTGAAATGTGCTAATTTTGCAACACATGAGTTGCATATGACCGAGCTCCAGTCACAAATCTGCCGCGTGTGAATGTACCCTTACTGTTGTGTCAGCTGACCATGACTGGCATGTGCTACATCACCCCCGTCTGTACAGGTCAATCAGACACGATCGGAGAGCTGCCCCCTGCCTGCATTTCCTCCATTCTTATATTATACAAGGGGACCTGTGTTTCTAGGTATATTGCAGCTCACCGGTAGAGCCCGATATAATATTTATAGAACCCCCTACCTGTAAGAAATGGAACTACAACAAAAGAAAGAAAAAGCCTCCTCCGGACCCCACTCCATGCATTCTCCGTAAGACTCATCTTCACATTCAGATTCTTAAGACTTGTATTTCCTGTAAACTTATTTCAGCTTTTGTGAATGAAATCAGATCTCTCGCTCCCGGCGTCTGAATTGTAGGTGTTTTCCAAGTTCCTTAAAAAAAGCTGTGAGTTTTGCAATGAGAGCTTCTTTTTTATTCATTGGGCAATATGATGGGCTCGCTCGTGCTCGGACACTTCCTTCAGTTATTTTTATTTGGTGACAATGAGGCAATCATGTATCTGATGTGACTCACTGGCCAGAATCAGCAAAATAGGAGCGACTGGATGGTGATCGGGTATAGAAGATGATGGGGAATTGTGAAACGCCGTTTTATTTGCCTGGTAGGGAATAAACAATGAAGTGAATCACCAGGAGAGTTCACCGGGGTGGACTGAGGACACGGGAGAGCCAAGAGGTCAAGGACTAAACTGTAGGTAGAGCTGAAGAGTCCAGTGGCCATATCCGGCAGTCAACGGGAGCCGGACCAGAACCCTACGAACCTTCTCCTACCGGCTGGCATCCCGGTCGCCTCTTCTGATTAATAGGCATGGGATGGTGCCAGGGATGCAGACCCAAAAATGTGACTTTCCTCAACGAAGTGCAAAAAAAAAGTGCACCAATAAAGAGAGTCCCCAACAAATGATTCCCCACACTGTAAGGGTCAGGATAATCGACTTCTTGTGAACACCTAGCCTCCACCTTGGCTGCCACCTCAGTTTCTGCAGACAGTCTTCGTCGTCATTATAGGGTATTTGAAGGAAGAAAAAAAAGACAACTCCTTTAGAAAAGGGTCATTGGTGGAGCAAGAAACCACAATGTGGGGAATTGCTATAAAGTATGGAAGAATAAAGATTCACCAAAGGCGAGCCTCAGCTTTATGGCCACTGATGGCCGCCACCCAGGATGACGGACGCTTTCCGTAGATTAACAAACCATTTACTGTATTGTATTGTCTGAAATCCGAACCGGAGGATTATTCTGCATGAAGACAGAGGAGGGAGAGAGAAGAGACAAGGTCACCCCCTAATATTTACACCAGGCAGACAGGTCTTCGATATGGCAGAGGCTTTAACTTAGCATAAAGTATATTGGACTAATGAATGTGCCGGCGTGGCCACAACACAACAAAGGACTCCTCACTTTCAAGGTCGATGGGGGGTCAGACGATTAGAGACGTAGCCCCTATCTTATCAGTGATATGTTTTAGTTTTGGGGAAACCTCTCAAGTGTTTCCTTTGCTTTTTTCTTCCGCAGAATCCATTTCTCAACCTGACAATCTGCAGAAATGTCAAATTCCGCTCAAGTGACGTTTATTCCAGGCATCGGTGGGAGCATTTAGCCCCCCATATGTGTTATTGAGGAGCACGTCTTACTACAAATGGTAACGCCCAGTTGTCAATTTATTCATATACTTCCAGGAGCAATAACAGAGGAACTGTACAATGGGGAAATTCTATGAAAATTACCCTCTACAATTGCATCTTCATGGGGAAACAGCTTTTACTAAAATCAGACATGCCGGAGAGGTTTAGGTTTTAATGGCGTTCCGCTTTCACTCATTATGGACCAGAACACATTTTGTTTCTTTTTGCCCTTTGTTCCAATATTTTTTTTTATTTTTACGTCGACATAATAATATGAGGCATTGGTTTTTTACCATATAATGTAGCAGGGAAACTAAAAAAATATTTCAACTGTTTCAATTTTTTTTCTTTTCAGTGTTTAACTGGCAGCAGAAATAATGTAATATTTTGATAGATTGCATACATTAATCATTTATTTAAATTCTTTTACTTCTGAATGGGGAGAAGAAACGGAATGATCTAAATATTAAATATATTATATTTTTTTTCAATTTTTACGTTATTTTTAGATCTCCCTTAGTGAACGGGACCCTGCAATTGTTCTATTGCTTACATTATATACTGTGATACTATAGTAACTGTGGTTCTCCCATGAAGCCCAGCTTCTGGCTGAACTTCACAATACGTCTCAGTTGGCAGCTAGGAAGCTTTCAGCAGGCCCCCCCCCGACTACCATTGTAACGCATCAGCTCCCTGCGATTGCTTTTTGGGGAGCCAATGGGAGCTTGTGAGGAGACAGATGCCGGCTATGTAACACAGCCGGCATCTGCCATATGTAAAGCGGACTTAGCTCCTGAGCCGTACGTCACAGGTCGTTAAGAGTTTAAAGGGAACCTGTCAGCAAGTTTCTACATATGGAAGTAGTGGTATGGCAGCATAGGTGCTCGTCCCTCAATAAAAAAATATTCCTTTTTTTATGCCATTCATGAGAAATCTAGCATAAAAGCCATATGCAAATGAGGCTGGAAGTGCATTAGGGTTTTTTCTGATTCTTTAAAGGTTACCGACACCTCCTCAGTGATTTGCATATGGCTTCTACACTAGATTTCTCATGACTGTCACATCAGATCTGTACAAAAAAGGTATAATATATATAAAGGAACAAGTGTCTACACAGCCATGCCACTACTTCCATATGTAAAAATGTGCTGACTGGTTCCCTTTAAGGGGTTAATCGCAGACGACTTCGATCCCAGTGACTCCTCTTTATTGTATGTGAGCAAACATAACAGCGTGGCTGTCCGCTTGTGAATGCTCAGGCTAATGACGATGACAAGTCTACAAACACCGGCCACCTTCCAATACCGGGCTCTTGACTTTTGTCTGCCTGCTAAACTAGTGCTGAATACACGGCGCGCCCGGGCACACAGGACTTTTTGTTTAGCAGGAGCAACTGTCAATCAAACGCTGCATGGGGCCCGAGACGCAGAACAGGGAAACAGAAGGAGGGTCGATAAACCCAACGTCAACACGAAAAAAAACAATAGGAGAGGAAACAGTGAGAATTTCAGGTAGTTGCCCTACGTGTAACCCCAACTGTATTGTGAAAGGGAAGAGAATGAAACGCACAATACCCTGGGTTATCTAGAGGATCCACGTTATGGCTGCTATATCCAGTTTCAAGGCTGCATAATGGGTCGCATATTGACTTACGTAGTAGCTATCATAGATTGTGTTTTTCCTTCTGGAGGAGAGCTCACCTGCATACTCCCCCAAGAAGCACTTCTCGCAAGATTTGCCTGTTGAGTTGGTGCAACTCGATTCGCAGAACCTCCCATCCATCAGCCACATCGGAGATCTGTGGTCGTGGTGAACCACCTCTTACCCGATGGCATCCGCGGCCAGGCTGTATAATGTTGTTGCAGCGTGACGCACATATGATCTCGCGCCAATCAAAAGATTTGATTCGTACCAACCCTAGGTGACTGACGAGGAGCTTCCTCACAATTTGCCCTACTGTTGGAACCTCTAAGGACCAGCTACAACGTAGAATCCAACAGCTAGTATTCAATTTATTTGCAACAAAGGGAAATGAGACAACACACAGTCCCCATGGGTCGGACATAGCAGATCCGCCAGAAGAAGGAATCCTCTTGTTCGTGGCGCTCCATCCTGGCTAATAAGGGAATCCCTTAAAGGAAACTGGT
Organism: Phyllobates terribilis; assembly: GCF_046119375.1. Lineage (NCBI taxonomy): Eukaryota > Metazoa > Chordata > Amphibia > Anura > Dendrobatidae > Phyllobates > Phyllobates terribilis. Next base: position 750,436,344 of record NW_027362764.1, on the reverse strand, counting down.
CTGCACATTTTAAAATATGTAGGTAGTGGTATGGCTGTGTAGACGCTTCTCCCCTTGTACAAATGATACCTTTTTTGTAGAGATGCGATGTTCCAGTTATGAGAAATCTAGTGTAGAAGACGCATGCAAATCAGGGAGGAAAGAAAGTTAACTGGGGGCGTGTCAATGTAGATGAAAGTCACAGACACGCCCCACACCAGTGCACTTCCTGCTTCATTTGCATAAGCTTCTACCTTAGATGTTTCATGACTGGGACATCGGATCTCTACAAAAAAGGTATCATTTTTATCGGGGCACAAGCGCGGATACAGCCATGACATTAGTCCTATATGTAAAATCAAAAATCATGCTCACAGGTTCCCCTTCATATAGTATTTGAAAATGTATCAATTGATCAGTTCCTTTAATGATGACAGTCGCTGAAGAAAATGACGATGAAGTAAGCAATGACTAAAAGCTGATTATTTGGTATTTGCCACTTCCAAACTAAGATAGTCACCATAGTCTTTAGAGATGCAGCTGTCTCTATGGAAGTTACAGAATGAGCTAAACAAGTGGAGCATCTCCGATAAATTCTATAAAGCCCTGTTCTCCCATCTACCAAAAGAATAGATCTACACCCAACAGGTATTAGAAAACCTCTTCCAATTATTTGGGCCTAAGCCTACTTCTCTGCACCCATGCTTTACACTGCAGCTCTGCCTGTCTAAGATGGCTACTTTGTAGAATAAAAACTGTTAACATAAGCAAAAAAAATAAAATAAGAGCAATAGTTGAGTTCCCCAATTCTGATCTTGTGCAGAAGTATAACTGGAAGAACTAATGAGTCCGTGGTAAATATATTCTTCAGCCTGTAATACATTCTCCGGGCTCACACATCAGAAAACTCTTCTATCAGTTTACATCTGGTGGAAGACTTTTGCTGCCCTGGCCACTTACAAAGCATAATGGCAAAAGCAAAAAAAATTGCAGATTTTAGCACAAAAGTGGCCAAAGTTCAGCGAGGGGGCCGTAGTCATCGTCATCCAGCTCATTTGCTATAATTTCCCCAAGGAGTTTGCCCAAATTTTTGCACAAATAAACTGCACTGAACACAGATTATAACCGACCAGGTGAGCACATATTAATAACAATTTGGCACTTTTTACTCCCAACATAATTTGATTTAAAGGGGCCGATTCCATAAAGCCAGAAAACTAGCGTAAATGCTCTGAACAGTGGCAAAAGTTTTGCGCAATTAAACGTTGTGTAAAAAAATGTACAACTTTTGGTGTTTTCGTGCCAGTTTGAATCAGCTGGGCCTAAATGGGCTGAGCTAGGGATGAACCGGGGCGGGGGCACGGCAGTACAGGTCAATTTTATCAAAAGTGTCAGCATTTATAGGGCAGAAAATCTACTCCAGTATGTAACTGGAGTAGCATTTCTGGAGTGATGCACACCAATCAGAAGAGGCACAGAATTCATTAAGTGGTGTGCTCTACGCCAGTCTTTATGAATCTATCACAAAGAATTATTCTCATCCAAAAGGATAGGTGATCATTTACTGATCGCTGGGGGTCAAACGCTGGGACCCCCCATTGATTCCAAGGCTCTGAAATGCCCTATCGGGACTGGGGAGCTGGCCGTGCATATGCCCCCTGCTCCATTCTCTCTCTGGTACACTATTCAGCCTTTTCCAGCAGTCCTATAGATGATGAATGTGGCGGTATCGCACATGCGCGACCTCTGTTCCAATCCGTGAAGCATTTTAGAATTCTATTCTCGGAATGGCCGGGGAATCCAAGGGATCAGACCCCCACCGACTGCTCTGAAGAGCAGAGTTTCTGCAGAATAGTGTATGGTCTCAATGGAAACTCTGAGTCTGTACCCAGATTGTAATAGGGGCTCCATAGGCTTTCTATCGACCCTGTACCCTGCTGCAGATAGTGTTTTTTGAGTGATCGAAATGCTGCACGTTACAAAAAGGGACCAGAAAATAAAAAATAATATTATATATACCCTTTAAAGGGTTGTTCTAATGATCTAGTGTTCTCACAAGCACTTAAGTTACCTATTTAAAGAACTTGAGATGATTGGAATAACCCTTTAAGACTGTTGTGTAAAGCACAAGTCTTAATAAATTCCCTATATGTCTTCGCCCACTAAAGCTCCATCTTCAGAGAGCGATGAGCGGTCACTCGACACTCGCGTCCAAAGTGCAGAGTGAGCTCGAACAGCAGAGAGCAAAGTGAACGTCTGCTTAAGGGCCGCGGGCCGAGCGGCGGCGTGCGTGGCATTCCTTCCTGATGAGTCCTTGTGCGATTATGGCAGAAAACCTAGAAAGACACATCTCTCCGCACGCAAACCCGCATTTCCTTGAAGTTTCCTGCTCGCTTATAGAGGCAGACAAAAGAAGGGCGGAAATATCAGCCCTGTGGTTATGTATGGATGGAGGCAAAATCCTACAAGCGGGACTGCTGGCGGGGTGTGATCAATTACTGCCTGCAGCCGTACAGCGCCGACGATGAGGATCTAATATGGCTCGTGCCCGTAACCAGCACCGATCCACTGTATACAAATCATATAGACTGACAAATGTCCCCATACTGCACGCATATAATCAGCGGCTCGCCCCGATTATTGCTGCCGGCAAAGATGGTTTTTACATTAACATCAACAATTATCGCCTTCCCGTAAATGAACGCAACAATGTGCGAGTATTTTACCGTCCTCTGACGTACAGTTACGTCTCAGGGATGGCTCGGGCTCGGGAGTGATGCCCATGTTGTCCGCATTCGGAGCCGGCTGTAATACACAGGTAGCGCCAGTCCCCGCACGTTAACCCTCCACTTGCCGCTGCAGTCTGTTCATTGAGCGATAAAACTGACCTGGAAACGCGATTGTCCAGGTCAGTGCGATTATGGCGATACCCAAACTTGCATCAAATTATTTTTCCCTATTTACTGTGATCGAAAAAAAGAGTCTGAATTTTATAATTATTATTTATGTTTTTTTTACTGCTTTTTGCCATCATTTTCCTAGAGAAGGGCCCCAAGTGAGGGTTTGCTTCTTGATCTGACTTTTCTACTGCTATCAATTTGGGGTACATTGGACATCTTCACTTTCTAATGTTTTTTTTTTTACTGTTTTGATTGCTTTTCTCTACGCTTCTTACCGTACGGGGCAATTAATTTTATATTTGGGTAGATCGGACTTTTCAGACTCGGCGATACCAATTTTTTTTTTTCTTTTTTTTTGCCATTTATTTGATTTTTAGGGTAAAGGAGGGGGTGTTCGTTTTACTTTTTTTCTTACATTTTTTTTTTTTTTTTTTTTTTTTTTTACATCATTTCTTGGTCCCCTTTGGGGACTTGACCCTGCAATCTCAGCATTCTCTTAGTGAGAATCATTGCCTACTAAAAAGTAGCCCATGGATGGAGTACCGTAAGCGTACCAAGATGGCTGCTATGGTGGGCTGCAGCAGCCCCCCCAGCTGCCATGGTAACCTATCACCTGCAATCATGTTACGGGGGGAATGGTTGAGTTATCAGCCGCGGTTAGCGACAAATAATGTAATAAAACCGGCATCAGCCGTGAATGGAGCCTGAGCCCCCTCCACAAAGGCGGACCCCTTCCCAGGACGTTAGTCCACATCATAATGGGTTAAATATGTGTGCTTCACCTCCATTCTGCCCCCTGTGGACTACTTTCTAAATGATGAATAAACGCAGAAAATAATACTATATGAATCTCAGAAAATGATATCCTGGAGAGACCACAACCCAGCCCCTCATAGCTGGACGCCGCTAGATCCGTACGGGTCTGTTCACATGAAGTGTTTCGAGGAGTATTTTCTGGAGCGGATCCTCTCTAAAATCCTCCTGAAAAACCTCAGACAAAAAAAGGTTTGAAAATGGCATCTATTCTATGCGAAATCCCCCCTGTTCACATCAGGAGTTTTTTTTTTTTTAGCTTTTTCTTTTTTCCCGCACTCGTTTTTGAATGCATCAACAAAAAAAAAACCTCTGTGTGAACAAAGTCTAGGAAAGAGCTGGGAGACTGTTTCTTACAACTGCGATGGGACAGAAGACAAGCGAAGGACAGCGGCAGGGGGTCCGGTAGTGGACCAGGAGTTTGGTATGTCAGGACCACCAGGGGCTCAAATTTAACCTAAATTAAAGAGTTGGACACCCGGTTATAGGATCTGCTGCCAACACCTCCATGCCAGATAGCACAGACCTCCGAGGTTAGTGGAGCCCCCGCCTGGCTGGGCCGGAGCTGCTCTGGAGGCACGTGGTGACTACATGACGCTCGGCAGGTGGTTGTACTGTAGCTATGGCGGCTCTGGCAGTGACAGCGTTAAGCCGTCAGACATCTTTCCATGGACGGCAGTAACACTTTCTTGAGACAAAACAATAGTTGTCGGAGCTGCATTCTTTCCAAATGACTCCAGTGTTCTCCAATTTCCTGACAACCTAGAAGGGGGAGCGGGAGATCTACATTTCTGGAAGTCAATGACACTTAATGTACAGCGGGCACCGAGCAATCGTCCCTAACAGTGCAGGTGCTAAACATGGAGAAGGGCCGTGACAGCAGTGCGGCCTGCGGTCTACAAGCGCCAGTCATGTCTGCAGACAGCGATCATCTGCAGGTACCAGATCACCAGGTACATAGAGAGATGAACGGAGGGTCCAAACAGGTACCAGCCTCCGTATAGAGGACAGACAGCCTGCAAGGGGCAGCCATGACACTTTGGCAGCTGTCACTTTAACAGCACCCTGTCCCCCATGCAGCGCCCTGCACTCGGCGCTCACGCCCCCCCATGCAGCGCCCTGCACTCGGCGCTCACACCCCTCCATGCAGCGCCCTGCACTCGGCGCTCACCCCCCCATGCAGCACCCAGCGCTCACACACCCCCATGCAGCGCCCTGCACGCAGCGCTCACCCCCCCCATGCAGCGCCCTGCACTCGGCGCTCACCCCCCCCATGCAGCGCCCTGCACTCGGCGCTCACCCCCCCCCCCCATGCAGCACCCTGCACTCGGCGCTCACCCCCCCCATGCAGCGCCCAGCGCTCACACCCCCCATGCAGCGCCCTGCACGCAGCGCTCACACCCCCCATGCAGCGCCCTGCACGCAGCGCTCACCCCCCCATGCGGCGCTCACCCCCCCCCATGCAGCGCCCTGCACTCGGCGCTCACCCCCCCCATGCAGCGCCCTGCACTCGGCGCTCACCCCCCCCCCCATGCAGCGCCCAGCGCTCACCCCCCCCATGCAGCGCCCTGCACTCAGCGCTCACACCCCCCCATGCAGCGCCCTGCACTCAGCGCTCACACCCCCCCATGCAGCGCCCTGCACTCAGCGCTCACACCCCCCCATGCAGCGCCCTGCACTCAGCGCTCACCCCCCCCATGCAGCGCCCTGCACTCAGCGCTCACCCCCCCCATGCAGCGCCCTGCACTCAGCGCTCACACCCCCCCATGCAGCGCCCTGCACTCAGCGCTCACACCCCCCCATGCAGCGCCCTGCACTCAGCGCTCACACCCCCCCATGCAGCGCCCGGCACTCAGCGCTCACACCCCTCCATGCAGCGCCCGGCACTCAGCGCTCACACCCCTCCATGCAGCGCCCGGCACTCAGCGCTCACACCCCTCCATGCAGCGCCCGGCACTCAGCGCTCACACCCCTCCATGCAGCGCCCGGCACTCAGCGCTCACACCCCTCCATGCAGCGCCCGGCACTCAGCGCTCACACCCCTCCATGCAGCGCCCGGCACTCAGCGCTCACACCCCTCCATGCAGCGCCCGGCACTCAGCGCTCACACCCCTCCATGCAGCGCCCTGCACTCAGCGCTCACACCCCTCCATGCAGCGCCCTGCACTCAGCGCTCACACCCCTCCATGCAGCGCCCTGCACTCAGCGCTCACACCCCTCCATGCAGCGCCCTGCACTCAGCGCTCACACCCCTCCATGCAGCGCCCTGCACTCAGCGCTCACACCCCTCCATGCAGCGCCCTGCACTCAGCGCTCACACCCCTCCATGCAGCGCCCTGCACTCAGCGCTCACACCCCTCCATGCAGCGCCCTGCACTCAGCGCTCACACCCCTCCATGCAGCGCCCTGCACTCAGCGCTCACACCCCTCCATGCAGCGCCCTGCACTCAGCGCTCACACCCCTCCATGCAGCGCCCTGCACTCAGCGCTCACACCCCTCCATGCAGCGCCCTGCACTCAGCGCTCACACCCCTCCATGCAGCGCCCTGCACTCAGCGCTCACACCCCTCCATGCAGCGCCCTGCACTCAGCGCTCACACCCCTCCATGCAGCGCCCTGCACTCAGCGCTCACACCCCTCCATGCAGCGCCCTGCACTCAGCGCTCACACCCCTCCATGCAGCGCCCTGCACTCAGCGCTCACACCCCTCCATGCAGCGCCCTGCACTCAGCGCTCACACCCCTCCATGCAGCGCCCTGCACTCAGCGCTCACACCCCTCCATGCAGCGCCCTGCACTCAGCGCTCACACCCCTCCATGCAGCGCCCTGCACTCAGCGCTCACACCCCTCCATGCAGCGCCCTGCACTCAGCGCTCACACCCCTCCATGCAGCGCCCTGCACTCAGCGCTCACACCCCCCCATGCAGCGCCCTGCACTCAGCGCTCACACCCCCCCATGCAGCGCCCTGCACTCAGCACTCACCCCCCCCCCAATGCAGCGCCCTGCACGCAGAGCTCACCCCCCCTATGCAGTGCCCTGCACCCAGCAGCCCCGCATACAGTGCACTGCACCCAGCGGCAGGCCGGGGCTCACATATGGATTGATCACATGTGGCGCCCGGCCGGTGTGGAATGTCTCCGTATAGCCATCTGTTTCCGGTTAGGTTTCCCGTGAGATGCACCTGGGTATATACTTCCATCCAGGGAACATCACGGCTTTGAAGATCATGACTGTTTCACGCGATTTCTGTAGAGAAAATATCCTATTCTTGGAAACCATTTTCCCTGTAGCGCTCCCGTACATCGGGGGCAGCGTACAGCACGTTATATTATTACATGGTGAATTACACTGATGAAGGACCAGCGATGGGGAGACGACACCACAATGTGGCATCTGCATGTGCTCTCTGTGCCGAGCATACAGAGGACTAAACCATGGCTACATTCTGGAAAAGAAGCGCCACCTGTGTCTATGGGCTGTGTGGCATCACAGGCCCACTATAGGGACTAGAGCTGAGAAGCAATATGGCGGACTGTCCCCGGCCCGGCTTCTGATACTTGAGACTTCTCATGTACGGGTTCATCTTCAAAGGATCGGTCATAAGTGTATAATCGCTGGGGAAGCGACGATCACAAGAGATCCCAAATGCCATGTGTGAATTGAGAGGAAGGGAGCATGTGCGGCCATGTCTATAGAGGTGGAGGTCGCACATGCTCACTACCGCTCCGTTCTCAGGATCGGTGGGGGTCTCAGCAGCCAGATACCCCAGCCATCATCAATTTATCATCTGTGCTGTGGATATGGGATAAATGCAGTTTATGGGACAGCTTCTTAAAAAGATTGCATCACTGCATTTATTGTGATCGATATATAGACAGAGAAGAGGTCAGCCAGCCTCCTTTTCTATCACGGCCAATGTATAGACAGAAGAGGTCAGCCAGCCTCCTTTTCTATCACGGCCAATGTATAGACAGAGGTCAGCCAGCCTCCTTTTCTATCACGGCCAATGTATAGACAGAGGTCAGCCAGCCTCCTTTTCTATCACGGCCAATGTATAGACAGAGAAGAGGTCAGCCAGCCTCCTTTTCTATCACGGCCAATGTATAGACAGAAGAGGTCAGCCAGCCTCCTTTTCTATCACGGCCAATGTATAGACAGAGGTCAGCCAGCCTCCTTTTCTATCACGGCCAATGTATAGACAGAGAAGAGGTCAGCCAGCCTCCTTTTCTATCACGGCCAATGTATGGACAGAGAAGAGGTCAGCCAGCCTCCTTTTCTATCACTGCCAATGTATAGACAGAGAAGAGGTCAGCCAGCCTCCTTTTCTATCACGGCCAATGTATAGACAGAGAAGAGGTCAGCCAGCCTCCTTTTCTATCACGGCCAATGTATAGACAGAGAAGAGGTCAGCCAGCCTCCTTTTCTATCACGGCCAATGTATAGACAGAGGTCAGCCAGCCTCCTTTTCTATCACTGCCAATGTATAGACAGAGGTCAGCCAGCCTCCTTTTCTATCACTGCCAATGTATGGACAGAGAAGAGGTCAGCCAGCCTCCTTTTCTATCACGGCCAATGTGTAGACAGAAAAGAGGTCAGCCAGCCTCCTTTTCTATCACGGCCAATGTATAGACAGAGGTCAGCCAGCCTCCTTTTCTATCACGGCCAATGTATAGACAGAGGTCAGCCAGCCTCCTTTTCTATCACGGCCAATGCACATTAAAAAAAACTCAGTGTGAACATGAACATAGCCTTAGAATAAGGTTTTTGTTTTGTGTGGTTTTTAAGGCAGATATACTTTAAAGTTTGCATTAAACTTTGCTTGTAAAGTTTGATGTTGATTTTGGAGCAAATACATTTTTAAATCCATGTTAAAAATAAAATAAAATAAAAAACAGCGTGATCAAACCCTAAAACTAAGGGTGAATTTGGATTATGTACGGCCCGGACGTGCGTCTACGGCCCAAACGTAAAGCCTCGTAGGCACGTATATCCAAGGACCGTCTTCAACAAATGTCGGAATTCAGCTTAAGGCTATGAAGCAAAAATCGAGGATGAAATCCACTGCAAATATACATGAGAGACAAGAAAGCCGCCATGTCTGAACACAGCATTAAAGAAAGGTTAGATTTTACTAAAGTTGTGAGCGTGAAGCGATCTTCTAATCTGTTCCGCATAAAGTTCGCTATCGACATCTCATGACATTTTTATCGTGGAGTCCGAAGAGCAATCATCAGTGAAGATGAAGAAGAAGATGAAGAAGAAGGTCTTGTTGTTTACGAGCAGATTCTGGCCATCAGATGAGCCAACAGAGCGTGGGGTGGATTTATCACACGCAGCAAAATGAAGCATTCAGGTTACACAACTGGCCCCCGACTTACGCAATGGGAGTCAGCCCTTTTATTTCAGCTGTGTTGCAATCGTGTAGGATGTGTCAGGGATGTGTAAGAGCCGAGGAGGAATCTGTAAGTCTGGCACTGTGCACTGCCTGCTGGACGCCATCCGGAAATTAGGAAAGTGGCACCAAGTCAGCAAAGGAGCCGTACGGGACAAGAAAAGCACAGGCTTCCAAAAACAGCGCCACACCTGTCCACAGGGTGCATGTAGTATTGCAGCTCAGCCCTAGAAACAGGAAATATCTAAATCGAGCTCATCACTGCTTATTAAAATTTTCAGCTGTTTTTGATATATTAGCACTTTTTTTGTTTACAGCTCGTTGCCTTGGAGACCCGACCACTGCTAGTCAGCAGGACATGTGCAGCGCGTACAAGCGCTTTTACTGCTGAGCTTGTAAGTCTTGAAGCTGAACAGGATCGCTGGAGCACGCTGTCACCTCCTAATGCTGGCAGCACTTAAAAGCTAGACAGCAGCGGTGGTCGGTCTCCTCGGAAACGAGCTGTAAACAAAAAGTGTTACTATCTCAAGAACGGCTGCAAATTGTAACAAACGGTAAATTACAAAATTCCTTGTTTTTACAATCTCTATCCGACAATAGATCAATCTATGATGCGGAGAATAATCCTTTAAGAAACTAAGCTGGTTTTCTTGATAGATTTGGTCACCACAGTATATATACACATGATCCGTTACCACGGATGTCGGAATTCTGGAAGGTGCAGACAACAATATTTTCAGTCCGAGTGCGAGGCAGCAAAACACCAGATCGCACTCGGACCAATAGTCTACAGTGGCTTGCAAAAGTATTCACCCCCCTTGGCTTTTTACCTATTTTGTTACATTACAACCTGTGTGTAAATATTTTTGCAATCCGATTTGTGTGTGTGATGCATCAGCACTAAATAGTCTAAGTTTGTGAAGGGAGAAAAATATAGGCATAAATTACATTTATGGGATCAAATAACTAAAAATTTCTGATGCAAGTAATTCCCTTCATAAGTCCCATGCTTAGTAACAGGACGTCCACCTGTGTGCAATCTAAGTGTCACACGTCTGTCAGTATATACACTTTACTTTTACTGAAAGGTCACAGAGGAGGCAACACCATTAACAATAGGCACCACTAACCAAACAACGCCATGAAGACCAAGGAGATCTCCAAACAACGCCATGAAGACCAAGGAGATCTCCAAACAACACCATGAAGACCAAGGAGATCTCCAAACAACACCATGAAGACCAAGGAGATCTCCAAACAACACCATGAAGACCAAGGAGATCTCCAGACAACACCATGAAGACCAAGGAGATCTCCAGACAACACCATGAAGACCAAGGAGATCTCCAGACAACACCATGAAGACCAAGGAGATCTCCAGACAACACCATGAAGACCAAGGAGATCTCCAAACAAGTCACGGACAGTTGTTGAGAAGTACAAGTCAGGTTATAAAAAAAATATCCCAATCTCTGATGATCCCCCGGAGCAACATTAAATCCATTATCATCAAATGGAAAAAACATGGTACCACAACAAACCTGTCAAGAGAAGACGATCACCAAAACTCTCAGCCTGGGCAAGGAGGGCATTAATCAGAGAGGCAGCACAGAGCTCAAAGGTAACCTTGAAGGAGCCGCAGAGTTCCCAAGCAGAGACTGGAGTATCTGTCCATACGACAACAATAAGCCGTACATTCCATGGAGGTGGCCCTTATGGAAGAGTGGGCAGAAAAAAGCCTTTACTTAAACACAAAAATTGTAAGGCTTGTTTTGAAATTGCCAAAAGACATGTGGGAGACTCCCCAAATGTATGGAGGAAGGTGCTGTGGTCTGATGAGACCAAAATTGAACTTTTTGGCCACCAAGGTAAACGCTGTATCTGGCGCCAAACCAACACAGGTCATCACACCAAGAACACCATCCCCTCAGTGAAACATGTTGGCAGCATGCTGTGAGGATGTTTTTCGGCAGCAGGGACAGGGAAAATGGGTCGAGGCGAGGGGAAGGAGGATGGGGCGAAATACAGGGATATTCTTGAGCAAAACCTGTTTCACTCTGTCAGTGATTTGAGAGTGGGACGGAGGTTCACCTTCCAACAAGACAATAACTCAAAGCATACTGCTAAAGCAACACTCGAGTGGTTTAAGGGGAAATGTGTAAATGTTTTGGAGTGGCCTAGTCAAAGCCCAGACCTTAATCCAACTGGGAATCCATGGTCAGACTTGAAGATTGCTGTTCACCAGAGAAAACCATCTAACTTGAAAGAGCTGGAGCAGTTTTGTCTTGAGAAATGGGCAAAAATCCCAGTGGCCAGTTGTGGAAAGCTCATAGAGACTTATCCAAAGCGACTTGCAGCTGCAAAGGGAGGCTCTACAAAAGTACTGACTTTAGGGGAGTGAATAGTTATGCATACTGAAGTCCTCGGCTATTTTGTCCTACTTGTTTGCTTCACAATTTTCGGCAATGCAAGTCATTGATTAGTGGAAAACTTCGGACTGGACTCGGATGACATCTGAGTGCAGTCCAATCTCCAAGAACTGACAGAATGGGGAAGATGGAGAAATCTGTCTCTCCATCTTCTCCTTATCAGAGAATCTGAGCAAACTATGATCAATCTCTGATCAGAATAGGATTAGCATAATCGACCGGATTCTCTCGGAGGAGAAAATATACGGTCGTCAGCATCTCGCCTAAGAGTATGAAGCAAACTCAAGGATGAAATCCACTGCAAACTTGCACTAGAAACTGATTGCGGAGGAGTTTCATTTTGATGATTGTGTCCCAATGTGTTGAAAAGATCCTGATTCACTCAATTGTGCAATTCCCATCCGTGCAGTCACAGGACACATGTGACAGCGTGAGCAGCACAGGGAGATGTATGCAATCTGACACAGGAGCGCGCCGGCCTGAACATGACGCAGCACAATCCTCCGAATCACGGCCATTCCTCACCATGAAGCCTGGTGAGAAGTGTCAGCTCCACTTTGTGCAACACCTCGTGGTATCAATCTACATAAAACAACTCAGCAAACACCCTGAGCCAATTAGTCACTTCCAAATTAAGGGGAAATCCTAGCAAAATCATCAGGAAATTTCAGAGTGATTGTCAAACAAGGAAGATTGTTTGCACACTGCGTTTTTGCAATGGGGAGAAAGAAAAAAAAGCAGGGTCTTCAGAAATCTCATTCACTTTAGTGGTGCTGGAAATCTCTTGCACAAGTTACTTTTTTTTTTCCCTTGCGGATTTTACCCAAGCGTTTTTTTCAAATCTGCAGCACGTCAATTGTTTTACCGTTATTCACACATTCAAATGAATGGGGGGGGGGAAAGGCAAGGGAAAAAAAAAAAAAAAAAAAAGCATGCGAAAACACTATAAAAACGTGCGTAATTTACGCAATGTTTTTTCTGCAGAAAAATCTGCTTCAAATTCAACATGTGCACTCAGCCTTAGGGCTGTTTCACACGTCATTGTGTCTGGTACAAGTGATGACAGTTTCCACATGTAACGGAAACACTGACACACGTAGATCCATTCAAATCTATGGGTCTGCGCGCATGTCCATGTGTTTCCACGAACCGTGTGTCCATGTGCTCCACACGTAGACATGACAGTTTTTTACAAGCTGCACGGTCCACAAAATGTCTCACGCTGAACACACGGATGACATCCGTGTGTCATCAATATGTACAGTTGGCGCTGTTCCCAAGCGCTGGGTGCTGAACGTTGCTCTCATCATTGTCCCTTGCTCGAGCTGTGATCAGCACGAACAAGGGACAATGTTGAGAGTAGTATTCTGCTCCCGCTGTGTCCTGTTGTAAAAATAATAAGAAATTTTAAAAATCCTTATACTCACCTGTCCAGAAATGTCCCCCGCTGTATTCCTCTGACCGCTCAAGAAGAGGAGCCGGGGAGAATGAGCCGCTCCAGCGAACGGGGCCCTGCACTGAGTGGAGCTCACTGAGTGACCGGACACCGCTCACTGAGCTCAGCACAGCTCCGGGGCCCGCTCGCTGGAGCGACTCATTCTCCCCGGCTTCAGAGAATTACAGCGGGGGACATCTCCGGACAGGTGAGTATAAGGATTTTATTCTTATTTTTACAGTTGGACACTGCGGGAGCAGACTACTACTCCTAACATTGTCCCTTGCTCGTGCGGATCACGCAGCATGTGAACAAGCCTTTAGGGGGTTTTGTGTCCCAGTGACCGCAGTTAGTATCCAGCCCCATGGATGACATCTGCCATGTCATGTCACCTAAGCCAGAAGCTGAAAACGTCAAATGCAGGTACACTGGGTAACTTAAGAAAACTGCAAATGAAAAAGGGAGGAAATACCCCTAAGTTAAGGGGATTGTCGAATCTCAGCAAGTTATCGCTTATCTGCTGGGTAGGTGATCACCTGCTAATCACTGCTGTCTGACCGTTGGGAATCCGGCTCTGAAGTTCCACATGGGAATGATGGTTACACGTGCATGTTAGTAAGCCATTCATTCTCCATGGCCACAGAATATAGATGAGCGACTGGGTCAGTATTCCCCATTCCTCTGTCTTCCCATTTACACACTAGATTCAGTTTATCTTCCTAGATGTGTCCAATGACTGACCCTTCCCCGTCCCTGCCATCAGGGAATAGAGGAGACCCTTCCATACGTAAAGATGCGGCTTTGGACGACTTTGCTCAGATGTGTATGGACACCCTAAGGCCCTGTGCACATAATTGTGGCCATTTGGCCAGTACTGTGTGCCAAATAGTGCATACGATCCTGGCCCCACAACCCCGAGGGGATAAAGAAAGACAGTCCTGAGTTACTATCACATTTCTGCTGTGCAGGTGAACAGCTCTTCTGTTGAAAAGTAGGAGAAAACAGCAATAGCTAGGAGCCGGAAAGTCACCAAGCCTATAGGTCTCTATACACCTTAGATAGTGATAGGTTGACAGCAATTTCCGCTGATCTCCATATACATGAGTGTTCGGATCAACATGTATATATTCTCATGGGGAGGTGAGGAAAAAGCTGCTTCCACACCTCTGGTGGCTACTTATGATCCTTTGGCTATCTACATACCTTTTACCTAAGGAGCATTGCCTGGCGTACAAGTCTCCCACCGCCCACTTGGAGGTCTCCACTAGGAGAAACGTTATCCCCATACTTCCATCGAAAGACTCTCATCCACCCAACCAGTCTCTTACTTTGCAGGGGCAAAAACACCCTCAATAAGCTACCAGCTGATAGTTTCCTCTTGGAGAAGATCTTGATTTGGCTTAATACTCTAAGGCGTGTGGGAAGGCTCTTTATAAAAAGTCAATTTGACTTGTAGGATTGCTTCCTCCAATTGGCAGCACCAGAGATCTTGTATAGCGGTATTATCAGGCTGAGGATGTCGGTACATACTCTCTGAGGTCAGTGACCCAAAATCCTGTGTATAAATCCATCCCCAGAAGATCCTGTCAAACAGAAGCAGATACGTCCTGGGAAACCAAAAGGAATTTCAGTGTCCCCTACAAATAACCCAAATCCTGATACCATTTTCATACAGAATTTCTTGGTAAAAAAAGATATTCCATGTTTAAAGCCATTTCACAGTAACTGACATAAGAAAGTTGAGTAACATTACCAACATATCGCTTCACTGTGTTTTACCAGTTCCTTAACGCAGCAGCGTGAGCTTTTTCTAAAGTTTACGATTTGTCCTTGGACGGTGGTAATTGGCCCCACCCTGTTGTCAGACATGTGACCTGACATCTGAGCTCCCACAAAGCACTGCTCTTCAATACCGGGAAACTGGTAGAATTCTGAATTTAGCTATGGACAGGAGCAGGACTCACGGTCAACACAAGGAGGGGGAACATTGTAAAGTTATGGTCCAAAAGTGGAGAACCCTTCTAGGAACATAAGCTTTCATTACAGTAGAGGAACAGCTAAAAACCCGTTTTATTAAATGAAAATGATCTGTCTGCCGGAAGAAATAAACCTGTCTTTTTAGTGCCATCTATAAAAGTCAATTTCTGACCCTTTGATGCAGCTTTTAGAAGGATTCTCCTCGTGTGGATCCAGCTGTTGTAATCGTTCTGACCATCAAGGCTCCCTGGAAAATAACGCTCAACCATAAGGGAAGAAAAACAACCAACAACCTACTACGTATAGGCGAGGAGCAAGAAGTCAGAAACCGCCATCTAAAGATGGGCGTTTCTGGTAGGAGGGATTGGACGGTGAGAAGGTGCGCTGAACTGTTTGGCCAAGCCGGGGTAGCACAAGCGACTGTACTTGGTTTGACCAGTCATTCTTTGCTAAAAAGAGGTTGGACATTGACTTACGGGAGGAGATAGAGAAACTATTTTATTCAATTTTGAAGAAAGGCTAATTTGCATACTTTTTGTTCCCAGGAAGCATTCATTGCCTAAATCAGCTGAACCTCCAGAATGAGAATCAGTACCTCCCAAATATGAATTTTCTTTTATAGTAATCTGTAGTGAGGCCTCTAACTTGATAACAACTAATCCATGGCATAACGCTCATGCTTGGTATTCCCTAATAGAGAAGCATGAGCACCTCCAGCTCAGAGGTACAGCTGAACAGGAGCAGCTGCAAGGGTGACGGCGGCAAACCGGTCTTCATATAGTAAAATGAGTGGAGGTCTATCGGTGCAAACCTGTACAACACGTCCACTCGTCCAACCACGTCCATCATTCACGGTCCAAATATGGATTGGCCAAGTGTCTTCTGACCCGAACTCAACAGCCTCATAGATATACGAGTTCGGGTCAGAAGACCTGCGGCCGGGCCACACATCATAGTCTAAAATTGGACTGTCAATTTTGGATGCATAAAACTGCCCTTAGACTATATATTCACCCATCTTCTTCTAGAAGACCAAAACTCTAGAAAACCACTGTCCATCACAATTTTGGGTAGTCATCTCTAAAACAACTTATTCACTGATGGCTCTTCTCTTGTTTCTGGGAGTCCGTGCAATGATTCTTCCTCCAGGAGTGCCGGATTTTGCACGTGTCCAGGATTGCATTACACTTTCCTCCTCTTTGCTACTCATCACATCTCATCGGCTTGTTCGGAAAAAGTCCATGAGGCTGCAACTGCTCAGTGTAATAAGTCGATTGTCCTGGCTGCATTTTAGGTGACTCATCCAACATTATTTTCTTCATCTGGTTTAACTTTCAGTTACAGAAATGTCATAACAGCAAACCAGAGGGAATACAGAATGGATAATGGCAGCGGTGGATATATAAGGGATGGAATACAGACAAAGCATGTAAGCGGGGCCTGCGATGTGTCACATACGTGAAGGTGTGGGGTATGGCTGCGCCAGTGCACAGCCCCCAAGCATCTGTAAAGAAGAGTGCTGATATGTTAAAGGGGACCTAGATTTTTATCAGGAAACCCACCATTCTACCACTAGCGAGACAATATTCTGGCCGACCATCGTAGGGCTGTACCAACTTCTTTACTCACCTCCGCTGTCATCTGGTTTCCTTTGTCCCTTTTTAAAAATGTACAAATAATTGCAGATCCTGATTGTATTAAAAGTGAGAGCCTCAACCTCACCCTAAAACCAATATATACCAATGATGTCCCATTCAACAAGCTATACACCACCCCATCCGACGCTCGGCATTGTACTTGGTGATGTAAAGCTGTACGTAGATGCTCAGCCTTGAAGCTCCCTGCGGGGGGCACACTGTTTGTGCTGATGTTAATATCAGAGGAGGTCTGGACTCTGCAGTTATGGGGTCTGCAGAGCGGTGGTGACTTTTTATTGTCAATTAATCTCGTTAACAGCTCAAAGAGGACCAGCTCACTCTCCTGACATTTATAGTTTAGTAACAATTCTGGAACATCTTTTTCTAAAACATTACCATGTGCCCATCATGCTCCTGGGTTTGAACCCTTGAGCCTGTGTTTTGTGGTCGGCTTCTCTGTCTGTCGAGCCATAGCAGATATACCTTTTCTCCGGGTGTTTAGGTTCTGTTATTCTGGCTCCAGTCTGTTTAGCATAACACAGGTGTTTTTATTTGTCTGCCCTATCACCTTTCCGGTACAGCGTTATATTCTTTTCCCCTGCTGGCATTTCCTGCTGGTGATAGTTGTTTGTGGATGTTCAGCCATTCTGCTGTTGCTTAAAGGCAGTCAGTGAAATTCCAGCTAGGGTTTATCTCCTTGCTGTTTCTATTCTTTACTCTGCACATACCTAAGTAGGCGGCATATAATCAACCAGTAAGTACTTTATACTTTATTTTGTGGTTTGTTTTACTCACTCTGGGATCTTTTCCTTTTTTCAGCACACTTTCCCTTTTGTAGGGAATTCACACTCTACTCTGCCCTCCGGTTCTTTAACAGGAAAGTAAAGCGCTCGACGTCCTGTCAGGCAGCATAGGTCCAAGCTGCCATCTTTTAGTTTATGGTTAGGGCTATCTCAGCTCACCCAGGAACTACTAGGGAATGAGGGGGGGGGGTCAGGATTTCTAGTTTGTACAGGAACCAGCAGGGTCAGTTACAGTTTTTAGTATTTTACCTATTTTCCCAAGTGAAATGCTACTCTATCATAGCAGTGCCATTTCTCTGTAATTTCTCCTCAAACTGAATAACTGGGTGTACTTATTCCCATAAAAAAAAAGGTGAGTAAGCACAAATTGGACAGCGAGAGTGTGCAGAAACACAACCTCAAATGGTAACACCCAGTTGTCCATTTATTCATATATTTCTACTGAGAATAAGAATTAAAAAGCAAAAAATGCCCCATAATTGGCATATTATGTATTTATTGTATATTATAGTATGTGTTGGGGAATACGATTATTTACCACAACAATTGTCGCCATTCTCACAAACACCATGCTCAATGAAAGCCACTGCTTCTATGGGTCCCAAAGAATTGATCAAATGACCGGCAAGAAGCAGGAGATGGCAGCTGGTGCAACCAAGCAGAGTGCAAACCTAACAGCAGAAATAGTCTTGTAACATGTCCAAACACAAATAAAAATATATATATTTTTTTTTAGGAAAAAAAATGTTTCAGATGCTGCACATCTCGTATCTTGATGGTATGGTGTGGTATATGGGGTACAAAGATAGTGGGGCCATTCTTCATCAATGAAAACCTCAATGCCCCCGGATATCTGAAATTGCTACATGATGATGTGTTGTACTCTTTATGCACTGAAGATGGCACGTTCCCTGAGTTTTTCCAACAAGATGGTCACCACCACATTATGGGTGTCAGGTCCGAGCATTCCTACATGAACAGTTTCCTGGAAAGTGGATTGGTCGTCGTGGGCCAGTTGAATGGCCACCAAGGTCTCCCGATCTAACCCCTTAGACTTTTATCTTTGGGGTCATCTGAAGGCAATTGTCTATGCTGTGAAGATATGAGATGTGCAGCATCTGAAACAACTGGAAGCATGTGCTAGCATTTCTTCTGCGGTGTTGCTATCAGTGTGTCAAGAGTGGGAGAAGAGGGTTGCATTGACAATCCAACACAATGGGCAGCACTTTGAACATATTTTATAAGTGGTCATAAACTTGTAAAAAACTCATGAAAGAATAAAAGTTACGCTAAAACCAAGCACACCATTGTTTTTCATATGAAATTCTCAATAAATTTGATGCGTCACATGACCCTCTTCCCATTGAAAAAAATAAAGTTGGATCCAAAATGGCCGCTATGGTCACCACCCATCTGGAAAAGTTTTCCCCCTCCCATATACTAATGTGCCACAAACAGGAAGTTGATATCACCAACCATTCCCATTTAATTTAGGTGTATCCATATAAATGGCCCACCCTGTATAACATTCCTGAATTATTCTTAAAAAAAAAAAAAGCATACTAAAAACAGTTAAACGGTATCAGATCCAGATAGTTCAATATACCTCGGACCTATAGGAAATGACATAAATGTACGATAGTGTCCAAGTACATCATGGTTATATGGAATATCAAGTCCAAATCTCTAATTCAGCATGGGAACATTTATCAAAGGGTCTCACAAGGTTTGATAAATTTAGCACATTTTTACATTTTCCAGACCTGATTTATAATCTCCTCCCTCCCCCCACTAAACTGAAAATTGTGACTTTTCTTCCAACGTTTTAAAAAGTCACAACTGTAAAATCTGACAAAACGTATTTACATAGTTAATCATAGCCTGCCTACTCCTAGAGAAAGCCTGCGAGTCCTGCCTCTCTCACCTACTCCTAGCGAAAGCCTGCCTCTCTCACCTATTCATATAGAAAGCCTGTGAGTCCTGCCTCTCTCACCTACTCATATAGAAAGCCTGCGAGTCCTGGCTCTCTCACTTACTCATGGAGAAAGCCTGCGAATCCTGCCTCTCTCACCTATTCATAGAAAAAGCCTGCGAGTCCTGCCTCTCTCACCTACTCATAAAAAGCCTGCGAGTCCTGCCTCTCTCACCTACTCATGGAGAAAGCCTGCGAGTCCTGCCTCTCTCACCTACTCATATAAAAAGCCTGTGATTCCTGCCTCTCTCACCTACTCATGGAGAAAGCCTGTGAGTCCTGCCTCTCTCACTTACTCATATAGAAAGCCTGCGAGTCCTGCCTCTCTCACCTACTCATATAAAAAGCCTGCGAATCCTGCCTCTCTCACCTACTCATGGAGAAAGCCTGTGAGTTCTGCCTCTCTCACCTACTCATATAAAAAGCCTGTGAATCCTGCCTCTCTCACCTACTCATATAAAAAGCCTGCGAATCCTGCATCTCTCACCTACTCATGGAGAAAGCCTGTGAGTCCTGCCTCTCTCACCTACTCATATAGAAAGCCTGCGAATCCTGCCTCTCTCACCTATTCATAGAAAAAGCCTGCGAGTCCTGCCTCTCTCACCTACTCATAAAAAGCCTGCGAGTCCTGCCTCTCTCACCTACTCATGGAGAAAGCCTGCGAGTCCTGCCTCTCTCACCTACTCATATAAAAAGCCTGTGATTCCTGCCTCTCTCACCTACTCATGGAGAAAGCCTGCGAGTCCTGCCTCTCTCACTTACTCATATAGAAAGCCTGCGAGTCCTGCCTCTCTCACCTACTCATAAAAAGCCTGCGAATCCTGCCTCTCTCACCTACTCATGGAGAAAGCCTGTGAGTTCTGCCTCTCTCACCTACTCATATAAAAAGCCTGTGAATCCTGCCTCTCTCACCTACTCATATAAAAAGCCTGCGAATCCTGCATCTCTCACCTACTCATGGAGAAAGCCTGTGAGTCCTGCCTCTCTCACCTACTCATATAGAAAGCCTGCGAGTCCTGCCTCTCTCACCTATTCATAGAAAAAGCCTGCGAGTCCTGCCTCTCTCACCTACTCATATAGAAAGCCTGTGAGTCCTGCCTCTCTCACCTACTCATGGAGAAAGCCTGCGAGTCCTGCCTCTCTCACCTACTCATGGAGAAAGCCTGCGAGTCCTGCCTCTCTCACCAACTTATAGAGAAAGCCTGTGAGTCCTGCCTCTCTCACCTACTCATGGAGAAAGCCTGCGAGTCCTGCCTCTCTCACCTACTCATATAGAAAGCCAGTGACTCCTGCTTCCCCTAACAACTCATAAGAAAAGCCTGTGAGCCTTGAATCATTAGTAAATCAGAGCCATTAATCACTGTGTGTATTGGCACCTATGAGCTACCCAATTCTCTGGAAGCAATGTGCCTAGAGAAGATTATTATGGACACCTCTGTGCGCCTCCATATGAAACTGTAAGACAAATCATGTATGTATCCGTAGATTTCTATAGAAATATCATATTATGAATCAGTAAAAGGATTTTAATACAGACGCTTGCTCGGGATTTCAGGGACAGATAGGTCCAAAAACTTGAAAAGAAAAGCAAACGGCTTACATTAAAATTGAGCAACTGATAACATGTGGTTGTGTAATGAGAGCCATAACACATCCCGAGCTGCAGAACGCAATATTACACAGTCTCCTGCCGTTAACCCGCGCTGATAATTAGAAAGATCCGTTTCATATTTGGCATTCGCCGGCGCTCTACAGTAACGGAGATTTCTGCCAACTTCCTAGACCAAAATTAGTTTAGAAACATAAACAATGATGATTTCCCGCAAAATGAGAGGCAATAAATAAAAAAATTTCATTTCCAGCTAAATATTCCTCTTCCATACAAGTGGCAACAGCCAGATAAAACTCAGGAAGATCACTCCAGATGGGTGTGAGAAAGTATGAAGCGCGTTCAGTGATTGAAGATGATCTTCAAGCCCAAGCCTCCATATAGACCAACGCATGGAAATGCATAACAATAGATGACGAATCCATCACCTGCTTTCATCTCGGACCAAAAAGTGGCCAAGCGAGGTCACAGTGTGGTGATTATACCCAGAAGGGAAAGGGAACAGCAGAAGATCAACGGGAACGAGGAAGAGAGCGGCCTGAGGAAGGATTGACCTAGACACAACAGGGTTCCCGCCCATCTCCTCCTCCGTCAGGTATCAAACAAAGCTTGAAAAATTGCAAATTTGCCGGTTTCCAGGATCACATTTTTTATATTTATTTATGGACAATTAGGAAACAATATGAGAATATGCAATAATCTGTCAGGGCAGACGTTGTCCCCTTACGGTGGTCATATAGCCACCACATCCAATATCTCGCTTACACTGTGGTTACGTGACTGCAACATGCTCTATTACTTTCAGACGAGGGATTGTACAAGAAGTTCATACTCAGCAAAATTTTGAGTGCAGCTCTGAAGAAAGTCAGGTTTCCATTATTACATCAAACAAAAAAACAGATGGAAGTGGCAGATCCTCTATCAGATATTCCTTAAAGGAGTTTTTCCAGATACGCAAAATACTCCTCCTCATCATCATCCCAGAGATCACGAGAGCCAGGAATGGCACAGATACCTGCCCTCCAAACCAATGGGTCTTCTGAAAGTGGTCGAGTGCTGTACTCCGCTTTCTCTGGCAGAGCCCTTTTCTCAGGGTTCCCGGACCCCTGTACTCAAGATTGCGGGGCATCTGACCACTCAGACCCCCAAAGATGAGCAAGTTAGGATAGGGGATAACTTGTTGATCGCAGAGAGTCCCAGCAATTCCGAGAAAATGGATCTTGGAACCCTGGGAAAAGGGCTCTGCCAGAGAAATCCAAGAACAATTTTGGGAAAAGCTCTATAATAAGCTTATTTGTAATACATTAAAAAGTAGGTTGTCTCATCAAAAATATTGGTAGTATATGCCACCAATAGCGGGAACCCCAGAATTCTGTGATCCCCACCAAAAGTAGGAATGTGATATGGTGGCACTGGACTGCAGTCCTCTACTCTCAGCTAATGATTACATGTGTGATGTGCTGAGAAAGCTCCTAATGTAAATGCTAAACATATCCACGGGTTTACATTAGCCCAAAACTGGCCAAGATTGTTCTATGGGTGATACATGTCAAAATACTGTAGACTAAACTATTCCGTACAATGGTGTCCAGTAAAAGCATACTACGTGGCATCATGTGGTTGCTTAGTGGTTTACTATGGGTGACAGAAGGCACATTATGCCATCTATTACCAAGGTGCCATGATTGGGGCCTTTTTCTAGGAAGCCACATGGTTGGTCATTCCGGAGTCATAAAGGATGAATGCCCACTGAATATTCCTTGGTGGCGTACCCTGTTGATATGCCACCAACATCTCCGCTGGGATGACCAGAAGCAAGAAAATAAAAAGCAGCAAGGCATCATCTCATCATTTCTGGCAGCTTATAATATACACCATGATGGTATTAGACATTACGCCCTGGTGTCCTGTTGCCAGAGGTTTCATTTCCTACCATGGCAGCCCGTATATAAAGACATTACCCAGATGTGTGGCTGGGCCGCCTGTTTTCTGTGCAGGATTCCCGTCCTCCAGACCTTCTAAATGTTAATTACCGAGCAGAGACAGATGTGAGGGTTACTTGGTGCGATGAGTGGTGCACAGAGAGATGCTTCTGCCCTGAATCAGAGGGTCTCGCGGTGATTCCATCTTCGGCACAGTGGAGATATCACACGGACCGCACATTTCTTACCCACACATAAGACTCTCAGCGCTCGCTCCGTATGTGCGATGACAGTGATACAGTATATGGCACAATCTACCATTCATAATGATTCCTCGCTGGGAACAATGGCTGATCTGACGGCGGCCACACAGAGTGATAACTGGACGGGATATGTGGCTTTGGCAAAGGAATTGAATAGTTCAGTTGATGAAATAAATCCAGATAAAAGCACTATCACTAACATATATTGTTAATGGACTTCCTTTTGCAGTTAGGTCAGGTTCCCACGTATCATAAATGCTGCGGGATGACGCAAAAATCTGCAGATTTCATTAGAGAAATACAGCGGCACGTGTACCCCATGGGAATATACCTACAGAGTAATAGGAATATATACCGAACAGTACTGTCAAGGCTGCCACTCAACACCAAAAGCAACGTCTGCAGACCCCTGTGCATTTGAGGGTTTTTTTTGTACAAAACTGTAACAATACACGTTATTAAAGATAGACCTGATAAGTCTGGTCTACTTCCATGAAAATCCATCTCAATATGGCTTAATAATCCTTTAGAACAAACCTGGGCAAAGTGGGGATCAAGACAGGCTAAGGGGTGAAATCGTGGCCCAGGGCAGCAAAATGCGTTCCCCGCCCGCCGTCCATCCGCTATCACCGCTCTCCATATCCTTGGGATGCAGACAGCGGTGAATACATACACACACGTGGTCAAAATTGTTGGTACCCCTCGTTTAATGAAAGAAAAACCCACAATGGTCACAGAAATAACTTGAATTTGACAAAAGTAATAATAAATTAAAAATCTATGAAAATGGACAAATGAAAGTCAGACATTGCTTTTCTGCTTCCACAGAATTTTAAAAAAAATTAAGCTCATGAAATAGGCCTGGACAGAAATGATGGTAAATAATGTGACAAAAGGGACATGTTAAATCAAGTTGTGTCCACTAATTAGCATCACAGGTGTCTACAATCTTGTAATCAGTCAGTGGGCCTGTATATAGGGCTACAGATACTCACTGTGCTGTTTGGTGACATGGTGTGTACGACACTCAACATGGACCAGAGGAAGCAAAGGAAAGAGTTGTCTCAGGAGATTAGAAAGAAAATTATAGACAAGCATGTTACAGGTAAAGGTTATAAGACCATCTCCAAGCAGCTTTATGTTCCTTTGACTACAGTGTCACATATTATTCAGAAATTTAAGATCCATGGGACTGTAGCTAACCTTCCTGGACGTGGCCGCAGGAGGAAAATTGATGACAAATCAAAGAGATGGATAATACGAATGGTAACAAAAGAGCCCAGGATAACTTCTAAAGAGTTTAAAAGGTTACTTCAAGCTCAAGGAACATCAGTGTCAGATCGCACCATCCGTCGTTGTTTGATCCAAAGTGGACTACATGGGAGACGACCAAGGAGAACACCATTGTTGGAAGAAAAAAAAAAATCATAAAAAAGCTAGACTGTAATTTGACAAACTACATGTTGACAAGCCACAAAGCTTCTGGGAGAATGTCCTATGGACAGATGAAACAAAAATGGAAGTTTTTTGGCAAGGCACATCAGCTCTATGTTCACAGACGGAAAAATGAAGCATATCAAGAAAAGAACACTGTCCCTACTGTGAAACATGGAGGAGGCTGTTATGTTCTGGGGCTGCTTTGCTGCATCTGGCACAGGGTGTCTTGAATCTGTGCAGGGTACAATGAAATCTCAAGACTATCAAGGGATTCTAGAGAGAAATGTGCTGCCCAGTGTCTGAAAGCTTGGTCTCAGTCGCAGGTCATGGGTCTTGCAACAGGATAATGACCCAAAACACACAGCTTAAAACACCCAAGAATGGCTAAGAGGAAAACATTGGACTTCTGTGAGCCCTGACCTAAATCCTATTGAGCATCTTTGGAAAGAGCTGAAACATGCCGTCTGGAAAAGGCAACCTTCACACACGAGACAACTGGAGCAGTTTGCTCATGAGGAGTGGCCAAAATACCTGTCGAGAGGTGCAGAGGTCTCATTGACAGTTACAGGAATCGTTTGATTGCAGTGATTGCTCCAAAAGGTTGTTCAACAAAATATTAAGTTAAGAAGAGTACCATCATTTCTGTCCAGGCCGATTTCATGAGTTTATTTTTTTTTAAATTCTGTGGAAGCAGAAAAGCAATGTCTGACTTTCATTTGTCCATTTTCATAGATTTTTAATTTATTATTACTTTTGTCAGATTCAAGTTATTTCTGTGACCATTGTGGGTTTTTCTTTCATGAAACGAGGGGTACCAACAATTTTGACCACGTGTGTAGGTGAAGGACAGGGCTGTCGGCCCCATCTTCCACCAATCAGCATTCGAGACAGGGAGGTCATGTGGGGGCTTGTGCTGTATACAGGGAGGCCATGTATTTATTGTTTTTATAAACTCCCTTTTGCACAGGCTTGGCGTCCCCCCGGACACCAAGAAATCCCAGCCTATAAGCTTAGTTACCATATTCCCCCCTGTGTGGAGTTTATAAAAACAGATTTCTCAGCAATCAGACCTCTGCTATGGGCCATACAGGTAAGTATAGATTTACTTTTCTATAATCTGTATGCCCATAGTAGAGGTCTGAGATCGCCCAGGGGGTGACAGATTCCCTTTAAGTGATAATTATTTTATATTAAAATTCTTGTAATTAATGTTAATATTAACATTGAGAAGAATTAATTTCAGCTGATTGGTTTGGCCTCCACAACAGTCATGGTCTCTCATGTGGACCCTTGGGAAAATGAATTGCCCACCCCTGCTTTAGAAAGTTTAACCTCAAACACCACCTACATACCCGGATTGACAGCTCCTGTGTCCCTGCTCCCTGCTGCCTCTCCATCCACTTAGCATGACAGCCCCTCAGTCTCCCTCCTTCCTGCTGATAATGCCTCTCTATCCACCTAGCCTGAAAGCCCCTCAGTGTCCCTCCTCCCAGCTGCAGAATCTTCACCAACCTAGACTAACAGCTCCTCAGCGTCCCTCCTCCCAGCTGCAGAATCTTCACCAACCTAGACCAACAGCTCCTCAGTGTCCCTCCTCCCAGCTGCAGAATCTTCACCAACCTAAACCAACAGCTCCTCAGTGTCCCTCCTCACAGCTGCAGAATCTTCACCAACCTAGACCAACAGCTCCTCAGTGTCCCTCCTCCCAGCTGCAGAATCTTCACCAACCTAAACCAACAGCTCCTCAGTGTCCCTCCTCCCAGCTGCAGAATCTTCACCAACCTAGACCAACAGCTCCTCAGTGTCCCTCCTCCCAGCTGCAGAATCTTCACCAACCCAAACCAACAGCTCCTCAGTGTCCCTCCTCCCAGCTGCAGAATCTTCACCAACCTAAACCAACAGCTCCTCAGTGTCCCTCCTCCCAGCTGCAGAATCTTCACCAACCTAGACTAACAGCTCCTCAGTGTCCCTCCTCCCAGCCGCAGAATCTTCACCAACCTAGACTAACAGCTCCTCAGTGTCCCTCCTCCCAGCCGCAGAATCTTCACCAACCTAGACTAACAGCTCCTCAGTGTCATTCCTACCTACTGCTGAATATCCAACCAACTATCCCAACAGCTCCTCAGTGTTTCTCCTTGCTGCTGGGATGGCACACAGCTCAGTACAGACAGCTCATCCATGAGGATTATACAGCCATTGTTAATTGGTTAAAAGTAAGTACACTTGCCTCTTCAGGTCTAAAAGAACTAATTAAGTGACAAATCCACCTGAAGGAAATACAGAGGACAGTGAGGAGGGGGAAGAAGCTGCAGTTCACCCACTAATTTTCTACGGCTGCATGCAGTGATAGGAGGTATAGCCGAAGACATCTGCATCAGATAAACATTAAGTATTCAGTGTCCAAAGTTCCAGCAGAAATTCAGGTGACTGATAAAAAAAAAAAAAAAAAAAAAAAAACATATCTGACGAAAGAAAGAAAAATATGGTCTCAGGACATCTAAAACCAAATGCACATGGTGCTCTGCACTTCCAAAAAACAAAAAACAAACAGACAACCAAGACAGACTGAAAGATAAGAGATGATAGAATTGCGTAATGTTGCGCCCGCCCGGTGGTGCACTGCGGGGGAAATTTCCATTTGCGGTCAGGCTGCCTTGTAAAATTACAGCCGATCACTTGAGTTAATAATATTGGGGACTGTCCAAGGCTGACAACTCCTGTGAATAGCACATAGAGTAAATTTAAGGTGGCCATACACATCAGATGGTTGTGTACAGCGACAGGTCTCGCTATAGACTTCTCCATACACATGCGCACTCAGCTTAGTTGAGCGTGCATGTCTTCTGAATTGGGAGAATGGAATAAGCTGCAGTCAGAAACCTCTGGTGGCAGCTTATCTCCTGCAGGAACATCAGGATCAGGCATGTTGAGGTCCAGCTGCCCGATCCTTCTTTTTTACGTCATTGTTGGGAAGCTCCTATACACAAATTAGATCTCGGTGGGTACAGAGAACGTGAATCCGATGCCGTACGGCCATCCTAAGAGGTCTGCAGGCAGACGTGAGCGGCTGAATTGCAGCTTGTGAAACGATTGCATAATGAGAGACTGGAAATATAAAATGTAATTCACAGCAAATCTGCATTAGCCATAAGCCTCGCAGTAAGGAAGTGAACAACAGTGATTCAGATCGGCCCCGGGTCTGTTATTACTGTTAATCATCCTGTTATTCCGCGATGGAACAGCAGGGCTAATACAATAAGAGGCTTGTGAGTCACCGAGTCAGAGCGTTCCACAAAAATCAGGGTCTCCGACTGAACATAACACGAGGACATCATGAGCCGAAACTGGACTGGTGCGTAATGTACAAGATACGATGGCAGCACTCAACTAGAATATATGGTCAAACATACCCTATTTTTCAAACTATAACACACAACCCAAATTTAGAGGTGGAAAATAGGGAAAAAAATATTTTTTATAAGATGGAGGTCAGTCTTATAATCTGAATAGGAATTTTACCTGGGGGGCGGTGGAGCGGGGGTCACAGGAGGCAGGGTCCTTCAGGAAGCCGGTGGAAGTGGAGGAATACTGGATGGAAGAAGCCGGTGCTCCAGCAGCAGGGTGTTGCGGTGGAGCAGGATCGCAGGGACCCTCCGTTCCCTCCTTCAGGAACTCGGCGGCTGCAGCAGAAGAGGTGAGATGCTGCGGGGCCGGTGTCTGGCTGGGAGTCGGTGTCTGGCGGCCTGGTACCGGGGCCGGTGTCTTGCTGTGATCAGCATGGCAGAGCGGCGTCCGATGCCTGCGGCCATCTTCCTCAAGCTGTGATCTACAGGAAAATGGCCGCTGGCGTCACAGAGCGCATGCGCCAGTTCCCATTTTCCTGTAGATCACAGCTTGAGGAAGATGGCCGCGGCCACCGGAAAGCAGCTCACGCAGCTCTGCCTCACAGCCTGACACCGTCCCCGATACCGGGCCAGGCCCCAGCCTGATACCGGCCCACCTCACCTCTTCTTCTGCTGCCGCAGCTTCCTGATGGAGGGAGGGAAAGAAGGACCCTGTGATCCCGCTCCACCACCAACGCACCACTGGTAAGTTACGTTCGGACCATAAGATGCATCCCCGCAAATTTGGGGGGAAAAAAGTGCATCTTATGGTCCGAAAAATATGGTAGTTATATCTAGATACACTGCACATCTAGTGACCACTTCAGTAGCCACAATCATTTTGTTAGTGGCCCAAGAGTCATCATTTAATTTCAAGAAAAAAAAAAACTGCAGACTTATAGACACTTTTAAGGACTAGCCTTCTATATTGGGTTTGTGCCTGGGACGCCAGTGGACCTGCAGACCTGCCATTACAGAAGGACTTTACTATGGGAGTGACAATGCACCTATGGCAGCACATCTGCTGTCAGCAGTGGAACGGGCATCGGGGCCAAGAGCGCACAGTCCTGATGGACATCAAGCCATTATGTGCTGCCGCGTCTGAAACTGAAAAGGACCCTGGAGAAGTAGGTTATATGTTCCTCAACACAAAATTGTAACATCAAATAAAAGTTGTGGAATGATGGAAATCACGGGATGGATAGACGTGTCACTCATCTGTAAATGGTGGAAAAACAAGAACTACACTTTCAAAACATCTCAGTTTATTCAGTATGAAGTATGAGAGCAATGTGCAGAAATCTCAACACTTAACATTGGTTGTGATCAATGAGGTTATTAATGGTCATCTGAAGAATACTCTTGGGCAAATCATCAAGATCTGCTGCTGGCAGCTTCTGTGTAATCACCGACCAATGACGTCCCAGATGTGCTCGATGGGAGACAAATCTGGAGATGCTGCGGCCATGGGAGCACCTTTAAGCCCTTGATGATTTGATTTCCTTTGCCATCCAAGTAGACTTAGGTTTTAAAGAACGGTCTAGAGCAGGGGTGGGGAATCTTTTTTCTACCAAGGGCCTTTTGGATATTTAGAACATCATTCGCGGCCATACAAAACTATCAACTTAAGGCCACGGCCCCACTATCAGTATTCGGTCAGTATTTTTTCTCAAGAGTGGGAATCAAACCCAGGAGTGGGTGATAAATGCAGAATTGGTGACTTGTTTCTATTATACCTTTTCTCTGATTGTTCCTCACCTGGTTTTGGCTCCCACTCCTGAGAAAAATTACTGACCGAATACTGACCAAATACTGATAGTGGGGCCGTAGCCTAAAAATAAATAATCCTACTATATTGGGTCAAACAATTCATTAACTCAACCCCCCCCCTCCCAATGTAATGGTTGGAGCTGCTTCTCTATGGAGTGGCTGTGATATTAGGTGGTAGTGATGCTACTAGCTGCTGCTTTTCCAGGTTTGCATCGATCTGGAGTGCAGGCGACGCTTTCTGATAAGTTTGGTAAAAAAAAAACCCTCATAGCGGTCAGTTGTACAGAACAAAAATATATATTACACTGATCTCCTCACAGGGGGGGAGGAAATCACTGCTCACATTACATTTACAGAACTCAAGCAGTGGAAGGTCTGTAGTATATACATCACATAGGAGACACCGAGACTGCTGTCTATACATCACATAGGAGACACCGAGACTGCTGTCTATACATCACATAGGAGACACCCAGACTGCTGTCTATACATCACATATGAGACACCGAGACTGCTGTCTATACATCACATAGGAGACACCCAGACTGCTGTCTATACATCACATATGAGACACCGAGACTGCTGTCTATACATCACATATGAGACACCGAGACTGCTGTCTATACATCACATAGGAGACACCGAGACTGCTGTCTATACATCACATATGAGACACCGAGACTGCTGTCTATACATCACATAGGAGACACCGAGACTGCTGTCTATACATCACATAGGAGACACCGAGACTGCTGTCTATACATCACATAGGAGACACCGAGACTGCTGTCTATACATCACATAGGAGACACCGAGACTGCTGTCTATACATCACATAGGAGACACCGAGACTGCAGTCTATACATCACGTAGGAGACACCGAGACTGCTGTCTATACATCACATAGGAGACACCGAGACTGCTGTCTATACATCACATAGGAGACACCGAGACGGCTGTCTATACATCACATAGGAGACACCGAGACGGCTGTCTATACATCACATAGGAGACACCAAGACTGCTGTCTATACATCACATAGGAGACACCGAGACTGCTGTCTATACATCACATAGGAGACACCGAGACTGCTGTCTATACATCACATGAGACACAGACTACTTTGTACACATCACAAAGGTGATACAGAGATCGCTGTGTAAATCACATAGGAGACACCAAAACAGATGTATATAAATGATATAGGAGACTATTCGAGTGCCATAGCAAATTATGCTGTGGTCCACTTAATTGCACATTAAATTCTAGATGCTTGTTTGGGGTCTGATAAGTTTTATGGACTGGTTTAGGGGCCCAATTAAACTTAGGGGTCCAGTCTGGAGTTTGTTTAATTTTAGTAGTCTTGTCTCTTAATTTTAGGTGTCTAGTCCAGGGTCTAATTAAGTTTAGCAATCTTAATGTGCTGGCATACAAGCTAAGTTGGAAGTAATATAGCTGAAGATAGGGTGCTTGCTGTGTCCGCATAGTCCGCTTACACCAGAACATGCTTGATTTTTTTCCCTCTACAGACAGAACAAGTTGCTGAGACCCCAACACTTTTCATATCAGTTAGGCTATGTTCACACATGTTGTGGTTTTTTTACGTCACAAATCAGCAGCAAAACTCATCTCTGGCAGGAAATCAGCTGTGTCAAAAATGCAGGTTTTGCTGCGTTTTTTGATGCATTTTTTTCCACTGTCCTTCTGTCTCTATTTATGCATGTACATAAAGTTCTGTGAAAAAAAAAGAACCCCATTCTATTTTCCCATCAAAAAAGCTGAAAAAAAACACTGCTGCGTTTTTTTCACCACCCATTACCTCCTATGGGTGAAAAAAAAACGTTGAAAAAAACGCAGAAATAATGCTGAAAGAAGGGACATGCTCTATTTTCCAAAAACCCAACAAAGGCACAAAATACGCAGCAAAAAAAAAAAAAAACCAAGATGTGTGAACAGAGAATTCTGGTTTCTCATAGACTTTGCTGGTACTGCAAAACGCAGCTGAAAATTTGCATAAAAATCTGCAGCAAAAACGCTGAAAAACACAACATGTGTGAACATAGCCTTAAGGGTATGTGCCCATAATGCGTCCGGGCCTGCGGGTTTGACGCTGCGGAAGAGCCGCCGGCGGCTTCCACTCATTTTATGCAAATCAGCTGCGGTATTTTTTTTTTTTTACATGCGAAGTTTCCTCATAGAGGTTAGGTATGTGGGGAAAACTCGCATGCGGATCCGGAGGAGAAATTGACATGCTGCGGTCTGGAAAGACGCACTGCATGTCAGTTTCCGCGGGTGGTCCGCAGGTGTCCAGAGACGCATAGTGGGAATGGGATTTCTATGCTGTAACATCTGGCCGCTGCGGGTTGGACGCTGCATAAGTCCGCAGCGTCAAACCCGCAGCAAATCCAGACCGTGTGCACATACCCTAATAGTCCATCCAGCAATTCCTAAAATGGAGAAGCTGCATCCCTATTTTGGTTTTCCCTCTGGCACAATACCACTCCTGACCAGACGCTGTGCAAAAAGTACAACTCAATCCCATTCAGGTGAGTGGCCCATGCAGAGACTATTAACCCATTGGTCTCTGTGGGCCTTAGTAAAAACACCCTAATACGAAAATGTCCCAGAGGGATAAAGTTCTCACGATAATGTACGTAAATATATAAAAGTTCATTGAAATAAAAGACTGAATAACGCTATCCCGGTCTGATTTCTGATGTCGCTCAGACAGCTGGCGCGGTGGCAGCAGATGGTAGGAGGAGACAGAGCCAGTATTTCGTGGAAGTTTGTGTCATCTGTTTGTGCCAGACACATTTCTAACATTTCTCGCATCTGTCATAAAATCCTGTGCAGATATTGTCTGTACAAAACCCTCAGAGTCCTGCAGTCTTGTCTCTACCAGATTTCATGGTCTCCAAGTACAGAACATTCATTTATCCGGGGCAAGACGGCAGGAAGGACCTCTACCTGCCGGACCGGAAGCAAAGCTGCTTACATGAAGGTGCTTTCCTGTCCGGGACACTTACTCCTTGCAAACTCAGACTAGCAGTGGATGTAACATTTTGCCTCTTGGGTCCAGCACTAAGAGGAGCACAGCATAACGGTTCAGTTTTATCTGGAGTCTTCATTATAAAGAGTACCTATATCCAGTCTGGGGATGCCCTTTTTAATTAAAGAGGTTGTCCACTACTCTGACAACCCTTTCTCAATCACTAGGTTTCCCCTAAGTAAAATAATAACACCTATACTCCCCTCCGGCGCCGTTCATTCCAGCAGTGTCAGCCCTGGCTCTCCCGGGGCTTGTGTAACATTGTTATGTCACACAATCCCTGCGGCCAATCATTCTCCCCAACTTTGGACGTAACTGACATCCAGAAGATATGAGAGCAGCTGCAGCTCTGACTTCCTCCGGATGATAGATATGTCCAAAAGGAGAAAGTGACTGTCACGGGAGCCCCTGGATAGTTCGTGCCAAAACCGCTGGAACAGCATTGACATTTAGGCTGCTATTGTTTTACTTTGGGGGAAACAATGATTGAAAAGAGGGTGTAGTGGACAACCTCTTTAATAAAAGAGTGGGCAGCCTCAGACTGGGGATTTACTAATTATACATTTGAGCCAAAAGTGCTCATAAGTGGCCCTAATGCCCCCTCGAAAAGGCCTGATTTTCTACCAGAAAAAGAGGTCACCAAACATCATTACAGCATTTAAGGTTTGGTAACTTGTAGAAAGTCGGGTCCTTTCGGACGTTATGAGCACTTTTGACAATAACTTGTATTTAGTAAAATTATTAGCCTGGAAACGTCCACTCTTATTACATAAAAGGGCAGCCCCAGATTGGTGATAGGTACTCTTTAAATGCATGAAATTTGGGCTAAAAATTTTTGCAATTGAGTTTCATGAAAAGTTTCGCCCACTTTGGCCTTTTTAGGCTCTTTGTTTCTCTTCACATTGCTGGATGCAGAATGACTGAGTGGTTTTGTCATATTCTTACTGCAGTATATCAGAGGTGGCCGGTCTCCTAGACAAGGAGCGCAGTGCATAAAGGATCTTTTCTACAGAACTTGTAAGCGCTGCTCTAAAGCTGGCCGGATCACTAATGTGCCCCTGAGCTCCTCCGATGCTGAAGAGGCACCGCAGTCTGTGCGACCGCCCATGCTGAGAGCTGATTTTGAGCAAGCGGCGCAACAATGTTCCTGGTCTAAAGAGGTAATCATCTGGAGCTTCTTAAGACCTGAATATGGAACAACCCCTTTAATCTAATATGTAAGGGCAGTTTAAAAGGCTATTTCCAAAATAACCAAACTATTAAATACAGAATAACTTATGGACTGCTATAGGTCTGACAAAAGGAAACCTAGATAACCCCAAGAACACTGGATCCCGGGAAATGGAAAGCACCATCATAAATGGACCAGGATTTTACATGGCTAGCCTCCATTCTTTGACTATGGGACTGTGAGAAATAGTGGGGTGCTACATTTGGCTTTCTGTGGCAGTCTAATAGACCATCAATAGAGCGGAGGTCCATCCAGTATGGTCCATTCCTGGGATCCACAGCCCCAATCTCAGAGTCTGTGGGAGTCTCAGTAGTCTAACCACCAGTGATCAGTAACGTCTCATATTCTATGGATAGAGGATAACGTACAATTTTGAGGTTAACCCTTGCAATATTGAGCATCTGGTGAGGCAGAACTGATTGACAGCAGAAGACCATAGATTGTACCTAACTAAACAGCTTATGGAGAGGAGGTAAGATTTTGGATTTTTTTGATGTCCCTTTAAGTACAGATGATGATCACCATCGCTACCTGTAGCTACACATGACACATCATCTACAGAAGTTAATGAGGCTGGGAACTAAAGTGTCGATTTGTAGGTGTAAAATGATACAAATTACCTCAGTAGATGAATAAATCTATCATATGACATTACGCTCCCCTGACATTTTCCAAAGTACAGAACGTTCTCCAGAAATCATTAGAACTTCCTTAAAATATCACAGTTGTATGAAACTGACTCATAATCACCGAAAAAGAAAAATATATAAAAAAAAAATGGTGTAATAACGCGGCAGATCTCCTGTCAGACGGCGGCCGGGCGCAGATACTTCATTCTTCATCTCGTGTCGCAGAAGAAAAATTCAGAAACGTATTTACACTGGAGGCACCTTGACCGTGGAGGAGCCCAATAATTCATTATGAAGGGCTGTCGTCTGCACGTCGTAAAGGACTGGGCAATTTTTAGGCAGGTGCGGAAAAAAGTGTTCAAGCATAGAAGTGTTAATAGTTTATTTTAATCAATTAACAAAATTCAAAATGTACGAAGGAAAAATCTAAAAATCAGATCAATATTTTGCGACCGCTCTTTGCCTTCATCAATTCTTCTAGGTACTTGTAGTTTTTGATGGAGGTTGTTTCAAACATATTGGAGAACTAGCCAGCTGCAGTATAAATTTGGAGACAATCAGACACCTCCCTGATGGGTATTACGTGATGTATAAGTATCTGCCTGTATTTTCCACCATTAATGACACCAAGAAATGAACAATGTTGAAGACTGCAGATGCAGTGGTCGGCCAAGGAAACTTGGTGCAGCAGATGAAGGACACATCAAGCTTACTTCGGAACATGTCCAGCAGTGGCATCAACTCCGAGATGGCAGGAACCAGTAGGACCCAGCCATACCTGTATACAGTTCAGAGAAGCATGGCAAGAAGTGGTCTTCAGGGAAAAATTCCAATCAGAAACCAGACCTTCGACTTGGAAACAAGACCTAGTGACTCAACTATGCATGAAAACAGGAATTGGGGTGCAGAGATATGACAGCAGGTGCTCT
This sequence comes from Phyllobates terribilis, assembly GCF_046119375.1. Lineage (NCBI taxonomy): Eukaryota > Metazoa > Chordata > Amphibia > Anura > Dendrobatidae > Phyllobates > Phyllobates terribilis. Next base: position 750,400,783 of record NW_027362764.1, on the reverse strand, counting down.
GAGCTGAGGGGTCACAATGTGAAATATTTGGCAGTTTGTTCACCAAATGGCTGGAGAGCAGCACAATAATAAGGGTCTGTAGGAAAAGTGACGCATAGTGAAGGGTCCTGCATTTCAGAAAATGGATATTTAAATCAGGATAAATGGTGTCCTCAATGCTGAGAACATCATGCAATACCATCAGGAAGGCATCAGATTGGCTCCAAAATTTATTCTGCAGCAGAACAACGACCCTAAACATCCAGCCAATGTCATTAAGAGGAACGAGGAGTCCTGGAAGTGATGACCCGGCCCCTACAGAGCCCTGATCTCACATCATCCAGTCTGCCTGGGATGACATGAAGAGAATGAAGGATCTGGACAAGATACATCCACAGAAAATCTGTGGTCAGTTCTCCAAGATGTTTGGAACAACCTCCTGCAGAGTTCCTTCAAAAACTGTGTGCAAGTGTTTTGAGTCCATTTTGAGAAAAGCACAATACAAATGTTTGCTGCTTACCGAGAAGAACTGATGCTGCTTTGAAGGCGACGGGCGATCACAAAAAATTAATGGGATTTTGCCTAAAACTTTTGCACAGTACTGTATATGGCTTAAATGCTAATACTGGGTCCCACATCTATGTCAAGAACAGGGCCTGTTGCGTGCGGCCGGGAATAGAGAGGTGGCTGAGCAGGTCCATTTTCTTGCAGAATTCCAAAAACTGGCAAAAACGCTTGCTCTGAAGTTTTTTTTACAAAGTCCTCAAGTGAGTGGAAGAAAACTTAGGAACTGAGCCTGCTCCATGAAGCATGTGTGATCGGTGTGTTATACACTGCTGTTTAACCCTTTGGATGCCGCTGTCACTCTTACACCATGACATTTAAGTGCATCTGAAGAGTGTGAACACCCATTCCCCCCCGATCCTACTACGTTACAATGGCAGCTGGGGCATTTTGAAGGCCTCGATCAACATCATCTTGGAGCTATGAAGTGCAGCCTGCGGATAGAATCACTATACACTGCAATATCAGAGCTGCTGTTATTCGGACAGTTGACTCACCCCCAATAAAAAGCGACCAAAAAGTCTCATTTACCCCAAAATGAAAAACAATAAAAACAGCTAGCTACAAAAAACAACAGAAAACCACCTTTTATATCTCGATTCGTGATAAAAAAAAAAAAAAAAAAAGAAGATACAGGTCTCAGAGAATGGTTATACAAACCAAATTTTTTTTTTTTCAACATTTAATATCTTAGGTTATGTAGTAAAGTGAACGGTTTTATTCTAAAACTATAACTCGCAACACACACACACACACACACACACACACACACACACACACACACACACACACACACACACACACACACACACAAAAAAAAAAAAAGTCCTCGTACAGCCATGTCGACAGAAAAGTGAAAAAAAAAAAAAAAAAGTTATGGATCCTTGAATCCTGGGGGAAAAAAAAGGACGTTTTAAATTAAAGTGATATTTTCACGATACCTGAAGGTCTTAAGATGTGTAGGCTCTACCTAGACTGGCAGCAGAGACCAATAACACAGAAGCAGTAAGCAGAGATGTAACAGGTAAGAGTGAAGCTGGGGTGGGGGCATCATACTGTGTGTGGGATGCAGTGGGGGCATCATGCTGTGTGTGGGATGCAGTGGGGGCATCATGCTGTGTGTGGGATGCAGTGGGGGCATCATGCTGTGTGTGGGATGCAGTGGGGGCATCATGCTGTGTGTGGGATGCAGTGGGGGCGTCATACTGTGTGTGGGATGCAGTGGGGGCGTCATACTGTGTGTGGGATGCAGTGGGGGTGTCATACTGTGTGTGGGATGTAGTGGGGGTGTCATACTGTGTGTGGGATGCAGTGGGGGCATCATACTGTGTATAGTGTGTGGAAGAAACTGTGGGGGAATCACTGTGTGTTTAATGCTGTGATTGCAGCACACTGTGTGTAAGGGACTGTAGGGGCATCGTATTGTGCATAAGGGACTGAAGAGTCATCATACTGTGTGTGGGGGATACTGTAGGGGCACCATACTATGTGAGGGGGGCATGCTGTGGAGGCATCATATTGTGGGGGGGGGGGGGATACTGTAGGGGAATCATACTGTATGCGGGGGGGCATCATACTTAGTGTAAGGGAATGTAGGGGCATCATACTGTATGGGGGATGCTGTGGGAGTATAAAACTGTGGGAGGGACTGTAGGGGGTATAATACTGTGTGCGCAGAAATGTGTCTTTTGTGGCCAAGAAAATGGTCCCCATATTGTGAAGGAACAAGAATGGGCTTCAATAGTAACAAGATTTGTGTGTGGATGCATATAAAGGACTGTACAGGTTAGGGAATTGGCTTAGGGTGAAATAGAAATTGCTGCCCCATAGTCTGTGTCCCTCCCGTTTTAAGGTCTTTAAAAATTGTGTGGTGTAATTATATATTTAGTATCTCATATAGAAATAGAGCGCCACCTCTTCACCGGGTAGGTTTAGAAAACTTTCCAGATGAGACGCTTAGTTGGATTTTTAGCAAAGAAATGTAATACTTAGTAATGTGATTTATTGATAAGCAGAAACTCTTACATAAGAAAGCAAATAGCGTAAATCTACCCCGGCCACATATGCCAAGCACATGCAAAACTGTCAAAGATGCCGAGTGCACAGCCAGAAATTCTTAGATTTCTGCCAAGACAGAAGACAGCACCTTCCTGAATGTAACATGCTGTGAATTATGAGACCGCAAGTGCAGAATCCATGACCTGGCACAGCTAGAACAACACGTACGAGTCTCACCAGCTCAGCACATTTCTCCGAGGCTTACCACAGACCAGCGACTGGTCACTGCGAAATACCTGAGCTCTGATGGTGCCGCACAGTGGGGCCGGCAAATCACAAAAAGTGGCTACGAGATGGAATATTCAACAGCTTGTGTATAGGGATTTGTCACCACCTTGTGGAAGCTGAAAGAACTTCATGCACTGTACAATCCAAACAATACAAAAAAAAAAAAAAAAACAACACAAACTAAAAAAACATTGGATATATGATTAATGCGGCGCTTTTATGCTTTCATTACTTTAGCTGAATCTACCTACCTAGATTGTATTTTTTACAGGAGAAGTTGTATTTTTTTTATTAAGGTACATATAGTCTGCTGTGCATCATGCAAGTGTATCATATGAGTGTGCTCCACTGAATTAGGCCAGAATTGAACCAGAAGGGAACTGAAAGTAACTGGATACACAGTCACGGTAAAAAAGGTTTCTGTTTGTTTTTACTCTCACCCCTATAGTCCTCCACTTCCTACTAACCCCCCTAATCGCCGCAAAATATCGCCACCACCATAATTCACTATAGACACCAGGCATTTTTCTTTGTACTCCTCACCTTTGTGAATCCATACAATACAATTATAGGAACCTCCCTTGGTCTCATCTCTCCAGAGCATGGAGTCCCAGTAGTCTTCATAGGTTGCAGCATGGCCCTGGCATATTGTAGGCAGCTTTTTTGTGTGTGGGCTTTAGGAAAGGCTTCCTTGGCGGACAAAACCCATGCATGCCGTTCCTCTGCAGCGTACGCCATATTGTGTCACGGGAAACACTGACCCAGGTTTGGCTTTCTACTTCTTTAACCAACTGCACTGAACTTACATCTCCATTTTCCACAACCCTTCTCATCAAAAGACGTTTCAATGTAGGTGTTACCTTCAGTGTTCGGCCTGGACGTCTCCGGGACCTGGTGGCAATTCCTTCTTTCTTACATTTTTGCATCACTTTTGCTCCAGTAAGTCTTGCTGATCTTCTTGTAGCCATCACCTTTCTTATGTAAAGAAAATCTTCTCTTTCTCTGGTCTTGTGACATTTCTCTTCCATGTGGTGCCATTGCTGCCAGCATGAAATGGGAAGGGGTTTTCTTTGTTAAGCAATGGGCTTTTATAGTTGCCGGTCTGCTGGACACTTGAGTAATAAATCATTAGACTTAACTGTGGTCGAATTCTAGTTTTTGTAGTCTAAATTTTAACTTTGGTACTAAGAATTTCATTGGGGTTTACTCATTTCTGAAATATGGTCTTGAATAAACTTGTAAGGAAAATTACTTTTTGGGAGCACAAAATAACAAGTCTGGTTTGCAATTAATGTTACACAAGTAGAAAAACATCAGAAAGGCCCTTATATCAACAAGAGATACTGTGCAAAAGTTTTAGGCAGGTTTGGAAAAAACAATGAAAAGTAAGAAATCATTAAAAAAATAGAAGTGTTAATAGTTTATTTGTATCAATTAACAAAATGCAAAGTGAATGAAAAAAAAATAGAAATCAAAATCCCATCAATATATGGGATTAGGGAGGCGTCTCATTGGCTCCAAATTAATTCTGCTGCTGGACAAAGACCCCAAAACATCCAGCCAATGTCACCCAGAACAAGGAGTCCTGGAAGTGATGATCCGACCCCACAGAGCCCTGATCTCACATCACCCCGTCTGACTGGGATCACATGAAGACACAGAAGGATTTGCACAAGCGACATCCACAGAAGATCTGCGGTCAGTTCTCCAAGATGTTTGGAACAATCTCCTTGTGAAATCCTTCAGAAACTGTGTGAAAATGTATCGAGAAAAACTGATAGCAGCAATTGAAACTTCACCAAATATTAATTTAGGTTTCTCTTTCGTTCACTTAGCATTTTGTTAATTGTTAAAAATAAACTATTAATACTTTAATCTTTTAATCAATCATTCTTACTGTGCAGCATTTAATCCACACATACCTAAAACTTTAGGAACAGAACTGTACATTACATAACTTACCAAAGCTGCAATCACTGTTCTGCTTGGGCAGTCACTGTGTACATACATTACAGATCCTGTATTATAATCCAGAGCTGCACTCACTATTCTGCTGGTGGAGTCACTGTGTACATACATTACATTACTGATCCTGTACTGATCCTGAGTTACATCCTGTATTATACTCCAGAGCTGCACTCACTGTTCTGCTGGTGCAGTCACTGTGTACATACATTACATTACTGATCCTGTACTGATCCTGAATTACATCCTGTATTATACTCCAGAGCTGCACTCACTATTCTGCTGGTGCAGTCACTGTGTACATACATTACTGATCCTGTACAGATCCTGAGTTACATCCTGTATTATACTCCAGAGCTGCACTCACTGTTCTGCTGGTGAAGTCACTGTGTACATACATTACTGATCCTGAGTTACATCCTGTATTATACCCCAGAGCTGCACTCACAATTCTGCTGGTGGAGTCACTGTGTACATACAGTTGTGCTCAAAAGTTTACACACCCCGGAAGAATTTTTCCTTTCTTGGCCTTGTTTCAGAGAATATGAATGATAACAAAAAAAAAACTTTTTCTCCACTCATGGTTATTGGTTGGGTGAAGCCATTTATTGTCAAACTACTGTTTTTTCTCTTTTTAAATCTTAATGACAACCAAAAACATCCAAATGACCCTGATCAAAAGTTCACATACCCTGGTGATTTTGCCCTGATAACAATCACAGAATTTGACATAAATGGGTTTGAATGGCTACTAAAGGTAACATCCTCACCTGTGACCTGTTTGCTTGTAATCAGTGTGTGTGCATAAAAGCTGAGTGAGTTTGTGGGATCCAGACAGACTCTTGCATCTTTCATCCAGCCACTGACGTTTCTGGATTGTGAGTCATGGGGAAAGCAAAAGAATTGTCAACGGATCTACGGGAAAAGGTAGTTGAACTGTATAACACAGGAAAGGGATACAAAAAAATATCCAAGGAATTGATAATGCCAGTCAGCAGCGTTCAAACTGTGATTAACAAATGGAAAATCAGGGGCTCTGTAAAAACAAAAACAACGGTCAGGTAGACCAGCAAACATTTCGGCCACAACTGCCAGGAAAATTGTTCGGGATGCAAAGAAAAACCCACAAATAACATCAGCTGAAATTCAGGACTCTCTGAAAACTAGCAGTGTGGCTGCTTCAAGATGCACAATAAGGAGGCATTAGAAGAAAAATGGGCTGCATGGTCGAGTCACCAGAAGAAAGCCATTACTGTGCAAATGCCACAAAGTATCTTGCCTACAATACACTAAACAGCACAGAGACAAGCCTCAAAACTTCTGGAACAAGGTAATTTGGAGTGATGAGACTAAAATTGAACTTTTTGGCCACAACCATAAACGTTACATTTGGAGAGAGGTCAACAAGGTCTATGATGAAAGGAACACCATTCCTACAGTAAAGCACGGAGGTGGATCGCTGATGTTTTGGGGATGTACGAGCTGCAAAGGCACAGGAAACTTGGTAAAAGTTGAAGGAAAGATGAATGCAGCACGTTATCAGCAAATACTGGAGGCAAATTTGCACTCATCAGCCCAGAAGCTGCGCATGGGACGTACTTGGAGGTTCCAACATGACAACGATCCAAAACACAAGGCCAAGTCGACCTGTCATTGGCTACAGCAGAACAAAGTGAAGGTTCTGGAGTGGCCATCTCAGTCTCCTGACCTCAATATCATTGAAACACTCTGGAGAGATCTCAAGCGCGCAGTTCATGCTAGACAGCCCAGGAATTTACAGGAACTGGAGGCTTTTTGACAAGAAGAATGGGAAGCTTTACCATCTGAGAAATTAAAGAACCTCATCCACAACTACCACAAAAGACTTCAAGATGTCATTGATGTTAGAGGGGGCAATACATGGTATTAAGAACTGGGGTATGTGAACTTTTGATCAGGGTCATTTGGATGTTTTTGGTTGTCATTAATATTTAAAAAGAGAAAACACAGTAGTTTGACAATAAATGGCTTCACCCAACCAATAACCATGAATGGAGAAAAAGGTTTTTTGTTATCATTCATATTATCTGAAACAAGGCCAAGAAAGGAAAAATTCTGCCGGGGTATGTAAACTTTTGGAGCACAACTGTACATTACATTACTAATTCTGTACTGATCCTGAGTTACATTCTGTATTATACTCCAGAGCTGCACTCACTATTCTGCTGGTGCAGTCACTGTGTACATACATTACATTACTGATCCGGTACTGATCCTGAGTTACATCCTGTATTATACTCCAGAGCTGCACTCACTATTCTGCTGGTGGAGTCACTGTGTACATACATTACATTACTGATCCCGAGTTACATCCTGTATTATACTCCAGAGCTGCACTCACTATTCTGCTGGTGCAGTCACTGTGTACATACATTACATTACTGATCCTGTACTGATCCTGAGTTACATCCTGTATTATACTCCAGAGCTGCACTCACTATTCTGCTGGTGAAGTCACTGTGTACATACATTACATTACTGATCCTGAGTGACATCCTGTATTATACTCCAGAGCTGCACTCACTATTCTGCTGGTGCAGTCACTGTGTACATACATTACATTACTGATCCCGAGTTACATCCTGTATTATACTCCAGAGCTGCACTCACTATTCTGCTGGTGAAGTCACTGTGTACATACATTACATTACTGATCCTGAGTGACATCCTGTATTATACTCCAGAGCTGCACTCACTATTCTGCTGGTGCAGTCACTGTGTACATACATTACATTACTGATCCGGTACTGATCCTGAGTTACATCCTGTATTATACTCCAGAGCTGCACTCACTATTCTGCTGGTGCAGTCACTGTGTACATACATTACATTACTGATCCTGAGTTACATCCTGTATTATACTCCAGAGCTGCACTCACTATTCTGCTGGTGCAGTCACTGTGTACATACATTACATTACTGATCCTGAGTTACATCCTGTATTATACTCCAGAGCTGCACTCTCTATTCTGCTGGTGCAGTCACTGTGTACATACATTACATTACTGATCCTGAGTTACATCCTGTATTATACTCCAGAGCTGCACTCACTATTCTGCTGGTGCAGTCACTGTGTACATACATTACATTACTGATCCTGTACTGATCCTGAGTTACATCCTGTATTATACTCGAGAGCTGCACTCACTATTCTGCTGGTGCAGTCACTGTGTACATACATAACATTACTGATCCTGAGTTACCTCCTGTATTATACTCCAGAGCTGCACTCACTATTCTGCTGGTGCAGTCACTGTGTACATACATTACATTACTGATCCCGAGTTACATCCTGTATTATACTCCAGAGCTGCACTCACTATTCTGCTGGTGCAGTCACTGTGTACATACATTACATTACTGATCCGGTACTGATCCTGAGTTACATCCTGTATTATACTCCAGAGCTGCACTCACTATTCTGCTGGTGCAGTCACTGTGTACATACATTACATTACTGATCCTGAGTTACCTCCTGTATTATACTCCAGAGCTGCACTCACTATTCTGCTGGTGCAGTCACTGTGTACATACATTACATTACTGATCCTGAGTTACATCCTGTATTATACTCCAGAGCTGCACTCTCTATTCTGCTGGTGCAGTCACTGTGTACATACATTACATTACTGATCCTGAGTTACATCCTGTATTATACTCCAGAGCTGCACTCACTATTCTGCTGGTGCAGTCACTGTGTACATACATTACATTAATGATCCTGTACTGATCCTGAGTTACATCCTGTATTATACTCCAGAGCTGCACTCACTATTCTGCTGGTGCAGTCACTGTGTACATACATTACATTAATGATCCTGTACTGATCCTGAGTTACATGCTGTATTATACTCCAGAGCTGCACTCACTATTCTGCTGGTGCAGTCACTGTGTACATACATTACATTACTGATCCTGAGTTACATCCTGTATTATACTCCAGAGCTGCACTCACTATTCTGCTGGTGCAGTCACTGTGTACATACATTACATTACTGATCCTGAGTTACATCCTGTATTATACTCCAGAGCTGCACTCTCTATTCTGCTGGTGCAGTCACTGTGTACATACATTACATTACTGATCCTGTACTGATCCTGAGTTACATCCTGTATTATACTCGAGAGCTGCACTCACTATTCTGCTGGTGCAGTCACTGTGTACATACATTACATTAATGATCCTGTACTGATCCTGAGTTACATCCTGTATTATCCTCCAGAGCTGCACTCACTATTCCGCTGGTGCAGTCACTGTGTACATACATTACATTACTGATCCAGAGTTGCCTCCTGTATTATACTCCAGAGCTGCACTCACTATTCTGCTGGTGCAGTCACTGTGTACATACATTACATTACTGATCCTGTACTGATCCTGAGTTACATCCTGTATTATACTCCAGAGCTGCACTCACTATTCTGCTGGTGCAGTCACTGTGTACATACATTACATTACTGATCCTGTACTGATCCTGAGTAACATCCTGTATTATACTCCAGAGCTGCACTCACTATTCTGCTGGTGCAGTCACTGTGTACATACATTACATTAATGATCCTGTACTGATCCTGAGTTACATCCTGTATTATACTCCAGAGCTGCACTCACTATTAAGCTGCTGCAGTCATTGTATATAACATTACCTATCCTGTACTGATCTATGATGTAGTGATTGATAAACAAGTGGTGACAAGATAATGTGCTTGCCACCACTATCACAACACATTAATGGCTGACTGCACAGTAAAAAAAATAATCATCCTGTAATTCCCTTATTCTACCAGCAGGTGGCATATGAAGCGAACATAATGGAATAACAGCATTTAGGTCCAGCCATGAACTTATTATATATATACCGTATATTCCGGCGTATAAGACGACCTGGTGTATAAGACGACCCCCCTACTTTCCTGTTAAAATATAGAGTTTAGGATATATTCACCGTATAAGACTACCCCTTTTCCAACGCATACCAAACACCGGTAAAAATTAAAAAAAAAACAGATTTGAATTTAACATGGTCCTTTTTTAATTTAAATTCTTATGACATGCAGGTATATAGCAGGAAAACTGTCACTCATAAACATATTAAAATAGGGGGGACCCCACGTCATTTTTTTTGGGGGGTCCCCCATTCTAATAGCTAGTAAAGGCTAGGTATTCAGCTGGGGGCTGATATTAGTAGCCTGGGAAGCTCCGTGGGTATTACCTCCTTCCCAGACTTCAAACATCTGCCCCAGCCGTCTGCTTAACCTCCGCTAGAGACTATAATGATGGTGGATCCCACGCCAATTTTCTTTTTAAAAAATCCTTTATTTTAACACTAAATGACAATAGAGGGGTTAATAAAGATGCAGTCCCTAAATTATTATTAATTTTGTAATTAATTTTTCCCAAAAATGTTGACGTGGGCTTCGCCATATTTTTGTGTCCAGCCAGGTACAGCAGGCAGGAACGGGCTGCCCCCAACCACCAGCTGCCTATTTGTACCTGGCCGGACACAACAATATAGGGAAGCCCTTTTTTTTTTAATTATTTCATGAAATAATTAAAAAAAAAAGACGTGGGGCTTCGCCCTATTTTTGTGTCCAGCCAGGTACAACTAGGCAGCTGGGGGCTGGAATCTGCAGCGCAGGGAGGCCCAAGCTTTCTGGGCCCCACCCGCTGCAAATTGCAGTCCGCAGCCGCCCCGGAAAATGGCGCGTTCATAGAAGTGCCATCTTCTGGCGCTGTACCCAACTCATCCAGGGCCCTGGTGCGGTGGCTCACTGGGTAATAAAGGGGTTAGGGCCAGCTTGGCATTATCAGCTGGCCCTAAGCCCGAAATTCATGGGGTCACGCCAATATTAGACATGACCACCATGAATTTCTAGTAAAGTAATTAAAAAAAACACAACACCCAGAATAAAGTCCTTTAATTGAAATAAAGACACAATTCTTTATTGTTCTAAATTAAACCATACTTACCATCACGCCCATTCCAGCTGAAGCCAACGATCTCCTGCAATAAAAGTAAAATAATAAAGCAACCTCATCCTTACCTTTCCATGGTTCCCAGGACCGGTCCAGCTCTGCTACATTCACATGACATGCTGCACCGCAGCAGAACGCTGCCGTTCAGCTTGCCATGCGGCAGACACTGAGAAGCGCAGGCATGCTTGTGCTCCTCAGTGTCTGACTGTGACGGCATCCAGATGAGCCGAGATCATGTCCAATGAACTCGGCTCACCTCATGCACGTCACTGACAGCGTGGGAAAATTCTCCTGCTCCCCGCATGCGCAGTAGAAGTTTCCCACGCTGTCAGTGACGGACGTCCAGGAGGTGAGCTGAGTTCATTGTCGGCTCATCTGGATGCCGTCACAGCGAGACACTGAGGAGCGCAAGCATGCCTGCGCTTCTCAGTGTCCGCGGGATGACAGGCTGGATGGCAGCGTTCTGCTGCGGTCCAGCCTGTCATCTCGATGTAGCAGAGCTGAAGCTGTCCTGGGAACCATGGAAAGGTAAGGATGAGGTTGCTTTATTATTTTTCTTTTATTGCAGGAGATCGTTGGCTTCAGCTGGAATGGGCGTGATGGTAAGTATGGTTTAATTTAGAACAATAAAGAATTGTGTCTTTATTTCAATTAAAGGACTTTATTCTGGGTGTTTGTGTTTTTTTTAACTTTGACTATGGGGTTAGTAATGGGGGTGTCTTATAGACGCCTCTCCATTACTAACCTGGGCTTGATGTCAGCTGGCATTATAAGCTGACATCAACCCCAACCCTATTACCCCCTGCCACCGCACCAGGGCAGCGTGGAAGAGCGAGGCTAAGTGCCAGAATTGGCGCATCCTATGGATGCGCCATTTCTGGGGCGGCTGACGGCTGGTGTTTCTAGCCTGGGAGGGGGCCAATATTCATGGCTCCCTTCCTGGGCTATTAATATCAGCCACCAGCTGTCTGCCTAGCCTTTGCTAGCTATTAAATTAGGGGGGACCCCACGTCATTTTTTTTGGGGGGTCCCCCATTTTAATAGCTAGTAAAGGCTAGGTATTCAGCTGGGGGCTGATATTAGTAGCCTGGGAAGCTCCGTGGGTATTACCCCCTTCCCAGGCTTCAAACATCTGCCCCAGCTGTCTGCTTAACCTCCGCTAGAGCCTAAAATTAAGGGGAACCCCACGCCAATTTTTTTTTAAATAAATCCTTTATTTTAACACTAGATGACAAGTACAGTAACCAACACTATCACTGTACTTCATATATATGTGACTGACATGTTTCTATCTATCTAATCTATGTGTGATGCTCTATCTTTCTGTTATAAATTGTCGGGTACCGCTGCTGAATTGCCGGCCGGCTTTTTTAAAGAGACAGTGCATGAAAACACTATTATTTGTTTTAATAAATCCTTTACACTAAATGACAAGTACAGTAAGCAATACTGTCACTGTACTTCATATATATGTGACTGACATGTTTCTATCTATCTAATCTATGTGTGATGCTCTATTCTTTCTATTCTAAATTGTCGGGTGCCGGCTTATGCCGCTGCTGAATTGCTGGCTTTTCATATATTGTCACAGAAGCGATGGGAACTTCCCTGCTCCGGACACAGCGCAGCGCTTCTGTGACAAGTGAAAGCTGTCGGCACAGAAGTCCTGCGCTGTGTCCGGAGCTGGGAATACGCAGCGATGTGTCAGTTTCAGCACAGAAGCGCTGACTGTCTGGACCTACCGCCGCCGTATTTTAACTCCCTCCACCTTATATTAACTCCCACATGGCAGGGATACGGCCACGGCAGCTTATTAACACCCCCAGAGTATCCCCGCATGTCAATTTCTGAAAGTTCAAAAGCATTACCGGCGTATAAGACGACCCCAGACTAGACAGAAGATTTTTCAGTCTTCAAAAGTCGTCTTATACGCCGGAATATACGGTATATTATATATATATATATATCTCGATGTCCACGACAATCATGGCAAAATATGTGCGCAAGTTTGAGTAGCATAACCTACAGGTCCACAGACTATAATGGTGCACTGATGAGACGAATGTGCGGCCATCAGTCAGGATTTGGCCCAGAAGCTGATAGAGAAAGGGCAGAAGTCCGGAGAAATAAGGGTCAGCGATGGGAAGATGGCGTCTGACAGAAACGTGATGCATTCATAAATAAAAACTTATAAATCTCCAGTAACCATAAAACATTCAATAACAAGATAAGAGAATGCTGAACGGCAGAAGCAAACGTCATTCACATACATCCTGCATCTCACATGTAGGACTCATTCCCGTTCTAGTCTACATGCTTGTTCACATACCTAGGTTTTTTTACGCAATAAGTTTTAGCTAAAAAAATTAAAACCGCAATGTCCGTTTTTGATTCATGTTATATGTCAAACTCGCCTATACATATTAATGGATCATTGAAAACAAATGGATAGCACACAAAAGCCCCAAGTATCCCCCGACTGCTGTACTTCATGGTCTCATAGAGCAGGTTTCTCCTTACATTTTTCTGCATTACTTAAACGGTTGTTCTCAAAAGTTGTATATTCAGTAGCTTCAAAAGGAGCAGAAGGACAATAAAACTGGAGATGATCCACGATCTGCAAAGTTTCAGGGCAGCGCATGCAAGCTCTATAGCAAAAAATACTGCCCCCTATGTACAAGAATATAACTACTATAATACTGCTCCTATGTACAAGAATATAACTACTATAATACTGCTCCTATGTACAAGAATAGAACTACTATAATACTGCTCCTATGTGCAAGAATATAACTACTATAATACTGCCCCTATGTACAAGAATATAATTACTATAATACTGCCCCTATGTACAAGAATATAACTACTATAATACTGCTCCTATGTACAAGAATATAACTACAATATAATACTGCCCCTATGTACAAGAATATAACTACTATAATACTGCTCCTATGTACAAGAATATAACCACTATAATACTGCCCCCTATGTACAAGAATATAACTACTATAATACTGCCCCTATGTACAAGAATATAACTACTGTAATACTGCTCCTATTTACAAGAATATAACTACTATAATACTGCCCCTATGTACAAGAATATAACTACTATAATACTGCCCCCTATGTACAAGAATATAACTACTATAATACTGCTCCTATGTACAAGAATATATCTACTATAATACTGCCCTCTATGTACAAGAATATATCTACTATAATACTGCTCCCTATATACAAGAATATAACTACTATAATACTGCTCCCTATATACAAGAATATAACTACTATAATACTGCTCCCTATGTACAAGAATATAGCTACTATAATACTGCTCTCTATGTACAAGAATATAACTACTATAATACTGCTCTCTATGTACAAGAATATATCTACTATAATACTGCTCCCTATATACAAGAATATAACTACTATAATACTGCTCCCTATATACAAGAATATAACTACTATAATACTGCCCCTATGTACAAGAATATAACTACTATAATACTGCCCCCTATGTACAAGAATATAACTACTATAATACTGCTCCTATGTACAAGAATATAACTACTATAATACTGCCCCCTATGTACAAGAATATAACTACTATAATACTGCTCCTATGTACAAGAATATAACTACTATAATACTGCCCCATGTACAAGAATATAACTACTATAATACTGCCCCTATGTACAAGAATATAACAACTACACTGCTCAAAAAAATAAAGGGAACACTCAAATAACACATCCTAGATCTGAATGAATGAAATATTCTCATTGAATACTTTGTTCTGTACAAAGTTGAATGTGCTGACAACAAAATCACACAAAAATCATCAATGGAAGTCAAATTTATTAACCAATGGAGGCCTGGATTTGGAGTCACCCCCAAAATTAAAGTGGAAAAACACACAAAAGGCTGATCCAACTTTGATGTAATGTCCTTAAAACAAGTCAAAATGAGTCTCAGTATTGTGTGTGGCCTCCACGTGCCTGTATGACCTCCCTACAACGCCTGGGCATGCTCCTGATGAGGCTCAGTATTGTGTGTGGCCTCCACGTGCCTGCATGACCTACCTACAACGCCTGGGCATGCTCCTGATGAGGCTGAGTATTGTGTGTGGCCTCCATGTGCCTGTATGACCTCCCTACAACGCCTGGGAATGCTCCTGATGAGGCTCAGTATTGTGTGTGGCCTCCACGTGCCTGTATGACCTCCCTACAACGCCTGGGCATGCTCCTGATGAGGTTGCGGATGGTCTCCTGTGGGATCTCCTCCCAGACCTTAACTAAAGCATCCGCCAACTCCTGGACAGTCTGTGGTGCAACGTGACGTTGGTGGATGGAGCGAGACATGATGTCCCAGATGTGCTCAATCGGATTCAGGTCTGGGGAACGGGCGGCCAGTCCATAGCTTCAATGCCTTCATCTTGCAGGAACTGCTGACACACTCCAGCCACATGAGGTCTGGCATTGTCCTGCATTAGGAAGAACCCAGGGCCAACCGCACCAGCATATGGTCTCACAAGGGGTCTGAGGATCTCACCTCGGTACCTAATGGCAGTCGGGCTACCTCAGGCGAGCACATGGTGGGCTGTGCGGCCCTCCAAAGAAATGCCACCCCACACCATTACTGACCCACTGCCAAACCGGTCATGCTGAAAGATGTTGCAGGCAGCAGATCGCTCTCCACGGCGTCTCCAGACTCTGTCACATGTGCTCAGTGTGAACCTGCTTTCATCTGTGAAGAGCACGGGGCGCCAGTGGCCACTTTGCCAATCCCGGTTTTCTGTGGAAAATGCTAAGCATCCTGCACGGTGTTGGGCTGTGAGCACAACCCCCATCTGTGGACATCGGGCCCTCATACCACCCTCATGGAGTCGGTTTCTAACCGTTTGTGCAGACACATGCACATTTGTGGCCTGCTGGAGGTCATTTTGCAGGGCTCTGGCAGTGCTCCTCCTGTTCCTCCTTGAACAAAAGCGGAGGTAGCGGTCCTGCTGCTGGGTTGTTGCCCTCCTATGGCCCCCTTCACGTCTCCTGGTATCTGCTCCATGCTGTGGACACTGTACTGACAGACACAGCTACCCTTCTTGCCACAGCTCGCACTGATGTGCCATCCTGGATGAACTGCACTACCTGAGCAACTTCTGTGGGTTGTAGACACCAGCTCATGCTACTGTACCTCTAGGGGTGAGAGCAATGGCAAAATGAAAAAGTGACCAAAACAACAGCCAAAAAGGATGAGAACAGAGAAATGGTTTGTGGTCACCACCTGCAGAATCACTCCTTTATAGGGGGTATCTTGCTAATTGCCGATCACTTCTACCAGTTGTCTGTTCCATTTGCACAACAGCAGGAGAAATTGATTCACAATCAGTGTCGCTTCATGACTGGACAGGTAGATTTCACAGAAATGTTAATGACTTGGAGTTACATTGTGTTGTTTAAGTGTTCCCTTTATTTTTTTGAGCAGTGTATAATACTGCCCCCTATGTACAAGAATATAACTAATATAATACTGCCCCCTATATACAAGAATATAGCTACTATAATACTGCTCCTATGTACAAGAATATAACTACTATAATACTGCTCCCTATGTACAAGAATGTAACTGCTATAATACTGCCCCTATGTACAAGAATATAACTACTATAATACTGCCCCCTATGTACAAGAATATAACTACTATAATATTGCTCCCTATGTACAAGAATATAACTACTATAATACTGCTCCTATGTACAAGAATATAACTACTATAATACTGCCCCCTATATACAAGAATATAACTACTATAATACTGCCCCCTATATACAAGAATATAACTACTATAATACTGCTCCCTATGTACAAGAATGTAACTACTATAATACTGCCCCCTATGTACAAGAATGTAACTGCTATAATACTGCCCTCTATGTACAAGAATATAACTGCTATAATACTGCCCCCTATGTACAAGAATATAACTGCTATAATACTGCCCCCTATGTACAAGAATATAACTGCTATAATACTGCCCCCTATGTACAAGAATATAACTACTATAATACTGACCCCTATGTACAAGAATATAACTACTATAATACTGCTCCTATGTACAAGAATATCACTACTATAATACTGTTCCTATGTACAAGAATATAACTACTATAATACTGCTCCTATGTACAAGAATATAACTACTATAATACTGCTCCCTATGTACAAGAATATAACTACTATAATACTGCTCCTATGTACAAGAATATAACTGCTATAATACTGCCCCCTATGTACAAGAATGTAACTACTATAATACTGCCCCCTATGTACAAGAATGTAACTGCTATAATACTGCCCTCTATGTACAAGAATATAACTGCTATAATACTGCCCCCTATGTACAAGAATATAACTGCTATAATACTGCCCCCTATGTACAAGAATATAACTACTATAATACTGCCCCCTATGTACAAGAATATAACTACTATAATACTGACCCCTATGTACAAGAATATAACTACTATAATACTGCTCCTATGTACAAGAATATAACTACTATAATACTGCTCCGATGTACAAGAATATAACTACTATAATACTGCTCCTATGTACAAGAATATAACTACTATAATACTGCTCCCTATGTACAAGAATATAACTACTATAATACTGCTCCTATGTACAAGAATATAACTGCTATAATACTGCCCCCTATGTACAAGAATATAACTACTATAATACTGCCCCCTATGTACAAGAATATAACTACTATAATACCGCCCCCTATGTACAAGAATATAACTACTATAATACCGCCCCCTATGTACAAGAATATAACTACTATAATACTGCCTCCTATGTACAAGAATATAACTACTATAATACTGCCCCCTATGTACAAGAATATAACTGCTATAATACTGCCCCCTATGTACAAGAATATAACTACTATAATACTGCCCCCTATGTACAAGAATATAACTACTATAATACCGCCCCCTATGTACAAGAATATAACTACCCAGTGGACAGGGACCAGGAGCAAACATAAAACCCTTCTATAGCGTTCAGTGAGCCGGTGGCTCTGCTGGAGCCCCGTTGAATCGATCACCCAGCCTTGGAGGATTGGACCTTTTGATCCATAAGCTTCTCCAGAGAATTTGAGATTGCCTCCAGTGCGGCCCCCGGCTTGATGGCAGGGAACCTGGTGGTGGTGTCTGGATACTAATAAATTACCCCATGTGCTAAGAAACGTAAAATATCAAAACTTACATCCAGTCAGCAGAAGATCGAGGGCGACTCCTGTGGCGATGTCCATTCCTGTGTCGATATAAGCCTGGCAGTTTTTCAGGGATGACAGGGAGTTCTCCACGGCGGAGGTGGAGATCAGTGACGCCCCGTGGGTGGCCATATCTGGGGTCACCTATTAAATGATACAGAGTGGGTAACATAGGATCAAGAATGTTATCAGCCAACGAGAAAAGGCAAGAAATGGAAATCATACACAAGCTCCGCCCACTTGTCATCAGGACAGAGTAAGGAACGCGGATAACACAAGTACATCTGCATCTAGTGATGACAGGAAGGGCCAAATAAGGGCCGGGCTGCAAGGATTGTGCCATGTATCTATAGGAAAGCTGGTAGTCAGGGTCTGTCCTCCAATCAGTGGTGACGAGCGCTTCCGCTCTGCCCACTGTGCCCCCGCTCTGTGCCCGCTGACCGAAAGGCGCACATCCGTCCTATATGTGCCAGAATTTGAAGAGCCACTGTCTGATAAAAGGCAGATGATAAAGTCAGTGTTTCATTCCTCCCCCAAGTAATCACACCAGTGTTCTTGCCTCCCCCCCCAGTAATCACACCAGTGTTCTTGCCTCTCCCCCCCCAGTAATCACACCAGTGTTCCTGCCTCTCCCCCCCCAGTAATCACACCAGTGTTCCTGCCTCTCCCCCCCCCAGTAATCACACCACTGTTCTTGCCTCTCCCCCCAGTAATCACACCAGTGTTCTTGCTTCTCCCCCCCCAGTAATCACACCAGTGTTCTTGCCTCTCCCCTCCCAGTAATCACACCAGTGTTCTTGCCTCTCCCCTCCCAGTAATCACACCAGTGTTCTTGCCTCTCCCCTCCCAGTAATCACACCAGTGTTCTTGCCTCCCCCCCAGTAATCACACCAGTGTTCTTGCCTCTCCCCCCAGTAATCACACCAGTGTTCTTGCCTCTCCCCCCCCAGTAATCACACCAGTGTTCTTGCCTCTCCCCTCCCAGTAATCACACCAGTGTTCTTGCCTCTCCCCTCCCAGTAATCACACCAGTGTTCTTGCCTCTCCCCTCCCAGTAATCACACCAGTGTTCTTGCCTCTCCCCTCCCAGTAATCACACCAGTGTTCTTGCCTCTCCCCTCCCAGTAATCACACCAGTGTTCTTGCCTCTCCCCTCCAGTAATCACACCAGTGTTCTTGCCTCTCCCCTCCCAGTAATCACACCAGTGTTCTTGCCTCTCCCCTCCCAGTAATCACACCAGTGTTCTTGCCTCTCCCCTCCAGTAATCACACCAGTGTTCTTGCCTCTCACCTCCAGTAATCACACCAGTGTTCTTGCCTCTCACCTCCAGTAATCACACCAGTGTTCTTGCCTCCCCCCCCAGTAATCACACCAGTGTTCTTGCCTCCCCCCCCAGTAATCACACCAGTGTTCTTGCCTCCCCCCCCAGTAATCACACCAGTGTTCTTGCCTCCCCCCCCAGTAATCACACCAGTGTTCTTGCCTCCCCCCCCCAGTAATCACACCAGTGTTCTTGCCTCCCCCCCCCAGTAATCACACCAGTGTTCTTGCCTCCCCCCCCCAGTAATCACACCAGTGTTCTTGCCTCTCCCCTCCCAGTAATCACACCAGTGTTCTTGCCTCTCCCCTCCAGTAATCACACCAGTGTTCTTGCCTCTCCCCTCCCAGTAATCACACCAGTGTTCTTGCCTCTCCCCTCCAGTAATCACACCAGTGTTCTTGCCTCTCCCCTCCCAGTAATCACACCAGTGTTCTTGCCTCTCCCCTCCCAGTAATCACACCAGTGTTCTTGCATCTACCCCCACAGTAATCACACCAGTGTTCTTGCCTCTCCTCCCACAGTAATCACACCAGTGTTCTTGCCTCTCCTCCCACAGTAATCACACCAGTGTTCTTGCCTCTCCTCCCACAGTAATCACACGAGTGTTCTTGCCTCTCCTCCCACAGTAATCACACGAGTGTTCTTGCCTCTCCTCCCACAGTAATCACACCAGTGTTCTTGCCTCTCCTCCCACAGTAATCACACGAGTGTTCTTGCCTCTCCTCCCACAGTAATCACACCAGTGTTCTTGCCTCTCCCCCCCCCCCAGTAATCACACCAGTGTTTTTGCCTCCCCCCCCCCAGTAATCACACCAGTGTTCTTGCCTCTTCCCCCCCGGTAATCACACCAGTGTTCTTGCCTCTCCCCCCCCCAGTAATCACACCAGTGTTCTTGCCTCTCCCCCCCCCAGTAATCACACCAGTGTTCTTGCCTCTTCCCCCCCGGTAATCACACCAGTGTTCTTGCCTCTCCCCCCCCCAGTAATCACACCAGTGTTCTTGCCTCTTCCCCCCCAGTAATCACACCAGTGTTCTTGCCTCTCCCCCCCCCCCCAGTAATCACACCAGTGTTCTTGCCTCTCCCCCCCCAGTAATCACACCAGTGTTCTTGCCTCTCCCCCCCCAGTAATCACACCAGTGTTCTTGCCTCTCCCCCCCCAGTAATCACACCAGTGTTCTTGCCTCTCCCCCCCCAGTAATCACACCAGTGTTCTTGCCTCTCCCCCCCCAGTAATCACACCAGTGATCTTGCCTCCCCCCCCCAGTAATCACACCAGTGATCTTGCCTCCCCCCCCCAGTAATCACACCAGTGATCTTGCCTCCCCCCCCCAGTAATCACACCAGTGATCTTGCCTCCCCCCCCCAGTAATCACACCAGTGATCTTGCCTCCCCCCCCCAGTAATCACACCAGTGTTCTTGCCTCTCCCCCCCCCAGTAATCACACCAGTGTTCTTGCCTCTCCCCCCCCCCAGTAATCACACCAGTGTTCTTGCCTCTACCCCCCTCCTCAGTAATCACACCAGTCCTTCGAAACCCCCTCCCCAAGTAATCACACCAGTGCTCCCGTCCCCCACCCCCCAGTAATCACACCAGTGTTCTTGCCTCTCTCCCCCCCAGTATTCTTGCCTCCCCCGCCAGTAATCACACCAGTGTTCTTGCCTCCCCCCCCAGTAATCACACCAGTGTTCTTGCCTCCCCCCCAGTAATCACACCAGTGTTCTTGCCTCTCCCCACCCCCAGTAATCACACCAGTGTTCTTGCCTCTCCCCCCCCAGTAATCACACCAGTGTTCTTGCCTCTCCCCCCCCAGTAATCACACCAGTGTTCTTGCCTCTCCCTCCCCCCCCAGTAATCACACCAGTGTTCTTGCCTCTACCCCCCTCCTCAGTAATCACACCAGTCCTTCGAAACCCCCTCCCCAAGTAATCACACCAGTGCTCCCGTCCCCCACCCCCCAGTAATCACACCAGTGTTCTTGCCTCTCCCCCCCCAATAATCACACCAGTGTTCTTGCCTCTCCCCTCCCAGTAATCACACCAGTGTTCTTGCCTCTCTCCCCCCCAGTAATCACACCAGTGCTCCCGTCCCCCACCCCCCAGTTATCACATATTATCTGTTTCAAGGATAGCTGGATGACAACAGACAATATAACAGACTGACATAACCAGGCAAGCAGGACAGTTGGGTTAAAATCCTACACGAGCTTAGCATTAGTCAAAACCGCTGCCACTTGTGCTGAGACTTGTAGTTCTCCAATACCTGCTCGTCGCGACTACACTTCGGCCTCGCGCGCCGCTTTTCCTTTCCGTCAGGCCACGCCCCCTGTACAGGGCTGGTTGTTGCTATGGTGAGAGTGCGCGACGCGTCATGATGTCACCAGAGAGCGCCGCAGTCACCTGACAGACGGGAGGCAGGTCACGTGACGGGGGAGATGTCAACGGTTTCTTTCCTCGCCCTGGAATGAGGGGTCTGCTGTGAGAGCCGCGCACGGAGGAGAGAGGCCGGGAGCGGGGCAGGTACGGAGAGGAAACGGACACCCTGCTCCCCACTACAACCCCCAGCATGCACTGGGAGACTGAGCATGCTGGGAGATGTAGTCTGCATCAGAAGCTGAGTTACTCTTCATTATCAGTGTTACTTCTTATTTCTTGACCCTCCAAGATAGTTTAGTGCCCCAGCTGCTGCAGAACATCGTAATGCTCATCTTGAGGTGCAGTTAAAGGGGCCGTCCACCTTTCTTTTACATAAATGCCTGGAATTGTCGCTAAAAATCACTTTTACAATTGGTTTTCATTACAAATTTTACACCGTCCTCCTTCTACAGCCGCCAGACTGCACTGTGTATTGCTGGCTGCAGACTGAGCTAACTGAGGGTCCATCAGTGAGCTTGTTTTGACTTATGATGGGGAGTTTGTTACTTTTTTGTCCTTATGGCTTCAGAACACATCAAAGTTGAATGTGCTGGAAAACAAACGGCCTGGAAATACCAAACCAGTGAATTAAATCCAATTGCCAAAAAATGATTTTTAGCCCCAAATACCCACCTTAAGTATCCTCAGGTGGACAATACCTTCAAGAAAGTTTTCCGCTGACGTGTCTGTACGTCTTGTTTGTTTATCGTAACCTGACAATTAGGACGAAGTCAGACGGCCGTAGTACTCGCACTGCAATAATCTAACTGCCCCTCGGCTCTCCTGACCAGAGTGTGACACCATGTATTTCTGTGCAGCTGTCACACTCAGGTCAGGAGAGCCGAGGGGCAGTCAGATTATTGCAGTGCTCGCACGAGTGAAACGGCCGTCTAACTGCGCCCTTATTCTAAGATGAGCTGCCGCCGGCACCATTTAATTCCACCTGCGCAATAACCTCTGTCCCAGATCAGTTTTGTAGGAAGTTCTTACTCCTGTGTCAACCACTAACATGACTTGTAGCAATCTAAGAGGTTCTTCAGCAGCTGAAGTATGTTCTTACCTCTGTGACCCAGATGCTGCAGAACATGATGAAACATATTAGTGACCTCTCTTGTGTGAGGAATAACACTATTTCTCATCATTATATGACATGTATTCTGCATCCCCCCCACCCTGCTACCTCATTCTCTAATTTCCAGTTGTCTCTGAGCTAGTGGGGGGGGGGGTAGCTGCTTTGATGTTTCCCGTACACTGCACACACAGACATGAGGGATTCCTGCTCTCCTGTCTCTGTGTAGCATATTTTCCAAAGCAACAGCAGCATGGAGGACATAATACAGCAATACTGAGAACTGTATCTGTGAATCCTGCTTTGGAGTGAGATAAACACTTACTGGAAAACGTCAGAAAGATGTGTCTCAGCTTCTCATTTCCCTTCCGCCCTTATCTTCGTATACTTTCTTGTCTTTAATCTGATCCCTTAGTTAGCTGGTAGTCCCTCTATTTTTTGTCCAAGACAGATTTTGAGTTTAGGAGGCAGAATAAGAAGAAATGGCTCAGAAGTGGAGAAAAATGTTTCTTATATTTGCTTGTAGAATTGATTTATTCAAAGTTTGTTGAAAAAATGGCGACTGTCTTGTAAAGTAATAGCATATCTCTAGGATACACCCAGACGTTGTGATCTGATCCCTGGGGCCACTAACAATTATGAAGATGTAGTAGAGACTGCACACTTTTTTCTACATTTTCCCTGCACATCAGCAGAGCCCCGAACACCTTGTGCAGGAGACTTCAGCTGCTCTCGTTCACTTGATTAGGACCAGATGCAGTTCTCTGCAGAACGGTGGTGCAGCTGCCACTATTCAGGGAGAAACTTCATTTTCAGCATCAGTGAGTGTTCGACATTGATAGTGAAAAATACCCCTTTAGACATTAGTGTTAAATGTATGTTCTCATAAAGTGGTGACCTATCATTTGCCATCATTCATTGATTATTGGGTGTGTCTAACCCCCTAGGTCCCTGAGACACAGTGCTGGCCACCTGCTTGTGCAGGGAACTGGATGAAACGACTCTGCCCCCCGTCCGTGAAAACAACTAAAGGGGTGCAGATTTCCAGCGCTGCGGCTTCTTCATTCTCGGAATCCCCATCGGTTATAAAATGATGGCGGGCGGATCCTAGCTATGTCATCCTAGGCAACCCCTTTTAAAGATTGATTTTTTTTTTACCTTAAATTTTCTATCTTTCAGGACGTGAACCAACATGGTGGACTTTCTGGCTGAGAACAATCTTTGCGGTCAGGCGGTCCTGCGCATCGTCTCCCGGGGTAATGCCATCATTGCCGAATTGCTCAGACTCTCAGAGTTTGTACCCGGGGTCTTCAGGCTGAAGGATAAGGCGGACCAGCAAAAATATGGAGAGATCATATTTGATTTCAGCTATTTCAAGGTAATCATAAGGAAGATATTATTGTCTGTAATTCTGGAATTGCTTCCTGTCAGTTGATTGATCAAAGCAGTGGGAGGAGGGTCTTCTGCCAGGACCCCCCACCCTGAGAAGGAAGGGGCTGCAGTCTCCTTGTTTTTTTCTCAGATTCCATAAATCTCCCAACCTCACGCTGTGTTTTATGTTGCCATTCAGTCTTTTTCAGGAGTGACACTATAGAAATCTGAAGGGGGCGCTATTGACGCACCATTATTGTCTATTATGGGAAATCTTAGCCAGCTGTACCAGTTAATAGCCGGCAATGACAAACTTTAGGGCTTACTACTCAAAGCAACTGGGCACTTTACCCATTACATGAGGTTCGCCCTCTAAAGTAGTCACAATAGAGCCGTTCACTGCCACTTAACTCCTTAAATGCTACATCCAGAGCTGACCAAGGCATTTCAAGTGGTTAGGCAGAGGGAGATGGCTCCCTCTGTCACTTCATCAGCACTATAAGGTGTCATTTGCTGCTATGGCAGTCAGGAGCCTCAGTAGATCTTTGTCATGTATACAGGCTCATTTGGCCAAAATCATTTTTCTTCCACCTGTAATGAGCGCCCCCTGGTCCTTAGTATGGTCTTTGGAAGGAATAAGTCATGTGCCAGTTATTTGTACTGACCACACACATATTTATACATGTAAATGAGATCCCCTCTGAGGCATCGTTTTCTAAGCTAAACAGACTCAACTTTTTCAGCCTCTCATCATATGAAATGCCTTCATCCCTTGTAATAATCTAGTTGCCGCCTTTGAACTGACTCTAACTTCTGAATATCCTTCTTAAAATGTGGAGCCCAAAACTGGATTCCATATTCTAGATGTGGCCTCACCAGTGATTTATAAAGGGGTAACAATATGTTGGGGTCACAGGATTTTATTTATCTTTTTATACATCCTAAAATCTTGTTTGCTTTTGCAGCTGCTGCCTGACATTGAGTACTGCTGCTCAGCCTACTTGTAACCAGAATACCCAAGTCCTTCTCTTGTTCTGTAGTCCCGAGTATACTCCCATTTAATGTATATGCAGCAATAGGATTACTCCGTCCTAGGTGCATTACTCTACATTTATCTATATTAAACCTCATCTGCCAAGTGTTTGCCCATTCAGTCATCTTAACCAGATCGTTCTGCAATATCATAAGGTCAAAATCAGACATAGTTTGGTGTCGTCCGCAAAAACTAACACTTTACTCTCAATCTCATCTCCAAGATCATTAATAAAGAGGTTAAAAAGAATCGGTCCTAGCACAGAACCCTGCGGTCCCCACTGCTCCCGGGGACAGAACCTTGTGGTCCCCACTGCTCCCGGGGACAGATCCTTGTGGCCCCACTGGTGACTTTATCCCACTTAGAGAATGTACCATTTACACCGACTCTTTGTTTCCTGCCCCACAATCAGTTCTTTACTCATCTGCATACTGTGTCCCCCAGTCCTAGCTTCACTATAAGGCTGTTGTGTTGTACAGTATCACATGCCTTTGCAAACTGCAGCTATATCACATCATCCAGCACAGCCTACATCCAGATTTGCACTTATCTCCTCATAGAAACAGTATGTCAAGAATTCAGCGATACAAAAACAAGTGACTTTGTAAAAAAAAGTGTTTTTATTGTGCAAAAGTATAAAACCATGCATATCCATAATTCAAATGACAGATAAAATCAAATTATCATGTCTTTTTACACCACGCGGAAAAAACAAGACCCAAAAACCATACTATTGTTGTGATTGTTATTATTATTATTATTAATATATATATATATATATATATATATATATATATATATATATATATATATATATATATATATATATATATATATATATATATATATATATATATATATATATATATATATATATTTTTTTTTTTTTTTTTTTAATTAAATAAAATTAAATTTCCGCATCATGAAGAACCTGACGAGGCCCCAAGGGGTTAATGTATCTTGTCTACACAGGGCCCGGAGATGTGTGAGGGGAGGCTGGAGGCCAAACCGGAACTTCAAGATCTGGACGAGGAATTCCGAGAAAACAACATAGAAATCCTCAGCAGATTCTACTTGGCCTTTGAAAGCGTCCACAAGTACATTGTAGATGTGAACCGGTAGGTGGTGTCCTCTCGCGTCACAACGATCGCCGGGGCCCGTTCTCAAGGGCCGCGAAACCCCCGACATGTAGAGCAGAGGAAAACCTCAGAAGGGAACACCATGTACTTATAATACTGACTGGAGGAATGGAAGTCATTCATTGCTGCAGAACATTGTTATATGCACCTCAGCTGCTGCAGAACCTCGTAATACACCTCAGCTGTCGAACATCATGGTACACACCTCAGCTGCTGCAGAACCTCGTAATGCACCTCAGTTGCTGCAGAACATCGTTATACACACCTCAGCTGCTGGAGAACCTCGTAAAATACCTCAGCTGCTGCAGAACCTCATAATACACCTCAGCTGCTGCAGAACATCGTTATACACAACTCAGCTGCTGCAGAACCTCCTAATACACCTCAACTGCTGCAAACATTATCCCGGTATCTCTGACCATATTACGTATTTTAATATATCAGGTGTTTTTGTTCCCTTTCTCAGATACCTGGAAGATCTTAATGAAGGGATTTACATCCAGCAGACTCTGGAGACCGTGCTCCTGAATGAAGACGGGAAGCAGCTGCTGGTGAGTGACGGTGACATTACCCAGGAGCAGGAGCCGGCAGGACGTTATTACAGAGGTTCCTGTAGCAGACATTACGCTTTATTATCTTAGGCCTTTTCCGCTTTTTGTACTTTTGCATGACATTTTTTTTACATAAATTTTCGTTTTGTTGTTGCCCCTGAGAACTTGATCCTTTGTTGAATAGTTTTCCAAAGTGATCTGGTCTCAGTGTAAATCTCACAGGCAAACTTTTCGTCTGGTTTCACCCATATAAAACCACAGCTCTGTAAGCGTTTGGCTTTGGGTCAGAAGACCTAGGGTCATTCTGCACTTCATGGCCCGCGCTTCATGGCTCGCGCATCATGTTCCGCACTTCATGGCCCGTGCATCATGTTCCGCACTTCATGGCTCGCGCGTCATGGCCCGCGCATCATGGCCCGCACTTCATGGTCCACGCTTCATGGCCCGCGCATCATGGCCCGCACTTCATGGTCCATTCTTCATGGTCCGCACTTCATGGTCCACGCTTCATGGTCCGCACTTGCACTCTGAAACACGGATGTGTGAAAACAGTATCCGTCTGTGCCTCCTCAGCCTAAGGCCATGTTCAGATGGCAGTTTTGGAAATCTGGAAAATTGTGGTCGTGACTGTCTCCATTATGCCAGCGCTGTCTTTACATTGCATACATTATTCTGGTCTGTAGCAAAGTAGCGTATGCTGCGATTTTTTTCTTGCAGACTATTGGCCATGCTTAATGGCTATAAAGGGACTTCCTTTGAAATTCAATGGAAAGCAAATGTTTTGCATATTGTCGATGAGCTGATAAAGTGATCACCCTACGCTGTTAAACTCCTTAAATTCTACGGTTGATGTTGATTGCTGCATCTAAGGGGTTAAGCAGACGGGTTCGGAGGTAACTAGTACTCTGGCCAGTGCAGTAGGTAGTCAGCCATCTTGTCTTTCGAAAGGGCTTTATAAATTACTTCTTATCAATATGTGACATTTATTGGGTCAAAACATTGTAAACTATAAGCCCTCTTCCTGCAGTGCGAGGCTTTATACTTGTACGGGGTGATGCTGCTGGTGACCGATCAGAAGATTGAGGGAGAAGTGCGGGAGAGGATGCTGGTCTCCTACTACAGATACAGGTTCGTCTCATGGACACTTTCTATTTCTTATCCCTCCTGCTCCATGTTTATAATTCACCTTGGTACAAATTTATGTCCTACAATACAGTCTCAGTGTTCAAGGAGAAGTCATTTAGGATGAATTTAGGAGGTACCATCGGAAAGGAGCACTGCCCTGACCTCCTAATCATTGATATCCAATGTGGCATAATATGTAACAGGAGAGCCACCATTCTCATTCTAAAATTCAGGGTTCAACAGAAGATGATTTTCTACTTTAAGCCTTTGGCTGCCTGTACAAATACAAAAAAAGCTATAATCTTACCAAAATAAGTTCATATTGTTCCCATATATACTCATCGGCACTTTCCTAAATCTTATAAACAGAAATGAACTATACCCCATAAGTCTGACAATCAGAGGGCATTTCCTGGGTGAAGGATGATAACATGAAGAAAGGTCCCTGTATCCCTCTGGGATTACTGGAGGTTGTATTAGGGGAAGAGATGACCTTAAAAGGGAGTGATAACGTGGAGAAAAGTTCCTGTTTTTCCTCCTGGAGCTAGGTCAGACTCGGGGAGTGATAACAGTAGCAAGCTGTCATTGGTAAAAGGGGGTGATGATATGGAGAAAAGATCCTGTATCTTCCCCTGGAGTTAGTCGAGGCTGTACTTGGTGTGTGATGACAGAAGCAAACTGTCACTGGTAAATTGTGGGTAATAACATGGAGAAAAGTTCATGTTTTCCCTCCTTGAGTTAGTTGAGGCTGTACAGGGGTAGTGATAACGGTAACCAGCTTTTACTGCTAAAATGGGGTGTTGACTTGGAGAAAAGATTTTATATCCCTGCCTGGGGTTAGTTGAGGATGTACCGGAGGAGGGATGACTAACAAGCTGTCATTGGTAAAAGGGGGTGATGACATGGAGAAAAGATCCTGTATCAGCGCCTGGTAAAAAGTCCCCTTATATCACCAAAAAGCCCTTCTTTTTGGAGTTCACATAGCTTGACAGTCTATGAATAGCATGAGGAGATGATAGTATGAAGATAAGCTCCTGTATTTCCCCTCCCCTGAGGTTCCTGGGTCCCCTAACACTTCCGGTATTACACCCTAATTATTGAACCTATAATATTAAACAATTTATTTAAAAACTAAATAAATTAACCAATTGAAGACCAGGGCCATCTTCCCCCATTGTTGACCAGACCGATTTTTCGGATATGCGGTTTTAAGAGTTCTGTCATTTTTTTTTTTTTTTTTTGATGGGGATAAGTCTATTAACAACCATCCGGACTGGCGATGCCACTTTTTTTTCTTTTTTCCTGCTTTTTTTTATTTATTTATTTAGTCATTAATTCATCTATTTCACACACTGTGCCACCCAGGAGGTGATATAAAAAACCTTTTGGGGGCATTTCACAGTTTAAATATATGTTTTTATATCCGATTTCCCCTGTAACTGGGACTGATTCATTAGCCCCAGCTACAGGGGAGATTCAGCTTCCTGTCTGGCTTATCTGCTCTGTCCCAACACCTGGTGATCACATAATCACTGGGTCCGGAGGATGAATTGTTGTCAGTACTTCCTATACGGTATATACACACTGTTTATACGCTGATCTGGAAGGCGGTGAGAGTAGTAAACCATCTCTGCCTTCTCTGTGGGAAGTTTGGCCTTTTCTGACAGTCGGCTTCACGCTCATGCAGCTCGATCACCCAGAGATTTTAAGTCCATGGATGGTCAAGAATTAGTTAAGTCAATAAAATAAAAGTGATAATATATAATGTGTGTATTATCTCGCTATCTTGTATTTTATCTCTGTTACTCCTTGTCTTCCTTTATCTCCCCAAAGAATGTATTTTATAATTAGTTCCCAATCTTCTCCTGATTATTCAGTGCCGCCAGATCCTCAGCGGATTCCAATATGGACGATATCTGCAAACTGCTGCGCAGTACGGGGTATTCCAGCCAACCAGGGTCTAAGCGGCCTCCAAACTACCCAGAGAGTTACTTCAGCCGAGTGCCTATAAGTGACCCCTACATCAGTATGGTGATCGGCAGACTGCGATCAGATGATATTTATAACCAGGTGAGATCAATATCTATAAATATGGAGCATTTCAGCATCATAAGGCAGAACAAAAATAATCATAGAATTCTGGAAGACTTCAGCTCAAAATCCTGCTGAACAGTGAGTGCAGCTCTGGAGTATAATACAGGATGTAACTCAGGATCAGTACGGGATCAGTAATGTAATGTATGTACACAGTGACTCCACCAGCAGAATAGTGAGTGCAGCTCTGGAGTATAATACAGGATGTAACTCAGGATCAGTAATGTAATGTATGTACACAGTGACTGCACAAGCAGAATAGTGAGTGCAGCTCTGGGGTATAATACAGGATGTAACTCAGGATCAGTGCAGGATCAGTAATGAAATGTATATACACAGTGACTGCACCAGCAGAATAGTGAGTGCAGCTCTGGGGTATAATACAGGATGTAACTCAGGATCAGTACAGGATTAGTAATGTAATGTATGTACACAGTGACTCCACCAGCAGAATAGTGAGTGCAGCTCTGGAGTATAATACAGGATGTAACTCAGGATCAGTAATGTAATGTATGTACACAGTGACTGCACCAGCAGAATAGTGAGTGCAGCTCTGGAGTATAATACAGGATGTAACTCAGGATCAGTAATGTAATGTATGTACACAGTGACTGCACCAGCAGAATAGTGAGTGCAGCTCTGGAGTATAATACAGGATGTAACTCAGGATCAGTAATGTAATGTATGTACACAGTGACTCCACCAGAAGAATAGTGAGTGCAGCTCTGGAGTATACTACAAGACCTCTATTATCTGTGGACTCTAGTAGGTGATAATTGTTTCTCCATCATCTCCTAGTTTGATATTTCTTTTTAGGTGTCGGCTTACCCTTTACCAGAACACCGGAGCACCGCTCTTGCCACACAAGCTGCCATGCTGTGCGTCATCCTGTACTTCCACCCCTCTACACTACATACCCATCAGGCCAAGATGAGGGAGATAGTGGATAAATATTTCCCTGATAACTGGGTGAGTGGAAGATTTGTGAGACTTTTGCAGGAGTGATGAGATTGTATGTGGGTGATCCAGGACCGCACACAAGACAGAGGGCAAATGTCACCATCTAGATATAAAAGGGGAATGTTTCCATTCACTGACGTCAAGCGCAGATCTTACAGATTCAAATGAACTGAAATGTGAAGGATATTTTGTGTAAATTTTGAATGAGCCCTTTAGGAAGGATGCTCCTGTCTGCCAGCATAGTGAGCAGTTCGGCACTGATGCCGGGGGACCTCGCCATTCATTGTGTCTCATTTCCCTCCAGATTATCAGCATTTACATGGGGATCACAGTCAATCTGATGGAAGCTTGGGAGCCGTACAAAGCTGCGAAAACCGCTCTGAACTACACCCTGGATCTGCCCAACATCAAGGAGCAGGTAGAGCTGTGCGCGGCGCTCACAGCAGGGACTCATTTATTTTACCAGTCAGACATGGAGACAAAGTAAACCTGCACTTTCCCAAAATGAGGGTCATGGACCCCGCCAATCAAAACCTCTGAAATGTCACTATTACATGTCATCAAAAATGTAGGAAAAGTGCGTATGGGCATTAAAGGGGATCTCCAGTCTTAATATATTGATGAATTATCATTAGGATAGGTAAAAAAATATATATATGTGTGTGTGTGTGTGTGTGTGTGTATATATATATATATATATATATATATATATATGTATGTATGTATGTATATATATATATATATATATATATATATATATAATATAATATATATATAGTACAGACCAAAAGTTTGGACACACCTTCTCATTTAAAGATTTTTCTGTATTTTCAGGACTATGAAAATTGTACATTCACACTGAAGGCATCAAAACTATGAATTAACACATGTGGAATTATATACTTAACAAAAAAGTGTGAAACAACTGAAAATATGTCTTATATTCTAGGTTCTTCAAAGTAGCCACCTTTTGCTTTGATGACTGCTTTGCACACTCTTGGCATTCTCTTGATGAGCTTCAAGAGGTAGTCACCGGAAATGGTTTTCACTTCACAGGTGTGCCCTGTCAGGTTTAATAAGTGGGATTTCTTGCCTTATAAATGGGGTTGGGACCATCAGTTGTGTTGTGCAGAAGTCAGGTGGATACACAGCTGATAGTCCTACTGAATAGACTGTTAGAATTTGTATTATGGCAAGAAAAAAGCAGCTAAGTAAAGAAAAACGAGTGGCCATCATTACTTTAAGAAATGAAGGTCAGTCAGTGTGAAAAATTGGGAAAACTTTGAAAGTGTCCCCAAGTGCAGTTGCAAAAACCATCAAGCGCTACAAAGAAACTGGCTCACATGAGGACCGCCCCAGGAAAGGAAGACCAAGAGTCACCTCTGCTTCTGAGGATAAGTTTATCCGAGTCACCAGCCTCAGAAATCGCAGGTTAACATCAGCTCAGATTAGAGACCAGGTCAATGCCACACAGAGTTCTAGCAGCAGACACATCTCTACAACAACTGTTAAGAGGAGACTTTGTGCAGCAGGCCTTCATGGTAAAATAGCTGCTAGGAAACCACTGCTAAGGACAGGCATCAAGCAGAAGAGACTTGTTTGGGCTAAAGAACACAAGGAATGGACATTAGACCAGTGGAAATCTGTGCTTTGGTCTGATGAGTCCAAATTTGAGATCTTTGGTTCCAACCACCGTGTCTTTGTGCGACGCAGAAAAGGTGAACGGATGGACTCTACATGCCTGGTTCCCACCGTGAAGCATGGAGGAGGAGGTGTGATGGTGTGGGGGTGCTTTGCTGGTGTCACTGTTGGGGATTTATTCAAAATTGAAGGCATACTGAACCAGCATGGCTACCACAACATCTTGCAGCGGCATGCTATTCCATCCGGTTTGCGTTTAGTTGGACCATCATTTATTTTTCAACAGGACGATGACCCCAAACACACCTCCAGGCTCTGTAAGGTCTATTTGACCAAGAAGGAGAGTGATGGGGGGCTACGCCAGATGACCTGGTCTCCACAGTCACCAGACCTGAACCCAATCGAGATGGTTTGGGGTGAGCTGGACCGCAGAGTGAAAGCAAAAGGGCCAACAAGTGCTAAGCATCTCTGGGAACTCCTTCAAGATTCTTGGAAGACCATTTCCGGTGACTACCTCTTGAAGCTCATCAAGAGAATGCCAAGAGTGTGCAAAGCAGTCATCAAAGCAAAAGGTGGCTACTTTGAAGAACCTAGAATATAAGACATATTTTCAGTTGTTTCACACTTTTTTTTGTTAAGTATATAATTCCACATGTGTTAATTCATAGTTTTGATGCCTTCAGTGTGAATGTACAATTTTCATAGTCCTGAAAATACAGAAAAATCTTTAAATGAGAAGGTGTGTCCAAACTTTTGGTCTGTACTGTATATATACATAGACCCCTTTAAAATTTTCACTCTTTGTTTCATTGCAGCCATTTGGTAAATTCTAAAAAGTTCATATTTTTTCTCATTAAAGTACACTCTGCACCCCATCTTGACTGAAAAAAAACAGAAATGTAGAAAAACTGATATATCACATGGTCATAAGTATTCAGACCCTTTGTGGAGAGTGACATGCCAGGTCTGGCACGCTATATTTAATTTCCCAGAGGAGCAAGCAAGGTGTTCACGTCTCCTCATACTGGCATGTCACTCTTCACAAGGAGAAAACCTACCCCATAGATCCCAGTCTTATCTTCTCACTAGCCAAATCAGATGTCATACTTTACACTGATGAGGGGCCATACCCTGAAACATCATGTCTGCAAATTGAGATTCTGATTTGGCTTTTATCGTAAGTCAAATGGAAAAGGTCGATATTGACTTGTAGGATTGCTATTGTTCAAGAAGTCCTCTTCCTCTCTCAAGAAACAATTTGTATATATATATACAGTACAGACCAAAAGTTTGGACACACCTTCTCATTTAAAGATTTTTCTGTATTTTCATGACTATGAAAATTGTACATTCACACTGAAGGCATCAAAACTATGAATAAACACATGTGGAATTATATGCTTAACAAAAAAGTGTGAAACAACTGAAAATATGTCTTATATTCTAGGTTCTTCAAAGTAGCCACCTTTTGCTTTGATGACTGCTTTGCACACTCTTGGCATTCTCTTGATGAGCTTCAAGAGGTAGTCACCGGAAATGGTCTTCCAACAATCTTGAAGGAGTTCCCAGAGATGCTTAGCACTTGTTGGCCCTTTTGCCTTCACTCTGCGGTCCAGCTCACCCCAAACCATCTCGATTGGGTTTAGGTCTGGTGACTGTGGAGGCCAGGTCATCTGGCGTAGCACCCCATCACTCTCCTTCTTGGTCATATAGCCCTTACACAGCCTGGAGGTGTGTTTGGGGTCATTGTCCTGTTGAAAAATAAATGCTGGTCCAACTAAACGCAAACCGGATGGAATAGCATGCCGCTGCAAGATGCTGTGGTAGCCATGCTGGTTCAGTATGCCTTCAATTTTGGATAAATCCCCAACAGTGTCACCAGCAAAGCACCCCCACACCATCACACCTCCTCCTCCATGCTTCACGGTGGGAACCAGGCATGTAGAGTCCATCCGTTCACCTTTTCTGCGTCGCACAAAGACACGGTGGTTGGAACCAAAGATCTCAAATTTGGACTCATCAGACCAAAGCACAGATTTCCACTGGTCTAATGTCCATTCCTTGTGTTCTTTAGCCCAAACAAGTCTCTTCTGCTTGTTGCCTGTCCTTAGCAGTGGTATCCTAGCAGCTAGTTTACCATGAAGGCTTGCTGCACAGTTAACAGTTGTTGAAGAGATGTGTCTGCTGCTAGAACTCTGTGTGGCATTGACCTGGTCTCTAATCTGAGCTGCTGTTAACCTGCGATTTCTGAGGCTGGTGACTCGGATAAACTTATCCTCAGAAGCAAAGTGACTCTTGGTCTTCCTTTCCTGGGGCGGTCCTCATGTGAGCCAGTTTCTTTGTAGCGCTTGATGGTTTTTACAACTGCATTTGGGGACACTTTCAAAGTTTTCCCAATTTTTCGGACTGACTGACCTTCATGTCTTACAAGTAATGATGGCCACTCGTTTTTCTTTACTTAGCTGCTTTTTTCTTGCCATAATACAAATTCTAGCAGTCTATTCAATAGGACTATCAGCTGTGTATCCACCTGACTTCTGCACAACACAACTGATGGTCCCAACCCCATTTATAAGGCAAGAAATCCCACTTATTAAACCTGACAGGGCACACCTGTGAAGTGAAAGCCATTTCCGGTGACTACCTCTTGAAGCTCATCAAGAGAATGCCAAGAGTGTGCAAAGCAGTCCTCAAAGCAAAAGGTGGCTACTTTGAAGAACCTAGAATATAAGATATATTTTCAGTTGTTTCACACTTTTTTGTTAAGTATATAATTCCACATGTGTTAATTCATAGTTTTGATGCCTTCAGTGTCAATGTACAATTTTCATAGTCATGAAAATACAGAAAAATCTTTAAATGAGAAGTTGTGTCCAAACTTTTGGTCTGTACTGTGTGTATATATATATATATATATATATATATATATATAATATATTATATTATATATATTTTTATTTTACTTTTCTACTCATTTTCACGCTTACTTTTTTTCATTCCCCTCTGGAATCTAAACGCTTGTCCTATATACTGCAATATCTAGGTTTTGCAGTATATTGTAAAATTACTGATCTCCTACGAAGCATAGCCTTCATAGGAACAATAAGAAAGTGACTATGGGTGCTTTCACTAAGCCTCTGGGTGCAATGGCAACCCTTCGGCTGCCTGTAATTCGGACGCGGGGGTAGAGGTGGGAATTGGACCCCTGGAACAATAGCACCACACTATTGCACCATTTACATTGCGGACAGATTTTTTTGCAGTATTTAAATAATTAAACAGCAGCGATCAGAGAGAGCTCCAGTTGCTGCATTTAGAGGCAGGTGCTTGCTGTGTTAAACAGCCGGCACGTGCTCGGTATGTAGTGAATTTGGCTCCTAAGCATGCTAGCATACTATATATGAGGCGCGTCCTTTGTCAGGACAAAGGTTCTGACTGCTGTAAGAAATGGAAATTTCAGCCCGGGAAGCAGCAGGGCCCCTGCAGCAGTGCGGTAGTAGAGCTGAGAAGACTCCTTTGTTGGGAAGGTAAGAAAGGGGTATATTGTCAACTGCCAGAGGGTGAAGGAGACTGATTCAGTCTGAAGCAGCCCCATACAGAGTGTCTGGCAGATCTATTATTTTGCTGTTAGAAATAAATACCAGGCGAGACCCCCCCCATATCAACCTAATGATAGAATATGTATGTTTTCATTATATGATATCTAGTGAATATTTTAGTAACATGTCATTGATCTGTTTTTCTGCATCAGGCTTGTCGATACGCTGCTATCACGGAGCGTCTGCACCCACAAGTGCAGCAGTTCCTGAAGGAAGGATTCCTGAGAGAGGAGTTTGTGCTGGATAATATCCCCAAGCTGCTGAACTGCCTGCGAGACTGCAACGTCGCCATCCGGTGGCTGATGCTGCACACTGCAGACTCGGGTAACTGTGCATGATAACTTAGGGTGGTCCCTTTTTATTGTTTATTGGAAGTTACAATTTCTAAGGAGCTAATTAAAAATATATATATATATATATATTTATTCATAGTGTGTGTGTGTGAGTATAAAAACAAAATATATATACATATACTATGTGAACTGCTTCTGATTTACATATCTATAGAGGTTGGGGAGCTGCTGTAAAGTGCTAAGGGCTTTAAAGGGGTTGTCCATAATTTACAGATAACTGGCCAAGGAAGGAGGAGAAAAGCAGTCATTACTTACCTGCTAAACCTCCCGACGCTCCAGCACCAGCGCGACCCAGGGTGTTTGTCTTCCGTGCTGCAGCAATCATGTCATGTCGTCATATCTAGTATCTGAAGGAACTAAGTGAGAACTAAATGTTGCTTTTTTTCCCAGCTTATGACCCAAATAATAAGAGGCTCCGACAAGTAAAAGACCAAGTCCTGGCAGAGTCCAAGTACAACCCCAAGGTGCTGTTCCAGCTGCTGCTCGACACGGCCCAGTTTGAGTTTCTTCTAAAGGAGGTAAAGTTCTCCCAGTGCGATATCCTATGTGCCCCTAGGACAGACGGGTGACAGGGAGGAAGGTCCATTGTTAACCCATTCTTTAACCCCTTTACCCCCGAGGGTGGTTTGCACGTTAATGACCGGGCCAATTTTTACAATTCTGACCACTGTCACTTTATGAGGTAATTACTCTGTAACGCTTCAACGGATCCCCCTGATTCTGAGATTTTTTTTCGTGACATATTGTACTTCATGATAGTGGTAAAATTTCTTCAATATCACTTGCGTTTATTTGTGAAAAAAACGGAAATTTGGCGAAAATTTTGAAAATTTCTCAATTTTCAAACTTTGAATTTTCATGCCCTTAAATCAGAGAGATATATCACACAAAATAGTTAATAAATAACATTTCCCACATGTCTACTTTACATCAGCACAATTTTGGAACCAAAATATTTTTTTGTTAGGAAGTTATAAGGGTTAAAAGTTGACCAGCGATTTCTAATTTTTACAACAAAATTTATAAAACTATTTTTTTAGGGACCACATCACATTTGAAGTCACTTTGAGGGCTCTTTATGACAGAAAATACCCAAAAGTGACACCATTCTAAAAACTGAACTCCTTAAGGTGCTCAAAACCACATTCAAGAAGTTTATTAACCCTTCACATGCTTCACACCAATTAATTGAACGTGAAAGGAAAAAATGAATCTATAACTTTTTTTCACTAAAATTTTATTTTAGACCCCAATTTTTTTTATTTTCACAGGGGTACCAGGAGAAATTGGACCTTAAAAGTTGTTGTGCCATTTCTCCTGAGCACACCGATACCTCATATGTGGGGGAAAGCCATTGTTTGGGCGCACGGCAGGGCTCGGAAGGGAAGGAGCATTAATTGGCGTTTTCAATGCAAAACTCGCTGGAATTGACAGCGGACCCCATGTCGCGTTTGGAGAGTCCCTGATGTGCCTAAACAGTGGAAACACCACACAAGTGACCCCATTTTGGAAACTGGACCCCTTAATGAACTTATTTAGATGTGTGGTGAGCACTTTGAACCCCCAAGTGTTTTGCAAAAGTTTATGACGCAGAGCCGTAAAAAAAAATATTATTTTTTTTTCCCACAAAAACGATCTTTTCGCCACAATATTTTTATTTTCACGAGGGTACCGGGAGAAATTGGACCCGAAAAGTTGTTGTGCAATTTCTCCTGAGTATGCCGATACCTCATGTGTGGGGGAAAGCCATTGTTTGGGCGCACGGCAGGGCTCAGAAGGGAAGGAGCGCCAATTGTGGTTTTCAATGCAAAACTTGCTGGAATTGACAGCGGACCCCATGTCGCGTTTGGAGAGCCCCTGATGTGCCTAAACAGTGGAAATGCCCAGCAAGTGCCCCCTTTTTGGAAACTAGACCCACAGTGAATTTATCTAGATGTGTGGTGAGCACTTTGAACCCCCAGGTGCCTCACAGAAAACTATAATGTTGACTTGTGAAAATAAAAAAAAAACTTTTTTTCCACAAAAATGTTGAAAAAAATATTTCTTTATCGCTTCATTGGGGGACACAGGACCATGGGTGTATGCTGCTGTTGCTAGGAGGTTGACACTATGCAAAAAAAGGAAAATAGCTCCTCCTCCGCAGTATACACCCGTCTACAGGCACCAAGCTCACCAGTTTAAGCTTAGTGTCTGTAGGAGGTAGACCTGGATCTTCACAGATCCAACCCTGTTGTGTTTTATTAATCCTTGTTCTTTCTTTTTCAGATACAGCTCTTCAGGGTTAACAGGGAACACTGCGTCCCCTGTTATCTCCATTCTCAAGCGACCGAGAGAGCAGTGTGGCATTTCCCACATCGCCCACTCTCCGACCCGCTGGGCAGGACCTATCCCCTGTCACCCCAGGGGGTCTCAGGGTGATTCCCGGTGGCCAGTCCTTGCCTATTCCCCACCCCAGCCCCCTCCTTGGAGCGGCCTGGGAGGGAGACTGTGGTCAGTGCGGTGACCTTCGCCCAGATTGTGGGGTTGACACCGTCTCCTGCACTGTCCAGCACAGTCAGTGCGGGAAGGAGGAAGAGCCAGGATCCCCCCATTTCCACGGAGGACCTCCTGGGACCATCCTCAGAGGTGGAGAGGAAGAAGAGGTATCAGGACCTCAAACAAAGGTACAATCCATCGCACTCCTGCTGCCTTACAGCTGCAGCCCCCCAGGCCTAGAACACTGGATATGGACAGCTTACTTACCGCAGCGCTTCCCTGGCCACGCCCCCTCTCCTCACATCTTCATGGCGTCCCCCACAGCATGGCGTCCCCTGTATCATGGCGTTCCCCGCAATATGGCGGTCCCCTCCCCTCCCTCCTTCTTCTCTTTTTTGCGCGCCAAATCTGCCCGCGCTTCCTCCGTCTGGGGGGGGGCGTCTCGGGCAGGGTGTTCCTTTTACCAGCGGGTATACGCCCCCTTCGGCAATCGGCCAATTAGGGCCGAGGAGCATTGTGATGTTTCCGGCACGCCCACACTTCTCCCGGGGACCTATCAGCAGCTGGTTTCCTAAGCCCGCCCCCATTCTTTCCACCTATCAGAGCCTCTGCTCCCCCAAGTCACTCAGGACAGCACGCTCTGCTCCTGCCCCCCCCCCCCTCTACGCTGTTCTCTGTCCCTGGCTCTGCCTGCCAGCTTCAGCACCGCACCTCCTACAGCGGCTCCCTTCAGCTCAGCTCCGGAGTTTCCGACGGGGGATACTGGACTGTGGATATTCCTAGACTGGGTAGGCTCTACCCTGGCACCAACACACACCTTTCCTGCCCACAGGCTCCCTCCTCTGCAGTATTTCTGGTCAGGCACATATGCCCAAACCCAGGGAGTTTTCTATCTGTCCCACTCACACAGTCACATACTACGCCTGTGCTCTTTGCAGTACTAAGTGGCCCGTGGGTCTGACAACGGCTTTCATCTCGACCTGCAAGCCTCCCACCATGCTGGCTCCCCAAGATCCCCCGGCCGCCCAGGAAGAAGTAACTCTCCCTCCTCCGGAGTGGGCTGTTGCTATGTCCCAGTCTGTCTCTGACCTCACCAAGGTATCCCAATCTCTGGTTCAGGCCCTAGAACGCTTGCCCATCCTATCCACGGCCACCAGTGCTCCAAACGTTCCCACGGACGGTTCGCAGGCACCCCTGCCCCCTCTTCCCAAGGGCAGACTGAGAGCACGTTCTCAAAAACGGACTCACACAAGCTCATCCTCCAGCTCTCCAGACTCCAAATTGCTCCCTGCATCTCACACCTCTTCCCCAGAGGTCGCCCTGGGATCTGACTCGGCATCAGATTCTGACTCTGGATCCGACACGGACTAATATTCTAAGATCCAGGACATTGGTTGACAGCCTTATATCGGCCGTCAATCAGACCCAGCATGTTAAAGAGGACGAGAGCCCTTCTCAGGACTACTCCGTTTCCTTCAAGAGAATTAAGCGCCCGGCTCGCACCTTTTATAATCATACAGAATTTGACGGTGTCTTTCAGAAACAGTGGGAGCATCCAGAGAAGCGCTTCACTGGAAAGAAACAGTTAGACATGCTATACCCATTTAACCACGACCTCGTCAGTAGATGGACGGAGTCATCCGTGGATTCTCCTGTCTCTCGTCTCTCGGCTAAGACAGCACTGTCCCTTCCAGACGGTTCTTCCCTCAA
The DNA here is from genome assembly GCF_046119375.1 of Phyllobates terribilis. Classification (NCBI taxonomy): domain Eukaryota; kingdom Metazoa; phylum Chordata; class Amphibia; order Anura; family Dendrobatidae; genus Phyllobates; species Phyllobates terribilis. The sequence goes on along the minus strand of NW_027362764.1, from coordinate 750,359,831 downwards.
GGACGCTACGGATAGTCAGGTTGAGGCCTTGGCTAAGTCAGCCTTTGAGGCTGCTGGCACCTCCCTGTGTCCTTCCTTCGCCTCAACTTGGGTATCAAAGGCAGTCTCCGCATGGGCCAAACAGCTTAGGCTGGGCATCCTAACGGGGGCTTCCCCTGACGATCTGGCTGACCTAGCGGATCAGATCGCCCACGCAGGGAAATACCTGCTCACGGCGTCCCTTGACGCCGCTGCCTGTTCAGCCCGTGTCTCTAGCAATATCATTGCTATACGTAGAATTCATTGGCTGAAGGCTTGGAATGCCGACCCGGCCTCCAAAAAATCACTAACAAATCTCCCTTTTCAAGGCTCCAGGCTGTTTGGGTCTAAGTTAGACCAGATCATTTCTGATGCCACTGGGGGTAAGAGCACCTCCCTTCCCCAGCCGAGACCTAAACGCTCCTTTCCTAGGAGACGTTCCCTTCAGTTCCGGTCCTTTCATCAGTTCGTTCAACCGGGCCCCTCCTCTCAACAGGACCGTATCCCAGCACGGCGAGAGAGACTTAAGCCTACCTTTAGGCCCACTCCCAACTGGCGCCCAAAGGGTCGCTCTTCTAAGCCCTCTGGATCCCAATCACGATCCAACAGATTTTCCTCAGCATGACGGGTCACACCCACCTGGGACTTCTCCCAGGGTGGGCGGCTGTCTACTTCTGTTCTGAGACTCTTGGGTCTCAGTAATAAAAGACGCCTGGGTCAAGGAGATTGTGACCTCCGGCTACAAGATCGAATTCAACGCCATGCCAGGAACGCGATTTCTCAGGTCCCGCCCCCCGCATCCATCTCTGCTTCCTGGTTTCCTTCAGGCCATTGTCTCCCTTCTGCGCTCAGGAGTTATAGTTCCAGTCCCCCTTCAGGAAAAGTTTTCCGGTTTTTACTCCAATCTTTTTGTTGTTCCAAAAAAGGACAGCTCTCTACGTCCGATCCTAGACCTCAAACAACTAAACCGACAGGTACGCGTACGGCACTTCAGAATGGAGTCCCTCAGGTCGGTAATCGCCTCGATGGAGGCCGAGGAATATCTATGTTCAGTGGACATTCAGGATGCTTATCTTCATATCCCAATCTGCGCACCACATCAGAAGTTCCTTCGATTTGCCTTCCATAACGCACACTATCAGTTCACTTCTCTCCCCTTCAGGCTTGCCTCCGCCCCGAGGGTTTTCACGAAGGTAATGGCGACGGTCATGGCCATTCTACGAGCCAGGGGGATTGTAATTATCCCCTACCTCGACGACCTATTGATCAAGGGTCCCACATTCAGGGACTGTCTCCACAGTCTCCAGATCACCTTGAACACGCTCTCTTGGTTAGGCTGGCTGATCAACACAGACAAATCCTCCCTGGTCCCATCTCAACGCGTAACCTTCCTAGGGATGCAGTTCGACATGACCCATGCCCGGGTCCTACTCCCGAGGGAAAAGATAAACTCTCTCCGTCGGGGAATCCACCACCTTTCCGACCCAAGTCCACACTCTCTTCGCCTATGCATGAGTGTCTTAGGAAAAATGGTGGCAGCTATGGAAGCAGTGCCTTTCGCCCAGTTCCATACCCAGCCTCTTCAACTGGTCCTTCTGTCGGCATGGGACAAGAACCCGTCGTTTCTAGATCGACGCATCAGGTTACCTCTTCATGTGAGAAGGTCATTAACATGGTGGACTCGCCCCTCTTCCTTCAGACCCGAGAGGTCATTCCTACCGCTTCGCTGGCAGGTGGTCCCGACTGATGCCAGCCTCATCGGTTGGGGGGCCGTCTTCCTTCACCACACGGTGCAGGGCCGGTGGAGTCCCCACGAAGTCTCCCTACCGATCAACATCTTGGAGATAAGGCAATTTACCTGGCGTTGCGTCACTGGCAGGATATTCTTGCAGGGTTCCCGGTCCGAGTACAATCGAACAACGCCACGGCTGTGGCGTACATAAACCGTCAGGGAGGAACGCGCAGCAAGTCCGTCTTGAAAGAGGTGGCAAGAGTGCTAGTTTGGGCCGAGAACACAGTTCCGGTAATCTCAGCAGTCTACATTCCGGCGGTCGACAATTGGACGGCCGACTTCCTCAGTCGACAGAGCCTTGCCTCAGGAGAATGGTCTCTCCATCCCGAGGTGTTCCATCAGATTTGCTTACGATGGGGCACGCCGGACGTCGACCTCATGGCGTCTCGGTTAAACCACAAGGTTCCATCCTTTGTAGCCCGGTCCCGCGATCCCCTTGCGATCGCTCAAGACGCGCTAGTCATATCATGGTCTCAGTTCCAGCTGCCATATCTTTTTCCCCCTCTACCATCCCTCGAGTCGTCAAAAAGATCAAGACAGAAGGAGTACCGGTAATTCTAGTAGCCCTGGATTGGCCCAGACCAGTCTGGTACGCAGATCTAGTAAACCTGCTCGTCGACTCCCCCTGGGGACTACCAGACCGTCCGGACCTCCTCTCTCAGGGGCCTATTCTTCATCAGAGTTCTCGTTCTCTGAATTTAATGGCATGGCCGTTGAGGCCGCAGTCTTGAGGAAGGCGGGTTTTGCAGACAACGTCATCCAGACCCTAATTAGTGCCAGAAAACCCGCAACCTCGCGCATATACCACAGAACCTGGAGAGCCTTTTTTCGTCACTGTGAGAAAGATCAGCTAACTCCCATGTCCTTTTCGTTACCGGCCATTTTGGCCTTTCTTCAGTCTGGTCTGGAAGCGGGACTCTCTCTAAGCAATCTCAAGGGCCAAGTTTCGGCCTTGTCCATTCTATTCCAACATAACTTGGCTTCCCGTCCTCAGGTCAAGACGTTTCTACAAGGGGTGGCTCTCCTGGCGCCGCCTTATCGCCCCCTGGTGGAATCAAGGGACCTTAATATGGTCCTAAGCGTCCTCCAACAGCCCCCGTTTGAACCCATTCAGGACATCTCAGCCTCTCTTCTCTCCTGGAAGGTGGCTTTTCTGGTGGCTGTTACCTCTATTAGGAGGGTTGCAGAGCTCGCAGCCCTCTCATGTCGGTCACCCTTTCTGGTCTTCCATCAAGACAAGGTAGTGCTCAGGCCGGTGCCTTCCTTTTTGCTGAAAGTAGTCTCCTCTTTCCACATCAATGAGGACATTGTTTTGCCTTCCTTCTGCCTGACCCCAGTGCACCCACGGGAGAAATCCCTGCGCAAACTGGATCCGGTCAGAGCCTTACGTGTGTACCTTTCTAGAACGGCTTCCTTTCAGCGTTCGGACGCTCTGTTTGTTATCCCTGAAGGGCGTCACAGGGGCCTTCCTGCTTCCAAGTCAACCATCACCCTTTGGATACGTTCGACCATTTTGGAGGCATATCGCGTCTCGGACAAACCTCCCCATCCGGAGGTAAGGGCTCACTCCACCCAGGCGGTGGGGGCCTCTTGGGCTGTTCGCCATCAAGCTTCAGCTTCTCAGATCTGTAAAGCCGCAACGTGGTCTTCACTCCACACCTTTTCAAGGTTTTACAAAGTCCACACTTATTCCTCGGCTGATGCCAGTCTTGGACGGAAGGTTCTGCAGGCGGCGGTTGCCTGCAGTCAGTCTGTGGCTATCTTTTGTTCTCCCACCCTAGGGACTGCTTTTGGACGTCCCATGGTCCTGTGTCCCCCAATGAAGCGATAAAGAAAGAGGGATTTTTGGTACTCACCGTAAAATCTCTTTCTTGGAGCCTTCATTGGGGGACACAGCACCCTCCCTGATTTTGGCCATATGTCCAGTTGGCCCTGTTGGGCATCTAATTTAGTTTCCAGGGTTGTGCCCCGTTGGGCATTGCATAGTTAATTATTTTATGTTCCTCCTACTGCTCTAGCCACTAACTGGTGAGCTTGGTGCCTGTAGACGGGTGTATACCGCGGAGGAGGAGCTATTTTCTTTTTTTGCCTAGTGTCAACCTCCTAGCGACAACAGCATACACCCATGGTCCTGTGTCCCCCAATGAAGCGATAAAGAAAGAGATTTTACGGTGAGTACCAAAAATCCCTCTTTTCACAAGGGTAACAGGAGAAAGCGGACCTCAAAATCTGTTGTCCAATTTCTCCTGAGTACGCTGATACCCCATGTGTTGGAGAAAACTACTGTTTGGGTGCACTTCAGGGCTTGGAAGGGAAGGAGTGACGCTTTGGAATGCAGACTTTGATGGGCGTCATGTCACGTTCTCAGAGCCCCTGATGGGCCTAAACAGTGGAAATGCCCAACAAGTGCCCCCTTTTTGAAACTGATACCTGATTTGGGAAGTTTATAATGAAGCGTCATACGTCAGTTGTGTAGGACTACCTGACGAACACTACACAACTGACATATGACAACCTGATGAACACTACACAACTGATGTACGTCAGTTTTGTAGTGTTCATCAGGTTGTCATACGTCAGAAATTAATTTAGTAGTCCATGGATGTGTGGTACCTTTTGAAGCATTCTTTCATGCACAGGCCAGGTTTGTCGGGGCAGGTGTCGCATTGATAAGTGGTGTCCTTGCATATTCCCCTTTTATAACACACTCTGCACTTCTTTTGTGACTTACCTTTTTTGCTACTTGAGGGATCTCCCCTGGGAAATGCTGGCCTGGTACAATTCGAGGTCCTTCAGTTCCGGAATTACTGGGGCCCGCTCCGTCACCACTGCCAAATATCAGGGTCTTGATAACTGTCTCCTGGAAGTGAAGGTATGACGCAGAAGTCTGGCCTGCACATTGTGACAGAAGGAAAGCATTGTGCATTGCCAACTGTACAAGGTGCACTGCCAACTTCTTGTACCACACCTTGGCCTTTCTCAAAGAACTGTACGGCTGGAGGACTTAATCAGACAGATCAACTCCCCCCCTGTGCTTGTTGTACCCCACTACACAGTCTGGTTTGACGACCTGTGTAGTGGAACCTCGTACAGTGCTGAGGGTGCTGCCATCACCATGTATGGTGGTCAAGAGGAGGACATCCCTCTTGTCCTTGTATTTGACCACCAGCAGGTGGTCGCTACATAGGGCTCTGCTCTCACCCCTTCTGAGCAGCTGCCCAATTAGCGTCTTTGGGAGGCCTTTCTGATTTTTACGGACAGTACCGCAGGCTGCGGTACCTCGCGCAGAGAGGGACTTGAAGAGAGGGACACTGGTATAAAAGTTATCCACGTAGAAGTGATAACCTTTATCCAGCAGTGGGTGCACCAAGTCCCACACAATTTTCCCACTCACTCCCAGAACAGGGGGGCATTCAGGGGGTTCAGTCCGGGAGTCCTTCCCTTCATAAACTCTAAACTTGTGCTTGTAACCTGAGGTACTCTCAGAAAGTTTATATAGCTTGATTCCGTACCTGGCCCTCTTACTGGGCAGGTACTGCTGGAATCCAAGCCGTCCCTTAAAATGAACTAGGGACTCATCCAAACAGATGTCCCTTTGGGGCACGTATACTTCAGCAAACTTGTTGTTGAAGTGTTCGATGACAGGCCGAACTTTGAAAAGACTATCAAAGTTGGGGTCATCTTGTGCAAGACACCGAGCATTATCTTGGTAATGCAAGAACTTGTGGATGGCCTCGAAACGTGTTCGGGTCATGACCATTCGAACACTGGAGTGTTATACAAAACGTCAACACTCCAGTATCGCCGAACTTCTGGCTTCTTCAGGATCCCCATATGAAGGACCAGGCCCCAAAACGTCATCATTTCTACTGCATCTACAGGAGATCAGTTAGAAAATGATGAAGGGGGGTTTTGTTCCAAAAACTGATGAGCGTACAAATTAGTTTGGCCCACCATGAGGTTTACAAAATCCTCAGAGAAAAAGACTTTGAAAAAGTATATTTATGTGATGCCAGTGGTGTCAAACTTGATTCCTGATTCCGTCACAAAATCAGGAATCAGTGGCTCATAGTTTTCGGGGGGAGAGGTCCATACGGGGTCACAAGTGGGGGGCGCTGGTTCATCTTCTCTCCTGGGGCGACTGCGAGGCGGTCCAGGAGCACCTGAGGAAGAGAAAGAAGAGGAGGACGACGAGGAGTCGGAAAAATAAAGAAATGTGGGTTCCTCGCTGTCAGTGTCGGAGGCAAGAAAAGCGTATACCTCCTCCGCTGAATAGCGAGTTTAGGATGAGCGGGACATTTTTTTTTTGTTATGTACTTTATTTAGAGTGTGTGTGTCAGTGTGCTTGGTGTGAACTTTTTTTTCTGGAAAAAAAAGGAAAAAGAAACTACTGTATGTGATGCAAACAGCGAGCACGAGTCACCGATGAACTATGTCACCGATCAACGCTCAGCGGCTGCTGGATGTGTGCACCGATGTGTGGGGGAGTGAGAAGAGGGGAATTGGGGTGGATGAGGGGAGACCAGAGATGGACTTACCAAAGTCTTCTCTGTTCTTCTTTCAGCAGCAGGAACGGCGCAGAAGACCCAGGAGCAGGAGACTGGGGCCCGGAGCAGGATCCCGGGGCCCGGAGCTGGATCTGGAGAACAGAGCAGGAGACCAGGACTGGAGCTGGAGCTAGAGACTAGAACCGAGAGAATTAACAGGGACCAAAAAAATCCTGAAAAGCAGCTAGCACGGACGTTGGTCAGTGACGTAGTCACTGGTCAGCGCTCTGCTGCTGCAGGACGCACGAAAAAAAAAAAAACTGGTGGGAAGGGGTGTAAAAAGAGGGGGGAGGGGAGAGGTGGGATTGGGGTGGATGAGGGGAGAACAGAGATGGACTTACCAAAGTCTTCTCTGTTCTTCTTTCAGCAGGCTCTGGAGCAGGTCAGGAGCAGGAGACCCAGGACGCCGGAGCAGTAGATCCAGGAGACCGGAGCAGCAGCAGCGACTGGAGCAGGTGAGAAGATGGTCTTGTAGTGTCACAGAAGATTCTGTGGCACTACAAGGCCCAGCGACACACAGATCAGACGTGACCGCTCTGTCACACTGCGGTCACAGGGTGGTGACAGCCAGGTCACAGGCCGGTCACCGCTCGGTCAGATAATCTGATTGGATTGATCGATGATGACATCGATCGCTCCAATCAGAGTACCTGAATACAGGTGACAGGGCGGTCACAGGGAGGTGTCACCTCCCTGTGACCCCATGTGATGTGTGCTCTGCCCCAGCCATGTCTGATTGGTGCGGTCGATGTCACCAATCAGATGGCTGGGGCAGAGCATGCACCACAGGGAGGTGACACCTCCCTGTGACCGCCCTGTCACCTGTATTCAGGTACTCTGATTGGAGCGATCGATGTCATTATCGATCGCTCCAGTCAGCAAAGTCAGGGGGCGGCGACCGGCAGGTCACAAGCTGGTCACCACTCCATGACCGCCCTGTCACGGCGTGGTCACGCTACGATCGATGTGATTGTAGATCGCACCAATCATAGCGCTTTGGGGTCGGGGCTGGGGTCTCCTAGTAACAGCCTAGGATCGGTGCTCTTAGGAGCACCGATCCTAGGCTGCACATCACTGTTTCCGGCAATCTGATTGCCGGAAACAGTGAGAATGCTGTGATTGGCTGTTCAGAATTGAACAGCCAATCAAAGTGATCATGGGTGCGGGGGGGCTGCGACACCCCCCGGGATGCCAGCGCCATCTACCCTGAGGTAAGATGGCGCTCGAAATTTAATGCGATCACAGCGACTTTGGTCGCAAGACCGCATTAAAGACCATGACCCAATAGTACGTCATTGGTCCAATCGGCCCAGGTCACCATGACGTACAATTAGGTCAAACTTCAGAAAGGGGTTAAGCCAGAACAGAGAGAGGCTCCATCAACATTTGGAAAGGTGGTCGAGTTTGTCCTAAAACTTCCTTTCCCCCTTTCTGTTTTGCATTTCTGCTTTTTTTCCTCCCCTTTTTCAAGAACTCATAACTTTTTTTCTATTGACATCGTCGTACCAGCGCTTGTTTTTTGCAGGACAAGTTACAGTTTTGAACGATGCCGTTCTTTTTACCATATAATGTACTGAAAAATTGGAAACAAATTTCGAAGTGAGGAGGAAAACCAAAACCGTTCCACCATCGTCTTTTGGCTTTGGTTTTTACAGCATTCATTTTGCAGCATGATTGACCCAGTGGCGCGATTCTCCAGGTCAGCGTGATTATGACCATAACAAACTTGTTTTTACTATTTTACTGGCTTTAAATAAAATTCTGAACTTTGCTAACAAAAAAAAATTTGGTTTTTGTCTCCAACTTCTGAGATCCATGACTTGTTATTATTTTGCTCATGATGGAGCAAAGTCGGGCTTGTTTTTTTTTGCATGCCAAGCCGTGGTTTATAATGGCATCATTCTGGGATACATAACTTTTTATTGCATTTTTTTTTTTGGTCTTTGTAGCAATTTTGGGGCTTTTATTTATTTTTTGTTACAACGTTTACGATTTGATTTTTTTTTTTTTTATCTGATTTTTGCAAATGCAGCAATATCAAATATGCTTTTTTTTAGTTAAATTTCTTTATTTTTAACTGGGGGAAAAATCAAAGTGTTTCTGAATTTCATATTTTTTAATTTTTCTTAATATTTTCAACATTTTACTTATATATGTGTGTGTGTGTATACACACATACATAAATATATATATATATATATATATATATATATATAATATATATACACACATACATATATATATATATATATATATATATATACATATATATATACACACATACATATATTTACATGTGCACATAAATCTATGCATGTGTTTGTATTTGTGTGTGTATATGTATATATATATATTTATTATTATTATTTATTTTTATTATTGTTTATTTTTTTTTTTTTTTAAAGGGACTTAAACATGCAATTGTCCGATTGCTATTGCAGTATTGCAGTATAAGTCCCAACCTCATGGTCTACTGTGGTGACCTGGGCAGGATGGTGCAGCGGCATTTAATGGGTCAGCAGCTGTGATCGATGCTGTCTGATGTAAATGCCGGCTGTATAACACAGACATCACTTGCCCTGCATGGAGCATTCTCGTCCTGAGTCTGCTCCTTACACCCTGACTCCCTCCATGATTGATATATTCATACAGGAGAGTTAAGGGGTGAAAGGAATTGCCTGCACATCCTGCACAGTGGGTCACGTACACAAAACTCAGGACCCTACCGCTAAGAAGCAAACTGAAAAGCCACTAAGTAAAAGCAGCTGCTGGCTTCAGCTTATCCAGGTATTAAATGGTCGCTCTTCTTTTACGTCTTCATTGTACTCTTTATAATTTCAGATGTTTAAGCAAATGTTGTCAGAAAAACAGAGCAAGTGGGAGAACTATAAGAAGGAAGGCTCCGAGCGGATGACTGAACTCGCTGATGTTTTCTCTGGAGTGAAGCCGCTCACCAGAGTGGAGAAGAACGGTATGAAGGCACTGAAGTTACTGACCATATGAAGGATGGGGGGAGACCTTGCCGGACCACCATAGTCCGTCTTCAGGACCCAGCCGGCCTCATATCACTCCTGTCTTGAAACTTCCTAATATATTTTATATTCAGCTCCCATTGTTAATACCTCTGCTTGCTCTAAATGCATGAAAACATTTATTTCAGCAGCAGATGGAAGGAAGGGAGACACAGTCATTACTAGTGGGTAAGCGGAGCCCACATAGGATAGAAACACCTCAGATTAAAAAAGAGTGTTGTCCGGCCCCTCCAGCTTGGGCTCCTCCTACTCCAGCTCTCCAGTCTAAAATTTGAGGTCACAGAGGATGGTCGCTGCTGGAAGCAGCTCCTCAGAAAATTTTTTTATTTTTATCGGACAGAGACTTGGACCCCCGTGGTCTTGAGGTCTCAGGGGTCTCAGCGCTGCTGGACCCCCACCCCTCCCTTGGCGGATCTGCATTACCCTTTGAGAGAGGTCCCTGCAGAACCCTGCCGGCCCCGGGGGATGAGGGATGCTTCCCTGGCGGGGACGCAAACCGCGCATCTGGGGTCACTGCGTTCTCCGCCCTGGGGGGAAGCTTGGGCACAGCGCCACAAATCCCTGGGGGTCCCTGTGGCGCTCAGCTGGGTGAGTACTCAGCATGTTAATGTGTTTTGAGTGCTTCGGCGGCTGCTGCGGCAGCCGCTGCTACATGTATTCAGGTGGTGACTTGTGTTTTTTTGTCCGCAGGTGGATGCCTGCAGGACATGGAAGCGGGGCAGGAGCGGAGAGCGGAGGAGTCGTGCGCGCTTTTTTTTGAAGCCGGCGGGGGGCGTGGCTTCGCGCCTTCCCGGTCTTTCGCGGGCAGGAAGCGCTCTGAGCGCGCGCTTTCCCCTGCCCCTCCTCTTCCGGTTTCTCTCTCCTCACAGTGCGGCGGCCATTACTGAACGGCTTCCATCGGGCTCCTCACTCTCCTCTCCTCCCGACAGACCGAAGGAACACTGCACCGCGGCCAGCTGGGTGAGTCGCTTCTGCCTGTCAGGGCAGAAGCTTAACCCCTCACCCCCTCAGCGCAGGGCACCTTTCTGAGGCACAATAAGGTGGCAGACTGTGCTGTCCTGCAGCTATTACCTCATATAGAGGTTCCTTTTTTTTGTCTGGGGCTCGCACATCCTTTTCATTTCACAGAGGTTGTGGGGAGTCTGCGACATTAACCCCTTATTAGGCGGTTATCCCTTAATTGGGGGTCAGCTGGGGTAGCTCTCTATTTAAGAGCTTTAACCCTTCAGCTTTCTTTTAAGAAACCACACTGTCCTACTTACTGACAGGTTTAACCTGCATATACTGTGTGAGGGCATGTCAGATCAGGGTCCAGGAGGTGCGGACCGTCTCCCAGGTCCGCTACAGGATCAGTCTCGCGTGTCTGACACGCAGGAGTCCTCGACGGCGTCAAACGCAGCGGTCGGGGGTTTCGGTGATGGGGCAGTGGTCAAAATGGAGGCACCTCACTCGTTCTATTGATGGCCTGTCTGACCTTCTAGGTTATTGGGTGTCAGCTAGATCCTCTCATGGCAGGAAGCGCCACAGGCCGGTACTGCCATCCCCGCGCAGTGACTCGGAGATCTCTGTTATGGAGGGTTCCCCTTCAAGCTCAGATGGGGAGATGTCCGATTCGGATAAGGAGGATCGGCAGGGGCACTCTGCCTCTTTTTTTGGGCCGTGCAGAGGCTTTTATTGGAGCCATGAGGGAGGCGTTACAGTTTCCGGAGGAGGTAACTAGACGTCCTGGTAAGTCGGCCCGGATGTTTCAGGAGTCGCATAGGTCGCGCTTGGCATTACCATCTCTGGATGAGCTTAATGGGGCAGTGGAGAAGCTGTATCCGTGTTCCACGGAGTTGATTGATAATTGGATTCCTTCTCCTGAAGTGGATGTCCCTTTATCCCAGCTTAGCAAATCCTCATTACTGCCTGTTAAAGGGAAGGCGAGTCTGCAGGATCCGCTGGACAGAAAAACGGAGATGGCGGCGAAATCCATCTACGAGGCCGCGGGTCATGGATTCAGAGCGGTGCTAGGATCCATGTGTGCTTGTAAAGCTTCCCTAAGCTGGTTGGACCGTCTACGGACGGCGTGGCAGGATGGATCCCCGCTATCCGAGGTGGATGGGCTTTTCAAGTTGTTGGAGGATGCGGCCCGATATGGCAGTGATGCAGGTTTGGATACCGCGTCACTGCTGTCCAGGGCGCAATCCTCGGCGGTCACAGTCAGAAGAGCACTGTGGCTCAGACAGTGGACCGGGGACGCGGTTTCCAAGCAAGGTTTGCTATCTTTAGCTTACAAGGGTGGTCAGTTATTTGGATCTGACCTCACGGAGCTGATTGTCAAGGCAAAGGCAAAAGAAGCGGCCTTACCACAGCGAAGAACTGTGGCTTCTGCGTCGGGCAGGCCTAGTGCTGGTAGTAGTCGGCGGCCCTTTCGGTCCAGGGGACGGTCCGGTCAGCCCTCTTGGGGATCGGGTCGTCCCTCTTTTTCAGGAAAAAAGGCTTCTCAGAAATCCCGCACTCCCTGGAAACAGAGCTTCCGTCAAGACAAGCGGGAAGCTGACAAAAAGCCTGCTAAGGCGGACTGACGCCAGGTTTTCACTGGAGGGCTCTCGAGTGGGGGGTCGCCTGCTCCAATTCGAATCGACTTGGGCGTCCCGCGTTTCGGACGCCTGGGTGACGCGGGTTGTGTCAGCAGGCTACTTCATAGAGTTTCTTTCTCGACCCCCGGACAGGTTTTGCCGATCTCGCATTCCGTCAGAGCCCGAGCTAGTTGCCGCTCTACGGCAGGAGGTCGATTCCCTTCTGCTGAAGGGTGTGGTGGTACCGGTTCCACCGGAGGACCGGGAAAGAGGGTTTTATTCAAACCTCTTTGTGGTCCCCAAAAAGGAGGACAAATTTCGCCCCATTCTGGATCTCAAAAGATTGAATCGGCATGTCCGCACCCGGAAATTCCGCATGGAGTCGCTTCGCTCGGTTGTGGCGGCCCTGTCACAGAACGACTTTTTGGTGTCAATCGACATTCGCGACGCTTATTTGCATGTTCCCGTCGGAAGGGCCCACCAACGCTTCCTTCGTTTTGCCATAGGTCAGGACCATTTCCAGTTTGTGGCCCTACCATTCGGGTTGGCCTCGGCGCCCAGAGTTTTTACAAAAATTCTGGCACCTCTCATGGCGATCCTTCGAAGACAGGGGGTTACGGTTCTTCCCTACCTGGACGACCTTTTGATTGTGGCGTCCTCAAAGGAGGAGGCGGTGACGGCTCGCAATCTATCCCTTCAGCTCCTGGAGGACTTCGGGTGGCTGGTCAATTGGAAGAAGTCGTCTCTGGAACCGTCGCAGTCAATCCTGTTTTTGGGGATGCATTTCGACACGGTACGAGCAGTGGTGTCCCTGCCTCCAGACAAGCAAGCAAGTCTTCTTCGACATGTACAGGTTATGAAGTCTTCGACAGCAATGTCCCTTCGAAGGTGTATGCGCCTTTTGGGTTTGATGGTAGCGTCAATGGAGGCACTTCCGTTTGCCCAATTTCATTCCAGGACTCTCCAAATGCTCATTCTGAACCGTTGGGATCGATCACAGGCTTCGCTGGATCGCAGAGTCATCATCTCCCACAGGGTGCGAGAGTCTCTAGAATGGTGGTTACGTCCGGAAGCGTTATCCCTGGGGAAGTCCTTCCTCCTTCCGAGGTGGTCGGTCATAACCACCGATGCCAGCCTGTCAGGCTGGGGGGGTGTCTGGAACGATCTCTGGATTCAGGGAGTATGGTCGTCGGAAGAGTCTGTCCTGCCGATCAACATCCTGGAATTGAGGGCGATTTTCCTTTGCCTCCAACACTGGACGGTCCCTTTAAACGGTCTGCCAGTCCGAGTGCAGACAGACAACGCGACGGCGGTCGCGTATATCAACCATCAAGGTGGAACGAGGAGCTCCAGGCTCATGATGGAAGTGTCTCGGATCCTGGTATGGGCCGAGGCCAAGGTGCCAGCCATCTCTGCGATTCACATTCCGGGAGTTCAGAATATCACGGCGGACTTCCTCAGTCGCGAGAAGGTGGATCCCGGAGAATGGAGTCTTCACCCAGAAATTTTTGCACAGCTGTGCTCTCGTTGGGGAACTCCTCAAGTGGATTTGATGGCATCAAGGTTCAACACCAAGTTACCGACGTTCATGTCCAGGTACAAGGACCCGAAGGCTGTGGCGGTGGATGCTCTGGTGGCTCCGTGGGACCAATTCGAGCTAATCTATGTGTTCCCGCCGATATCCTTACTTCCTCTGGTGTTGCGTCGGATCAGACTGGAAAGAGTCCCGGCTATGTTAGTAGCCCCAGACTGGCCAAGGAGGACGTGGTTCTCGACGCTGGTGTCGCTTCTGGCTGCGCCTCCACTTCCTCTCCCTCTTCGCCCGGACCTGTTAACCCAAGGGCCCGTTCGTCATCCGGACCTGAAGTCTCTGCGTTTGACGGCGTGGCTCTTGAGACCGAAATCTTGACTCGTCAAGGTTTTTCAGCCGAAGTCATTGCCACTCTGCGAGCTGCCAGGGGTCCTGCCACTACTAGGATCTATCACAAGACTTGGGAGGCCTTCTTTTCATGGTGTTCGGGTTCTTCAAGGAACCCGAGGATTTTTTCCATTCCCAATTTGTTGGCCTTTTTGCAGTATGGCCTGGACAAGGGTTTGGCAGTTAGCACTCTGAGGGGTCAGGTTTCTGCTTTGTCCTTGCTGTTTCGGAAGGCTATCGCCTCGCGTAGGGACGTTCGTTCCTTTTTTCGCGGGGTAACCCATCAGTTTCCGCCGCGGAAGGCGCTTGTGTCCCCTTGGCGGCTCAATCTGGTCTTGGAGGCTCTTCAACATGGGCCTTTTGAGCCTATGGACTCCGTTAGCCTTTCTTTGCTTTCTTGGAAGGTTGCCTTTTTAGTGGCAGTCACCTCTTTGAGAAGGGTTTCTGAACTGGCGGCTCTTTCTTGCTCGCCTCCTTTTCTGGAGTTTCTCCCGGATCGTGTGGTGCTTCGCACACGGGGCGACTTTCTACCTAAGGTGGTGTCACAATTTCATGTTAACCAGGATATTGTGTTGCCCTCGCTCTGTCCGGAACCGAGGAATGCGAAGGAACGGGCCTTGCACTCATTGGATTTAGTGCGGGCTTTGAAGTTCTATTTGTCTATTACTCAAGGTTTTCGGAAATCGGACTCTCTGTTTGTGATTCCAGCAGGTCGTCGGCGTGGTCAACGAGCTTCCAAGGACACTATAGCTCGATGGATTCGGTCGGCCATTTTAGAGGCTTACCGACTCAAGGGCGAATCTTGTCCAATTAAGATTCGAGCTCACTCCACGAGAGCTGTGGGTTCATCGTGGGCTTTTCATCAAGGGGCCTCGGCAGCTCAACTCTGCCGGGCGGCTACCTGGCGCTCTGTCCACACTTTTACAAAGTTTTATAAGGTGGACGTCAGTGCTTCCGCTGATGCAGCCTTAGGACGTAGGGTCCTGCAGGCGGCTGTAGTTTAAGTTATCGTTAACTTGTATTTAGCGCTAGTTGCGCATTTTTCTAGGTTGTTGGGATTCTGCCTCTGTTGGTTTTTTCCCACCCTTAATTTTTGGACTGCTTTGGGACGTCCCACTAGTAATGTCTGTGTCTCCCTTCCTTCCATCTGCTGCTGAAAGACGGATTTTGGTAAGACCTTACCTGTAAAATCCTTTTCAGCGAAGGAAGGAAGGGAGACACAGCTCCCTCCCATGGCAGAAGTGTGTTGTTGTGTTTTCAGATGCAGCGTGACCCTTCTCTGATAGCGATTATCTGGGCTGAGGTCGGCGCGCTAAGGCTCTGTTCCAGCATTGCCAGCTCATCGCAGTGGTCAGGTCCAGTGAGTAGTACCTGGGACTGTGTGGTTTTTCTGTTATATGCATAACCTGTCTCTTGTTTTTTCTCTGAAGTTCTTCAGAAGGGGTTATGTTGCTCCGCTGGTGATATTTGCTCTTCCTTAGCTTGTGTACGGACTGGAGAGCTGGAGTAGGAGGAGCCCAAGCTGGAGGGGCCGGACAACACTCTTTTTTAATCTGAGGTGTTTCTATCCTATGTGGGCTCCGCCTACCCACTAGTAATGTCTGTGTCTCCCTTCCTTCCTTCGCTGAAAAGGATTTTACAGGTAAGGTCTTACCAAAATCCGTCTTCTCTGGATACCAGAGACTTTATACAAATGTAGAAAACCTCCAGTATCTGTTTCTGGTTTTCATTCACCGACCACAAGATTAGAGATGAGTAAAAGCACAAAGTTTACTAGGGAATTGCAGAATTACTGATCCGCTGGTTTAGCTGTCACCGTATGATCTTCTCTCGGTTATCCACAGAAAACCTGCAGGCCTGGTTCCGGGAAATCTCCAAACAGATCCTGTCCTTAAACTATGATGACTCCACGGCAGCGGGGAGGAAGACAGTACAGCTTATCCAAGCTTTGGAAGAGGTGAGACCTCGCTGACGTCTCTGTCCAAATATCTGGCAAATTAATGAATGCATAGTCATAATCGGGCAGTCTGATCAGCAACGGCTGGTTATCATTGCTGATCCAATTGTTTACCATATCTGTAAAAGTCAGGTGTGTTAACGAGAAAGCCTGTGGGTCCTGCTTCCCCTGTCCATGTATAGAGAGAGCCTGTGGGTCCTGCTTCCCCTGTCCATGTATAGAGAGAGCCTGTGAGTCCTGCTTCCCCTGTCCACGTATACAGAGAGCCTGTGACTCCTGCTTCCCTTGTCCACGTATACAGAGAGCCTGTGACTCCTGCTTCCCCTGTCCACGTATACAGAGAGCCTGTGAGTCCTGCTTCCCCTGTCCATGTATAGAGAGAGCCTGTGGGTCCTGCTTCCCCTGTCCATGTATAGAGAGAGCCTGTGAGTCCTGCTTCCCCTGTCCACGTATACAGAGAGCCTGTGACTCCTGCTTCCCCTGTCCACGTATACAGAGAGCCTGTGACTCCTGCTTCCCCTGTCCACGTATACAGAGAGCCTGTGACTCCTGCTTCCCCTGTCCACGTATACAGAGAGCCTGTGAGTCCTGCTTCCCCTGTCCACATATAGAGAGAGCCTGTGAGTCCTGCTTCCCCTGTCCACATAGAGAGAGCCTGTGAGTCCTGCTTCCCCTGTCCATGTATAGAGAGAGCCTGTGACTCCTGCTTCCCCTGTCCACGTATACAGAGAGCCTGTGACTCCTGCTTCCCCTGTCCACGTATACAGAGAGCCTGTGACTCCTGCTTCCCCTGTCCACATATACAGAGAGCCTGTGAGTCCTGCTTTCCCTGTCCACATATAGAGAGAGACTGTGAGTCCTGCTTCCCCTGTCCACATATAGAGAGCCTGTGAGTCCTGCTTCCCCTGTCCACATATAGAGAGAGCCTGTGAGTCCTGCTTCCCCTGTCCACATATAGAGAGAGCCTGTGACTCCTGCTTCCCCTGTCCACATATAGAGAGAGCCTGTGACTCCTGCTTCCCGTGTCCACATATAGAGAGAGCCTGTGACTCCTGCTTCCCCTGTCCACATATAGAGAGAGCCTGTGACTCCTGCTTCCCCTGTCCACATATAGAGAGAGCCTGTGAGTCCTGCTTCCCCTGTCCACATATAGAGAGAGCCTGTGAGTCCTGCTTCCCCTGTCCACATATAGAGAGAGCCTGTGAGTCCCGCTTCCCCTGTCCACATATAGAGAGAGCCTGTGAGTCCTGCTTCCCCCGTCCACATATAGAGAGAGCCTGTGAGTCCTGCTTCCCCCGTGGACGGGGGAAGCAGGACTCACAGGTTTTTCCTATAATTGGGCGGTGAAGACTCACCGGCTTTTTCTATAAGTGGACAGGTGAAGTAGGACTCACAGGCTTTCTATAACTGGACAGGTGAAGCAGGACTCACAGACATTCTGTAGAAGTGGATGAAGGAAGCAGGACTCACAGGCTTTGTTTATAAGTGGATGGTGGAAGCAGGACTCACAGACTTTATCTATAAGTGGACAGGGGACGCAGGACTCGCAGGCTTTCTCTATAAGTGGATGGTGGGAGCAGGACTCACAGGCTTTCTCTATAAGTGGACAGTGGGAGCAGGACTCACAGGCTTTCTCTATAAGTGGACTGTGTGAACAGGACTCGCAGGCTTTCTCTATAAGTGGATGGTGGGAGCAGCACTCACAGGCTTTCTCTGAGTCCTGACCGCAGTTATACTTCTCTTTACATGAAAATACAGACTTAGAAGAGAATCATCCCCATCCTCATCATCTTCCCCGGCTCTGTGACTGATAATCACTATGACTTTCTACAGGTTCAAGAGTTTCACCAGCTGGAGACGAACCTTCAGGTCTGTCAGTTTCTCGCTGACACCCGCAGGTTTCTGCACCAGATGATTCGCACAATTAACATCAAAGAAGAGGTGCTGATCACCATGCAGATCGTGGGGGACCTGTCCTTCGCCTGGCAGCTCATCGACAGGTCAGTCTCTTCTAACAGGATGGACGGACGCATTTTGCTGTGAGCGCAGTTCACATGTGGAATATTTTACTCTACTCCAGTTTTCATGTTAGATTGAAGGAATCCACATTGCAGCCCTTATGGGCAAAGTAGTAGAAAACAAGTCATGGCACCATGTACATCCAGCCCTGGTGGTGGCATTGTCTACTGTAACACTGAGGTAAAACATGACACCACAGGGCCCTAGTCCAAAATACTACAGGGCCTTCGCCTACTATGTGTCACTAATAATACTGGGGTCTTCCTCCCTTATGCCTTCGTGCACTGGTGCAACTCCTCATCCCCTATAGCTGCTGTGACATGGCTGCTTGTTGTTGCACAAGTGTAAAATATTAATGTTCTTTGCACTAGTTTCACATCAATCATGCAGGAGAGCATCAGAGCCAATCCGTCCATGGTCACCAAACTGCGAGCCACGTTCCTGAAGGTAAGAGATCCTCCCTACTCCATACTGACCCGTCGGGGGTAGGAATATTGTAGAGGGTCACAAAGCCCAATTCATACAGACATGTTTCGTGTCATTCCCATCACTGCTTCTATGGAGAACTACATTGTATTTTGCACTTTTTGTTCTTTTCAGTGATGCTGTTATCCCAGTTGAAACCCTGGGGAAACACCGTGATTTTCTGCTGCAATGTGTGAACTATAGCCTGACACTTTACATCCCTTGTCTTGCGTTACAGCTGGCATCTGCCCTGGACTTACCCTTACTGCGCATCAATCAGGCCAACAGTCCCGATCTGCTCAGCGTGTCTCAGTATTACTCTGGAGAGCTGGTGTCCTATGTCAGGAAGGTAAGAGGTCAATCCCATTCTCCAGGGCGGACTGTGCCGCCTTACAGCCATTCATTACAACGGTCCACATGTCATTCTGCACTGCTTCTGCTGCAGGGGAAAAGGATTGGAGCATTGAGCAGAGTAGATAATCATCTAATTAGTATTTGTAGAAATGGTTGACGAACAAAACTTTTTTTTTATTATTTCGCCTCTCCGTTGTGGAGATATTAGCAAAAAAGTATTGGCACAAAGTGAGTTAAAGTTTTTTTTAAGTCCAAGAGGGTGTTATCAGTTAGTTTTCAATGGGGGGCGTGCACTTCTTCTCCCTGTATGATGCTGACAAATCATAAACAGGCAGCAACAGTCACAGGAAATAAGAACACGCCCCCATCATAGCGTAGCTTTTTCAGTGTGTGAGATCTAAGGATACAGCCCTGGTCTGACCACTCTTCAAGAGGTTAGGATCCTGAGCAGAAGACCCGCTTTATAAAAATGGGGTTTCTAGCCTTTACTGGAAACTCTTCCTAGCTATGCATTGATGCCTCCCCACTCCTGTGTTACTGAGTATGTGTTCTTAAATTAAAAGTTGTTTGTTGCGTTATTTCCTCAGGTTCTTCAGATAATTCCGGAGAGCATGTTCACATCTCTAGCCAAAATTATAAAACTGCAGACCCACAATATAATAGAAGTGCCCACGCGCCTCGACAAGGATAAACTAAGGGACTACGCTCAGCTTGGGGCTCGGTACGAGGTGAGCTGCGATTCCACCATAGACTGTGGCATGTGACAGCGTCTAGTAACCTCCTGTCCTCCTTATGTAGGGTTAGTGAGGGGGGAGGACGTTTTTAGAAAATTACTTACTCGCTCTCATAACGAACAAAGGAAATTAGATTTATATCAGAAATATGAATATCGGACCCCCAGTAAAGAGTTAATGTGAAATTATTCATAGAATTTTTCATCTAAAACCCACACTTCTAATGTTCCTTCTAATACGGGGCGGCCAGTGTGACGGACATTGACGGATCTTGTACTTCTCTTCAGGTGGCAAAACTGACTCATGCCATCTCCATATTTACTGAGGGAATCCTCATGATGAAGACCACCCTGGTTGGAATAATAAAGGTACAAGGGGGTGTACGATTAACCTGTTAAAAAACGGAGCATGTTATTATGCTTTTGTTTTGTTTTGTTTGTTTTTTACAATCTTTCAAGAGCCATACATTTTTTTTATTATTATTTTTATTTTTTATTAATTTATTTTTTTGTATGGCAAGTTGTAGTATTCATTGTTAGAATTTTGGGGACCAAACAGCTTTTTGATCTTTTTTTTTCCTTTTTTTGGAGGTGACAAAAACCTGTGGTTCTGTCATTTTGATTTTTTTTCTGTTTCTGCATAAATATTTAGAGATTGTATTAAACAATTATTCATGCGGCAATACCATTTTTATTTTGTTTGTTAAAGATTTTAAATATTTACATTACTGGAAAAGGGGGTAATTTCAACTTGCATACACAGCCCTGCTACATGCTCATATAGACATACACAGCTCTGCTACATGCTCATATAGACATACACAGCTCTGCTACATGCCCATGTAGACATACACAGCTCTGCTACATGCCTATATAGACATACACAGCTCTGCTACATGCCCATATAGACATACACAGCTCTGCTACATGCTCATATAGACATACACAGCTCTGCTACATGCCCATGTAGACATACACAGCTCTGCTACATGCCCATATAGACATACACAGCTCTGCTACATGCCCATGTAGACATACACAGCTCTGCTGCATGCCCATGTAGACATACACAGCTCTGCTACATGCTCATATAGACATACACAGCTCTGCTACATGCCCATGTAGACATAGACAGCTCTGCTACATGCCCATATAGACATACACAGCTCTGCTACATGCCCATGTAGACATACACAGCTCTGCTACATGCCCATATAGACATAGACAGCTCTGCTACATGCCCATGTAGACATACACAGCTCTGCTGCATGCCCATGTAGACATACACAGCTCTGCTACATGCCCATGTAGACATACACAGCTCTGCTACATGCCCATATAGACATACACAGCTCTGCTACATGCCCATGTAGACATACACAGCTCTGCTACATGCCCATGTAGACATACACAGCTCTGCTACATGCCCATGTAGACATACACAGCTCTGCTACATGCCCATGTAGACATACACAGCTCTGCTACATGCCCATGTAGACATACATAGCTCTGCTACATGCCCATATAGACAAACATCGCTCTGCTACATGCCCATGTAGACATACACCGCTCTGCTACATGCCCATATAGACAAACATCGCTCTGCTACATGCCCATATAGACAAACATCGCTCTGCTACATGCCCATATAGACAAACATCGCTCTGCTACATGCCCATGTAGACATACACCGCTCTGCTACATGCCCATATAGACAAACATCGCTCTGCTACATGCCCATATAGACAAACATCGCTCTGCTACATGCCCATATAGACAAACATCGCTCTGCTACATGCCCATGTAGACATACACAGCTCTGCTACATGCCCATGTAGACATACACAGCTCTGCTACATGCCCATGTAGACATACATAGCTCTGCTACATGCCCATATAGACATACACAGCTCTGCTACATGCCCATATAGACAAACATCGCTCTGCTACATGCCCATGTAGACATACACAGCTCTGCTACATGCCCATGTAGACATACACCGCTCTGCTACATGCCCATATAGACAAACATCGCTCTGCTACATGCCCATATAGACAAACATCGCTCTGCTACATGCCCATATAGACATACTCAGCTCTGCTACATGCCCATATAGACATACACAGCTCTGCTACATGCCCATATAGACATACTCAGCTCTGCTACATGCCCATGTAGACATACACAGCTCTGCTACATGCCCATGTAGACATACACCGCTCTGCTACATGCCCATGTAGACATACACAGCTCTGCTACATGCCCATGTAGACATACACAGCTCTGCTACATGCCCATGTAGACATACACCGCTCTGCTACATGCCCATGTAGACATACACCGCTCTGCTACATGCCCATGTAGACATACACAGCTCTGCTACATGCCCATGTAGACATACACCGCTCTGCTACATGCCCATATAGACAAACATCGCTCTGCTACATGCCCATATAGACAAACATCGCTCTGCTACATGCCCATATAGACATACTCAGCTCTGCTACATGCCCATATAGACATACACAGCTCTGCTACATGCCCATATAGACATACACAGCTCTGCTACATGCCCATATAGACATACTCAGCTCTGCTACATGCCCATGTAGACATACACAGCTCTGCTACATGCCCATATAGACATACACAGCTCTGCTACATGCCCATATAGACATACACAGCTCTGCTACATGCCCATATAGACATACACAGCTCTGCTACATGCCCATATAGACATACACAGCTCTGCTACATGCCCATATAGACATACACAGCTCTGCTACATGCCCATATAGACATACACAGCTCTGCTACATGCCCATGTAGACATACACAGCTCTGCTACATGCCCATGTAGACATGCACAGCTCTGCTACATGCCCATATAGACATGCACAGCTCTGCTACATGCCCATATAGACATACACACACTATACATTACCTCATCCTGCAGTTCCTGATCGGGACCTGTACGGAGGTATTTTCTTATTATTACACATAACTTAATTTATGGACATCTATGATGTGATCTCTTTGCCTGTGTGGATTGGATGGGTTGTTACTAGTGATGAGTGAGTATGTTCTGTTAACCCTTTCGGCGAGCATGCTCGGGTGCTCGCTGAGTATCTTCAGTGTGCTTGGGTGTAATATTTTCGTCACTCCATGCTCATGATTTGCGAGTGTTTGACAGCTTTAATAAATGTGAGGAATGCCTAAGAAACAGGCATTCCTCGCATGTATTAAAGCTGTCAAACAGTCGCAAATCATGCACACAAAGTGACTCAAACATAGCACCCGAGCGTGCTGGAGATGCTCGGAAAACACCTGAGCATGCTCGTAAATCTTGAGTAACGAGCATGCTCGCTCATCACTAGTAGTTACGACACCTGTTGAGAATTTCATGTCAATAGCACTTTTAGAAATATATTTACTTTGAAAATTGGTGACATATTCAATACTTTATTTCACCCGCTGTGTTTATGTGAATATAAAAAAATCTATATACGTGTGTGTGTGTGTGTTATAATTATGCATTTAGTTTTTACCTTTTTTTTTATTAATCCACCTATACGATATATTGCAAAACAGTTGTATGGCAGTGTATTGTCTCCCATTCCTAACCCCTTAAGTGCCATTGTCACTGTGGAAAGGCAGCATCTCGGAGGCTGCACTGTTGCAGCAGTTACTTCCAGGCTGTGGCTATTTATCATACGCTTCACAAAATGATGTTGCGCATTGCCAAGGGGTTAAGGGGGTTTTCCACTTCTATGAAATTGATGCCCGATCATTTAGGATAGGTCATGAATATCAGATCGGTGGTGGTCCAATACTTGGCACCCACGCCGATCAGCTGATATTAGAGCCGGCACGGACCGGACTTAAGCCACGAACAGTACAGCTCTGTACCTCATAGTGGCCGCGGCTGGTACTGCAGGACCTGTAATATGTAATTGTCTCTGGTCTGAGTTGTGTAATTGCAGATTTTTGGTGATTTTAGGTGGATCCGAAGCAGCTTCTGGAAGATGGGATACGGAAAGAGCTGGTGAAGCGCGTGGCGTTAGCATTGCATAAAGGCCTCATCTTCAACCCCAGAGCAAAGGTACCTGTCCATCCGCCATTATTTACCCACACAGCTTCATGGCTTCCATTGTAAACGTAGCCTATTCTTTTTCCGGCTTGGAGGTGGATACAATTGTAACAAACCTTCAGCTGTGAGAAGTATTCAGTTTATCTGCGGCATATAACAAGACGATGATATTTCTCTTTCTCCATTTCTCCAGCCCAGCGAGCTTCTTCCAAAGTTGAAGGAAATGGCGGCCACCATGGATGGTTTCCACCGCTCCTTTGAGTATATTCAGGATTACGTCAGCATTTACGGCCTGAAGATTTGGCAGGAAGAAGTGTCTCGTATCGTGAACTATAACGTGGAGCAAGAGTGTAATAACTTCCTCCGCACCAAGGTTCAGCATTCCCTTTTATACGTGTAATGTCTAATGCAGATTTAAGTGTGTTTCAGATAGGCTGCAATGTAAAGCATGGGGGTTAATCCATCTGAATAGATTTATATGTACTTTAGTTTGTAAATTGCACTCGAAGGTGAGCCTGTGATTTTTAAAGGGATTTTTTCCCATCTTTATAGATGGATATTGTCGGATAGCTCTTGTAAAAACAAGCAATATTACAATTTACTCCTTGTAAAAATTCTCATCCGTTCTTGAGATATTAACATTTTTCTTTTGATTACAGCTCATTACCTTGGAGACCGACCACCGCTGCGAGACAGCAGAACATGCGCAGTGCTTACAAGCTCTTTTCTATTGAGCCTGTAAGCTTTTTTAAAGCTGTATAGGATCACTGGAGTGTGCGGTTGCCTCCTAATCTTGGAAAGCTTCAAAGCAGTACTTAAAAGCTGCACAGCAGTGGTGGTCGGTCTCTTAGGTAACGAACTGTAAACAAAAGGAAAGTGTTAATATCTTAAGAACTGATGACAATTTTAACAGGCAGTAAATTACAAAAGTGCTTGTTTTTTTGTGAGCTCTATCCAAAAATACCCATGTAAAAAGTTGAGAATAACCCTTTAATTGGCATTTTGCCCATTTTGGCACTCTCTGAAACTCCAGGACTTGCTATTTCTTCCA
The DNA here is from genome assembly GCF_046119375.1 of Phyllobates terribilis. NCBI lineage: Eukaryota > Metazoa > Chordata > Amphibia > Anura > Dendrobatidae > Phyllobates > Phyllobates terribilis. Next base: position 750,335,293 of record NW_027362764.1, on the reverse strand, counting down.
GATTCAAGATTGGCAGAGCATGTACCAGTCCACGCACATCCCGATTCCAAAGTTTCCTCCCGTAGACGAGTCTGTGACGTTCATCGGACGCCTGTGTCGTGAAATCTTAAGAATAACTGATCCCAAGTGAGTTGGAAGTATGGCTTCATTTGTGGGAGCACAGAAAGGATTCTATATAGGATTCCTTATAAACAAATTAATAGGATTCCCCATATGAAGAGGCTCCCACAAGGAATGATGGAGCCTGGACTAAACCTTGTGTCTAGTGCCATCACCCGTGCCTCTTCAGGATCCGTGCCAGTGTAGCAGCCGGCTGATTGTGCCCTTCTCCACCTTGGGCTCATCCCCATAGATGTGTGCGGGGTCACTGTAATGGGCTGCAGTGTTATACATCTCTCCATTGTGTTACATTAGGGGTGATTTTCTTTTCTCCCCTTTTCAGGGTAACTTGTTACATAGATCAGATGAACACTTGGTACGACGTGAGAACTCACCAGGAAGTGACCAACAACCATCTCTTCTCCGAGATCCAGGACTCCCTGGGGACTTTTGGATTAAACGGCCTCGACAGGTTACTGTGCTTCATGATTGTGAAGGAACTACAGGTAAAGACAATTTCTCTGGACACTGTTATTACGTGTTATCAGCTAGCTCACTGTATGGGCAAATGTATTGGTGCAGTCATTGAGCTCAGGTTTCTCATTCAACCCCATTTCCCCGGGTGCTTAACATCCAGGTTCTCGCCCCTGCTGTATAACGTCTGGCCCCATTACCCCCAGTGTATAACCTCCGGCTACTCGCCCTCGGTATATTACATCCGGCCCCTCGCCCGGGTGTATAACATCCAGCCATGACGTGGAGACATCGTAACTTCACAGAGTAGGTGGCCGGGTGCTGAGGAGCAGAGGGCAGAAAAGTCGCCAACACTCTGCTGACCCCATAACTGCAGAGTCCAGACCTCCTCTGGTATAACATCAGCACAAATACTGCTCTCCCGCCGGGAGCTTCATGGCTGAGCAGCTGCATGCAGCCGTACATCACCAAGCACAATGCCAAGCGTCAGATGGAGTGGTGTAAAGCCGCCACCACTGGACTCTGGAGGAGACGTGTTCTGTGCAGTGATGGATCACACTTCTCTATCTGCGTCTGATGGAGGAGTCTGGGTTTAGTGAATGTCAGGAGGATGTTACCCCCTGACTGCATTGTTTCCGCTGTACAGATGGTGGAGGATAATGCTGTGGGCTGTGATCAGGGGGCGGCCTCAGCCCCTTAGTTCTAGAGAAGGGAAATCTTAATGCTTAAGCACAAGACATTGTGGACGATTGTAGCTTCCAGCTTTGTAGGAACAGTTTGGGGAAGATCCTTATCTGTTCCCCATGACTGTGCCCAGTGCACAAGCTCCATACAGACATGGAGGGGGATGTTTGGTGGGAAGAACATGAGCGACCGCACGAGCCCCGACCTCAACTCCTTCCAACTAGACCTGAGATTGTGAACCCGGCCTCCCCCCAACAAGGGGCAAAAAGTCTCACAGACACCTCCAAAATCTTGTAGAAAGCCCTCACAGAAGAGCGGAAGCCGTTCTATCTGCAGAGGAGCCGACTCCATATTAATGTCTATTGATGTAGAATGGGAGGTCAGAGAAGCTCCTGTAGGTGGGATGTGGAGCGGGCACAAGACTTTGTTAGTGTATGTGTGTATATTTATATATATTTAGATAGAGATGACTGATCTCCTCATCCATGGACCTTTCTGGCTGCCCCATATAACCCAGACTCAGCCTCACTCCTTTCTTTCTCCAGAGCTTCCTCCGCTTATATCAGAGGGTTATTCTGAAGGACAAAACTGCACAAGAAACACTTCGAGCTCTGCAGAAAATCGTCAGCCCGATAAAGGGGATTGTCGGTGAGTGCTGAGACCTTACTGTGATCTGTCATGATGGCGTGTAATGATGAAGAGTCCCATGTTGGCGGCCACCAGGGATTGTTTGCCGAGGCTTAGAGAGTGCAGAGCTCCCGTCACACCAAGGCTCCGGTCTTGTGGGGGGCAAAACGCCCCCAGTTTTATAAATGGACACCAATATTAAAAATCCCACATCAAAGGTGGTGTCCGTAGTCAATCAGTGGGCATTGTGTACAGTGAATGTTATAAAGTGCGGGGTGTTGGGCACAGAATTTGGGGCAGCTCTCATGATCATGTCTTCTGTTTCTCTGCAGCCAATTCTGCCAAAATCTATTCTTCTGCCATAACCAAAACTCAGAAGATCTGGGCGCCTTACCTGGATGCTATAATGAAGGTGAGTGAGCATATCCGCTTGGCCGACATGTGCAATCTGTGGGCCTTTATGGAGTTGTCTAGGATTAGAACAAGGAATTTTTTCCTAGCAATAGGGCCACTTTCTTCAACGGGCTTTGTCTGGTATTGCAGGTTTTCACTATGCTAGTGAATGTAGCGTGATACCACGTCACATGTTGGGTACTGGAAAGAGCTCAGGAGCTGAACTCGCACCATACCTGGAAGATACTGGCTGTGATCACCGGCTCAAGTTCCCTATAGGGACTAAAAAATAAAGTAAAAAAAGAAATTTTAAAGTTTAAAAATTTTAATCAATCATTATAGTCCCTATTAATAATAAAGAAATAAATCAGGATATTTGGTTTCGCCATGTCCTCAACATTCCAATCTATATAATTAATTAACCCGATTGGTAAACACTGTATTGAGGAAAGAATAAAAATTGAGATGCGACAATTGCTGTTCTTCGGTCCTTGCAGGTTGGACAGATGCAGATTCTACGACAGCAAATTGCAAATGAATTAAATTACTCCTGTAAATTCGATTCCAAACATCTGGCGGCCGCCCTGGACAACGTCAACGAGTAAGAGAGGAAAGTGTGATCTCCTGATCCCAGAGATCAGTCACTCACAGTTATACAGCCGGGGGTCACAACAACGTATAGACTGGAACGACCCGCTATGAGTGGCACAGTAAACGGCGCATCTGCCGAGATAGGCGATGGATATTGGGCAGAGGAAGCCGGACTCGCAGGCTTTCTCTATAAGTGGAGGGGTGAAGCAGAACTCACAGGATTTCTGTATAAGTGGGTGAGGAAGCAGGACTCACAGGCTTTCTTTATGAGTGGATGAGGGAAGCAGGACTCGCAGGCTTTCCCTATAAGTGGACTGGGGAAGTGGGACTCACAGGCTTTCTCTAGAAGTGGACGGGGGAAGCAGGACTCACAGGCTTTCTCTATAAGTGGAGGAGGGAAGCAGGACTTGCAGGCTTTCTCTGTAAGTGGGTAAGGAAGCAGGACTCACAGGCTTTCTCTAAGTGGATGGGTGAAGCAGGACTTGCAGGCTTTCTCTGTAAGCGGGTAAGGAAGCAGGACTCGCAGGCTTTCTCTAAGTGGATGAGGGAAGCAGGACTCGCAGGCTTTCTCTAAGTGGATGAGGGAAGCAGGACTCGCAGGCTTTCTCTAAGTGGATGAGGGAAGCAGGACTCGCAGGCTTTCTCTAAGTGGATGAGGGAAGCAGGACTCGCAGGCTTTCTCTAAGTGGATGAGGGAAGCAGGACTCGCAGGCTTTCTCTAAGTGGATGAGGGAAGCAGGACTCACAGGCTTTCTTTATAAGTGGATGAGGGAAGCAGGACTCACAGGCTTTCTTTATAAGTGGATGAGGGAAGCAGGACTCACAGGCTTTCTTTATAAGTGGATGAGGGAAGCAGGACTCACAGGCTTTATTTATAAGTGGATGAGGGAAGCAGGACTCACAGGCTTTCTTTATAAGTGGATGAGGGAAGCAGGACTCTCAGGCTTTCTCTAAGTGGATGAGGGAAGCAGGACTCGCAGGCTTTCTCTAAGTGAATGGGTGAAGCAAGACTTGCAGGCTTTCTCTGTAAGCGGGTAAGGAAGCAAGACTCTCAGGCTTTCTCTAAGTGGATGAGGGAAGCAGGACTCGCAGGCTTTCTCTAAGTGGATGGGTGAAGCAGGACTTGCAGGCTTTCTCTGTAAGCGGGTAAGGAAACAGGACTCTCAGGCTTTCTGTAAGTGAGGGAAGCAGGACTCACAGGCTTTCTTTATAAGTGGATGAGGGAAGCAGGACTCACAGGCTTTCTTTATAAGTGGATGAGGGAAGCAGGACTCGCAGGCTTTCTCTAAGTGGATGAGGGAAGCAGGACTCTCAGGCTTTCTCTAAGTGGATGAGGGAAGCAGGACTCGCAGGCTTTCTCTATAAGTGGAGGGGTGAAGCAGAACTCACAGGATTTCTGTATAAGTGGGTGAGGAAGCAGGACTCACAGGCTTTCTTTATGAGTGGATGAGGGAAGCAGGACTCGCAGGCTTTCCCTATAAGTGGACTGGGGAAGTGGGACTCACAGGCTTTCTCTAGAAGTGGACGGGGGAAGCAGGACTCACAGGCTTTCTCTATAAGTGGAGGAGGGAAGCAGGACTTGCAGGCTTTCTCTGTAAGTGGGTAAGGAAGCAGGACTCACAGGCTTTCTCTAAGTGGATGAGGGAAGCAGGACTCGCAGGCTTTCTCTAAGTGGATGAGGGAAGCAGGACTCTCAGGCTTTCTCTAAATGGATGGGTGAATAAGGACTTGCAGGCTTTCTCTAAGTGAGGGAAGCAGGACTCTCAGGCTTTCTCTAAGTGGATGAGGGAAGCAGGACTCTCAGGCTTTCTCTAAGTGGATGAGGGAAGCAGGACTCAGACTTTCTCTATAAGTGGACAGAGGAAGCGAGACTCACACGCTTTCTGTTTAAGTGGGTGGGTGAAGCAGAACTCACAGGCTTTCTGTATAAGTGGGTGAGGAAGCAGGACTCGCAGGCTTTTTCTATAAGTGGACGGGGAAGCAGGACTCATAGGCTTTCTGTATAAGTGGGTGAGGAAGCAGGACTCGCAGGCTTTCTCTATAAGTCTTGGCAGCATTTAAACATTAAATCAGATTATAGGCATGTGTATATTTCCCAGCTTAGCTCATTCCCTTCAATCTTATGCAGACCTCAGGTCAGAGATATGACATTGCTTCCCACCAGTGTATATATGGGGGTCTGTATCACCCCTTATATGATTGAAGCTGGTGCACAATGGTCAGCATGGGTCTATGGTATCTTATCGATGTTCTTACCCAGCGCTGTTTCTTCTGTTGTCCAGAGCGATTCTCTCCGACATCCAGGCACATTACAAGGACCCGTCCCTGCCGTGTCCCAAGGAGGACAACACCCTCCTGTACGAGATCACTGCCTACCTAGAAGCCGCCGGGACGCACAACCCCCTGAACAAGGTGACGGCTCCTCACCCTGATTATTTCTTGTGTTCTCTCATGTCCGATCTGTAGATTGTGGACTGATTCTGCCACCGGTCGCTGACCTCAGGATGTCTCTCTTCTTCTAGATTTACATCACCACTAAGCAGTTGTCCTTCTTTCCCATCGTCAACTTCCTTTTCCTGATCACTCAGATACCCAAGTTGCAGTACAACAAAAATCTGGGTAATGTACGGTCTTCTGTAATTATTCTGACCACCAGTGTATTGCAACGTGTGAGATTGATGTGGAACTATAAGTCTCAGCATACCATGAAAGGCACCAGTGTCGGACTGGGCTGGTAAGGGCCCACCAGTAACATAGAATCTAAGGGCCCACTGTTGATGATTGGATGATTCGTTTTTCTGTAAATATTAAATCTAGTGTATTAGCATTCCTTTACCGGGGCCCACCTGGAAATTCTCCGCTCTCCCAACGGGCTAGTCCGAGCCTGAAAGGCTCACGTTATTTTAGCGTGCTGGGACTTGTAGTTTCACAGTCACTTGTAAGCCAATGGTTTTAGACCACAGATGAGCATATATTGTCTGACCACACCCATGAGTTACTGACCACTCCTCCATGGGCTGTTAACCCCACCCCCGCTTATAAAAGTATAAACCAAGAGGGAAAGCATGAGCATTTGCAAAGTGAATTTAAAGGCATAGATGCTTGAACAGCGCCACATCAGTCATCTGGTTGTTTGTGGTTTTGCAACGGAACTCTTTTTACCTTAAAGTGTACACACGCCAGGTTTATGGAGCGGGCTCAGGACATGAGCCTGCAACATACTTCGTATTACACAGCCGGCATCTGTGTGTAACAGCAGCGATCTGAGCTAAGCTCCCATCGCTGCAGTCAATCTTGGACAGCAGTTTATATAGAGCAAAAGTCGCGCCCATCAGCCTTCCTTCAACACAATTATGAGCTGCCGATGGGCTGCCATGTTGTCACTTTTATATGTTTGACAGCCACAGTGCTGCTTCATTGATTTCTCGCCATGACATCACTACGGATGCGATCTTATCATGTTGAACTACTTTTACTTAAAGGGGAACTCCGGTAATTAAATAACAAATAAATATCCGCCATGATGTATGTGACAAAGTGCCATTTGTGAAGTCAAAAGAAAAGTTTCTATAGAGAGAGGAAAACCCCTTTGGCACTGCTCAGAGACTTCTGTCACAGGAGATCTGGCACAGCATTGTAAGCATACTTGACTATAAAGAGAGAAATGGCTCCCAAAGTCTCCTCACGTGTGTCCACGTTATGCAAGCCAGAGAGGATTGTCAGATTTTCAGTAGTAGAGATCTCTGAGCCGTGCCAAAGGGGCTCGATCTTTCTATTTGCCTTTTTTTTTCTGGAAAGATCAGATTTCACCAATATGATCTTCGGTCAAGTATCTGACAAATCAGAAGGTTCCTAATATAAGAGCGGCTCACAATATTGACGTGACTGTACCTCATTGCCAGGTATGACTTGCAAGAAGCCGGCCGACGCCATCGACTGGCCGCCATTAGTACTCGGCCTTCTGACGCTGCTAAAGCAGTTCCATTCCCGATACACCGAGCAGTTCCTGGCACTTATCGGCCAGTTCATTCGCTCATCAATGGAGCAAAGCACAAGGTGAGATGACCACAGTGAAAAGCCCATCTATAGGGTCCATAGGGACAACCTCATTGTTATGTTTTGTTGGTTACAGCCAGAAGATTCCTGAGATGCCGGCGGATGTGGTCGGCGCACTCATGTTCCTTGAAGACTATGTTCACTTCACCAAGCTGCCAAGGAAGGCAAGTATCTATGGACAGTGTGGCTGTGGTACTTTCCCAGAGCAAAAACTTCACTATTTTCAGCTTTTGGGGACATTTTTGTTCTTTTATGAATGTATTTATGGCCAATAATAATTTTTGTAATTGGGTTTCATTAAAAATTTTGCACCGTTTGCCTTCTATAACCTCTTGTGTCTCACTGCCTATTGTTAGCTGCAGAATGAGTTAACTGAGAATCCGTCAGTGAGTTCATCCTGACGATCCAATGTGGGAGTTTCTAACTCTTTGCCCAAATACATCCATTTAAGTTAAAAAAATAAATAAATAAATTTGCCCCCAGATATGGACAGCTCCTTGTGTAAACACATAACGGGTGGCGAATCCAGTCACAACATCTTGAAGGGGACATTGTCTGAATGAAAGTTTCTTTTGGGCCCAATTTATTATTTGCATTTTTTTTTTTTAAAGTAATTTTTTTTGTTTTGTTTTTTTTGCCACATTCTATATAATAGCGCATGTGATTAATGAATTTTGCAAAAAAAAAAATCTAAAAAAGAGTTTTATTGCTTTTCAATCAAATCATTAATTTTTGTCTTTTACTTTTTGTTTTGCATACTGTGGCCCCGATTCATCATTTCTTTTTCTTTTTTTTTTTCTGGAGTAATTTGCTCCTTTTTTATTGAATTTTTAAGTTATATGTATTTTTTTTATAGTTTTTATTTTATTTTCCATCAACAATTTTGCTTCTGTAGAAGTTTTATAAAGATTCATGAATAGTGACTTTTGCCAAATGTCACTTTTTTTTTTTTTTGCCGCATCTCATTCCAGTCCTTGCCTGGAGTAAGTTTTCCGGAGCAGTTTTTCAATTTGACACGTTTTTAGACAAAACGTGCGGCTTTTTAAAGGCTTTGCGACTTTTGGTGCTGAAAAATCGTAAAGAACGGTTATAGACAAAATGAAAAAATCAAGAAATTGAAAATGATGGGGAGGGAGGGGGAGGTTGGATCATAGATGACTAGTCTGAGGTCGGACCCTGGTGGCTTCTCTCCGCCTCGCTCCCGTAGATTGACAGGTCTGTGCTTATATGGACACATTAAGAGAGACTTGTCCGTCATGGGGATCACGGCCAGGAGAAGATGTCGGGGACCTGCCTCTGACTAGTGATCGCCATATCTTTGCTCTTCTCGCAGGTGGTGGACGCTCATGTGCCTAACTTCATCTTTGATGAGTTCAGAACAATCCTCTGAAGATGAGATGACCGTGAAGCTCACCATACAGCGCCATACCGCCGACCGGGCCTGCGACCAGCTTGGATAACCTTACTGGTCATAATGACTAGTCTCCCAGTTGGTCTCCTGAATACCCCTCGTTGACCCATCATCCCCTCCGCAGAGGAACATTTCCAATTTCAATAGCACTTATGCACATGGATAGTCTTCTCTAAATGACTTTTAGGCAATAAACAGATTTCATAATGAAATGAGTCTTGATTGTTTCCAAGTATTTCTGTCAACGCAGGTGAAAGCCAGAAGGGTTTAATAAGGGCAGAACTTCTAACAGTTGAACCTTTTTAAAGTTTTTTCTGAAACAGAGCTCCAATTTCCCTGCAAAGGGACAGCTGGCAGGTTATGGTTCACAGCTGCCGGCAGCCGCCACTAGAGGGAGATGAGTGCAGACAGTGTTATCATTGAGGCCGATGTACACACAGTATGCAGTAGGCTCTTTGTCTCTTTGCAGTGGATTTGTAGCCATGCATTAGAACAGATCAGGGGGTTAAGACCATTTTAAAAAATACTTGAACCCCTTGTTTTTGCTTTTGCACTTTCTTTTTTACTCCCTTTTCTTCGAACCCCTTTTCTTTTACAATCCCAATTCCAAAAAAAAGTTGGGCTGCTGTGTAAAATGTTGGGAAAACTAGAATGCAATGATTTGCAAATCTATAACCATGTTTTATTCATAACTGAACAGATGAGAAGTTGAACGTCGGACATTTTTCCATTTCAATTGAATTAACTCGTTTAGCAATTGATGGCAGCAGCACATGCCTGGGCCGTGTCCACCATTGTGCCCGGGCCGTGTCCACTATTGTGCCCGGGCCGTGTCCACCATTGTGTAGCCTCCCTTCTTCTTTCCACAACAGTCTGTAAACGTCGAGGAAGTGAGGAGACGATTGTTGGAGTTTTGGTAGAGGAACGTGTCCCATTTTTGTCTGCTTCTCGCTGCTCCACAGTTCAGGGTCTTTTCCAGATTTTTCGTTTCATAATGCGCCCAATGTTTTCTATTGGTGGAAGGTCCGGACTGCAGGCGGCCGGTTCATCACCCGAACTCTTCTCCTGCAGAGCTGCGCTACTGTGATGGGTGCTTTATGTGGTTTACCATTGTCTGCTGAAATAGACATTGTCGGGATGGAGCAGATGTTATTCTAACCCCTCTATATAAGGCTCAGCACTGATGTGTGATTTGCCCCTGCCATAGGCACTAATGCAGCCCCAACCATCAGAAATGCAGAACTGTGCGCTGATAACAAGCTGAATGGTTCTTCTCGATAATAAGCTGGATGGTCCCTCTCTTTGATAAGAAGCTGGATGGTCCCTCTCCTCCTGAGTCCGCAGAACACTGTGTCCTTCTTTTCCATAAAGAATTTCACATTTTGATTCATCCGACCATAGAACAGTTTTTCTTTTTGCCTCCGTCCATTATAAATGAGCTTAGGCGCAGAAAAGACGGCAGCGTTTCTGGATTGTTGTGATATGCGGCTTCTTTACATGATGGAGCTTTCACTTACATTTGTGGATCGCACAGTTAACTGGGATTACAATGATTTTTGAAAGTATTCCTGAGCCCATGCCAGTGATTTGCCTGTTTTTAATTCAGCGGCGCCTGAGGGTCCGTAGATCACTTGCATCCGATATTCACTGTCAACCTTGTCCCTTGTGCTTATGGATTTCTCCAGAGTCTCTGAATCTTTTTTTGTACATTTACTGTAGATGGTGGGATATTCAAAGTCTTTTGCGTTGAGGAACTTTTTTCTGAAATTGTTCTGTCATTTTTAGACTTAGTTGATCACAGATCGGTGACTTCCGACCATCTTTGCTTCTGAGAGACTCTGCCTCTCTAACCTGCTCTTCTTACACAGTCATGTTATTTAGTTTGAAAACTGACCTTCATTACATTTTTCATTACTGCCACTTCTTCAGTCTTTTGTTAATACTGTGTCAACTTTTTTGAGATGTGTTTTTTCTATCAGTTTCTAAATGTCTATCCTTTACCTTTTGATCTGAGTCCTACTTTCTGTTGTGAATAAAATATGACAATTTCCAAATCATTGCGTTCTTATTTTCCTTACGTTTTACACAGCGTCCCAACTTTTTTACGAATAAGGTTGTATTTTTTTTTTGTGTTTTTTTTTTTTGCAGTACAAGTTGTAGGTTTGAATGGCATCGCTCAGCTTTCTTTATAATGTACTGAAAGATGGGAGATAAAAAGGTGAGAAAAAAAAATAGATTCCACCATTGTTTTTTAGTTTAGATATTACTGCATTCAATTACTTGGCCACATGATTCTCCAGGTCAGTGCGATTATGGCAACACCTTTGTATATATACAGGTGCTTCTCACTAAATAAGAATATCATCAAAAAGTTAATTTATTTCCGTTCTTCAATGCAAAAAGTGAAACTCCTATATTGTATAGAGTCATTACACACAGAGGGATCTATTATATAGAGTCATTACACACAGAGTGATCTATTATATAGAGTCATTACACACAGAGTGATCTATTATATAGAGTCATTACACACAGAGGGATCTATTATATAGAGTCATTACACACAAAGGGATCTATTATATAGAGTCATTACACACAGTGATCTATTATATAGAGTCATTACACACAGGGATCTATTATATGGAGTCATTACACACAGAGGGATCTATTATATAGAGTCATTACACACAGAGGGATCTATTATATAGAGTCATTACACACAGAGTGATCTATTATATAGAGTCATTACACACAGAGAGATCTATTATATAGAGTCATTACACACAGAGGGATCTATTATATAGAGTCATTACACACAGGGATCTATTTCACGTGTTTATTTGTGTTAATGTTGATGATTATGGCTTACAGCCAATGAAAACACAAAAGTCATTATCTCAGTAAATTAGAATACTTTATAACAACAGCTTGAAAAATGATTTTAAAATCCGAAATGTCCTACTGAAATGTCTGTTCAGTAAATGCCCTCAATACTTGGTCGGGCTCCTTTTGCATCAATTACTGCATCAATGTGGCAATGTGGCATGGAGGCGATCAGTCTGTGGCGCTGCTGAGGTGTTATGGAAGCCCAGGTGGCTTTGATGGCAGCCTTCAGCTCGTCTGCATTGTTGGGTCTGGGGTGTCTCATCTTCCTCTTGACAATACCCCATAGATTCTCTATAATAGATTCTGTATGGGGTTAAGGTCAGGCGAGTTTGCTGCCAATCAAGCACAGTGATACTGTTGTGTGTAAACCAGGTATTGGTACTTTTGGCCGTGTGGACAGGGGCCAAGTCCTGCTGGAGAATGACATTTCCATCTCCAAAAAGCTTGTTGGCAGAGGGAAGCGTGAAGTGCTCTAAAATGTCCTTGTAGACGGCTGCGCTGACTTTGGTCTTGATAAAACACAGTGGACCTACACCAGCAGATGACATGGCTCCCCAAACCATCACTGATTGTGGAGACTTCACACTAGACCTCCAGCAGCTTGGATTGTGGCCTCTCCACTCTTCCTCCAGACTCTGGGACCTTGATTTCCAAATGAAATGCAAAAGTTACTTTCATCTGAAAACAACACCTTGGACCACTGAGAAACAGTCCAGGTCTTCTTCTCCTTGGCCCAGGTAAGACGCTTCTGGCGTTGTCTATTGGTCATGAGTGGCGTGACACAAGGAATGCGACACTTGTAGCCCATGTCCTGGATATGTCTGTGTGTGGTGGCTCTTGAAGCAATGACTCCAGCAGCAGTCCACTCCTTGTTAATCTCCCTCAAATTTTTGAACGACCTTTTCTTAACAATCCTTTCAAGGCTGCGGTTATCCCGGTTGCTTGTGCACCTTTTTCTACCACACTTTTTCCTTCCACTCAACTTTCCATTAATATGCTTGGATACAGCACTCTGTGAACAGCCAGTTTCTTTAGCAATGACCTTTTGTGGCTTACCCTCCTTGTGGAGTGTGTCAATGACTGCCTTCTGGACATCTGTCAAGTCAGCAGTCTTCCCGATGATTGTGGAGCCTACTGAAACAGACTAAGGGACCTTATTAAACGCATCGGAAGCCTTTGCAGGTGTTTTTTGTTAATTATTTTAATTTACTGAGATAATGACTTTTGTGTTTTCATTGGCTGTAAGCCATAATCATCAACATTAACAGAAATAAACACTTGAAATAGATCCCTCTGTGTGTAATGACTCTATATAATATATGAGGTTCACTTTTTGTATTGAAGAACTGAAATTAACTTTTTTGATGATATTCTAATTTAGTGAGTAGCACTTGTATATATTTTTTATAATTATTTTAGTGGCTTAAAAAAAATTATGAAGTTTGTAAATAGAAAAAACTTTGGTTTGTGTTGCCTTTTCCCAAAGCCTATAACTTTTTTATTTTTCCGTTAATAAAGCTGTATGAAATTTGTTTTTTTGTTTTTTTGCATGCCAAGCTGTAAATTTTATCAGCACCGTGTTGGATACATACAATGTTTTGATCGAGGGGGAAGAAGCGAACAATTCTGGCATTTTGATTTTTTTATTTCCTTTTTTATGACGTTAAATAATTTTACATTTTGATGGATTGGACTTTTAGAGACACGACCATACCAAATATGCTTATTTTTTTATTTTTGTATTGGCAAAATTAGAGCGATGTAAAGTTTTATTATTTTTTAAAACAATTTTCAATTTATTTTTTTTTAGTGCTCTTTCAGCGGACCGCTGAATGCCTTCGCAACCCATCTCCATCCAACAATTGTGTCTTGGGAGGACCCACCTTGGGAGGACCCACCTTGGGAGGACCCATTGGTGCTCAAACGGTTGCACCACCAGGATTGTACCACTTAAATGCCACAGTCACGAGATTAATAGCGGCATTTAGGTGGTTATACAGCAAAGACCAGAACTAGAGGCAGGTGCCGGCTCTGTAATACAGAGCTCAGCTTGAGGTGGTGAGCTCACATCAAGATTGAAATATACAGTGGCATGTAAAAGTTTGGGCACCCCTAATCAGAATTACTGTTATTGTGAACAGTTAAGCAAGTTGAGGATGAAATGATCTCTAAAAGGCCTAAAGTTAAAGATGACACATTTCCTTTGTATTTAGGCAAAAATATATGTATATTTTTACCTTTTTAAATTTAAAAAATTACAAAAGGGAAAATATGCTGACGCAAAAGTTTGGGCACCCTGCATGGTTAGTACCTAGTAGCGCCCCCTTTTGAAAGTATCACAGCTTGAAAACGCTTTTTGTAGCCAGACAAGAGTCTTTCAACTCTTGTGTGAGGGATTTTCATTCATTCTTCCTTGGACAATTCTTCTAGTTCTGTGAGATTGCTGGGGCGTCTTGCATCCACTATTTTGAGGTCTAACCACAGATTTTCAATGATGTTCAGATCAGGGGACTGTGAGGGGCATTGTAAAACCTTCAGCTTGTTCCTTTTGAGGTCGTCTGTTGTGGATTTTGATGTGTTTAGTAGAAGCCATCCTCTTTTTAACTTTAGCTTTTTTACAGATGGTGTAATGTTTGCATCAAGAATTTGTTGAAATTTCATTGAATCCTTTCTTCCTTCTACCCGTGAAATGTTCCCCGTGCCATTGGCTACAACACAACCCCAAAGCAAAATTGATCCACCCACATATGTAATGGTTGGCGAGATGTTGTTTCCCTTGAAATTCTGTGCCCTTTTTTTCTCCAAACATACCTGTGATCATTGGGGCAAAGAGTTCTATTTTAACTTTATTAGGCCACAGGACTTATTTCCAAAATGCATCAGGCTTGTTTAAATATTCTTTTGCATACTTCTGATGCTGAATTTTATGGTGAGAACGCAGAAGTTTTCTTTTGATGACTCTTCCATGTAGGCCATATTTGTGCAGGTGTCTATGAACAGTAGAACAATCTGCCACCACCCCACAGTCTGCTAAATCTTTATGAAGGGCTTTTGTAGTCAAGCAGGGATTTTGATTTGCCTCTCAAGCAATCCTACGAGCAGCTCTCACTGAAATTTTGCTTGGTCTTCCAGACCTTATCTTAACCTCCGCTGTTCCTGGTAACTGCCATTTCTTAATTACGTTTCGAACTGAGGAAAGGGCAGCTTGAAAACACTTTGCTATCTTCTTATAGCCTTCTCCTGCTTTGTGGGCCTCCACCATTTTCATTTTCAGAGTGCTAGGCAGCTGCTTAGAAGAACCGATGACTGCTGTTATTTGACATGAGGATAGAGGAGGCTGGCCTTTTTTTTTTTTTTTTTAAATCTTGTTTTTATTGAATATAAAGTTTTCATACGTTAATAAATGCGAAAGTGACTTGAAATATAAATGACAAGGTTGTTATAAGATGGTAAATAGCAGAATGTACATTCCAAGCATAGTTACATCAAGTCAAAAAAACAAACCAAGAAATAGGAGGGTGGGAGGGAAGAAAAGAGAATGCCCAAAACAGGTACTTTCCATACATATAGATCACCCAACAGGGGTGTATAACCTTATACTCTCTTTGAAAGTTGTGCGGGACCCATCGATACTAAGATAGACCCCTGACACCTAGATGTGTCTCCACACTGCGGCTCTATCAAACACACTTCTACACAGGCGATTCCCCCAATAGTAGTTGCTCTTGACACCACACTTTAGGTTGGAAGCAAATTCTAATATCATCTTGGGTGCGTTGTGGAATCAAAGCCATGAAACTTTCCCAAGTTTCAAAGAAGAACTGTACTTTTTCCTCCCTGTGTAAGCAGGCCTGAGCCCAATCCATTTGAAGCAGGAACGACAATTTTGTCTAAAAAGATCCTAAAAGGAGAAGCTTGGTCGTGGATCCACATCTGTAAGATGGCCTTAACACCGGCTGCCGCCACCACCATGTGTAGCAGCTTACGGGCCCCCGGAGAGCATGTGTATTTATCTGGCTCTAGGTATCCAAAGATGGCCAAAAGAGGCTCATCAGGAGCAAAGTTTGTTAGGTGTGTGGTGGTAAATTGTTGTATTCTGGTCCAGAAGGGCTGAATGATCGGGCATGTCCACAGGCAATGGAATAGATTAGCCTCAGGGGAGTGGCATTTAAAGCACTCGTGGTTGTGTACAGCCCCCATTCTATGACTCTTCTGGGGGGTTAAATAAGATCTATGACATATTTTCAATCTCTTTTTCAAGGGATTGAGCTGACGGGAGAAATTTGTGGGCTTGGTCCAGGGCTTTCAAAATTGTGCTGTATAAGGCGGGATCATCGATCTGCCATTTTGTTAGTGAAAGTTGCGATTTCTCATAGTCTAGGGCGATATGGATGAATTTTATAATTAGAGGTTATTTGACCAGATGAGGTGATTTAGTTTAGTGAACCATCTAAGCAGGTATGGATCCCACTCTCGCTCAGGAAAATGAGTTATTATCTTTGTCACATAACTCTTAGCCTGTAGGTATTGGAACGGGGGGAATGTAATGGTAGGGTATTTAGATTGTACTTCCTCTATTAAATACATACGGCGCTCCTCATAGTGAATCAGATGTTTAATGGATGTTATACCCTGAGAGTGCCGCTGATAAAAGACATGATGGGCATGCCCATGCTGGAAATGGGGGTTACCAACGAGTGGGAGCAGAGATATTTGAGGGGGGAGCTGAAATTGTCAACGTATTTTCTGCCATGCTTTCCATGTAGACGCCAGAAGAGGGGTTCGCCTTCACCTCAGCCGGCAATTCAATATAAGGGAGGTGTAGGAGGACAGGAAGAGCCAGTCCTGGTGTGAGACAGCACTCCAGGCCATACTGGGCGTAGAAGGAGGTCCCCCCCAGCCAGTCCACCACCACCCGGAATAAGGATGCTAAATTATAGTGTCTAATATCAGGGAAGGTTATCCCCCCATTTCTCTTCATCTGTTGGAGCAGTTTATATGCAATACGGGGCTTCTTTCCTTGCCAGATAAATTAGCAGTATAAGTAGTTAATCCGTTTCTCAAGTAAATTGGTAGAGTGTGAAAAAGATAGAGAAGACGTGGGAATTCTGTAATTTTAATTAAGTTGGCTCTACCTAGATAGGATAGGTTCAAATCTTTCCATTTAGCTAAAGTGGATTCTAGGTTGTTGAGATATAGATTGATGTTAGTTTTACACAATTTAGCTGGACGTCTCGTCACTTGCACTCCCAGGTATTTTAGTGAGCTAGTAGTCCATTGACAGGGGAACCCCGATGTCCACAACGGTTTGGAGGAACCTTGTAGCATCATCACTTCTGTTTTGTCCCAGTCAACATTATAGCCTAATAGGCCTCCCACGTCCTCTAGCTCTCGTATAAGAGAGTGTAGAACTTGTTTGGGGTTAGTTATTACCAGAAGGATATCATCCGTGAATGCGGCGACCTTAAGCTCCCCAGAACCCACCAAAAGTCCCCTAAAGGTAGGGGTCTGAAATAAATGACGCAGTAGGGGGTCAATGGAAAGATTAAATAGAAGGGTTGATAGAGAGCATCCTTGTTTGACTCCTCGGAAGGAGTCAAACCGCCACACAGGTAATTGCATTCATATGAAGGTATTGAGTATATTGCAGAAACCTTGGGCCAAAGTTCCCCCTGCCCAAAACTTCATACAAAAAAGGCCATGCCACTTTGTCAAAGGCCTTTTCTGCATCTAGACTCCTCAGCGTTGCGGGTGGTCTCGATGTGTCTTGGACCGCCATGCCTATGTTTGCCACACTACTCCGCCCCTGAGTAAAGCCCGTTTGAGCCTCACATAGAAGACCGGGCAGTAGCAGTTGTAGACGGCTTGCTAAGATCTTTGCCAAGAGTTTGTAGTCATGGTTGAGGAGTGAGATTGGGCGGTTTGATTGTGGTAGTGAGGCTGGGCTTTTATAAAGCTGGGAAATTTGCATCACCTGGCCTTTCCTAGCGATGATAGTGAACAAGTCACAACCCTAACAGGCTAATTCATGTCTGAAACCCATGGTCAAAGCTCCAAGGGTACCCAAACTTTTGCATCATCCCAATTTCCTTTTTTTGTCATTTTTAAAATGTAAAAAATGACTATTTTTATATATATATATATATCCCTAAAATACAAAGTAAATGTGTAATCTTTAACTTTAGGCCTTTTAGAGACCATTGCATCTTCAATTTGCTTAACTGTTCACAATAACATGCCACTGAACATCATGGAGAGTTAAGGGGTTTTCCCACAATTTACTTCCATCATCTATCCTCAGGAAAGGTTATAAACCGCTCATTGTTGGGGGCATCACGATCAATAGAACAGGGATTTCGAACCCTCCATGTCTCTTCCCTGTGGCCTCGCATGTATGGTACTGCTCTTCAAAGTCATAGGATTGATGAAGACAGCCAAGTTCAGACTCAGTCCACACCTTCACCAAGTTCTACATGATTCACTACATGGCTTCTGCAGAAGCGCGCATGGGGCATAAGTTACTGCAGGCTGCTGTTTTGCCAGTCTGTTAGCACGGTCAACTGTTCCATGTTCCACTAGTACCTGATATTTTTGTACCTTGTCTGCCCTCTCAGTTTTGACCTGGCTAACGGACTATTCCTGCCAGCCTGTACCACCGGCCAGCCTGCACCACCGGCCAGCAGCCCAATGACCCCTTGGGGATCACATTGGGTTTAAAGGGTAAAGTCCAGGGCTTTGTGGTGTGGTAAATGGAGTGGCTAGCAACAAGTCTATTTGCAGTAGCCATTTTTAGACTACGACTACTGCTCCCCTCCTCCACACCGTTATAGTACTCTATCTCCCACTTCAGCAAATCTGTCTCTTCATTTCCCAGACATTTCTCATGACACCAACTCTCAACCTGTTCACAAATCCATTTTAATTTGTAAAAATTAACAACTCCGTTAAATCTCACGGGTTTTGTTTTTTTTTGCATAAAATTTTCCATAATATAAAATATAAAAACAAAGAGTCCACGAGACATTGTGTAATATACTGTACAAAAATATTTGCCTCTAGAATATCGATCTCTTCAGTGAAGAGTTTTCTGACGATTTCACACATGGAATATTATTACCCCATTAGGAATTTTTAAAGATGATGAAACAATGTGCAACGTAATAAGATTCAACCATTTACATCCTATTCCACACCGACTCAGATGTGAATGCTGCGAGTCCGAAGAGGCACAAAGGAACGAAACGCGTTGGATCGTTTGTCCAGGCAATCCTAAAGCCAGTAATGAACATAGATCGAACTAAGTGAAGTTTACGGCCAAGTCGGGGGTGTTTGGCCCCGGGATGTTAGTGGTTATATAAGACAGGCTAATGTTGGGGTGGGTGCCGTCACTCCTAGTGATCCCATTGGCACTGCTATAACTCCTGCCCACAGTTTACGATTAAATAAAAAATTAGGAGCTGCCGATTAACATGAAGCAGAATTATCGTCCATGAATTAAGATTACAGGGAGGCTCCAGCACTTCCGAAGTTAATGATCGCCTAGGTCTAATCGTTGGCCCCTTTGAGAAACATCATTTTCTGGCAGCAGGTTTCTTATGTGTATTAATGCACGTGAAGGCGCTTGTGGTTCTGGATTCACAAAATAGTTTGTGTTTCATCACAGAATGCAGATGTGGAACGGATCCGATGTGAGCGAGAAGCCGTCCGGACTCCCCTTCTGCAATCATTCTTCTTGTATAAATTAAGATCAATATGGACCGGCGATTACGGGACAGGACCCGAGTCTGCGATGGCACAGGTGCCGCACCTCATTGCCTTATTTTGTGCCCTCAACGGGCAAGGTTAATTGTTCAATGTCTGGGCTCAGTAGATCAGGTGTTTCATCTCTGAATATATGAGCGGGAAGATGACGGAACAGGCTCGGTAGAGGACTGCGCTGCCTCGAATTAGGGCACGGGGTTTGGTCAACCAGGACTCGGCCTTGAAGCAGAAGTAGACGGCGTAAAAAGCGACGGCGAAGAAATGTCCAATGAGCAGCGTGGGTCTGGGGGACACTCTGCAAGAAGAGTAATAGGGTAATTATAGTCAGCAAAATCCTACCTGTATATTATTCAAGGATGTAATAAATTTGGCACTTGTTTGTCCTGTCCAACATAAGAAACCAACAGCTCACCCCACCTGTAATGGCTTCATCCAGGCCACTCCGCAGCTTGAGCAAAGCATTTCAATATAATCAAGTAACAGAAAAGCCGTCCTTCTTGCGAAATCTCAGTGTTTATTGCAACGCGTTTCGGAACTAAACCTAGCTATAAATCTAAGAATAAGGAAGATTACTCCCAAAACGCTTCAGATGTTTAAGGATCTGTGTTGGAAGAAAATAAAAAATAAACACTGAGTTTTATCGGGAAGGACGAAGTGCCGGCTTTTCTCTTACTTGATGTTTGTTCCGCTTGAGCGCTGGAATATGAAATCAATGTTCATTATAAACCGGCAATAAAATCTCCACTTAAGAGTTATGGCAATTTTTATGCCGTAATTTATAGTAAATTTTTTGCCTCTCCTTGTAAAGTGGCGTGGACTCGGAGTATCAACTTATTTATAGTATATGAGGAAACGGGTGGACTGTATGGGGTCACTTACACAGATAAAAGTCCTACGGGGCCGGCGACACATTCTCCTCCAAGCTTGAAGTAGTTGAAGCAGGCTTTCCTCAGCTGGTACAGGGAATCTGTGGACAAGAAGGCAACAGATCGGAAACTATTAAGAAATTCTACATGGATACAAACTGAAAATAATTTTTGCAATTGGGTCTCATTAAACATTTTGCATCGTTTTGCTTTTACAGACTCTATTTTACTTCACATTCAACTTTGATGCGGTCATAAATTGGCTGAGAGGAGCTCCGAAAAAGACAGATAAAATAGTTACATTCTCTACCATCATTTAATCTGAATGAGATCACTGACAGATTTTCAGCTAACTAGGTGGCATCCTCTACATCTAGACGGAAGAAGGTTTAATCATAATCACAGAAGGCAAATATTTACTGTAAGAGCAGTGAGACTATGGATTCTTTACTGTAAGAGCAGTTGGATTATGGATTCTTTACTGTAAGAGCAGTTGGATTATGGATTCTTTACTGTAAGAGCAGTGAGACTATGGATTCTTTACTGTATGAGCAGTGAGACTATGGATCCTTTACTGTATGAGCAGTGAGACTATGGATCCTTTACTGTATGAGCAGTGAGACTATGGATCCTTTACTGTATGAGCAGTGAGACTATGGATTCTTTACTGTAAGAGCAGTGAGACTATGGATTCTTTACTGTAAGAGCAGTGAGACTGGATTCTTTACTGTAAGAGCAGTTGGATTATGGATTCTTTACTGCAAGAGCAGTTGGATTATGGATTCTTTACTGTAAGAGCAGTGAGACTATGGATTCTTTACTGTAAGAGCAGTGAGACTATGGATTCTTTACTGTAACAGCAGTGAAATTTTCGATTCTTTACTGTAAGAGCAGTGAGACTATGGATTCTTTACTGTAACAGCAGTGAAATTTTCAATTCTTTACTGTAAGAGCAGTGAGACTAAGGATTCTTTACTGTATGAGCAGTGAGACTATGGAGCTCTCTGCCATATGATGGTTAAAATTCAAGAAGGGCCTGGAAGCCTTTCTTCATAAATATAATATTATGGGTTATAGGCACTAGATTCTGTGATGGGACGTTGATCCAAAGAATTCATCTGATTGCCACATGTGGAGTCGGGAAGGAATTTTTTCCCTAATATGGGACAACTAGAATCTGCCTTATGGTGTTTTTGCATTCCTCTGGATCAAAATGTTAGGCTATAGGTTGAACTCGATGGACTTAACCTAAAAACCTATGAAACTTATTCTGCAGCCGGCAATAGACCGTGCAGCTTGGAGGCTGTAGACGGCAAATAAATTGCAAAATTTTTAATCAAACCCAATTGAAAAACTGATTTTTAGCCCCCAATGCATGTGTTTAAGTTAAAAAAAAAATGTTCCCAAAGGTGGACAACTCTTTTAAGTGCAATACAACATTATTACCATGAAATCATGGAGGTTGATACATTCCATATTACAGGACTGTGAACACTTATGTGCCACTGTGAGTTGCCCGCTTGTGATGGGGCGTGTTACAAGTCACTGAAACTGGAATGTATATAGGACACATCACTGAGCGCCACTACACATCCGTGCAATGTGGCGGTTGGTGGGCACTAAAGCCGGAACCTTAGCCTTATCCTTTTCGGATGCCCTTATATCTACCTCAATTCCTATCACGTCATGAGTCTCTGCAGTTCCCACTCACCATCTGTGGCAGCGAAGAGCTCGTATAAAGCCTGAGCCAGAACGTTCACCACGAAAGAGTGCGACTTCTTCCTCGACCAATAGAACTGCTGTTTGGCCTGAAAAATATTAGGACACAATATTAAGACGTCACTGCAGGAAAATCATTTATTTGTCATCAGTTTAGATTGTACGCAATTTTTTTAAAAAAAATAAATAAATAAACTACTATGAACCCGACTCGACATACAATGCAGAGGGTGAAAATGGTAGCACATGTGGCATTTCCGCAAAGAAGACGGCAACACAATTTCGTACAGATTATGCCGACACGGATTTTGCTACCAATTTTTTGCAGCGGGAATGTACCGTAGGGTGAATTAACATCCCACAAAATTTGTTAAGCTAGTTCCATCCATCTAAATCGGATTGTTTCAGATAAACGGGACACATAACAAACTTCCTCAGCGTGGAAATACTTCTTTAGGGCCATAAATGCAATGAAGAGTCCATCATGAAATGCTGGAAAGCCGCACATGACATTAGGATTGGGAATCTCTTTGGCTTTTGCATAAAAATTAAAAAAAAAAATGGTCTTACAAAGGATGCCGAGATTGCCAATAAACAACCCCCATCCTTTGTAATGGATAAATGGGACAACCCTCCCTATCCCTCTTTCATAGAGTCTTTGACGTTCGGAGAAATCCAAAACAATATTGGTAAATCATGTTTAGAAATGCGATTCTCACCTGCAGGACTTGCGAGTGTTCGTTCAAATCTGGCAGATCCTGTAGAAGATCCCTCCAAATCTTCACATCATTCAGGACAACGCTCATGCCTCCTCCGGTCAGTGGATGCCTCATGTTGTACGCATCTCCCAACAGCAGCACTCCTGCACCCAACAAACACAAGAGACAATAAGTTTTGTCATCAGGTCGGTCGGACTAAGGCTAGAAAAATGTGGCGACTCGTGCCCGTGTGACATAAAAGTGCAATTGGTCACGACCCAAAAGTCGGCAGAAAGCCAACCCTGTTGGATGGTGGCAGCGGGACATTGGAGCCACAAGCTGCCACGTAGCTCATGCCCTAAATCAGCACTGGTGGTCTCTCACTTCATATAGTTTATTTTCTAGGAAGCAGCATAAATTAAATATCCCTATGTAAGTCTTACCCTTTTTGTTGACAGGAGAAGGTGGGAGGAAGCTGGCCGGCATCGTCCTCAGTCGGTCATTTTCAACAGCAAAGTGGAAAGGATCTTGTAAATGTTCTGCAGTAAAGGAACATTGCTGTGAGGGAGCTGTGATGTATCTATGACTGTGGTCCTCACCAGGGAGCTGTGACGTATCTATGACTGTGGTCCTCACCAGGGAGCTGTGACATATCTATGACTGTGGTCCTCACTAGGAAGAAGTGATGTATCTATGACTGTGGTCCTCACTAGGAAGAAGTGACGTATCTATAACTGTGGTCCTCACCAGGGAGCTGTGACATATCTATGACTGTGGTCCTCACCAGGGAGCTGTCACATATCTATAACTGTGGTCCTCACCAGGGAGCTGTGACGTATCTATGACTGTGGTCCTCACCAGGGAGCTGTGACGTATCTATGACTATGGTCCTCACTAGGAAGAAGTGACGTATCTATAACTGTGGTCCTCACCAGTAAGAAGTGACGTATCTATGACTATGGTCCTCACTAGGAAGAAGTGACGTATCTATAACTGTGGTCCTCACCAGTAAGAAGTGACGTATCTATGACTGTGGTCCTCACTAGGAAGAAGTGACGTATCTATAACTGTGGTCCTCACCAGGGAGCTGTGACGTATCTATGACTGTGGTCCTCACCAGGGAGCTGTGATGTATCTATAACTGTGGTCCTCACCAGTAAGAAGTGACGTATCTATGACTATGGTCCTCACCAGGGAGCTGTGACGTATCTATAATTGTGGTCCTCACCAGTAAGAAATGACGTATCTATAATTGTAATCCTCACCCGTGAGCTGTGACGTATCTATGACTGTGGTCCTCACCAGTAAGAAGTGACGTATCTATGACTATGGTCCTCACTATCAAGAAGTGACGTATCTATGACTGTGGTCCTCACTATGAAGAAGTGACGTATCTATGACTTTGGTCCTCACCAGGGAGCTGTGACGTATCTATGACTATGGTCCTCACTATGAAGAAGTGACGTATCTATGACTGTGGTCCTCACCAGGGAGCTGTTACGTATCTATGACTATGGTCCTCACTATGAAGAAGTGACGTATGTATGACTGTGGTCCTCACCAGGTAGCTGTGACGTATCTATGACTATGGTCCTCACTATGAAGAAGTGACGTTTCTATGACTGTGGTCCTCACCAGGGAGCTGTGACGTATCTATGACTATGGTCCTCACTATGAAGAAGTGACGTATCTATGACTGTGGTCCTCACCAGGGAGCTGTGACGTATCTATGACTATGGTCCTCACTATGAAGAAGTGACGTATCTATGACTGTGGTCCTCACCAGGGAGCTGTGACATATCTATGACTGTGGTCCTCACTATGAAGAAGTGACGTATTTATGACTGAGGTCCTCACCAGGGAGCTGTGACGTTATCTATGACTGTGGTCCTCACCAGGGAGCTGTGACGTATCTATGACTGTGGTCCTCACCAGGGAGCTGTGACGTATCTATGACTGTGGTCCTCACCAGGGAGCTGTGACGTATCTATGACTGTGGTCCTCACTATGAAGAAGTGACGTATCTATAACTGTGGTCCTCACTATGAAGAAGTGACGTATCTATGACTATGGTCCTCACCAGGGAGCTGTGACGTATCTATGACTGTGGTCCTCACTAGAAAGAAGTGATGTATCTATGACTGTGGTCCTCACTATGAAGAAGTGACGTATCTATGACTGTGGTCCTCACCAGGGAGCTGTGATGTATCTATGACTGTGGTCCTCACCAAGGAGCTGTGACGTATCTATAACTGTGGTCCTCACTAGGAAGAAGTGATGTATCTATGACTGAGGTCCTCACCAGGGAGCTGTGACGTATCTATGACTCTGGTTCTCACCAGGGAGCTGTGACGTATCTATGACTGTGGTCCTCACTACGAAGAAGTGACGTATTTATGACTGTGGTCCTCACCAGGGAGCTGTGATGTATCTATGACTGTGGTCCTCACTATGAAGAAGTGACGTATCTATGACTGTGATCCTTACCAGGGAGCTGTGACGTATCTATGACTGTGATCCTTACCAGGGAGCTGTGACGTATCTATGACTGTGGTCCTCACTATGAAGAAGTGACGTATCTATGACTGTGGTCCTCACCAGGGAGCTGTGACGTATCTATGACTGTGGTCCTCACCAGGGAGCTGTGATGTATCTATGACTGTGGTCCTCACCAGGAAGCTGTGACGTATCTATGACTGTGGTCCTCACCAGGGAGCTGTGACATATCTATGACTGTGGTCCTCACCAGGGAGCTGTGATGTATCTATGACTGTGGTCCTCACTACGAAGAAGTGACGTATCTATGACTCTGGTTCTCACCAGGGAGCTGTGACGTATCTATGACTGTGGTCCTCACCAGGGAGCTGTGATGTATCTATGACTGTGGTCCTCACTACGAAGAAGTGACGTATTTATGACTGTGGTCCTCACCAGGGAGCTGTGATGTATCTATGACTGTGGTCCTCACTATGAAGAAGTGACGTATCTATGACTGTGATCCTTACCAGGGAGCTGTGACGTATCTATGACTGTGATCCTTACCAGGGAGCTGTGACGTATCTATGACTGTGGTCCTCACCAGGGAGCTGTGACGTATCTATGACTGTGGTCCTCACTATGAAGAAGTGACGTATCTATGACTGTGGTCCTCACCAGGGAGCTGTGACGTATCTATGACTGTGGTCCTCACTAGGAAGAAGTGACGTATCTATGACTGAGGTCCTCACCAGGAAGCTGTGACGTATCTATGAATGTGGTCCTCACTAGGAAGAAGTGATGTATCTATGACTGTGGTCCTCACCAGGGAGCTGTGACGTATCTATGACTGTGGTCCTCACTATGAAGAAGTGACGTACCTATGACTGTGATCCTTACCAGGGAGCTGTGACATATCTATGACTGTGGTCCTCACTATGAAGAAGTGACGTACCTATGACTGTGGTCCTCACCAGGGAGCTGTGATGTATCTATGACTGTGGTCCTCACTAGGAAGAAGTGATGTATCTATGACTGTGATCCTTACCAGGGAGCTGTGACATATCTATGACTGTGGTCCTCACTAGGAAGAAGTGACGTATCTATGACTGAGGTCCTCACCAGGAAGCTGTGACGTATCTATGACTGTGGTCCTCACTAGGAAGAAGTGATGTATCTATGACTGTGGTCCTCACCAGGGAGCTGTGACGTATCTATGACTGTGGTCCTCACTATGAAGAAGTGACGTACCTATGACTGTGATCCTTACCAGGGAGCTGTGACGTATCTATGACTGTGATCCTCACCAGGGAGCTGTGACGTATCTATGACTGTGGTCCTCACTATGAAGAAGTGACGTATCTATGACTGTGGTCCTCACCAGGGAGCTGTGACGTATCTATGACTGTGGACCTCACTATGAAGAAGTGACGTATCTATGACTGTGGTCCTCACCAGGGAGCTGTGACGTATCTATGACTGTGGTCCTCACTAGGAAGAAGTGATGTATCTATGACTGTGGTCCTCACCAGGGAGCTGTGACATATCTATGACTGTGGTCCTCACCAGGGAGCTGTGACATATCTATGACTGTGGTCCTCACCAGGGAGCTGTGACGTATCTATGACTGTGGTCCTCACCAGGGAGCTGTGACGTATCTATGACTGTGGTCCTCACTAGGAAGAAGTGATGTATCTATGACTGTGGTCCTCACCAGGGAGCTGTGACATATCTATGACTGTGGTCCTCACCAGGGAGCTGTGACATATCTATGACTGTGGTCCTCACCAGGGAGCTGTGACGTATCTATGACTGTGGTCCTCACCAGGGAGCTGTGACATATCTATGACTGTGATCCTCACTAGGAAGAAGTGATGTATCTATGACTGTGGTCCTCACCAGGGAGCTGTGACATATCTATGACTGTGGTCCTCACCAGGGAGCTGTGACGTATCTATGACTGTGGTCCTCACTAGGAAGAAGTGACGTATCTATGACTATGGTCCTCACCAGGGAGCTGTGACGTATCTATGACTGTGGTCCTCACTATGAAGAAGTGACGTGTCTATGACTGTGGTCCTCACTATGAAGAAGTGAGGTATCTATGACTGTGGTCCTCACTATGAAGAAGTGACGTATCTATGACTATGGTCCTCACCAGGGAGCTGTGACGTATCTATGACAGTGGTCCTCACTATGAAGAAGTGACGTATTTATGACTGAGGTCCTCACCAGGGAGCTGTGACGTATCTATGACTGTGGTCCTCACCAGGGAGCTGTGACGTATCTATGACTGTGGTCCTCACCAGGGAGCTGTGACATATCTATGACTGTGGTCCTCACCAGGGAGCTGTGATGTATCTATGACTGTGGTCCTCACTACGAAGAAGTGACGTATCTATGACTCTGGTTCTCACCAGGGAGCTGTGACGTATCTATGACTGTGGTCCTCACCAGGGAGCTGTGATGTATCTATGACTGTGGTCCTCACTACGAAGAAGTGACGTATTTATGACTGTGGTCCTCACCAGGGAGCTGTGATGTATCTATGACTGTGGTCCTCACTATGAAGAAGTGACGTATCTATGACTGTGATCCTTACCAGGGAGCTGTGACGTATCTATGACTGTGATCCTTACCAGGGAGCTGTGACGTATCTATGACTGTGGTCCTCACCAGGGAGCTGTGACGTATCTATGACTGTGGTCCTCACTATGAAGAAGTGACGTATCTATGACTGTGGTCCTCACCAGGGAGCTGTGACGTATCTATGACTGTGGTCCTCACTAGGAAGAAGTGACGTATCTATGACTGAGGTCCTCACCAGGAAGCTGTGACGTATCTATGAATGTGGTCCTCACTAGGAAGAAGTGATGTATCTATGACTG
This sequence comes from Phyllobates terribilis, assembly GCF_046119375.1. Classification (NCBI taxonomy): domain Eukaryota; kingdom Metazoa; phylum Chordata; class Amphibia; order Anura; family Dendrobatidae; genus Phyllobates; species Phyllobates terribilis. Next base: position 750,307,665 of record NW_027362764.1, on the reverse strand, counting down.
TGGTCCTCACCAGGGAGCTGTGACGTATCTATGACTGTGGTCCTCACTATGAAGAAGTGACGTACCTATGACTGTGATCCTTACCAGGGAGCTGTGACATATCTATGACTGTGGTCCTCACTATGAAGAAGTGACGTACCTATGACTGTGGTCCTCACCAGGGAGCTGTGATGTATCTATGACTGTGGTCCTCACTAGGAAGAAGTGATGTATCTATGACTGTGATCCTTACCAGGGAGCTGTGACATATCTATGACTGTGGTCCTCACTAGGAAGAAGTGACGTATCTATGACTGAGGTCCTCACCAGGAAGCTGTGACGTATCTATGACTGTGGTCCTCACTAGGAAGAAGTGATGTATCTATGACTGTGGTCCTCACCAGGGAGCTGTGACGTATCTATGACTGTGGTCCTCACTATGAAGAAGTGACGTACCTATGACTGTGATCCTTACCAGGGAGCTGTGACGTATCTATGACTGTGATCCTCACCAGGGAGCTGTGACGTATCTATGACTGTGGTCCTCACTATGAAGAAGTGACGTATCTATGACTGTGGTCCTCACCAGGGAGCTGTGACGTATCTATGACTGTGGACCTCACTATGAAGAAGTGACGTATCTATGACTGTGGTCCTCACCAGGGAGCTGTGACGTATCTATGACTGTGGTCCTCACTAGGAAGAAGTGATGTATCTATGACTGTGGTCCTCACCAGGGAGCTGTGACATATCTATGACTGTGGTCCTCACCAGGGAGCTGTGACATATCTATGACTGTGGTCCTCACCAGGGAGCTGTGACGTATCTATGACTGTGGTCCTCACCAGGGAGCTGTGACGTATCTATGACTGTGGTCCTCACTAGGAAGAAGTGATGTATCTATGACTGTGGTCCTCACCAGGGAGCTGTGACATATCTATGACTGTGGTCCTCACCAGGGAGCTGTGACATATCTATGACTGTGGTCCTCACCAGGGAGCTGTGACGTATCTATGACTGTGGTCCTCACCAGGGAGCTGTGACATATCTATGACTGTGATCCTCACTAGGAAGAAGTGATGTATCTATGACTGTGGTCCTCACCAGGGAGCTGTGACATATCTATGACTGTGGTCCTCACCAGGGAGCTGTGACGTATCTATGACTGTGGTCCTCACTAGGAAGAAGTGACGTATCTATGACTATGGTCCTCACCAGGGAGCTGTGACGTATCTATGACTGTGGTCCTCACTATGAAGAAGTGACGTGTCTATGACTGTGGTCCTCACTATGAAGAAGTGAGGTATCTATGACTGTGGTCCTCACTATGAAGAAGTGACGTATCTATGACTATGGTCCTCACCAGGGAGCTGTGACGTATCTATGACAGTGGTCCTCACTATGAAGAAGTGACGTATTTATGACTGAGGTCCTCACCAGGGAGCTGTGACGTATCTATGACTGTGGTCCTCACCAGGGAGCTGTGACGTATCTATGACTGTGGTCCTCACCAGGGAGCTGTGACGTATCTATGACTGTGGTCCTCACCAGGGAGCTGTGACGTATCTATGACTGTGGTCCTCACTATGAAGAAGTGACGTATCTATAACTGTGGTCCTCACTATGAAGAAGTGACGTATCTATGACTATGGTCCTCACCAGGGAGCTGTGACGTATCTATGACTGTGGTCCTCACTAGGAAGAAGTGATGTATCTATGACTGTGGTCCTCACTATGAAGAAGTGACGTATCCATGACTATGGTCCTCACCAGGGAGCTGTGACGTATCTATGACTGTGGTACTCACTAGGAAGAAGTGATGTATCTATGACTGTAGTCCTCACTATGAAGAAGTGACGTATCTATGACTGTGGTCCTCACCAGGGAGCTGTGATGTATCTATGACTGTGGTCCTCACCAAGGAGCTGTGACGTATCTATAACTGTGGTCCTCACTAGGAAGAAGTGACGTATCTATGACTGTGGTCCTCACCAGGGAGCTGTGATGTATCTATGACTGTGGTCCTCACCAGGGAGCTGTGACATATCTATGACTGAGGTCCTCACCAGGGAGCTGTGACGTATCTATGACTCTGGTTCTCACCAGGGAGCTGTGACGTATCTATGACTGTGGTCCTCACTACGAAGAAGTGACGTATTTATGACTGTGGTCCTCACCAGGGAGCTGTGATGTATCTATGACTGTGGTCCTCACTATGAAGAAGTGACGTATCTATGACTGTGATCCTTACCAGGGAGCTGTGACGTATCTATGACTGTGATCCTTACCAGGGAGCTGTGACGTATCTATGACTGTGGTCCTCACCAGGGAGCTGTGACGTATCTATGACTGTGGTCCTCACTAGGAAGAAGTGATGTATCTATGACTGTGGTCCTCACCAGGGAGCTGTGACATATCTATGACTGTGGTCCTCACCAGGGAGCTGTGACATATCTATGACTGTGGTCCTCACCAGGGAGCTGTGACGTATCTATGACTGTGGTCCTCACCAGGGAGCTGTGACGTATCTATGACTGTGGTCCTCACTAGGAAGAAGTGATGTATCTATGACTGTGGTCCTCACCAGGGAGCTGTGACATATCTATGACTGTGGTCCTCACCAGGGAGCTGTGACATATCTATGACTGTGGTCCTCACCAGGGAGCTGTGACGTATCTATGACTGTGGTCCTCACCAGGGAGCTGTGACATATCTATGACTGTGATCCTCACTAGGAAGAAGTGATGTATCTATGACTGTGGTCCTCACCAGGGAGCTGTGACATATCTATGACTGTGGTCCTCACCAGGGAGCTGTGACGTATCTATGACTGTGGTCCTCACTAGGAAGAAGTGACGTATCTATGACTATGGTCCTCACCAGGGAGCTGTGAAGTATCTATGACTGTGGTCCTCACTATGAAGAAGTGACGTGTCTATGACTGTGGTCCTCACTATGAAGAAGTGAGGTATCTATGACTGTGGTCCTCACTATGAAGAAGTGACGTATCTATGACTATGGTCCTCACCAGGGAGCTGTGACGTATCTATGACTGTGGTCCTCACTATGAAGAAGTGACGTATTTATGACTGAGGTCCTCACCAGGGAGCTGTGACGTATCTATGACTGTGGTCCTCACCAGGGAGCTGTGACGTATCTATGACTGTGGTCCTCACCAGGGAGCTGTGACGTATCTATGACTGTGGTCCTCACCAGGGAGCTGTGACGTATCTATGACTGTGGTCCTCACCAGGGAGCTGTGACATATCTATGACTGTGGTCCTCACCAGGGAGCTGTGACATATCTATGACTGTGGTCCTCACCAGGGAGCTGTGACGTATCTATGACTGTGGTCCTCACCAGGGAGCTGTGACGTATCTATGACTGTGGTCCTCACTAGGAAGAAGTGATGTATCTATGACTGTGGTCCTCACCAGGGAGCTGTGACATATCTATGACTGTGGTCCTCACCAGGGAGCTGTGACATATCTATGACTGTGGTCCTCACCAGGGAGCTGTGACGTATCTATGACTGTGGTCCTCACCAGGGAGCTGTGACATATCTATGACTGTGATCCTCACTAGGAAGAAGTGATGTATCTATGACTGTGGTCCTCACCAGGGAGCTGTGACATATCTATGACTGTGGTCCTCACCAGGGAGCTGTGACGTATCTATGACTGTGGTCCTCACTAGGAAGAAGTGACGTATCTATGACTATGGTCCTCACCAGGGAGCTGTGAAGTATCTATGACTGTGGTCCTCACTATGAAGAAGTGACGTGTCTATGACTGTGGTCCTCACTATGAAGAAGTGAGGTATCTATGACTGTGGTCCTCACTATGAAGAAGTGACGTATCTATGACTATGGTCCTCACCAGGGAGCTGTGACGTATCTATGACTGTGGTCCTCACTATGAAGAAGTGACGTATTTATGACTGAGGTCCTCACCAGGGAGCTGTGACGTATCTATGACTGTGGTCCTCACCAGGGAGCTGTGACGTATCTATGACTGTGGTCCTCACCAGGGAGCTGTGACGTATCTATGACTGTGGTCCTCACCAGGGAGCTGTGACGTATCTATGACTGTGGTCCTCACTATGAAGAAGTGACGTATCTATAACTGTGGTCCTCACTATGAAGAAGTGACGTATCTATGACTATGGTCCTCACCAGGGAGCTGTGACGTATCTATGACTGTGGTCCTCACTAGGAAGAAGTGATGTATCTATGACTGTGGTCCTCACTAGGAAGAAGTGATGTATCTATGACTGTGGTCCTCACTATGAAGAAGTGACGTATCTATGACTATGGTCCTCACCAGGGAGCTGTGACGTATCTATGACTGTGGTACTCACTAGGAAGAAGTGATGTATCTATGACTGTGGTCCTCACTATGAAGAAGTGACGTATCTATGACTGTGGTCCTCACCAGGGAGCTGTGATGTATCTATGACTGTGGTCCTCACCAAGGAGCTGTGACGTATCTATAACTGTGGTCCTCACTAGGAAGAAGTGACGTATCTATGACTGTGGTCCTCACCAGGGAGCTGTGATGTATCTATGACTGTGGTCCTCACCAGGGAGCTGTGACATATCTATGACTGAGGTCCTCACCAGGGAGCTGTGACGTATCTATGACTCTGGTTCTCACCAGGGAGCTGTGACGTATCTATGACTGTGGTCCTCACTACGAAGAAGTGACGTATTTATGACTGTGGTCCTCACCAGGGAGCTGTGATGTATCTATGACTGTGGTCCTCACTATGAAGAAGTGACGTATCTATGACTGTGATCCTTACCAGGGAGCTGTGACGTATCTATGACTGTGATCCTTACCAGGGAGCTGTGACGTATCTATGACTGTGGTCCTCACCAGGGAGCTGTGACGTATCTATGACTGTGGTCCTCACTACGAAGAAGTGACGTATCTATGACTCTGGTTCTCACCAGGGAGCTGTGATGTATCTATGACTGTGGTCCTCACCAGGGAGCTGTGATGTATCTATGACTGTGGTCCTCACTACGAAGAAGTGACGTATTTATGACTGTGGTCCTCACCAGGGAGCTGTGATGTATCTATGACTGTGGTCCTCACTATGAAGAAGTGACGTATCTATGACTGTGATCCTTACCAGGGAGCTGTGACGTATCTATGACTGTGATCCTTACCAGGGAGCTGTGACGTATCTATGACTGTGGTCCTCACCAGGGAGCTGTGACGTATCTATGACTGTGGTCATCACTATGAAGAAGTGACGTATCTATGACTGTGGTCCTCACCAGGGAGCTGTGACGTATCTATGACTGTGGTCCTCACTAGGAAGAAGTGACGTATCTATGACTGAGGTCCTCACCAGGAAGCTGTGACGTATCTATGACTGTGGTCCTCACTATGAAGAAGTGACGTATCTATGACTGTGATCCTTACCAGGGAGCTGTGACATATCTATGACTGTGATCCTTACCAGGGAGCTGTGACGTATCTATGACTGTGGTCCTCACCAGGGAGCTGTGACGTATCTATGACTGTGGTCCTCACTATGAAGAAGTGACGTATCTATGACTGTGGTCCTCACCAGGGAGCTGTGATGTATCTATGACTGTGGTCCTCACTAGGAAGAAGTGATGTATCTATGACTGTGGTCCTCACCAGGGAGCTGTGACATATCTATGACTGTGGTCCTCACCAGGGAGCTGTGACATATCTATGACTGTGGTCCTCACCAGGGAGCTGTGACATATCTATGACTGTGGTCCTCACCAGGGAGCTGTGACGTATCTATGACTGTGGTCCTCACTAGGAAGAAGTGATGTATCTATGACTGTGGTCCTCACCAGGGAGCTGTGATGTATCTATGACTGTGGTCCTCACCAGGGAGCTGTGACGTATCTATGACTGTGGTCCTCACTAGGAAGAAGTGACGTATCTATGACTGAGGTCCTCACCAGGAAGCTGTGACGTATCTATGACTGTGGTCCTCACTATGAAGAAGTGACGTATCTATGACTGTGATCCTTACCAGGGAGCTGTGACGTATCTATGACTGTGATCCTTACCAGGGAGCTGTGACGTATCTATGACTGTGGTCCTCACCAGGGAGCTGTGACGTATCTATGACTGTGGTCCTCACTATGAAGAAGTGACGTATCTATGACTGTGGTCCTCACCAGGGAGCTGTGACGTATCTATGACTGTGGTCCTCACTAGGAAGAAGTGATGTATCTATGACTGTGGTCCTCACCAGGGAGCTGTGACGTATCTATGACTGTGGTCCTCACCAGGGAGCTGTGACATATCTATGACTGTGGTCCTCACCAGGGAGCTGTGACATATCTATGACTGTGGTCCTCACCAGGGAGCTGTGATGTATCTATGACTGTGGTCCTCACCAGGGAGCTGTGACGTATCTATGACTGTGGTCCTCACCAGGGAGCTGTGACATATCTATGACTGTGGTCCTCACCAGGGAGCTGTGACGTATCTATGACTGTGGTCCTCACCAGGGAGCTGTGACATATCTATGACTGTGGTCCTCACTAGGAAGAAGTGATGTATCTATGACTGTGGTCCTCACCAGGGAGCTGTGACATATCTATGACTGTGGTCCTCACCAGGGAGCTGTGACATATCTATGACTGTGGTCCTCACCAGGGAGCTGTGACGTATCTATGACTGTGGTCCTCACCAGGGAGCTGTGACATATCTATGACTGTGGTCCTCACTAGGAAGAAGTGATGTATCTATGACTGTGGTCCTCACCAGGGAGCTGTGACGTATCTATGACTGTGGTCCTCACCAGGGAGCTGTGACATATCTATGACTGTGGTCCTCACCAGGGAGCTGTGGCGTATCTATGACTGTGGTCCTTACTAGGAAGAAGTGACGTATCTATGACTGTGGTCCTCACTAGGAAGAAGTGACGTATCTATGACTATGGTCCTCACCAGGGAGCTGTGACGTATCTATGACTGTGGTCCTCACTAGGAAGAAGTGACGTATCTATGACTATGGTCCTCACAAGAGAGCTGTGACGTATCTATGACTGAGGTCCTCACCAGGGAGCTGTGATGTATCTATGACTGTGGTCCTCACTAGGAAGAAGTGATGTATCTATGACTGTGGTCCTCACCAGGGAGCTGTGACGTATCTATGACTGTGGTCCTCACCAGGGAGCTGTGACGTATTTATGACTGTGGTCCTCACCAGGGAGCTGTGATGTATCTATGACTGTGGTCCTCACTAGGAAGAAGTGACGTATCTATGACTGTGGTCCTCACCAGGGAGCTGTGACGTATCTATGACTCTGGTTCTCACCAGGGAGCTGTGACGTATCTATGACTGAGGTCCTCACTACGAAGAAGTGACGTATTTATGACTGTGGTCCTCACCAGGGAGCTGTGATGTATCTATGACTGTGGTCCTCACCAGGGAGCTGTGACGTATCTATGACTGTGGTCCTCACCAGGGAGCTGTGACGTATCTATGACTGTGGTCCTCACCAGGGAGCTGTGATGTATCTATGACTGTGGTCCTCACTACGAAGAAGTGACGTATTTATGACTGTGGTCCTCACCAGGGAGCTGTGATGTATCTATGACTGTGGTCCTCACCAGGGAGCTGTGAAGTATGTATGACTGTGGTCCTCACCAGGGAGCTGTGACGTATCTATGACTGTGGTCCTCACCAGGGAGCTGTGACGTATCTATGACTGTGGTCCTCACCAGGAAGCTGTGACATATCTATGACTGTGGTCCTCTCCAGGGAGCTGTGATGTATCTATGACTGCGGTCCTCACCAGGGAGCTGTGATGTATCTATGACTGTGGTCCTCACCAGGGAGCTGTGACATATCTATGACTGTGGTCCTCACCAGGGAGCTGTGACATATCTATGACTGTGGTCCTCACCAGGGAGCTGTGAGGTATCTATGACTATGGTCCTCACTAGGAAGAAGTGATGTATCTATGACTATGGTCCTCACAAGAGAGCTGTGACGTATCTATGACTATGGTCACGCTGCGGAATATGTCGGCACTATATAAATAAAAAATATTATTATTATTATTATGGTTCTCACCAGGGAGCTGGGGCAGGATGTTCTCCAGCATATATTCTTTGAGGTTCTTTGGCATTTCTCCCCTGATATCAACAAGGACCCGGGTCTCATTGGATGATATCTGGTAGATTAGGATAGGGCTGGGATTGGCCAAGACAAGCTCGGCGTGATTGGCTTTAAACTGTGGAGAGTCCTGCAATGAGAAAAAAAAATGTCAAATGCTTCAAAAGTGGAATTATCATTTCTACAAAGTTTTCTACTAAAACTTTACAATAATGGAAAGTCGGAGTGCAGACCCAAGAGCAAATCTTCTTATCACCTCGGCGTGTTCTGGTTTAGGGGCTTTATTATGGGTGCTCCCACCATATTTAATGAGGGCACATACCATAAATAACATGTATATTATTTTTCCTCCACCAAACTGTACAGCGGCACAATGCAGTCAGGGGGTAACTTTCTCCTGTAATCACCAAACCCAGTCTCCTCCATCAGAAGCAGATAGAAAAGTGTGATCCGTCACTGCACCGAACACGTCTCCTCCAGAGTCCAGTGGTGGCGGCTTTACACCACTCCATCCAACGCTCTGCATTGTGCTTGGTGATGTAAGTCTGCATGCAGCGGCTCGGCCATGAAGCTCCCGGCGGGGATGCAGTGCTTGTGCTGATGCTAAAATGTGCGCAAACAGGCATTTTGCCTGATCCGCTCATCTCTAATTAAGACAGGTGTCCTATTATTTTCCTCCATATAGTGTATATACGAACATACAATGATTACTTAGAGCCTAAATAGTACCGTACAGTACACTCAAAAATCTAAAGGCGATGGCTAAATAATACCACATACCGTGTCAGATACACTTACAGCAGGACACACCTTAGGGAGGCAAACAGGGCATTTGCCCCAGGCACTAGGTGTAAGGGGCTCATTAAAAAGTCAGAGTGAAGCAGTGCATCAAACAATTATCCGGGGTGTAGGACGGTAAGCTACAGCTCTGCTTACATATTTATACACTCAATACACAGATTGTACAAATTATGGGTGATGGTAACAATGGAAAAAGCTCTGAAATTATTCTTCTTGGTATGATTTATTTTTCCATTACGAAAGACTGGCATTTTACCAGGGATATGTAGACTTTTTATATCTACACTTTTATAGTGCCTAAATTATACCAGTAGGCAGCAAGACGTCAGATAAGTTTATAAGTTTATAAGACCAAAAAAAGACAAGCGTCCATCCAGTTCAGCTTATTTCTTGTGCACTGCAGCTATTCCGCAGCGTTGATCCAGGGGAAGGCAAAAAAAAACAAACATGCGGTATAGGCCAATTTACATCATTGAGGAAAAATTCACTTCCCGACACCAATCTGGCAGTCAGATTAAATCCCTGGATTAATTAACTAAGCATAAGATGTAATTTTATTGTTCTCAAGAAAGGCGTCCAGGCTTCTCTTGAACTCATTAAGTGAGTTGGACATCACCACTTCCTCTCCCAGAGAGTTCCAGAGTCTCACGGCTCTGACCGTAAAGAATCCCCTTCTATGCTGGTGCAGGAACCTCCTTTCCTCCAGGCGCATAGTGTGCCCCCTCGTCTTTGTCACCATCCTTGGTATAAACAGGTCATGGGAGAGATCTCTGTACTGCCCCCTGATGTATTTATACATGTTTATGAGGTCTCCCCTAAGCCTTCTCTTTTCCAATGTAAATAGGCCTAATTTTGACAACCTCTCTGGGTATTCTAGTCCCTCCATTCCCTTTATTACCTTAGTCGCCCTCCTTTGTACCCGCTCTAGCTCCAATATGTCTTTCCTGAGCACCGGAGCCCAGAACTGTGCACAATATTCTAAGTGCGGCCTTACCAGCGCTTTATACAGAGGAAGAACAATGTTCTCATCATATGCCCCTATTCCTCTTCTGATGCATGCCATGACTCTATTTGCCTTCGCAGCTGCTGCCTGACACTGGGCACTCCAATTTAATTTGCTATTAACCAAGACGCCCAGGTCCTTCTCCATGTCAGATTTCCCCAACGGTTTCCCATTTAATATGTATGGGTGACTGCTGTTTTTCTTTCCCATGTGCATGACCTTACATTTATCGGCATTGAACCCCATTTGCAATTTTTTGGCCCAACTCCCCAATTTATCTAAATCCTCCTGTAGCTGTGCCCTATCCTCATCTGTATTAACTACTTTACAAAGTTTAGTATCATCTGCAAATATTTCTATTTTACTATGCAACCCTTCCACTAGATCATTAATAAATATATTAAATAATATAGGGCCCAAGACTGATCAGAGATCAGAGAGGACAAAAGGGCGTGGAAGCCCCTGATTGGTTGCCTGTTTCGGCCCCATATGTCTAATTAAAATCACGTGTCAGTGACAAGAGCAGAACTGGATACTAAAGTACTGACCTTTAAAATGCATCCAACAAAATGGGAGGACACCGTGACCTGCCCAGAAATTAAGTCTTTTCTAAACTTGGAGAAAACTCCGTCAGCGACGACAGTCAGAGGCGCCCGGATCTCCTGCAAAATGGAGATTAACCATTAATGTGACAGTTCAACCACAAGATGAAGGAGGCAGGACAGATAGATAGATAGATAGATAGATAGATAGATAGACAGACAGACCATGGAATGCTCAGTTATGAAAATATATATTACCTATAATACCCCCTTTTAATGTACAGTATCAGGGAAAATTGCACCAGATTTGAGTCTCAGTTCTGTATTTTTTATTAAAGAGCCCCTCATCCCCATCCTACCTTCACATCTCCGGTTTCTTTGTCCCTGTACTGGACCCCTAGAACGGTGTCATTTTCTTCAATTAATTGTAGCACAGTCCCCTCAATATACTGCGTGCTGCAAAACAAGCAGAGAAATGTCCTGACCACCACCACAGTAAGACATCATGTACTATACAGCTGTATACAAGTCGTATAAATTGGTTTAGCTATAGATAAGTGCTCGCGACGATGACCCAATTCTACCACATTAATATCTGATCTACAGACAGTGATCTAAAGAAAAAAAATCTACAAAAAGAAAATAAAAATGTACAAACACTTGCCTATGATCTAACACACAAAAAAAAAGGATTTACAAACACTTGCTCAAAATCTTCCCCCCCAAAAAAATCCAACTGGCCTACAGACAATAGTTGGTTATCTCTAAAAGCACTTGATCTACAGACATTCACTTGAGCATCTACAGTCACTTGTGTTTTAGAAAAAACTTGATCTGTAGACACTCGCTTGTGATCACCATACCTTCAGACACTTGCTCATGATCTCCAAAACATCCAAACCACACTCATCGTGATCTCCAAAAACACCGGATCAACAGACATTTGCTGTAAACAAATGATCTTATTTGTAAATGCTAACACTTGATCTACACATACTCGCTCTTGATCTCCAAAAAAACACTTGACCTATATATATTTATACATTGGCTCGCGATCTCCAAAAAGAAAAAAAAATATTTACAGACACTCAGCGTGATCTCCAAAAACACCAGGTCTACAGACACTCGTGATTCCCAGAGACACTCGATCCTAGACAGTTGTTCAAAACACACAATCTACATGCACTTATTAGTAAACGCGAACAACACCGTGCGAACACACACTCACTTGTGATCGCCAAAAACACCATCTACAGACACTCATGTGAAGGGATCTCCCAAAAAACCACAGATAAGAAAATAAACATTTTGTAAAGCAGAGGCTTGTACACCTACTTGGCTTCTGCCATGGCCATCTTGCGGAGCCCCATAATAAAGCGACCATGATGAAAAGCCCTGCCACACTGCAGCTGCTTCTCCTCGTTCATGGGGTACGGGATCTCCACTTCTGCTTTACTTTCTATATCGTGAACGACGTATCCATGAACCACATGGGCATCCACGCCTTCTACTGCGTCTGAAAGGAGACCATAATATGAGCGTCTGCACAAATAAGGGGTTACTACTTCCAGGTGGCCTGGAAAAAATCTGCCTCAGACAGGATCGAAAACAATGAACGTGATCCGTCCTTTTCTTAGAAGTACGACATTACGATGTGATTGGATTCAGACCTGGCACCAGGTGTATGTGCGGGAGTGACTAAATCGTCATTGGATCCCCAAGCCGTGTGTATGAGATAGCGATAGATATGCTAGAGGTAAAAGTGATCATCATGTAATCGACAGCAGCAATAAGAGATATATATTTCAGGTGGGCTCACACAAGTTGATCAAACTGTATGTAAAGAACTTCACTTTTATAGGTGCAGTCTATATGGCAGTAATGCAGTATCAAATTCATATATTTCATGTTTATGAACCCTCTGGGCACTCAGTGTGCGGTTGTATTGGTTTGTATGTATGATACAACAATGTGGTCACAGCAATCTGTGTCTGTACAGTTATTTCATTCTGATGGGGGGGGGGGGATGATCAATTTTGTCTTTCTGCAATGCACATGTGGGCGGGAGTGACTGCCTCTTTATTTGGCTGAGCTTTCTTATCATCTATCCAAGGCTGTTATAAATTGGATGTTTTCAGTCCTTTACATTTGTAGGCCTTGAGAGGTAAGCTCCCATCTAACGAGATTGCCTTGTTGGCGGCAGATGGGCTCACACAAATTGATTAAGATGTATATGTATAGTCTACATAGCAGTAATTCAATGTTCAACTACAGTACAGACCAAAAGTAAAGAGTTTTTCTGTATTTTCATGACTATGAAAATTGTACATTCACACTGAAAGCATCAAAACTATGAATTAACACATGTGGAATTATATACTTAACAAAAAAGTGTGAAACAACTGAAGATATGTCTTATATTCTAGGTTCTTCAAAGTAGCCACCTTTTGCTTTGATGACTGCTTTGCACACTCTTGGCATTCTCTTGATGAGCTTCAAGAGGTAGTCACTGGAAATGGTCTTCCAACAATCTTGAAGGAGTTCCCAGAGATGCTTAGCACTTGTTGGCCCTTTTGCCTTCACTCTGCGGTCCAGCTCACCCCAAACCATCTCTTAAAGGGGCCGCTCGCGCCATCCGAAAAAGTCCCTGGCCAATGGCCGGAGGACTTCCCCTATAAAAGGCACCTCCTCCAATATGGAGGTGCCCGTGCAAGGTTGTAGCTTTGTGTTTGATACTCTGCTTCAGCCCTCAGGTCCCGCTGCTAGCCTGACTACTAGTCCAGCCCGCCAGCCTGACTACAAGTCCAGTCCGTCTGCTTGTCTACTCTCCAGCCCGACAGTCTCTCTACAGTCCAGTCCGCCAGTCTGTCTATGGGCTCTGTCCGCCTGCTTACCTGGAGGCTCCCGCCTGTCACTTGCCGTGACCACTTGACAGCCTACCTAGAGGCTCCCGCCTGTCACTTGCCGTGACCATCTGACAGCCTACCTAGAGGCTCCTGCCTGTCACTTGCCGTGACCACCTGACAGCCTACCTAGAGGCTCCTGCCTGTCACTTGCTGTGACCACCTGACAGCCTACCTAGAGGCTCCTGCCTGTCACTTGCCGTGACCACCTGACTGCCTACCTAGAGGCTCCTGCTCGTTACTTGCCTTGCCTGTCTGACAGCCAACCTAGAGGCTCCCGCCTGTTACCTGCCGTGCCTCCCTGTCAGCCTACCTTGAGTCTCCTGCTTGTTCCTGCCGTGTCTGCCAGTCCGTTTGTCCGGACCACCCGTCAGCCTGCTTGCCGTGCTCATCTGCTGAACCGGTCAGTCATTTCCATCTGACCCGTGGGAGTCACCTGCTCCCTTACAAGGTCGTCCCCAGAGTAGCACCTGGTCCCTCTGCTAGGTCCCTCCCTGGTCACGGAGTCGATTGAGCCGCTGTACGACCAGGGTCGCTCCGAGTTCATACCTAGTTACGCCCCTCTGGGTCCCTCCTTGCACCGCAGCACAGAGGTTCCACCACCCGGATCCGTAACAATAAACAAAGTAAACCAAGTACAAACCAAGCAAAAACTAAACAAAACTATTTTTTTTATCTATCTCTGGCCTCCTCTTCCTTGATTTCCATTTTTTATTTTACAGAAGCCAAAGGATGGAGATAGATGGGAAGCAAGTAGAGGGGAAGATGCACTGAACTGCTCAGCCACGTCAAGGGTGCCCCGAGCGGTTGTGCTTGGCTTGAACAGTTATTTTGTGCTTACAGACTCCCTTTAAAGTATTGCATATACCCTGATAAATGACTTATCTCCCTCCAGCCTGCACTTACGGATATGTGTAGCTCCGATTCCCTCATCCATCCCTTTGTATGCAAAGCATTTACGACTTCGCCAGCCCCAGGTTTGTGGCGTCATTACTTACCGCCAAGTCCAAGGTCCTTCAGGGCTTGATAACCTCCAGGTTGCAGTAATTCCCCCACAATCCGATCTGGTTCCTTCAGATCTCTTTCAATGACGGCCACCCTCCGCCCGTCCCTGGATAACACTGTAGCGAGAGCAGATCCCAGGACACCGGAGCCCACAATGACGACATCGGGACCATCACCCGATCTACTAGCAGAAACCGCGGCGCCATTACTGTCAGTGGACGACCGCGAGTTATTCTTAGTTTTCCTCTGCAAAAAAAGACAAAAATATTCCAAATATTAATTGCAGTTTCCTAATACTCGTATAAGGCCCTGTCCACAACACATTTCTTTCCCTATGTTTAGCATGTATGCCATGATAGCTCCCAACGTGCTCGCTAAATGTGTCCATATGGTTACAGTCTTGTCCGGCCGGTATAAGATGCTGGAATAGAGCGTGACACTACACACCGCTCCAACTGTGCAGCTTCTAGCACACAGGGACAGGTGACAGCACTGTGTGAGCAGGCAGCGTCATCTCTAATAGATCTGTGTGCAGCAGATGGCGGCCCGGCCCCCGGCAGATCGTGACTCCGGAATCAAGGAACGGATATGGGAATAATAGTGGCTCAGTGGTTAGCACTGGACGGTGGCTCAGTGGTTAAGACTGGACGGTGGCTCAGTGGTGAGCACTGGACGGTGGCTCACTGGTTAGCACTGTACGGTGGCTCAGTGGTGAGCACTGGACGGTGGCTCAGTGGTTAGCACTGGACGGTGGCTCAGTGGTGAGCACTGGACGGTGGCTCACTGGTTAGCACTGTACGGTGGCTCAATGGTGAGCACTGGACGGTGGCTCACTGGTTAGCACTGTACGGTGGCTCAGTGGTGAGCACTGGACGGTGGCTCACTGGTTAGCACTGTACGGTGGCTCAGTGGTAAGCACTGGACGGTGGCTCACTGGTTAGCACTGGACGGTGGCTCACTGGTTAGCACTGGACGGTGGCTCACTGGTTAGCACTGGACGGTGGCTCAGTGGTGAGCACTGGACGGTGGCTCACTGGTTAGCACTGTACGGTGGCTCAGTGGTGAGCACTGGACGGTGGCTCACTGGTTAGCACTGTACGGTGGCTCAGTGGTGAGCACTGGACGGTGGCTCACTGGTTAGCACTGTACGGTGGCTCAGTGGTGAGCACTGGACGGTGGCTCAGCGGTAAGCACTGGACGGTGGCTCAGCGGTAAGCACTGGACGGTGGCTCACTGGTTAGCACTGTACGGTGGCTCAGTGGTTAGCACTGTAGCCTTACATTGCTGGGGTCCTAGGTTCACATCCCACCAAGGACAATATCTGCAAGGAGTTTGTATGTTCTCCCCGTGTTTTTGGGGATTTCCAATGGGAATCTAGATTGTAAACCCCAATGAAGACAGAGATGATAATGTAAAGCACTGACATAGATAGATATTAGATCGATAGATATGGTACTAAATATGAATAATAAATACTAATGTGTTTTTGGTTCTGTAAATATGACTGATTTGTATTGAATTGTTACAATATATATATATTTTCTTAAAGCTACATGCACAGAGCTGGCTGTAGACGCTCACAGCTTAGCACAGTAATCCCCGGTGACTCCTGATTTCTGGAATAATCTTCACCGTGAGAACATTATCCGCTTTCCTTCTCATTGAAACTCATTGACTAGAGCTCAGGACGCCGGTGATACTACAGAGTATACAGCGTATACGGATATTCTGCACCGGGCACCACATGACGTCACATCTCATCACAGATCAATAGCATACGAGACTTATGGTTTATAGATGTCTTACCTATAGTGCTGAACTGCGGAGATAGATACATAGAGAGATAGATAGATAATAGATATAGATGATAGATTGATAGATCGATAGATAAATAATAGATAGATAATAGATAGATAGATAATAGATAGATTATAGATAGAAGATAGATAATAGATAGATGGATGATAGATAGATAATAGATAGATGATAGATAATAGATAGATAATAGATAGATGATAGATAGATGATAGATAGATATAGATAGATTATAGATAGATAATAGATAGATAATAGATAGATAGATAATAGATAGATAATAGATAGATAGATAGATGATAGATAGATGATAGATAGATAGATAATAGATAGATAATAGATAGATAGATAATAGATAGATAATAGATGATAGATAGATGATAGATAGATAATAGATAGATAATAGATAGATGATAGATAGATGATAGATAGATAATAGATAGATGATGGATAGATAGATAGATAATTAGATAGATGGATAGATAGATGGATAGATAGATAGATGATAGATAAATAGATAGATAGATAATAGATAGATGATATATATATATAATAGATAAATGATAGATAGATGATAGATAGATTATAGATAATAGATAGATAATAGATAAATAATAGATAGATAATAGATAGATAGATAATAGATAGATAATAGATAAATGATAGATAGATAGATAATAGAAAGATAATAGATAGATAGATAATATATAGATGATAGATAGAATATAGATAGATAATAGATAGATGATTGATAGATAGATAATTAGATAGATAGATAATAGATAGATAGATGATAGATAAATAGATAGATAGATGATATATATATATATAATAGATAAATGATAGATAGATGATAGATTATAGATAATAGATAGATAATAGATAAATAATAGATAGATAATAGATAGATAGATAATAGATAGATAATAGATAGATAATAGATAAATGATAGATATATAATAGATAAATAATAGATAATAGATAGATAGATAAATAGATGATAGATAGATAGATGATAGATAATAGATAGATAATAGATAAATGATAGATATATAATAGATAGATTATAGATAATAGATAGATAATAGATAGATGATAGATAATAGATAGAATATAGATAGATAATAGATAGATAATAGATAAATGATAGATATATAATAGATAGATTATAGATAATAGATAGATAATAGATAGATAGATAGATAATAGATAGATAGATGATAGATAGATATATAATGATATATAATGATAGATAATAGACGGGTGATAGATGGATAGATAGATGATAGATAATAGACGGATCATATGGATATCAGATGGATCTATAGCTGGCAGCTCTTCCATCGCTGCTGTCCGCCCTCCGCACACATCTCCCCACCTGTGTCTCCCCGGTCTCGGCCTCCTCCGGCCTCCGGGCCCCGCTGAGCTGCCGCACTCTGGCGATGAGCCCCGGGCTGCCGTGTTTCGGGCTCCGCGCTGGCCCCCGGTAGCGGATGGCGGAGAGCAGCAGCCCCACAGTGCAGCCCCCCAGCACGGCCAGCAGCAGCTCCAGCCGGGGGGCGCTCAGCAGCTCGTCACACTTCTTGTACACATAGGTGAAGGTGGCGACCCCCAGGAAGGTCCACATCTCAGGTCAAAAAATAGGAAAAAATAGAGAAAAAAATATAAAAATAATAAATTAATTAAAAATAAATATTTAAAAATCTTTAGAATAAAAAAAAATAAATTCTGATTCCGACTATAAATAGATGATGGGAAAGAGAAGCGCTGAGCTGCTGCACACAGGTGTGAACTGGGCGCAGTGTGACAGCTCGCACCTGGAGGCGCTGGCTCTGGTTACATGCAGGGGGTGTGCGCTCGCTCTGTCACACAGAGTCACCAGCTCTCCTGGCCATCCTCCCCCCCACACTCCTGTACAGGATGGATCCGTCTGCTGATCCGCCAATCCCCGATACATTGTATCATAGGATGAACGAGAGGGGCGGAGCCAAGCCTCAGCCTCAGCAGCACTCGGCGCTTCGGGTTGCCCGGCAACGAAAGCTCGTCAGCTGAGGGGGCGGGGCTTCGCAGCGCGCTAGTTCCTGGGTCCCGCCCAATGTTTTTATTAGCCAATGGCAAACCGTCGCTAAGGTGAGCAGAGCTCACGCTATGGATAGAGCGACCAATGGGAGTGGTCGGACGCTTCACTCCAGATCTCACTCTGCGCGTGTGGCTGTAGTGCGATGTGACGTTTTAGGGGGCGGGGCCTGGCTGAGAAGGCGGGAAAGAGAGGGCGCTGAGGTAAAAGATGACTACGGCTTATTCACCACGTACGGAAAACGGTTTTTTTTTTAGGGTTTTCGTCATTTTCGTGACAGGAAAAATCAGTGTTTTCACTTAAAAAATGACGAGCCAGGCGGGCAGAGACCTTCATGATTCAGTATGACTGAAGAATGGAGGAGAGATAGTGTCAGGCAGTTAGTTACATTTGCTGAGGTAAAAAGTTATTATTTTAGAAAAAAAACAAAAATAAATAAGTCGTAATGTCGGTACCATCAACGATACAGCCATACAACCGAGAAAATCTAACAAAAATAATTTTTCCTTTTTTTCTGTCAAGGTTGATGTTCCTCTATTTACTCGTGTGAACAAGCGCTTGAGATTCTGTTAATTTCACACATTTTTTTACATGCTTTTTTTGGGTGGGGGGGGGGTTCTTCTACATTAAAACCTTTACGAGAACACCAGGGGGATAAAAAGTGTGGAAAAACACCAAAAAAAACACTCTTGTTTGCATTTAGAGGCGGTGTGACTTATCACAACTCAATCACCGAGGTTCTGTAAAGAAAACACAAAACGATTTTTAGTTTTTGCTTTTTCGTTTTTGTTTTTTTTTTCCCCCAGAGCCATATTTTTTTTTTATTTTTCCGTCGACGTAGGGTGCGAGGACTCTCTTTTTTCTGTGCGACGACTTGTAGGTTTTCACGACACCATTGAAAAGTGGTGAAAAATAATGAAATTCCACCATTGATTTATAGATTTTGATCACAAGTTCAAGTCCCCAACAGATATAGTGAAAAGTAAAAGAAAACTTTTTGAAAAATATAAAAAAGATACAAAAGTTCCCTACTTGGAAAAAAAAAATACACGTGGTTGTTATCGTTGCATAAGTAAAAGTCCGATCTAGCAAAATATAAAATTAATTAACCAGATCGGTAAACGCGGTAATGAAAAAAATAAATCTAAACTCCAGAATTATGGGGGTTTTTTTCGGACGCAACAAGAGGCGAGCAAAATATCTTATGTACCCCAAAAATAGTATTAATAAAAACATCAGCTCAGGGCACAAAAAATAAGCCCTCACCAAAAATTGGAAACGTTACGGGTGACGGAAAATGGTTTCACCTCCAAAAATGTTTTTTTTTACAAATCCCCCCCCCCAAAAAATTTTTTTTGACACTTAAATAAAAGAAAAAACTATACATGTTTGGTATGTGCGTACTCGTGCTGACTTGGAGAATCATATTATCAGGTAATTTTTAGCATATAGTGAACATGATAAGTAAAAAGTAAAACTCAAATATATATTACGGAGTTGCACTTTTTTTGCAATTTCGCTCTACTTGGAATTTTTTTTCCGCTTAGCAGCGCATCACATGATGAAATGAATGGTGTCATTCAAAAGTGCAACCCGTCCCGCAAAAAACAAGCCCTCACACGGCCATATTGACGAAAAAATAAAAAGTTATGGCTCTGGGAAGAAGGGGAGCAAAAAACCAAAACGGCAAAACCCAAGGTGGTGAAGGGGTTAATGCCTTCATGATATGAAGGACATCAATCAAAATCTAATATCCTGGGACACCTGGCAGTTTCTCCTGTGTTTAGAGCAGTGGTCCTTAACCTTTCTGACCTTGAGAACCACTTTCAGCTCTGAGAGAGGGGCGTGAGCCACAACTAGCTCCTGTCCCCCTCACAGTAGTGGCAATCAAAGCCCCTATTACAGGTATAATGATAGCCAAAGCTTTCCCACAGAATCACCCTGAAGCAGTATACTAAGATCCAGGGGTTCCCACAATACCCTCATCGAGTATTCTCCCATCAAGCACCTCATCTCATGTCGCATCCAACTTCCAACACCTGCGCTGACAAGTAGTATCATCCTGTCTCCAGCTTACCATACTTAAATTATCTCTGAAGCCCTAAGGCCAGTATATGTGCATCCAGATCTGCTCTTCTGTGCAGGGCTACTCACAAAATTCACCATTTTGAGATGTGTTCTTTATACCTGTTTGCTAAAACTAGAGCTAATACACCAAGCTGGCAGACAGCCACAAGCCACAATTTATTGGACCGCGAGCCACATGTGGCTCCCGATCTACAGGTTGGGGACCTCTGGTGTAGATAAACTTTGTGTACATCCTCATTAGCAAGTAGGTTCTAATTAATGCAAGGGGAACTAATTGCCCATAAGGCCAGACGCTTCGTGTCCAATTCAGACCTAACATGGCACAAATGGAAGTGCATTATTTTTGATGCCGTATCTATAATATCCAATGGAAGTATCTGTGTTCGGGGAACCTAATTGCTTCTGTAACTGCCAACGCAATGTTCTTCAGCAGTTGCTAACCAGGGCTGTGGAGTCGGTAAGTTAAACCTCCAACTCCTCAATTTCCATGCCACCAACTCCCTCATACATGGCTCATGTTTAAGTGATAAATTTACTGTAGCACAAATTAACCTCAGCTAAAAGTCTAGACCCTTAGATCACGACTAGGATAGACATTTATAGGACATTTCATAACTTTCCCAAATTCTTATGAAAAAATATTCCCCACAAACTTCATTGAACTACTGTACCCAATTTATTTTATATTTTAGGAGTCGGAGTCGGTCCATTTTATACCGACTCCGACTTCACCAAAATGGACACTGACTCCACAGCCCTGATATATGCCACAGCCTAGTGTCTCCAGTGATGTATATGCCCAGCCCAGTATCGCCAGTGATGTATATGCCACAACCTAGTCTCCAGTGATGTATATTCCCCAGGCTAGTGTTTCCAGTAATGTATATGCCCCAAGCCAGTGTCTCCAGTTATGTATATGCCCAGCCCAGTGTCTCCAGTCAGGTATATGTGTCACATATGTGGATCGTGGACCCACTGTGCCACAATCCGGGATTACCTAGGAAGGACATAGCTAACAGGCTGCCTGGTGTTTGCTAGAGCTTCTAAGGGTATGTGCACACGATGCAGAAATGCTCAGGATTTTTTCCGGAGCGTTTCTGCATCTCTCTGGCAGGAAAAAACGCATGCGGATTGTACATGCGGTTTCCTGCCAGGGACATGCGGAAATGAAGCGGTCTTCACTTTCATTTCCGCATGCGGGTTGACAAGCACTTCCCAAGCGATTTTAGCATCACTTGGAAAGTGCTTGTCAACTTCACACTATATAAATCCATGCAACCGGCATGGATTTATATAGTGTGTGATGTCAAAAAATAAATCTATACGTTACCATCTGATGGCCCCCGGTGTCCTGCTTCATCGGTCCCGGCTGCCGGCAGTGAAGACTGTAGGACCTTCCGACGTCAGCGTCACGTGACCCGTCACATGACTCTGACGTCAGCGAAGGTCCTTCATTCAACCGCGAAGTGCGCGGGAAGCCGGCAGGACGCAGCGCGGGCCGTCAGAAGGTGAGAATATATGTATTTTTTATTTTATTCTTTTTTTTTTTAATGGTACCTGGGTCTGGATGAGAGTCCTCTCATCCACACCCGGGTACCATCCGCACAATAGACCGCATGAAAAGCGCATCAACATATACAGTGATGCGGATTCCATGCGGTCTAATGCAAGTCAATGGCGGCAAAAGAGCAGCGTTTCCGCAAAATTAATTGACATGCTGCGGATTTTTGACCGCAGCGTTTACGCTGCGGAAAAATCCGCATCATGGGCACAGCACATGCGGATTTCCATTGGGGAACATTGCTGCCCTTCTACCATGCGTTTCCGCGGCGTTTACGCAACTGCAAAAACGCAGCGGAAACGCATGAAAAACGCATCGTGTGAACTCAGCCTAATAGTGGAATTAGACATGAGTTGCAGGTAGCTGCCAGGTACCACTCCTTGGCAGTCCCCGGTGCTGCAGCTGCTGTCCCCAGGGGTCAGGATCACGGACACGGGCTCGGAATCACTGGCAGGACAGGATTCGGACACTGTTCAGACAACACGGGTTCTGGTCACCGGGCAAGATGGACACAGACCCGTAGTCACTGGCAGGACAGGATTTGGATAATGGAACAGACTCCGACAGTACGGACTTTGGAACGCTAACCAAGAGAGACACTGGTGCTGGTTCAAGTACCACCAGAATGGTTACAGGTTTGGATACCGCTGGAGTGGCTTCAGGTTTAGGTATCACCGGTGCAGGTTCTACGTTTCGGTACAGCCGGAGTGGTTTCAGGCTCTGGAGCGATTTCAGGGTTCAGGTACCACAGGAGCGGTGTCAGGCTCAGGCACCGCCAGATCGGTGTCAGGGTTCAAGTATCTCAGAAGTGGTGTAAGGCTCAGGTGCCGCAGGAGAGGTGTCAAGGTTCAGGTACCACAGGAGCGTATCAGGGTTCAGGTACCACGGGTGCGGCTTCAGGCTCAAGTACCACAGGAGTGGCGTCAGGGCTCAGGTACTGCAGGTGCGACTTCAGGCTCAAGTACCGCAGGAGCGGTGTCAGGGTTACGCCTGTAACAGCGTGTCCCTCCCCCGACCTGTGTTCATGGACTGCAATGTAATCAGGCCTGGGCAGGGGTGGATTAAGAGTAGCAAGGGCCCCGGGCAATTTAGAAGGCGCGGGGCCCCCCCCCACACACACACCTGATTTATCACGTGACATGTCACATGATCCCCTGTGATAGATCTTGTGATAGTTCACGTGAAATTAATTTGGCACAATATTATAATATTTTTTTTTAGGGTGTGTGCCCACTATGCGTTTTTTAAGCATTTCCGCAGCGGCAATTCCGCTGCAGAAACGCTTAAAAAACGCTTGGTAGAAGGTCTGCCATGTTCCCCAATGATATCCCGCATGTGCTGTGTACATGCTGCGGAAATTTCCGCTGCGATTATCATTGCGGAAAAATCCGCAGCATTACCAATTATTTTGCGGAAGCGCGGCGTTTTCGCCGCCATTGACTTGCATTAGAACGCATGGAATCCACATACCTGCATCTGTAGATGCGGAATCCATGCGTTTCAATGTGCGGATGGTACCCGGGTGTGGAGGAGAGGAGACTCTCCTCCGGACCTGGGTACCATAGAACCTGTGAAAAAAGAATAAAATAAAAAATAAATATTATACTTACCTTCTGATGGCCCCCGGTGTCTTTATCCGATGCGTCCTGGCTTGCCGGCAGCTCGCGATGGTCTGAAAAGGACCTGCCATGACGTCATTTAGTCATGTGACGGGTCACGCGACCGCTGACGTCGGCAGGCCATCAGAAGGTAAGTATATATTTTTTATTTTTTACCATTCTTTTACGGTCACACTATATAAATCCATGCTGTTTGCATGGATTTATATAGTGTAACCAAGTTGTCAAGCACTTTCCAAGTGATGCTAAAATCGCTTGGAAAGCGCTTGTCAACCCGCGTGCGGAAATGCAAGTGAAGAACGCTTCACATCCGCATGTCCCTGGCAGGAAAACGCATGTACAATCCGCATGTAAAATCCGCATGCGTTTTTTCTGCCAGGGAGATGCAGAAACGCTCAAAAAAAATCCGGAACATTTCTGTATCGTGGGCACATAGCCTTACATTAATTGTATGACTCAATATTGAGCACACGTAGCCATCTATACACAGCGGG
Organism: Phyllobates terribilis; assembly: GCF_046119375.1. NCBI lineage: Eukaryota > Metazoa > Chordata > Amphibia > Anura > Dendrobatidae > Phyllobates > Phyllobates terribilis. The sequence goes on along the minus strand of NW_027362764.1, from coordinate 750,283,654 downwards.
AGGCAGGGCCGGCTCCAGGTTTTTCTGGGCCCCGGGCGAAAGAGTCTCAGTGGGCCCCTTTAACACATACACGATTCATGATGCAGAGATACGGCGGAGAAATATATATATATATATAGTACAATGCAAAGATTTCACTTCATGAGTGATATCTATTGTAAATTCCACAATAGCTCAGAAACCGGTGAATCGCTCCACACAGAATAGTGGCCCCCATATAAGGCTCCATACGGAATACTGGTCCCCATATAACGCCCATACGGAATACTGGCCCCCATATAACGCTTCATACGGAATACTGGCCCCCATATAAGGCCCCATACGGAATACTTGCCCCCATATAAGGCCCCATACGGAATACTGGCCCCCATATAAGACCCCATACGGAATACTGGCCCCCATATAAGACCCCATACGGAATACTGGCCCCCATATAAGGCCCCATACGGAATACTGGCCCCCATATAAGGCCCCATACGGAATACTGGCCCCCATATAAGACCCCATACGGAATACTGGCCCCCATATAAGACCCCATACGGAATACTGGCCCCCATATAAGACCCCATACGGAATACTGGCCCCCATATAAGGCCCCATACGGAATACTGGCCCCCATATAAGACCCCATACGGAATACTGGCCCCCATATAAGGCCCCATACGGAATACTGACCCCCATATAAGGCTCCATGCGGAATACTGACCCCCATATAAGGCTCCATGCGGAATACTGACCCCCATATAAGGCTCCATGCGGAATACTGACCCCCATATAAGGCTCCATGCGGAATACTGACCCCCATATAAGGCTCCATGCGGAATACTGGCCCCCATATAAGGCTCCATACGGAATACTGGCCCCCATATTAGGCCCCATATGGAATACTGGCCCCTATATAAGGCTCCATATGGAATACTGGCCCCCATATAAGGCTCCATAAGGAATACTGGCCCCCATATAAGGCTCCATACGGAATACTGGCCCCCATATAAGGCTCCATACGGAATACTGGCCCCCATATGGAATACTGGCCCCCATATAAGGCTCCATACGGAATACTGGCTTCCATATAAGGCTCCATACGGAATACTGGCCCCCATATAAGGCTCCATACAGAATACTGGCCCCCATATAACGCTCCATACAGGATACTGGCCCCCATATAACGCTCCATACAGGATACCGGTCCCCATATAATGCTGCATGCAGGCTGTTACCCCCCACATAATGCCCCATACAGGCTGTCCCCCCCTTATAATGCTCCATGCAGGCTGTTACCCCCCACATAATGCCCCATACAGGCCCCTCCCTTTTAATGCTCCATGCAGGCTGTTACCCCCCACATAATGCCCCATACAGGCTGCCCCCCCCTTATAATGCTCCATGCAGGCTGTTCCCCCCCACATAATGCCCCATACAGGCTGCCCCCCCCTTATAATGCCCCATGCAGGCTGTTCCCCACCTTATAATGCCCCATGCAGGCTGTCACCCCTCCTCTTTATACTGCCCCATGCAGGCTGTCACCCCTCCTCTTTATAATGCCCCATGCAGGATGTCCCCCCCTCTCTTTATAATGCCCCGTGCAGGCTGTTCCCCACCTTATAATGCCCCATGCAGGCTGGTCCCCACCTTATAATGCCCCATGCAGGCTGTCACCCCTCCTCATTATAATGCCCCAAGCAGGAATCCCCCCCTCTTTATAATGCCCCATGCAGGCTGTTCCCCACCTTATAATGCCCCATGCAGGCTGTCACCCCTCCTCTCTATACTGCCCCATGCAGGCTGTCACCCCTCCTCTTTATAATGCCCCATGCAGGCTGTCACCCCTCCTCTTTATACTGCCCCATGCAGGCTGTCACCCCTCCTCTTTATAATGCCCCATGCAGGCTGTCACCCCTCCTCTTTATAATGCCCCATGCAGGCTGTCACCCCTCCTCTTTATACTGCCCCATGCAGGCTGTCACCCCTCCTCTTTATAATGCCCCATGCAGGATGTCCCCCCCTCTCTTTATAATGCCCCATGCAGGCTGTCACCCCTCCTCTTTATACTGCCCCATGCAGGCTGTCACCCCTCCTCTTTATACTGCCCCATGCAGGCTGTCACCCCTCCTCTTTATATTGCCCCATGCAGGCTTGTCCCCACCTTATAATGCCCCATGCAGGCTGTCACCCCTCCTCATTATAATGCCCCAAGCAGGAACCCCCCCCTCTTTATAATGCCCCATGCAGGCTGTTCCCCACCTTATAATGCCCCATGCAGGCTGTCACCCCTCCTCTTTATAATGCCTCATGCAGGATGCCCCCCCTCTCTTTATAATGCCCCGTGCAGGCTGTTCCCCACCTTATAATGCCCCATGCAGGCTGGTCCCCACCTTATAATGCCCCATGCAGGCTGTCACCCCTCCTCATTATAATGCCCCAAGCAGGAATCCCCCCCTCTTTATAATGCCCCATGCAGGCTGTTCCCCACCTTATAATGCCCCATGCAGGCTGTCACCCCTCCTCTTTATAATGCCCCATGCAGGATGCCCCCCCTCCCCTCTTTATAATGCCCCATGCCTCCATACATTAAAAAAAAAAAAAAAATCAAATACTCACCTCCCTTCTCCTCACCTGCTGCCCGCTGCCTGCTGCCCGCCGCTCGTTGCTCGGCTCCGAACTCCAGCGTTGTCGGCGTCTTCCCGCTCTGCGCTCCCTGTGACGGCTCAGGGGAGGGCGCGGTGTAAAGACGTCACCGCGCCCTCTGACCTGAGACGTCACAGGGAGCGCAGAGCAGGAAGACAGCTGATCTGCGGAGGCACGGGGAGAGGTAAGTATCGGGCTGCCGGGGCCCTGAGCAAGCGGCGGAGAAGGGCGGGCGCTGACACCGCTCTCCTCCGCCCATAGCCCAGCGGGGTGCGCGACCGCCAGTGGGCCCCTCTGCCTGCTCAGGGCCCCGGCATTTGCCCGGGTGCGCCGGGTGCTGACGCCGGCCCTGGCGGGAGGCTGCACGGTGCCATCTATACACAGCGGGAGGCCGCACGTAGCCATCTATACACAGCGGGAGGCCGCACGGAGCCATCTATACACAACGGGAGGCCGCACGTAGCCATCTATACACAGCGGGAGGTCGCACGGTGCCATCTATGCACAGCAGGAGGCCGCACGGCGCCATCTATACACAGCGGGAGGCCGCACGGCGCCCCCCCCAGAGACAGCAGGAGGCCGCACGGCGCCATTTATACTCAGCAGGAGGCCGCACGTAGCCATTTATACACAGCAGGAGGCCGCACGGCGCCATCTATACACAGCAGGAGGCCGCACGGCACCATCTATACACAGCAGGAGGCCGCACGGCGCCATCTATACTCAGCAGGAGGCCGCACGTAGCCATCTATACACAGCAGGAGGCCGCACGGCGCCATCTATACACAGCAGAGGGCCGCACGGCGCCATCTATACACAGCAGAGGGACGCACGGCGCCATCTATACACAGCAAGGGGCCGCACGGTGCCATCTATACACAGCAGGGGGCCGCACGGCACCATCTATGCACAGCAGGAGGCCGCACGTAGCCATCTATACATAGCAGGAGGCCGCACGGCGCCATCTATACACAGCAGGAGGCCGCATGGCACCATCTACACACAGCAGGAGGCCGCACGGCGTCATCTATACTCAGCAGGAGGCCGCACGTAGCCATCTATACACAGCAGGAGGCCGCACAGCGCCATCTATACACAGCAGGAGGCCGCACGGCGCCATCTGTACAAAGCAGGAGGCCGCACGGCACCATCTATACACAGCAGGAGGCCGCACTGCGCCATCTATACACAGCAGGAGGCCGCACGGCGCCATCTATACACAGCAGAGGGCCGCACGGCGCCATCTATACACAGCAGGGGGCCGCACGGCGCCATCTATACACAGCAGGGGGCCGCATGGCGCCATCTATACACAGCAGAGGGCCGCACGGCGCCATCTATACACAGCAGGGGGCCGCACGGCGCCTTCTATACACAGCAGAGGGCCGCCCGGCGCCATCTATACACAGCAGAGGGACGCACGGCGCCATCTATACACAGCAAGGGGCCGCACGGTGCCATCTATACACAGCAGGGGGCCGCACGGCACCATCTATGCACAGCAGGAGGCCGCACGTAGCCATCTATACATAGCAGGAGGCCGCACGGCGCCATCTATACACAGCAGGAGGCCGCACGGCACCATCTACACACAGCAGGAGGCCGCACGGCGTCATCTATACTCAGCAGGAGGCCGCACGTAGCCATCTATACACAGCAGGAGGCCGCACAGCGCCATCTATACACAGCAGGAGGCCGCACGGCGCCATCTGTACAAAGCAGGAGGCCGCACGGCACCATCTATACACAGCAGGAGGCCGCACTGCGCCATCTATACACAGCAGGAGGCTGCACGGCGCCATCTATACACAGCAGAGGGCCGCACGGTGCCATCTATACACAGCAGGGGGCCGCATGTAGCCATCTATACACAGCAGAGGGCCGCACGGCGCCATCTATACACAGCAGGGGGCCGCACGGCGCCTTCTATACACAGCAGAGGGCCGCCCGGCGCCATCTATACACAGCAGGGGGCCGCACGGCGCCATCTATACACAGCATTGGGCCGCACGGCGCCATCTATACACAGCAGGGGGCCGCAAGGCACCATCTATACACAGCAGGAGGCCGCACGGCGCCATCTATACACAGCAGGGGGCCGCACGGCGCCATCTATACACAGCAGGGGGCCGCACGGCGCCATCTATACACAGCAGGGGGCCGTACGGCGCCATCTATACACAGCAGGAGGCCGCACGGGGCCATCTATACACAGCAGGAGGCCGCACGGCGCCATCTGTACACAGCAGGAGGCCGCACGTAGCCATCTATATACAGCAGGAGGCCGCACGGCACCATCTATACACAGGAGGGGGCCGCACGGCACCATCTATACACAGCAGGAGGCCGCATGGCGCCATCTATACACAGCAGGGGGCCGCACGGCGCTATCTATACACAGCAGAGGGCCGCACGGTGCCATCTATACACAGCAGGGGGCCGCACGGCGCCATCTATACACAGCGGGAGGCCGCACGGCGCCATCTATACATAGTGGAAGGCTGCACAGCGCCCCCCCCAGAGATAGCAGGAGGCCGCACGGCGCCAACTATACTCAGCAGGAGGCCGCACGCAGTCACGCATGCAGTCACGCACACACACAAACATATACAGACATATACATACACGCATAAACACATTTGAAACACAAAAATACATATAAACAGACATCACACAATGATATCTGCCTGCACACACACACATACACACACAGACTCACCATCCCCTGGCTCCATTCCTCCTGCCTGCTCTGACTTCTCCGTTGCAGCAGTGCAGGCCGGGCGCGCACTGCGTGACGTCACAGCTAGGAGACACGGCCGCGCACAGGGCCGTGTCTCCTAGCAGTGACGCGGCCGGGCCAGCACAGGGAAGTTAACTGCTGCAGTGCTGGCCCGGCCGATGAAGAAGTAGCGGCCGTACGCCGCTGCTGGGGGAGCGGTCCGGGGCCCCCCCTCCCGCCACTGCTACCGGTATGTGCCGCGGCGGCCCGCACATATAATGAGGGCAATCCGGCATTAGACACCCCACCCGGAGCCGCAGGCCCCCTGCAGGTTCGGGGCCCCGGGCGGTAGCCCGGATTGCCCTCATTATAATCCGCCTATGGGCCTGGGTTAACATCTAGTGGAGGATTTTGTCTTTGTTCTTTTCAGCATAGGACTCATCCAAAATAAGCCTGTAGCTTCTGGAAACTTCTCAAGGTAGCCACATATTCAAAATAGGTGGGACCCCTCCTCCATCGATGGGCTGATCCCAGGACACAGAACAATAGACACATGGTTTTGGCCAGTTTGTTGTGTGCTGCCGTGAAAAGGGCTAGGACCTTATGCTGAGGCGAGATCCTCCTGCCTGTGTGTGGATGGTTAGAAGCTGCCACGTGGGATTGTGTTGTGTCCCTCATCTGTTGGATCCATCAAACTCATCCCAGGATTATTTCTACCTTTTCCCTGGCGTCGGATTGCCGAATGGCGCCCCCGGAACTATTCCCTTTTGGCGTGGACTCATTGTGGACTCTAAGGAACAATCTTGATATTTGATGTTCTATTTTCCCTGCCTCAATATATCTCGTTGGATTGATTATCGGCCTGGTGTCCCTTCCTGCTGTGTCGCACACCCCGTCACAAACTGGTTGGCAGCCGTGGGATCAGAGCAGAAGGAATGGAGGACAGCGGCCCATCAACATCTGAAACCAGAACCTCAGGATACGGGAACTGTACTGTGTTGAGCCTACAAGCAAAGGCCCGTGAAGTAGGAGTCGGCTACAAAGGACTGTCCAAGAAGCAATTAATTGAGGCTTTGGAAGAAGCTTGCCTGCATGATGGCACCGAGGAAGAATTTCCACAGCAAGGGGAGGAAAGACGGGAGCTGGAGGTAAAAACCCAAAAAAGTCAGTGGGTTGTGTGGTATAAGGAGGAGATGGAATTGCTTGGAGATGAGGCCAGCATAGAAGATAAGAGGGAGGCCATCCGCACAGCTAAGGAGAGGCAGCGCATGGTGGAAGCAGCTAGAAGCTCCAGACAGACTGTAACCACAGTAAGCCAACATCATGTGGACACTCCAGGCATCCGTCCCATACAGCAGGCCCCTTTCCGAGTACCAGAATCAGTTAGAACCACCATGCAGCACGAACTGGAGGAGATGTTACAGCTCGGGGTAATTCAGGCCTCCCATAGCCCTTGGGCTTCTTCTGTGGTGTTAGTGTTATAGCAGAAGATGGAGTCCCTCAAGTTTAAAGGCCCCATCTATGCTATATAAGTCTGACAATTATTTTAGGTGAAAACAACAGCTATGAATGTTCCTTCTTGTATCAATAGCGTGTCCTTGCTAAAAAGATAACGTGATTCTCCCTGGCCAGATGTTTCTTCTTGTAGCAATAATGTGTTCTTGCAGAAAGATGAAATGACCTTGCTAACTAGATAAGTCTAATTAAATATTTTAAAGCATACAGAAACTAGCTTTTTTCGCCTGTTCAGCTAAACTGTATAATCGAACCATATATGGCAAATCCGTTTCTTGCCTTTAGGGTGTATATTAGCCCTGTGTTTTATAATAAAGTTTTTTAGAGTATGTTTAGACACAAACATCCTGTCCTGTGTCTTCATTCTCTCCGAGCTCGTAATCCAAAGGATAGAAGACCCAAAATTCAGTGACGACAGCTGGCGCCTCGAACAGGGACCTTGAGTTAATCTACCCAAGGGTGCTCGACCGGTCCGAGACGTGGGACGAGTGAAGCTCTCTGTTGGTGATATATACAGCGCTGAGGTAAGAATAACTGTTATATTCTACCTAATTATATCACTGCATAGAAGAGACTCCCTCACCCCTGAGCGGTCGGCTCCCCAGGTAATTCAACAGATTGTTGTCTGGCTCGGGTCCCTTTGAACCAGTAGAACCCCTCAGATAAATTGACAGTCCTGCCTTCTATCCTTTGGAGAATTTAAGAATGAAAGTATGGATCCGATGATTGTGTTGTGGATGTGTCCCGGGATTGATGTTTTTGGTCTGTTTTTCTGGTTGGCGTATAAGTCCTAGAGAGGCTAGTAGTGGAATGGTTCAGAAACCTTTGTGGCCCATTGTCTAAGTGACCATTGTCTAAGTGACTGAGGAGTCTCTTCTAGGTGAGGAGAACCGAAAAAAAATGGGGAACCAAAATGCCAAGGAAGGCATTATAGCCAAAGACTTAGTGGTACGCAGAGAAGGGAAACAGGCACTGATTGGAATTGACAAAATATTGTGTAAAGCGGGAATGAATGAGAATGGAGAGAAATGGAAATCCTTCTTTAACTCCTATCATGGATGGTTGAAAGATAAGGGTCTGTTAGGGACAGTAGATGTATGGATGAATGCATGCGCTTATTTTGAAGGAAAGATTGAAGAATTAGGAGACGGACGTTACAGACTGACAAAAACTGGAATGACAGATTTTCCTCCCTGTCTGCTCCCGACGTCACCCCCACCCTAGTACCAGAATTCCCAGGAACCTAAATGTTGGGTTTGCCCCAGATGTGAACAGCAGAACCCCTTGACAGTAGACATCTGTGTGGCATGTGGAGGACCGAGACCCCACCCAGCTAGACAATTCCCAATGAGGACGGTAGTTGTGCCAGGAGCACCGGGTGCAGCAGCAGCAGGGGGGGATGCAGTGGTTCCAGGTCAGGAAGCTCGTACAATGTTAATGTATAGACCATACAGTCCTTCAGAGCAGTTGGCACTGATCTCCCAGCTGCCAGACCCATCCCAGTCCCCTATGGGTTTCGCTAGAATGATCACCACCATACAGGATACGTACCATGCCACTAGAATAGATCTGCAGGGGGTAATTAAAGGAAAATTGGCAGATGAAGCCCGCTATGATAGGTTGATAGATGAGACAAAAAAAACAGTATGCCAATAGGACCGGACCCGTAGATGCAGAATCTAATGATGCAGCAGCTGGAGTCCTATTCGCAGCAGCGTTGGTAAAAGCATGTCAAGACAGGCAAGCAGAAAAGCAAGTTACACTAGAAGATAGAGTGCAGGGAAAGGAGGAAGATCCTAAGGATTATTTCTATGCACTAAAGAAAACCTGGTCAGAAATGGGGTTCAACCCCGGGAATAAGACTAGTGAGAGGGTATTAGCAAGTGCTTTCATGAATGGACTAAAGAAAGAGATTGCAGAGAAGGTAAAAGCAAGTAGACCGGACTGGAGATCAGTGAAGGCAGAAGATTTAGCTAGAATAGCTCAGGGGGCACAACATGATATAGCGCAGGCAAAAAGAGCTGCCAGAATACATATAGTAGAGACGACCCCCAGAAACAACAGAGGCAGAGGACGGACTGAAGGAGGAGGACAGAAACTGTGTTACGGATGTAAAAAGCCAGGACATTTTAGAAAGAACTGTAGGACCAACCCGTATCCAAATGCTCAGAGTACGGGTCCTCCAGCCGACCAAACAACGCCCCCATAGGATGAGGGTAGCTTGCACATGAACCCCCTCATCTCCTTACCCCCAACTCCCAGTTGTATAGTGCAGGTGAACCTACCAGGGGGACATGAAATCGATTTCCAAGTAGATACGGGGGCCGACAATTCAGTAATTACGCAAGGTGATTGGCCATACACTGACACTGATTTTTCACATCATGTCATTGCCACCCCCTTCAGTTCCCCGTCTGTCCTGCTTCCTGTCACTAAAAGAATTCCCCTGCAAATTCAAGGAGCTACTGTACATAGCCAGCTCATGGTATCGCCCTGAGGCCAATGTAACCTTTTGGGAAATGATGTGTTGTCCCAATTACAAGCACATATTGAGTATCATCCCGATGGCACTGTCACCTTGACCCCAGGTTTAAAACCAAGTACCCTTTGCAAAATTATGTCACTAGATATTGCCAGCATAGAAGAGACAAATGAGTTTCCCCCGATATTGGAGCAGGCTGTACCACATGATTTTTGGGCCTCAGACAAAACAGATGTTGGTAGGTTAAGAGTTCAACCAGTAATGGTGAAATTAAAACCAGGAGCCATCTTGCCTCAACAGAGGCAGTATCCCCTTAGCTCGGCTCAGGAGAATGCCATAGCCCAGCAGGTCCAAAAATTACTACAGAAAGGAGTCCTAGTCAAAACCCAGTCCCCTTGCAACACTCCCCTGTTCCCAGTAAAGAAAAAGAGTGTGCCAGGACAACCAGCCGCATATAGAATGGTCCATGACCTCCGGTTGGTTAACAAAGCCACAGAACTTCTAACACCAGTTGTGCCCAACCCGCATACTCTTCTGTCACAGATACCTTCTAACTCTCTTTGCTTTTCAGTGGTTGATTTGGCAAATGCATTTTTCAGTGTACCATTACATCCTGACTGCCAGTACCTGTTTGCTTTCACATTCCAGGGTAGTCAATATACATGGACAGTGTTGCCACAGGGTGCCCAGAATTCACCCACAATGTACACTGAAAGTCTGCAGGAAATACTGGAGGGATGGTCTGAACCACATATCGTTGTTTTGCAATATGTCGATGACCTGCTCATTTGTGCCCCCTCCAGGAAACAATGTCATAGTGCAACTATATCGCTTATGTTGTTTCTCTATCACGCTGGCTGCAAGGCATCGAAAGATAAGCTTCAGTTTTGTAAATCTTCAGTCACCTTTTTGGGACATTGCATTATACCAGGAGCTCGTCATTTAACAAATGCACGTAAACAAGCAGTACAGGCATTCACCGTCCCCATTAATGTTGCAGCCCTCAGAACTTTTCTTGAACTTGTTTCCTTTTGCAGACAGTGGATTCATGCCGTCTCTATTTTAATGCAGCCCCTCTATGACTGTCTTACCCCAACACCTTTTGTACTAACATCAGAGGCAATAGACTGTTTTTATTCTCTCAAGAACCGTATTTTGGCCGCTCCAGCTTTGGGTACCCCTAATTATGAGCTCCCATTTACTCTGTACCTTCATGAACAAGCTGGACATGCAGCAGGAGTTTTAACCCAAACACACGGTGATAATCAGAGACCTGTTGCCTACTTTAGTGGCAGATTGGATGCGGTAGCCAGAAGTGCACCATCCTGCGTACGTGCTCTGCATGCTGTTGGACTATTACTCCATAAATCCGCAGACATTGTTCTTGACCACCCGCTCACCGTTCTAACACCTCATGATGTCTACACTATATTGAATCAAGTGCAACCCGCTCACCTCTCAGCAGCACGTCATCTTAGGTTACAATGTGCACTGTTAATGCCTCCCAATGTTTCTTTACAGAGGTGTACTACCCTGAATCCAGCAACTTTGTTACCTCTCTCGGATCTAAAGGAGGAGTCAGGTACTGTGCTTTTTAAGGAAGATCCAAGAGAGGAAGTTCCTCATGACTGTGTACAAATGATGGCACAAGAAACGGCAGGTTTACCTACTGTATTTGAAAATGAATTACAAAATGCAGATTTTGAATTTTTTGTAGATGGATCCCGTCATCAGGACGATTCAGGTACCTTCCATACTGGATATGCAGTTGTCTCCCTCAATGCAGTAATCAAGGCAGAACCAATGCTCCCACACCAGTCGGCTCAAGAAGCTGAACTTAGGGCCCTAACCGAGGCCTGTAAATTAGCGGAAGGTAGTATTGTTAACATTTACACAGATTCAAGGTACGCATTCGGTATATCGCATGATTTTGGTCCAATATGGAAGTCAAGAGGTTTCCTGACGGCAGCAGGACACCCCATTAAGAATGCTGATGCGGTCCAGCAGTTAATTGATGCGCTACAACTACCCAAACAAGTAGCTGTCATAAAGGTAAGAGCACATACCAGACGCACCGACCAGGTAAGCAGAGGAAACGCGATGGCAGAAGCAGCGGCAAAAACAGCAGCCTGTAAGCCGCAACGAGGGTCAACAGTACGTCAGTTAAGTGCCCCTAAAAACCCCTTTGTGTCGGAGGACATCTTATACCAAATGCAGGCTCAGGCTCAAAAGGAGGAGGTTGATAAGTGGTTAAAGGAAGGTGCATACCTGAATGAAGCAAATGGGGTATGGGGGAAAGGGACACGACGATGCCTTCCAAGGGCACTGTACCCAGCAGCTGCCCAGATACTACATGGGCCGACACACCAATCTAAAACGGGTGTGATGAGTGTGATGCAGAAACATTGGGTGGCACCAGGATTCTCCACCTGTATTGAAAACCTGGTACAAGGGTGCATGATATGTGCTACACATTATCAGGGTAGAGTAGTTAAAACACCACCCAAACACACCCCCCGGCCCCTCTATCCATTCCAGAGACTGCAAATTGATTATATTCAGCTGCCAAAGTCAGGATCATGGGAATATGTGTTGGTCTGTATTGATTTGTTCTCAGGATGGCCAGAGGCTTTCCCGATTGCCAAAGCCACGGCTGCAGCAACCGCAAAGAAACTGCTTGCGGAGGTGGTCTGCAGGTATGGGGTACCAGAGGTAATTGAGAGTGACAGAGGTACACACTTCACAGGTGAAATAATGAATGAAGTCATGTCAGCTCTAGGAATTCAACAAGCATTCCATACCCCATATCACCCACAAAGTAGTGGTAAAGTGGAAAGACTGAATGGGACATTGAAATTAAAAATTCAGAAAGCCATGGCTGAGACAGGAAAACCATGGCCGGACTGTTTACCGCTTGCTCTGTTTTCAGTAAGATACACGCCTAATAAAAAGACTGGACTCTCTCCATATGAGATATTGTTTGGCAACGTACCCAGCCTAGGGTGTTTCTATCCGCAAGCATTAGAAATGAACAACCATGTGCTAAGTTGCTATGTGAGGGCTTTACACAAAAAGATTAAGCAAGTACATGATACTGTCTTCAGTTCTCTTCCAGATCCAGATCAAGACTCTAGCAGCCATACGCTGCAACCTGGAGACTGGGTGGTTATAAAATGACACGTGAGGAAAAGCCTAGATCCACGGTTTGACAGACCCTTTCAAGTTCTGCTGACCACAAGTACAGCCGTTAAGCTAGAGGGAAAAGAGACCTGGATCCACGCGTCCCATTGCAAAAAGATACTAGGAGAACCAGCGGACAAAGAATGATGACATTGTTTATACTTACCTGCATACTTACAACCACAGGTACATGGACTAGGTTGAGCACCACAGATGGAGACGACAATAGATTCATTAGACACCATCTTGCTCTAATCGATGGACTAAAGGAGCAAAACCAGACCATTGCTAATTGTTGGATATGTACACATGCCACTGTGACGTCCACTAGGATACCCTTTCTCGCTGTTCCAGTCTCATGGGAAGAGATAAACTTTTGGGTGAACTGTTCAAATACTTTGGCCAATAATTCCACACAGAGATTTTCCTTTCTAAATCCCGTAAATTGGTTTAAAGGTATTTGTGGGTGGTTGGCTGGTATAGTACAAGCTATTTTACAGGTTTTGCTAATGTGTCTTGCGGTTTATTTGGTTTTTAATTTTTTTCTAATGTGTATTCAGCGTTGTACTAAAAGAAAACATAGATATTCGTATTGATAAATGAAGGAACAAAAGGATGGAATGTTATAGCAGAAGATGGAGTCCCTCAAGTTTAAAGGCCCCATCTATGCTATATAAGTCTGACAATTATTTTAGGTGAAAACAACAGCTATGAATGTTCCTTCTTGTATCAATAGCGTATCCTTGCTAAAAAGATAACGTGATTCTCCCTGGCCAGATGTTTCTTCTTGTAGCAATAATGTGTTCTTGCAGAAAGATGAAATGACCTTGCTAACTAGATAAGTCTAATTAAATATTTTAAAGCATACAGAAACTAGCTTTTTTCGCCTGTTCAGCTAAACTGTATAATCGAACCATATATGGCAAATCCGTTTCCTGCCTTTAGGGTGTATATTAGCCCTGTGTTTTGTAATAAAGTTTTTTAGAGTATGTTTAGACACAAACATCCTGTCCTGTGTCTTCATTCTCTCCGAGCTCGTAATCCAAAGGATAGAAGACCCAAAATTCAGTGACGACATTAGTACCAAAGAAAGATGGGAGTACTCGATTTTGTGTGGACTACAGACGACTAAATGACCATACCATCAGTGATCCTTACCCAATGCCCCGTATTGATGAACTTCTAGACCAGCTAGCTGGGGCCCGATATGTCACTACCTTGGATCTCAGTAAGGGATACTGGCAAATCCCTCTAATGGAGGGAGGGAGAGAAAGGTCGGATTTTATAACCCCCTTTGGTCTCTTTGAATTTCTAAACATGCCTTTCGGAATGAAGAATGCACCTGCAACCTTTCAGAGAATGGTGGACCAGATCCTCCGGGGATATGACGACTTTGCTTGTGCCTATTTAGGTGATATTGCCATCTTCAGCCAGACGTGGGAGGAACATTTGAATCAAGTAGCAGTTGTTCTTGACTGGATTCTTGCAGCTGGCCTAACCATTCGACCCGATAAATGCCAATTGGGGATGGGTGAAGTCCAGTACCTAGGGCATAGAGTAGGAGGGGGGGAGCTACGGCCTGAACCTGCCAAAATCCAGGCCATTAGAGATTGGCCTGTACCGCAAACCAAGAAACAAGTTATGGCTTTTTTGGGCACTGCTAGTTATTACCGAAAATTTGTTTCTCATTTCAGCACTGTGGCCAAGCCTCTTACAGACCTCACCAAGAAAACGATGCCCAGGGTGGTGACCTGGACTCCATCCTGTGATGAGGCTTTTAACCAGCTGAAGGACTCCCTGGTCTGCGACCCTGTTCTGGCTGCTCCAGACTACAAGAGGAGATTTGATGTGCAGACAGATGCCTCTTCTTATGGATTTGGAGCTGTACTCAGCCAGGTGAATGCAGCTGGGGAGGAGCACCCCATTGCCTACCTCAGCAGGAAACTGCTGGACCAGGAAGTGGCCTATGCAACTGTTGAAAAGGAATGCCTGGCTGTAGTATGGGCCCTTAGGAAACTAAAGCCATATCTGTATGGACGAGAATTCACTGTGGTTACTGATCACAATCCACTCACCTGGCTAAACAGAGTCTCTGGGGACTATAGATGCTTACTAGGATGGAGCCTGGCTCTGCAACCCTATAACTTTACAATACAATATAGAAGAGGCAGCCAACACCAAAATGCGGACGGGTTGTCCAGGCAGGAGGAGCCTTGAGTCAGGTCAGCCATGACTACGTGTACTTGACAAGCAACCTGTAGAGGTCACTAGTCCGTACACAAATTGAGGGGGGAAGGGGTTGTAACAGCGTGTCCCTCCCCCGGCCTGTGTTCATGGACTGCAATGTAATCAGGCCTGGGTCAACATCTAGTGGGGGATTCTGTCTTTGTTCTTTTCAGCATAGGACTCATCCAAAATAAGCCTGTAGCTTCTGGAAACTTCTCAAGGTAGCCACATGTTCAAAATAGGTGGGACCCCTCCCCCATCGATGGGCTGATCCCAGGACACAGAACACTAGACACATGGTTTTGGCTAGTTAATTGTGTGCTGCCGTGAAAAGGGCTAGGATCTTATGCTGAGGCAAGATCCTGCTGCCCGTGTGTGGATGGTTAGAAGCTGCCACGTGGGATTGTGTTGTGTCCCTCATCTGTTGGATCCATCGAACTCATCCCAGGATTATTTCTACCTTTTCCCTGGCGTCAGATTGCCGAGTGGCTCCCCCGGAACTATTCCCTTTTGGCTTGGACTCATTGTGGACTCTAAGGAACAATCTTGATATTTGATGTTCTATTTTCCCTGCCTCAATAAATCTCGTTGGATTGATCATCGGCCTGGTGTCCCTTCCTGCTGTGTCGCACACCCCGTCACAACGCCCCCTCTTCTTCAAGGCATCAATACCCTCCTTGGACTCCCACAATTTCTCTTTAGAATCAAATCCTCTCCAGACCACTAGACCTTCGGGCCAGTGGACCACAGAAGTAGAAGAGAGAACCTGTTTAATAATAAGAATCGCATATTCTTTCTCCATGTCCATCTTCAATTCGGTGTCCGGAATTATACATCTTTGAGGTGGAGAGTATGCCAATAACAGGCCAATGGACTCCGAGTTCTGTTCGAGGCCGAATTTTCTCCAGACCACCAGAAAATAGGCTTTACCTTCGGGCATCAGGATCACAGGAGTAGAAGAGAACACCTGTTCTAGGGAAAGAATTGAAGATACTTTCTCCTGGTCCATCTTCGATTCAGGTTCTGGGATGATATGTTCTCAAGGAGGAGGGGATCCCGAAGGCAAGTCAATGGAACCATCATACAGTCGGTGCAGAGGCAACGTCTTTGCTTCCTTCCCATTTAAGATGTCAAAATACGACCAACGAGCGGATGGCAAACATAGCGCAACAGACCAGGCGGCACATAAAAAGCAATCTTCTCCATATGCAGCATTCCTACCTGAAGCTTCACCTGCTCTTTAATGACTTAAATGAATTTAGATAAGGCCTTCTCCTCGACTGAGGACACCATCAAAGGACTCTGGAGGCGTCAGATGGGAATCTGATGCTGATCGACCACGGCTTGGTGCAAAAAATTTTCAACTGAACCGAAGTCGAGGTAGGCCGTCTCAACACAGCGGGTGCATCCACATGATACAGATACATTCAGGGTCAACGATGGAGAGGAATTACTCCCGCCCATGGTTACTTCTCCTACAGACTCAAGGCTTTAGAGTTTCTCCGACTTCTCAGGACATGAATGGATATGATGTTCTGTGCTAGCGCAGCAATAGCACAGTTCCTTGGCACAACGGTGTTTCTGCTGCTGCTCGGTCAGCTTCACACGGTTGACTTGCATAGGTTCAGAGTAGACCGCTGTCTCAGAAGGCTGGGGAAGGAGCAGTCTCTGGAAGAACGGGGCCATCTGTGACAGATTCCACTCACGCGTCACCTCTCTGGACCGTTCCTGGAACCTGATGTCTATGCGGATTGCCAGGGAAATCAGATCATCTAGGGTAGCAGGGATGTCTCGACCAGCCAGTTCATCCTTGATCCTTCCGAACAAACCCTCCCAGAAGGTGACTACTAAAGCCTCGTCATTCCAGCCTAGTTCGGAAGACAGGGTGCAGACGGCATACTTGCTTAGGGCTCTTTCACATGTCAGTTTCTGCAGTACGTGTGGTGACAGTTTTCACATGTACTGGAGACACTAACACATGTAGACCCATTCAAATGAATGGGTCTGTTCAAATGTCATTGTGCTTTCACGGACCATGTGTCCGTGTGCAAAACACGCTGACATGTCCGTTTTTTACCCACAGCACAGGCTGCAAAACATCCCGCACATGTGCACACTGATGACACACGGATGACATCCATGTGTCATCCGTGTGACACGTACTGGCGCCTGGGAATCAGCGGTACAGTTCGCACTGTCCCCAAGTGCCGGGGGCTACAGATATCTGTCAACATTGTTCCCTGCTTGCGCTGAGATCAGCGTGAGCAGGGGACAATGTTGAGAGTAGTATTCTGCCCCCGCTGTGTCCAAAACCTGTTAAAATAAGAATAAAATAAAAAAATCCTTATACTCACCTTTCCTAAGTGTCCCACGCTGTAATCCATCTGACTGCACACGCTGAGGAGCAGAGGAGAATGACTCACTCCAGGCCCCTGACCTGCGCTGAGCTCAGTGAGTGACAAGACAGCGCTCGGTGAGCTCAGCACAGATCAGGGGCCCGCTCGCTGGAGTGAGTCATTCTCCTCTGCGCCTTAGCGTGTGTGGTCAGATGGATTACAGCGTAGGACACCTAGGACAGGTGAGTATAAGGATTTTTTTATTTTATTATTTTTACAGGTTTTGGAGACAGCTGGAGCAGAATACTACTCTCAACATTGTCCCCTGCTAGTGCTGATCGCAACGCCGACAGGGGACAATGATGAGGGCAGCATTCAGCACCCGGCGCTTGGGAACAGCGCTAACTGTACCGCTGATTCCCAGGCGCCGGTACATGTGATACTGATGAGGCACACAGCCGGCACAGGAATCATGCACGTATCACGTATCATACACACGGATACGGATATCTCCGGAACTGTTTTTTCCAGTAACGGAAATATCCAGACACGTGAAAGAGCCCTTACAGACAGATGACCCTGACATAGTCTGAGAAGGGAAGATGCAGCAGAAGACATATGACCTGGCTCATCAAAGATCTTTCAGAAAGCCAACAGGAAGGCCTGCAGATCCAATGTCACAGAGTCCCTTCTCTCCCAGAAGGGGTTGAGCCACGCTAGGGCATCTCTAGATGGGACATCAGGAATCCCACTTTAGCCTGTTCAGAGGGAAACTGATGTGCCAATATTTCATAGTGCAGAGTGCACTGATTCAGGAAACCACAGCACACCTTAGGATCCCCGTCCTAATGTGACGGAACAACAGACGAAGATTCGTTCCAGGTACCTAAGTTGCAGGCTGAGTACTCCCTGCCAAGGTTGCTGCTACTTGGACTGGAGTGGATGAAGCAGCCATGGTCAGAGCATCCAACCGGGTATTCATAGTCTGCAGATAGGACAACATTTTTTTCCTGCTGACCTCACTGACAGATCAACTCTTGATACAACTCTGAGGCAAGAGGGGTCTTGGGATCATTGGGGTCCATGGCCTGAGCAAACTGTCACACACATGGATTGTGCACCCACTGTGCCAAGATCCAGGCTTACCTACGAGTGGCGTAGCTAAGCGGCTACCTCCTGGTGTTCACTAGAGCTCCTGACGGTGGAGTTAAACTTGAGCTGCAGGTAGCTGCCAGGTACCACTCCTAGGCAGTCCCCGTTACCGCAGCTGCTGACACTAGCTGCTGAGTCCGGATCGCAGACACGGACACTGGCTCAGAGTCACTGGAAGGGCAGGATTCGGACTCTGTCCAGACAACACAGGTTCTGGGTTACCAAGCAGGAAGGACACAGACTCAGAGTCACTGGCAGGACAGGATTCGGATACGGAAACAGGCTCCGACAGTATGGACTCTGGAACGCTAACCAGGACAGACACTGGTGCTTGTACAAGTACCTCCAGAATGGTTATAGGCTTGGGTACTGCTGGAGCGGCTTTAGGTTCAAGTACCGCCGGTGCGGCGTCCAGGTGTGCAGTGTTAGGCTCAGGTACAGCTGGAGCTGCCTCAGGGTTCAGGTACCACAGGAGCGGTGTCAGGCTCAGGTACCACCAGAGCAGTGTCAGAGTTCAGGTACCGCTGAAGCAGTGTAAGGCTATGTGCCCACGATGCAGAAATGCTCCGGATTTTTCTTGAGCGTTTCTGCATCTCCCTGGCAGAAAAAAACGCATGCGGATTGTACATGCATTTTTCCTGCCAGGGACATGCGGATGTGAAGCGTTCTTCACTTGCATTTCCGCATGCGGGTTGACAAGCGCTTTCCAAGCGATTTTAGCATCACTTGGAAAGTGCTTGTCAACTTGGTCACACTATATAAATCCATGCAAACAGCATGGATTTATATAGTGTGACCGTAAAAGAATGGTAAAAAATAAAAAATATATACTTACCTTCTGATGGCCTGCCGACGTCAGCGGTCGCGTGACCCGTCACATGACTAAATGACGTCACGGCAGGTCCTTTTCAGACCATCGCGAGCTTCCGGCAAGCCAGGACGCATCGGATAAAGACACCGGGGGCCATCAGAAGGTAAGTATAATATTTATTTTTTATTTTATTCTTTTTTCACAGGTTCTATGGTACCCGGGTCCGGAGGAGAGCGTTTCTGCATCTCCCTGGCAGAAAAAAACGCATGCGGATTGTACATGCATTTTTCCTGCCAGGGACATGCGGATGTGAAGCGTTCTTCACTTGCATTTCCGCATGCAGGTTGACAAGTGCTTTCCAGCGATTTTAGCATCACTTGGAAAGTGCTTGTCAACTTGGTCACACTATATAAATCCATGCAAACGGCATGGAGTGTGACCCGAGAGAATGTAAAAAAATAAATCTATACTTACCTTCCGATGGCCCCCTCAGTCTTGCTTCGCTCGGTGCTGACTGCAGGCAGATCGCGGTACACTGCACTGAAGGACCTGCCGACGTCAGCGTCGCGTGACCCGTCACATGACTATGACGTCAGCCCAGGTCCTTCAGTCCATCGCGATTTGCTGGCAAGGGAGGACGAGCGCATCGGGGGCGGTCAGAAGGTAAGTATCATATTTATTTATTTTTTTATTCTTTTTTTTTTACAGTTTCTATGGTACCCCGGGTCTGGATGAGAGTCTCCTCTCCTCTATACCTGGGTACCATCCGCACATTTGAACGCATGGAATGCGCATCTACATATGCAGTGATGCGTAATCCATGCGTTCTAATGCAAGTCAATGGCGGCGAAAACGCAGCACTTCCGCAAAATAATTGGTAGTGCTGCGTTTTTTTCCGCAATGATAATCCGCAGTGGAAATTTCCGCAGCATGTGCACAGCACATGCGGATTATCATTGGGGAACATGGCAGGCCTTCTACCATGCGTTTTTTAAGCATTTCTGCAGTGTTTTTGCCGCTGCGGAAACGCTTAAAAAACGCATCGTGGGCACACAGCCTAAGGCTCAAGTACCGCAGGAGCGTGGTCAGGGTTCAGGTAGCATAGAAGCAGTGTCAGGGTTCAGGTGCCGCAGGTACAGCTTCAAGGTTCTGGACTACTGAGATAAAGGAGAGGGTTCAGACTAATACAACACAGGAGAAATACAGAGGACACGGGAGTTTTTCAATTGAGTAAAAAAGATTTTTTTAAACTTTATTAACAATTACAAATCAACAATACATATAAAACAGACATGGGCAGAGGGACATGGAAAGTAGCAGCAAGGTTCAACCAATACCAGGCGGGGTATCATATATCGCATGGTATAAAAGCTAACAGAATCATCAAGCTTGGGTTTCATATAGAACTAAAGCATTTAGCATGGCCTCAGGGTCGGACTGGGGTGCCTAGGGCCCACCAGGGGAACTAACTCTAGGGGCCCACACTACAGCCCACCATAAACGGTTTTATTACTTGTTATGCTTTTCTATAATGCACTATAGTTACATGATTGGCCACGCTGTCAAGCACTGAGCTGCAGGACTTTGTTCGAACAGTCATTCCGTACTGCCAGAGTCCCTTTAATGGTAACTTGTCACCTTGAAAAACGCTATTTGTCTGCAGATATAGGGGTAATCTGCAGGTAAATAGGGTTTAAAGCCTGGTTAGACGGCTTATTGGAAAAGCGTTGGCTACACGGAGAAAATTACATTTTATTCTCCCTGTCGCCACTCGCTTCCTGTTATTTGGTCGGTGCAAGGAGGGAGACATTACAGTCACCGCAAACTACAAAGTGAGCGTGCTGCAATAACGTCTGGCACCTTGATTGTGACACTTCCATGGAGCCCAACCTCAGGCTGAGCATCATTGAATGACTAACATGGCAGCAGCACCTGGCAACTAGTGCTGAGCGAGCGTGGTCGGATAAGGTGTAATCCCAGCATGCTTGGGTGTTATCTGAGTATCTTGTAGTGCTCTGCTAATATGCTCGAGTCCCCGGGGTAGCATGTTTTGCGGCGGTAGACAGACGCAGCACATGCAGCAATTGCTTGTTTGTTAGGTAATCCCTGCATGTGTTGCTTCTGTCTACCGCCGCAAAACATGCTACCCCAGGGACTCGAGCATATTAGCAGAGCACTACAAGATACTCAGATAACACCCGAGCATGCTGGGATCACACCTTATACGACCACGCTCGCTCAGCACTAGTTGCCAGGTGCTGCTGCCATGTTAGTCATTCAATGAAGCTCAGCCTGAGGTTGGGCTCCATGGAAGAGTCACAATCAAGGTGCCGGACGTTATTGCAGCACGCTCACTTTGTAGTTCGCGGTGACTGTAATGTCTCTTATCCGACCACGCTCACTCAGCAATACTGGCAACCCATCAGCAACCTGCAACTGCGTCACAGGGGGCTGAAGGGAACAGGTGACTGCATGCACCCGCCATTGTGCTATCTAAATGCCGCTGTCAGTGATTGACAAGGGCACTTAAATACTCAAAACAGCAGCAATCAAGGTGAGCTCTGATCACTGCTGTTACATGCAGATGCCGGCTATGTAACACAGCCGACATCTGCCCGGTATGGAGCAGGCTCAGCTCCTGAACCCGCTTCATACAAGCACATCCCAATGGTGACAGTTATGACAAGGTTATCAAATTTCACTTGTCTGTTCCTAAATGTGGAAAGACAAATGGAATTCCCTAACACATGTGAAAGAGACCTAATAGATTTAGTAAAGGTGCCTCAAGCATATGAATGTTATTACACACCACAATGCACAGTTACATACACGCATCTTACAAAAATACATATTATTCCAGATACGCCGACGCGCACAAACACGCCGACGCGCACAAACACGCCGACGCGCACAAACACATCAGTACATGAATACATCATCTGAACCACCATCAATTGTAATGTCAGGTCAGACCTATATCTTTGTATCGCATAAACCTACAACTCCCAGTATGTAATTAACAATAGAGATACTGGGAGTTGTTATCAGTCATCATCAGACTGCGGACCATACAGGAACCACAGTACTGATGAGACACAGGCAGGATCACAAATGAACATTTACATCTAGGTGTCTTACCTGAGACGGCTTCTCTGATTAGAGTCGTTCTCTTTCTTTTCTTCCTCTTGTCCAGACTCCATGATGACTTTTCTCATCCACAGCTCGTCTCTGCAGACTTCCATCTTCCCTGGTCTTCTGCAGCACATCCCGACACGATGCCCTTAAAGATAGCAGTGTCATTATAATGCTCCTGAATAAAAATATGTACACTGAGCCCCTGAATAAACCTAACTCTTACAATGCTCCCTGCACAAAACATGACATACACTCTACCCCTCTTATGGTACCTGCTCTCCACACTGTCCTCTCCTTACCATACTGGGCCCCCTCTTCACACTGTCCTCTCACACTGTGTCCCCCCTATACTGCCCAGTCTCTATACTGTGCCCCTTCATCACACTCCCCCTCCTCAGCATACTGTTCCCTCCTTGCTGTGCCCTCACACTGTTCCCCCCATACTGCTGCATCTTTATACCGTCCCCCACACTACCTAGTCTCTGTGCTGTGTCACCTCACACTTTTCTCCCTCCATACTGTCTCCTCACACTATTCCCCCAATCTCCATACTGTTTCCTCATACATCCCCATTCTGTTCCCACGCCCATTCCCACCCCTCCCCTAGTTCACCATACCGTTTCTTCATACATCTCCCCATTCTGTCTCCTAAAATTTCTCTCCCATCTCTCCCCAAATACAGTACAGACCAAAAGTTTGGACACACCTTCTCATTTAAAGATTTTTCTGTATTTTCATGACTATGAAAATTGTACATTCACACTGAAGGCATCAAAACTATGAATTAACACATGTGGAATTATATACTTAACAAAAAAATGTGAAACAGCTGAAAATGTCTTATATTCTAGGTTCTTCAAAGTAGCCACCTTTTGCTTTGATGACTGCTTTGCACACTCTGGGCATTCTCTTGATGAGCTTCAAGAGGTAGTCACCGGAAATGGTCTTCCAACAATCTTGAAGGAGTTCCCAGAGATGCTTAGCACTTGTTGGCCCTTTTGCCTTCACTCTGCGGTCCAGCTCACCCCAAACCATCTCAATTGGGTTCAGGTCTGGTGACTGTGGAGGCCAGGTCATCTGGTGTAGCACCCCATCACTCTCCTTCTTGGTCAAATAGCCCTTACACAGCCTGGAGGTGTGTTTGGGGTCATTGGCCTGTTGAAAAATAAATGATGGTCCAACTAAACACAAACCGGATGGAATAGCATGCCGCTGCAAGATGCTGTGGTAGCCATGCTGGTTCAGTATGCCTTCAATTTTGAATAAATCCTCAACAGTGTCACCAGCAAAGCACCCCCACACCATCTCACCTCCTCCTCCATGCTTCACGGTGGGAACCAGGCATGTAGAGTCCATCCGTTCACCTTTTCTGCGTCGCACAAAGACACGGTGGTTGGAACCAAAGATCTCAAATTTGGACTCATCAGACCAAAGCACAGATTTCCACTGGTCTAATGTCCATTCCTTGTGTTCTTTAGCCCAAACAAGTCTCTTCTGCTTGTTGCCTGTCCTTAGCAGTGGTTTCCAAGCAGCTATTTTACCATGAAGGCCTGCTGCACAAAGTCTCCTCTTAACAGTTGTTGTAGAGATGTGTCTGCTGCTAGAACTCTGTGTGGCATTGACCTGGTCTCTAATCTGAGCTGCTGTTAACCTGCGATTTCTGAGGCTGATGATTCTGATAAACTTATCCTCCGAAGCAGAGGTGACTCTTGGTCTTCCTTTCCTGGGGCGGTCCTCATATGAACCAGTTTCTTTGTAGCGCTTGATGGTTTTTGCAACTGCACTTGGGGACACATTCAAAGTTTTCCCAATTTTTCGCACTGACTGACCTTCATTTCTTGAAGTAATGATGGCCACTCGTTTTTCTTTTCTTAGCTGCTTTTTTCTTGCCATAATACAAATTCTAACAGTCTATTCAGTAGGACTATCAGCTGTGTATCCACCAGACTTCTGCACAACACAACTGATGGTCCCAACCCCATTTATAAGGCAAGAAATCCCACTTATTAAACCTGACAGGGCACACTTGTGAAGTGAAAACCATTTCCGGTGACTACCTCTTGAAGCTCATCAAGAGAATGCCAAGAGTGTGCAAAGCAGTCATCAAAGCAAAAGGTGGCTACTTTGAAGAACCTAGAATATAAGACATATTTTCAGTTGTTTCACACTTTTTTGTTAAGTATATAATTCCACATGTGTTAATTCATAGTTTTGATGCCTTCAATGTGAATGTACAATTTTCATAGTCATGAAAATACAGAAAAATCTTTAAATGAGAAGGTGTGTCCAAACTTTTGGTCTGTACTGTATAAGAAATCTTCGGAAGAGCACACAGACATGCAGAAGCGCGCTTACACACACGAAAACAAGCGCACACAGACACATACTAAGGGCTCTTTCACACGTCAGTACGTGCGGTGACAGTTTCCACACGTACCAGAGACATTGGTACACGTAGACCCATTCAAATGAATGTGCACATGTCAGTGTGTGTCCACTTTCCACAGACAGACCATGTGGTGTCCATGGGCAAAACACGCTGACATGTCTGTTTTTTACCTGCTGCACCTCCCGCAAAACGTCCCGCACACTGATGACAGTTAGCGCTGTTCCCAAGCACCGGGTGCTGAGCGCTGCCCTCATCATAGATCCCTGCCGGCGCTGCAATCAGCAGCAGCAGGGTCAATGATGAGCGTAGTAGTCTACTCCCGCCGTGTCCAACTGTAAAAATAGGAATAAAATAAAAAAATCCTTATACTCACCTCTCCTAAGTGTCACCCGCTATAATAAGTGCGAGCGCTCGCTCCAAGGAGAATAACTCCTGCAGCGAGTGGACCCCGGAGCTGCGCTCAACAAGCGGTGCCCTGTCAATCACTGAGCGCAGCTCCGGGGCCCGCTCGCTGCAGGAGTCATTCCCCTTGGCGTGAGCGCTCGCACGGATTACAGCGGGTGACACTTAGGAGAGGTGAGTATAAGGATTTTTTTATTTTATTCCTATTTTTACAGTTGGACACGGCGGGAGTAGACTACTACTCTCATCATTGACCCTGCTGCTGCTGATCGCAGCACCGACAGGGATCTATGATGAGAGCAGCGCTCAGCACCCGGCTCTTGGGAGCAGCGCTAACTGTACACTGATTCCCAAGCGCCGGTATGTGTCACACGGATGACACACAGATGGACACGGATATCTCCAGTCCCGTAAATGTCAGGACATGTGAAAGAGCCCTAATATACACACGCAGATACAGATACTCACAGAAATGGGGACACGTACACACACAGGCAAGCACACACAGAAATGCACACGCAGTCATGCACAGACACACTCAGACAATCACACACAAAAATGCAGACATGCAGGGAAGCATGCACACACGTGTGAAGACACATATACACACGTAGACATGCAGGCACTCAAATACATACACACAAACACATGCAGGCATATACACACACGCATGCAGGTATATACACACACACACTCATGCAGGCATAAACACACCACACACACACACACACCACATGCAGGCATATACACACACTACACACACATATGCAGGTATATATACACACACATGCAGGCATATACACACACTACACACACATATGCAGGTATATATACACACACATGCAGACATATACACACACACACACACTGTACATACATGCAGGCATATACACACACGCAGGCAGGCATATACACACACACAGGCATATACACACACAGGCATATACACACACAGGCATACACACACACACAGGCATATACACACACACACAGGCATATACACACACAGGCATACACACACACAGGCATATATACACACACAGGCATATACACACAAATTCATACAAACACACACAAATATTACACTACCTGTACAGTACAGACGCGCTCCTAAGGCGGGAGGCTGCAGTGCAGGGCGCACTGTGACGTCACTTTTAGCAGACATGCGGCCCTGTCTGCTGAGTGTGATGCTGCAGTGCAGCCCCTGCTCTCCTCTTCGGCTCTCCTGCTCCCAGGCCCCTCCCGCTACTATCCTGGGCATCGAGGCGGTGGGGCTAAACTGAGGGTCTCATTTAATCCCTCGGGGGCCATCGTGTCCAATGTGACAATCCACTTCGTTTCACGTTGGGCCAAGATGAGTTTGAAATTACTACCCCTTGCCCCAAGATGAACAACGTCAATGCCACGAATAGAGAGTGATGAAGGATTACAATCATGGAATTGGCGAAAATGGCGGGAAAGAGTTTTTAACTCAGAGGGGTCCATCACTGACCTGGCCGCGGCAATGTCCCTTATGTGTTCCCGAACTCTGACTCTGAGTTCCCTAGATGTGAGACCAACATAAATAAGTGGACAATCACAAGTGGCATAATAGATGACATTAGTGGAACTGCAGGAGATACGGTGTTGAATTTGATACCGTTTATCACCTGCTGCAGAGTCAAAAGTTCGAGTTCGCAAGACTTTAGCGCAGGCCAGGCAATGGCCGCACGGAAAACAACCCAACGTAGGTTGGAATGAAGAGAAGAAGGTCTTGTTGGTAGGGACATAGTGGCTCTTAAAAATTAAATAGCTAAGGTTTCTAGCTCTCCTGGATGTCATAGAAGGAAAGTCTCCAATGAACCCCACAAGAGAGGGTTCTGTAAGGAGTATGGGCCAATGTTTTTTAAGAATTGCCCGCATGTCATTCCACTTTGTATTGTAAGAGGTAATAAATCGTGTCTGGCCTTCCACTGATTTAATTTGCTTGTGGCCATATAAAAGTTGGGAGCGAGGTGTTGCCTTAGCTCTGTTGTACCCCTTTTTAATTGAGCGTTTTCTATAGCCATGTTGAAGAAACTGTAACGGGTCTGGGAGGCGGAACCTCTGGGCTACAATACAAGGGGGCGGTCCTTGTAAGGGAGCGGGTGGCGACCAGGCAGGCAGTCACAGGAGGTGACCAGGACAGTCTCTGGGTGTACGGGCAGGAGGACACGGCAAGTGATCGGGGCAGTCTCTGGATAAAGTGTAGGTACGACCTGAGATGGCTGAACCTCCAGGTAGGCTAGCAAGGCAGATGGAGAGTGTGTGCTCCCAGGTGAGCAAGCGAGAGTCTCTGGAATAGCAGGTGGTCACAGCACGTGACGGCGGAGCCTCCAGGTAGGCAAGCAGGCAGGTAACGGAGAAGCGCTCCCAGGTGAGCGGGCAAGAGTCTCAGGAATAGCTGGTGGTCACAGCACGTGACAGCGGAGCCTCCGGGCAGGCAAGCAGGCCGGTAGCGGAGAAGCGCTCCCAGGTGAGCGGGCAAGAGTCTCTGGAATAGCTGGTGGTCACAGCACGTGACAGCGGAGCCTCCGGGTAGGCAAGCGGGCAGGTAGCGGAGAAGCGCTCCCAGGTGAGCGGGCAAGAGTCTGGAGTGGCTGGTGGTCACAGCAAGTGACAGCGGAGCCTCCGGGCTGGTAAGCAGGCAGGTAACGGAGAAGCGCTCCCAGGTGAGCGGGCAAGCTGGTCCATAGACAGACTGACCCGAGTTGTAAGGCAGACCGTCGGACCTCAGGCAAGCAGGCAGCTGAGGTGCGCTCCCAGGTGAGCGGGCAGGCTGGTCCTTAGACAGACTGACAGGAGTAGTAAGGCAGACCGTCGGACCTCAGACTAGCAGACAGGTAGCAAGTAATCAGGCAGGAATCTGACAGGTAACTGGCAACGGGACCTGAGGGCTGAAGCACAGGTGAGACACAGGTGCAAACAACATTGCTCGGGCACCTCCATTTTGGAGGAGGTGCCTTATATGTGATGAAGTCCTCCGGCCATTGGCCGGGGACTCCTTAGGACGGCGCGCGCGGCCCCTTTAAGAGGAGGGGAGCGCGCGCGCCCTAAGCACAGGGGCCGGGAAGGAGCGCGCGCTGAGAGCAGAGCGGGAGGAGGACGCCGGGAAGGAGCGCGCGCTGACAGCAGAGCGGGAGAGGGACGCCGGGCACGGGGCAGAGCGGTGAGGGGAGCAGCGTCCCTGCCTAGCAGAGGGCAGGGACGCCGGCACTACAGTACCCCCCCCTTTAGGCCCCCCCTTTTTTAGGCCAGACAGAAATTTAGCTAGGATGAGAGGGGCATGGATGTTCTCCCGGGGCTCCCACGTTCTCTCCTCAGGACCAAACCCCTTCCAATCTACCAGAAAAAAGGTCTTTCCTCTTACCCTTTTGGTGGCAAGAATGCTCTCTACCTCAAACTCGTTCTCAGCAGAAACCGGAGCAGGAGGCGTACCTGTAGACTTGGAAAAAGAGTTAAGTACCACAGGTTTGAGGAGAGATACATGGAAGGAGTTAGGGATCCGTAAGTTGGCCGGGAGTTTCAATTTATAGGCCACCGGGTTGATCTGACTGATGACCTCCAGAGGACCGATGAACCGAGGCCCTAACTTGTAAGAAGGTATCTTGAGTCGAACATATTTAGATGAGAGCCAGACCTTATCTCCTGGACGAAATTGAGGAGGATCCAGGCGTTTTTTGTCAGCGTGTCTTTTCATCCGTTCGGACGACTGAAGGAGTGCGGATCGGGTACTCTCCCAAATGGAGGAAAATTTGCTAACGAGAGATTCCGCAGCCGGGTTGTCCACCGAGGTGGAGACAGGAAAAGGAATCCGAGGATGCTGACCAAAGACTACAAAAAACGGGGATTTGGAGGAGGATTCGCTCTCGTGATTATTGTAAGAGAACTCGGCCCATGGTAGGAGATCCACCCAGTCAGAATGGTGGGCATTAACGAAGTGCCGGAGGTAACTGGTCAGGTTCTGATTGATCCGCTCCACTTGACCATTGGACTGTGGGTGGTAAGCGGAAGAGAAGTCCAGGGTGACGTCTAGTAGTTTACAAGTGGCTCTCCAGAAGCGTGAGGTGAACTGTACCCCACGATCCGACACGATGTGGAGGGGCAGGCCATGAAGACGGAAGATGTGACGAATAAAGTCTCTAGCTAGCTCGGGTGCAGACGGGAGGCCTGGCAGGGGAACGAAATGAGCCATCTTGGAGAAGCGGTCAGCGACCACCCAAATGACCGTACAACCGGCAGAGAGTGGGAGGTCAGTTATGAAGTCCATTGCAATATGCTGCCAGGGGGCAGCAGGTACTGGGAGCGGAAGGAGGCGACCGGCTGGCAGATGTCTCGGAACCTTGTTGCGAGCGCAGGACACACAGGCAGAAACAAAGTCTATTACATCCTTGTGCAGGGTAGGCCACCAGTAGTGCCGGGAAATAAGCTGGAGGGTCTTCTTCTGACCAGCGTGGCCAGCCAGTTTAGACGAGTGACCCCAGTGAAGGATCTTCTCCCGATCAGGTACTGATACGAACGTCTTTCCGGGAGGGAGACGATTTAGACTCACGGGAGCCACCTGCATTACTCTGGCGGGATCGATGATGTGTTTCGGATCTTCCTCGAGATCAGATACCAGAAAGGATCGAGACAAGGCGTCCGCCTTGACGTTTTTGTCAGCCGGGCGAAAATGAAGGACAAAATCAAAACGAGCAAAAAACAAGGACCACCGGGCTTGGCGCGGGTTAAGTCTCTGGGCATGCTGGAGGTAAGCCAAGTTCTTGTGGTCAGTGTAAATTATTACCGGGTGAAGAGCCCCCTCAAGCAGGTAACGCCACTCCTCTAATGCCAATTTGATGGCCAATAACTCTCGATCTCCTATGGAATAATTGCGCTCTGAGGAGGAGAAGAGTTTAGAGAAGAAGCCGCAAGTTACCATCCTCCCGGAAGAAGATTTTTGAGTAAGTACCGCTCCAGCTCCAGAGGAGGAGGCGTCCACTTCCAGGAAGAACTGCTTATTGCCGTCCGGGCGATGCAGCACCGGGGCGGAAGAGAAGGCCTGTTTTAAGGAAAGAAAGGCTTCTTCTGCTTCGGGCGGCCACTCTTTGGGATTAGTACCCTTACGGGTGAGCGCGGAAATTGGGACAGTCCGGGAAGAGAAGTGTGGTATGAAGAGGCGGTAGTAGTTGGCGAAGCCCAGGAACCGCTGAATGGCCTTCAACCCCTCCGGTCGGGGCCATTTCTCGATGGCAGACAGTTTCTCTGGATCCATTCGTAGGCCGGTCTGAGAAATAATGTAGCCCAAAAACGGAAGCGAGGTCTGCTCAAAGAGGCACTTCTCGTATTTAGCGAAGAGGTGATTCTGCCTGAGCCTGAGCAGGACCTGACGAACGTCCCTCCGGTGAGTCTGGAGATCCGGAGAGAAGACCAAGATGTCGTCCAGGTACACCACTACGCAGGAGTAGAGAAGATCCCGGAAGATGTCATTGACCAACTCTTGAAAGACGGCAGGAGCGTTACAGAGACCAAAGGGCATTACCAGGTATTCATAGTGGCCGTCCCGGGTGTTGAATGCCGTCTTCCATTCATCCCCCTGACGGATACGAACCAGGTTGTACGCCCCACGGAGGTCTAGTTTGGTGAAGATTCTAGCCCCCCTCAGACGATCAAATAATTCTGGAATGAGCGGAAGGGGGTACTTATTCTTCACCGTGATCTGGTTTAGGCCTCTATAGTCTATACAGGGACGGAGAGAGCCGTCCTTCTTTTTGACGAAAAAGAAGCCTGCTCCCGCCGGGGAGGTAGATTTCCGGATGAATCCCCTGGCCAGATTCTCCTCAATATATTCGGACATCGACCGGGTCTCAGCAGCGGATAAAGGATAAATACGCCCACGGGGAGGAGTAGTACCGGGTAACAGGTCGATGGGACAGTCGTATGGTCTATGAGGGGGTAATGTCTCTGCCTCCTTTTTATTAAAGACATCAGCATAAGACCAATAAGGAATCGGAAGTCCAGGTAGATTAGCTGGGGTAGGAGAGGGACGGACGGGATGGACGGGAACCAGGCAGGACTTATGACAGTCTTGTCCCCAGCGAAGGACTTCTCCGGTTTGCCAGTCAAGCACGGGTGCATGTTTCTGGAGCCAAGGCAGACCTAGCAAGAGGGCGTGAGAGAGTCCAGGCAGAGCATGAAAGGAGATACTTTCAGAATGCAGCATTCCCACCTCCACCTGCAGAGTAATGGATTCGGTGATGAGTTGGATGGGGCGTGGTAAGAGCCCCCCATCCACGGCAGCCACAGACAAGGGTACAGCCAGAGGTTTGGTGGGGATGCGGTATTTCTCTACCAGGGACTGTGAAATAAGATTCCCGGCTGCTCCAGAGTCCAGTTGGGCTAGTTCGAAATAACGGTTCTCCCCGTAGACGATTGAAACTGACAACAGCAGGGATGGAGAGGATTTATTCTTGTCTAGGTGGACCTCTCTGAGCGAACCTAGACACAGGCGTTTCCCGACCTCTCCGGGCAGGCACGGATCCGGTGCTCCTTACTGCCACAGTAGAAGCAGGTCCCCTCGGCACGGCGTAAGTCCTGACGGGTCTTGACCATCTTGGTCTGGTCGACCTGCATAGGCTCAGGAGGGTGTACCTGGTTAGAGACAGAAGGAGTGACGGGTTTCTGAAAAGTAGGAGCTAGACGTAGTAACCTCCTCTCACGGGTGACCTCTCTGGCACGCTCCTGAAACCGTAGGTCAATCCGGGTGGCAAGAGTTATTAAGTCATCGAGAGTGGTAGGAATGTCCCGACCGGCAAGTTCATCTTTAATACGGCCGGACAGACCCTCCCAGAAGACGGAAACCAGAGCGTCGTTATCCCAGGCCAGCTCCGAGGCAAGGGTACGGAACCGTATGGCTTATTGGCCCACGGTGAGACTTTCCTGACGGAGGCGTAGCAATGATGATGCGGATGAGGTCTTCCGTCCGGGTTCGTCGAAGACTTTCCGGAAAGCCGTGAGAAAAGCAGGCAAGTTGGACACCAGGGGGTCTCCTCTTTCCCACAGAGGATTTAGCCAGGCCAGAGCCTCCCCGGTGAGATGGGACATGATGAATGCAATTTTGGCTCGGTCGGAGTTAAACTGGTGGGACAATAGTTCAAAGTGCAGGGTGCACTGATTTATGAAGCCCCGAGCCTGGACGGAGTCGCCTCCGAAGCGAGGAGGTGCAGAAAGCCGGGGTCCGGGGTAGGATACCATGGTATTAGTGGGCAGCGGAGCTGCCGGATTGCGAGACATGGCACTGGCGGAGGTTGTCGGTGGAGCAGTCAGAGTGTCCAGGCGAGTATTGACATTCCGCAGGTGACCCAGGATGGACTCCTGTTGGGACCTTTGACGGGACAGTTCATGACACAGGTCCGAGAGCGAGGGAGCTTGGGTGCCACCGGGTTCCATGGCCCGAGCAAACTGTAACGGGTCTGGGAGGCGGAACCTCTGGGCTACAATACAAGGGGGCGGTCCTTGTAAGGGAGCGGGTGGCGACCAGGCAGGCAGTCACAGGAGGTGACCAGGACAGTCTCTGGGTGTACGGGCAGGAGGACACGGCAAGTGATCGGGGCAGTCTCTGGATAAAGTGTAGGTACGACCTGAGATGGCTGAACCTCCAGGTAGGCTAGCAAGGCAGATGGAGAGTGTGTGCTCCCAGGTGAGCAAGCGAGAGTCTCTGGAATAGCAGGTGGTCACAGCACGTGACGGCGGAGCCTCCAGGTAGGCAAGCAGGCAGGTAACGGAGAAGCGCTCCCAGGTGAGCGGGCAAGAGTCTCAGGAATAGCTGGTGGTCACAGCACGTGACAGCGGAGCCTCCGGGCAGGCAAGCAGGCCGGTAGCGGAGAAGCGCTCCCAGGTGAGCGGGCAAGAGTCTCTGGAACAGCTGGTGGTCACAGCACGTGACAGCGGAGCCTCCGGGTAGGCAAGCGGGCAGGTAGCGGAGAAGCGCTCCCAGGTGAGCGGGCAAGAGTCTGGAGTGGCTGGTGGTCACAGCAAGTGACAGCGGAGCCTCCGGGCTGGTAAGCAGGCAGGTAATGGAGAAGCGCTCCCAGGTGAGCGGGCAAGCTGGTCCATAGACAGACTGACCGGAGTTGTAAGGCAGACCGTCGGACCTCAGGCAAGCAGGCAGCTGAGGTGCGCTCCCAGGTGAGCGGGCAGGCTGGTCCTTAGACAGACTGACAGGAGTAGTAAGGCAGACCGTCGGACCTCAGACTAGCAGACAGGTAGCAAGTAATCAGGCAGGAATCTGACAGGTAACTGGCAGGTAACTGGCAACGGAACCTGAGGGCTGAAGCACAGGTGAGACACAGGTGCAAACAACATTGCTCGGGCACCTCCATTTTGGAGGAGGTGCCTTATATGTGATGAAGTCCTCCGGCCATTGGCCGGGGACTCCTTAGGACGGCGCGCGCGGCCCCTTTAAGAGGAGGGGAGCGCGCGCGCGCGCGCCCTAAGCACAGGGGCCGGGAAGGAGCGCGCGCTGAGAGCAGAGCGGGAGGAGGACGCCGGGAAGGAGCGCGCGCTGACAGCAGAGCGGGAGAGGGACGCCGGGCACGGGGCAGAGCGGTGAGGGGAGCAGCGTCCCTGCCTAGCAGAGGGCAGGGACGCCGGCACTACAGAAACCTCGTCCTGAGAGTCATGGCCTGATCTTCAAAACACTGGGAGGAGGAACAGATCCGCCTAGCCCTCAGGAACTGTCCAACCGGGACGGCCCTAATAGTTGCGGGGTTATGTGCAGAGGAGGCGTGAATCAAAGAGTTCACGGTTGTTGATTGCCTAAAGACGTCAGTCCTGATGGAGAAATCACTGTCAACCTCCAGGCTGACGTCAAGGAAGTCAATTTTGGCAGGGTCCGCTTTGTAGGTCAAGCGTATATTCAAATTATTGGTGTTGATCTCTCCCATGAACTTCTCAAGCTGCTGCGGTGTACCCCTCCATAAAAACAGAATGTCATCTATGTATCTATGCCAGCATAGCACATGGGCGGTGGCCCACGCGCCCTCATCACCAAAGAGAGATCTCTCCCATGAGCCCGGGAAGAGATTGTCGTACGAGGGCGCGCAGGCCGCACCCATGGCCGTGCCGCGCTGCTGGAGGTAATATTGATCTTTAAAAATAAAAAAAATTATGAGTCAAAATGAACCGCAGCAACTCGAGAATAAACCCGCAAAGAGGGCCGTCCAGGTTGAAGGCCCCGAGAAAAAGGCGGACCGCCTCCAACCCATCCGCATGGGCTATGCACGTATAAAGGGTTTCTATATCAGCTGTAACTAAAAAGGTGTCAGAATCCACAAAGACACCGTCAAACCTGGTGAGGACGTCCGCCGTGTCCTTGATGTATGATGGGAGAGTCTCCACGAGAGACTTGAGATAAAAATCCACAAATTTGCAGATAGGTTCGCAGAGACTCTCCACCCCTGACACGA
Organism: Phyllobates terribilis; assembly: GCF_046119375.1. Classification (NCBI taxonomy): domain Eukaryota; kingdom Metazoa; phylum Chordata; class Amphibia; order Anura; family Dendrobatidae; genus Phyllobates; species Phyllobates terribilis. The sequence continues at coordinate 750,249,215 of NW_027362764.1, read as the reverse complement.
TCGGACGTCCCGGTGGGTTGACGGCGCCCTTGTGGATCTTGGGCAATAAATAAAAAGTAGAAATTTTAGGGAAGCGTACTGTGAGTCCATCTAGGACCTTTTTTGTAATGATATCAGCCTCAAAAGCCTTACCTAGAATAGATTGGAGTTCTGCCGAAAAGGAGGACAATGGATTATATGCTAGTTTGGTGTAGGTGTTTTTCTCACGTCACTGGCGTAATGCCTCTTTTTCGTAGAGAGCACACGGCCATACCACGATATTCCCCCCTTTATCTGCTTGTTTAAAAACTAAGTCAGGATATGACTGAAGTTTAGATATAGCTGCTCTGTGAGGACCCGTAAGATTATCATGTCCACGTGCAGTGGACAATTTCTTAAAATCCTCAGAGACCAGTTTAGTGAAGATCTCAACTGCAGGACTAATCGATAGGGGGGGGAAACGTGTAGATTTGCGAAAAACATATGGAGGAAACCTACCTCTGGCTACAGGAGCCTTTGTAAAGCCTCCTTCTCGGCAGGGCTCATCATAAGGGGAGTAGTCGTATCCTTAAAGTGAAGTTTCTTTAGGATTAATTTGCGTGAAAAGAGATTTAAGTCCTTGAGGGCTGTGAAAAAATGAAACCCATTAGAAGGTGAAAAGGTTAAACCTATACGAAGCACCTGTAATTCAGGCTCAGAGAAGGTATACGTGGAGAGGTTAATCACCTGTAGGCCTCCCTGAGTATCGCTCCCCAACTGTCCACTCATGGGGGCCTGACGTTTGGTATTCTGTCGGGTTGTGACACGGTAAGTGCCATTATTTGATCCAGATTTGACAATTTTGGGGATGGGAGTTGTCTGATCACTCGAAATATCCGAGCGGAGAGATGAGGATCTTGATTTGGAGGACATGTCGCCCCTAGAATGTGGGCGTGACCCCCTTTGGGGGTTCCTCCATTTATATACCCTATTGGTCTTCAGGTCATTAACGTCTCTCTGAAATTTCTTTGTTTTGACCTTTTGAAGTTCATCTGCCAAGGACTGAATATCTGCATCAATTTCATCATTTAGTTGCTTAAATGCAGATACCGCCGTAAGTTCTTGTTTGAGGCATGTCAAGAGAGCCTCGATCTCCTTCTCCATCTCAGTGATAGAAGTCTGATTCTGATCTCTAAGAAGCAGAAGGAACCCCCGAGAACATGTATTAGTACATTCCTCCCATTTGTCTTTAACCCCTTACTTACCGGGGACGTATTAGTACGCATATCTGCGTACCGCCGGTTCAGTGAGGGCTCCGGCGCTGAGCCCTCACTGAACCGAGCACATGTCAGCTGATTCTTACAGCTGACATGTGCCCGCAACAGCCGCGGGTGGAATCGCGATCCACCCGCGGCTGTTAACCAGTTAAATGCTGCTGTCAATCTCCGACAGCAGCATTTAACGCGCGCTTCCGGGTAGCGCGTCATAAGCCCCGCCCACCGGCGACCCCGTCACGTGATCGCGGGTCGCCGATGGGCGTGCATGACAACCCAGGGTCTGCAGCAGACGCCTGTGGTTGTCATGATCTTGTCGCTATGAGCGCCACCTAGTGGTCGGCGCTCATAGCACAGGACCATTTCTGCTGCATGCAGGGGATCTGCTGGTCCCCTGTATGTAGCAGAGGCGATCGGACAGTTGCTGCTTCTAGTCTCCTATGGAGACTATAGAAGCATGCAAAAAGTAAAAAAAAAAAGTTTTTAAAAATATAAAAAAAAATAAAAAAATATAAAAGTTTAAATCACCCCCCTTTCGCCCCATTCAAAATAAAATATATATAAAAAAACCCCACATACACATATTTGGTATCGCCGCGTTCAGAATCGCCCGATCTATCAAAATAAAAAAAGAATTATTCCGATCGGTAAACGGCGTAGCGAGAAAAAAATTCTAAACGCCAGAATTACGTTTTTTGGTCGCCGCAAAATTGCAATAAAATGCAATAACGGGCGATCAAAACATCGGATCTACCCCAAATGTTATCAATAAAAACGTCAGCCTGGCACGCAAAAAATAAGCCATCAACCAGCCCCAGATCACGAAAAATGGAGACGCTACGGGTCTTAGAAAATGGCGCTATTTTTTTATTTTTTTTTTTACCAAATTTTGGAATTTTTTTTCACCACTTAAATATAAAAGAACCTATACATGTTTGGTGTCTATGAACTCGTAATGACCTGTAGAATAAGAAGGGCAGGTCAGTTTTAGCATTCAGTGAACATGGTAAAAAAAATAAATAAAAAACAACTGGGGTATTGCACTTTTTTTGCAATTTTACCGCACTTGGAATTTTTTTCCTGTTTTCCCGTACAGGATATGATAAAACTAGTAATGGCGTTGAAAAGTACAACTCGTCCCGCAAAAAATAAGCCCTCACATGGCCATATTGACCAAAAAATAAAAACGCTATGGCTCTGGGAACAAGGGGAGCAAAAACGAAAATGCAAAAACGAAAAATGCTCCGGGGCTTAAGGGGTTAAGGTTGTCATCATCAATGGGAAATGAGGGAAGCACTTGGACACGAAGTCCCCTAGGAATTAGCCCCCGATGAATATATCTATCAAGAAAAAAGTGATTCCACCACGTGCGTGTTCTCTTCCTAATCAGGTCCTTAAGCTGTAACATCATAGATTGTATATTCGGACCAATATCATTGGTGTTGGTATCCATATCCTCCTTACACACATCATTTAAAGATGAGAGCCATGTGACATCACGGGCCCTATAATCCATGTGGACAACGGGATAAACTGTGAAAAACACAGAGACATTAATTATAGCAAAAAGTCCCAAAAACATATTGCCTGAGGGCACACACGTCCGTGGAATCGGTCGTGCGCCACTACAAGCAAAGAACTCCAAAGAACATGAGAAATACAGAGGACACGGAGTTTTTCAATTGAGTAAAAAAGATTTTTTTAAAAACTTTATTAACAATTACAAATCGACAATACATATAAAACAGACATGGGCAGAGGACATGGAAAGTAGCAGCAAGGCGCAACCAATACCAGGGGGGGTATCATATATCACATGGTATAAAAGCTGTTACGGGTCCGGGGGGTTGAACCTCTGTGCTACGGTGCAAGGAGGGACCTAGAGGGGCGTAACTAAGTATCAACCCGGACCGACCCTGGTCGTACGGCGGCTAACAACTCCGTGACCAGGGAGGGACCAAGCCGAGGGACCAGGTGCTACTCTGGGGACGACCTTGTAAGGGAGCAGGTGACTCCCACGGTACAGATGGCAGGGACTGACCGGAACAGCAGGTAGGCACAGCAGCCAGGCTGATGAGCAGAAGCCTCCAGGTAGGCTATCAGGTAGACACGGCAAGTGACAGCAGGAGCCTTTAGGTGGGCTGGCAGGTGGTCACGGCAAGTGACGGCAGGAATCTCTAGGTGGTCACGGCAAGTGACGGCAGGAGTCTCCGGGTAGGCACGGCAGGTAACAAGCAGGTAAGAGGCAGGTCACAGGCAAGTGCTCCCAGGTGAGCGGGCTGGCAGGCACGGCAGGTAATTAGGCAGGCAACAGGCAAGTGCTCCCAGGTGAGTGGACTGGCAGGCACGGCTGGTAACAGGCAGGCAACAGGCAAGTGCTCCCAGGTGAGCGGACTGGCTGGCACGGCAGGTAACAGGCTGGCGGGCAAGACTGGTAGTCAGGCTAGCAGCGGGACCTGAGGGCTGAAGCAGAGGTCAGAAACACTGTGCAACAACTTTTGCTCGGGCACCTCCATTTTGGAGGAGGTGCCTTATATATGGGAGGATCCTCGGCTATTGGCCGGGGACTCCTTAGGACGGCGCGCGCGGCCCCTTTAAGAGGGAGGGAGCACGCGCGCGCCCTAAGCACAGTGCCCGGGGAGCCGCGTCCGCCGGCAGCAGGAAGAGGAGCGCTAGAGAACACAGAGCGGGGAGCGATGAGGTGAGTGGGACGTCGTCTCTGCCTGGCAGGGGGCAGAGACTCCGATGCTACAGTAACCCCCCCCCCTTTACGCCCCCTCTTTTTTAGGCCAAAAAGGAATTTTTCAAGGAGAAGCGGGGCATGAATGTTCTCCCTGGGTTCCCAAGTTCTCTCCTCTGGGCCAAACCCCTTCCAATCCACCAGAAAAAAAGGTTTTTCCTCTTACCCTCTTAGTGGCCAGAATGTTCTCTACCTCAAAAACGTCCTCAGCGGAAACCGGAGCAGGGGGAGTACCTGGATTGTTGGAAAAAGAGTTAAACACAACTGGTTTGAGGAGAGATACATGGAAGGAGTTGGGAATCCGTAAGGTGGCCGGGAGTTTTAACTTGTAGGCCACTGGGTTGATTTGTTTGAGAACTTCAAATGGACCGATGAACCGAGGACCCAACTTATAGGAGGGTATTTTGAGTCCGACATGCTTGGAAGAGAGCCAGACTTTATCTCCCGGGCGGAATTCAGGCGGATCCAGACTTCTCTTGTCAGCATGTTTCTTCATCCGCTTGGAGGACTGAAGAAGTGCGGACCTAGTATTTTCCCAAATGGTGGAGAATTCGCTGACAAGAGCCTCCGTGGCAGGGTTGTCCACCGAGGCGGAGATGGGAAACGGAATCCGAGGAAGTTTACCATAGACCACGAAGAACGGGGATTTAGAAGTAGATTCGCTCTCATGGTTGTTGTAGGAGAATTCGGCCCATGGTAGGAGCTCCACCCAATCGGTATGGTGAGCGTTAACAAAGTGCCGGAGGTAGCTGGTAAAGATTTGGTTGATACGCTCCACTTGGCCATTGGACTGTGGATGGTAGGCGGAGGAGAAATCCAGGGTGACATCCAGGAAGGATCAGGACAAGGTGTCGGCTTTGACATTCTTGTCCGCCAGGCGGAAATGTAGGACGAAGTCGAAGCGGGCGAAGAACAAAGACCACCGGGCCTGACGCGGATTGAGTCTTTGGGCATTCTGGAGATATGCCAGGTTTTTGTGATCCGTATAGATGATCACCGGGTATAGAGCCCCTTCAAGCAGGTAACGCCACTCCTCCAGCTCCAATTTAACGGCTAACAGTTCTCGGTCTCCCATGGAGTACTTGCGCTCAGACGAGGAGAAGAGTTTGGAGAAGCCGCAGATTACCATTCTCCCGGATGAAGACTTTTGGGTGAGCACCTCTCCGGCTCCGGAGGAGGAAGCATCAACCTCCAGGTAAAACTGTTTGTTGCAGTCCAGATAGTGCAGCACTGGGGCAGAGGAGAAGGCTTGCTTTAAGGAAAGGAAGGCCTCCTCAGCTTCGGGCAACCATTCCTTGGGATTTGCTCCCTTACGGGTGAGCGCAGATATGGGAGCAGTCTGGGAAGAGAAGTGCGGGATGAAGAGACGATAGTAGTTGGCGAAGCCCAGGAATCGCTGAATCGCCTTCAACCCCTCCGGACGGGGCCACTTTAGGACAGCAGAGAGCTTCTCGGGATCCATCCGTAGGCCTGTCTGGGAGTTAACATAGCCCAGGAATGGAAGAGAGGTCTGCTCAAAGAGTTACTTCTCGAATTTTGCATAGAGGTGATTCTGCCTGAGCCTAAGCAGGACCTGACGAACATCCCTCCGGTGTGTGGGAAGATCCGGAGAGAAGACCAAGATATCGTCCAGGTACTCCACCACGCAAGAGTAAAGAAGATCACGGAAGATGTCGTTGACCAATTCTTGGAAGACGGCGGGAGCATTGCAGAGACCGAAGGGCATCACACGGTATTCATAGTGACCGTCCCGGGTATTGAATGTCGTCTTCCACTCGTCTCCTTGACGGATTCGGACCAGATTATACGCCCCACGTAGATCTAGCTTGGTAAAGATCCTAGCTCCCTTAAGACGGTCAAACAACTCGGAGATGAGCGGCAGGGGCTATTTGTTTTTTACCGTGATTTGGTTGAGACCTCTATAGTCAATACAGGGGCGTAATGAACCATATTTCTTCTTAACGAAGAAGAATCCGGCTCCAGCCGGGGAGGTAGATTTTCGGATGAATCCCCTGGCCAGATTCTCCTCGATGTACTCCAACATGGCCCGGGTTACGGCCGACGACAACGGGTAAATACGCCCACGGGGTGGAGTGGCGCCGGGTACCAGGTCGATCGGACAGTCATATGGCCTATGAGGTGGCAGTGTCTCTGTTTCCCTTTTACCGAAGACATCTGCATAGGACCAGTAAGGTGCCGGTAGACCGGGTAAATTAGCCGGGGTAGGTGGAGGACGAGCCGGGCGAACCGGAACCAGGCAGGTCCTATGGCAATCCTGCCCCCACCGGAGTACTTCACCGGATTGCCAGTTCAGCACGGGTTCATGTGTCTGGAGTCAGGGTAGACCTAGAAATAGGGAGTGAGAGAGTCCGGACAGCACATGGAAGGAGATCTTCTCAGACTGCAGCATTCCCACCTGCAGGGTTATGGGTTCAGTGACGAGCAGGATGGTCACCGGAAGGAGTCTTCCATCCACGGAGGCGACTGACAATAGTTCAGCCAGAGGTTTGGGGGGAATCCGGTATCTCTCTACCAGGTACTGGGAAATGAGGTTTCCAGCAGCTCCAGAATCCAGATGAGCAATTTCAAAGTGACGGTTCTCTCCCCGGGAGATAGAGACAGACGAAGTCAGGGACGGAGAAGGCTTACTTTTGCCTAGGACGACCTCTCCAAGCGGTCCTAGACACTGGAGTTTCCCGGCTTCTCCGGGCAGGAACGGATGAAGTGCTCCTTACTGCCACAATAGAAACAGCTCCCCTCGGCTCGGCGTGACCCTTGGCGAGATTTGACCATCTTGGTCTGGTCGATTTGCATAGGTTCGGGCGATTGCGCCCGGGGAGTGACTGGTTGAGAGGCAGGTCTCTGGAAAGTAGGAGCAAGGCGAGGAAACTTTCTCTCCCGGGTAGTCTCTTTGGTACGTTCTTGGAAACGGATGTCAATCCTGGTAGCTAGTGACACCATGTCATCCAGGGTGGTAGGAATGTCTCGACCGGCTAACTCATCCTTAATCCGACCGGAAAGACCCTCCCAGAAGATGGACACCAGAGCCTCGTTGTCCCAGGCAAGCTCAGAAGCAAGGGTACGGAACCGTATGGCATATTGGCCCACGGTGAGACTCTCTTGGCGGAGACGTAGCAGAGAGGAGGCTGATGAGGATTTTCGTCCTGGTTCATCGAAGACTCTCTGGAAAGCAGCGAGGAAAGACGATAGGTCGGACACCAGGGGATCCCCTCTCTCCCACAGGGGATTTAGCCATGCCAGTGCTTCCCCAGTGAGATGGGACATGATGAATGCCACCTTGGCCCGGTCGGAGATGAACTGATGTGCCAAGAGTTCAAAGTGCAGCGTGCACTGGTTCAGAAAGCCCCGACATGAGACAGGGTCACCTCCAAAACGAGGAGGCGCAGAAAGCCGGGGACCTGGGCTGGATGCCGTGGTATTGGTGGACAGCGGTGCTGCCGGAGCGGAAGTCACACGACTCGAGGTGGATACTGGTGGGACAGACAGCGTGTCCAGACGGATTTGACATTCCGCAGGTAGTTCAGAATGGTTTTCTGTTGGGATCTCTGACGAGAAACCTCCTGGTACAGGTCCGTAAGCGAGGGGGCTTGGGGGCCACCGAGTTCCATGGCCTGAGCAAACTGTTACGGGTCCGGGGGGTGGAACCTCTGTGCTACGGTGCAAGGACCGACCCTGGTCGTACGGCGGCTAACAACTCCGTGACCAGGGAGGGACCGAGCCGAGGGACCAGGTGCTACTCTGGGGACGACCTTGTAAGGGAGCAGGTGACTCCCACGGTACAGATGGCAGAGACTGACCGGAACAGCAGGTAGGCACAGCAGGCAGGCTGACGAGCAGAAGCCTCCAGGTAGGCCATCAGGTAGACACGGCAAGTGACGGCAGGAGCCTTTAGGTGGGCTGGCAGGTGGTCACGGCAAGTGACGGCAGGAGTCTCTAGGTGATCACGGCAAGTGACGGCAGGAGTCTCCGGGTAGGCACGGCAGGTAACAAGCAGGTAACAGGCAGGTCACAGGCAAGTGCTCCCAGGTGAGCGGGCTGGCAGGCACAGCAGGTAATCAGGCAGGCAACAGGCAAGTGCTCCCAGGTGAGCGGACTGGCAGGTACGGCAGGTAACAGGCAGGCAACAGGCAAGTGCTCCCAGGACAGCAATCCTAAGCACAGTGCCCGGGGAGCTGCGCGCACCGGCAGCAGGAAGAGGAGCGCTGGAGAATGCAGAGCGGGGAGCGAGGAGGTGAGTGGGACGGCGTCTCTGCCTGGCAGGGGGCAGAGACGCCGATGCTACAAAAGCTAACAGAATCATCGAGCTTGGGTTTCTTATAGAACTAAAGCATTTAGCATGGCCTATTGGTAAGTAAACAATGTAATAAATATATATCAGCCATGATAAAAATATATTGGAAAAAACTATAGCCAGAGTTACTGTCAGCAAGGAAACCATACAGTGTTATAAAGGTTCCCTACCTCTATTCTATATACTACATCAGTGATTGGCAGTACAGCCATAGGCGGATTATAATGAGGGCAATCCGGGCGACCGCCCGGGGCCCCGAGCCTGCAGGGGGCCCGCGGCTCCGGGCGGGGTGTCTAATGCCGGATTGCCCTCATTATATGTGCGGGCTGCCGCGGCACATACCGATAGCAGTGGCGGGAGGGGGGGCCCCGGACCGCTCCCCCAGCAGCGGCCGCCGCTACTTCTTCATCGGCCGGGCCAGCACTGCAGCAGTTAACATCCCTGTGCTGGCCCGGCCGCGTCACTGCTAGGAGACACGGCCCTGTGCGCGGCCGTGTCTTCTAGCTCTGACGTCATGCAGTGCGCCCCGGCCTGCAGTGCTGCAACGGAGAAGTCAGAGCAGGCAGGAGGAATGGAGCCGGAGGATGGTGAGTGTGTATGTGTGTGTGTGGGCAGATGTGTGTGTGGGCAGGTGTGTGTGTGTTTGGGCAGGTGTGTGTGTGTGTGGGCAGGTGTGTGTGTGTGTGGGCAGGTGTGTGTGTGTGTGTGGGCAGGTGTGTGTGTGTGTGTGGGCAGGTGTGTGTGTATGTGGGCAGGTGTGTGTGTGTGTGGGCAGATGTGTGTGTGTGCGGACAGGTGTGTTTGTGTGGGCAGGTGTGTGTGTGTCTGTGGGCAGGTGTGTGTGTGTGTCTGTGGGCAGGTGTGTGTGTGTGTCTGTGTGGGCAGGTGTGTGTGTGTGGGCAGGTGTGTGTGTGTGAGCAGGTGTGTGTGTGTGTGTCTGTGTGGGCAGGTGTGTGTGTGTCTGTGTGGGCAGGTGTGTGTGTCTGTGTGGGCAGGTATGTGTGTGGGCAGGTGTGTGTGTGTGTGTGTGGGCAGATGTGTGTGTGTGTGTGTGGGCAGGTTAGAAAGTCTTGCCCTGTTGAACACTACACCTGACTTGAGGCCACCACCTCTTGGTTGTCCAATGTTCTTGCTTCTCTAGGGCTCTTCTCAGATATTCATTATACCAGCTCCCCAGAATACCAAAGCTAGGGTGGGTGACCGCGAGCCCTGGTGGTGGTCATAACTGCGGCCACCCAGGGGCAATACTCCATAACAACAATCCCCTGAGGTGGTGTAGGATGTAAGGACCTATTCACACTACATTCAGCGCTGCATTCAGGTCTTTACACAAGGCTTACAACTGAATCCCTGAAATTCAGGATTGTGCTGTCTGAAATGAGACATCTGAAAGCAGAGCAAATGGAGCCTAAAGATTCAGACTTTAGCCTCGGTTTGCCTTTGTTCAAATCAATGGCTATGTCAAGGCACATCTGAATGCCATTTTTCAGGGATTTAGATAGAAGCCTGGAAAGAGGAGATGAATGCATTGCAAAATTCTGTGTGAATAGGCCCTTATATCTGGAGTCTTGATATTGATGCCACATGCATTTTACTTGTTTTTAACTTGAAAAAAAATACACACAAATTATACACACACACACACACTATACATACACACACACTATACACACACACACTATACATACACACACACAGATGTGTGTGTGGGCATGTGTGTGTGGGCAGATGTGTGTGTGTGGGCAGGTGTGTGTGTGGGGGCAGGTGTGTGTGTGTGTGTGTGTGTGTGGGTGTGGGCAGGTGTGTGTGTAGGTGTGTGTGATTGTGTTTGTGTGTGTGTGGGCAGATGTCATTGTGTGATGTCTGTATGTATTTTTGTGTTTCAAATGTGTTTATGCGTGTCTGTATATGTTTGTGTGTGTGCATGACTGCATGCGGCCTCCTGCTGAGTATAGTTGGCGCCGTGCGGCCTCCTGATGTCTCTGGGGGGGGTGCCAGAGACATGATGGCTACGTGCGGCCCCCCCGCTGTGTATAGATGGCTACGTGCGGCCCCCCGCTGTGTATAGACGGCGCCGTGCGGCCCCCCGCTGTGTATAGACGGCGCCGTGCGGCCCCCCGCTGTGTATAGATGGCTACGTGCGGCCCCCCGCTGAGTATAGATGTCGCCGTGCGGCCTCCTGCTGTGTATAGATGGCTATGTGCGGCCTCCCGCTGAGTATAGATGGCGCTGTGCGGCATCTATACTCAGCAGGAGGCCGCACGTAGCCATCTATACACGTATACTCAGCAGGAGGTCGCACGTAGCCATCTATACGGTGGCATCTATACACAGCGGGAGGCCGCACGGCGCCATCTATACACAGCGGGAGGCCGCACGGCGCCATCTATACACAGCGGGAGTCTCAGTGCTTTGCAAGAGCAGTCAATAAATTCTGCTTGACTAATTCTGAGCACCATAAAGTCTGGTTCGCTTCTAACCTGCTGTTTTCATTTTCAGCTTGCTGAATTCTAACTCATTTACTGTCATTCGAGACGATGACTTTGCTGGTCTCTTTCACCTTGAATACTTGTAAGTGCTCCACTTAATGTCATATTTTTGATTCTGTTCTTCTTCATCTTTTGGCATGTGCAATTGTATGAGCAAGTATTCATATGAATTTATGACCTACTTAAACCTTGGAGGACCTTAAATTTTATTCAATCAAATTTTTTTCCAGTTTAAAACTATGGGACATATATGTGCCTTGGTCCTCAAAGGGTTTTTAAAGGGGCTGCAAACATAAATACGAAAAAAATAATTCAATTAGTGCTTTTTGTGTTCATTTAATTTTTATTTGAAGTCCATTTTTTTTTATATACCTTGAAATTAAACCCTACCCCATGGAATGAAGCCCTACCTACATGACATCTGAGAGCTACATGGATCCCGCTTGTGAGGTGCCTGTCCGTCACTACTATTCAGTTTTAGGGTCCACTCACTAAGCCATATATTCTCTCATGCAAGAGAATAGGGCCAATTATGCTAATGACACTCGGCTCAAACTCTGTCAGAGCTTCACCTGAGTGTGATCCGATTCTCTCGCAGCACAGATATGGAGAAGATGGAGAACTTAATTTCTCCATCTTCTCCATAGTCTCTGTGAGTGTTCATCGGACTGCACTTGGATGACATCCGAGTGCAGTCCAATGTTTTACGTGCACCCGTAGACTTGTATGGGTGCACATGGTCCGAATGTCGAATGAGATTATTTTCTCATGCCAATAATCGCAGATCTGCACTGTCCCATAGTATAACATAGGGCCGAGTCCTATCCGATAAAACATCACATAGCATTCGGCCGTGTTATACGACAGTGTGAGCGAGCCCTTAGAGTCAAGGAATATTTACATGCAGATGATGATATTACTCTCCAAGTGTATATTTTTTTAGGCGAGTTCATAGTAAATGCTTTGCCTTTTTGACATGTGATCAACTAAAGAACAAGAAAGATTTAGGACCTCCCCTATACAGAAACGGAAAATAGTTTGGAGGACTTGCATGTCCTTTTTTATTTATTATGAGAAAATCATAAAAGATCCCGTTTTTTAACCATGCTGTGACTTTCTGCTGAGGGAGAGGGAGAGAGCTGCCCTATTCAGAGTCTGTAATAAGACCTGCTGACAAAAGTGTTGAAGATACAGTCTAATGTGAATTAACAATGAAAAAAAGTTAATTTCACAAATGGCTTGTATTTTTTTTAATACAAACTTTTTTTGTGTTTACAGCTCCTTTAAAGGGAATCTGTCATCAGGTTTTTGCCACCTAATCTGAGAGCAGCATAATGTAGGGTTAGAGGCACTGATTCCAGTAATGTGTCACTTACTGGGCTGCTTAGTGTTGTTTTGATAAAATCATTGATTTGCCAGAAGGTAATTATCACTAGATGACTAGTAAGTTCTGTAGGACCCCACCCCCATCACTGATCAGTAGATTTCTGTGTACACTGAGCATGGGCAGAAACCTGCCAATCAGTGGTGTGGGTGGGGCTATACAGAGCGCAGCATTCAGAGAGCTGCTAGATCTGCAGCAGATAAAACGGTGATTTTTTCAAAATGACAACAAGCAGCTGAAAAAGTGACACATCGCTGGAATCAGGGTATCTGCCCCTATATTGTGCTGCTCTCAGATGAGGCAGCACAATTAATATTGTGCCAAATTAATTTCCCGTGAACTATCACATGATCTATCACAGGGGATCATGTGACATGTCACGTGATAAATCAGGTGGTGGGGGGGGCCTGCGCCTTCTAAACTGCCCGGGGCCCTTGCTACTCTTAATCCACCCCTGAGTACAGCTTTGGGGTCCTGGGTTCAAATCTCATCAAGGACAACATCTGGAAGGAGTCTGTATGTTCTCCCCGTGTTTGTGTGGGTTTCCTCCGGGTTCTCCAGTTTCCTACCACATTGCAAAGACATACTGATAGGGAATCTAGATTGTGAGCCCCAATGGGGACATTGATTGTATTGTCTGTAAAGCGCTGTGGGATTAATGGCGCTATATGAGTGAATAAAATAAATACATATTTCATCGGATTCTGTATTATATATTGTTTTTTCCCTTAGAAGCAATGCAAAGACAAACCCAGTGGACTCCTCCTTTACAATCTTGGGTGACTATTTACAGAAGCTTTGAATCATTTTCTACAATACTTTGAATAAGCAGGAATACATGTTTGTAATGACATAATAAGCATTCCTCTAATGTTGGGAGTAACTCCTTTGTTTCTTAAAGAGATACTCATGTCATACTGTCAAATTATTCTCTCTCTATCGGTATTTTTACTTCACCACAGTGAACATGCAAGTGAGAAGATCATCAGTATTTACCACAGTAAGTACATGGTTCAATTCCTCGCTTAGTTGTAATCATGTGACATGTATTTTATTTAAAACATATATTGTTTTAAATCCTTATTATTAATATTATAAACTTATTACTTTTAATGCTAAATTTACATTTTCTAGTTCTTTTACTTTTGTTTCATTTTTTTAGCTTTTTATGATTTTTAAAGCAAAAATAGCATTACTTTTCATTCTGTAAAAAATATAGAAAAACTAAAGGACCCTATTGGGACTTCCATGAGGTCCTTTGGTAACAGATATGTTTGGAATCTAATGGATCCAAACAGTCAAAAGGTTGTGGCTTTCATTATAAACAAATACCATGACACTGGTGTGAACATATCCTTAATGTTACTATAGCTAGTGAGAAACTTGCCACAGATTCCAGAACTTTTTCCTGAAAAATAGCTGAAAAATCTTACAGGTGCTGAATAATAGGATGCTGATGGGTTTATATGGCACCTGGTAGCCTCACAAATGCATAATAGTTTGCTAAAACTCAATAGTGCTTTGCAAACGTTTGTATTGCAAAGCATTATGCAAGCGATCAAATAATTGCAACTTCAAGATACCTATTGTGACAAAAGAAAAACATAAAGAAATCTAAAAAAAATTACCCCCCCCAAAAAAAATATATCATAGCGACAAATTGAAAATGATAGCACATTACGCCACAACAACAAAAAAGAATATTGTACTTTCTATTGAGTATAAGTTGTTCTAATTGCCCATCGGCACCACAATGTCAGCTAGGGGACCCCTTCGCTGCCATCTTGGTTCTCCTTCAAAGCCAAGTCTGCTGCTGGTCTTTATAGGAGACCGTTCATTTCACTATATACTGCAATACTGAAGTATTGCAGTATATAGTACAAGCGATCAAACCATGGCAGGTTCAAGTCCTCTATTTAAAAATAGTAAATATAAAGAAAAAACTAAAAGTTTAAATCACATCCCATTTCCCAATCTAATAATAAAGACATTTAGAAAATATATGTTTGGTATTGTTGTAAAAATCAGACCTATCAAAACATAAATAATTTATCCCATTCGGTAAAATACATAAAAGAAAATAAAACTAAATGCTAAAGTTGCCATTTTTTTGGTCACTGCACCTTCCTCAAAAAATACAATAAAAAGCTATCAAAACATTGTATGTATCTTAAAATGGTACCAATAAAACGTCAGCTCGCCAAAGGAAATAAACTCTCATATCAGCTATCAATGGAAGAATATAAAATTATGGCTTTCAGATAATGGTGACATTATCAATTTTTTTTACAAAGTTCTCACATTTTTTCAAACCAGTAAAATACACAAAACTACTAATTTTCGTTTTGACGTAATTATACATGACCTGATGAATCATGTGGCCAGGTCATTTTTGCCGCACATGAATACCGTAAAAACAGAATTCAACAAACAAACAGCAGAAATGTTTTTTTTCCCCCATTTCACCCCATTTTTTTCCCATTTTTCAGTATCTTATATGGTAAAGTGAACAGTGTCATTCAAAACTACAACTCGATCCTCATTCAGCTATGTCCACAGAGAAATAAAAAAGTTATGGCTCTTGGAAGAAGAGGAAGAAAAAAGTAAGTTATACGTACCCCAAAATAACACGAATAGAAACTTGTCCCACAAAAAAAAATGCGATTATGCAGGTTTTTAGACCTAAGCATGGAAAATCTTAAAAACAGTTGATGAAAAGTGAGCTAATTATCCTTGAAGGAACCCTATGAACCCCATAGGAATTCAGTCATTGTCATCTTGCTGTTCATGTCATATCTTGATGTCACGTCTACTTTTCTGTGACTCATTTTTATTTGTTTCTATAATAAATTCTGCCCCGGTAGTACATGGTAGGCCCAAGGCAAAGGATAAAATGGGCCCCCTTCCTGGTGTTGGTTGACTGACTAAACACCTCTCAGGAGGCGTCTTTGTACAGATTCTAACTAATTAAGCATGAATTTGACTTAGGCAGGGGTCTCCTTTTTCAGGGGCTCAATAGAAGCAACTTTCTTGCCTTGGCTGATCATAGACGTCAAATTTTAGTTGGCAAGTTTTTATCATTTCTACAATATATTTTTACAATCTTATGTATGTGTAGACTTACAGGCAGGCCCTCAATATCTTACTTTGGGATATACAAGGATGTTACAGATTGAATTTTTAGAGGTGATTTCTGCAACCTTCAACCCCAGTCCTTGGTTTTGAACTTTCATAAAGCGCAAAATCATTAACAGATCATGTTACTATTAATAATATCACTTTTATATTTCGGTTTCCAAAAAAAATAATCAGATTGAGTTGGCCAGTTTATGAAAAGATGAAGAAGAGTAGCACAGGCGTACTAATGAAAAGAACGAAGCATCCTCAAGGTAAGAACACATCAGCTTCTTCAGCACCTTCACTGTCATTGTTGAATGATAGGCGGTTAAATATATTTATATATATATATATATTTTTTTTTATACTTATTTATTTATTTTTACCTGGTGCAAATGCCATTATTCTCCCGAATCTGGCATTTATTTATTTTTTGCTCCTGAGATATGGACTCCTTTTTATTCCTATTTTTTTTTCCTCTGGAAAACCCCTTTAATTCACTTCTGGAAAAACTAATGTAACTGTAATTGCTTCTTTTTTTTTTGCTACTAGTCTTCCGGATGTCATAAAACTACTCAAATTTTTTTCTAAAAAATGAACTACTTCAGCAGCTGCAATCAGTTTGCTTGTTATTACACTTATATATCAATCATCTTCAACATTTTAATGTCATTTCCTGTGATGACGTTACCATTCTGATTTTAACTAGAAAAACACAAAAGAAGAAAAACATGTCTGGCCAAGATCCCATCCAGTGTTATTTTGTTTACTCCTCTGACTACATCTCATAAAAAGTTAAAAATCTCTCGTGAACTCCCTGTGTATTCATTGGTCTAAGATATTATCATTCCTAACATAACATACAGGCTTCACTATTATCCATTTAGCCTTAGACTCATCCTGCTCAAACTATGTCTACATCTACAGTCTCTTCAGCTGAAGACACATGTCTGTAAGTCAACGGAATTACTTTGCATTTCTACCTCTGACCCTAATTTGCTAGTCATAGACCTTAGCATAAAGTTTGCCAATCCTGTCAATCTTGGCAGACTTGGACAACTCTTTTCTGAGGGTGTTCATTGTGCACTTTTTTGTGATTCACATACATAGTACATAAGACCTAGATACATCAAGTTCAACCTTTCCTCCCCCAATTGTACTCCCTACACTAACACTACACTAACTTACTAACTAACTGGGGCTAGGCTAGGACTCACAAATGTATTATTATTACCATTTTTATTAATTATGCACTACTGCAATTAAAAATGAACCCGTTTATAATTTTTTAAATTAGTTTTATATTTTGTATTACTCTTGTGATTCTAATAATAGTATTACTAAAATCCCTATGCCTAAATCTGCTTATCCAGAAGAAGGTAAAAACCCCAGGACACATTCAGCCAATTTGTGTCATGGGAAAAATTCCTTCTTGACGCAGAGAAAAGGCAGTCAGTCCTACAACCCTGGATAAAGCATAATTATGATACTAGTTATGTAATTACTGTTACCGTACTAATGTACTACTATAGGTGTAATATTTTGTCTAATTTAACTGTAACCCACAATGTAATGTGTATCGAGGAAATCGTCCAGCCCTTTTTTGATAGCTGTTATAGTGCCGGCCATTACTACCTCTTGTGGTAGGGCATTACACAGTCTGACTGCTCTGATTGTAAAGAACCCTTTCCTGTTTAGGTGCCGGACTCACCTTTCTTCCACCCGCAATGCGTGCCCCCTGGTCCTTAGTATTGTCTTTGGAAGGAATAAGTCATGTGCCAGTCCTTTGTACTGAACCACACATATACAGTTGAAACCAGAAGTTTACATACACTATATAAAAAGACACATATGCATTTTTTTCTCACTATCTGACATAAAATCAGAATAAACCTTTCACGGTTTAGGACAGTTAGGATTACCATAATTTTTAATATTTGCCAAATGCCAGAATAATGAGAGAGAGAGAATGTTTTAAGGCATTTTTATTACTTACTGCAAAGTCAAAAGTTTACATACATTTCATTAGTATTTGGTACCATTCTCCTTAAACTGAATGACTTGGGTCAAACGTTTGGGATATCCTTCCACAAGCTTCTCACATTAGTTGGTCAGAATTTGGGCCCATTCTGCCTGACAAAACTGGTGTAACTGATCCAGGTTTGTAGGTCGCCTAGCTAGCACCTGCCTTTTCAGCTTTGCCCATAAATTTTCAATAGGATTGAGATCAGGGCTTTGTGATGGCCACTGCAAAACATTGACTTTGTTATCCTTAAGCCACTTTGTTACCATTTTGGCAGTATGCTTCGGGTCATTGTCCATTTGGAAGACCCATTTTTTGCCCAAGCTTTAACTTTCTGGCTGATGTCTTGAGATGATTCTTCAGTATTGCCACACAATCTTCTTTTCTCGTGATGCCATCTATTTTGTGAAGTGCACCAGTCCCTCCTGCAGTACAACAACCCCACAACATGATGCTGCCACCCCTGTGTTTCACAGTTGGGATGGTGTTTTAGGCTTCCAAGCTTCTTCCTTTTTCTTCCAAACGTAACGATGGTCATTATGCCCAAAAAGTTCAATTTTAGTTTCATCAGACCACAGGACATGTCTCCAAAAATAATGTGTGCATTTGCAAACATTAATCTGTCTTTTTTATGTTTATTTTGGAGTAATGGCTTCTTCCTGGCAGAGTGGCCGTTCAGCCCATGTTAACCACTTCGCACCAGAGCCTGTTTTTGCCTTTGTGACCGGGCCAATTTTTTCAATTCTGACCACTGTCACTTTATGAGGTAATTACTCTGGAACGCTTCAACGGATTCCCCTGATTCTGAGGCTGTTTTTTCGTGACATATTGTACTTCATGATAGTGGTAAAATTTCTTCGATATCACTTGTGTTTATTTGTGAAAAAATCGGAAATTTGGCGAAAATTTTGAAAATTTTGCAATTTTCATGCCCTTAAATCAGAGAGATATGTCACACAAAATAGTTAATAAATAACATTTCCCACATGTCTACTTCACATCAGCACAATGTTGGAACCAAAATTTTTTTTTGTTAGGAAGCTATAAGGGTTAAAAGTTGACCAGTGATTTCTCATTTTTACAACAAAATTTACAAAAACATTTTTTTACGGACCACATCTTATTTGAAGTGACTTTGAGGGGCCTTTATGACAGAAAATACCCAAAAGTGATACCATTCTAAAAACTGCACACCTTAAGGTGCTCAAAACCACATTCAAGAAGTTTATTAACCCTTCAGGTGCTTCACAGGAATTTTTGGAATGTGGAAGAAAACAATGAACATTTAACTTTTTTTCACAAAACTGCTATTTTAACCTCAAATTTTTAATTTTCACAAGGGCAGCCAGAAAAAATGGACCCCAAAATGTGTTGTGCAATTTCTCCTGAGCACGCTGATACCCCATATGTGCTGCAAAGCCACTGTTTGGGCGCACGGCATGGCTCGGAAGGTAAGGAGCGCCATTTGACTTTTGGAATGGAAATTTGACTGGAATCGATAGCGGACGCCATGTTGCATTTGGAGAGCCCCTGAGGTGCATAAACAGAGGAAAGCCCCAACAAGTGACCCCATTTTGGAAACTAGACCCCTCAAGGAACTTATCTAGATGTGTGGTGAGCACCTTGAACCCCCAGGGGCTTCACAGAATTTTTTAATGTTGAAGTGTGAAAATAAAAAAAACACATTTTTAACACAAAACTGCTACTTTAGCCTCAAACTTTTAATTTTCACAAGGGCAGCCAGAAAAAATGGACCCCAAAATGTGTTGTGCAATTTCTTCTGAGCACTCTGATACCCCATATGTGGTGCAAAGCCACTGTTTGGGCACACGGCATGGGTCGGAAGGTAAGGAGCGCCATTTGACTTTTGGAATGGAAATTTGACTGGAATCGATAGCGGATGCCATGTTGCATTTGGAGAGCCCCTGAGGTGCCCAAACACAGGAAACCCCCAACAAGTGACCGAATTTTACAATCTACTCCTCTGTATAAATTAATCTAGTGGTGGGAAAATAAGTAGATAGGTAAATGGTCACTAAACCCATAGATGAATTCCCAGAGAGGTGTCATTTCCAAAATGGGGTCATTTCAGGGGGGATTCTGCTGTTCTGGCACTTTTCAGAGGCGCTAAGTACCAGAACTAAAGAATCCCCCATGAAGTGACCCCATTTTGGAAATGACACCCATCTGGGAATTCATCTATGGGTTTAGTGACCATTTTAACTCAATGGATGATTTCCAGAAGCAACCCCCTGGAAATTAAGTGAGCTCTACTCGAATGTGTCATTCACTAAATGAACCAAATGTTTGAATGACAAATTGGGATACATTTTTACAGTTTAAAAACACGGTTCTGTGTGGAAGATTTTAAAGCAGTCAGTGACGCATAAGGCTGGCAATGATGGGCATTGTGGGCAATAGTAGCAGGTATCACGCCTCATTCCTCTCTTAGTACATACACGACATCTTTTCTGGGGGTTCCTTCTTGTTTCCGTTGCTGGAATAAGTGCAATAAAATGTCGCTCAGTGAGTCTTTTCACATCCTCAGATTCTAATGGATGAGTGGGGCTAACACTTTGAAAAACAAGATTTTCAATTACCTTTTCTTGATAATCAAGAAAAGGATCGGAATTTCCTACTTTCTTGATACCTGGTATAGCTGTACAACCTGGTCTGCAAGGTCCACACCCCCCATTTGTTTGTTGTAGTCAATGACTGACACTGGTTTTTGCTTCGGAGTGGTGGATCCTAGCTCTACAGTGGCCCTTGTGGCATCTGTGTGGATCGAGCTGAGGACAAAAATATCCCTCTTATCCCTATATTTCAGGGCAAGCAGCTCTCCGTTGTGTACAGCCCCTGACTGCCCCTTTTGAAACTTTTGGTTGACCAATGGTTGTGGAAACCCCTGATGGTTTTTACGGATGGTCCCACAAGCCCTGATGTTGTGTTCAACCAGACTTTTAAATAGGGGTATGCTGGTGTAATAATTGTCCACATATAGATTGTAGCCTTTTTGAAAAAATGGACTTATCAGCTCCCAAACAATTTTTCCAGATGTCCCCAGATAAGTAGGGCATCCTGGTGGGTTTAGTTGGCTATCTTTCCCCTCATATATGCGAAAAGCGGATGTGTATCCGGTTGAACTTTCGCACATTTTATAGATCTTTATTCCAAACCTTGCCCTTTAGATGGGATAAATTGCTTGAGGTGCAGTCTTCCTTTGAATTTTACAAGGGACTCATCTATAGAAATATTTTGTGTTGGGGTGTAGAGCCTTAAGAATTTTTCTGACAAATTTTCAATGATGGGTCTAATTTTATATAACCTGTCATGTTCTGGGGCATTTCTGGGCAGGTATTGACTATTGTCGTTAAAATGCCCAAACCGCATGAGCATTTCATAACGGGTCCTAGTAAGAACGACTGAAAACATAGGGGTGGCTTGAACAGGGTGGTTGGACCAGTAGGATCGAATGCTCGGTTTTTTAACAAGCCCCATGGCAAATGTAAGTCCTAAAATTTTTTTTATTTCCGGGACATTAGTTGGTGTCCATAAATTTGCTCTAGCATAGTAACATCGGGGATTCTGGCTTATGAATTGGGATGCGTATAAATTTGTTTGCACGACAATATGCTCTAGCAAGCTGTCTAATTTAAAAAATGAATTGGTCCAAAATCTTCCACCTCCACATTTATACCAGGAATGGCGTTGAAATCAGGGCTGAATGGAGCAGCCGAATCCGAAGCCTCCCATCTGGGAAATGCTAGATCATGTGGCAAAGCCCTTTGTACGCTGGCGTGCGCCAATTCACTAGTAGCAGGGTCAGCGCTTGTACTGGGTAGTGTTCCCTGATTTGGAGACGTTTCTCCGGTAGCGCTATTTGCCCCTATTGCTGTACTGGTCCTTGGGCTTGAGGATGGACCATAAACACTGCTCATTTCTGAGCTCTCAGTGTCGCCGCTACTAAAGCCCTCAAAATCCATATCTCCATCTGAGATTGCACTGTCATCAGTGTCAGAACATAGCAGGGCATACACCTCCTCTGCGGTATAAGTCTGACGGGCCATTTTATTTTTATATTTTTTGACTGGACTGAACGGACTGGACTGAACGGACCGGACTGGACTGACCGGACTGGACTGACCGGACTGGACTGACCGGACTGGACTGACCGGACTGGACTGACAGGACTGACTGACAGGACTGACAGGACTGACTGACAGGACTGACTGACTGATCTGACAGGACTGACTGACTGACAGGACTGACTGATCTGACAGGACTGACTGACTGACAGGACTGACTGATCTGACAGGACTGACTGACAGGACTGACTGATCTGACAGGACTGACTGACAGACAGGACTGACTGATCTGACAGGACTGACTGACTGACAGGACTAACTGATATGACAGGACTGACTGACTGACAGGACTGACTGATCTGACAGGACTGACTGACAGACAGGACTGACTGATCTGACTGACTGACAGGACTGACTGATCTGACAGGACTGACTAACCCTAACCTTACTTTCTTTTTTGATTTTTTTTTTTCACTTTTACAGTGGCAAGGCTGACAGCTCTTGTCACACTGTTTCTCCTCTGCTCTCTCACTGAGATCGGAGGAGAAACAGTGTATTTATCAGACAGATCGCCCGGGAAAGTTTGTTACTAAAGCAAACTTCCCTAGTGATCTCTCTGATTGGCTGGTGTGACGCTGACATCATCGAGACCTGAGCCAATCAGGTCTCCATGATGTCAGAGGTCACAGCACTGGGATCCCCGCCGCTGCTAAGATATGTGGGGGGTCCTGATCGCCGACCACCGGCTGTCACTATCTTTTAAATGCCGCGATCGCTATGGATCGCGGCATCTAGAAGATAGCAACAGTTTAACATCATGGGGACCTGATCCAATCAGGTCCCCATGATGCCACATGTCAGAGCTATCGCTCTGAACCGGTACCGCAGCGCTTGAAGGACCCTGGGGGTCCTGAGCGCTGCGGGACCACCCACCATTTTTAAACGTCGGCGCTGCACAGAGCCCAGCAAGCGCCGACATTTATCTACAGTGGGGCGTCGCGAAGCGGTTAATACTGTACTCGTTTTACTGTGGATATTGACACAATCTTAACAGCTACCACCATCATCTGCACAAGGTCTTTTGCTTTTGTCCTTGGGTTGATATGCACATGTCGGACCAAAGCATGTTCATCTCTGGGACACAGAACCCGTCTCCTTCCTGAGCGGTATGATGGCTGGACATTCCCATCTTGTTTGTACTTGCATATAATTGTTTGTACAGATGAACAAGGCACCTTCAAGTATCTTGAAATTGTACCCAAGGATGAGCCAGACTTGTGCAAGTCCACAATTCTCTTACTGATCTGTTGGCTGATTTCTTTAGACTTTCCCATGATGCTACACAAAGAATCAGTGTGTTTCGGGTGTGCATTAAAATACATCCACAGTGTGTCTCTAATTAACTCAGATGTTGTCAAAAAAACTATCAGAAGCTTCCAAACACATGACATCATCATATGGGCAGCCCAGAATTGTTTAAAAGCATAGTAATCTTAGTGTATGTATACTTTTGACTTTGCAGTAAGTAATAAAAATGCCTTAAAACATTCTCTCTCTCTCTCATTATTCTAGCATTTGACAATTATTAAAAATTATGGTAATCCTAATTGTCCTAAAATGGGAAAGGTTTATTCTTATTTCATGTCAGATATTGAGAATAACATGCATATGTGTCTTTTTATATAGTGTATGTAAACTTCTGATTTCAACTGTATTTATACATGTAAATTAGATCCCCCTGAGGTGTCGTTTTTCTAAGCTAAACAAGCTCAACTTTTTCAACCTCTCATCATATGAGAGGCCTTCCATCCTGTGACAATACTGCTTCTAATCTTAATCAGCTAGATGATTAGATTTTTTAAGCCAAGAGAAATACACTATTGTGTTTCTGTTGACTTATGAATGTACAGTATGTGTATTTCTGTGGCTGGTCAAGAAAGACAGACCAGTATTTGTATAACCCTGAATGCTGTCTTCTATTGATCTGTGAACAATGATGTTTGTTACTATGCTAATTGCATATTATACTAAGCTAGCTAGATGTTTATTTACAAGAGCCCCCTGCTATACCAACTATGTAAATTTATTAGCTCAAACAATGAGACCTGAGTGAGCCCTGAACCTTTACCTCTGACCTGTAACTTTACCTCTTTACCTATGGCCCTGACTGGAAAGATGTGGGTCTGCTCCATTGACCATCAGAGAATCCATGGATACATTTGGGGAGACCAGGTTCGAACGATGAAGTCACCTAGCCCCATGGATATGTTGTTTGGGGTTGTGTCACGGGTGTGTCAGAGGTGACATTCACCCTGCAGTTGGTTGCAGGAGATCTCTACGTTTGGCATTACAGACATCTTCTTAGAGGCTGGCTGTCTCTAGGACCCAGCGGCTACCTCCCTCTGGCTAATTAGCTCCCTGGCCTGGGTGTATAAATACCTGGTGTATCTGAGAGGGAGGTGCCGGCGATATTCATTACTACTTGTGAGGCTTTAGCAAGATCTGTACTTCGTCCTCTCTGGAGCTTAAGGCCGTGTGCGCATTTGTCTGGAGTCGTCTAAAGCTAAGCAATCCCACCCTGTTTGTCTACACTTGCTGTCTCAGGGTTCGTCCCCTGGTAAATGGCATCCATGCGCCTTCTCTTCTAAAAAATTGTCTTCGGATGAGAGAAATTATGAAGTGGGTAATTGTGAACTTTTGGAGATCAAATTGGCATTCGAGGAATAGCGACATTTGTTGCAGGGGGCTGTCCATCCTATTACTGTTATTACTGACCATAAGAACCTGTCATATCTCCAGTCAACTAAACATCTCAACCCTAGGCAAGTCAGATGGTCCCTGTTTTTTAATAGGTTCAATTTTGTTGTTACTTTTTTTTCTTCCAGGGGTCAAAAATGTCAAGGCTGATGCTTTGTACTGGAGCTTCCCTGGTGGTGGTGACCATGAGAACTCTGCCCCAATATTACAGAAAAGGGTAGTCATTTCGGCACTTTATCCTGAACTGGAGGGTGAGGTGTTGGAGACACAGGGGGACACCCCTGCCTCCTGCCCTTCAGGAAAGTTATTTGTACCATCTAATCAGCGCCACAAAGTAATTGAGGAATATCATAACTCTGTGCTTGCGGGGCATCCAGGTAGTAAGGAAACCGCAAACCTCCTCTCTCGTCATTTTTGGTGGCCGGGGTTGCATCGGGATGTAATTGAACACGTAGCTGCTTGTAGTGTTTGCGAGCGTTCTAAGGTTTCGCATACCCATCCGTCTGGTACTCTTCTTCCACTATCTATTCCTAGTAGGTCATGGACACACTTGTCCATGGATTTTATTACTGACCTATCAGTTTCTGCAGGCAAAACGGTGGTTTTGGTGGTAGTAGATACGTTCAGTAAAATGGTTAATTTTGTTGCATTGCCTGCACTTCCAAATGCCAAGACACTTGCTCAGGTGTTCATAAATGAGATTGTGAAGCTTCATGGGGTTCCCTCCGATATGATGTCAGATCGGGGGACCCAGTTTGTTCTCAGGTTCTATAAGGCATTCTGTTCTCAACTGGGGGTGCAGCTGTCCTTTTGCTCTGCCTTCCAGCCTCAGTCAAATTGACAGACCGAGCGTGTCAATCAGAATATGGAGACCTACCTCAGGTGTTTCGTTTCTGAAAATCAGGAGGATTGGGCATCCTACCTACCGCTGGCAGAATTTGCTATTAATAAGCAACATCAAGAATCCACTGGCAGGTCACCTTTCTTCGGTGCATACGGTTATCACCCACAGTTTGTTACCTTTAGTGGGGGAGGAGCTTCAGGAGTTCCTGAGGAGGAACGATTTGCTTCGTCGCTCTCCTCGGTATGGCAGGGTGTGGTGTGCTGAGTAATTTAAAGATCATGGGAAACAGGTATAAACATATGGCTGACAAAATAAGCTTCCCAGGTCCGGACCTGAATGTGAATGACTTTTGTGTGGTTGTCTACCAGGAATTTAAGATTGAAAGTTCCTTCTTGGAAGCTGGGACCTAGGTTTATTGGTTCCTATAAAATAACCGCCATCATTAACCCTGCAGTATTTCATCTTGAACTTCCTTGGGCCTTTAAAGTCCTCAACGTGTTCCATACTGTAGGTCCTTACTTAAAAAATGTGTGGCACCTCTTGAGCCCTGGCCTCTACCACCGCCCCCAGTAATGGTTGATGGTAATCTGGAGTTCCAGATTTAGAGGCTTGTAGATTCTCATCTCCAACACCTTTCTCTACAATACTTGGTGCACTGGAAAGGCTATGGTCCAGAGGAGAGGATGTGGGTTTCAGCTTCAGAGGTCAACGCTCCCAGATTGGTTTGCTCATTTCACAGCTGTTTTCCTGAGAAACCCGGTCCTGAGTGTCCAGAGGTCACTTGTAGAGTGGGGGTACTGTCACGGGTGTGTCGGAGATGACAGTCGACCTGCAGTTGGTTGCAGGAGATCTCTACGTTTGGCATTATAGACATCTTCTTAGAGGCTGGCTGTCTCTAGGACCCAGCGGCTACCTCCCGCTGGCTAATTAGCTCCCTGGCCTGGGTGTATAAATGCCTGGTGTGTCTAAGAGGGAGGTGCCGTCGATATTCATTACTACTTGTGAGGCTTTAGCAAGAGCAGTACTTCGTCCTCTCTGGAGCTTGCGGCCGCGTGCGCATTTGTCTTGAGTCGTCTAAAGCTAAGCAATGCCACCCTGTTTGTCTACCCTTGTTGTCTATAGAGTTTAGTGGAGATTGACTAGTGCTCATCTCCTCCCGTCCCTAGCCTTAGCCATACGCCAGGAAAGTCAGGGCGAGGCACGCGTGCGGCGATTGGTGAAGAGCCAATATATACGACGGTAGTTGAGACAGGGTGACACTAGACCAGACTAGGAGGTCTCCCCTTCCCCCTTTCCCTAGAGTCTGGGCTCCCTTTCCCTTTTCCCTTTGTTGCACTAAGTCTTTCCCACACCTAGCGTGACAGCTTGCCAGGTGGGACCCTCCGGTCGCCTGAAACCCATGGAGACATTCGGAGAAGCCAGATTGGAACCAGCCGGTCATCTGGTCCCAGGGAATTTATCAAAGTGTTATCACTAGTTTTCTAGCTTCAATAAGTTAAATTACAGCACACAAAACGTACATAACTTTTTGCAATTTTACACTGCTCTAGGCACTTTTGAAGCGTATGAGAAAGTAGATGTGGTTAGCTATAGAAATAGGCATACATGGTCCTAGTACAGACTGCGATGTCCGGATCGACCATGAGTCTACTGACCTGAACTCAGTAGCCTGATATATACCTACTAGCTATTGAACCCGTTCTACGCCTGGGTGGCGAGCATTTTTATTGGTATATGGTCCCCTATCCTGGTATATGCTCCCCCATCCATCCATAAATTAAATAAAAAAAACACTCCTACTCACCTTTCCATCACTCCCCTGCAGCGCGTCGCCTGGGTTATTTTTCTAAAATGGCACCGGAATCAGCGCCTGCATAGTGCGATATCTGGCGCCATGTTATTGAAGACAAATGTGCAGAGTGTTTTCACACAAAATGGCACCGGAGTTCGTGCATGAGCATACCGCGATGTCCTGCACCATTTTGCTGAAGACACACTGCAAATGTGTCTTCACTAAAATGGCGCTGGATATCGCGCTATGCGCCGGCGCCGATTCCGGTGCCACCCTCCTCCGGCCCGAAGAGAGGAGCCACACTCCTCCCAGTCAGATATGTACTTATGGCGCCGGAGATTGCGGTATGTGTTCAGTGCCTACGCCTAGCGTGATCTCCAGCGCTACACTCCTCATCCCTGTCGGGGATGTGGATGTGTTCTTCTGCTTGGGCCAGAGTGCGCAGGCGCTTTGAGCAGGCTCAGTCTATAGAGGCTTTGGACAGAAGGAGATATATTGGTTAAATTATAGATTAGGCTTTTGCATTCAACTCTGGAAACACACAGCCGGTCTAGACATTGAAATCTGAAATTAGGACCATTAGTGTTGTATGTGTGAAACTGACCTTACCCAGATTTACGAAATGTGACTTTTTAAAAAAAAGTCATAATTGTTACTTCAGTAGAGGAGCAGTGTAAAAAGTGTAGAAAGTGACAGAAATGTGCTATTTTGCTGTAAAAAATATAGGTGTAACAAGCTATTTGGGGCAGCCAAGGTGTTAGTAGAAGGTTAAGTATAACCATATTGTTCTCACAGCAGCTAAAGAGATATTATTCTCTTATCATTAAGAAATGTATAAATTTCAAATGACAATGTTCATTCGGATTCCATTTATTTTTGTGGGTTTGGAACATATGCCAATATTCTTAGTTTCAATTGGCAGTATCAAAATCCATATCTTTTTTCGTAAAATATGCTTGATGGATTAGACAACTACTATTGTACAAGTGTTTCAGTCTGTGGATTCCATTTCCAGTATCATTTTATATCAATTCTTTAAAATCTGTGGTACCTTAGTGTTTACAGTGCCAATACGGTAAATTACGATAGACATGATATTGCAACGTTTAAGGGGCAAAATGAGATCTTTGCCTAATAATGATCAGATAGGTTTATATTGGAAAATAAAGACAGGAGACAATTTGTGACCATTTCTGTGAGGATTCATATTCCCTGATCTTACATTTGCAATCTTTATAGTATACAATTCAGCAGTTCATCAGTCAGGTGGCTTGTTTATCAGGAACGTGGGCACGGCAGAGAAGAGCACTGAGGAAACGGCCTTAGGACAGAGAATAGTGCTGAGAAGATAGCCTGAGGGAAGGGAAGGCTGGTATTTTTAGGCTGGAAAGGGGTCAATTACTATGACTCTTACCAGACTGATAATATCAGTCCGCAGCTGTCTGCTTTGCCTTAGCTGGCTATTAAAAATAAGAGGTGGGGGGGACCCCACATCATTTTTTTTATTATTTATTTATTGCTAAATGATGGGAGTATTTTTTATTTTTCTTCTCTTTTTATTTTGCCTGATATACAAGTCATTATACAGGAAAGAATGTTTCCTAACCATTTTTCCTGTAAATTCCATTTTATCTTCGGTTTGTGTGTGCTTTTTGTCAGTCCGTAAAAGTGACGTAATACTCTGATGACATTGTTACCAGCAGCGACCTGGGAGTCAGAGATGCATCCAGGCGTCTTCTCCATGCTGTTCCCATTCAATTTGAGCACTGTTTCCATCCATTTCAGCGATTTTCTGGCCCCCAGGCACCCTGGTAGGGTCTGCCAGAGAAATACTTGGGTTTCTCATTGACATCCATTATACTTGTTACTCGGGTCGAGCAACCAAGCATTACGAATTACTCGCTGAATAAGACTTTCGAATAATGAACATAGTGGTCAAAGTTATAAATTACATATGCAGACAAACATACAGTGACATGTAAAAATGACTGTTATTGTGAACAGTTAAGCAAGTTGAAGATGAATTGATCTCTAAAAGGCCTAAAGTTAAAGATGACACATTTCCTTTGTATTTTAGGCAAAAAATATATTTATTTTCATCTTTTAAAAATTAAAAATTAGAAAAAGGAAAATGGGCTATTGCAAAAGTTTGGCCACCTTGCATGGTTAGTATCTAGTAGTGCCTCCTTTTTGAAAGTAGCCAGACAAGAGTCTTTCAGTTCTTGTTTGAGGGATTTTCTTCCATTCTTCCTTGGAAAATTCTTCCAGTTCTGTGAGACTCCTGTGTCATCTTGCATGCACTGCTATCTTGAGGTCTAGCCACAGATTTTCAATGATGTTCAGCTCAGGAGATTGTGAGGGCCATTGTAAAACCTTCAGCTTGCATCTTTTGAGGTAGTCTATTGTGGATTTTGACATGTGTTTAGGATCACTATTAGTGATGGGCGAGCATGCTCGCAACTGCTAGGTACTCGCCCGAGCACCTCACTGCTCGAGATGCTCGGCGCTCGTCAAGTACTTCCGGGATGTTCAGGCGGGAGCTCCGGTCCCCACCTCGCATGTTTGGTTCTCTTTAGACAGCAAATACACATGCAGGGATTGCCTGCCACTCACTGTAATGCCGTAGCCATGATTAGCTGGCCGCATAGGGTCATCCGGTCTATATAAGACCCGGTGACCCTATGTTCATCACAATCTACCCCAAAAACAGGCAGAGTAGGAAGAGGTGCTGCTGAGTGAGGGAGAGAATTGGAGGTTTATTAGTTAGGTATAGGTAATCCACAGCAATATATATATCCATCTGAACTAACAGTCCTTCTAAGGACTAATCCAGCTGCATATATTAATCCTGGTGATAACAGGAGTTAGGCAAGCAGAGTTTGTGGACAATGTATAGAGCAGAATAGGTTCCATTGCACATTCTGTCTGCTGCTGCTGTTACAGATATCCATAGCCCTAGATATCAGGACTAATATTCTTTTTGCTCTTAATCCTGATTATTTGCTAATTTTAACTGCTCCATTTGCTTGTTAGCAGCATACAGACAGATTTGGTTGATTTTATTCGCATTGCTGTATTGTGGAAGCAGAGAAACTTGTCCATCATCAGACGTGATCTGATATTACTGCCGTAATAATACAGACATTTTGTGGAGTGTGCCAAATATTATACTCCATTTAAAGTCTGCCAGCTGTGTGTTGTTCAGCTTATTCACACTTTGTCGCTGACCAATAGCATATTACAAGGCCACTGCCTAAAACCTTGGTCATCAGACGTGATCCCATATTACTGTGGCAATAATCCTGAAATTTTTGGAAGTGTGTCAAATATTATACTCCATTTAAAGTCTGGCAGTTGTGTGTTGTTCCAAACTATTCACACTTGGTCGCTGACCAATACCATACTACAAGGCTAGTGCCTAATACCGTGGTCGTCAGACGTATCAGATATTGCTGCGGTACTAAGTCAGAAATTTTTAGGAAATGTGTCAGATATTATACTCCATTTAAAGTATGGCAGCTGTGTGTTGTTGAACCTATTCACACTTGGTTTCTGACCAATACTATACTACAAAGCTAGTGCCTAAAACCGTGGTCATCAGACGTGATCCCATATTACTGCGGTAATAATCGTGACATTTTTTGGAGCGTGCCAAATATTACACTCCAGTTAAAGTCTGCCAGTTGTGTGTTGTTCAACCTATTCACACTTAGTCGCTGACTACTACCATATCTCTAACGCCACTGCCTAAAACCATGGTCATCAGACATGATCCGATATTATTGCGGTAATAATCGTGACATTTTTTGGAGCGTGACAAATATTACACTCCATTTAAAGTCTGCCAGTTGTATGTTGTTCAAAACTATTCATACTTGGTCTCTGACCATTATACCATATCTGTAACGCCACTGCCTAAAACCATGGTCATCAGACGTGATCCGATATTATTGCGGTAATAATTGTGACATTTTTTGGAGCGTGACAAATATTACACTCCAGTTAAAGTCTGCCAATTGTGTGTTGTTCAACCTATTCACACTTAGTCGCTAACCAATATCATATCTCTAACGCGACAGCCGAAATCCGTGGTCATCAGAAGGGATCAGATATTACTGTGCTAATAATCCAGCTGAGGACTGGTAGATTTAGGATGGGAAGGGCCCAATAACCATCAGCATTCCCAGCCTATTAATACAAGCCCGCAGCTGCTTGCTTGTACTTAGCTGGTTATTAAAAATTTGGGGGACATAACGGCGAATTTTTAAATGAATTATTTATTTATTACAGTAAGAATACCTAGAAAGCAGTATCTATCATCTATCTATATATCTCTTTTTATAAGCTTTCTTTCCCCTTTTTTTTCAACTAATTTTAATAAGCTAAAAATAGCAGTCATTGCTTTACAAAACACATGAAAAAACACGAAGTTAAAAAATGCACGAAAAATGCAGAAAAAACGCATCAAACCGCTGCGTTTTTCATGCCAACAGATGCAGAAATGGTGCAGAAACTTCTGCACCAAATGCTTTACATGTGCACATACCCTAAGTATCCCATGTGTTTTTGATGCGTTTTGGTGCAGATTTCTCCACTCATTAGTATCTGTGAAATCTGCAGCAAAAACATACCTGTGCACACGTAAAGTATTTGGTGCCAAAATTTCTGCACCATTTTTGCATCTCTTGGCAGAAAACCGCTGCGTAAAATAGGTGCGCTTTTGACAAGGTTTTTTTATGCATTTTTTGTGCAGATTTCCCCACTCATTAGTAAAAGGCCACATGCACATGTTGAGTATTTGGTGAGTTTTTTACCTCATTATTTGTAAGCCAACATACTCCAGCGATTCTGCCAGGTCACGCAGATTTCTGGACTGCCTGTCATGGTGCACTGTGAGACCCAAAAGGTTGTGAACTAATGTAATCTCACTGACTTCACTGAGATTACATCAGTTCATAGCTAGCCGGTCTCGCTGCGCGGCTCACATGGAGAGATCAGTGCAGGCAGACCGGACGCAGCGCTGGAGGAGAGAGAAGAAAGGTGAGTAGAAGTGTTTATTTTTTTTTAATGTGCAGCATGATGGGGATTAGGGGGACCATGCATACTAGGACAGGATTAGGGGTGCCATGCATACCAGGACAGGGATTAGGGGTGCCATGCATACCAGGACAGGGATTAGGGGTGCCAAGCATACCAGGACAGGGATTAGGGGTGCC
This sequence comes from Phyllobates terribilis, assembly GCF_046119375.1. NCBI lineage: Eukaryota > Metazoa > Chordata > Amphibia > Anura > Dendrobatidae > Phyllobates > Phyllobates terribilis. The sequence continues at coordinate 750,217,224 of NW_027362764.1, read as the reverse complement.
ATGCATACCAGGACAGGGATGATGGGTGCCATGCATACCAGGATAGGGATGAGGGTAGCCATGCATACCAGGATAGGGATGAGGGGTGCCATGCATACCAGGACAGGGATGAGGGGTACCATGCATACTAGGACAGGGATGAGGGGTGCCATGCATATCAGGATAGGTATGAGGGGTGCCATGCATACCAGGATAAGGATGAGGGGTGCTATGCATACCAGGATGGAGGGATGCCAGGCATACCAGGATGGGGATGGAGACCATGTATAAAAGGAAGGGGGGCGGCATATATATCAGGATGGGGGATATTGTCAGAATTGGGGGACATTACCCCTATACCAGTGTCAGCAGAAGACCCCCTCCCCCTTAAAAGTGTATCATGACCACATTTTTTGCTTACATTTTTATTTTTTTATTTTCCTCCTCTAAAACCTAGGTGCGTCTTATGGTCCGGTGCGTCTTATAGTCCGAAAAATACGGTATGTACTCTGTACGTGTTATTGAGTGTTGCTTATATCTACTGTGGGACACAACATGAAAACTTTTGGAGTCCAACATATTTTGTACATCTATATCATTGATTCATTCTGATGTCAGTTGTACAGCACTCATCAGTCTGATACTATTTGGCTTATTGATATATTTGGCTGGTAAACTCTGTGGTAATACTACTGCCTATAGTGTTTGAATTTAACTGATAGAACTATCTAGAGTACACTGATTATTGTATTCCAGAATGATTATAGTTTTCCTCTGTATAAGGTTTTGATGGCTAACACCAAGGCATGTAGTAACCTTACTTGTTGAGGAAACTATAAGTTGTTGAACTATCGGCGGGATGTTATTATCTGGGTTCTGTGATAACTGTTTTTAGACTATTGATATAACTAAATATTAGATCATGCAAGCTGTAACCCCTAAATGGTCCAACTGTCACGCACAGTGTGGGAAAGACTAAGTGCAACACGAAGGGATGAGGGGAAGGAAGCCCAGACACTAGGGAAAGGGGGAGTAGAGACCCCTAGGCAGATCTAATAACACCCTGCCTACCCTACCGTCCCAATATTGGTTCCACACCAATCACCGAGCTGGAAACTTAAGCCTTGTATATCCCTAGAGCTAGGCCCTAGATAAGGAGGGGAGGGGTGGGCACTGGTCAGTCCCCACTAAAAACTAAAGATAACAAGGGAGACAAATAAAGGGGGGAAAACTTGAGCAGACACCAGAGAGATAACACCAAACATCCTCCAAGGGCACCAGAGAGGAAGCTAGCCGACTGCTATAGCTTGAAGCCTTTACAAGGGAAAAATAAGAATATCGCTGGCGACTCCCTGAAGCAGACTGAGAGTTTATAAACACCGAGACCAGGGTGTGTGTCAGGGGAGGAGGGAGGTTACCGCTGGGTCCAAAAGTCAGAAGGCTTAAGAAGGCATCTGCAATGCCAAACGCAGTGACCTTCTGCGGCCAGATGCAGAGCGACTGTCTGTTACATCTGACACACCCGTGACACCAACAGGGAATACCAAGGTAAGTCAACGGGGGCGCATTTGCATGTCTATAGGGTGCCAGCCTCCACACACAGGCGGGAATGAGAATAGCTGGCAAAATAGGATGACTGTCGCCTATCATACTCTAGACCAGTGATTTTCAACCAGTGTTCCGCGGCACACTAGTGTGCCGCGACACATGGTTGGGTGTGCCGCGGGGAAAGTTCCCCAAACTATGGTGCCCCCTGTGTTTTGTTTCCCGGCAATGCGCTCGATGCGCAGTCACGCCTTCTTACAATGTAGGAGACGTGTACAATAACACATGCGCAAGCTTTGAACCTCGCGCGACTTAATGAGGCAGGCGCGTCATCCTGAGAGCGGAGAGACTCTCGCATTTGCCCGCCGCCAAGGTAATGCCCGCCAATAATGCTGACTATATGAGCTTTTGCCTGAGTATATGAACTGTTGGCAGAATACTCAGCATATGAGCTGGTACTTTTAGTACTCCAGCAGTATACTGCATATAACAATGAGAAATGTAAAATGAGAAATACTATAGTCATGAGGCTGGAGTACTACAAGTACCAGCTCATATGCTGAGTATATGAGCTGGCACTTGTACTCTGGCCTCATGGCCATAGTACTTCTCATTGTACCCCTTTATATTGCAGTATATGAGCCACATAATAATCAGCACCATATACTGTGGCGCTGTACAGTGCACATCACCACAGTATATGATGCTGATAATCATGTGCTCATATACGTGGGACTGTATTTATGAGGTTACATGGGATTGAATATATGAGGGGGTTATCCTTTTTTAGTTCACTTTTTTAAAATAAATAATTTATTGAAAGGACCTCTGCCAGGCATATTTCACTCTTGAGGGCTAAAAAAGTAGCTCTTGTGGTGGTAAGAAGCTGATTTAAAACTCCCAAGAGTGAACTCCGTGAGAGTTGTATGTATGGAATAATAAATGATATTAGTACCGTTCTTCAGCAGTCATGTCCTGCTTGAATTGACTCTAGTGGCGTAGCACTTGGCAGCCGGCTCTATTCTACTTATAGAGAAAGCTGAGTGCTACGTCACTAGTGTCAATCCAAGCAGGAAATGCAGACCGTAGTAATATAAGTTATTATCACACACATACAGCTCTCGCGAAGTTCACTCTTGGGGGGTTTAAATCAGCTTCTTGTCACCACGAGAGCTGCTTTTTAAGCCCTCAGGAATGAAATATGCCTAGCAGAGGTCCTTTAAGTGTGGCAGATAATGTAATACTCTTCTATTTTAGTGTGTGGCTGCGCACACTATCTCAGCAGTGATGAAGAAGTATTTGAGAATGGAAAAGGCAAATGCCGAACAGGACCCTGGACACAATTCTAACCCAAATGAAGGCCCTAGTATGAGAGTTCGACAAAAGAAAAAAGACAAGACGGTGAGCTCAAGGCAATACAGTGAAAGCTATCTTTCATTTGGATTTACTTCCACTGGGGATGCGACAGCACCAACACCACTGTGCTTGGTGTGTGGTGAGAAGCTTTCCAATAGCGCTATGGTGCCAAGCAAACTTAAACGCCATCTCCAAAGGAAACACCCTTCCGTTCAAAATAAACCGATGGAGTATTTTGTACGCTTACGTACAAACAATGAGAAAGGGGCAACTTTTTTGAGAAAAAGCACAAAGGTAAATGAGAGAGCCCTCAAAGCTAGCTACCTTGTTGCTGAACTCATAGCTAAATCAAAAAAGTCCCACACTGTGGCAGAAACATTAATACTACCAGCTTGTAAAGCTATTGTAAATGAGATGCTTGGCCCTGAAGCAGCTAAAGAGATGGCTAAAGTGCCTCTCTCTGATAACACAATTGCCAGACGGATTGATGACTTGTCTGCGGACATTGAAACAGTTGTTTTGGAAAAGGTGCGCATCAGTAAGAAATTTGCCTTGCAACTTGATGAGTCGACGGATATCAGTGGACATTGTCAGTTGTTGGCCAATGTGCGTTTTGTGGATGGTGAAGCCATTAGAGAAAACTTCCTATTTTGCAAGGCACTGACAGAAAAATCAACAGGAGAGGCAATATTCCAAGTCACATCGGAATATCTTGATAAAAGTGGACTTACATGGGAAAACTGCACAGGTGTCTGCACTGATGGAGCCGCAGCCATGGTCGGGCGCATCAAAGGCTTTGTAAGTAGGGTTAAAGAAAGAAACCCAGATGTTCTTGCTACCCACTGTTTCTTGCACCGTGAGGCCCTCGTTGCAAAGACCTTACCAGCAGATCTAGCTCCTGTGTTGGATGATGTTGTGCGCATAGTGAACTTTGTGAAGACGCGACCTTTGAGATGTCGCTTATTTGCGTCTTTGTGTACAGAAATGGGAGCGGAACATAAAATCTTATTGCTCCACACGGAGGTCAGGTGGCTGTCACACGGCAAAGTGCTGGCCCGTGTGTATGAGTTGCGAGAGGAACTTAAAATATTTCTTACAAACGAGAGGTCCGATTATTCAAAGCCGCTTGCAAGTGATGAGTGGTGTGCAAAGCTGGCATACCTGGCTGATATATTTCAATATCTGAATGAACTAAACACACGGATGCAAGGTCGAAATGAAAACCTGCTTACAAGCACTGATAAAATGAACGGATTCCGTTTAAAGGTGCAGCTCTGGCAACAACATGTGCAGGGTGGCAACCTTCAGATGTTCCCACTCACCGAGAAACTGCATGATGACAATACTGCTGCAATGTGCGAAGCGATTGGCAGACATTTGAAAACTCTTGAGGAGAAGTTATCGTTCTATTTCTCTTCAGCCTTCACAGAATGCCTTGACTGGGTTAGGGACCCATACAGCTCATTATCCGTTGCCGGAAAGGACATGACTTTAAAGGAGCAAGAGGAACTCGTTGAACTGAAGCAAGATCGCGGTTTAAAGCTAAAGTTTGCTGATCTTCCTTTGGACAGTTTTTGGTTATCTGTTGCCAAGGAGTTCCCCATTCTGGCCAACAAAGCTATTTTGACATTGCTCCCATTTTCAATCACATATCTATGTGAGCTGGGCTTCTCAAGCTTGACTGCGATAAAAACTAAAAACAGGGAGAAACTGAGAACTGTTGAGGAAGAGCTTCGTGTGTGTCTTTCCACCATTCCTGCCAGGATATCCCTTTTGTGTTTATCGAAACTGGCCCAGGTTTCACACTGAGTGAGTAAAATAAATTTAGAATCTATATTATTAACTATATGTATAATATGACTGTTTTAGTGTCATTTTGTGCTATTTTGGTTGGTGGTGTGCCCCAGGATTTTCTAAGTATAAAAAGTGTGCCGCGGCTCAAAAAAGGTTGAAAATCACTGCTCTAGACTACCCGGTATATATATATTTTTTATTTTATATCACTGTTCATATAAGATATAAGATTGTGGGACAAAATTTCAGTGGGACAGACCCTTAAATGTTAAGGAGAGGTGGGAATGTGACATTGGTACTATAACCTCGGAAGAATGGGAAGATGTGGTGAGGAGCGTTCCGATTCTATCTACATGTGAAGCACATAAACTCTCACAGTTGTACTTATTGCATAGGGTATATAGAACTCCCAAATTTCTACAGCGCATTGGGGCAAGGAATGACAGTGTGTGTCCAAAATGTGGAGAGGAAGGAGCAGATCTTATGCATATGATGTGGACGTGTAGGAGGGTCGCGGTATTCTGGAATGAGTGTGTGCAGTACATTAATAATGTGTTTGAGTGTAATCTACCCTTATATCCTAAAGTGTGTGTGTTGGGCCATGTAGAAATAATAGGATGTGAAGAGGATGAAATAATAGCCGTTAAGAGGACTCTATATCAGATCAGAAAGCTTATAGCTGCACATTGGCTGGATCCCTCCCCTCTCAGGCTCCAGGAATTCTTGGATAGAATGCGTCTTTTATTAAGATTAGAAGAGGGAGTGTACAAAAAGCGGAAGGCTATACGTAAATTTGATAAAATCTGGGGTAGATGGAGCACGTTTCATGGTTATCATATTATGTCCATTTTAAATATCAATTGAGTTTGAAATGTTGTGGTCTCTCAGGTTCTACTTAGCTAATCACTGACTATTAGATATAATGCTCTGTATCCATGGATCAAATTATCAATGCTTTAACAGTTAGATAAGCTATATGATAATATGCGGTCTGTAATTAAATTTGTCTTTGCCATATGGTTTTTAGGGGTGTAATGGGCGAGGGGAGGGGGGAACGGGTGGGTTTTGAAGGGCATTGCCAGTTGGGTGATGCCTCAATGTTGTTTATGTGTAATGTTAAGAAAGTCTTTTAATAAAAAGTATCTGATTTAAAAAAAACTACCACCAGGGGCTAAGGCATTTGTTACTTACCTGTCCACCACTAATACAATTCCGCTATTCTAATCAGTGCTATTCCAGCACTGCTACATTGGCCTGCACTGTTACATCTTTGCGATATCAGTATCGATGTATCAGCTCTGCTATATGAAAAACCACAGCTACAACTCTGCTACTCTGATCACGGCTGTTTAAGCTCTGCTACACCAGCATGGCGTCTCTTCTTCAGCCCATTACATCTTTATCACTACTTGACTTTTCTCTCTTTGTCCTGCTGCATCGGCGCCTCCTGTGTGTGATGCTCAAGAACTGTCCCCCTGGGTAGGGGCTTCTGTGATCCACCTCACCAGGTGAGACATAACACAGCGTATAGTGGCGGACATGGCTGTGTAGTCAGAAAAAAATACAAAAAGTTATGATTCTTGGAAGAAGGGAAGGAAAAAACAAAAAATTGCTGGACGGGAAGGGATTAAAGAAAACGTGTCACTTGAGCTAAAAATTGAATTAAAGACCTTTTATGAACCCTAAGCTCCCCTTATTCTGCCGCTCATTTCCATTTTGCGCTGCACCACTCCACTGCATAGATATTCACATGTACTGCTTTTTAAGCACAATATATGACATTTCTGCTTGTAATGCAACTGAGTGTTTCTTCAAAGTCTTCTCTGGAGACATGTGTTTTCACCCCACCCTTCCAAACGCTGCTGCCAATCACAGTTTGGCAATGTCTGAGACTGGTGGACTGCCTTATCAGCTGCTGAGCTGTGATTGGCAGCCTCTGGGAGGGAGTCGTGAAAGCGCACCCCTAGAGAAGATTCTGACGAAACGCCCAGTTGCAATACAAGCAGAGTGTTATGATAGTATAGCAACTCACTCGAGAAAAAAGGTTACACACTAAAAGACTGCAACTGATCCTATTGGTTCCTGTGCAGACTAGAGATCCTGACCCATAGTCCGTAGGGGTTTCTGCATAAACTTTGATAGCTCTAACCACAGACTAGACGATGGCAACTTGGAACTATGCTGCCTGAAAAGCCATCGAGCATTTCACGTTCCTCATAAAGAACCGGAGGGCAGAGGAGAGTGTAAATTACCTACAAAAGGGAAAGCGTGCTGAAATAGAAAGAGATCCCAGAGTGAGTAAAACAAACCACGAAATACAGAATAATTTATTAAATACGTACTGGGTAAAAAACAAACAGCAGAGAGATAAACCCTGGCTGGTCTTTTACTGAGTGGCTTAAACTACTGCAGTATGGCTGGGCATCCAAATGAGATTATCACCAGCAGGAAATACAAGCAGGTGGAGAGTATATAAAGCCGCACCCAAAAGGTGATAGGGCAGACAAATGAGTAAATAAAAACACCTGTTATGATAAAAAGACTGAAGCAAGAATAACAGAAACTAAACACCCAGGGTAAATGTGTATCTGCTGTAGCTCTGCCGACAGAGAAACTGACCACAAAGCACAGGCTCAAGGGTTTAAACCCAGATGCATGACACATAAATTTTACATACTGCCCTCAAAAAATAACAAATGTGGATATCTCTGCAGCACAAAACTGAAAAGAACAGCAGAATCAGGGGAGCTCAGGGATTTAAAGATCTTTAATGCAATTTTTTGAGTAAGTGACAGGTCCTCTTTAAAGAATGGAAAAAACAGAAATGTAGTAATTTCATCTCATCTACACATTTCTGTACATTTCTCTCTTGACATTCTGAGAGGAGCACTTGTTCTGAAGATAATGCTTATGAATCATAGTTTGTGTCATTCTTTGGTGCTTTTTTTTCTCATCACAGGGATTATGTGGTGGGTGTTACTTCGCAGGTTTGTAGTTGAAAACACTGTAAATTAGGAGAGATGACATGGTATAAGGACTAATCACACAGTGATATGTGCTTGAATTATTTGATTACTTGAAAAAAAAATTACAATAAATTGTACACAGATTTGTAAAAAAAAATTTCATATATTTATTTTGGTCTACATATTCTCTCATTAATTGCTGGGTAACCGTAACCTGTAACTCCAAGATGTTTGTTTGAGATGCTTTAAGGATGAAGGTTTTGACCTGTGTTTCCCTTTACTGTAAATAGCATGGTTCTCTGTTCCCATGTTCAGATGGCCGTTATAAAATTCAGGACAGACACGTCCGCATATTATGATCGGGACTGGCTCCCTGTGCTGCCCTCTGTGCCCAGAGGATTTACATGATTTAGCTTCATCCATAAATAAGGTCGATAGTGTAGTGGCCGCTGCCGGGTACAACAGATCAGGCTCAATTCAGACATCAGTTGTCTTCACATTTGAGAAAAAATGGAACGCGTTTCATCAGTGATTTTCATCAGTGTTTGGTCCGATTATAATAAATTTCTTGTATGTGAAAAAAAAGTTTCTCCACTTTATTCTATCAGTCTGTGAAAATCAAACCCCACTCAGATGGTATCCGAGTGCTGTCTTGATTTTTTCACGGGCCATTAGACTTTTATTGCCGATTATGATTCAACACTCGGTTCAAAATAGGACATACAGTACAGACCAAAAGTTTGGACACACCTTCTCATTTAAAGATTTTTCTGTATTTTCATGACTATGAAAATTGTACATTCATACTGAAGGCATCAAAACTATGAATTAACACATGTGGAATTATATACTTAACAAAAAAGTGTGAAACAACTGAAAATATGTCTTATATTCTAGGTTCTTCAAAGTAGCCACCTTTTGCTTTGATGATTGCTTTGCACACTCTTGGCATTCTCTTGATGAGCTTCAAGAGGTAGTCACCGGAAATGGTCTTCCAACAATCTTGAAGGAGTTCCCAGAGACGCTTAGCACTTGTTGGCCCTTTTGCCTTCACTCTGCGGTCCAGCTCACCCCAAACCATTTCGATTGGGTTCAGGTCTGGTGACTGTGGAGGCCAGGTCATCTGGCGTAGCGCCCTATCACTCTCCTTCTTGGTCAAATAGCCCTTACACAGCCTGGAGGTGTGTTTGGGGTCATTGTCCTGTTGAAAAATAAATGATGGTCCAACTAAACGCAAACCGGATGGAATAGCATGCCGCTGCAAGATGCTGTGGTAGCCATGCTGGTTCAGTATGCCTTCAATTTTGAATAAATCCCCAACAGTGTCACCAGTAAAGCACCCCCACACCATCACACGTCCTCCTCCATGCTTCACGGTGGGAACCAGGCATGTAGAGTCCATCCGTTCACCTTTTCTGCGTCGCACAAAGACACAGTGGTTGGAACCAAAGATCTCAAATTTGGACTCATCAGACCAAAGCACAGATTTCCACTGGTCTAATGTCCATTCCTTGTGTTCTTTAGCCCAAACAAGTCTCTTCTGCTTGTTGCCTGTCCTTAGCAGTGGTTTCCTAGCAGCTATTTTACCATGAAGGCCTGCTGCACAAAGTCTCCTCTTAACAGTTGTTGTAGAGATGTGTCTGCTGCTAGAACTCTGTGTGGCTTTGACCTGGTCTCTAATCTGAGCTGCTGTTAACCTGCGATTTCTGAGGCTGGTGACTCAGATAAACTTATCCTCAGAAGCAGAGGTGACTCTTGGTCTTCCTTTCCTGGGGCGGTCCTCATGTGAGCCAGTTTCTTTGTAGCGCTTGATGGTTTTTGCAACTGCACTTGGGGACACTTTCAAAGTTTGCCTAATTTTTCGGACTGACTGACCTTCATTTCTTAAAGTAATGATGGCCACTCGTTTTTCTTTACTTAGCTGCTTTTTTCTTGCCATAATACAAATTCTAACAGTCTATTCAGTAGGACTATCAGCTGTGTATCCACCAGACTTCTGCACAACACAACTGATGGTCCCAATCCCATTTATAAGACAAGAAATCCCACTTATTAAACCTGACAGGGCACACCTTTGAAGTGAAAATCATTTCTGGTGACTACCTCTTGAAGCTCATCAAGTGAATGCCAAGAGTGTGCAAAGCAGTCATCAAAGCAAAAGGTGGCTACTGTGAAGAACCTAGAATATAAGACATATTTTCAGTTGTTTCACACTTTTTTGTTAAGTATATAATTCCACATGTGTTAATTCATAGTTTTGATGCCTTCAGTGTGAATGTACAATTTTCATAGTCATGAAAATACAGAAAAATCTTTAAATGAGAAGGTTTGGCCAAACTTTTGGTCTGTTCTGTATGTCGGTGATTTTGCACAGACCAGTCAATTTTACAGACATGCAAATGGCTCTATTCACCATTTTAGGTAGGAGTGAAAAACACAAATAACACTTGTAGACAGCGCCGGACTGGAGTACCTGGGGCCCACCAGGAAAAAAATCAATCTTAACAAACTAAAGAAACACTCCTGGCAAAAGAGGAACACTGTTATCTTATTCACATTAGTGTGTGATAAAGTTCCATAACAGAACAATAACAATAAATACTTTCAAGGTACATTCTCTTAAAGTATAAGTGCCACAAATTGAACCGGCATCTATCTAGCATCCCAGCAGCCAGAATCATTGTAGCAGCACCAAACTTGACCCACTGGGAAAACTTAAAGAATTCTGTAAGCATTTTGGAAGTTTGTATTGCACGTTTTCCTCTCCTCTATAATACAGTACCATTCAATTGTTAGTGAAAGGCCCAAAACAACAAATAAACACACACTAACAGTCATTCCGCAGCAAAATTACAAACGTTTTTTTTTTCAGAACAGAAGATGACATTGCATACGTATTAATAATGTCATCATAGTCTAAGTTTCTTGAAATGTCATACTCAATGTTCAACAGAAGGAGGGACTCTAAAAGCTCCTGTCCAATCGAAGCCCTCAGACGATTTTTTACAATTTTCAGCTTTGAGAACACTCTTTCACATGAAACCTGGGTGCAAGCAAGTGTAAGAAGTGTCTTGTAAGCTGCAAAAATGTTTGTGTAAGCAGCAGAATGTAAATTATAGTCATATAAAAGTCTGTAGCAGCAGGAAAGACAGTTTTTTTGCGGGACGAGTTGTTCTTTCAGATGCAATCATTTATTTTACCATATAGTGTACAGGGAAATGGCAACGAAAATTCCAAGTGCAGTAAAATTGCAAAAAAACTGCAATTACACGTTTGTTTATTGATTTGTTTAGTCACCATGTTCACTATATGGTAAAACCGACGTGACAGTGTGATGCCTTGGGTCAGTACGAGTTCGTAGATACCAAACATGTATACCTTTACTGGTATCTAAGTAGTGAAAACAAATTCACAAGTTTGAAAAAAAAAAAAATCACACTTTTCGCGCCATGTTCTGCGCACCGTAGTGTTCTCATTTTTTGGATCTGGGGCTGTGTGACGGCTTATTTTTTGCGTCTTGAGCTGATGTGCATCTCTGCTGCTGTGTAGTAGTCACAACACAGGGAGAGGTTAAACATCCAAGTATTTAATATGTATTGCAAATAAAGAATGTTCCCATTCTTAATATCCGAAAAACCAAATGACTGACAACAATCCACTATACCTAGACTAATAATACCATATAGAAGAGAGAAATACCGCCACACCATGACCAAAACACATACCACCACATAGTGATCAAATACTACCAAGTGCAAGGTATATATACTGCCACACCATGAGAAGACCACATATTACCACCATATAATGACTGTCTGAATAATACCACATACAAGGGACAAATACTGCCACACCATGACCATGGCACATAATGGCACCAGATAATGACTGATAATGAAAATGTAAAAAAGCTCTGTATATAGAGTCAGTGTACAGATAATGTAGAGATTATCAGTGACATTATGCACAGGAGCTCTGTATATAGTGTCAGTGTAGATGTAATACAGTGATCACCAGTGACATTATACACAGGAGCTCTGTGTATAGTGTCAGTGTAGAGGTAATACAGTGATCACCACTGACATTATACACAGGAGCTCTGTCTATGGTGTCAGTGTACAGGTAATACAGTGATCACCAGTGACATTATACACAGGAGCTTTGTATATAGTGTCAGTGTACAGGTAATACAGTGATCACCAGTGACATTATACACAGGAGCTCTGTCTATGGTGTCAGTGTACAGGTAATACAGTGATCACCAGTGACATTATGCACAGGAGCTCTGTATATAGTGTCAGTGTGTGTGTATAGGTAATACACATACTCACCAGTGATGTCTCTAGGTGAAGTTCTTTATGCAGACTGATATATCACATCTTTTATGCAGGACTTATCTCTGCAGAAAATAACATAGTTAGCTATAACTGATCACTTCCAGAGCACAATCTATACTTTTCCCAAGATTTCTACACTGCATGAAATGACAATAAAAGAAACATAGTGCCGCACTACACAATAACAGTGCTCCAGTGTCATTCTGTGCCTGCTCATCTCTGTCAGCATATATTATGCCTCCAATAATATATACCCGACAGGAGCCCATAGATTCTGCTGCCTCCAATAATATATACCTGACAGGAGCCCATAGATTCTGCTGCCTCCAATAATATATACCTGACAGGAGCCCATACATTCTGCTGCCTCCAATAATATATACCTGACAGGAGCCCATAGATTCTGCTGCCTCCAATAATATATACCTGACTGGAGCCCATACATTCTGCTGCCTCCAATAATATATACCTGACAGGAGCCCATACATTCTCCTGTCTCCAATAATATATACCTGACAGGAGCCCATACATTCTGCTGCCTCCAATAATATATACCTGACAGGAGCCCATACATTCTGCTGCCTCCAATAATATATACCTGACAGGAGCCCATAGATTCTGCTGCCTCCAATAATATATCCCTGACAGGAGCCCATAGATTCTGCTGCCTCCAATAATATATACCTGACAGGAGCCCATACATTCTACTGCCTCCAATAATATATACCTGACAGGAGCCCATACATTCTGCTGCCTCCAATAATATATACCTGGTAGGAGCCCATACATTCTGCTGCCTCCAATAATATATACCTGACAGGAGCCCATACATTCTCCTGCCTCCAATAATATATACCTGACAGGAGCCCATACATTCTGCTGCCTCCAATAATATATACCTGACAGGAGCCCATACATTCTGCTGCCTCCAATAATATATACCTGACAGGAGCCCATACATTCTCCTGTCTCCAATAATATATACCTGACAGGAGCCCATACATTCTCCTGTCTCCAATAATATATACCTGACAGGAGCCCATACATTCTGCTGCCTCCAATAATATATACCTGACAGGAGCCCATACATTCTGCTGCCTCCAATAATATATACCTGACAGGAGCCCATAGATTCTGCTGCCTCCAATAATATATCCCTGACAGGAGCCCATAGATTCTGCTGCCTCCAATAATATATACCTGACAGGAGCCCATACATTCTACTGCCTCCAATAATATATACCTGACAGGAGCCCATACATTCTGCTGCCTCCAATAATATATACCTGGTAGGAGCCCATACATTCTGCTGCCTCCAATAATATATACCTGACAGGAGCCCATACATTCTCCTGCCTCCAATAATATATACCTGACAGGAGCCCATACATTCTGCTGCCTCCAATAATATATACCTGACAGGAGCCCATACATTCTGCTGCCTCCAATAATATATACCTGACAGGAGCCCATACATTCTCCTGCCTCCAATAATATATACCTGACAGGAGCCCATACATTCTCCTGCCTCCAATAATATATACTTGGTAGGAGCCCATACATTCTCCTGCCTCCAATAATATATACCTGACAGGAGCCAATAGATTCTGCTGGCTCCAATAATATATACCTGACAGGAGCCCATAGATTCTGCTGGCTCCAATAATATATACCTGACAGGAGCCCATACATTCTCCTGCCTCCAATAATATATACCTGACAGGAGCCCATACATTCTGCTGCCTCCAATAATATATACCTGACAGGAGCCCATACATTCTCCTGCCTCCAATAATATATACCTGACAGGAGCCCATACATTCTGCTGCCTCCAATAATATATACATGACAGGAGCCCATACATTCTTCTGCTTCCAATAATATATACCTGACAGGAGCCCATACATTCTGCTGCCTCCAATAATATATACCTGACAGGAGCCCATATATTCTCCTGCCTCCAATAATATATACCTGACAGTAGCCCATACATTCTCCCGTCTCCAATAATATATACCTGACAGGAGCCCATACATTCTCCTGCCTCCAATAATATATACCTGACAGGAGCCCATACATTCTCCTGCCTCCAATAATATATACCTGACAGGAGCCCATACATTCTCCTGCCTCCAATAATATATACCTGACAGGAGCCCATAGATTCTGCTGCCTCCAATAATATATACCTGACAGGAGCCCATACATTCTCCTGCCTCCAATAATATATACCTGAGAGGAGCCCATACATTCTCCTGCCTCCAATAATATATACCTGACAGGAGCCCATAGATTCTGCTGCCTCCAATAATATATACCTGACAGGAGCCCATACATTCTCCTGCCTCCAATAATATATACCTGACAGGAGCCCATACATTCTCCTGCCTCCAATAATATATACCTGACAGGAGCCCATACATTCTCCCGTCTCCAATAATATATACCTGACAGGAGCCCATACATTCTCCTGCCTCCAATAATATATACCTGACAGGATCCCATACATTCTCCTGCCTCCAATAATATATACCCGACAGGAGTCCATACATTCTGCTGCCTCCAATAATATATACCTGACAGGAGTCCATACATTCTGCTGCCTCCAATAATATATACCTGACTGGAGCCCATACATTCTCCTGCCTCCAATAATATATACCTGACAGGAGCCCATAGATTCTGCTGCCTCCAATAATATATACCTGACAGGAGCCCATACATTCTCCTGCCTCCAATAATATATACCTGACAGGAGACCATACATTCTCCTGCCTCCAATAATATATACTTGGTAGGAGGCCATACATTCTCCTGCCTCCAATAATATATACCTGACAGGATCCCATACATTCTCCTGCCTCCAATAATATATACCCGACAGGAGACCATACATTCTGCTGCCTCCAATAATATATACCTGACAGGAGACCATACATTCTCCTGCCTCCAATAATATATACTTGGTAGGAGGCCATACATTCTCCTGCCTCCAATTATATATACCTGACGGGAGCCCATAGATTCTGCTGGCTCCAATAATATATACTTGACAGGAGCCCATAGATTCTGCTGCCTCCAATAATATATACCTGACAGGAGCCCATAGATTCTGCTGGCTCCAATAATATATACCTGACAGGAGCCCATACATTCTCCTGCCTCCAATAATATATACCTGACAGAAGCCCATAGATTCTGCTGGCTCCAATAATATATACCTGACAGGAGCCCATACATTCTGCTGCCTCCAATAATATATACCTGACAGGAGCCCATACATTCTCCTGCCTCCAATAATATATACCTGACAGGAGCCCATACATTCTGCTGCCTCCAATAATATATACCTGACAGGAGCCCATACATTCTCTTGCCTCCAATAATATATACCTGACAGGAGCCCATACATTCTGCTGCCTCCAATAATATATACCTGACAGGAGCCCATACATTCTCCTGCCTCCAATAATATATACCTGACAGGAGCCCATACATTCTGCTGCCTCCAATAATATATACCTGACAGGAGCCCATACATTCTTCTGCTTCCAATAATATATACCTGACAGGAGCCCATACATTCTGCTGCCTCCAATAATATATACCTCACAGGAGTCCATACATTCTCCTGCCTCCAATAATATATACCTGACAGGAGCCCATACATTCTCCCGTCTCCAATAATATATACCTGACAGGAGCCCATACATTCTCCTGCCTCCAATAATATATACCTGACAGGAGCCCATACATTCTCCTGCCTCCAATAATATATACCTGACAGGAGCCCATACATTCTCCTGCCTCCAATAATATATACCTGACAGGAGCCCATAGATTCTGCTGCCTCCAATAATATATACCTGACAGGAGCCCATACATTCTGCTGCCTCCAATAATATATACCTGACAGGAGCCCATACATTCTCCTGCCTCCAATAATATATACCTGACAGGAGCCCATACCTTCTCCCGTCTCCAATAATATATACCTGACAGGAGCCCATACATTCTCCTGCCTCCAATAATATATACCTGACAGGAGCCCATACATTCTCCTGCCTCCAATAATATATACCTGACAGGAGCCCATACATTCTGCTGCCTCCAATAATATATACCTGACAGGAGCCCATAGATTCTCCTGCCTTCAATAATATATACCTGACAGGAGCCCATAGATTCTGCTGGCTCCAATAATATATACCTGACAGGAGCCCATACATTCTGCTGCCTCCAATAATATATACCTGACAGGAGCCCATAGATTCTGCTGCCTCCAATAATATATACCTGACAGGAGCCCATAGATTCTGCTGCCTCCAATAATATATACCTGACAGGAGCCCATAGATTCTGCTGGCTCCAATAATATATACCTGACAGGAGCCTAGATTCTGCTGCCTCCAATAATATATACCTGACAGGAGCCCATAGATTCTGCTGGCTCCAATAATATATACCTGACAGGGGCCCATAGATTCTGCTGCCTCCAATAATATATACCTGACAGGAGCCCATAGATTCTCCTGCCTCCAATAATATATACCTGACAGGAGCCCATAGATTCTGCTGCCTCCAATAATATATACCTGACAGGAGCCCATACATTCTCCTCCTCCAATAATATATACCTGACAGGAGCCCATACATTCTCCTGCCTCCTATAATATATACCTGGTAGGAGCCCATACATTCTCCTGCCTCCAATAATATATACCTGACAGGAGCCCATAGATTCTGCTGCCTCCAATAATATATACCTGACAGGAGCCCATACATTCTCCTCCTCCAATAATATATGCCTGACAGGAGCCCATACATTCTCCTGCCTCCTATAATATATACCTGGTAGGAGCCCATACATTCTCCTGCCTCCAATAATATATACCTGACAGGAGCCCATAGATTCTGCTGCCTCCAATAATATATACCAGACAGGAGCCCATACATTCTCCTGCCGCCAATAATATATACCTGACAGGAGCCCATAGATTCTGCTGCCTCCAATAATATATACCTGACAGGAGCCCATACATTCTCCTGTCTCCAATAATATATACCTGACAGGAGCCCATATTTTCTCCTGTCTCCAATAATATATACCTGACAGGAGCCCATAGATTCTGCTGGCTCCAATAATATATACCTGACAGGAGCCCATAGATTCTGCTGCCTCCAATAATATATACCTGACAGGAGCCCATACATTCTCCTGCCTCCAATAATATATACCTGACAGGAGCCCATACATTCCCCTGCCTCCAATAATATATACTTGGTAGGAGCCCATACATTCTCCTGCCTCCAATAATATATACCTGACAGGAGCCCATAGATTCTGCTGGCTCCAATAATATATACCTGACAGGAGCCCATAGATTCTGCTGGCTCCAATAATATATACCTGACAGGAGCCCATACATTCTCCTGCCTCCAATAATATATACCTGACAGGAGCCAATACATTCTGCTGCCTCCAATAATATATACCTGACAGGAGCCCATACATTCTCCTGCCTCCAATAATATATACCTGACAGGAGCCCATACATTCTGCTGCCTCCAATAATATATACCTGACAGGAGCCCATACATTCTCCTGCCTCCAATAATATATACCTGACAGGAGCCCATACATTCTGCTGCCTCCAATAATATATACCTGACAGGAGCCCATACATTCTTCTGCTTCCAATAATATATACCTGACAGGAGCCCATACATTCTGCTGCCTCCAATAATATATACCTGACAGGAGCCCATATATTCTCCTGCCTCCAATAATATATACCTGACAGGAGCCCATACATTCTCCCATCTCCAATAATATATACCTGACAGGAGCCCATACATTCTCCTGCCTCCAATAATATATACCTCACAGGAGCCCATACATTCTCCTGCCTCCAATAATATATACCTGACAGGAGCCCATACATTCTCCTGCCTCCAATAATATATACCTGACAGGAGCCCATAGATTCTGCTGCCTCCAATAATATATACCTGACAGGAGCCCATACATTCTCCTGCCTCCAATAATATATACCTGAGAGGAGCCCATACATTCTCCTGCCTCCAATAATATATACCTGACAGGAGCCCATAGATTCTGCTGCCTCCAATAATATATACCTGACAGGAGCCCATACATTCTCCTGCCTCCAATAATATATACCTGACAGGAGCCCATACATTCTCCTGCCTCCAATAATATATACCTGACAGGAGCCCATACATTCTCCCGTCTCCAATAATATATACCTGACAGGAGCCCATACATTCTCCTGCCTCCAATAATATATACCTGACAGGAGCCCATACATTCTCCTGCCTCCAATAATATATACCCGACAGGAGTCCATAGATTCTGCTGCCTCCAATAATATATACCTGACAGGAGTCCATACATTCTGCTGCCTCCAATAATATATACCTGACAGGAGCCCATACATTCTCCTGCCTCCAATAATATATACCTGACAGGAGCCCATACATTCTGCTGCCTCCAATAATATATACCTGACAGGAGCCCATAGATTCTGCTGGCTCCAATAATATATACCTGACAGGAGCCCATACATTCTCCTGCCTCCAATAATATATACTTGGTAGGAGCCCATAGATTCTGCTGCCTCCAATAATATATACCTGACAGGAGCCCATACATTCTCCTGCCTCCAATAATATATACCTGACAGGAGCCCATACATTCTCCTGCCTCCAATAATATATACCTGACAGGAGCCCATACATTCTCCTGCCTCCAATAATATATACCTGACAGGAGCCCATAGATTCTGCTGCCTCCAATAATATATACCTGACAGGAGCCCATACATTCTCCTGCCTCCAATAATATATACCTGACAGGAGCCCATACATTCTCCTACCTCCAATAATATATACTTGACAGGAGCCCATAGATTCTGCTGCCTCCAATAATATATACCTGACAGGAGCCCATAGATTCTGCTGGCTCCAATAATATATACCTGACAGGAGCCCATACATTCTCCTGCCTCCAATAATATATACCTGACAGAAGCCCATAGATTCTGCTGGCTCCAATAATATATACCTGACAGGAGCCCATACATTCTGCTGCCTCCAATAATATATACCTGACAGGAGCCCATACATTCTCCTGCCTCCAATAATATATACCTGACAGGAGCCCATACATTCTGCTGCCTCCAATAATATATACCTGACAGGAGCCCATACATTCTCTTGCCTCCAATAATATATACCTGACAGGAGCCCATACATTCTGCTGCCTCCAATAATATATACCTGACAGGAGCCCATACATTCTCCTGCCTCCAATAATATATACCTGACAGGAGCCCATACATTCTGCTGCCTCCAATAATATATACCTGACAGGAGCCCATACATTCTTCTGCTTCCAATAATATATACCTGACAGGAGCCCATACATTCTGCTGCCTCCAATAATATATACCTCACAGGAGTCCATACATTCTCCTGCCTCCAATAATATATACCTGACAGGAGCCCATACATTCTCCCGTCTCCAATAATATATACCTGACAGGAGCCCATACATTCTCCTGCCTCCAATAATATATACCTGACAGGAGCCCATACATTCTCCTGCCTCCAATAATATATACCTGACAGGAGCCCATACATTCTCCTGCCTCCAATAATATATACCTGACAGGAGCCCATAGATTCTGCTGCCTCCAATAATATATACCTGACAGGAGCCCATACATTCTGCTGCCTCCAATAATATATACCTGACAGGAGCCCATACGTTCTCCTGCCTCCAATAATATATACCTGACAGGAGCCCATACCTTCTCCCGTCTCCAATAATATATACCTGACAGGAGCCCATACATTCTCCTGCCTCCAATAATATATACCTGACAGGAGCCCATACATTCTCCTGCCTCCAATAATATATACCTGACAGGAGCCCATACATTCTGCTGCCTCCAATAATATATACCTGACAGGAGCCCATAGATTCTCCTGCCTTCAATAATATATACCTGACAGGAGCCCATAGATTCTGCTGGCTCCAATAATATATACCTGACAGGAGCCCATACATTCTGCTGCCTCCAATAATATATACCTGACAGGAGCCCATAGATTCTGCTGCCTCCAATAATATATACCTGACAGGAGCCCATAGATTCTGCTGCCTCCAATAATATATACCTGACAGGAGCCCATAGATTCTGCTGGCTCCAATAATATATACCTGACAGGAGCCTAGATTCTGCTGCCTCCAATAATATATACCTGACAGGAGCCCATAGATTCTGCTGGCTCCAATAATATATACCTGACAGGGGCCCATAGATTCTGCTGCCTCCAATAATATATACCTGACAGGAGCCCATAGATTCTCCTGCCTCCAATAATATATACCTGACAGGAGCCCATAGATTCTGCTGCCTCCAATAATATATACCTGACAGGAGCCCATACATTCTCCTCCTCCAATAATATATACCTGACAGGAGCCCATACATTCTCCTGCCTCCTATAATATATACCTGGTAGGAGCCCATACATTCTCCTGCCTCCAATAATATATACCTGACAGGAGCCCATAGATTCTGCTGCCTCCAATAATATATACCTGACAGGAGCCCATACATTCTCCTCCTCCAATAATATATGCCTGACAGGAGCCCATACATTCTCCTGCCTCCTATAATATATACCTGGTAGGAGCCCATACATTCTCCTGCCTCCAATAATATATACCTGACAGGAGCCCATAGATTCTGCTGCCTCCAATAATATATACCAGACAGGAGCCCATACATTCTCCTGCCGCCAATAATATATACCTGACAGGAGCCCATAGATTCTGCTGCCTCCAATAATATATACCTGACAGGAGCCCATACATTCTCCTGTCTCCAATAATATATACCTGACAGGAGCCCATATTTTCTCCTGTCTCCAATAATATATACCTGACAGGAGCCCATAGATTCTGCTGGCTCCAATAATATATACCTGACAGGAGCCCATAGATTCTGCTGCCTCCAATAATATATACCTGACAGGAGCCCATACATTCTCCTGCCTCCAATAATATATACCTGACAGGAGCCCATACATTCCCCTGCCTCCAATAATATATACTTGGTAGGAGCCCATACATTCTCCTGCCTCCAATAATATATACCTGACAGGAGCCCATAGATTCTGCTGGCTCCAATAATATATACCTGACAGGAGCCCATAGATTCTGCTGGCTCCAATAATATATACCTGACAGGAGCCCATACATTCTCCTGCCTCCAATAATATATACCTGACAGGAGCCAATACATTCTGCTGCCTCCAATAATATATACCTGACAGGAGCCCATACATTCTCCTGCCTCCAATAATATATACCTGACAGGAGCCCATACATTCTGCTGCCTCCAATAATATATACCTGACAGGAGCCCATACATTCTCCTGCCTCCAATAATATATACCTGACAGGAGCCCATACATTCTGCTGCCTCCAATAATATATACCTGACAGGAGCCCATACATTCTTCTGCTTCCAATAATATATACCTGACAGGAGCCCATACATTCTGCTGCCTCCAATAATATATACCTGACAGGAGCCCATATATTCTCCTGCCTCCAATAATATATACCTGACAGGAGCCCATACATTCTCCCATCTCCAATAATATATACCTGACAGGAGCCCATACATTCTCCTGCCTCCAATAATATATACCTCACAGGAGCCCATACATTCTCCTGCCTCCAATAATATATACCTGACAGGAGCCCATACATTCTCCTGCCTCCAATAATATATACCTGACAGGAGCCCATAGATTCTGCTGCCTCCAATAATATATACCTGACAGGAGCCCATACATTCTCCTGCCTCCAATAATATATACCTGAGAGGAGCCCATACATTCTCCTGCCTCCAATAATATATACCTGACAGGAGCCCATAGATTCTGCTGCCTCCAATAATATATACCTGACAGGAGCCCATACATTCTCCTGCCTCCAATAATATATACCTGACAGGAGCCCATACATTCTCCTGCCTCCAATAATATATACCTGACAGGAGCCCATACATTCTCCCGTCTCCAATAATATATACCTGACAGGAGCCCATACATTCTCCTGCCTCCAATAATATATACCTGACAGGAGCCCATACATTCTCCTGCCTCCAATAATATATACCCGACAGGAGTCCATAGATTCTGCTGCCTCCAATAATATATACCTGACAGGAGTCCATACATTCTGCTGCCTCCAATAATATATACCTGACAGGAGCCCATACATTCTCCTGCCTCCAATAATATATACCTGACAGGAGCCCATACATTCTGCTGCCTCCAATAATATATACCTGACAGGAGCCCATAGATTCTGCTGGCTCCAATAATATATACCTGACAGGAGCCCATACATTCTCCTGCCTCCAATAATATATACTTGGTAGGAGCCCATAGATTCTGCTGCCTCCAATAATATATACCTGACAGGAGCCCATACATTCTCCTGCCTCCAATAATATATACCTGACAGGAGCCCATACATTCTCCTGCCTCCAATAATATATACCTGACAGGAGCCCATACATTCTCCTGCCTCCAATAATATATACCTGACAGGAGCCCATAGATTCTGCTGCCTCCAATAATATATACCTGACAGGAGCCCATACATTCTCCTGCCTCCAATAATATATACCTGAGAGGAGCCCATACATTCTCCTGCCTCCAATAATATATACCTGACAGGAGCCCATACATTCTCCTACCTCCAATAATATATACCTGACAGGAGCCCATACATTCTCCTGCCTCCAATAATATATACCTGACAGGAGCCCATACATTCTCCCGTCTCCAATAATATATACCTGACAGGAGCCCATACATTCTCCTGCCTCCAATAATATATACCTGACAGGAGCCCATACATTCTCCTGCCTCCAATAATATATACCCGACAGGAGTCCATAGATTCTGCTGCCTCCAATAATATATACCTGACAGGAGTCCATACATTCTGCTGCCTCCAATAATATATACCTGACAGGAGCCCATACATTCTCCTGCCTCCAATAATATATACCTGACAGGAGCCCATACATTCTCCTGCCTCCAATAATATATACCTGACAGGAGCCCATAGATTCTGCTGCCTCCAATAATATATACCTGACAGGAGCCCATACATTCTCCTGCCTCCAATAATATATACCTGAGAGGAGCCCATACATTCTCCTGCCTCCAATAATATATACCTGACAGGAGCCCATACATTCTCCTGCCTCCAATAATATATACCCGACAGGAGTCCATAGATTCTGCTGCCTCCAATAATATATACCTGACAGGAGCCCATAGATTCTGCTGGCTCCAATAATATATACCTGACAGGAGCCCATACATTCTCCTGCCTCCAATAATATATACTTGGTAGGAGCCCATAGATTCTGCTGCCTCCAATAATATATACCTGACAGGAGCCCATACATTCTCCTACCTCCAATAATATATACCTGACAGGAGCCCATACATTCTCCTGCCTCCAATAATATATACCTGACAGGAGCCCATAGATTCTGCTGCCTCCAATAATATATACCTGACAGGAGCCCATACATTCTCCTGCCTCCAATAATATATACCTGACAGGAGCCCATAGATTCTGCTGCCTCCAATAATATATACCTGACAGGAGCCCATACATTCTCCTGCCTCCAATAATATATACCTGACAGGAGCCCATACATTCTCCTGCCTCCAATAATATATACCTGACAGGAGCCCATACATTCTGCTGCCTCCAATAATATATACCTGACAGGAGCCCATAGATTCTGCTGGCTCCAATAATATATACCTGACAGGAGCCCATACATTCTCCTGCCTCCAATAATATATACTTGGTAGGAGCCCATAGATTCTGCTGCCTCCAATAATATATACCTGACAGGAGCCCATACATTCTCCTGCCTCCAATAATATATACCTGAGAGGAGCCCATACATTCTCCTGCCTCCAATAATATATACCTGACAGGAGCCCATAGATTCTGCTGCCTCCAATAATATATACCTGACAGGAGCCCATACATTCTCCTGCCTCCAATAATATATACCTGACAGGAGCCCATACATTCTCCTGCCTCCAATAATATATACCTGACAGGAGCCCATACATTCTCCCGTCTCCAATAATATATACCTGACAGGAGCCCATACATTCTCCTGCCTCCAATAATATATACCTGACAGGAGCCCATACATTCTCCTGCCTCCAATAATATATACCCGACAGGAGTCCATAGATTCTGCTGCCTCCAATAATATATACCTGACAGGAGTCCATACATTCTGCTGCCTCCAATAATATATACCTGACAGGAGCCCATACATTCTCCTGCCTCCAATAATATATACCTGACAGGAGCCCATACATTCTCCTGCCTCCAATAATATATACCTGACAGGAGCCCATAGATTCTGCTGGCTCCAATAATATATACCTGACAGGAGCCCATACATTCTCCTGCCTCCAATAATATATACTTGGTAGGAGCCCATAGATTCTGCTGCCTCCAATAATATATACCTGACAGGAGCCCATACATTCTCCTGCCTCCAATAATATATACCTGACAGGAGCCCATACATTCTCCTGCCTCCAATAATATATACCTGACAGGAGCCCATACATTCTCCTGCCTCCAATAATATATACCTGACAGGAGCCCATAGATTCTGCTGCCTCCAATAATATATACCTGACAGGAGCCCATACATTCTCCTGCCTCCAATAATATATACCTGAGAGGAGCCCATACATTCTCCTGCCTCCAATAATATATACCTGACAGGAGCCCATACATTCTCCTGCCTCCAATAATATATACCTGAGAGGAGCCCATACATTCTCCTGCCTCCAATAATATATACCTGACAGGAGCCCATACATTCTCCTGCCTCCAATAATATATACCTGACAGGAGCCCATACATTCTCCTGCCTCCAATAATATATACCTGACAGGAGCCCATACATTCTCCCGTCTCCAATAATATATACCTGACAGGAGCCCATACATTCTCCTGCCTCCAATAATATATACCTGACAGGAGCCCATACATTCTCCTGCCTCCAATAATATATACCCGACAGGAGTCCATAGATTCTGCTGCCTCCAATAATATATACCTGACAGGAGTCCATACATTCTGCTGCCTCCAATAATATATACCTGACAGGAGCCCATACATTCTCCTGCCTCCAATAATATATACCTGACAGGAGCCCATACATTCTCCTGCCTCCAATAATATATACCTGACAGGAGCCCATAGATTCTGCTGCCTCCAATAATATATACCTGACAGGAGCCCATACATTCTCCTGCCTCCAATAATATATACCTGAGAGGAGCCCATACATTCTCCTGCCTCCAATAATATATACCTGACAGGAGCCCATACATTCTCCTGCCTCCAATAATATATACCCGACAGGAGTCCATAGATTCTGCTGCCTCCAATAATATATACCTGACAGGAGCCCATAGATTCTGCTGGCTCCAATAATATATACCTGACAGGAGCCCATACATTCTCCTGCCTCCAATAATATATACTTGGTAGGAGCCCATAGATTCTGCTGCCTCCAATAATATATACCTGACAGGAGCCCATACATTCTCCTACCTCCAATAATATATACCTGACAGGAGCCCATACATTCTCCTGCCTCCAATAATATATACCTGACAGGAGCCCATAGATTCTGCTGCCTCCAATAATATATACCTGACAGGAGCCCATACATTCTCCTGCCTCCAATAATATATACCTGACAGGAGCCCATAGATTCTGCTGCCTCCAATAATATATACCTGACAGGAGCCCATACATTCTCCTGCCTCCAATAATATATACCTGACAGGAGCCCATACATTCTCCTGCCTCCAATAATATATACCTGACAGGAGCCCATACATTCTGCTGCCTCCAATAATATATACCTGACAGGAGCCCATAGATTCTGCTGGCTCCAATAATATATACCTGACAGGAGCCCATACATTCTCCTGCCTCCAATAATATATACTTGGTAGGAGCCCATAGATTCTGCTGCCTCCAATAATATATACCTGACAGGAGCCCATACATTCTCCTGCCTCCAATAATATATACCTGAGAGGAGCCCATACATTCTCCTGCCTCCAATAATATATACCCGACAGGAGTCCATAGATTCTGCTGCCTCCAATAATATATACCTGACAGGAGCCCATAGATTCTGCTGGCTCCAATAATATATACCTGACAGGAGCCCATACATTCTCCTGCCTCCAATAATATATACTTGGTAGGAGCCCATAGATTCTGCTGCCTCCAATAATATATACCTGACAGGAGCCCATACATTCTCCTACCTCCAATAATATATACCTGACAGGAGCCCATACATTCTCCTGCCTCCAATAATATATACCTGACAGGAGCCCATAGATTCTGCTGCCTCCAATAATATATACCTGACAGGAGCCCATACATTCTCCTGCCTCCAATAATATATACCTGACAGGAGCCCATAGATTCTGCTGCCTCCAATAATATATACCTGACAGGAGCCCATACATTCTCCTGCCTCCAATAATATATACCTGACAGGAGCCCATACATTCTCCTGCCTCCAATAATATATACCTGACAGGAGCCCATACATTCTGCTGCCTCCAATAATATATACCTGACAGGAGCCCATAGATTCTGCTGGCTCCAATAATATATACCTGACAGGAGCCCATACATTCTCCTGCCTCCAATAATATATACTTGGTAGGAGCCCATAGATTCTGCTGCCTCCAATAATATATACCTGACAGGAGCCCATACATTCTCCTGCCTCCAATAATATATACCTGAGAGGAGCCCATACATTCTCCTGCCTCCAATAATATATACCTGACAGGAGCCCATAGATTCTGCTGCCTCCAATAATATATACCTGACAGGAGCCCATACATTCTCCTGCCTCCAATAATATATACCTGACAGGAGCCCATACATTCTCCTGCCTCCAATAATATATACCTGACAGGAGCCCATACATTCTCCCGTCTCCAATAATATATACCTGACAGGAGCCCATACATTCTCCTGCCTCCAATAATATATACCTGACAGGAGCCCATACATTCTCCTGCCTCCAATGATATATACCCGACAGGAGTCCATAGATTCTGCTGCCTCCAATAATATATACCTGACAGGAGTCCATAGGCCTCCAATAATATATACCTGACAGGAGCCCATACATTCTCCTGCCTCCAATAATATATACCTGACAGGAGCCCATACATTCTGCTGCCTCCAATAATATATACCTGACAGGAGCCCATAGATTCTGCTGGCTCCAATAATATATACCTGACAGGAGCCCATACATTCTCCTGCCTCCAATAATATATACTTGGTAGGAGCCCATAGATTCTGCTGCCTCCAATAATATATACCTGACAGGAGCCCATACATTCTCCTGCCTCCAATAATATATACCTGACAGGAGCCCATACATTCTCCTGCCTCCAATAATATATACCTGACAGGAGCCCATACATTCTCCTGCCTCCAATAATATATACCTGACAGGAGCCCATAGATTCTGCTGCCTCCAATAATATATACCTGACAGGAGCCCATACATTCTCCTGCCTCCAATAATATATACCTGAGAGGAGCCCATACATTCTCCTGCCTCCAATAATATATACCTGACAGGAGCCCATACATTCTCCTGCCTCCAATAATATATACCTGACAGGAGCCCATACATTCTCCTGCCTCCAATAATATATACCTGACAGGAGCCCATACATTCTCCCGCCTCCAATAATATATACCTGACAGTAGCCCATACATTCTCCTGCCTCCAATAATATATACCTGACAGGAGCCCATACATTCTCCTGCCTCCAATAATATATACCCGACAGGAGTCCATAGATTCTGCTGCCTCCAATAATATATACCTGACAGGAGTCCATACATTCTGCTGCCTCCAATAATATATACCTGACAGGAGCCCATACATTCTCCTGCCTCCAATAATATATACCTGACAGGAGCCCATACATTCTCCTGCCTCCAATAATATATACCTGACAGGAGCCCATAGATTCTGCTGCCTCCAATAATATATACCTGACAGGAGCCCATACATTCTCCTGCCTCCAATAATATATACCTGAGAGGAGCCCATACATTCTCCTGCCTCCAATAATATATACCTGACAGGAGCCCATACATTCTCCTGCCTCCAATAATATATACCCGACAGGAGTCCATAGATTCTGCTGCCTCCAATAATATATACCTGACAGGAGCCCATAGATTCTGCTGGCTCCAATAATATATACCTGACAGGAGCCCATACATTCTCCTGCCTCCAATAATATATACTTGGTAGGAGCCCATAGATTCTGCTGCCTCCAATAATATATACCTGACAGGAGCCCATACATTCTCCTGCCTCCAATAATATATACCTGACAGGAGCCCATACATTCTCCTGCCTCCAATAATATATACCTGACAGGAGCCCATAGATTCTGCTGCCTCCAATAATATATACCTGACAGGAGCCCATACATTCTCCTGCCTCCAATAATATATACCTGACAGGAGCCCATACATTCTCCTGCCTCCAATAATATATACCTGACAGGAGCCCATACATTCTGCTGCCTCCAATAATATATACCTGACAGGAGCCCATAGATTCTGCTGGCTCCAATAATATATACCTGACAGGAGCCCATACATTCTCCTGCCTCCAATAATATATACCTGACAGGAGCCCATACATTCTCCTGCCTCCAATAATATATACTTGGTAGGAGCCCATAGATTCTGCTGCCACTGCCTGGGGCGACGCCGGGTCCGTCCTCCACAGTGCACACAGGAAGCAGTCCCAGGGTGATTACATCATCGCCCTGAGACTGACCGCCTGCGCACGCGCCGGCAGTGTCGCGCTGCGCAGAGAAGGCAGAGGGGCACTGCGGCAGCAGGCAGAGCAGGGAGATCGCTCTCCCTGCTTTGCCGCTGTAGAGGGCCCATCACTAATCATATGGGCAGTGCTGCCGATATGATTAGCGAACCGGGGGGGGCCCTCTGTTCTCTGTACAGGGCCCAGGAGGGGTTGGGGGCGGGGCCATCGGGTCCCGGGGCCCACCGGGGGGTTTTCCCGATCCTCCGGTGGGCCAGCCCGCCCCTGATTGTAGGCAAAAAAAAGTGATGTCTGAGTGAGCCCTAAGAATGGATCTATCTGATATTGATGAACTAGCTGAATTCTGAAGGGATTTGGAGGGGAGAAACGTGTTGGGATGGACGCAGGTTACTGAGGACTCCAGGACTTGCATTATGATGGGACTTTCCTAAGATATGTATTCAAATTTTACTTGCACTTGACAAAATAGTGGATTATAATTTGCATCCGCATCCATCTGTGGGGCCACATTTTATGATTAAGTATCTGATATGACTTACCAACAATTATATAGGGGGTTATTGAGCATCTGCTATGATAAACCAGCAATTATACAGGCAGTAATTTATTTTTTTATCAGGATTCATTATTTATGGATCATGTTAAAGTTATATCTGCATATATTACATTACATCATATGGATTAATTAATGATTAACTCCCATAAGTATTTATTACTGGTGGGCCATATCTATGTGTATAACGATGGTATTACTGATCGAGGATCAATCTCACCTTTTTGCCATGTTTTTAGCTGGTTGATAATTTTTTCCCCAGTGTATTGTCGACATAGTTATAGGGCGGACAGAGTCTCATCTATGGAGAGTCGTGGAGGAGCCGGGGGGGAGCAGTGTAGCATATTTTTAGGGGCCAACCTCCGCGGCTGGGTAGCTATCAGACTAGGACAGGTTAATTGTGTATTAATATTTTTCCCTACCTAGATCTTGGTCTTTCCTAAGTGAATGTTATTCCTTAACTATAGCCCCTTTTATTCTTTATTATAGATTTATTAGTCCCATGGTTCATGTGATTGGGGTGATCAGAATATTTTAATGTGTATTAATAAGGATAGATTTTAAGGTTAGTTTTTCTTCAGCAAGCTCCTAATTTTTGTGATATCTGACTTTGTTATCCAATACTTTAATACTGTTATAAAAACATGTGAACATGACCTTATAGTCTAGCTATTGAGTGAGGACTCATAACCATCACCGTTAAAAAAAATCGGACCAATGTTGTTCCTGAAATGTCGGACGAGTGTCATGCCTTTTTTTTTTTAAAACTTGATTTGTTTTATTAAACAATTTTATAAACAATTATACATTGCATTTGGTATTGGAGAACATCCAGAGACATCACATCAACATAGATATACAGTACAGACCAAAAGTTTGGACACACCTTCTCATTTAAAGATTTTTCTGTATTTTCATAACTTTGAAAATTGTACATTCACACTGAAGGCATCAAAACTATGAATTAACACATGTGGAATTATATAATTAACAAAAAAGTGTGAAACCACTGAAAATATGTCTTATATTCTAAGTTCTTCAAAGTAGCCTCATTTTGCTTTGATGACTGCTTTGCACACTCTTGGCATTCTCTTGATGAGCTTCAAGAGGTAGTCACCGGAAATGGTTTTCACTTCACAGGTGTGCTCTGTCAGGTTTAATAAGTGGGATTTCTTGCCTTATAAATGGGGTTGGGACCATCAGTTGTGTTGTGCAGAAGTCTGGTGGATACACAGCTGATAGTCCTTCTGAATAGACTGTTAGAATTTGTATTATGGCAAGAAAAAAAGCAGCTAAGTAAAGAACAATGAGTGGCCATCATTACTTTAAGAAATGAAGGTCAGTCAGTCCGAAAAATTGGGCAAACTTTGAATGTGTCCCCAAGTGCAGTTGCAAAAACCATCAAGCGCTACAAAGAAACTGGCTCACATGAGGACCGCCCCAGGAAAGGAAGACCAAGAGTCACCTCTGCTTCTGAGGATAAGTTTATCCGAGTCACCAGCCTCGGAAATCGCAGGTTAACAGCAGCTCAGATTAGAGACCAGGTCAATGCCACACAGAGTTCTAGCAGCAGACACATCTCTTCAACAACTGTTAAGAGGAGACTTTGTGCAGCAGGCCTTCATGGTAAAATAGCTGCTAGGAAACCACTGCTAAGGACAGGCAACAAGCAGAAGGGACTTGTTTGAGCTAAAGAACACAAGGAATGGACATTAGACCAGTGGAAATCTGTGCTTTGGTCTGATGAGTCCAAATTTGAGATCTTTGTTTCCAACCACCGTGTCTTTGTGCGACACAGAAAAAGTGAACGGATGGACTCGACATGCCTAGTTCCCACCGTGAAGCATAGAGGAAGAGGTGTGATGGTGTGGGGGTGCTTGGCTGGAGACACTGTTGGGGATTTATTCAAAATTTAAGGCACACTGAACCAGCATGGCAACCACAGCATCTTGCAGCGGCATGCTATTCCATCCGGTTTGCGTTTAGTTGGACCATCATTTATTTTTCAACAGGACAGTGACCCCAAACACACCTCCAGGCTGTGTAAGGACTATTTGACCAAAAGGACAGTGATGTGGTGCTACGCTAGATGACCTTGCCTCCACAGTCACCAGACCTGAACCCAATCGAGATGGTTTGGGGTGAGCTGGACCGCAGAGTGAAGACAAAAGGGCCAACAAGTGCTAAGCATCTCTGGGAACTCCTTCAAAATTGTTGGAAGACCATTTCCGGTGATTATCTCTTGAAGCTCATCAAGAGAATGCCAAGAGTGTGCAAAGCAGTCATCAAGGCAAAAGGTGCCTACTATGAAGAAACTAGAATATAAGACATATTTTCAGTAGTTTCACACTTTTTTGTTAAGTATATAATTACACATGTGTTAATTCATAGTTTTGATGCCTTCAGTGTGAATGTACAATTTTCATACTCATGAAAATACAGAAAAATCTTTAAATGAGAAGGTGTGTCCAAACTTTTGGTCTGTACTGTACATCAATAAGGACATATTAAAGTAAACAAGTCAGATAGGTTATCGCATGTATATAAATAATTTCTTTGCCTTGTGAATATCACATCTTCTAGAATTATATGTAAAGAAAAAAGAGAAAGAAATAGGGTATTTTCCTAATTAGGATACAATCCAAACTTGGAACTCTCAACCATAACTTATCAAACTTGTGCTGTCTTTTCCATGCTCAAATTAACTCACATCGTAATTTATATGAATCTAGATGCCTGCCTCCATAAGCAACATTTGTCGCTTATAACAAGTGGTTTACTATTTATACTCACATCTCTTACATATTTACTTTCCAGCTCAAACCCTTTGCCTAAGTAGAGATTGTAAGACATGACGAATTCCAATAGTCCCATATTTTGGAGAATTTTAATGGACAACCTCTATTTTGATATACTATCTTTTCAAATGGAATGATTGAGTTAACCAGAGCTATCCAGGAACGCAATGTTGGCTCTGTATTGCCCATCCATCTCAAAGCCAATAATTTTCTGGCCAAAAATAAAGTTTCTCTCAAAAAAATCTTAATATAGTGATCCCAGACATCATCCTCCATTACCCCAAAAAGGCAAATCAGTGGATCACATGGAATCGGAATGGATACTAAAGAGGAAAGTAAGGAGGTAACTTCCTGCCAGAAGGACCTAATAATGGAGCAGTCCCAAATTAAATGAACAAAGTCGGCATCTATGGTATGACAGCGTAAACATTATGAATTAGAGGAGCGCCCCATTTGATATAGTCTGTGGGGTGTGAGATATGCCTGATGAATAATATAAAGCTGAATCATCTTATTATTAACAGAGGGAGAGACAAAGGACGGGGACTCCAAAATTTCATCCCACTCCTCCTCCGCCATATTCGGAATTAGGAGTTTCCATTTATTTTTTGCTGGCAAAGGGTTACGATCTAAGCCTGTTGATAGCAAATATGTATACAAGCTAGATAAAAGACCTTGTGGACCGTGAGATTTAAGTATTCCTATTAAGGGAAATGAGGAAATAGTTTGATTTATTTCACAGTTTTGTAAATGAGATCTAAGCCCATTTCTAAGTTGGAGATACCTGAAGAATTGAGATCTTGGAACCTTTAATTTATTTTGCACCTGTTCAAATGACATCAGTATAGATCTTTCATGAATATCTCTTAACAAATAGACCCCACTAGCTATCCAAAAGGGGGCAGATGGGTGTTCCATTAATGCTGCAAAATACGGATTCCCCCATATAGGCATTTCAGCTATAACATGTGTAAAGTCAATTCTTTTCTTTGCCTGTTTCCATACCGTTCTCGCCAAACTATGTAGGGGTAGCAGCTTAATGGGAGTCAATTTATTTAATTCTAGAAAACCCAATAAACAACTTGTGCCTAAAACGTGTGCCAAGTGGTTCTCAGAATTCGGTAATTGAGAGTCAAACATCCAACTACAGATCGCTTTAAGCTGACCTGCTAAATAGTATAGATGGAAGTGAGTCAAAGCTGCTCCTCCCAAATCTTTAGGCCTTTGAAGGGTAGATAACCTGAGTTTTGGTCTGGAGTTCCCGCAAATAAATGTGGGCATCAAAGAGTTAAGAGATGTAAAAAAAAAATTAGGGACCGGTACTGCACTATGTTGTAATATGTAGTTAAATTTAGGGAGTAAGATCATCTTAATTAAGTTAATGCTTCCTGACACTGATAGCGGTAATCTCCCCCACAAGGAAAATTTACATTTAGCGTATTCTAATAAAGGGAGAATATTACTCGATAGGTCCTCTCTATCGTTTCTAACAATCATAATTCCCAAGTATTTGAAACATGACACTACAGGTAGAGGAGATAACATTTCCAAGTTAGCATTCGGAGTGGGCGACAAAGACATAAGAGAAGATTTATCCCAATTTATGAGGCGGCCCGAATATTCACTAAATTTATCAACAGTAGATATAACAGATGGGAGAGTATCTTTAACCTTGTCCATAAAAATTATCATGTCATCTGCATATAAACCAATTTTATCAGTTCTGTCTGTAATTGTAATTCCACTGATATCCTCAGATGAGCGTATTCTTATAGTCAATGCTTCAATTGCCAGAGCGAATAAAGCCTCAGACAAAGGGCATCCCTGTCGGGTTCCCCTTTCCAATGAAGAAGATGTGGAGGATAAATTATTTATCACTGTTTTAGCTTTGGGGGCCTCGTACAATATTTGAATCCAGGACCGAAATTTAGGGCCAAAACCAAATTTCTCTAGACAAGCAAATAAAAACGGCCACTCCAGTGAGTCAAAAGCCTTGGCCGCATCCAGTGAAGCCAAGGCCCAATCATTTCCTGGTATCAAACAGCTATATTGAGTTATTGATTGTACCCTTCTAATGTTAATAGAAGTATTTTTTCCTGGCATAAAGCCTGTTTGGTCCGGGTGGACAACTGATAGTATCACTTTATTAAGTCTCAAAGCTAGAATTTTTGTAAGAATTTTGTAATCCACATTTAACAGTGAAATAGGACGATATGATCCACACTCCAGAGGATCCTTCCCTTCCTTTTTAAGAACAATAATATTGGCATCATAAAAGGATTCAGGCAGGGAACCACTTTGCATCGCCTCTGAGAGAGTCTCTAAAAGATGTTGCATCAAGCCCCTTTGATATCTAAGATAGAGTTCTAGTGGTAGGCCATCAGGGCCAGAAGCTTTACCCAAAGCCATATCTGCCAGGGCTGCATTTATTTCCTCTAAAGTGATATCTGCATCCAAAAGGGATTGTTGTGTGACACTCAATTTGGGAAAATCAAGGTCTGCCAAATAGGAGAGACATTCTAATTTATTATGGGCACTTTGGGATTAATATAACGATTTATAAAAATTATGAAAGCCATTTATAGAATTTCTTTCACAGCAGTGACTATCTGGCCCCCTGGTGTCCGAATACTGAGAATAGCACTAGAGTCATTATGTTTGTGGACCATGAAGGCCAACAATTTACTTGATTGGCTCCCCAATTCAAAATATGATTGTCCAGTGAAAAATAGTTTACGTTTAGATTTAGTGTCAACATTTTGTGTATATAATCTATATGAGTGTAGCCAGTTTACTCTATTCTCATCAGACGGGTCTGAAACATAAGACTTCAGCTTCTTTTAACCTATGTTCAAACTCAGTATCGACCTATGCAGTCGTTCTCTTTATCTAAGAAATAGCAGAGGAGAGGCATCTTCTAAGGTATGCATTCATTGTATCCCAAAAAATCTTAGAATTCCTTGGTAGTGGATGCACCTCCACGAAACAGTCTATTTGATCCGGTATTCTATCGTCAGGACCAATTAACTTTAACCAAAAGCGATTAAGTTTCCATGCGGGTGTGTCGCATATCTGGTCAAATTTAAGCGTTAGTATCACCGGACTATGGTCTGAAATCCCTCTCACCCCATGTTCAATACTATGTACCCACATTGCAGAATTACTAGAACTGAAAATATAGTCTAACCGTGATAACGTAGACTTGGTTGACGAGTGACATGTGTATTCTTTAGTTCTGGGGTGATGTAATCTCCACTGATCTATCCAACCAATACTCTCCATATAAGTTGAAAACAAATTAGAAGATGGTATTAATGTCGTCCTGGTGATGTCACCAATTCTCAATCTATCTAAATTATCGTCCATAATCAAGTTGAAATCCCCCATACACAAGATCTGAGCATCTGAATGGTTTAGTGCAAAGCTTACTGCCTTTTGGACAATAGTTAGATTAGCAGGAGGTGGGTTATATATATGACTCGCCCCCAGGGCCGTGGGGTACTCGGCAGCCGGGCCTATGGATGCCATGGGGGGATATCATGGTCGCTGGCCCGGTCCGTGGCCCAGGGCGGTCACCAAAAAGGGGAATTATTTATAGGGGATTTGTAAAGTGTTCGTGACGCCACCTGTGGAATGTGGCTAAAGGGAGCCGCCGCTGCGGAGCAGTCCTCTGAGGCAGATGTTAGGGCAGCTTATGATGGAACGGCTCCCCACAGGTGGAGCGGGCCTCAGGGCAGCATGGGGGTAATGGATGGTGGTGCAGGGGAGAAAGGGCCAGGACAGTTCAGGAAGAAATGACGGACACTCACACGGGGGTTCGCTTCGGTACCTTTACTGGTGTAGATGCAGGTATGGTCCAGGGTACTCGGTAGGCAGGGTGCACTTCTGGACTCTCCCCAGTGAGCGGGTATAGGGCCTCCTGATCCGTTGCTTCCATTTGCTAAGCTTCTGACCTGCCTGGAGCTAGGCCTGGCTTAATTACTGTCTCTCTCTCTCTTGCACCTGCTGACCTGGTGGTAGGGCCTTCTCTTGGAGATCACTCTCCCTGGACGCTGGGGCCTCCGTGACTCCTAGCCCTGGTACTGTAGTCAGCATTGGTCGACCTGGGACTTGTAGTCCTCCAGGTGTCCTGTGGTCCCTACTGAGTATAAAGGGACGCTGTAGGCGCAGACCCAGTGTCCGGTGTATATTTCGGGGTGAGCCTGGTACGCTCCTCTCCCCCCTTAACTCCTCTCTCCTTTCCTCCTTGCCGTTGGCTACACTCAGGGCCCTCACTAGGCTTCAGTGCATGCTGTAGGCCTCAACTTGCCTCACACAGCAGCCTGCATGCTGCTCTCTCACTGAGCACACTAAACTCTAAACACTGACTCACTAAGCTACCTGGCTCCACCCTCCATATATATATCCCTAACGGGCTCCCTCTGGTGGTCTGAGGTGGTAGGGTGGAGGTGTGTGAATGTGTGAGGGCCTCTTGTGGAGAAGTCCATACATGCACCCTACTGGGT
The DNA here is from genome assembly GCF_046119375.1 of Phyllobates terribilis. NCBI lineage: Eukaryota > Metazoa > Chordata > Amphibia > Anura > Dendrobatidae > Phyllobates > Phyllobates terribilis. The sequence continues at coordinate 750,180,352 of NW_027362764.1, read as the reverse complement.
TCTGTGGCACCTGTGCGGAGCAGGGCGCCACATACAGTTATATGAAAAAGTTTGGGCACTCCTATTAATCTTAAGCTTAATGTTTTATAAAAATTGGTGTTTTTGCAACAGCTATTTCAGTTTGATATATGTAATAACTGTTGGACACAGTAATGATTCGGCCTTGAAATGAGATTTATTGTACTAACAGAAAATGTGCAATCTGCATTCAAACAAAATTTGACAGGTGCATAAGTATGGGCACCTCACCAGAAAAGTGACATTAATATTTAGTAGATCCTCCTTTTGCAAAAATAACAGCCTCTAGTCGCTTCCTGTAGCTTTTAATGATTTCCTGGATCCTGGGTGAAGGTATTTTTGACCATTCCTCTTTACAAAACAATTCCAGTTCAGTTAAGTTTGATGGTCGCCGAGCATGGACAGCCCTCTTCAAATGATCCCACAGATGTTCAATGATATTCAGGTCTGGGGACTGGGATGGCCATTCCAGAACATTGTAATTGTTCCTCTGCATGAATGCCTGAGTAGATTTGGAGCGGTGTTTTGGATCATTGTCTTGCTGAAAGATCCATCCCCTGCGTAACTTCAACTTTGTCACTGATTCTTGAACATTATTGTCAAGAATCTGCTGATACTGAGTGGAATCCATGCGTCCCTCAACTTTAACAAGATTCCCGGTGCCGGCATTGGCCACACAGCCCCAAAGCATGATGGAACCTCCAACAAATTTTACTGTGGGTAGCAAGTGTTTTTCTTGGAATGCTGTGTTTTTTTGCCGCCATGCATAACGCCTTTTTGTATGACCAAACAACTCAATCTTGGTTTCATCATGTAACGGGTCTGGGAGGCGGAACCTCTGAGCTACTATGCAAGGGGGCGGTCCTTGTAAGGGAGCGGGTGGCGACCAGGCAGGCAGTCACAGCAGGTGACCGGGACACTCTCTGGGTGTACGGGCAGGAGGTCACGGCAAGTGACCAGGACAGTCTCTGGGTGAACGGGCTGGAGGTCACGGCAAGTGACCGGGGCAGTCTCTAGGTAAAGGGTAGGTACGACCTGTGATGGCTGAACCTCCAGGTAGGCTAGCAAGGCAGATGGAGGATGTGTGCTCCCAGGTGAGCAAGCGAGAGTCTCTGGAATAGCAGGTGGTCACAGCACGTGACGGCGAAGCCTCCAGGTAGGCAGGCAGGCAGGTAGCGGAGAAGCGCTCCCAGGTGAGCGGGCAAGAGTCTCTGGAATAGCTGGTGGTCACAGCACGTGACGGCGGAGCCTCCGGGCAGGCAAGCAGGCAGGTAGCGGAGAAGCGCTCCCAGGTGAGCGGGCAAGAGTCTCTGGAATAGCTGGTGGTCACAGCACGTGACGGCGGAGCCTCCGGGCAGGCAAGCAGGCAGGTAGCGGAGGAGCGCTCCCAGGTGAGCGGGCAAGCTGGTCCATAGACAGACTGACAGGAGTAGAAAGGCAGACCGTCGGACCTCAGGCTAGCAAGCAGGCAGGTAGCTGATGTGCGCTCCCAGGTGAGCGGGCAAGCTGGTCCTTAGACAGACTGACAGGAGTTGTAAGGCAGACCGTCGGACCTCAGGCTAGCAAGCAGGTAGCAGGAATAACAGGCAGGAAACAGACAGCAAACTGGCAGGACTCTGGCAGGAATCAGGCAGGTAACTGGCAGGTAACTGGCAACGGGACCTGAGGGCTGAAGCAGAGTAGAACAGTGCAACAACATTGCTCGGGCACCTCCATTTTGGAGGAGGTGCCTTATATATGGTGAAGTCCTCCGGCCATTGGCCGGGGACTCCTTAGGACGGCGCGCGCGGCCCCTTTAAGAGGATGGGAGAGCGCGCGCGCGCGCCCTAAGCACAGTGGCCGGGAAGGAGCGCGCGCTGCCAGCAGAGCGGGAGGAGGACGCCGGGCACGGAGCAGGGAGGTGAGGGGAACAGCGTCCCTGCCTAGCAGAGGGCAGGGACGCCGGCGCTACACATCAGTCCACAGGACCTTTGCATACCTTAGCCGACTCTGTTTGTGGCGTGCTTGCAGAAACGGCTTCTTTCGCATCACTCTCCCATACAGCTTCTCCTTGTGCAAAGTGCGTTGTATAGTTGACCAATGCACAGTGACACCATCTGCAGCAAGTTGATGCTGCAGCTCTCTGGAGGTGGTCTGAGGATTGTCCTTGACTGATCTCACCATTCTTCTTCTCTGCCTTTCTGATGTTTTTCTTGGCCTGCCACTTCTGGCCTTAACAAGAACTGTCCCTGTGTTCTTCCATTTCCTTACTATGTTCCTCACAGTGGAAACTGACAGGTTAAATCTCTGAGACAGCTTTTTGTATCCTTCCCCTGAACAACTATGTTGGATAATCTTTGTTTTCAGATCATTTGACAGTTGTTTTGAGGAGCCCATGATGCCACTCTTCAGAGGAAATTCAAACAGGAGAACAACTTGCAAGTGGCCACTTTAAGTAGCTTTTCTCAAGATTGCATACACCTGGCTATGAAGTTCAAAGCTCAATGAGGTTACAAAACCAAAAAAAGTGCTTTAGTAAGTCAGTAAAAAGTAGGTAGGAGTATTTAAAACAAGAAAATGATAAGGGTGCCCATACTTATGCACCTGTCAAATTTTGTTTGAATGCAGATTGCACATTTTCTGTTAGTACAATAAACCTCATTTCAAGGCAGAAACATTACTGTGTGCAACAGTTATTACATATATCAAACTGAAATAGCTGTTGCAAAAACACCAATTTTTATAAAACATTAAGCTTAAGATTAATAGGGGTGCCCAAACTTTTTCATATAACTGTATACATAGTATTACGTGTTCTCTGGAATCAATTATAGCATTTATAAAAACAAATCTTCCCTCTGAATCTCTGCGGGCCTCCCTAACCTCCCAGCTAATGGCCTTATGGATTAAAAGCGAAACTCCTCTTGAATAGCTCGTATGGTAAGAGTGTTTCGACCATTGCACCCATGGTTTATTTAGCCACCTAGCTGAATCTCTAGTGAGGTGTGTTTCGACTAAAGCCAGGATATGTGGCTGGTAATTTTTGATTTGCGAGAATACTTTAACCCTCTTCTTCTTAGGGGATTTGAGACCTCTTATATTCCATGTCAAACATTTCAGTTGTGACTCCATTTATCTAATATAAAAACGATGAAAATAGAAAAAGGCCATTACACTATTACTGCTCATAAACATTATTTCCCTTTTGACGTATCTAATCATTTCCTCCCAGTTTATATATTTGTGGGGCTCACCGGGTTGATCTATCGCCTCTGTAGGACCCAACAGATCAAATTGCATGGAGACAAAGCAAATAGAACTGAGCACTTTGACAGCATTCTACTTGTAAACAACAACCCTAAACACAACCAAAACAAGAAGTAAACTTAAACATTTTTTATGACGCTTCCTTCCGGGGAATACCATCACTGATCCCAGTGTGAGGTATTATGTTGTCTTTGACAATGCAAAGTCTGAACTCCCGCATATGAAAAAGGTGTATCCAATTACATCAAACCCAATATTCAATATAGGAACGGCGGCATAAAGGGTGTCGGTTACCCTTTTCCAGGCTCTGGGTGCAACTGGAGCCACTCCAACGCTTCCTCCGGGGTAGCAAAGAAAGTAGTAGAGTTTCCAGAAACAATTCGGAGACGCGCAGGATAAGCCATTGCGTAGATAATCCCTTTGTCTTTAAGTTTCTTCTTAACATCCATGAACTGTGCTCTCTGTTTCTGTAGTTCCACAGAAAAATCAGGGAAAATAGAAATTGTAGAATTATTGTATTTAATAGAGCCTTTTTGTCTTGCCAATCTCAGGGTGGTATCTCTGTCCTTAGAGTTCAACATTCTAGCAAGAAGGGGTCTAGGAGGGGTCCCAGGAGGAAGGGGGGGGGGGGGGTTGCTGGAACTCTGTGGGCTCTTTCTACATCAAACACCGGGGAGTATTCATCTCCTAGGCTAGATTTAAGCCAATTTTCCAAATAAGTTTCAGGATGTTGACCCTCTGTTCGTTCTGGTAGGCCAATAATTCGTATATTATTTCTTCGCATTCGATTTTCTAGGTCATCAGCTTTTTGGTGCCAGGCGTTTATGGAGCCAGCCACTTTGGTCAATTTGTTAACATTAGGCGGCATTTTATCTTCCAGTTCTGATACCCTCGTCTCAGCCTCAGTGACACGTTTCTCCATGGTTTGCATGTCTTGGCGGAGTAGGCCCACATCTGAATGAACCTCCTCTATCTTCCCGGTCAGGGAGTTCTTGCAAGTGGATATAGCTTCTAAGAGTTGATCAGCAACTTGCTTCATGGTCATTTCCTCATGTCCCTCCCCCTCCTCCTCATCAGATACATGGCTCTTACGTTATTGATAAGGATGTCGGCCCCTTCCTCAATCGAGAATTTGCCTGGATGTCTCCTGTGGCAATGTCTTTCAATTTATCTGCTATACTCGAGTTTTTCCCTCGGCTCATTTTGTAACGTTATAAGCAGAGTATATTATATTATGTTTACTCCAGTAGTATATTATGCAGACTTATTATGTAAAAGTCAGAGACTGGACAATGCTGCCACCTGGTGTCTTTGCTGCAGCGATGTCTCAGTAATATCTTTTATAAGTTATATACCAGTTCCAGTATAAAAGATGTATTATTTCAATAATAAAGGTTGGAGGAGATAGTGGCCACTGGTTACTTTGTATTTTGTTTCGGTCACTCTGTGTCCCGTATACAAATGCCAGGGACTAAGTATAGGCTGAGTGTCTCATGCCCCAGGGCTTATGCTTCCCCTTGCAGAGTTAGGATGTGGCTGCTGTGATTCTCTCCTTTAAGTATTCCAGTGGCCCCCAGATAGGACTCGGGACCGGGTTGTCCGGTACACTCACTGCTGTACCTCTCCAGAAGCCGTCGCTCCTCAGGCTTTTCAGAGGGAGACCGACTGCCAGCGTGTGTTTCCTATGGCGCTTGTAAGCTGCGCCACGTGCAGAGCCCTCAAGATGGCCGCCGCTCCACAGAGAGTTTTACTCTGCCGGGGTCCGCAGAGCGCGCCGGACCGAAGCCCTCACTGTAGCAGCTCCTCAGAAGCCCAGCCGCTCCCCGCTTCTCCGGAGTTGTGCTGCAGTGCACAAAAGTGAAGATCAGGGTCCGGTAAGTTCAGGATTATAAGCCGGATAGCGGGAGCTCAGATCTCCTGCGTCCTCTCAGCTCCACGGCATCGCCATGCCCCAGTGTCATGCCTTTTTGATGCGAGTACAATGCGATTTTTCTCTCCTAGCATCCAAATGACACCCGAATGACATGCAAAAACAATCCGTATGCAATGCGATTTTAACATTAGGTTTTACATAGAGTAATTTTCTATGCCATTTAAAGATAGTTTTCAAAGGAAATATTCTTTTAAACATATATATAGATAGATAGAAATATGTGAGTGAGATATATAATCAGTGCTCTGTGTGTGTAGCTTACTGTACATGTATTTTATTATTAAATAAATACATTTCTGAAAAATATGGGGCTGATGTTTATAGCCTGAGAAGGGGGGAGCTTCCCAGGCTATTAATATCAGCTCACCGCTGTATACTTAGCCTTTACTGGTTATTAAAATGTTGGACCCCCCCCAAAAAAAAATGACGTGGGGTCTCTCCTATTTTAGCAACCAGCAAAGGCTAGGCCGACAGCTGCAGGCTGATATTAATAGGCTAGGAAGGGCCATGGATATGTGCCCCCTCCCAGACTAAAAACATCAGCTCTCAGCCGCCACAGAAAAGATGCATCCATAAGATGCGCCAATTCGGGCGCTTTGCCTCCACTCTTCCCACTTGCCCTGGTGTGGTGGCAAGTGGGGTAATAGGGTTGGGGTTGATGTCAACTTTGTATTGGCAGCTGACATCAAGCCTAGGGGTTAGTAATGGAGATACATGTACAGTAAGCTACACACGCACTGTACTAATTATATATGTCACTGACATCTTTCTATCTATCTATTCTATGTATATATATCTATTCTATCTATGTTATTCTGACGGGTCACGCTGTGATTTTAATGTACGTGGCTGATGAAAATGTCGGGTTTTCCAGGAGATGTGTGCGTAAAAATTGGACAGCACTCACATGGTCCGAGTGCCATGCGATTTTTTTCTCACACCCATTGACTTGCATTGGCAAGTCTTGTCCGGTATAGGAGGACAATTGCAGCATGGTGCGATTTTTTTTCTCAATCCGATCTGAGCTGAGAAAAAAAATCGCAGATGAGCTGGGACTCATAGAATAACATTAGTCAGAGTGCAATCCGATTTTTTATCGTATTGCACTCTTCCATTTTTTCTCGCAAATGAGTATGAGCCCTAATATTGTATATCTTAATGGATTTGTCTCCATCTAGTGTCTGACTTAAAAATTGCTACATCTACTAAGATTCGTTCAGACGAACAAGCATATTATACGGAAACGTTAACATTACATTGCTCACAGACAGCACGCTAACCAATGTTCTTCAATAGGGCTCATTGGATGTCACTTTTTTGTCACATATTTCGGATGAGACTCACCCATTAATGTCTATGGGTACGCAAAAAAAAAACCATATGTATAATCTGAATTGCATCCAATTTTTAGAAATAAATTGAAATTCTTAACATAAGGGCTCATACTCATCTGCGTTTAAAACGGACAAGTGCAATCCGATAAAAAATCGGATTACAGTCTGATTAATGTTAGTCGATGAATCTGTGTTCATCTGCTATTTTTTTCTTAGCTCGGATCGGATGAAGAAAAAAATCGCAGCATGCTGTGAGTGGCCGCGTATATCGGATGAGACTCGCCAATGCAAGTCAATGGGTGCGAGAAAATATCTTTTTTTACGCACCCATCTCTTAGGAAACCCGACATTTCATCAGCCGAGTACAGTAAAATTACAGTGTGAACCGTCAGAATAGAATAGCTATTGATAGAATAAAAGAAAAAAATAGCATGCAGTCCCCCATATTATTCTTAACCAGCTGAGGGAAAGCGGACAGCCGGGGGCTGATGTTTATAGTGTGAGAAGGGGGTAATAAATATGGATCTTCCCAGGCTTTTAATATCAGCTCACAGCTGTCTACTTAGCCTTTACTGGTTATTAAAATGGGGCCCCCCCCAAAAAAAGGATGTGGTGTCCTCCTATAATTGATAACCAGCAAAGGCTAGGTAGACAGCTGCGGGCTGATATTGGCCCCCTCCTAGACTAAAAACATCAGCCCCAGCCACCCCAGAAATGGTGCATCCATAAGATGTGCCAAATTTGGCGCTTAGCCTTGCTCTTCCCTCTTGCCCTGATGCGGTGGCAAGTGGGGTAATAGGGTTACAGTTGATATCAGCTGTTTTATGGCTGCTGACATCAAACCCAGGGGTTAGTAATGTATAGGCGTCTATAAGACACACCCATTACTAACCCCATAGTCATATTGTAAAAAATACACAGCCAGAATAAAGTCCTTTAATTGAAAGAAAGACACAGACTCCTTTATCTTAAATAAACGCTTCTCACCCTCTTTTACTCATTCATTATTGAAAAATGCAAAATAATAAAACATCATATTCCTCACCTGTCCGGCGATATTCCATTTGTACCGCGATGAGACCAAATCTGCCATATCTAGATGCCTTGCTGAACGGTGGCATGATGCGACTGTTCAGCCTGGCATCCAGAAGAAACACTAAGCTGTGCATAATAACGCTGCATCAGTGCCTCGCTGTGACATGAATAAGGTGAGCGGAGTTCATAGCCAATGAACTCCGTTCACCTCACTGTTGTCAGCACTAGCGTTTCGCCAATAGCGAAAGAAGAAACAGAATAAACAGCATGTGCAGCAATAAAGGCACCTCTAATTAATACTTGGTTGCACACCCTTTGGCATTGCTGACAGCCTCCAAACATTTCTTGTAGCCATCTGTAAGCTTCTTGCACTTCTCAGCTGGAATTTTCTCCCACTCTTACTTTGCAGTTTATACAAGCTCTTGAATATTTGCAGGGTTCTTTTTTCCAATGGCAGATTTCAGCTCACCCCAAAGACTTTCAGTGGTCAGAACTCATTGCTTGGCATTTTAAAACAGTCCATTTTTTCTCTTTCAACCATTCCTGTGTACTTTTGGATGTGTGCTTTGGGTCATTGTCTTACTGGAGGACCCATAATCTTTGGCTCAAACCAAGTTTTCTTACACTGGGTAGGACATTTCGCTCTAAAATCTCTTGATAATTCTCTGATTTCATGATTCCTGTGATACAGTCAAGGTCTCCAGTACAAGCAACTGCACAGCATTATGGATCCTCCACCATGCTTAAATGTTGGTAAGGTGTTCTTTTCCTTATAAGTTTCATTGTCTCGTCTGTAAACAAACTGTTGCTTTGCATTGCCAAAACCTCTATTTTTGTTTCATCTGTCCACAGAACATTTTCCCAGAAGGATTGTGGTTTGTCAAGGTACTCTTTGGCAAATATCAGTCATTCCTTTTTTATGTCTTTTCTTCAGCAATGGTTTCTTCCTTGGCCTTCACCATAAATCTCTGCTTGGTTTAGTGTGCGGCGTATGGTACTTGTTGAAACCATTACCCCACACTGTTTCAGGTTGGCCTTCAGGTCTTTGGATGTTTAACGTGGTGTTTTTTCCACCATTCGCACCAGCCTTCGAAGACATCTCTTGTCAATTTTCCTCTTTCCCCCACATCCAGGGAGGTACTTGACGGTTCCATGCTTGGCAAACTTCTTAATAACATTGTGCACTGTTGAAACTGCAATACCAAGGTTTTTGGAGATGGCCTTATACCCTTTAGAAGTTTTGTGTTTGCTAATAATAGCAGGTCTGATGTCCTCAGACAGCTCCTTTGTCTTCACTATTGTGACAAAGGAACAGAGCCTACCATGTGGCTTTTTAAAACACTGAAGTCATCATTCATTGGCTAATTGATGTCACGTGGGCACCGACAATTAATCACAGGAGAATCTCTCTTGTGATTTACCACAGGCGAGTCAAAATGTGTTTCTATACTTAATTAATGTAAGGGGTGCCAATACCAGTGTCACAGCTTTAGGTTTTTCTATTTTTCCCTCCCATTGTTTTTTGTTTTACATTATTGTTTATCATTTGCCGGATGTTTACAAGTATGTGAAAACTGGACGACTTTCATCAGAATTGTCATCCATATGCCATTCGTGTGTCCGTTGTTTACATCCGTGTTATATCCGTTTGCATACGCTCGTCTGAATCCGGCCTTAGCATCCTAGAAAATCTGACTGATTTTTTCACTTTGCTGTCATCCCAGTTGCTTCCATTTTATTCTCAGCTGTTTTTCTTTCTCACTGAAGCAGGTAGACTGTCTGATCTTTTTTTTATCCATTAACCCTTAGCAAAAAAGGATTAAACTCAGATGGAACAATGAAGGACACAGTCTGTCTTATGTGTTTTATACGGATCCCCATATACTGTAATGTCTGATCTGAAAAACAGTTGAGAATAGGACCTGCTTTGAGTCTCACAGACTGGAGCCCCTGACCCGTTTCTAAAACTGATGTGTGTGTGGATTAATCTAACTATGGGTCCATGTGCTGTTTGAGAAAAAAAAACGGACAGCATACGGACATGTCTGACAGATATGTGAATGCAGCCTTAGGGCTTGTTCAGATGAGCCTGTTTTCAGCCCGTATGCTGACTTTGCGCCAAATAATACGCAGACAGACAGCAACATAAACCATGCAAGCGAATAGGGTACTATAGTTTAGATGAACATCAATAGTCAGCATATAAAAAATTCCAACATGCCCTAGTCTGATCCGTTTTTCAGATGAGACTTGCTCATTGAATTCAGTGGTTGCAATAAAAAAATGCTCTTTCAAATCTGCACCAAAAGCGAATCAAAAAAGGTGAAAACGCAGCAAAAAAAGAAATAATCAAAGTAGATTGCTATGGTGTATTTTGGTGTCGGCACCTACGAAAAAAAATGCAGCCAATAAACTCCTGCAATTTTGCATGTGATAACATGGCCTAAACACAGGCTTTTTCAGCGTCTGGTTGTAAGCATCAAGGTTTTTTTTCAGCGTTTTTTTTTTTCTGCAGCAAAAGCTGATCTCTTCCCAGGAGGTTGTTCAGGATTTTTCTTGCTTGTTTTTTGGTGCGTTTTTGCTGCATTCTTTCAGCGTTTTTTTTTTCACTTTTTGTCTCTTTTATGCATGTACATAAAGTTTAGTGAAAAAAAAAAATCTCATTCTGATTTTGGCACAAAAATTTTGGCGTTTTTTTCAGCTTTTTTTTTCATCACCCATTACTTCCAATGGGTGAAAAAACGCTGAAAGAAGTGACATGGTCTATTTTGCAAAAAAAAATGCAAGGCACAAAATCCTGAACTAAAAAAAAAAAACATGATGTGTGCATGAGATTTCTGGAATCTCATAGACTTTGCTGGTACTGTGAAACGCAGCTGAAAATTTGCATAAAAAAACCGCATACAAAAACGCTGATAAAACCATGATGTGTGAACATAGCCTGAAAGTTTCTATTCACTGCCAGCAATCAGAGATCTTGAAACCGGTGGGCAATTGATACATAATGTAGAGTATCAGAAAGCTGCAGAGCTTGGCTGCTCATCCTCTATAAACTACTGCAGATCAGAATAAAGGCTCAAAGTATAGAGATGACGTCATCAAGGATTGCTGCAGGTCACAGGTTGGTGTTATGAGTGTATATATCATGAGGAATTTCACTTCTTCACCGTATGACAGTCCATATATATACTTTTCATTCTCTCTATATGGAAACAAACCGCAGTATAAGTATGTGTGCACACTTGGCTCACACTTCCAGTAGTCACTAATTTCTCAGAAGAACAAAAGGATAGGGCATGTTAACATTCAGCATGCCTAATCCTCATTTCTCCCATATTTGCCATCAGAGGTCAGTCAAGTGTAATATATGAGTGGCTGAGATGCACTGTCGTAGGTATGGGGTAGTTGTATAGCACTATAGAGGAAGGATTGCTTTGCCATGCAGTTCTGAGTAACCTTGCCATACTCTCCGGAGGAGGGGTGTAGTTGGAGCGATGTGAGAAGAAAGTTAGAGATCTTCGGATAAAACCCCAGAGAAGTCATTTTATTCACCGAACAGTGGGTGTTGTACTAGTGTTGGTAGCTGAGTAGAGCAAGATGGCGCCTGATTGATGTGGACCTGAGGAACCAACAAGGCCGGTATTTGGGGCAGAAAGCAGAATAGGGCCGCAGCGACCAGAGAAGGTGGGCAGAGACCTGCTAGGAAGAAGTGCTGTTGTGCTATGTATGTCCACAGTAGAAATCCGTGAAGCGAGCTTAGGATACGGTGTGTAGGAGAGTACAGGATGCGGTGCAAGTCAGCGCAACGAAGAGGCGGCTTCATCTGTAAATAAAAATAATTGCAACGTTACTAATATTGTTCCTCCACATTGGAAGACGCTATAAATAAAATTGAGTTGTTTTTAAGAAGTCCTGAGTCACATCAATGTTTTGCTGTGGAGTCAAGGACCATGCGGCCACAAGGAGGCACTATGTGCCAGGCTCATGCACTTTTATACGATCACTGATATGAAAGAATGCAGCTGGTGAGTAGTTTATGAGGACAGCCTTCCCTCCAACCAGAGGCGTAGCTAGGATTTTGGTTCAGGGGGGCACGAAACTGCTGAGTGGGCCCCTAACCAGGTAACCCTGATTACAACTATGGTGGCGGACCCAGATAGTGGATATAGGAGAACCTCAGCAGATGACCGCTCTGGTACTGAAAATAATCTCTATACAAAGACCAGCACTGATATTAACGCCATATGGTGACATATATTGATAGATGCCAGTTTTGCAGAACATATAAGAGATTACAGTACAGTTATATATAGTGACTTACGTTCTTTCTGATTAAATTGTTAATTTTTCCAGTCTTTTCCGTCTGGCCCAGACCGACACAACAACTTCTCCAGTCAGAACTCCTCTGCAGAGATCACAACAAAGACACATTTGACTCCTTACATTTCAGGCACCGTCCCCATCTATTCCCAACCAGCAGAAACTCCTCATCCTGCTGATATCCAATACTGAGCCGTTGCTGCCGTATGTGTCCTTATTACTGCACCTACTGTGTGCCTTCCAGATGGTAAAACAAACCTCTAGAATATAGTAATGCCGTGTGCAAGTGCCCTAGAAAATAATGCCCACATTGTGCCCCATATAAAGTAATAGTGCCCTCTGTGTGCCCCTTTGACAGTCACAATAACCTGAGTTCCCCTATAACGATAAGTGCCCACTTAACATTTAATAATGTCCTTAGTCTCCCCCCTGTACAGCTCCCCTCTACACAGTATGATGCTCTCTTATACACAGTATAATTCCCCCTCACTGTATAGTACCCCCCACACAGTATACTGACCCTTTAGTAGCCTCCAAACTGATGGCTCCAACACTGTACGATAGCCTCCACACTGTACAAATACCCCACATTATCTCCCACACTATATGATGGCCTCCACTCTGTACAAATACCCCACATTATCTCCCACACTGTATGATGGCCTCCACACTGTACAAATACCCCACATTATCTCCCACACTGTATGATGGCCTCCACACTGTACAAATACCCCACATTATCTCCCACACTGTATGATGGCCTCCACTCTGTACAAATACCCCACATTATCTCCCACACTGTATGATGGCCCCCACTCTGTACAAAGACCCCACATTATCTCCCACACTGTATGATGGCCCCCACTCTGTACAAAGACCCCACATTATATCTGTACCTCCATATAGTATAATGCACCCCATAGGCAGACTATAGTATAATGCACTATATAGGCAGACTATAGTATAATGCACCCCCATAGGAAAAAAATAAATAAACACCATACTCACCTCTCCTCCTCATTCCCCCGCTTGCTGTGAGCGCCCGCATATCGCAGAACAGCAGGCGGGCGCCAAGTGATGACGTCAGTGACGTCAGACGCAGAGGGAGGACTGATGGGAGAGGGAGCGTCGCGCCCCCTCTCTCAACACTGAACTTGCTGTGACGGGCTGGGGGGCCCGGTGCTGTCACGGGGCCCCCCCTCCTGCTCAAGGGCCAGACAGTGGCCGCTGGGCAGGGACTTCGAGTATCTCTGCTTTGCCCCGGAGTGTAACTCCAGTTACACTGGCGTAACTCCTGGTGGGCCGCTGAGGGTCCAGGGCCACTGCCCACCCGGTAGCTACGCTACTGCCTCCAACCCTCGCTGCAGGACTGTCAATCACTGCCCTGAGGCGGTCTAGTTACTCTTTAATATCCTGGGAGTAACCCTTTAAAGTCATAGGTCAAGACCAAGTCAAAGGGTACCAGAATTTTATTGTCCATACTGAATTTATATATATCACCCCTTTTGAATCTTCTGAACTAATACTATCTACCGTAATTCTATCATTATTTCTTTTTACATGCTTAAATTAATCAAAATAGACTATCTTCTTGTGGAAATGCTCTGTAGGAAAAGGACTATAGATTCCAAATACTTGCAAAATATTCATCTTCGTATAGGAAACTAACAACGCGTTTCGGCTCTTAAAAACAAGCCTAATGATAATTTGAAATTTGTAACCTAAATTAGTTTTACTATGCAAAAAAAACCTTATAAAATATACTGTAGATAAAATATAACTTTTCCTAGAAGGAATGGCTGTCAGCCTTACAAATGACACTGGAGAGAGAGAGAGAGAGTGCACAGATTAAAGTGAATGAGCACTCAACAATAGAGAAGCAAATAAGAGAAAAATGTCTGTCACCGGTGGATGGCGTGTAGGTGAGCAGCGTGTGGGGTTGTATTTCCAGTGTGTGAGACAGATGCCGGTAACTCCGCTCTATAATTAAGACCTTGTCAACACAAGAATAAAGAAAACAGCACCAGGCGTTACTGTGTCTATGGAGACAAACATCTAGGGAGAAAGTCGCATCCAGACGCCAAAATAACCTGCGCAAATCTGTCATATCCACCGGCAGTAATGTGCTAGACTAGAGCTGTACTCATGTGTGTCTCATATTTACAGCTAAAGAAGACTCGTGCAAAGCTTTACTGTCTGGGCTGAGTGTCACCCGCCGGGCCGAGAGCGCTGAGGTGAGTGCACTCATTTCTATCTCTTACCATTGTGTTTTACTACTACCGTATGTACCTAAGGACCTGTAATTACGGCTTATCATTTATGGTACAGTGGCTTGCGAAAGTATTTACCCCACATCCACTCCTTCCTTGGCTTTTTACCTATTTTGTTACATTTGCAACGTGTGTGTAAATATTTTTGTAATCCAAATACACTAATAGTATAAGTTGGTGGAGTGAAATGAAAAAATATAGGCAAAAATTTAATTTATGGAATCAAATAACTAAAAATTGTCATGCTGATATGTATTCACCCCTTTTGCTATGAAGCCCCTAAAAATTTCTGGTGCAAGCAATTACCTTCATAAGACACATGCTTAGTGAAAGGAAGTCCACCTGTGTGCAATGTAAGTGTCACATGTCCTTCAGTATATACACACCTTTTCTGAAAGGCCACAGAGCAGGCAACACCATTAACCCCTTAGTGACCGAGCCAATTTTGACCTTAATGACCAGGGCAAATTTTTTAATTCTGCCCAGTGTCACTTTATGTAGTGATAACTCTGGAATATTTCAACAGATCCCATTGATTCTGAGAATTTTTTTTCGTGACATGTTGTACTTCATGATAGTGGTAAAATTTGTTCAATATGACTTCCGTTTATTTGTGAAAATATCGGAAATTTTAGCGAAAAATTGTAAAATTTTGCAATTTTCAACTTTTAATTCTTATGCCCTTAAACCAGAGCGTTATGTCACACAAAATAGTTAATAAATAACATTTATCACATGTCTACTTTACATCAGCATCATTCTTGAAACATCATTTTCTTTTGTTAGGAAGGTATAAGGGTTAAAATTGTATCAGCAATTTCCCTTTTTTCCAACAAAATTTACAAAACCATTTTTTAGGGACCACATCACATTTGAAGTGACTTGGAGGGGCCTATATGACAGAAAATACCCAAAAGTGAAATTATTCTAAAAACTAAACCCCTTAAAACCACATTCAGGGTATGTGCACACGATGCAGAAATGCTCAGGATTTTTTCCTGAGCGTTTCTGCATCTCTCTGGCAGGAAAAAACGCATGCGGATTGTACATGCGGTTTCCTGCCAGGGACATGCGGAAATGAAGCGGTCTTCACTTTCATTTCCGCATGCGGGTTGACAAGCGCTTCCCAAGCGATTTTAGCATCACTTGGAAAGTGCTTGTCAACTTTACACTATATAAATCCATGCAACCGGCATGGATTTATATAGTGTGTGAATGTCAAAAAATAAAAAATAAATCTATACTTTACCCTCTGATGGCCCCCGGTGTCCTGCTTCATCGGTCCCGGCTGCCGGCATTGAAGACTTTAGGACCTTCCGACGTCAGCGTCACGTGACCCGTCACATGACTCTGACGTCAGCGAAGGTCCTTCTTCATTCAACCGCGAAGTGCCCGGGAAGCCGGCAGGACGCAGCGCGGGCCGTCAGAAGGTGAGAATATATATATTTTTTATTTTATTCTTTTTTTTTTAATGGTACCTGGGTCTGGATGAGAGTCCTCTCATCCACACCCGGGTACCATCCGCACATTAGACCGCATGAAAAGCGCATCAACATATACAGTGATGCGGATTCCATGCGGTCTAATGCAAGTCAATGGCGGCAAAAGAGCAGCGTTTCCGCAAAATTAATTGACATGCTGCGGATTTTTGACCGCAGCGTTTACGCTGCGGAAAAATCCGCATCATGGGCACAGCACATGCGGATTTCCATTGGGGAACATTGCTGCCCTTCTACCATGCGTTTTTCATGCGTTTCCGCGGCGTTTACGCAACTGCAAAAACGCCGCGGAAACGCATGAAAAACGCATCGTGTGAACTCAGCCTTAAGGAGTTTATTAACCTTTCAGGTGCTTCACATAAATTAAAACAATGTGGAAGGAAATAATTAGGCTGAGTTCACACGATGCGTTTTTCATGCGTTTCCGCGGCGTTTTTGCAGTTGCGGAAACGCCGCGGAAACGCATGAAAAACGCATGGTAGAAGGGCAGCAATGTTCCCCAATGGAAATCCGCATGTGCAGGAGTAACTGACAGAGACAGGGGATTCGCTTCAATACCTTTACTGGTGCAGATGTCAGGTACGGTCCAGGTTACTCGGTAGGAAGGGTGCACTTCAGGACTTCTCCCCAGTGAGCGGGTACAAGGCCTCCTGGTCCGTGTCTCCCTCTCTCTAAGCTCCTGGCCAGCCTGCAATTGGGCCTAGCTTATGTGTCGTGCTGTTCCTTCACCTATCGCTTGGTAGTAGGACCTTCCGCTGGCAACCACTATCCCTGGGCGCCGGGGCCTTCGTGGTTCCTGGTCCTGTAATGGGTTTAGTTTCAGGTCGGCCAGGGACTTGTAGTCCTCCTGGTATGACGGTGATCCCTACTGGGTATAAAGGGACCCTGTAGGCGCGGACCCGGTGTCCGGTTTGTATACTCGGGGGTGAGCCTATGATGCCCCTCTGCCCCCTCAACTCCTCTCTCCTCTCCTCTTTTCCTTCGGCCACACTCAGAGCCCTCAATACAGCAGCAGACGTGCTGCGTCTTCGCTGCTCTCAACGTCAGCATGCTCTCCTCAGACTAACTGAACTTCTGACTGACTGACTGACTTGCCTGGCTCCACCCTCCATACATATACCCCTATCCGGGCTCCCTCTGGTGGTATGAGGTGGAAGGGTGGAGATGTTTGTATGTAATGAGGGCCTCTTGTGGAGAAGTCCGTCCATGCACCCTTTTGGGTCCTGTGGTACCTGTGAACAGCAGGGTGCCACATTCCCCCCTAGTACAATTCAGTACTCCTGGACTGAAGCATTTTTTTTTCAAAACAGGCAATAACAATAATTATAATAATAATAATAATAAAGTTACAGTAAGTCCCGTAACCAGGTGTCCATTTCACCGAAGAAAGCGTAACAAGGGTAACATGAGGGACCCGCCTGAAAACCCTCAACGTAGGCCCTGGACGTGGCTACAGGGCATAAGTGATCCAGGTGCTGGACCACGTCTTCGGCCGCGCCAAACAGGTTTTTGTTCTGTGGTCTTATAAGGGGGTCTTTTGATGAGTGCAACTATTCACAAATAAAGTTCTTGGCTGCTCACAGTCCTCAGCCTACAAGTCTTTATACCCTTACGGGTAACTAAATGCACATATTATTTCAGTTCATACAATAAACAATAGTAGGCAACACCCAACTGGGTAACTATTTATAATGTAGGCACTTTGTGCTATTCCCTAAACCTGGCAAGGGTTTGTCCTTGTGTGCTGCGTGTGGACCTTCGTAGCACTGGGGTGTTACTAGTGTCTGTGCATGCACTTTCTGTTAATCTCGCAGGTGTACTTGCTGGTAGATTATAAAACTGCCTTAATCTCTCTATGGGACTGGCAAGTGCACTGTCCACTGGGCCTGCAGGCTCTGCTTCAACGGGTGATCCTCCTCTGACTGGGGACTCTTCCTGTTCCTGAGCAGGTTCCTCTAGGGCGCTCACAGGTTCTTCTTGTGGTTGATAGAAGTCTATTACTGGTATAATAACTGCTCCATCAAGGTGAGGCCAGTCCGCAGGGAAATCTCCTAGAACTGTGTGAAGCACTTCTTCCTTGGGTTCTTCCGGTGCTATAGGAGGTACTTCTTCCTCCGTTGTCTTCAGTAGACCTGGGCACACTTTCAAATGGTCTCTTGAGACTGTTGAGGTCGTTTTACCTCCATCTTTACTGATCAGGCTGGTTTTACTGTTGTCAAATCTGGAGTTTAGCACAGTGTAGGGCTCTCTTTCCCACTGGTCATCGAGCTTGTGACCTCTTCTTTTCCGCTTTAGCACCATCTCTCCAGGTGCCAAGGGTTCTGCTGGTGCATTTTTATTGTACTGTTCTTCTTGTTTTTCCCTTACTCTGTTTAGACTGTCTTCAACACAGGCCTGTACTCTCCTGTACTGCTCTTGCCAATTTGTATCCCAGTCTTCAGTGGACATATCTGCTGGGGGTTCTACCACTCCGAGTTCCAGGTCCATGGGCAACTTTCCGGGTCTTGCTCTCATGAGGTACGCTCGGGTACAATTAGTAGAACTCACAGGTATGTGATTGTACAGATCTACCAGGTCAGGTAGTTTGTCTGGCCACTGGTTCCTTTCTTCCAAGGGTAAGCTTTTCAGCAGGTCTATGACGATGTTGTTCACTTTCTCACACAAACCATTGGTCTGAGGGTGATACGGCGTACTCCGGATCTTCTTGCACCCATACAGATGACAGAATTCCTTAAACAGCTCGGCTTCAAAGGCAGGGCCTTGATCCGTCAGCACTTTGTCCGGGTATCCATGGGGCCTGCGGAAGTATGCTTGGAATGTTCTTGCTGCAGTTTCTGCTGTCAGATCCTTGACAGGGGCTACCACCAGGAACCGGGAATAATGATCCACCATGGTCAGTGCATAGGAATAGCCTGACCTGCTGGGTCACAGCTTGACGTGATGCAGAGCGACAATCTCTAGGGGCTGGGTTGTTTTGATGAACTGCAAGGGTGCTTTCTGGCTGCCGTAGTCTTTCCTTCTGAGGCTACAGGGCCCACAATTCCGGCACCACCTCTCTATGGAGCTCCGCATTCCAACCCAATAGAACCCATCCTTCAGCAGGGTTTCCAGCTTCTTCCAGCCAAAGTGACCTGCTTGGTCGTGGTAGGCCTCCAACATCATCTGGATATCCGTCCTGGGTACAACAATCTGCCACACCATTTCATGAGTCTTTGGGTTGACATACCTCCTGCACGGCTTCTCTCTGTAGATGAACAGCCGGCTTTTCTCATTCCACAGGTGTTTAGCTTGTGGAGGAGCATCCTTCTCCAGGTGAGGACCTTCTTGGGTTATCAGTCTTTTGATGAGGCTGACAACTGGGTCACTGTCCTGGGTCTCCTTCCAGCTGTGATGAGGTAGAGGGTTCAGCGTCCTTCCATGACGTCCTCTGGTGGCGTATTGCTCGTGGACCACTCCGCTTCAGTGGAAAGCAGGTAATTCAACTTCCTCTAAATCATCCACTTCATCCTCGGTGTCTGACTGGTGGGGCATCCTTGACAGGGCATCGGCATTGGTGTTCTTGTGACCTGCCCGATACTTGATGGTGAACTGATAATTCGACAGTCTGGCCACCCAGCGCTGTTCCATGGCTCCCAACCTGGCTGTCTCCAGGTGTGTCAAGGGATTATTGTCAGTAAAGGCTGTGAATTTCGTTGAGGCTAGGTAATGCTTGAACCTTTCAGTGATAGCCCAGACCTAGGCCAGGAACTCCAGCTTGAAGGAACTGTAATTCTCCGGGTTCCTCTCAGTAGGCCGAAGCTTCCTACTGGCATACGCAATTACCTTTTCTCTGCCATTTTGCTTCTGGGACAACACAGCTCCTGTGACGCCCAGCTGCGCTTGGTATCACAGATCCTAGAAGTGTGCATTGAAGGATTCCTCCACAAGAGGCCCCCACAACCATTCACACATCTCCACCTTCCACCTCAGACCACCAAAGGGAGCCCTTTAGGGAGATAAAAAGGGAAGGTGGAGCCAGGCAGCAGTCAGTCAGTCTGGAGTCTAGTTCGGTCTGGTTTAGCAGTGAGTCCAGTA
Organism: Phyllobates terribilis; assembly: GCF_046119375.1. Classification (NCBI taxonomy): domain Eukaryota; kingdom Metazoa; phylum Chordata; class Amphibia; order Anura; family Dendrobatidae; genus Phyllobates; species Phyllobates terribilis. The sequence goes on along the minus strand of NW_027362764.1, from coordinate 750,160,623 downwards.
CAGTCTGAGAGGAGTTACCTCAGAGGACAAAAGCCTGTTCCAGCTCCTGCAATTGCCATCCTGCAGTGGAGCTTATCCAGATTAAGACTCAGAGAGGTGAGCTTTAGGTGTTCCGGCGCCATAAGATCGGTGAAGCGCAGCAAACTGCCGTTAGTGTGAGTAGCCTAGCGAGGGCCTGAGTAGGCTGAAGGCGAAAGGAGAGTTAGTACACAGGGGGCAGAGGAGCTTAACTAGCTCACCCCGAAGCAGTTACCAGACACCGGGTCCGAAGCTTACCGGGATCTCTATGACCCAGTAAGATATAACCGGAATCCCTGGAGAACTACAAGCCCCAGGATCGCTAAAGTGCTGATACGTAACAGAGCCAGGAGACACATAGGCCCCGCAAGCTGAGGAGCGTGTACTCCAAGAAAAGGCCCTACCACAAGGTCAGCCAGCGCAGGACAGAGACAAAGTTAGGCCTAGCTCCAGGCAGCTCAGAAACTTACAACACAGAAGCAAGTAACAGGAGGCCCTACACCCGCTCATTGGGGAGGATCCTGATATGCACCCTTCACCCTACAGTGCTCCGGGACGTGCCTGAATTTCCATCAGTAAAAGGTACTGAAGTGACTATCGTGTTTGTCCCTGTTCTTGCTCTGACCCAGCTGGATCTCTACGTCCTGCTTTCCCCGTCCGTACGCTGCCCTGAGGCCTAGCTCCACCTGTGGGTGCTATACCACCCAGCTGCCTTATCACCGGCCTCAGTGGACTGCCGCAGCGCTGGTGATTCTCACCAGAAACCACAGGTGGCGTCATGAACTTTTATAAACTTCACAAATCACCAACCCTTTTAAAGGAGCGACCCCAGGGTACGGGCCCGGAAGTCAGCTACCGCGATATCCCTAAGGCAAAGGCCCGGGTACCGAGTCATCCCCATTCCCCCTGGGCTAGTCACTCCCAGTCCCTCGTTGCTGGCGTTGGTGTACAGCAGAAAAGGCTGGCTGTAGTCAGGGTAAGCCAGGATTTCTTCACCGGTTAGGACTTCCTTCATTGATGCAAAGGCCTCAGTCTGCTCTTTGCCCCACTGGAATGGGCGACTCTTTCCTCTTTTGGACTGTCCTACCAGGAGGTCTTGTAGAGGTGCTACCTTTTTGGTATAGTCCTTTATGAACCTCCTGTAGTACCCGACCAGTCCCAGGAATTGCCGTACCTCTTTGATGCTTCTCGGTTCAGGCCACTTCTGGATGGCAGTGACCTTCTCCGGGTCTGGCGCTACTCCCTCTGAGCTGACTACGTGTCCCAGGTACTGAACCTTCTGCTTGAGCAAGTGGCATTTAGAAGGTTTTAGTTTCATCCCATACATGGACAATGCTTCAAATACCTCCGCCAGGTGCTTCAGATGGTCTTCATACGTCCTCGAGTTCACGATAACGTCATCCAGGTACAGCAGCACTGTCTCAAAGTTCCGGTGTCCCAAGCAACACTCCATCAGCCTCTGGAACGTTCCGGGTGCGTTGCAGAGTCCAAACGGCATGCTGTTGAATTCTCACAGTCCCATCGGGGTGGTGAAGGCTGTCTTCTCCCGGTCTTCCTCAGCAACAGAGACTGGCCAGTACCCGCTAGTGAGATCCAATGTAGAGAAGTAATTGGCAGATTTTAATGCAGCCAGGGATTCCTCTATACGGGGCAAAGGGTATGCATCTTTATGTGTTATTCGATTAATTTGTCTATAATCTACACACATCCTCATGCTACCATCCTTCTTTCTGACCAGGACCAGGGGAGCTGCCCAGGGGCTACAGCTATCCCTTACTACCCCTGCCTTTTTCATGTCATACATTTCCTTGGCTTTTTGGTAATGTGCTGGTGGTACGGGTCTGTAACGCTCCTTAATGGTGGATGGTTACCAGTGGGTATGTGGTGTTGTACCCCTTTAACCCTTCCAAAATCAAGTGGGTGTTTACTAAACACTTGTTCATACTCCTGAACCACTCTGTAGACACCGTGTTTTTGATGGACAGGAGTGGCGTCAGTTCCAACATGGAGCTGTTGACACCAATCCTCCAGCTGAGCTTCTGAGTCATTGTCCTCCACTGTGTCTGGTGGGGTCAAGGATTCCACTGTGTGTATGGCATCATTATTCACAGTATACAATGTGGCAACAGTGGCGTTTAACTTCCTCCTCCCCACAATTTAGGAGACGTATGGGTACCCTTCCATTGCGTACACCAACTACCCTTCTAGCAGTTAAGAGTGTAGGTCTGTGCTCTGAGCTAATGGGCTCCACTACCGCCTGGTAGTTCTGTCCCTTGAGACCTATTGCTGCCCTACACCAAATCAGCATCTCACTCATTGGGGGAATCACAATGGGTATCGGGTCTGTCACTCGTACATTACCAATCTCATCACCTGTTAGCTTTACCTGTTGCTGGTACAGGAGGGCTCGAATCTCTCTCTGGAGCACCTTCCTCTGCCCTGGTTTGGCAGTGTCAGCAATCTGTTGGAGTAAAAACAACACTTCTCCCAAACAGTTACCAACAATATTTGTACCAAGTATCATATATGGATTGGTATCACCAGGCTTAGATTCTATAACAATTAGTCCTTGGTCCTTTAGTTCCACTCTCCCCACCTTCACTGTCACGTCCTTAACACCTACTAGGCTAAGAGGAAGGCCGTTAGAGGCATACACAGAGAGGTTCGGGTCTGGCGGGTGGAGTTCATCTATGGACCAGTACCTTTTGTAGAAGACATCAGGTATGATGGTTACCTGTGAGCCGGTGTCGAGTAATGCTGGTGTTGCTATTCCGTCCAGCACGATGGACAGGAAAGGCCTTCCTCCTCCAAACCGGTGGTACCAGCTTGATGGGCCTGGTTGGTCTACTCCTGGGTGTCGGCCCTCGGCCCCAAGGTTTGCCCGTTTAAAGGACAGTTCCGCGCGGTGTGGCCTGCCTTGTGGCAACGGTAGCAGATGAAGTCTCCTGGAGGGCGACGTTGGTCATTGGTCCTCCCATGGTGTGGCGTTGTCCTCCTACGGAGTGGCGTTGTCCTCCTCCTTCTCCTCATCCAGGGGACATCCTCAGGACTGTCGGCGAGTAGGATCCTTCCTTCCGGCTCGGGCTCCGTCTGTAGCTGCAGGGTGCTCAGGACAGTGGCCAGGGTTTTACTTAGCTGACGCACTTCAGAGCGCAGGCTGTCCAGCTCGCTAGGGGGCACTGTTTGCATCTTTGTTTCAGCCGTTAATGAAGGAGCAGTGGGTGCCACGGGCACTCGGGTGGCCCCACCCTGGTAACGCTGGATAGCAGTCCCTGATGTTTCCAGCGACTGAAGGCCCTTAATAGCCATGTCCTTCAGGTTGTCAAAGGTGGCAAATGGATGATCTAAGGCCCACCACCGTACGGTTCTGCTCTCCTCCTGAGACCTCAACCCCCGGATGAATTGTTCTGTCAGCATTTTATTCTCATCTTGTATGCTGGCTGGACTAACCTGTTTCAGGGCCCGCAGGGCCTCTTGTAGACGCCAGGCATAGTCCCGGATACTGTCCTCAGGTTTCTGGGTATAGTGGTAGAACCTCACCTGAAGATCCGTCTCAGTGCGGTTTTCAAAGACAGTTTGCAGTCTCTTAAAGATAATGGGTACTGATTCCTGGTCTGCGGCTGGCCAGGTTTCAACTTCCCGCTCTGCGGACCAGTCAATTGTCCCAGCACAACAGCGGCTCTCTGCTTACCAGTCATTGAATACATGTCCAATACACCACATATCTTTCTCTTGAATCCAGACAGGGTGTCTGGTTTGCCATCATACTGGGGAAGCCATTTTGCTCCAGGGATATACGGCAGGGCCATGGGTATTAACGGAGTCACGACCCCTGCTGGTGGGGCGGCCGCTCCGATCTGAGCAGCGCTGGTCGCAAGTTGAGCATCAGGAGCGTTATCCGGTGCTCCAGCATCTCACTGGTCGTCGGCCATGGTTGCGCCCCCCCTAGTGAACCGTAGCCTACCTCCTGTTTCTTTAATCGGTAGGCCGCAGCTCCGCAGACGACGGTCTCCTTCCAGGACCTGATGCTTCCTGGTTCTGCTTCAGAGCCCGAGGCGGGGCTTGAGCTTTGCGCGCTACTAACGGTCACGCCTCTCTGGTTCCCGCGGTTACGCCCCTCTTCTTCCCGCGCGGCGGCACGGTAATGGCAGTGATGTTCACCACAGTACAAACACAGTTCAATTACGGCACACAGTACCCGGTGGCAACGGGCACGAAAACCTGTTTGTGACGCCAGAGATGACGCGCCCCCAGGGCAGTGGGGTACTCGGTGCCCGGGCCTATGGATGCTGGGGGGGGGAATATGTCACAGTGGCTGGCCCGGTCCGTGACCCAGGGCAGTCAACAAAAAGGGGATAGTTTATATGGGATTTGTAGTTTGATCGTAATGCCACCTGTGGTTTCTGGTAATTTGTACCAGCGCTGCTGCAGACCTCTGAGGCAATTGATAAGCAGCTAGGATGGAACAGCTCCCCACAGGTGGAGCGGGCCTCAGGGCAGTGTAGAGTTTGACGGTGGGTGGTGATGCTGGGGCTTGTAGTGCAGTCGGGATGGCGCAGCAGGAGTAACTGCCAGAGACAGGGGATTCACTTCAATACCTTTACTGGTGCAGATGTCAGGTACGGTCCAGGGTACTCGGTAGGAAGGGTGCACTTCAGGACTTCTCCCCAGTTAGCGGGTATAAGGCCTCCTGGTCCATGTCTCCCTCTCTCTAAGCTCCTGGCCAGCCTGCAACTGGGCCTAGCTTATGTGTTGTGCTGTTCGTTCACCTGTCGCTTGGTAGTAGGACCTTCCGCTGGCAACCACTATCCCGGGGCCTTCGTGGTTCCTGGTCCTGTAATGGGTTTAGCTTCAGGTCGGCCAGGGACTTGTAGTCCTCCTGGTATGCCGGTGATCCCTACTGGGTACAAAGGGACCCTGTAGGCGCGGACTCGGTATCCGGTTTGTATACTTGGGGGTGAGCCTATGATGCTCCTCTGTCCCCTCAACTCCTCTCTCCTCTCCTCTTTTCCTTCGGCCACACTCGGGGCCCTCAATACAGCAGCAGACGTGCTGCGTCTTCGCTGCTCTCAACGTCAGCACGCTCTCCTCAGACTAACTGAACTTCTGACTGACTGACTTGCCTGGCTCCACCCTCCATATATATATCCCTATCCGGGCTCCCTCTGGTGGTATGAGGTGGTAGGGTGGAGGTGTTTGTATGTAATGAGGGCCTCTTGTGGAGAAGTCTGTCCATGCACCCGTTGGGGTCCTGTGGTACCTGTGAACAGCAGGGTGCTACACATGCTGTGAGATCTTTCTATCATAGCTGCAAGGCTATCATAGCTGCGATGCTCTATGTGCTGTGACACCTTTCTATCCTAGCTGTGATGACCTCCTTTTCATGACACATTTCTATCGTAGCTGCGATGCCCTGCGTTTCCTGACACCTTTCTATTATAGCTGTGATTCTCTGTGTGCTGTGATACCTAACTATCATATCTGTGAGGATCTGTGTGCTGTGACAACTTTCTATTATAGCTGTGATGCTCTGCCTCTTGTGACAACTAGCTATCATAGCTGCAATGCTCTGCATGCTGTGACACCTTTCTATTATAGCTGTGATGCTCTGCCTCTTGTGACAACTATCTATCATAGCTGCAATGCTCTGCATGCTGTGACACCTTTCTAGTATATCTGTGATGCTCAGCCTGTAGTGACACCTATCTATCATAGCTGTGATGCTCTGCGTGCTGTGACACCTTCCTATCATAGACAGCATGATCTTTTCTAGCAGTTTGTGCTGCACTAGCTCTTATATGGGATTGGAGCAGCCTTGGCTTCCCCGCACACATCAGTCAGGCCTTGGCATCCATGTCTCACAAGACCAACCGTTTTGCAGATGCTCTGATCCAGTCATTTACACATCACAATTTTTTTTTTTGTCACAATTTTTCTGATATTTCCCCATTTTTCTAGCTTCCAACACACCAAATTCATCTGTGAAACATAGACACATAGGAATGGAATAACGAATACAAAATGTTCTCCAGACATAACAGCGCAGCGTCCTTCTTCTAGGAAACAGCTTATGCTGCTCACCCTGAGGGCCATACAGCGTCTGTAGAGGCGCTCACATCACAGCCGGAGTATTCCCAGTGCTGCCTCCACTTCACTTTCATTTTTATTTATTTAACGGCCTTCAGCTCAATCTCGAGCCATGGCGGCTTGATGGATGAACGATCTGTAGTAAGATCGATCTTGTGCAAATCTAGATAGGCCCACCAGGGTTCTTCTCCGCCGTTATATTCACTGTATCAAGCCATCGGGTTCCTGGTCTTCCTCTTCACCTTGTTCCTTCTATTCTTCCAACTATGATGTTCTTTTCCAGTGTTTGCTCTCTTCATATGATGTGTTTCAGTTTCATAAATCATGTAAATAAGAGATGTGGACCAGTTCTGGAGCTGCTGTACAGAATTAGACCATTGTTTTAACTCCTTAGTGACTCAGTCTTTTTGGGACTTCAGGACACAGCCTTATTTTTTCAGATTTAACATGTGTCACTTTACATGACAATAACTTTGAAATGCTTTAACAGGCAGAGACTGTTTTTTTTTTTTTTCTTCTGGCACTTTGTGCTTTACGTTAATAATAAATTTACTTTGAGAATTGAACATTTTTTGTAATTTTTTTTTGAATAAACTCAAAACATATCAATGTTAATGTTTCTACATGATATGACCTAGGCCTCAGGCCTCATTCACACGGCCGATTTTCATGTGATTCTCACGGATAGCACTCGTACCTCTGATAGTTTATAGAGACATTCACATGTCCATGATTTTTCGTGGAGCAGTTAGTGGAAAATCACGGACACATAAGAGTCGGATCAAAATCAGGAATGGAAATCAATGGGTCCGTTAAAAAATTGGACCACACTAGGATGATTTTCACCGACTATCAGTATGGAGAAGAAGGAGAGTTGTTTTTAATCCTCCATGTACGCGATAAACTGATGACACTTGGACCAAAGTCTGGTAAAACGTTGATCAGAGTCTGATCAGAATAATCATTCCGTTTTTCTCGCATGTGTAAAGGTCGGACGTGTGAATGAGGTCTTAATCAGTTAGACTATGTGCAGACAGCATTTTTTAAGGTTTTTAAATAAGAAACCACCTAAGGAAGGGAGTTTTCAAGAAGTTTTTCTTTTTCTGAAGAATCGTTTTGTTTGGACAATGCTTAGTTTGGAACTGGTTTCCATCAGGATCCGCTCCTATAAGTGACATACACTTTCTTTTTTTCCACCAGGTGTTTTTTAAAACCTAAAGTGAAAAAAAAAAACACTCAAGTAGCTGTGCTGTGACGCCATTAGAAAGAAGCACCTTTGTCCATTGATTTTTCTATACATTTGCAAGTTCAGCCCCCAATATGTTGTATCCAGTTTGTGCCACCGTGAAGGGCTATCCCTGATAATTATTATGATCTGTTTTCTTGATTTATAAATGCCATACATGTGATCATAATGTTTTAGCTTGACATTCAAGCACCGCTCATATCTGTGGCCTGATTTGGGAATTTACAAAGCATTTGCCTCCGATTGCTGATATGTGACTCCATTTTTGAAACTTGAAAAAAATATTTTGTATCGAGACCTATTTAAAAGGAACCTCCGATGGAACATTTCCATTAAAGAAGACCTGGCACCAGGTGAAAATTGGGACAGTTTCGACTGTTAATGTTTTTCCGATGATCGCCTGAGTATTGAGTTTAGTTTTTTTTAAATCCACCATATGGTTTCTGAGATATAGGGTTTTAAGTGTGCTATCCTTGAAAAACAAGTATGTGAAAAATGGATGTCTAAGTAAATGAGGCATAAATGATAGGTGATAAGTAGTAATGAGCGAATGTGTTCGCTACTCAAGTTTGCATCGGGTGCTCGGGTATGCACTGAGTCTCGCAGGTGCTCTTGCGATATGTTCGAGTCCCCGTCCCATGTGTTTCATGGTTGTTAGAAAGCCCCCAAAAAATGCAATCTCCACATGTTTTCTGCCTGTCTAACAGGCGCAGATCGAGATAGTCGGTGCATACCCGAGCACCCGATGCAAGCTCGAGTAGCGAGCACCTTCGCTCATCTCTAGTGATAAGTAGAGATGGGCAAGTGTGCTCGGCACTGCTCAATATTCGATGGAGCATCGGGGTGCTTGATCGAGTATCGAGCAGTGCTAAGTATCACATGGTGCGCGAGTGCTTGGGTCCCCATAAGAAGCTTATTTGAATCATCAGAGCTGCGTGCCGCACTGAAGCGGGGTATTCTCCTGCTGTAAGCGCAGAGACGAGAGATAGAGTCCTCCGGAAAAATGCTCAAGTTTCCTATTGACTTCCGTTTCTCAAGTCAAGTCCGTCCGAGTGTCCCAAGGGCAATTCTGTGTTTATATGATCAAGAACATCTTTGTTGGTGATCCCGGCTATCCAGGGGATTCGTAGAAGTCTTCTCCGGCAGCACAGCAACCATTTGTAACATGCATTAAAAGGCACAATTTGTGAAAAAAAATTCTACATTGAAGTGTGACATTTTACACATCTGGTCTCCTGCTTTGATCGAAGTTTACCAAATAACTTGTATAAAAGTTGCAATTTGCTCAAAACTTTTGTGACCTCAACATCTAGGAGTTATCCAGGACTAAATTATTTTTTTTACTATGAGCCAAAAAACTTACAGGCAGGTACCTGAGCGGTCAGCTCAGAGATGGCACTGACCGCTCCTGTGGGTGATTCACCTGCTCCATGTCAACAGAGCAGCTCTTCTTCTTCCAGGCTGCCCTGTTGACAGGTCATGGCTTCTGATGTCATGCTGACTGACAGCCGGCTTCCTGGAGTTATGCAATAGGAAGCCGGCTTTCTGTCATCATGACATTGGCCGTCACGCCCCATCAACAGGGCAGAGAGGTAGAAAAGCAGCTGCTCTGTTGACGTGACGTCAGCAGAAGTCGTAGAATCGCTGGAAGGAGCGGTCTGTGACCACTTTGTGCTGGCAGAGATCAGCGCCGGGCAGAACAGGTAGGTAGTTAGCAACTACCAGCCTGCTAGTTCTTCTGCCCAGAGTAAAAAAAAATAATATAGTCCTGGATAACCCCTTTAAGAACTGGCACTTGTGTAATTTGCACCAAATGTATCTTTAACCCCTTAATAACATCTGACGTACTAATACGCGTCTGTGCCCTGGGACTTAAGAGCCAGACCCGTATTAGTACGTCATCGCGATCGCGCGCGCACACAGGCTGTGCGGGCGCGATCGCCGCCGGGTGTCAGCTGATTGTCACAGCTGACACCCGGTACTATGTGCAGGGAGCGGTCACGCACCGCTCCCAGCACATTAACCCCCGTGATGCTGCGATCGAAGTCGATCGAAGTCGATCGCGGCATTGCGGGGGCAAGGGGAGGTGATCGGCGATACTCACCTCCTCTTCCGGCTTCCAGCGCAGTCTGCAAAGGCTTCCCGGGTGTTGCCATGACGACCCGATGTCGTCATGACAACATCCGGGTCACCAGAGAGCAGGAAGATTGCTTGGACATGCGCAGTGCATCTCCAAGCAATCTTCACACTGTGCACTTCTGACAGCCTTCATGGCATAGGGATGGTGCTCCATTCCTGTGCCATGCAGGCGATCAGAAAAAAAAAAGTGAAAGTCCCAGAGTGGGACAAAGTAATAAAGTGTATAAACTGTGTGAAAGTGGAAAAAAAAAAAAAAAAAAAAAGTGCAAAAATATTATAAAAAAATAAAAAAAATAATACACCAAAAATAAAAATATAATGTACCCATCAATAAATATTATTATAAAAAAAATAAAAAAAAAACAATAAAAGTACACATATTTGGTATCGCCGCGTCCGGAACAACCTGACCTATAAAACTTTCCCACTAGTTAACCCCTTCAGTGAACACGGTAAAAAAAAAAAAAAAAAAAAACAAGCAAAAAACAATGCTTTATCACCATACCGCCAAACAAAAAGTGGAATAACACGCGATCAAAAAGACGCATATAAATAAAAATGATACCGCTGAAAACGTCATCTCGTCCCGCAAAAAACACGCCGCCATATAGCTCCATCAGCCGAAAAATAAAAAAGTTATAGCTCTCAGAATAAAGCGATACTAAAAAATATTTTTTTTCTATAAAATAGCTTTTATTGTGTATAAGCGCCAAAACATAGAAAAATGATACAAATGTGGTACCGCTGTAAACGTACTGACCCGAAGAGTAAAGCTGCCTCATCAATTTTACCACACGCGGAACAGAATAAAAAAAAAAAAAAAAAAAACAATTCCTGAATTGTTGGTTTTTGTTTATTCTGCCTCCCAAAAATCGGAATAGAAAGCGATCAAAAAATGTCACGTGCCTGAAAATGGCACCAATAACAACGTCAAGTCATCCCGCAAAAAACGAGCCGTCACATGACTGTCTGCCAAAATCTGGAAAAATTATAGCTCTCAAAATATGGCGATGCAAAAACTAAATTTTACAAAAAATGCGTCTTTTAGTGTGTGACAGCTGTCAGTGATAAAAACCCCATATGATTCTGGCATTGCTGTAATCACACCGACCCGAAGAATAAAGTCGTCTAATCACTTATACCGCACACGGAACGGCGTCAAAAATAAACTCTTGAGTTAGGATTGGGCTAGGGTTAGGGCTGGGTTTGGGGCTAGGGTTGTGCTGGGGCTAGGGTTGTGCTGGGGCTAGGGTTGTGCTGGGGCTAGGGTTGTGCTGGGGCTAGGGTTGTGCTGGGGCTAGGGTTGTGCTAGGGTTAGGGCTGGGGTTGGGATTTTTTTCAAAAGTAAGAAAAAAAGATGACGATATGGCGACTAGTGTTGAGAGCAAGTGCTCGCTACTTGAGTTTGCATCGGGTGCTCTGGTATGCATTTAGTATCGTGGGTATTTGAGTGACATGCTCGAGTCTCTGCCCCATATGCTTCGCGGCCAAAAAACTTTACGGGAATTGCCTGCCATGCACGAGCGATCCCCGCATGTTTTTTTTTGGGTGTCTAATAACCGTGAAACATGCAGAGCAGGGACTCGAGCATGTCACTCGAGCACACGCTGTACATGGTGCATACCTGAGTACCCGATGCAAACTCAAGTAGCGAGCACTTGCGCTCAAGAATAATGAAAACTTATTCAATATGATGACCTAATGTAAACAAATAATGTGCCGTACCTCTGGGTTCAAAATGATCACTATACACCTTAATAAAATCTTTGAGGGGTATAGTTTCCAAAATGGGGACACTTGTGGGGGAGCTCCACTGTTTAGGCACATCACGGGCTCTCCAAACGCGACATGGTGTCCGCTAACAAATTGAATGGAAAATCGGCTCAAATTGTTAGCGGACGCCATGTTGCGTTTGGAGAGCCCCTGTGTGCCCAAACATTGGAGCTCCCCCACAAGTGACCCCATTTTGGAAACTAGACCCCCCAAGGCACCTATCTAGATGCATAGTGAGCACTTAGAACCCCCAGGTGCTTCACAAATTGATTCGTAAAAATGAAAAAGTGAAAATAAAACACTTTTTCATTTTTATGAATCAATTTGTGAAGCACCTGGGGTTCCAACTGCTCACTATGAATCTAGATAGGTGCCTTGGGGGGTCTAGTTTCCAAAATGGGGTCACTTGTGGGGGAGCTCCAATGTTTGGGCACACAGGGACTCTCTAAATGCAACATGGTATCCGCTAACAAATTGAATGGAAAATCGGCTCAAATTGTTAGCGGACACCACATTGCGTTTGGAGAGCCCCTCTGTGCCCAAACTTTGGAGCTCCCCCACAAGTGACCCCATTTTGGAAACTAGACCCCCCAAGGCACCTTTCTAGATGCATAGTGAGCACTTGGAACCCCCAGGTGCTTCACAAATTGATTCGTAAAAATGAAAAAGTGAAAAAAAAAACACTTTTTCATTTTTATGAATCAATTTGTGAAGCACCTGGGGTTCCAAGTGCTCACTATGAATCTAGATAGGTGCCTTGGGGGGTCTAGTTTCCAAAATGGGGTCACTTGTGGGGGAGCTCCAATGTTTGGGCACACAGGGACTCTCCAAATGCAACATGATATCCGCTAACAAATTGTCGGCTCAAATTGTTAGCGGATATCATGTTGCATTTGGAGAGTCCCTGTGTGCCCAAACATTGGAGGTCCTCCACAAGTGACCCCATTTTGGAAACTAGACCCCCCAAGGCACCTATCTAGATGCATAGTGAGCACTTGGAACCCCTAGGTGCTTCACAAATTAATTCGTAAAAATGAAAAAGTGTTTTTTTTTTCACTTTTTCATTATTACGAATCAATTTGTGAAGCACCTGGGGGTTCCAAGTGCTCACTATGCATCTAGAAAGGTGCCTTGGGGGGTCTAGTTTCCAAAATGGGGTCACTTGTGGGGGAGCTCCAAAGTTTGGGCACAGAGGGGCTCTCCAAACGCAATGTGGCGTCCGCTAACAATTTGAGCCGATTTTCCATTCAATTTGTTAGCGGATACCATGTTGCATTTAGAGAGTCCCTGTGTGCCCAAACATTGGAGCTCCCCCACAAGTGACCCCATTTTGGAAACTAGACCCCCCAAGGCACCTATCTAGATGCATAGTGAGCACTTGGAACCCCTAGGTGCTTCACAAATTGATTCGTAAAAATGAAAAAGTGTTTTTTTTTTCACTTTTTCATTATTACGAATCAATTTGTGAAGCACCTGGGGGTTCCAAGTGCTCACTATGCATCTAGAAAGGTGCCTTGGGGGGTCTAGTTTCCAAAATGGGGTCACTTGTGGGGGAGCTCCAAAGTTTGGGCACAGAGAAGCTCTCCAAACGCAATGTGGTGTCCGCTAACAATTTGAGCCGATTTTCCATTCAATTTGTTAGCGGATACCATGTTGCATTTAGAGAGTCCCTGTGTGCCCAAACATTGGAGCTCTCCCACAAGTGACCCCATTTTGGAAACTAGACCCCCCAAGGCACCTATCTAGATGCATAGTGAGCAGTTGGAACCCCCAGGTGCTTCACAAATTGATTCATAAAAATGAAAAAGTGTTTTTTTTTTCACTTTTTCATTGTTACGAATCAATTTGTGAAGCACCTGGGGGTTCCAAGTGCTCACTATGCATCTAGATAGGTGCCTTGGGGGGTCTAGTTTCCAAAATGGGGTCACTTGTGGGGGAGCTCCAATGTTTGGGCACACAGCAGCTCTCCAAACGCAACATGGTGTCGCTAACAATTTGAGCCAATTTTGCGTTAAATTTGTTAGCGGACACCATGTTGCATTTAGAGAGCCGCTGTGTGCCCAAATATTGGAGCTCCCCCACAAGTGACCCCATTTTGGAAACTAGACCACCCAAGGCACCTATCTAGATGCATAGTGAGCACTTGGAACCCTCAGGTGCTTCACAAATTGATTCATACAAATGAAAAAGTGTTTTTTTTTTCACTTTTTCATTGTTACGAATCAATTTGTGAAGCACCTGGGGGTTCCAAGTGCTCACTATGCATCTAGATAGGTGCCTTGGGGGGTCTAGTTTCCAAAATGGGGTCACTTGTGGGGGAGCTCCAATGTTTGGGCACACAGGGACTCTCTAAATGCAACATGGTGTCCTCTAACAAATTTAACGGAAAATCGGCTCAAATTGTTAGCGACACCATGTTGCGTTTGGAGAGCCGCTGTGTGCCCAAACATTGGAGCTCCCCACAAGTGACCCCATTTTGGAAACTAGACCCCCCAAGGCACCTATCTAGATGCATTGTGAGCACTTGGAACCCTCAGGTGCTTCACAAATTGATTCATAAAAATGAAAAAGTGTTTTTTTTTTTCACTTTTTCATTGTTACGAATCAATTTGTGAAGCACCTGGGGGTTCCAAGTGCTCACTATGCATCTAGAAAGGTGCCTTGGGGGGTCTAGTTTCCAAAATGGGGTCACTTGTGGGGGAGCTCCAAAGTTTGGGCACACATGGGCTCTCCAAACACAACATGGCGTCCGCTAATTATTCAAGCAAATTTTACAATCAAAAAGTCAAATAGCGCTCCTTCCCTTCCGAGCCCTGCCGTGCGCCCAAACAGTATTTTTTCCCCAAATATTGGGTATCTGCGTGCCCAGGGGAAATTGCACAACAAATTTTGGGGTCCATTTTTTCTTGTTACCCCTGTGAAAATAAAAAAAATTGGGTCTAAATTAACATTTTTGTGAAAAAAGTTAAATGTTCATTTTTTTCTTCCACATTCAAAAAATTCCTGTGAAGCACCTGAAGGGTTAATAAAGTTCTTGAATGTGGTTTTGAGCACCTTGAGGGGTGCAGTTTTTAGAATGGTGTCACTTTTGGGTATTTTCTGTCATAAAGACCTCTCAAAGTGACTTCAAATGTGATGTGGTCCCTAAAAAAATGGTTTTGTAAATTTTGTTGGAAAAATGAGAAATCGCTGGTCAACTTTTAACCCTTATAGCTCCCTAACAAAAAAAAATTTTGGTTCCAAAATTGTGCTGATGTAAAGTATACATGTGGGAAATGTTATTTATTAACTCTTTTGTGTGACATATCGCTCTGATTTCAGGGCTTAAAAATTCAAATTTTGAAAATTGCAAAATTTTCAAAATTTTCGCCAAATTTCCGTTTTTTTCACAAATAAACGCAAGTGATATCGAAGAAATTTTTCCACAATCATGAAGTACAATATGTCACGAAAAAACAATCTCAGAATCAGGGGGATCCGTTGAAGCGTTCGAGAGTAATTACCTCATAAAGTGACAGTGGTCAGAATTGTAAAAATTGGCCCGGTCATTAACGTGCAAACCACCCGCGGGGCTTAAGGGGTTAAGGTGCGATATTTGATAAATATGGAGTGGTGTAGGTGGAACTAAAGATTTGGCGCAGATTACAGCAATTCTTTTTTTTCTTTATAAAATTGGTCCAGTATTCAAGATAAATTGTGCAGGCAGATTGTACATAGCTGTAAATTTCCAATCGTACCAGCAGATGGCAGCACACCTCTTCTCCATGGCTTTGCCAACGTGCAGGCTTGTATGATTGATGCTGGAGACAGTGAAGACGCAGTGCAGTGTTTTGATGCCATCCGACCAGCAGTTTCTCGCACTTTCTATATTAGTGATATGGCAAAACTATAAACTCCACTTATCAATGTTATCAGTGTTGTTAATAAATGAAATCTGTTATGAGACACAATGGTCCTGTAAAGACAGAACATTTATATTCAATCTATTTCACATCTGCAATGTGCAAGCTACAGTACCATAGCGTATAATGGGCTATTTTTTTTTTTTTCAAAGCGATTTCAGAAATTTAAACTATGCCCGCATTGTTTGCTTCAGGAAAAAAAAGCCTTTTCTTCTGTTCTTCTGCTTTTCCCCTGGGAATATGAACGTTGGTTTATCCAGTTGTTATTTCGTTAGTGGGGGAATAAGCGTCAGGAAGACACTTCTGACACCATTTATTTCCTGGAAAGTAGAGGAAAGTGCGACTTCAAATTATGTCATCTTTCCTGCAGTAGAAGACATTGAGGGACTGTCCGGCTCTATGTATTTGTTATACTGTTGTGGGATCTTGTCAGGATCCAGCAATAAATATCTAATGTTTGAGGAATTTTTCCGTAGCTGGAAAATCCGCAGCAATATCTGGCCCCCAAGAATTGCAGAAGGCTGAGATTTGCGGTAACATCTGCAGCATGAACTAACATGCTGTGGATTGGAATTCCTTTTTGACGGTCCACTTACGCCGTGGATCCTCTCTGCAGCGCTTGAATGATTTCATGAAATATCACAATGCTGTTAGTGTAAAACGCATCTGATTTACTGCAAACAAATCTGCAGTGTGAAATCGGTTCCTTCCATGGCTACGTTCACTTTTTTTTTTTTTGCATGCGAAAATCTGCAGCATAATATAGCACCACCTACATAGATGGAATCTGAACATTTCTTATCTGCATGTTGCTTAAAGGGAATCTGTCAGCATGTTTTGCTATGGAGTTTGAGAGCAGCACGATGTAGGGACAGATACCTTGATTCCAGCAATGTGTCACTTACTGGCCTATGTGCTTTTATTTCCATATAATCAGTGTTTATCAGCAGGAGATTATCACTACAGGACTAGGTGTCTCATGCCTCCTGGTCTAGCCACGCCCCCCAGGGCTGATTAGCAGGTTTCTGTCAATATAGAGTGTACACAGAAAGCAGACAATCAAGGTTGTGGGTGAGGTTATACACAGAAATCTGCCAATCAATGGTGGAGGTGGGGTTATACACAGCTCAGCATTCTGAGCTCTGCTAGATCCGCAGCAGAGAAAACTGTTATTGTATCACAACTGCTGCACCCAGTAAACTAAGTGACACATCTTTGGAATCAGGATCTCTGCCCCTACATCATTTTGCTGTCAGATTACATAGCAAAAACCTGGTATCAGATTCCCTTTAAAAATTTCATGAAGGGAAATTAACCTGTGTTTCAGATTTTAAAGTCTCCAGCGCACCCATT
The DNA here is from genome assembly GCF_046119375.1 of Phyllobates terribilis. NCBI lineage: Eukaryota > Metazoa > Chordata > Amphibia > Anura > Dendrobatidae > Phyllobates > Phyllobates terribilis. Next base: position 750,144,105 of record NW_027362764.1, on the reverse strand, counting down.
CTTTGTGCAGAATTAGCGCAGATGGAAGGAGTGAAACCTGCAGCAAAATTTGCATGTAACCCAAGTGGATTACACTGCAGGTCCTCCAGCAGAAAAGCTGTAGATGAACTACCGAAAAATCTGCACTAAACATGCAACATGTGAACCTTCCCTATATTAAATTCTTACAATGAGTTTTTGAGTAGTTTATGACAATTTTTTTTGTCAAAAACTCAGCATCTTGCAGTTCCAGCAAAGTGGATGGGATTTAGAAAAATCTTATGCCCATTGTGATTTTTTTATGCTGCGTAAACTGACCTGTGGTGCATTTCTGAAACCCACAACATGTCAATTTCTCTTGCGGGTTCGCTGAGTTTTATGGATGGATTTTCTCCACAGAATTGCATTGGATGTGAAAAATCAGCAGGTAAAAACCCCATATAATTCGCACATGACAGTATCAATAAAGTTTTGTCAAAGCCAGATACCAGCAAGTATCAAAAACAAAGTAGCTTAATTTAAAACATGACATATCAACAAGTAACAAAAAAAAATGCAATAAAAAACGTAAGTAACCTAATTTCCATAATAGATGCAGAAAATCTGCAAAATCTAAAACTCACCAAATACTCATTGCGGGAACGTAGCCCTAAGGCTCATTGCGTTTTTTTCATTGTATTTCTGTGTGCGGTTTTTACTTGTGGATTTTCTGCATCTAATTCAATGGGGAAAATCCACACGTAAAACTCAACGTACTGGCAAGAGAAATTGACATGTTGTGGGTTTCAGAAATGCACCACAGGACAGTTTACACAACATAAAAAAGCACAGTGGGCATAAGATTTCTATAAATCCCATCCACTTTGCTGGAACTGTAATATAAGATGCTGCGTTTTTGATGAAAAAATTTCATAAAACTCACAACGGGTCATTTTACGCTGTGTAAAAAAAAAAAAGCACAGTGGGTATAAGATTTTTATAAATCCCATCCACTAAGCATTGTCCAAATAATACGCTGTGTTTTTTTTGTGCCACAAAAATTTGAAACATCAAAAACTCTTTGTGGGAACGTAACCTAAGGCCTCATTCACACATCAGTATTTGTGCATCAGTATTTTGTATTCCAAAGCAAGGAGTGGAACTTACAGAGAGAAACTATAATTGAAAGATTGACACCTGTTCTGTGTTTTGGAGACACTCCGGATTTTTGCATAATACAAATACTGATGAACTACTGATCAGAAAATACGTATGAATGATACCTAGAGGGGATTTATTGTGTCCCCCTGAATTGTTTTCCCTGCTGCCTGCCAACAATCAAATGAATGGGGTTGGCTGCCGTTTCCTGCACAGCTGGGTCTAAATACATGGATCTTACTTATTCTAAAGTGATTGACACCACAGAGGAAATAAAACACATTGTCCACTTATATATTGATGGTCAATCCTTAGGATTGTCCAACACCCAGCACCCACACCAATTAGCTATCCAGACAGTACAGAGAGTACAGAGCCAGAACACCACAGCTCTGTACACAATGTAGTGGCAATTCTCAGGTGCTGCAGTTCAGCTCTTCGGTACCCAGGAGTGGACACTACACAGTGAATAGATTGATGGTCAATCCTTAGGATCGTCCAATACCCAGCACCCACACCAATCAGCAGTACAAACAGTACAGATAGTGCAGAGCCAGGACTCTATAATATGTACACAATGTAGTGATAATTCTCACGTGCTGCAGTTCAGCTCTTCGGTACCCAGGAGTGGACACTACGGAGTGAATAGATTGATGGACAATCCTTAGGATTGTCCAGCACCCACTCCACTCAGCTGTCCTGACAGTAGAGAGCCAAAACACCACAGCTCTGTACACAATGTAGTGGCAATTCTCAGGTGCTGCAGTTCAGCTATTCAGTACCCAGGAGTGGCCACTACACAGTGAATAGATTGATGGTCAATCCTTAGGATTGTCTGACACGCAGCACCCACACCAATCAGCTGTCCAGACAGTATAGATAGTACAGAGTCAGAACACCACAATCTGTACACAATGTAGTGGCAATTTTCAGGTGCTGGAGCTCAGCTCTTCAGTACCCAGGAGTGGCCACTACACAGTGAATAAAGCTGTCCTGTTCCAACTCTTTATACATTTGGTCTTTGCCGGCGCTGATGGCCTATCCGTAAGAACCGGAAAACCCATGTCCCCAGGCTGCAGTTTATTTAAAAAACAAACATACTGTGCTTTGCTCATCCTCCCCCGGTCCGGCACTGTGTCTTCTCCGGGTGTCTGTTATTGTCTGCAGTGCTGATGTCACATTGATAATGCTGCAACCGCTCAGTGATTGGCTGCCGCCCTGTCGACGTGACATCAGACAATAACAGCAACGAGGAAGATTCAGAACTTGACCTAGGTCAGCCTTTCCTCTGCAATGGCTGACAGCAGAAAACAATAGATTGTCCGCAACTGCCTGACAAATGTATATGCTGTAACTGTAATATTAATTTACCATTATTAAAGATACATACAATTTTGACTGTGGCATTTAATAACTGCGTTATTATTATGTTCCTCGAACCAGAGAACACACAGAGACACTGATTTCAATAAGGAGGAGCTCCGAGAAGCAGAACAGAGCACAGTCCTCCGAGGACGATGAAAACCCCCCTCTAGGATATATCTCCCCTTATGAATAATGAATTTGTCTTCTGGCATAAATCTGATGAAGATAAAAATAAGCCTGTACAATTACAGCAAAGCCAGCCCGGCAGCAGTGTATGACTGCCAATAACGTACTGATATTAAGTGCGAAAGATGTTCTTTTTATAATGGACAAATGAATAAAATGAATATCTATGTAAATATACAGAAATATCATATTTGGATGTAAATGTAGGCATGACTCACATTATAATATTAGACATGTGTATACATATACTCAGCCTTCTGTGTAACTATCGCTCCTTGTGTAGGCTGTGTATGCAGTATATAGTCAGTATATCTCTTATAGTCCACTTTCTGCTCCAAAACCATAGGGCCAAATGAGTTGCTCCAAATATACTATTTCTCCATTAAAGGGGTATTCTCATCTTCAAGATCCTATCCCAATATGTAGTAGGTGTAATAATAATAATATTAGCAAATACCTCCAATTAGAAATGTAGTATAGTTCTTCTGATTAGCAATGTTGCTTACCCCATGTGCAGGGCATTGCAGTAGCTTAGGTATCCTTGGTTATGACCACTAACAACTGCAATGCCCTGCACATGGGGTAAGCGAAATAGCGAATCAGGAAAACTATACCACAATTCTAATTGGAGTTTTTTTCTAATATTATTATTAAGCCTCCTACATATTGGGATAGCATCTTGGAGATGGAAATACCCCTTTAAGCCTTTCCTGACCAGGCCACTTTTACTTTTTTTTTTCACTTTAATTTTTTGCTCTCCTGTCCATGAACCATAACTTTTTTTTAATTTTTCTGACAATATAGCCATATGACGGCTTATTTTATACGAGACGAGTTGTAATTCTGAATGACAGCATTAATTTTGGCAAATAATGTGTTGAAAATTGGGGAAACAAAAACCTCCGTGTGGGATTAAATGGTGATTATTTTTTTTTTTTAAATCAATCAAGCTTCAGGGATAGTGTTAGATATGGGAATCGGAGAGAGTAACAGTGTGTAGTCTCTTACATATGGATTAAAAGTGCATTTTTTGGCAACTACACCACTAATATGTATGTTGCTGGTATGATTGTTTTTAAAAAGGGGCTAAGTCCCCTATAGAAATGTTTAAGTAGCTACATTTGCATTTTGGAGGTGATGACTGCCTTTAAAAGGGTTATTCACAAAATCACAATGTGGTCTTATAATAATGTACATTATTCATTTTTGACAATTTAACTGGGGTTTTGTTTTGTGTGGCTTTGCACATATCACATCCCAAAGGATGCTCTTTCAAGCTTTTTTTTATCCTACAGCTGCCATTGAAACCATCCTGCTTTAGTTTCACTTCTCCTGGTCGATCAAAGGCAGTGCAGTCTTTCTCATCTAGCTTCCTGCCAGCATAGCTGTGCTCTGCCTTCCGAACTGACATAGTATACTCTACCTTTACAATACACTCTCTGCTTCTGTACAGTACCATGTCTGGCTGTTTTTTTTAGTCATCTACATCAATAAAGTTGACTTTGTGATACTACATCATTAGCTGGTTTCTATCGAAGCCCAATTCTCCTGCACTCTTCCACAACAAATCTTGTAATAACTAGGCAGTGAAAAGCTGAGCTTTCTGTGTTTCTTTCTGGTGAGAGATCAATGATGTGAAACTACAAAATTACAAATTCTGCTCTGTCAATACACATGGCAGTGGATTGTCTTTTGCCATATGCATCAACAGAGCAGCATTTTCAGTTTCACATGACATGATTTCCCAGCAACAGGCAACAAACACTACTCCTTATACAACTTACATTACAAGCTCTGTATTTCAGTAGTACAGGAGAATTGAACTCTGAGAGAAACCAGCTAACAATTATGTAAAACCACACAGGCAGGTAAACTGATGTAAATGGCAGAAGATAACATCGGTTAGGCAGGGGGCTGTACAGGAACAGAGAGTGCATAGAAGCATAAGGTTAATTCTACACTTAGTTTACATTGATGATAACTCAGAGAGAAGGAGTTAGTCACGAGTACAGAGGATAGGGAGGGAGCGATCTGCAGCACTGAGGAGAAGCAAGCTGCTGCTGGGATATATAAGTTTAGTTCAGTTTAGTTTAGTTTAGCTATGTGAATCTGCATGGGGCAAATGGAGATGAGAAAAGACATAAAGGTACAAGAACGAAATAGTTAGGTTTGCCATAGTCTGTAGTTTAACAATAAGCATGCATTTATGGTACATTGTGAAGAGTAATGTGATTGTGGGTATAACACTTTAATTCTGTATGCAGTCAGCTCCCCCTAGTGGTACCTGCAGGTAGCTGCTTTGTCATGAAATACAGAAGATGTAATTCAGAGCAGGGTGGCCCCCTACTAAGTACCTTATAGCAGTCACCGTAATACAGTAGCTGGTGTAAAAATATGCTAATGCTAGTGGGCACAGACACGATTGGCCAATTTGGTGCTCTAAGTACCTTTATTTTTACATTGATTGATTGATTTAATTTGATTGATTTTGACTCAGTTTGTATATTCTTTTTTTTCTTAAAGGGGCATGTTATGGCTTCTGATGAAAAGTTATCTTGGATACACACTCAATACACCAAGTACATCCCTCTCCTGAAGAGATCAAAAGATGACATTGCCAAACCAGGTAGCGGATGTGCCTAGTGCTGTCCTGGTGCACTTCATACATGCTTTTTTTTTAGCCAGAACCAGCAGTGGATCCAGTAAATTAAGAATTAAATTTGCATTTCCAGATTTTCTCTGTTCACAGTTTACATAAAATGCATACAAACTGCACCATGTGAACAAGGCTTTACTGATTCACCCAATCACTTTCCATTCTTATTGTATGTACCAATTTGGCCAAAAGGAGGTCATACAACAATCTGTTCCACCCCACTCACCAGTCTGCGTCATTAGGCATCCTATGTAACCGCATATATGATAGTACCTTACAACTCACTCTTCTGTTGCCTCCTGAATGTAGGTCGCACATCTTCTGAAACCTATACGGGCCTGGAGGACAAATGTGACGACATCGGTGAGGAGTCCGTTCATCTTCCAGAAGAAGTGACCAACTTCAAGAATCAGCTCACTGTTCTAAAATATTTCATACACCTCAGCAAGAATGAAGGAGAGCAGGTATCTCTCTCAGTCTTTGGTCACAATCGGGTTTATGTGTGAAATACTGGGCAGACAGAGCACTTAAAACATATCTACAAGATACTGTAGGTGATGAATCATCATCTACAGGGAAAATATATATGTTTGTACCATGTCAGCCAGTAGATAGAAAAATATTTAGATTTGAGAGTCCTCAGTGGTTGATACTTTTTAATGGCTAACTAAAAAGATGGTAACAAATTGCAAGCTTTCGAGACTACTCTGGTCTCTTCATCAGGCATAGTATAACACGAAATCTGAAGAGTTACATATTTATACACAATAGGACACAGAAATAATGCAATAGATGAGACAAGTGACGTGAAGCAGAACTTTGAGTATGGGAGAGGGATAAACAGTTGTGGCCATAAATATTGGAGCAGTTCATAGATAAGGAGTGTGAAAGTTTTACTGTTCTGTGATTGAAGTGTGGTCAAGTTTTGTGATGATCCCACAGGTCTCAGGAGCATATTCCTTAGTTGATGTAGAATGACATAAATCCATACGACACATTCATTCCTGCATTCAGTGTGTCAAAGGTTGTAATAAGTTTATACTCCCAGACTCTTCTGTCTCTCTGAGATTTGAAATTACCATAAGGGAAACAAAAATGTTTTACCACAGGTACTGTAGATCTATTCTTTTTTCTTTTATTGTGTGGCAATGAGAATTCATCCGTGTTCTAAGTTTTTTCCCTGTCTCCCCTACAGACAGACCCCCAGCTGGACATTTGGTACATATAATAAAGTACATCACATTAGATGTGATGCAGCTGAAAGTACCTGGGATCTTGTCATCCTGATGTGAGTTGGGGATCTTTATCTTGTCCGTGGTGTAGGGTTTTGTACTGACTAAGCCGCGTTAGAGGTAGGCACAGGATACTATCTCTTTAAAAAGTCCAAGGCAGGTTTATTCAGGCTTCATAAACCGCATTTTCAAAGGAAACAAAACACAGCCTTCTCCGGGACTAAGTAACAAAACAGTAAAATAAACAGTCCATGTAGTACTGCGGGTCCGCCCGCTCACAGTCAGTGTCTTCTAGCACAGAGATGCTGGAGGTCTCCACACCTCCAGCCATAGACCCTGAATGAGACACTTGGTCTTCATTTTATACACACACACTGGGGTAGGGATATGGGAGCAGCCAATCCCACCTGTCTTTTATGACTACTCGAAAAAAACGGCCCTGATACTCCCTATTAACACTCTCAGCACTATGTGTCCTGGAGCATGCTTTCCCGGTTTTACATCACTGAAGCTGCCAACCTCAGCGATACATATCTTCCCTCAAGGACATGTCCGGCGTCCATCTTACAGTGGTTATTATAAATGAACAGGTTTTACATTTTTTTCTGGTTGCAGGGAAAGGTTCCTGTAGCTGGTGGAGAGGACAGGGAGCTTCTAACAATGATGCTTCTAATATTTGGGGGCTGCCTAAAACACAGAAGTGGGGGGTCTGGAAATATGGATTGTAATCTGGCATCTTTTTGTAGTAAATATTAAACTGCTCCAATATTTATGGCCACAACTGTTTATTCCTCTCCCATACTCAAAGTTCTGCTTCACGTCACTTGTCTCATCTATTGCATTATTTCTGTGTCCTATTGTGTATAAATATGTAACTCTTCAGTTTTCGTGTTATACTATGCCTGATGAAGAGACCTGAGTAGTCCCGAAAGCTTGCAACTTGTTACCATCTTTTCAGTTAGCCATTAAAAGGTATCAACCACTGAGGACTCTCAAATCATCAGCTGTGAGTTTAGCTCTGTAGCATAATGCAGGCTGCAACTCAGGATCACCAAGGCAAAATAAATATAAACCATAAAGTGATGTACAAAGGTGAAAGCATGTTTTGTTTTTCTACCCTGTATACTTTGCAGATCAGCTTTCAGACAATTGATGATCTTCTGGCCCAAGGCTCCAGTATAAATGAAGTGGACAGACACGGTCAGACGGTGATGCATGAGGTGAGATGACCTCTACTGACACCATACCCATGGACATATGCGACTGTAGCGCAGAGGTGACCTGTGTTTCATATCTAGGTATCTAAGAGCTGGCACACTGAGGTTGCACAATTCCTGATCAAAAGACAAGCGGATATAAACAAGCCCGATCATCATGGAGTCACTCCGCTGCATGTGGCTGCGGCAATGGATTACCCTGACATGGTTAGCTTTTTATTAAAGCATGGAGGTGAGCAAATCTATTGTGGCTCATCCATATATTTACCACCATGTCTTTGTGTTCATACAATAAATATAATGCATTATGCAATGGATGAATGTATGAATTATTCATAGTGTAGTATATAAAGCATGGATATAATTACAGGCCACTGCACAAAAATGATTGCTCTGCATGGTTGTGGGGTTTTTTTTTTGCATTTTTTTTTTAATTATGTAGGCTATTGGCAGTATGATGTGACTGTATGGCTATACACTGGCATATGTTGGAGCTATCCTTTGAGAAAACCTCTTGAAAGGAAGAATGTAATATCAATAGTATGTCTGGCCATATATTGAACCTGAATGGGTCGCTCTAAAGAGCTCACTGATACCAGCGCGGTCCTGTAATAGGAGACACCGGTGTAACAAGTCCGTTCCTGACATTTCTTCTCCCATAAATCTTCCTCCTTCACCTGTGAGTGATATTATTGAGAAGTGCAAGGAACCGCAGCAACTCAGCCACGAAGTGGAGACCCATTACGTTACAGAGCGGGGGGCCGAGTGCTGAGGAGCAGAGGGCTGAAAAGTCACCAACGCTCTGCTGACTCCATATCTTCAGAGTCCAGACCTCCTCTGGTAATAACATCAGCACAAACACTGCGCCCCCGCTGAGAGCTTCATAGCCGAGCAGCTGCATGCAGCCGTACATCACCAAGCACAATGCAGAGCGTCGGATGGAGTGGTGTAAAGCCGCCACCACTGGACTCTGGAGGAGACGTGTTCTGTGCAGTGACGGATCGCACTTCTCTATCTGGTGTCTGATGGAGGAGTCTGGGTTTGGTGATTCCAGGACGTTACCCCCTGACTGCATTGTGCCACTGTACAGATGGTGGAGGATAATGCTATGGGCTGTTATCAGGGGGGGCCTCAGCTCTTTAGTTCTAGTGAAGGGAAATCTTAATACTTTACTACAAGACATTATGTATAATTGTAGCTTCCAGCTTTGTGGCAACAGTTTGCAGAAGACCCCTTTCTGTTCCCCATGACTGTGCCCAGTGCACAAGGTCCATACAGACATGGGGGGGGTGTAGTTTTTTGGAAGAACATGAACACAGAGCTTGGACCTCAACCCCATCCAACACCTTTGGGATGAACCAGAGCAGAGATTGTGAGCCCGGCCTCCCGCCAACATCAGGGTCTGACCTCACAAATGCTCTTCTGAATGAAAGGCCAGAAAACTCATACAGACGCCTCCAAAATCTTGTAGAAATCTTTACCAGAAGAGGGAAAGCTGTTACAGGCTAGAAAAGCTCCTGTAGTTGTCCATTTAGCATAGGTAGATAGATAGATAGATAGATAGATACATACATACATACATACATACATACTGTAGATAGATAGTAGATGATAGTTAGATTAGATTTACATTTATAAAATGTTGCATTGCTCATTTATCTTTTGTCTTATTTTGCAGCAAACATGAATGCATTAACAAAGGGGCACCAGACACCTCTGCATTACGCCGCCAAATATGATGCAGTCAACTCTTTAAAAGCTCTTCTAAAGCAAGATGCAGACACCAAAGCCCGAGACCACAAGCAGCGCACAGCCCTGCACCTGGCTGCAGAATTAGGTAACACTGACACACAAGAAGGTAGCAGACTTTAACTGCAGAGTGAGGGTTGGGTCACATAGCAATCAGCATGATGCTAGTGCACAGGTGATGTGAGGTCGTGATGCGACGACCCCCTGACATTCAAAGCAACTGTCATGTAGTTCTTAGGGAAATGTGTGTAAATTGTTATTTTTAACAGCTGCACTTTTTTTTGCACAAAGACTATCTATAAATCCTTCCGTAGAGGGGTATCTATAAATCCTTCCTTAGAGGGATATCTATAAATCCTTCCGTAGAGGGGTACCTATAAATCCTTCCATAGAGGGATATCTATAAATCCTTCCGTAGAGGGGTATCTATAAATCCTTCCGTAGAGGGGTATCTATAAATCCTTCCGTAGAGGGGTATCTATAAACCCTTCCGTAGAGGTGTATCTATAAATCCTTCCTTAGAGGGGTATCTATAAATCCTTCCGTAGAGGGGTATCTATAAATCCTTCCGTAGAGGGGTATCTATAAATCCTTCCGTAGAGGGATATCTATAAATCCTTCCGTAGAGGGGTATCTATAAATCCTTCCGTAGAGGGGTATCTATAAATCCTTCCTTAGAGGGGTATCTATAAATCCTTCCGTAGAGGGGTACCTATAAATCCTTCCGTAGAGGGGTACCTATAAACCCTTCCGTAGAGGGGTATCTATAAACCCTTCCGTAGAGGGGTATCTATAAACCCTTCCGTAGAGGGGTATCTATAAATCCTTCCGTAGAGGGGTATCTATAAATTCTTCCGTAGAGGGGCAACTATAAATCCTTCTGTAGAGGGGCAACTATAAATCCTTCTGTAGAGGGGCAACTATAAATCCTTCCGTAGAGGGGCAACTATAAACCCTTCCGTAGAGGGGTATCTATAAATCCTTCCGTAGAGGGGTATCTATAAATCCTTCCGTAGAGGGGTATCTATAAATTCTTCTGTAGAGGGGCAACTATAAATCCTTCTGTAGAGGGGCAACTATAAATCCTTCTGTAGAGGGGCAACTATAAATCCTTCTGTAGAGGGGCAACTATAAATCCTTCCGTAGAGGGGTATCTATAAATCCTTCCGTAGAGGGGTATCTATAAATCCTTCTGTAGAGGGGTATCAAAGCTATAATACAGTATATGTTACTTACTAATATTCTCTGCTGTGAAGGTCTGCACCATTTTCAATCTAATTTAAGCCATGTTCCCTTGATTCACCGGCCTTCTGTGCCATCCATGGGAACAATAAAGGGGACGAGGCTTAAATAAGATTGAAAACGGAGCAAACATTTGCAACAGAGGATTGCAGTAAGTGCCAGATACCACACAAGTAAAGCATTTTTTTGTATTCTGTCTGTGGTTCTAATATTCTATGGAACCAAGAATGTATAAAATACTCATGCCATGTTTACCTAAGGCCTCATACAGACATCTGGTTTTTTTTTGCATACAAGAAAAAAAACGACCATTTTTCATCACTGTGTCTGATATAAATTTTTATCCATTTGTGGTCTGTGAGTCCATTTTCATTAAATGCAACACAAAATTCCAAGCTTCTCCTAACCATTAAACAGTAAAAAACGGACAGCACTCGGATGACACACGAATGGCCCATGTGCTCTGTTTTTGTCATGCATACATTGATTTGAATGGAAGAGACTCAGATAAAAAACAGACATGTCTCCATTTTTTTTTGCAAACACTTGGTCTGCAAAAAAAGACAAGGACGTGTGAACAGTCCCATAGGTATAATGCGTGTTCTACGCATGAAAAATATGGATATGAAAAATGGAAACCTGAATGAAGCCTGAGACTAAGGATATGATTATCCAGCTGCTCATAGTAATGTTTGTCCTCCTCAGATCGCAGTGAAGCAGCGCGTCTACTGCTGAACCTGAAATGTGATGCAAGTGTTCAGGATGACACAGGACTGTCCTGTCTGACCATGATGGTGGTAAATATGCCTCCTGTGGTGAGTAAAACATGCCATGAGTTATGAAGGCTATAAGACATAGTACACATTAGATGGCATTTAGCTTGGCGAACACTTGCTTTTACACCGGATGATTCTAACACTAACGACCCATCGTTCACAATAATGTGAATTGGGTTGAGCGACTGATCGATGTGTCCAAAAAACGCCCGTCCATCGTGCATGAAATCGTTTAGGCAAGCAAAAAAATTCTCATTCATCTTTAAAAAATGATGTAATGTGAATGGAGATTTTTCACTAGTTCAATGATTAGACCGGCAACAAGGAGGAGCGGAAATTCAAGTCTTGAATCTTTACGGCTCTCAGTGATCGGCGGATCGTGTTTGGAGCTTGTTCAGTAGCAGTCGGTGGATTGAGTCGAGCTCGTATTCCTGCCATGTTGTTGTTATTGTAAATGCTGCTGTTCATATAAAACTGAGAAATTAATTATCAAATATTTTATCGATAATTCAGTTACATTTTCTTTGTACAGAATAAACGGGAATCTTTGTGCAATACTTTATATTCATGTATTCGGAAGAGATAGTGTCACTTGAAGGATTTGATCGCCTACACTTCAGATTACTTGTCTGTAACCAGTGTCGGACTGGGGTGCCAAGGGCGCACCAATAACATCAACTCCAGGGCCCCAGTTTTCAGCTACATGTAAATATGACTTTATCCTCATTCACAAAATTCCATAGGAATAAACTGGGTTGATTGGTAAATTAATAAAATGTTGCCTTTGTCACTTGTCTGACATTGTTTCTTCGTCATGAGTAGAGATGAGCGGTGTTCGACTAGAACTGTTCGCCAATCTCAAATTCGAGCTGTTTTGGGCGGTGTTCGAGTTGTTCGACGAACCCGAACGATTTGCAAAAAATTCGGCTGTTCGAGGTTATGTTCGATAACTGTTCTTTCACCAAAAGCGTGTCCTGCATGTCTGGCGCTATTTAGAGCACCAATCATGCAGGGATTGTCTGCCACTCACTGTAATGCCACAGCCATGGTGGTTGTGGCATTACAGTGATTGCCCAAATCGATGGGAACAGTGCCAACAGTGAAACATGAAAAGCCGGCAATTCAGCAGCGGCATACACCTGTACCCGACAATTTAGAACCGAAAGAATAGAGCTTCACACATAGATTAGATAGATATAAACATGTCAGCCACATATATACGAAGTACAGTGAAAGTGCTGCTTACTGTACTTGTCATTTAGCGTAAAGGATTTATCAAAAAAAATAATAGTGTTTTCATGCACCGTCTCTTTAAAAAAGCCGGCCGGCAATTCAGCATCTGTACCCGACAATTTATAACAGAAAGAATAGAGAATCACACATAGATTAGATAGATAGAAACATGTCAGTCACATATATATGAAGTACAGTGACAGTGCTGCTTACTGTACTTGTCATTTAGCGTAAAGGATTTATCAAAAAAAATAATAGTGTTTTCATGCACCGTCTCTTTAAAAAAGCCGGCCGGCAATTCAGCAGCGGTACCCGACAATTTAGAACAGACAGAATAGAGCTTCACACATAGATTAGATAGATAGAAACATGTCAGTCACATATATATGAAGTACAGTGATAGTGTTGGTTACTGTACTTGTCATTTAGTATTAAAATAAAGGATTTATTATTAAAAAAATTGGCGTGGGGTTCCCCTTAATTTTAGGCTCTAGCGGAGGTTAAGCAGACGGCTGGGGCAGATGTTTGAAGCCTGGGAAGGGGGTAATACCCACGGAGCTTCCCAGGCTACTAATATCAGCCCCCAGCTGAATACATAGCCTTTACTAGCTATTAAAATGGGGGACCCCCCAAAAAAAATGACGTGGGGTCCCCCCTAATTTAATAGCTAGCAAAGGCTAGGCAGACAGCTGGGGGCTGATATTAATAGCCCAGGAAGGGAGCCATGAATATTGGCCCCCTCCCAGGCTAGAAACACCAGCCGTCAGCCGCCCCAGAAATGGCGCATTCATAGGATGCGCCAATTCTGGCACTTAGCCTCGCTCTTCCACGCTGCCCTGGTGCGGTGGCAGGGGGTAATAGGGTTGGGGTTGATGTCAGCTTATAATGCCAGCTGACATCAAGCCCAGGTTAGTAATGGAGAGGCGTCTATAAGACACCCCCATTACTAACCCCATAGTCAAAGTTAAAAAAAACACAAACACCCAGAATAAAGTCCTTTAATTGAAATAAAGACACAATCCTTTATTGTTCTAAATTAAACCATACTTACCGTCACGCCCATTCCAGCTGAAGCCAACGATCTCCTGCAATAAAAGAAAAATAATAAAGCAACCTCATCCTTACCTTTCCATGGTTCCCACGACAGCTTCAGCTCTGCTACATCGAGATGACAGGCTGGACCGCAGCAGAACGCTGCCATCCAGCCTCTCATCCCGCAGACACTGAGAAGCGCAGGCTTGCTTGCGCTGCTCAGCGTCTCTCTGTGACGACATCCAGATGAGCCGAGTTCATGTCCAATGAACTCGGCTCACCTCATGCACGTCACTGACAGCGTGGGAAAATTCTCACGCTGAAGCGGTGAGTGCAGGAGAATTCTCCCACGCTGTCAGTGACGTGCATAAGGTGAGCTCATGTCCAATGAACTCAGCTCACCTCCTGCACGTCACTGACAGCGTGGGAGAATTCTCCTGCACTCAGCGCTTCAGCGTGAGAATTCTCCCACGCTGAAGCGCTGAGTGCAGGAGAATTTTCCCACGCTGTCAGTGACGTGCATAAGGTGAGCTCATGTCCAATGAACTCAGCTCACCTCCTGCACGTCACTGACAGCGTGGGAGAATTCTCCTGCACTCAGCGCTTCAGTGTGAGAATTCTCCCACGCTGAAGCGCTGAGTGCAGGAGAATTTTCCCACGCTGTCAGTGACGTGCATGAGGTGAGCCGAGTTCATTGGACAATAACTCGGCTCATCTGGATGCCCTCACAGAGAGACACTGTGGAGCGCAAGCAAGCCTGCGCTTCTCAGTGTCTGCGGGATGACAGGCTGGATGGCAGCGTTCTGCTACGGTCCAGCCTGTCATCTCGATGTAGCAGAGCTGAAGCTGTCATGGGAACCATGGAAAGGTAAGGATGATGTTGCTTTATTATTTTTCTTTTATTTCAGGAGATCGTTGGCTTCAGCTGGAATGGGCGTGATGGTAAGTATGGTTTAATTTAGAACAATAAAGAATTGTGTGTTTATTTCAATTAAAGGACTTTTTTCTGGGTGTTGTGTTTTTTTTAAATACTTTACTAGAAATTCATGGTGGTCATGTCTAATATTGGCGTGACCCCATGAATTTCGGGCTTAGGGCCAGCTGATAATGCCAAGCTGGCCCTAACCCCTTTATTACCCAGTGAGCCACCGCATCAGGGCCCTGGATGAGTTGGGTACAGCGCCAGAAGATGGCGCTTCTATGAACGCGCCATTTTCCGGGGTGGCTGCGGACTGCAATTTGCAGAGGGGGTGGCCCAGAAAGCTTGGGCCTCCCTGCGCTGCGGATTCCAGCCCCCAGCTGCCTAGTTGTACCTGGCTGGACACAAAAACAGGGCGAAGCCCCACATCAATTTTCTTTAAATTATTTCATGAAATAATTAAGAAAAAAAGGGCTTCCCTATATTGTTGTGTCCGGCCAGGTACAAATAGGCAGCTGGTGGTTGGGGGCAGCCCGTTCCTGCCTGCTGTACCTGGCTGGACACAAATATAGTGCGAAGCCCCACGTCAATTTTTTTGAAATTATTTCATGAATTTCCTGAAATAATTTAAAAAAATTGAAGTGGGGCTTCGCACTATATTAGTGTCCAGCCAGGTACAGCAGGCAGGAACGGGCTGCCCCCATCCACCAGCTGCCTATTTGTACCTGGCCGGACACAACAATATAGGGAAGCCCTTTTTTTCTTAATTATTTCATGAATTTCATGAAATAATTAAAAAAAAAAGTACGTGGGGCTTCGCCCTATTTTTGTGTCCAGCCAGGTACAACTAGGCAGCTGGGGGCTGGAATCTGCAGCGCAGGGAGGCCCAAGCTTTCTGGGCCCCCCCCCCGCTACAAATTGCAGTCCGCAGCCACCCCGGAAAATGGCGCGTTCATAGAAGCGCCATCTTCTGGCGCTGTACCCAACTCATCCAGGGCCCTGGTGCGGTGGCTCACTGGGTAATAAAGGGGTTAGGGCCAGCTTGGTATTATCAGCTGGCCCCAAGCCCAAAATTCATGGGGTCACGCCAGTATTAGACATGACCGCCATGAATTTCTAGTAAAGTATTTAAAAAAAACACAACACCCAGAATAAAGTCCTTTAATTGAAATAAAGACACAATTCTTTATTGTTCTAAATTAAACCATACTTACCATCACACCCATTCCAGCTGAAGCCAACGATCTCCTGCAATAAAAGAAAAATAATAAACCAACCTCATCCTTACCTTTCCATGGTTCCCACGACAGCTTCAGCTCTGCTACATCGAGATGACAGGCTGGACCGCAGCAGAACGCTGCCATCCAGCCTCTCATCCCGCAGACACTGAGAAGCGCAGGCTTGCTTGCGCTGCTCAGCGTCTCTCTGTGACGACATCCAGATGAGCCAAGTTCATGTCCAATGAACTCGGCTCACCTCATGCACGTCACTGACAGCGTGGGAAAATTCTCACGCTGAAGTGCTGAGTGCAGGAGAATTCTCCCACGCTGTCAGTGATGTGCATGAGGTGAGCTCATGTCCAATGAACTCAGCTCACCTCCTGCACGTCACTGACAGCGTGGGAGAATTCTCCTGCACTCACCGCTTCAGCGTGAGAATTTTCCCACGCTGTCAGTGACGTGCATGAGGTGAGCCGAGTTCATTGGACATGAACTCGGCTCATCTGGATGTCGTCACAGAGAGACGCTGAGCAGCGCAAGCAAGCCTGCGCTTCTCAGTGTCTGCGGGATGAGAGGCTGGATGGCAGCGTTCTGCTGCGGTCCAGCCTGTCATCTCGATGTAGCAGAGCTGAAGCTGTCGTGGGAACCATGGAAAGGTAAGGATGAGGTTGCTTTATTATTTTTCTTTTATTGCAGGAGATCGTTGGCTTCAGCTGGAATGGGCGTGATGGTAAGTATGGTTTAATTTAGAACAATAAAGGATTGTGTCTTTATTTCAATTAAAGGACTTTATTCTGGGTGTTTGTGTTTTTTTTAACTTTGACTATGGGGTTAGTAATGGGGGTGTCTTATAGACGCCTCTCCATTACTAACCTGGGCTTGATGTCAGCTGGCATTATAAGCTGACATCAACCCCAACCCTATTACCCCCTGCCACCGCACCAGGGCAGCGTGGAAGAGCGAGGCTAAGTGCCAGAATTGGCGCATCCTATGAATGCGCCATTTCTGGGGCGGCTGACGGCTGGTGTTTCTAGCCTGGGAGGGGGCCAATATTCATGGCTCCCTTCCTGGGCTATTAATATCAGCCCCCAGCTGTCTGCCTAGCCTTTGCTAGCTATTAAATTAGGGGGGACCCCACGTCATTTTTTTTGGGGGGGCCCCCATTTTAATAGCTAGTAAAGGCTATGTATTCAGCTGGGGGCTGATATTAGTAGCCTGGGAAGCTCCGTGGGTATTACCCCCTTCCCAGGCTTCAAACATCTGCCCCAACCGTCTGCTTAACCTCCGCTAGAGCCTAAAATTAAGGGGAACCCCACGCCAATTTTTTTAATAATAAATCCTTTATTTTAATACTAAATGACAAGTACAGTAACCAACACTATCACTGTACTTCATATATATGTGACTGACATGTTTCTATCTATCTAATCTATGTGTGATGCTCTATCTTTCTGTTCTAAATTGTCGGGTACCGCTGCTGAATTGCCGGCCGGCTTTTTTAAAGAGACAGTGCATGAAAACACTATTATTTTTTTAAATAAATCCTTTACGCTAAATGACAAGTACAGTAAGCAACACTATTACTGTACTTATTATATATGTGACTGACATGTTTCTATCTATCTAATCTATGTGTGAAGCTCTATTCTTTCTGTTCTAAATTGTCGGGTACAGATGCTGAATTGCCGGCCGGCTTTTTTAAAGAGACGGTGCATGAAAACACTAATATTTTTTTTAATAAATCCTTTACACTAAATGACAAGTGCAGTAACCAACACTGTCACTGTGCTTCTTATATGTGTGACTGACATGTTTCTATCTATCTAATCTATGTGTGATGCTCTATTCCTTCTTGTCTAAATTGTCGGGTACCGGTGTATGCCGCTGCTGAATTTGCCGGCCGGCTTTTTTAAAGAGAGTGTCTTCTGAGCAGTTTGTCAGCTTTTGGACACCTTTGCAGGTGTTTTCTATGTGTTTCTATGTGTTTTTGTTTGCCTGCCATTGGTTTTAACGGTGTTCGACGGTGTTCTAAGGTGTTCGACGAACAGTTCGAGGAACAGTTCCTCGAACATCCCGGTGTTCGACGAACCGAACCGAACCCGAACACTACGGGGGTGGCTCAACACTAGTCATGAGTTACAGTTGCATCTTTTAAACGATTATCTGCTCGTGTAAACGAACCCTTAGGCAACAGATCAAGATACAGCCTTCTGAGCTGTACAGTTTGGGACTTTACAATGATTTTTAAAATGTCTCATATGTGAAAGAGTAACTGCACTTTCCAAAAGTCTTCACTTTTCATACAGTAGACTTTGCTAAAAAGAAGCTAAAATGAAGAAGCTCTCTCTCCTCCAAGTCTGAAGAATGGCTCATTAGAAAGTCAGTGAGTCCATCTTCAGGCTTGTAGGAGAGCAGCACTTATGCTTCTTCATTTTTGCAATTGGTGGAGGATCTCAACACCCCTACAACTCTCTATGACATGTCAGAAGTTTTCTTCAAGTGTAATGCGTACCCAGCAAGACCAGAAGAAGACAATTCTCAATTTATCAAGACTGGCAATTTTCACACCAGTCTTGATGAGGGGGCATGTTGGGAGTTAGACGCACCTTATTCATTAAGATGTGTATGCCTCTTAATGAATCAGGAACGTCTGACAAGTAGCATGCGCCTCCATGACCATGTCAGAAATCAGAAACTGTAGTAAGATTTTTGGTGTAAGGAACGCCACAGTTCATCATAAACTAGATTAACTGTGGTGTCACGCCTCTGCTGCACCCCACCCCAGCTTCGCCCATTCTGGAAAAACTGGCGTGAAAACACCAAAAAGTTTGCAACTTTTCAAAGCTTTTTAAGCCAAACTTGTAAAAGGGGCAAAAATTTTAGTCTGGTCCAGAGTCTGGATCAGTATTTCTTGACCATTGCATCAAATCCTAGATGTCACTAGTGATTACTTGGGTCCTCCAGTGACGAAGCCTGCCATGACACCTTGACCATCACAGGCGTCTAGTAATTGCAAGACGAGCAGAGGTGTCACGGGTGTGTCAGAGGTGACAGACAGTCGCCCTGCAGTTGGTTGCAGGATATCTCTACGTTTGGCATTACAGACATCTTCTTAGAGGCTGGCTGTCTCTAGGACCCAGCGGCTACCTCCCTCTGGCTAATTAGCTCCTTGGCCTGAGTGTATAAATAACTGGTGTGTCTGAGAGGGAGGTGCCGGCGATATTCATTACAACTTGTGAGGCTTTAGCAAGAGCAGTACTTCGTCCTCTCTGGAGTTGTCTAAAGCTAAGCAATTCCCCCCTATTTGTCTACCCTTGTTGTCTATAGAGTTTAGTGGAGATCGATTAGTGCTCATCTCCTCTCTTCCCTATCCTTAGCCATACGCCAGGGAAACTCAGGGCGAGGCACGCATGCGGCGATTGGTGAAGAGCCAATATAGGGACGGCAGTTGAGACAGGGTGACACTAGACAAGACTAGGAGGTCTCCACACCCCCCCCTTTCCCTAGTGTCTGTGCTCCCTTTGCCTGTTAGAACTCTCCTGTTAGGTTTTTTTTAGTTTGCTGGTCACATGACCATTTTTGCCTATTTAATCCGGCTCCGCCCTCCTGGCCTTGCTGGACTTCATTGTATTTACTACTCTTGAGCTAGCTTGGTGCTCTGTTAACGTTCTCTGTTAGTTGTGCTAGGTCTTCGGACCTCTATGTTCTTTGTTGTGTGTTTGTCTTTGACTGCTACAATTTCTGCTAGGAGGTGTCCAACTTTATCCCAGTCCCTAGTTCTTGTAGGGATCCCTCCCTTGCATCTATAGGTCTTCGTACAGACTAGCCGAGGACTTTAGCGGGTCTGATCGCAGGATCAGGTTCCCCGTTACATCGTAGGGATCCAGTTTAGTTCTATTGTAGGGACAGATCTCCTGTCTTTCCTTAGTGCTTGTAGCAGATCATAACAGTAAGTCCAGCCCAAAAAAATTCTCTAAGGAAAGACCTCCAGTTTCCATCATGGTCTCGGTTCAAGATTTGGCTCAACGCTTGCAGGGACTCTCTCTGGAGGTGGCCGAGCTCCAACAACACGTGAGTAGCTGTTCTGGAGCACATTTGGTAGAGCCAAAGGTACGTCTGCCTGATCTATTTTTTGGTGAACAACAAGATTTTTTTTCTTTTAAAAATGCTTGTTTATTGTATTTTCGTTTAAGACCTGGATCCTCTGGTGATGAATCACAGCGCATAGGGTTCATAATGTCACTTTTGCGCAAGGATCCTCAGGGATGGGCTTTTTCTCTCCAACCTAGTGATCCGTGCTTTAGATCAGTGGATAGTTTTTTTTCTGCTTTGGGTTTGTTGTACGATGATCCTGATCGTGTCTCATCTGCTGAGTCTGAATTGAGACGTTTGAGGCAGGGATCAGGTAATGTGGAAAAGTATTGTTCTCACTTCCGTCGGTGGTCTGCCCAGGTGGGGTGGAACGATTCAGCTTTGAAAAGTTTGTTTCTTGCGGGGCTAGGTGAAAGGGTTAAAGATTTGCTGATTGCTTATCCCACACCTGGAAACTTTCAGGAGGCTATGCAATTAGCTATACGGGTGGACAGGAGACTGCGTGCAAGGGTTAATGAGAGCAAATCCTCTGCTATGTCAGCTCTGAGTCTTGAGAGGGTCTGTGCTGACAAAAGAGAGCCGATGGAGATTGGGGCGATGACACCCCGCTCTCAGGAAAAAGACCGCAGGCTTTCTGAAGGTTTGTGCTTCTATTGCGGAAATTCTGGTCATTTTATTAAGAACTGTGTGCTTCGTATGAACAAAGAAAAAAAAATGGTCAGTTATGCACGTATAGCCTGTTTAAATACAAAGGGAGTATTCCTATCTGCTACTACCGCTGCTCAGGAAGAATTAATTGAATTTCGGGTATTTGTGGATTGTGGTTCTACTCTGAATGTGATTGATGGGGGATTCTTGGCAAAACTTACATTAAAACCTAAACCTTTGTCATCCCCTATTGCTGTGGTTTCTGTTGATGGCTCTCCCTTGAAGAGTGTTACTCACAAGGTCTGTGAGTTTCCCCTCACTATTAATGGTGTTCATCAAGAGAATTTGGATTTGGTAGTATTGAATAATTTGCCTTCTCCAGTAATATTGGGGTTGCCCTGGTTAAAATTGCATAATCCTGTACTGGATTGGTCTACCAATGAAATTAAGTCCTGGAGCCCTAAATGTTATGACAAGTGTTGTAACGGATGTATTGCTGCGGTGGAAAAGGGGGAATTACCTGTACCTATTCAGGATTTTTGGAGAGTTTTTTTCTGAGGAGGAGTCACAAATTTTGCCTCCCCATAGAGACTATGATTGTACCATTGAATTTGTCCCTGGAGCGACTCTTCCTAAAAGTCGTTTATTTAATCTTACTATTCCTGAGAGAAAGGCTTTGGAGGAATACATACAGACAAGCTTGGCCGCCGGTCACATTAGGCCTTCCAAGTCTCCTGTGGCTGTTGGATTTTTTTTTGTTAAAAAAAAAGATGGCGGTTTACGTCCTTGTCTGGACTTTCGTGAGATTAACAAAATTACTGTACGCAATCCTTACCCACTGCCATTGATTCCTGATTTGTTTAACCAGTTAGTGGGGGCCAAGTGGTTCTCTAAAATTGATCTCCGGGGGGCATACAATTTGTTGCGCATGAAGGAGGGTGATGAATGGAAGACTGCTTTTAACACTCCTGTGGGTCATTTTGAGAATCTGGTTATGCCTTTTGGTCTTACCAATGCTCCAGCATTTTTTTCAGAATCTTATTAATGACATCCTTAGACCTTTGATCGGCAAAAATGTGGTTGTGTATTTGGATGACATTCTGATTTATTCGCCTGATCTGGAGTCTCATTGGCGGAGCGTACGTGAGGTTTTACAGTTATTAATGGACAATTCTCTTTTTGCTAAGCTGGAGAAATGTGAGTTTGCTGTACAGAGAATTAGTTTTTTGGGTTACATTATCTCCAGTGAAGGTTTTGAGATGGACCCGGTGAAAGTTCAAGCTGTGCAAGAATGGCCTAGGCCTATTGGTTTGAAATCGATACAGAGGTTTTTGGGTTTCGCCAATTATTACAGAAAATTCATAAAAAAAATTTCTATTATTGTCAAACCACTGACCGATCTCACCAGGAAAGGTGCTAATGCGGTTCAGTGGACTTCTGAGGCCATTGAAGCTTTTGTGTTTCTAAAGGAGAGGTTCAGCTCTGCTCCCATCCTTATGCAGCCTGATGTGACTAAGCCGTTTTTGGTCGAGGTTGATGCTTCTTCTGTGGGGGTTGGTGCGGTGTTTTCTCAGGAAAGCAAGGATGGAGTACATCCCTGTGCCTTTTTTTCAAAAAAATTTTCTGAGACTGAACTTAATTACGATATTGGTAATCGGGAATTGCTGGCTATTAAACTCGCATTTGAACACTGGCGTCACCTCTTGGAAGGTGCTGAATTTCCCATTCAGGTTTTCACTGATCATAAAAATATGATCTATCTTGATGCTGCCAAGCGCTTGAATGCCCGTCAGGCTAGGTGGGCACTTTTTTTTTCGCGGTTTAATTTTTCCATTACTTACATCCCGGGTACCAAGAATGTTAAAGCGGATGCTTTGTCTCGCAGCTTTTCTCCCATGGTCAGTGCTGAGGAGGAGGAGGAGAGCATTTTACAAGAAGGTGTTGTGATTGCTGCTTTGGACTCCGTTTTGGAGGATGAGATTCTTAAAGCTCAGGAGAATGCCCCATCTAACACTCCCCATGGGAGGTTGTTTGTGCCTAGGACCTTTAGGAGAGATTTGTTTGTTGAGTGTCATGAGTCTCGGTTGGCAGGTCATCCAGGAATTTCTGAGACCAAGAGACTTGTGGGTCGCAGTTTTTGGTGGCCTGGATGGCAGAAGGAAGTCATTAAGTGGGTGCGTCAATGTACTGTGTGTGCTAGATCTAAGTCTTCTCATACTCCTGCTGCGGGGTTGCTTTGCCCTCTGGAGGTTCCTAGTGCACCTTGGACTCATCTGGCTATGGACTTTATTACTGACCTTCCCCCCTCTGAAGGTTTCACGGTCATCTGGGTGGTCGTGGACCGTTTTAGCAAGATGTGTCACTTGGTTCCCTTCATCAAACTGCCTTGCGCTAATACACTCGCTAAGGCCTTTGTCAAGGAAATTGTCAGACTACATGGCGTTCCTACTGACATTGTTTCTGATAGGGGACCTCAGTTCGTGGCTCGTTTTTGGCGTGCCTTTTGTGACAGGTTGGGAGTTCATTTGTCGTTTTCATCCGGATATCATCCTGAGTCTAATGGCCAGACAGAAAGAAAGAACCAGGATGTTGAGCAGTTCTTGCGTTGTTTTGTGGCAGACAATCAAGAGGGGTGGTCTGAGTTTCTGCCACTTGCTGAGTTTGCTCTTAACAACCATACATCCTCTTCTGCTGGGTGTTCGCCTTTTTTTTGTTGTACTGGGAGACATCCGTCTTTTGGGTCATTCTCCAAATTGGTATCGGCTGTGCCGGAGGAGGAGAGTTTTTCCGGTGATTTGGAGAGAGTTTGGACGGATGTGCGTGATAATCTTCAGGAGGCTAACAAAAAATCTAAGAGGTACTTTGATAGGAAACGGCAAGAGGTTTCGTTTGCTATTGGTGACATGGTTTGGTTGTCCTCTAAGAATCTGCGATTGAGGATTCCTTCGAAAAAATTGGGTCCCAAGTTTGTAGGGCCCTTTAAGGTGCTTCAGATAGTTAACCAATCTGCTGTTAGGTTGGAGGTTCCTACCTCCTGGAAGATTAATCCGGTGTTTCATGTTTCTCTGTTGAAAAAAGCTGATGTGTTGGTTGGTGACGCCTCTGCCACTGTTCCTCCGGTGGTGGAGGACGGGGAATATGAAATTTCCCGCATCCTAAATTCTAGACGGTATAGAGGGAGTTTGCAGTATCTCGTCGCTTGGAAGGGTTTCGGACCCGAGGATAACTCATGGGTGAGGGCGGATGATGTTTCTGCTTCCAGACTTGTCACTGCGTTTCACAGGAGGTTTCCGGATAAGCCCAGTCCTAGGGGATCAGGGGGATCCTCTTAGAAGAGGGGGTACTGTTAGAACTCTCCTGTTAGTTTTTTTTTAGTTTGCTGGTCACATGACCATTTTTGCCTATTTAATCCGGTTCCGCCCTCCTGGCCTTGCTGGACTTCATTGTATTTACTACTCTTGAGCTAGCTTGGTGCTCTGTTACCGTTCTCTGTTAGTTGTGCTAGGTCTTCGGACCTCTATGTTCTTTGTTGTGTGTTTGTCTTTGACTGCTACAATTTCTGCTAGGAGGTGTCCAACTTTATCCCAGTCCCTAGTTCTTGTAGGGATCCCTCCCTTGCATCTATAGGTCTTCGTACAGACTAGCCGAGGACTTTAGCGGGTCTGATCGCAGGATCAGGTTCCCCGTTACATCGTAGGGATCCAGTTTAGTTCTATTGTAGGGACAGATCTCCTGTCTTTCCTTAGTGCTTGTAGCAGATCATAACATTGCCTCTTCCCTCTGTGTCTTTGCCTCTTCCCTCTGTGTTGCACTAAGTCTTTCCCACACCTGTCAGGTTGTGCTACACGTAGCCCTCAACTTCACAGAAGACAGAAATAATTGCTTTATTTACAAAACTGGTAATGGATTGTTAGTTTAGTGAAAACGAGACTGTTACCCATTTATCATAGTTGGCGCACGCCTCTGCTGCACAAAATGTCTCAGGGTATGTCCTCATGTAAGAAATACGCTGCAGATTTTTTGCACGGTGAATTTGCAGCCTACTACAGTAGTTGTGTGATGCTCGCAAGCCCTGCCCTGGGAAGATGGGGTACTCGGAGCCGGGTCCGACGTTGAGAACGGGGATGCAGTCGTGGCCTGGACCCGTTCCGTGCCCCGGGCCGTCACATTAAAAATTATGTTAGGGCTTTCCGGGTTGAGTGGTAATTGTCGACTACGCCACCTGTGGTGTCTGGTGATGCGCCACCAGCGCCGCTACAGTCCGCTGAGGCCCGGTGTCATGGCGGCTAAAGTTCTCGCTGCTCCCCACAGGCGGAGCGTGGCCTCAGGGCAGGCAAGGCAGGATGAAGGGGGGTAGTAGTAGTGTGAGAGTGCGGGCACCGTGTCGCGTGGTATGGCGCGTAATGAACAGTCCGGAGGCCATAGGGATGAATTTCCAAAGCTTTACTCACAGTTCTCATAAGCAGCGCAAGGCTTCTCCCTGCTCCTCGCGGAGTCCTGCGGCCAGCCACCAGGGACGGGGGTCCGACTACCTCCGAGGAAGTCCAGTGTGAGGTAGTATCCCTACACCAGAGTGTTCCTGCACTACAGACTTTACCCCTTCCCGTCTGTGCGTGTGTAGATAGGCCGGGTCTCCCTCTGAGCTCCTCTCAGGTGTATGGCTCGGGTGGCAATTCCTCTCCATCCCAAGCCCGGCGGGATCCTCAGGGCCTAACCGGGCTTTCCCGTCCTGGACATAGAGTACGAGGTCGGGTGTCGGGGGCCGGTACCCCTCTTGCAGCCGGGATCCCTCTGAATAGATCAGGTAGGCGAGGACAGGTGGCGTGCTCCGCTCCGTCTGCATCCTCCCCGGGACCCATTTGCTAGGGAGCCACACTCTACAGCTCCCGGGCCTTCTTGATCCTGGTGCTTAGCCGGGTTGAGACATTCCTTGTCTGCAACCTCCCTCTCGTCCCATAGATCGGGGTACGAGGGCTGTGTCCCATACCGGAGCAGGCCCACACAGGATCTGCGCTCCCGGAGGGAAGTCACATTACACACAGTTCATGACAGCACAGTACGACCACTTGACAGGACAGGTCCACACAGGACCAGGAAGAACCAGCAGAAAGATCGAAAAAGGACCAACGAAGAACCAAGATCAAAGATGGCATTCTATTAAATATGAAATTAGAAGTGTCACTAACTAACTGTTCCTCCACCCACAACCCCTAACTGGTTCCTACCACTTTGTGTTCCCCAGTCTCCCTGTAACCAGGGGAGCAGCACTAGTGCATACTACCTCCCTCTGGTGGAATGTGGTGTTGGATGCAAAAGGCTAGGTCACTACCATCACATCAGGCTTACCTCAGAGGAGGAACACCACACTCCATTGCAGAAGTGCAGCATTTCTGTGGCGGTCGAACCCTCAGGGGCGCCACAGTTGCATTACTGATGAGATTTTCCCAAATCCCATCCACACGCTGCTTACAAAAATCTGCAGCGTAAATTGACCTGCAGGTCAGATTCTGAATCCGCAGCATGTCCTTTTATTCTGCAGGTTCTTAACATGGATTTCAACCTTTGCAATGCACAAGATGAAATGTGCAGGACAAAATTTACCTGATTTGGTGCAATTTTTGCAGCGAAAATCTACATTGTCTCAATCCCTAGTAACAAGCGTACATGGAATGAAGGACTTATTACGGAGTGTCAAGATGGAAAGCTCAAACATGGGACTGCTACTCATCACAAAGAAGACAAAGATATTGACTTCAACCTACTCAGGTCAATGATCACTCAAGATGGAGCGACGACACCGTAAGTCAATAGGAGAATAGCTATGGGTAAATCAACAATGAAGTCACTGGACAAAGTCTTCAAATCGAGGAACATTTCACTGGTGACGAAGACACAGCTCGTACATAGTCTGGTCTTTTCTGTAGTGACATATGGGTGCGAAACCTGGATGATAAAGAAAGAAGACAGAAGAAGAATCGACGCCTTCGAAATGTGGTGCTGGAGAAGGATGTTATCAATGCCATTGACGTCAAGAAGGACAAACAAATCAATTTTGGAACAAATCAAGTCAGACATGTCACTCGAAGTAAGGATCACCAAGCTACAACTTGCCTACTTTGGAAACATCATACAAAGAGAGCAATCACTGGAGAAGGACATTATGGTCGGAAGAATAGAAAGAACAAGGCGAAGAGGAAGACCAGCAACCCGATGGCTTGATACTATCAAGATAACGGCAGAGAAGACCCTGGTGGACCTATCTAGGCTTGCACAAGATCGATCTTTCTGCAGATCATCCATCAATATGCAAACAACGGCCCTGTACATAGTACCAAAAAGATGCTAGATGGCTGGCCAAAGAAATATGCCAGAACTAGCATTACATGCCTACTCAAGAGGAATTATAAAGATAAGAGGACAAGAGTATAAACGGCATAAAAAAGACAAATTTTATTAAGTAGAAAAAAATCATATAGGACATAGTAATGCATGACAATATCTTTACAAAAGATATAAAGGTGCAATGTGCCGGGACATGCAGCACCACAGAGCAAGTCGACCTGAAAGGTGCCTAATTAGATAGCAAGACAAGGTGAGTTATGAACAAAAAAAGCGCATGCTAAAGCTATATAGGGGCTCACATGCCATACTATAATCATATAAATGCAGCGTGTCACCATAAAGGGCTTACCCAATTGAGGTCAGAGTCGTTGTGGGGTGTCACAGATAAGAATGGTGACCTAAAGACGCCTCAAGGCCTTTATGGTGACACGCTGCATTTATATGATTACAGAATGGCCTGTGAGCCCCTATATACCTTTAGCATGCGGTTTTTGTGTTCATGACTCATCTTGTCTTGCTATCTAATTAGGCACCTTCCAGGTCGACTTGATCTGTGGTGCTGCATGTCCCGGCACATTGCACCTTTGTCTCTTTTGTAAAGATATTGTCATGTATTACTATGTCCTATATTAATTTTTTCTACTTAATAAAATTTGTCCTTTTAATGCTGTTTATACTCTTGTCCTCTTCTCTTTATAGATCATCCATCAAGTCACCATGGCTCGAAATGGAGCTGAAGGCCGTTAAATAATAATAAATAATCAGTCCCAAGTGGACATACTCTGAAAGCCAGGTTCATTATTGCATTTGCATTTTTTTTGTCTATTTTTTTTTCCTCTGTTTTTCACTTGCGCATTATTCTTCTTTTTATTAACGCCTTTTTTTAAGTTTATTTTATATGTTCACCTGTTTTTTTTTCATGTTTGACATTGTAAGCAGGGTTTGGAGTTTTTGCGGAAATGCAATTCAGTCCCTCCTTAGAGTGATTTTATGTATGTCTAAAATGTTTATGCAAATTTTTCATCTTTTTAAGCAGAATATGCAACTTTTTGTGCTAAAGTCGCAAATAAAAGGTGAAAGACAAAAGTGAAGAGCATTTTTGATTTTGTTTAAAATTCAGGAAGCAGGTGCACGATATTGAAGAATTTAAATTACCATTGTGTGAAACTAACCCTATAGGGATGAGCAAACTCTTAACAAATTCCACCTAGGGAAAAATGGGCCCTATTTTAGGGATTGTAAATAAAACTTGGCTTTTATTGTTATTAATCATCTGAAACTCATAGCCTCCCCAACATGTTTCACCTAGATAGGTGTCAGAGGATTGAGGCTATAATCTATAATATATAGCCTCAAGTCCCTGATGAAGCCTATCTAGGGTAAACATTTTGGGGAGGCTATGAGTTACTTTTAATTATCTATGCGGCTTTATATTTAGGAGAATATACTCTCTCTGACAGAGGCATTTACAGCACAACGGCATAGGGGTGCATTTTTCTATGAGCCCATCAGCCACCCTGCGACGTAATCTTGGGGCTCCAATGGTTTGTTATGACAAAGACCCCTGAGCCTGCCATGCCAGTACTGTTGTGAAAACCAGCCTATGGCTGACCTTCACAGGAGACCTTGATTTTTACTATATACAGCAATACTGTGGTATTGCTGTATATAGTACAAGCATTCAGACAATTGCAGGTTCAATAAAGAACTAATAAAGTAAAAAAATTAAAAACATAAAAATGTGAATCACCCCCTTTCCTCTCCATTAAAAACAAAGATATTTAAAAAAAAATTGCACATGTTCATAAAAGTCCAATCTATCAAACAATAAAATTACTTAGCCTGATCAGAAAACCCTGTAAACAGAAAAAAAATAAAAATGGCAAAATTGCGGTGTTTTTTTGGTCACCACAACTCTGCAAAAATTGCTGTAAGGGAACCTGGGTAAAAGTTAAAAGTGGGGCTAATATATTGCACCATCACACACAATTAGGTAGCTTTTACAGAAGCCAATTTCAGACTTTAAAACAAGCACTAAAGTCATCGAGCGCTTGTGTGCCAGCCTCTTTACATCGGCTGAGGAAGAATGATGGGCACAGAACAATCACTAATAGATCATTCTGTCCCCATACAGTATCATGTTATCGGCAGCACATCTCCTGGTTAAACCAGGCGATGTGCTAATGAGAACAATGGACCTGATTCATTAAGACTGGCATTGTGCAGGCCAGTCTTAATGAATGGGGCCACTGGAGCAAGAAGCACCTAATTCATTAAACTTCACACACATATACAATACATATTAGAAATCTTACAAGTATCATGCCCCTTTGGCAGAAATGTGTACACACACACATGCACACACACTCATGTATATGTACACACACATGTATGCACACACCACATACACATATATATACACACACTGCATATACATACACATGTATATGCACACACTGCACATTCATATGTATATACACAGACGGCACATACATGCACATGTATATACACACACGGCACATACATGCACATGTATATACACACACAGCACATACATATCAGCCTGTCTCCTCTTCAGTTCTGCAAGACTCTTGCAATTAAAGGACCTTTGGTGACCTCATGGTCAGATGAAGCATTAAGCAGTCTTGTAAGGACATACTTGTTGCCCCCCATTATGTAGTAATGTCCCTCATCCTGGACCCCTTCCTGGTATATATGTTCCCCATCCTGGGCCCCTTCCAGTTATATATGTCCTACACCCTGGGCCCCTTTCTGGTATATATATCCCATCCTGGTATATATGCTTCCCATCCTGGGTTCCTTCCAGGTATGTATGTTCCCCATCTTGGGTCCCTTCCTGGTACATATATACCCAGAAGGGGCCTAGGATGATTGCATATATACCAGGATGGGGGACATATGTCTCCCATCCTGGTATATATGCCACCCATCATGTGTTCCTTCCTGGTATATCTGCCCGCACTTCCTGAGCCCATTCCACATATTTACTGTATGTCCCCCATCCTGGGCCCCTTCCTGGTGTATATGTCCCCTATTCTAGGTTCCTTCCTGGCATATATGTCCTCCATCTTGGGCCCTTTCCTAGTATATTTGTCCCCCATACCGGGTTCCTTCCGGTATATACAGTACAGACCAAAAGTTTGGACACAATTTCTCATTTAAAGATTTTTCTGTATTTTCATGACTATGAAAATTGTACATTCACACTGAAGGCATTAAAACTATGAATTAACACATGTGGAATTATATACGTAACAAAAAAGTGTGAAACAACTGAAAATATGTTTTGTATTCTAGGTTATTCAAAGTAGCCACCTTTTGCTTTGATGACTGCATTGCACACTCTTGGCATTCTCTTGATGAGCTTCAAGAGGTAGTCACCGGAAATGGTTTTCACTTCACAGGTGTGCCCTGTCAGGTTTAATAAGTGGGATTTCTTGCCTTATAAATGGGGTTGGGACCATCAGTTGTGTTGTGCAGAAGTCTGGTGGATACACAGCTGATAGTCCTACTGAATAGACTGTTAGAATTTGTATTATGGCAAGAAAAAAGCAGCTAAGTAAAGAAAAACGAGTGGCCATCATTACTTTAAGAAATTAAGGTCAGTCAGTCCGAAAAATTGGGAAAACTTTGAAAGTGTCCCCAAGTGCAGTTGCAAAAACCATCAAGCGCTACAAAGAATCTGTCTCACATGAGGACCGCCCCAGGAAAGGAAGACCAAGAGTCAACTCTGCTTCTGAGGATAAGTTTATCCGAGTCACCAGCCTCAGAAATTGCAGGTTAACAGCAGCTCAGATTAGAGACCAGGTCAATGCCACACAGAGTTCTAGCAGTTGACACATCTCTTCAACAACTGTTAAGAGGAGACTTTGTGCAGCAGGCCTTCATGGTAAAATAGCTGCTAGGTGAACGGATGGACTCTACATGCCTGTTTCCCACCGTGAAGCATGGAGGAGGAGGTGTGATGGTGTGGGGGTGCTTTGCTGGTGACACTGCTGGGGATTTATTCAAAATTGAAGGCATACTGAACCAGCATGGCTACCACAGCATCTTGCGGCGGCATGCTATTCCATCCGGTTTGCGTTTAGTTGGACCATCATTTATTTTTCAACAGGACAATGACCCCAAACACACCTCCAGGCTGTGTAAGGGCTATTTGACCAAGAAGGAGAGTGATGGGGTGCTACGCCAGATGACCTGGCCTCCACAGTCACCAGACCTGAACCCAATCGAGATAGTTTGGGGTGAGCTGGACCGCAGAGTGAAGGCAAAAGGGCCAACAAGTGCTAAGCATCTCTGGGAACTCCTTCAAGATTGTTGGAAGACCATTCCCGGTGACTACCTCTTGAAGCTCATCAAGAGAATGCCAAGAGTGTGCAAAGCAGTCATCAAAGCAAAAGGTGGCTACTTTGAAAAACCTAGAATATAAGACATATTTTCAGTTGTTTCACACTTTTTTGTTAAGTACATAATTCCACATGTGTTAATTCATAGTTTTGATGCCTTCAGTGTGAATGTACAATTTTCATAGTCATGAAAATACAGAAAAATCTTTAAATAAGAAGGTGTGTCCAAACTTTTGGCCTGTACTGTATGTCCTCCATCCTTGGCCCCATTCTGGTATATATGTACTCCATACTGGGCACCTTCTAGTAATATATGTCCCCCCACCTGGTATAAATTCCCCCATCCTGGGCCCCTTCATGATTTATATGTCCCTCATCCTGGTATAATGTTAACCATCCTGGTATAATGCCCCCCATTCTGGGCCACTTCCTGGTATATATGTCCCCCACCCTGGGCCCCTTCCTGGTGTATTTTTCACCCATCCTCGGTTCCTTTCTGGTATATATATCCCCCATTCTGGGTTTGTTCCTTGTATATACTGTATATGTCCTTTTTATGAAAAAAAAAAATCCACATTCTACTCACCTTCCTCTGCTTCCACGTTGCACGGCGTCCTAGTCTGTAGCAGGCGCAGAGGTCATGAGCTGGCTTCGGCGTGCCTGCTACGGACATCGTATGACATCACTGCCATGCCCCACCTGCCGACGTCAGCTGCCGGCCTGTGATTGGCCAGCAGCGTGTAATGCGGCGCAGAGATCCAGTGGGTCTCTGTGCCGCAGTACATTTCAGCTGAATATGCATAGAGAAGCACATCCACATCAGAAGCACATGCAGCTGAAATATGTGCTCACTTCTGATGTCAGCGGGCCCTCCTCCAGCACAGTTGTGGTCGCACCCTCTGCGACCGCGAACGCTACACCCCTGGCTGGGAACTCCTAAGAAAGAGGGGGCCATGGGCAATTGCCCATTTTGCTCCCCCCAATGCTGGCCCTGGCTGTAAGAAGTAATCAAAATGTCATATCTATCCCAAAATTATGGCAATAAAATTGTTGGCTTACTGCACAAAAAATAAGTCCTCACACACCTCTATCATCCAGAAAATGAAAATTTTGACATAATCAAATTACAAATTTACAAGTGTATTTTTCACCACTAAAATAATCTAAAAAAAAAATGGACACGTTTGATATCAATGTAATCATACATAGCTGGAGAATCATATTTGCCAGGTCATTTGTATTAGACAATGTATGCCATAACAACAATTCCCAAAAACCATGTGTACAAACATTATTTTTGCAATTTCACCGCACTTGGAATCTTTGTCCCATTTTCCAGTACAGTATGTGATAAAATGAATTGTTTCACACAAAAGTATAACTCGTCTCGCAAAATAACAAGTCCTCATATGTGTATGAGGACAGAAAAATAAAAAAAAGTTATGGCTCTTAGAAGAGGGGGAGGAAAAAACAAAAACATGAAAATTGAAGTTGGCTATTTCAGAAAGGAGTTAAGGGCCTCTACCTCCAGGCCACTACATTCAACGGCACGTCACCTTAAAAACATCCCTGAACTATTGTGATGTGTTTGTAACTGAAGAATGAACTCACTCTCGCTGCCACACAACAAGCTGGCATACAATCCGTGCTGTGTGTGCTAACGTTCAAGCATCTAGGAGTCCGATATTCTGTTTGTTAGATTTCAATGGTTAGGAAGATGTTTTAGGCCGGGTTTAGATGGCCGACCGTGTTTCATAGACTGTACATGGACCACAATGCCCGGATTGACTGTGGGTCCCCCGACACTATCTTACATACTGTATATGTCATATATGTCTATGGGGTTATAAATGGGAATCAGAAGATCAGAATCAGATTATATGGACCATATAATATGGCTGTCTGAACCCAGCCTTACAATACAAAGCATGGACTGTTTACCGGCTCATTGTAAGGGAATGAAAGTGAGTTCAGAGATGATAATTACATCCTTGGACTCTTTGTCCTTCATCCATGCAGTATAATAGCTCAGGATCACTTTTCAGAGTAGCAGATTCCCCTAAAGATCCTTTATTGCTCTGTAATGTGATATTACTATTTCACTGTGATGTGGTCACTGTATATCCTTATCATGTAAGAATGGTTGGATACTGTTAGTTAATTGCAATATTTAGTCGTATTTATGGCAGTATTACCTAGGGACTGTAAGTCATCATTATGTGCATACTACATGGCGGTTTTCGGTGGGTACTTTGTCTTACTACTTGAGACTGCATATTGCAATTAGTACAGCATTATTGTCCTGATATTGTACACCAGTGTTATAATGTATGGTATTGTTATTTGGTATCGTTTAGTAGTGCTTTTTAGGTATAATTGCAAGAAGGAGAGATGAGTAACATCCTCATTATTAAAGCATATCTATCCTTTAATGCAAAACTTGTATAAAAACATCATGTTACTGCATAGGCCACCACAAGAAAAAAGGGCCGGCACTACTACTGTATGTCAGATATAAATGGCAATATCCACAGGTCTCTGCTTTGAGAAAGTGTCTGAGGACGTGAAACAGCTGTATGTCCCCCATCCTGGGCCCCTTCCTGGTGTATATGTCCCCTATTCTAGGTTCCTTCCTGGCATATATGTCCTCCATCTTGGGCCCTTTCCTAGTATATTTGTCCCCCATACCGGGTTCCTTCCGGTATATACAGTACAGACCAAAAGTTTGGACACAATTTCTCATTTAAAGATTTTTCTGTATTTTCATGACTATGAAAATTGTACATTCACACTGAAGGCATTAAAACTATGAATTAACACATGTGGAATTATATACGTAACAAAAAAGTGTGAAACAACTGAAAATATGTTTTGTATTCTAGGTTATTCAAAGTAGCCACCTTTTGCTTTGATGACTGCATTGCACACTCTTGGCATTCTCTTGATGAGCTTCAAGAGGTAGTCACCGGAAATGGTTTTCACTTCACAGGTGTGCCCTGTCAGGTTTAATAAGTGGGATTTCTTGCCTTATAAATGGGGTTGGGACCATCAGTTGTGTTGTGCAGAAGTCTGGTGGATACACAGCTGATAGTCCTACTGAATAGACTGTTAGAATTTGTATTATGGCAAGAAAAAAGCAGCTAAGTAAAGAAAAACGAGTGGCCATCATTACTTTAAGAAATTAAGGTCAGTCAGTCCGAAAAATTGGGAAAACTTTGAAAGTGTCCCCAAGTGCAGTTGCAAAAACCATCAAGCGCTACAAAGAATCTGTCTCACATGAGGACCGCCCCAGGAAAGGAAGACCAAGAGTCAACTCTGCTTCTGAGGATAAGTTTATCCGAGTCACCAGCCTCAGAAATTGCAGGTTAACAGCAGCTCAGATTAGAGACCAGGTCAATGCCACACAGAGTTCTAGCAGTTGACACATCTCTTCAACAACTGTTAAGAGGAGACTTTGTGCAGCAGGCCTTCATGGTAAAATAGCTGCTAGGTGAACGGATGGACTCTACATGCCTGTTTCCCACCGTGAAGCATGGAGGAGGAGGTGTGATGGTGTGGGGGTGCTTTGCTGGTGACACTGCTGGGGATTTATTCAAAATTGAAGGCATACTGAACCAGCATGGCTACCACAGCATCTTGCGGCGGCATGCTATTCCATCCGGTTTGCGTTTAGTTGGACCATCATTTATTTTTCAACAGGACAATGACCCCAAACACACCTCCAGGCTGTGTAAGGGCTATTTGACCAAGAAGGAGAGTGATGGGGTGCTACGCCAGATGACCTGGCCTCCACAGTCACCAGACCTGAACCCAATCGAGATAGTTTGGGGTGAGCTGGACCGCAGAGTGAAGGCAAAAGGGCCAACAAGTGCTAAGCATCTCTGGGAACTCCTTCAAGATTGTTGGAAGACATTTCCGGTGACTACCTCTTGAAGCTCATCAAGAGAATGCCAAGAGTGTGCAAAGCAGTCATCAAAGCAAAAGGTGGCTACTTTGAAAAACCTAGAATATAAGACATATTTTCAGTTGTTTCACACTTTTTTGTTAAGTACATAATTCCACATGTGTTAATTCATAGTTTTGATGCCTTCAGTGTGAATGTACAATTTTCATAGTCATGAAAATACAGAAAAATCTTTAAATAAGAAGGTGTGTCCAAACTTTTGGCCTGTACTGTATGTCCTCCATCCTTGGCCCCATTCTGGTATATATGTACTCCATACTGGGCACCTTCTAGTAATATATGTCCCCCCACCTGGTATAAATTCCCCCATCCTGGGCCCCTTCATGATTTATATGTCCCTCATCCTGGTATAATGTTAACCATCCTGGTATAATGCCCCCCATTCTGGGCCACTTCCTGGTATATATGTCCCCCACCCTGGGCCCCTTCCTGGTGTATTTTTCACCCATCCTCGGTTCCTTTCTGGTATATATATCCCCCATTCTGGGTTTGTTCCTTGTATATACTGTATATGTCCTTTTTATGAAAAAAAAAAATCCACATTCTACTCACCTTCCTCTGCTTCCACGTTGCACGGCGTCCTAGTCTGTAGCAGGCGCAGAGGTCATGAGCTGGCTTCGGCGTGCCTGCTACGGACATCGTATGACATCACTGCCATGCCCCACCTGCCGACGTCAGCTGCCGGCCTGTGATTGGCCAGCAGCGTGTAATGCGGCGCAGAGATCCAGTGGGTCTCTGTGCCGCAGTACATTTCAGCTGAATATGCATAGAGAAGCACATCCACATCAGAAGCACATGCAGCTGAAATATGTGCTCACTTCTGATGTCAGCGGGCCCTCCTCCAGCACAGTTGTGGTCGCACCCTCTGCGACCGCGAACGCTACACCCCTGGCTGGGAACTCCTAAGAAAGAGGGGGCCATGGGCAATTGCCCATTTTGCTCCCCCCAATGCTGGCCCTGGCTGTAAGAAGTAATCAAAATGTCATATCTATCCCAAAATTATGGCAATAAAATTGTTGGCTTACTGCACAAAAAATAAGTCCTCACACACCTCTATCATCCAGAAAATGAAAATTTTGACATAATCAAATTACAAATTTACAAGTGTATTTTTCACCACTAAAATAATCTAAAAAAAAAATGGACACGTTTGATATCAATGTAATCATACATAGCTGGAGAATCATATTTGCCAGGTCATTTGTATTAGACAATGTATGCCATAACAACAATTCCCAAAAACCATGTGTACAAACATTATTTTTGCAATTTCACCGCACTTGGAATCTTTGTCCCATTTTCCAGTACAGTATGTGATAAAATGAATTGTTTCACACAAAAGTATAACTCGTCTCGCAAAATAACAAGTCCTCATATGTGTATGAGGACAGAAAAATAAAAAAAAGTTATGGCTCTTAGAAGAGGGGGAGGAAAAAACAAAAACATGAAAATTGAAGTTGGCTATTTCAGAAAGGAGTTAAGGGCCTCTACCTCCAGGCCACTACATTCAACGGCACGTCACCTTAAAAACATCCCTGAACTATTGTGATGTGTTTGTAACTGAAGAATGAACTCACTCTCGCTGCCACACAACAAGCTGGCATACAATCCGTGCTGTGTGTGCTAACGTTCAAGCATCTAGGAGTCCGATATTCTGTTTGTTAGATTTCAATGGTTAGGAAGATGTTTTAGGCCGGGTTTAGATGGCCGACCGTGTTTCATAGACTGTACATGGACCACAATGCCCGGATTGACTGTGGGTCCCCCGACACTATCTTACATACTGTATATGTCATATATGTCTATGGGGTTATAAATGGGAATCAGAAGATCAGAATCAGATTATATGGACCATATAATATGGCTGTCTGAACCCAGCCTTACAATACAAAGCATGGACTGTTTACCGGCTCATTGTAAGGGAATGAAAGTGAGTTCAGAGATGATAATTACATCCTTGGACTCTTTGTCCTTCATCCATGCAGTATAATAGCTCAGGATCACTTTTCAGAGTAGCAGATTCCCCTAAAGATCCTTTATTGCTCTGTAATGTGATATTACTATTTCACTGTGATGTGGTCACTGTATATCCTTATCATGTAAGAATGGTTGGATACTGTTAGTTAATTGCAATATTTAGTCGTATTTATGGCAGTATTACCTAGGGACTGTAAGTCATCATTATGTGCATACTACATGGCGGTTTTCGGTGGGTACTTTGTCTTACTACTTGAGACTGCATATTGCAATTAGTACAGCATTATTGTCCTGATATTGTACACCAGTGTTATAATGTATGGTATTGTTATTTGGTATCGTTTAGTAGTGCTTTTTAGGTATAATTGCAAGAAGGAGAGATGAGTAACATCCTCATTATTAAAGCATATCTATCCTTTAATGCAAAACTTGTATAAAAACATCATGTTACTGCATAGGCCACCACAAGAAAAAAGGGCCGGCACTACTACTGTATGTCAGATATAAATGGCAATATCCACAGGTCTCTGCTTTGAGAAAGTGTCTGAGGACGTGAAACAGCTGTATGTCCCCCATCCTGGGCCCCTTCCTGGTGTATATGTCCCCTATTCTAGGTTCCTTCCTGGCATATATGTCTTCCATCTTGGGCCCTTTCCTAGTATATTTGTCCCCCATACCGGGTTCCTTCCGGTATATACAGTACAGACCAAAAGTTTGGACACAATTTCTCATTTAAAGATTTTTCTGTATTTTCATGACTATGAAAATTGTACATTCACACTGAAGGCATTAAAACTATGAATTAACACATGTGGAATTATATACGTAACAAAAAAGTGTGAAACAACTGAAAATATGTTTTGTATTCTAGGTTCTTCAAAGTAGCCACCTTTTGCTTTGATGACTGCATTGCACACTCTTGGCATTCTCTTGATGAGCTTCAAGAGGTAGTCACCGGAAATGGTTTTCACTTCACAGGTGTGCCCTGTCAGGTTTAATAAGTGGGATTTCTTGCCTTATAAATGGGGTTGGGACCATCAGTTGTGTTGTGCAGAAGTCTGGTGGATACACAGCTGATAGTCCTACTGAATAGACTGTTAGAATTTGTATTATGGCAAGAAAAAAGCAGCTAAGTAAAGAAAAACGAGTGGCCATCATTACTTTAAGAAATTAAGGTCAGTCAGTCCGAAAAATTGGGAAAACTTTGAAAGTGTCCCCAAGTGCAGTTGCAAAAACCATCAAGCGCTACAAAGAATCTGTCTCACATGAGGACCGCCCCAGGAAAGGAAGACCAAGAGTCAACTCTGCTTCTGAGGATAAGTTTATCCGAGTCACCAGCCTCAGAAATTGCAGGTTAACAGCAGCTCAGTTTAGAGACCAGGTCAATGCCACACAGAGTTCTAGCAGTTGACACATCTCTTCAACAACTGTTAAGAGGAGACTTTGTGCAGCAGGCCTTCATGGTAAAATAGCTGCTAGGTGAACGGATGGACTCTACATGCCTGTTTCCCACCGTGAAGCATGGAGGAGGAGGTGTGATGGTGTGGGGGTGCTTTGCTGGTGACACTGCTGGGGATTTATTCAAAATTGAAGGCATACTGAACCAGCATGGCTACCACAGCATCTTGCGGCGGCATGCTATTCCATCCGGTTTGCGTTTAGTTGGACCATCATTTATTTTTCAACAGGACAATGACCCCAAACACACCTCCAGGCTGTGTAAGGGCTATTTGACCAAGAAGGAGAGTGATGGGGTGCTACGCCAGATGACCTGGCCTCCACAGTCACCAGACCTGAACCCAATCGAGATAGTTTGGGGTGAGCTGGACCGCAGAGTGAAGGCAAAAGGGCCAACAAGTGCTAAGCATCTCTGGGAACTCCTTCAAGATTGTTGGAAGACATTTCCGGTGACTACCTCTTGAAGCTCATCAAGAGAATGCCAAGAGTGTGCAAAGCAGTCATCAAAGCAAAAGGTGGCTATTGTACACCAGTGTTATAATGTATGGTATTGTTATTTGGTATCGTTTAGTAGTGCTTTTTAGGTATAATTGCAAGAAGGAGAGATGAGTAACATCCTCATTATTAAAGCATATCTATCCTTTAATGCAAAACTTGTATAAAAACATCATGTTACTGCATAGGCCACCACAAGAAAAAAGGGCCGGCACTACTACTGTATGTCAGATATAAATGGCAATATCCACAGGTCTCTGCTTTGAGAAAGTGTCTGAGGACGTGAAACAGCTGTTAGCTGCTACTGCTCATTTGTCTCCCGTATAATCTCTGTATGCACTGTAAGATGGCCGCTGGACACATCATTGATGGGAGATATGTATCACAGAGGTGATTGTCCTCAGTGATGTAAGCCCGGGTGCAAGCTCCAGCACGTATAGTCCTGAGAGTATTAATAGGGCGTGGCTAGGGCTGAGTTTACGAACAGTCAGAGAGATGAGTGGGACTGGCTGCTCACATATTCCCACCCCAGGGCCAGCTTGGAATGGCAAATAAAAAGGAGACCAGTTGTCTCATTCAGGGTCTGTGTGTGGAGTTATGCAGACCTCTGTTACGCACACGCCCGGGCAGACTGACGTGAGCATGATTAGTGATCCCACTGGACCATGAACCTAGGAGTGCCTGTAGGGGCTTGACTTAAGTATCAACCCGGTCCGACCAAGGTCGCATGGCGGCTCAATCGACTCCGTGAACCAGGGAGGAACCAAGCAGAGGGACCAGGTGCTACTCAAGGTCAGACCCCGGTCACAGCTGTTGACCCACACCGGGGAATGCAGGAACAGGCAGGTTAGGCTGGCATACAGACAGGTGGATACTGGCAGACACGGCTGGTATGCAGACTGGTAGGTACTGGCAGGCAGGGCTGGTATGCAGACAGGTGGGTACTGGCAAGCACAGCTGATATGCAGACAGGTGGGTACTGGCAGGTAGGAACACAGGCAAGACAGGAACCAGTACAGACTAGGATACAGGAACAGGGCCGCAGGTGCGGTAGACAAGCAGAGCAGAGCAAAACCCGCAGGTGCGGTAGACAAGCCGAGCAGAGCAAAACCCGCAGGTGCGGTAAACAAGCAGAGCAGAGCAAAACCCACAGGTGCGGTAGACAAGCAGAGCAGAGCAAAACCCGCAGATGCGGTAAACAAGCAGAGCAGAGCAAAACCCGCAGATGCGGTAGACAAGCAGAGCAGAGCAAAACCCGCAGATGCGGTAGACAAGCAGAGCAGAGCAAAACCCGCAGAAGCGGTAGACAAGCAGAGCAGAGCAAAACCCGCAGATGCGGTAGACAGCAGAGCAGA
The DNA here is from genome assembly GCF_046119375.1 of Phyllobates terribilis. NCBI lineage: Eukaryota > Metazoa > Chordata > Amphibia > Anura > Dendrobatidae > Phyllobates > Phyllobates terribilis. The sequence continues at coordinate 750,103,464 of NW_027362764.1, read as the reverse complement.
GCAAAACCCGCAGATGCGGTAGACAGCAGAGCAGAGCAAAACCCGCAGATGCGGTAGACAAGCAGAGCAGAGCAAAACCCGCAGATGCGGTAGACAAGCAGAGCAGAGCAAAACCCGCAGATGCGGTAGACAAGCAGAGCAGAGCAAAACCCGCAGGTGCGGTAGACAAGCAGAGCAGAGCAAAACCCGCAGGTGCGGTAAACAAGCAGAGCAGAGCAAAACCCGCAGATGCGGTAAACAAGCAGAGCAGGGCAAAACCTGCAGATGCGGTAGACAAGCAGAGCAGAGCAAAACCCACAGATGCAGTAAAGAAGCAGAGCTGAGCAAAACCCGCAGATGTGGTAGACAAGCAGAGCAGAGCAAAACCCGCAGATGCGGTAGATAAGCAGAGCAGAGCAAAACCCGCAGATGCGGTAGACAAGCAGAGCAGAGCAAAACCCGCAGAAGCGGTAGAGAAGCAGAGCAAAACCCGCAGATGCGGTAGACAGGACAGGGATCTGTTCACATGGAACAGACTGGAAAACACAAGAAGATAGCTGGAACACAGGAGTTAGGTACGGAGGCAGGGAAACAGAACGAGCAGAACCAGATACACAAAAGGTACTTGCAATGAAGTAGCGAGTGGACACAAAACTCACAAACAGAAGTACAGAGACAACGAGCTGGAGTTAGGTGCAGGTTCAGATACTGCTGGAAAAGGGGAAGGTACAGACATAGAGACAAACAGGTAACGGACTAGGACACTGTTCAGACAGGATCTGAACCAGGAACAAGATACAGGAACGAGCCTGGGAACTCAGCCCCCAGGGTGGCGGAAACTGACTAGAAGTCACAGGTACAGGTAACAGGCCTGGGTATACAGCCCCCAGGGTGTCAGAAACAGACTAGATACAGGACAGGACCTGGCAACTCAGTTGCAAGGAACACACAGATGGAAAGTGTTGCTCAGGCACCTCCTACTGGGTGGAGGGGGTTTAAGTATCCAGTGACTCACAGCAATAGGTTGGGGACGCATTAGGACTGCGCACACTGTAGCTTTAAGAATCAGGAAGTAACAGCGCCGCCGCCCTAAGCCAGCAGACAAGAGACATACAAACAGCAGGTACTGGAGCAAAGTGTGCAGCCTGGCCTGATAGGTAAGATTGCGGTCTTGCATGGTGGGAGGTGGTAAGCCATGCAAGCACGCCGCCAGGGATGTTACAGTACCCCCCCCTTTACGCCCCCTCTTCTTCAAGCCTGCAAGGATTTCCTGCAGAGAATTTGGAGGCCGATCCTTCTCTTCAAGAAGATTACCTCTTCTGTCCACTAGAGGGAACGAAACTGGTCTCACCATCTTGGTGACTAGGATGCTTCCTCCCATCGAGCCATCCTCAGCAACAGATGAAGTGGGTGAAGTACCAGGAACAGGACACAGGAAAGTCTCTCTCCATTTGTTAATATCAGGTAGTACCCCAAAGGATTCACGGGACAACTGGAGGTCCTCTACCGGGTTGGAGGGGTGCTGAGACTCGGGGTTAACCACCGCTTGGACGTACAATTTGCCAAGCTTACTGGATGAAGTGGACGAAGTACCAGGTACAGGGTGTAGAAAAGTCTCACTCCATTTGTTATCAGGTAGAACCCCGGAGGATTCAGGAGACAAAAGGAGGTCCTCCACCTGGTTGGAGGGGTACAGAGACTTGGAGGTAGCCACCGCCTTGATGGACGTATTGCCAGATTTATTAGAGATAGAGGATCCTTGCTTAGGGACCAACTTCAGTCTGGTTTCTGAGATGACTCGTCTGCGAGCCGGAGCGGTACCTGAAGCCAGATCATTGGTACAATCGTCGAGACTGTGTGGGGACATTGCCTCCGCTTCCCTTCCTTCGGAGACTTCAGCGCACAGCGAGTCAGCGACTAGCAGATCTGATGAAGAAGAAGAAGAAACTGCTGACTGTCCTGAAGATATGGGGACTGGACACCCATTGCACCTCAGCAGTCCCCCAAGAAACACCATGCAGGATCTCCAGACCTGAGCGGGCACTAGATGTCTCGGCTCTGGACGACCTATGGGTAAACCAGACAGCACCTGGAATGTGAACTTCTTCATGTGTATTGCTCCAATCTGGAGCGCTTAATTTGTACAGACATATTTTGACTGTTTCTGAGTAGGGCTTGTCCTTCCACTGACAATGCCCAAACCGGCTTCTGGAGTTGTCGGACCGGAATCAGACACCGACTCTTCAAGGCTTTAAGCCCGAAACTTCCGGTTAATCCGAGGCCTTCACTTGCCACGGAGACAGTCATGGTCATCTGTGGAGAGGAAACACTAACGCCAAGGGCAGCCTCTGTGGCGCCCTGCTGCGCATTGGTGCCACAGAACCCAGAAGGGTGCATGTATGGACTTCTTCACAAGAGGCCCTCATACATTCACACACCTCCACCCTACCACCTCAGACCAGCAGAGGGAGCCCGTTAGGGATATATATATGGAGGGTGGAGCCAGGCAGCTGGTTTTAGTTTTTAGTAGTTAGTCAGTCTCTCGGTCAGAGAGAGAGTGTGCTGGCACTTAGACCAGTGAAGAGGCAGTACGCTGGCTGCTGTGCTTAGGCGAGCCAAGGCCTTCAACACGAGTGAAAGCCTAGTGACGGCCCTGAGTGTGGCCGAAGGCGAGAGGAGAAGAAAGAAGTAGCAAAGGGGGCAGAGGAGCATACCAGGCTCACCCCGAGATATATACTGGACACCGGGTCCGCGCCTACGGGGTCCCCTTATACCCAGTAGGGACCACCAGAACCCCTGGAGAACTACAGGTCCCAGGTTTACCAAACGCTGACTACAGTACCAGGGCTAGGAGTCACGGAGGCCCCAGCGTCCAGGGAGAGTGATCTCCAAGAGAAGGCCCTACCACCAGGTCAGCAGGTGCAAGAGAGAGACAGTAATCAAGCTAGGCCTAGCTCCAGGCAGGTCAGAAGCTTAGCGAGTAAAGCCACGGATCAGGAGGCCCTATACCCGCTCACTGGGGAGAGTCCAAAAGTGCACCCTTCACCCGGAGTACCCTGGACCGTGCCTGCATCACCACCAGTAAAGGTACTGAAGCTTACCCCCGTGTGAGTGTCCGTCTTTCCTCTGGGACCGTCCTGCCGTCTCTCACCAGCATCCACCATCTACCCCTACACTGCCCTGAGGCCCGCTCCACCTGTGGGGAGCCGTCCTAACAAAGCTGCCCAAACACCTGCCTCAGAGGACTGTTGCAACACTGGTGATCCTTACCAGACACCACAGGTGGCTTCACGAACTTTACAAACCCCCTATAAATAATCCCCCTTTTTATTGACCGCCCTGGGCCACGGACCATGCCAGCCACCGTGATATCCCCCCACCGGCACCCATAGGCCCGTCTGCCGAGTAACCCCCACGGCCCAGGGGGCGCATCAACTTTGGCGTCACGAACAGGATTGCGTGCCCGCTGCCATCGGGTACTGTGAGCCTTTACTGAACTGAACTGTGTGTTAAACTGCGGTGAAGATCGCCACCATTATCGCGCTGCAGCGCAGGAAGAAGAAGGGCGTAACCGCGGGAACCTGAGAGGCGTAACTGTTAAAGCGCGCGAAGCCCAGGACACGCCCCACGCCTCGACGTCGAAGCAGGAAGCGTCAGGTCCTGGAAGGAGTCCAGTGAGCGCTCTAATGTCAGACGCGAGCGATGCAAGGTCCTGGAAGAAGACCGTCGCCTGCAGAGCTGTGGCCTACCCGAAAGCGGTAAAGAAGGTAGGCCACGGTTCACTAGGGGGGCGCAACGATGTCCGAAGCCCAGCAGAATGCCGGAGTACCGGTTAACGGCCCCGATGTTCCACTTGCGCTCGGCGCCGAGCAGGCTGAAGCAGCCGCTCCACCAGCAGGGCCTGTAATCCCTGTCATACCCATGGCCCTACCGTACATCCCTGGAGCGAAGTGGCTTCCCCAGTACAGCGGCAGACCAGATACGCTGTCCGGATTTAAAAGGAGAATATGCGGTGTGTGGGACATGTACTCGATGACAGGCAAACAGAGAGCCGCTGTTGTACTTGGACAATTGACTGGTGCTGCAGAGCGGGAAGTTGAAACCTGGTCAGCCGCAGACCAAGAGTCAGTATCCGCAATATTTAAAAAGCTGCAAACTGTTTTTGAGAATCGCATTGAGACAGACCTCCGGATGAGGTTCTACAATTGCTCTCAGAAACCAGAGGACAATGTTCGGGACTATCCCTGGCGCTTGCAGGGGGCCCTACGAGCCCTGAAACAGGTTGGTCCAACCAGCATAAATGACGAAAATAAAATGTTGAAGGAACAATTTATTCGGGGATTGAGATCCCAGGAGGAAAGTAGGACTGTGCGTTGGTGATCCTTAGATCATCTAGATGCCACCTTTGAGACACTTAAGGACATGGCTATAAAGGGGCTGCAGCCCCTGGAAACAACAGATACTCCTATCCAAGGTTACCAGGGTGGGGCCACCCCAGTGCCCGCAGCGTCCACCGTTCCCTCGTTGACCGCTGAAGCCAAGGTGCAAGCAGCGCCCCCTAGTGAGCTGGACAGCCTGTGCTCTGAAGTGCGTCAGTTAAGCAAAACTCTAACCACTGTCATGAGCGCCCTGCAGCTACAGACGGAGCCCGAGACAGAAGGAAGGATCCTGCTAGCCGACAGCCCTGAGGATGTCCCCTGGATGAGGAGAAGAAGGAGAGCAACGCCACCCCGTTGGAGGACCAGCGACCAACGCCGCCCTCCAAAGGAACTCGTGTGCTACCGTTGCCACAAGGTGGGCCACGCTGCCCAGACCTGTCCTTTAAATGAGAAAACCCTGGGGCCGAGGGCCAACACCCAGGGGTAGACCAACCAGGCCCGTCAAACTGGTACCACCGGTTCGTGGGAGGAAGACCTTTCCTGTCCATTGTGCTGGACGGCATCGCGACACCTGCCCTGCTGGACACTGGATCTCAGGTAACCATCATGCCTGATGTCCTCTACAAAAGGTTCTGGTCCATAGTCGGACTTCACCCGCCAGATCCAAACCTTTCCGTGTATGCCTCCAATGGCCTTCCCCTTAACCTAGTCGGGGTTAAGGATGTGGCAGTAAAGGTGGGAAGAGTGGAACTGAAGGACCAGGGACTAATTGTAGTAGAGACTAATCCTGGTGATACAGACTTGTATATGGTACTTGGCACAAATATTGTTGGTAACTGTTTGGGAGAAGTGTTGTTCTTGCTCCAACAGATGGCCAACACTGCCAAACCAGGACAGAGGACGGTGCTCCAGAAAGAGATACGAGCCCTTATGTACCAGCAACAGGTAAAGCTAACAGGTGGTGAAATTGGTAATGTACGGGTGACAGACCCGATACCCATTGTGATTCCCCCTATGAGTGAAATGCTGATTTGGTGTAGGGCAGCAATAGGTCTCAGAGGACAGAGCTACCAGGCGGTAGTAGAGCCCCTTAGCTCGGAACATAGACCTACACTCTTAACTGCTAGAGGGGTAGTGGATGTACGCAATGGGAGGGTGCCCGTACGCCTCCTAAACTATGGAGAGGATGAAGTCAAATTACCACGATATGCCACTGTTGCCAGATTGTACACTGTAAATAGCAACGCTATCCACACAGTGGAGTCCTTAACCTCACCAGACAGAGTGGAGGATAATGACTCGGAAACCCAGGTGGGGGATTGGTGTCAACAGCTCCATGTTGGGACTGACGCCACTCCTGTCCATCAAAAACAAGGTGTATACAGGGTGGTCCAGGAATACGAACAGGTATTCAGCAAACACCCACTTGATTTTGGGAGGATTAAAGGGGTACAACACCATATACCCACAGGTAACCATCCACCCATCAAAGAACGTTACAGGCCCATACCACCAGCACACTACAAGAAAGCGAAGGAAATGTTGAATGACATGAAGAAGGCAGGGGTAATAAGAGATAGCTGTAGCCCCTGGGCAGCTCCCCTGGTCCTGGTCAGGAAAAAGGATGGAAGCATGAGGATGTGTGTAGATTACCGACAGGTAAACTGCATAACTCATAAAGATGCATACCCTTTGCCCCGTATAGAGGAATCCCTGGCAGCACTAAAGTCTGCAAATTACTTCTCTACCCTTGACCTCACTAGTGGGTACTGGCAAGTAGCAGTTGCTGAGGAAGACCGGGAGAAGACGGCCTTCACTACCCCGATGGGACTCTGCGAGTTCAACAGTATGCCGTTCGGACTCTGCAACGCCCCTGGAACATTCCAGAGATTGATGGAGTGCTGTTTGGGACACCGTAACTTCGAGACCGTGCTGCTATACCTGGATGACGTGATAGTGTACTCCAAGACGTATGAGGACCATTTGAAGCACTTGGCGGAGGTATTTGAGTCGTTGTCCCGGTATCGGATGAAATTGAAGCCTTCCAAGTGCCACCTGCTCAAACAGAAGGTTCAGTACCTGGGGCACATCGTCAATCCAGAAGGAGTAGCACCAGACCCGGAGAAGGTCGCCGCCATCCAGAAATGGCCCGAACCGAAGAATCTCAAGGAGGTACGTCAGTTCCTGGGACTGGTCGGTTATTACCGGAGATTTGTAAAGGACTACACCAAGAAGGCAGCGCCTTTGCAAGATCTCCTGGTAGGACAGTCCAACAGAGGCAAACCCCCCCCCCCCCCTTCCAGTGGGGTAAAGAACAGGCTGAGTCCTTTGCAGTGATGAAAGAGATCCTGACTGGCGAAGAAATCCTGGCCTACCCTACCTACAGCCAACCTTTCCTGCTGTACACTGATGCCAGCAGCGAGGGACTAGGAGCTGTGTTGAGTCAGAAGCAGTATGGCAAAGAGAAGGTGATTGCCTATGCCAGCAGGAGGCTTCGCCCTCCCGAGAGGAATCCAGAAAACTATAGCTCCTTGGAGTTCCTGGCCTTGGTCTGGGCCATCACTGAATGATTCAAGCACTACCTGGCCTCCACTAAGTTCACAGCCTATACTGACAACAACCCCTTGACGCATCTAGAGACAGCCAAGTTGGGAGCCATGGAACAGCATTGGATGGCCCGATTGTCAAACTATCAGTTCACCATCAAGTACCGGGCAGGCCGCAAGAACGCCAACGCCGATGCCCTATCCAGAATGCCTCACCAGTCGGACACTGAAGAAGAAGTGGATGACCTGGAGGAGACTGAGCTACCTGCCTTCCACAGAAATGGGATGGTCCACGAGCAGCGCACCTCCAGGAGACAAACAGGAAGCACAGTACAACAAGAGTGCACCAGCAGAACCCTTAACACCTGGAGAAGTTGTGCTAAAACGAAAAAGGAGAAGCCACATACTTGACGACCAGTGGGAAAGAGAACCTTACACTGTGTTGAATTCCAGATTTGACAATAGGAAAACCTGTCTAATTAGCAAAGACGGAGGAAGAACAACTGCAACGGTATCGAGAGACCATCTGAAGTTGTGCCCAAGTCTGTTGAAGCCCCAGGAGGAAGTGCCTCTCACCGTACTGGAGGAGCCTAAAGAAGAAGTACTCCATACTGACTTAGGAGATTTCCCGGCAGATTGGCCTCAACTAGGTGGAGCTGTAATAATACCTGTGATACACTTCTACCAACAGCCAGAAGACTCTCCACTGCAAGTAAGACCTGTAAGTGCCCGAGAAGAGCCTGCTCAGGAAGAATCCCCGGAAGAAGGATCACCGGCTGAAGAAGAGCGAGAAGGCCCAGCCAATGGTATTCTTGCCAGTCCCGTAGAGAGGTTAAGGCAGTTTTGCAGTCCACCAACACATAGAGCTGATAGAGTGGAAAATAGCGCAAGCATCCATACTACACGCATCCCAGTACTACGTAGATCATCGCGTAGCACAAAAGGCCAGACCCCTGTCAGGTATAGGGAGTAAATAGAGAAACACTGACAGTATAAATAGTTACCCCGTAGGGTATGTTCTTGTAATAATTTCATGTATTTATTTATTGATTTATTTTGCCTTGCTAATGGACAATTTATGTGACATGGACACTTCTCATTGCATTTAGTTACCTGTAAGGGTATATATATAAAGGACTCGGTGGCTGAGTACTGTGAGCAGCCCAAAAACTGTCATGTACATAGTTGCACTCCCTGGAGTGCCTTTTGAGCGACCTCAGAACAAAAACCTGTTTCGCGTGGCAGAAGTTGTGGTCCGACGCCGGATCACCTGTGCCCTGCAGCCACGCCCAGGGCCTACGTGGAGGGTTTACGGACAGGTCCCTCAAGCTACCTTTCACTTTAATCAGTGAGAGGGATACCCTGTTGGGATCTCACTGGAACTGATTTGAGAAACTCTGAAGATACTTTATATTATTGTATTATAATGTTACCTGCAACGTTCAAGAAAAGTGCCTCCCATAAAGGGAACAAATGTTATTGTTTACCCTGTTTTGAGAAAAATGCTTCAGTCCAGGAGTACTGAGTTTTACTAGGAGGGATGTGGCGCTCTGCTGTGCATTGGTGCCACAGAACCCAGAAGGGTGCATGGATGGACTTCTCCACAAGAGGCCCTCACACATTCACACACCTCCACCCTACCACCTCAGACCAGCAGAGGGAGCCCGTTAGGGATATATATATGGAGGGTGGAGCCAGGCAGCTGGTTTTAGTTTTTAGTAGTTAGTCAGTCTCTCGGTCAGAGAGAGAGTGTGCTGGCACTTAGACCAGTGAAGAGGCAGCACGCTGGCTGCTGTGCTTAGGCGAGCCAAGGCCTACAGCACGAGTGAAAGCCTAGTGAGGGCCTTGAGTGGGCCAAAGGCGAGAGGAGAAGGAAGAAGTAGCAAAGGGGGCAGAGGAGCATACCAGGCTCACACCGAGATATATACCGGACACCGGGTCCGCGCCTACGGGGTCCCCTTATACCCAGTAGGGACCACCAGAACCCCTGGAGGACTACAGGTCCCATGAGGCCCTATACCCGCTCACTGGGGAGAGTCTAAAAGTGCACCCTTCGCCCGGAGTACCCTGGACCATGCCTGCATCATCACCAGTAAAGGTACTGAAGCTTACCCCCGTGTGAGGGTCCGTCTTTCCTCCGGGACCGTCCTGCCGTCTCTCACCAGCATCCACCATCTACCCCTATACTGCCCTGAGGCCCGCTCCACCTGTGGGGAGCCGTCCTAACAAAGCTGCCCAAACACCTGCCTCAGAGGACTGTCGCAGCGCTGGTAATCCTTACCAGACACCACAGGTGGCGTCACGAATTTTACAAACCCCCTATAAATAATCCCCCTTTTTATTGACCGACCTGGGCCACGGACCGGGCCAGCCACCGTAATATCCCTCCACCGGCACCCATAGGCCCAGCTGCCGAGTAACCCCCACGGCCCAGGGGGCGCGTCACCTCTCCTACAGGCCTAATGTCTTGGGAGTCTCCAACCTTCGCTGGACAAAGACCGTCAGGGGGTCCCAAACAACCGCAGCGGGACCGCAATCCAATTTTGTGACTGAGTTCTGGCCTCTGCTTTGCCTGACGAACATAGTCACCTTCATGGATTCTGTGCGGATAGCTGCCTCTACAGGCTGGGGAACAGGAGGTCTTTGGGAGGATAGAACCTGGCGTGACGGTTTACCTCTACGCCTTGCACGTCTGGACTGCCTCTTGAGGTTGGGTAGAGAAGTATTCTGTGGAGCATTGTCATCCTGTGTGGATTCTGTGTGGGCAGCAGTCTCTTCAGGCTGGAGAACTGGTAGGCTACCTGCACACATTACCCATCTGGGCTGCTCCAAGATATTTGGAAGGAAAGCTTTAGCAGAAGCTTTAGGATTAGGGTCATCGAAGACCATTAGAAAGGCCACCAGGAAGGCCTGCAGGTCCAAGACGATAGGATCCCATGCTTCCCATAGAGGGGTGATCCATTTCAAGGCTTCACCCGCAAGGTAGGACATCAGAAATGCTATTTTAACCCGATCAGTGGGAAAATAGTGAGCATAAAATTTGAAATGTAGCATGCATTGCTCCACAAACGCACGGCTTTGTTTTGGGTCCCTATAATACCGTGGTGGATCCGCAGGAACGAGTGCTGATAGCTCCATTTGGGCTGGTGCGTAAATCGCCTGGACCTCAGCTTGAGAAAAAATTTTTCCTTGGTGCACGTATTCGCCAGACAAGGATTCAAATGTCTCTGAGGGCGAAGGGCCGTGGGGCTCAACGGGAACCATGGCCTGAGCAAACTGTTACGCACACGCCCGGGCAGACTGGCGTGAGCGTGATTAGTGATCCCACTGGGCCATGAACCGAGGAGTGCCTGGAGGGGCGTGACTAAGTATCAACCCGGTCCGACCAAGGTCGCACGGCGGCTCAATCGACTCTGTGAACCAGGGAGGAACCGAGCAGAGGGACCAGGTGCTACTCCAGGCCAGACCCTGTGTAACGGGTCTGGAAGGCGGAACCTCTGAGCTACTATACAAGGGGGCGGTCCTTGTAAGGGAGCGGGTGGCGACCAGGGTAGACGGGCAGGCAGTCACAGCAGGTGACTGGGACAGTCTCTGAATGAACGGACAGGAGGTCACGGCAAGTGACCGGGGCAGTCTCTGGATGAACGGGCAGGAGGTCACGGCAAGTGAACGGGGCAGTCTCTGGATGAACGGGCAGGAGGTCACGGCAAGTGACCGGGGCAGTCTCTGGATGAACGGGCAGGAGGTCACGGCAAGTGACCGGGGCAGTCTCTGGGTAAAGGATTGGTACGACCTGTGGCGGCAGATGATAGACGTGAGCTCCCAGGTGAGCAGGCGAGAGTCTCTGGATAAACGGGTGGTCACAGCATGTGACGGCGGAACCTCCAGGAAGACCAACAGACAGGTAGCAGGTGAGCGCTCCCAGGTGAGCGGGCAGGAGTCTCTGGACAGGCGGGTGGTCACAGCACGTGACGGCAGAGCCTCCTGGTAGGCTAGCAGACAGGCAGCAGATGAGCGCTCCCAGGTGAGCGGGCAAGCTGGTCCTTAGACAGACTGACAGGAGTTGGAAGGCAGACCGTCGGACCTCAGGCAAGCAGGCAGGTAGAAGATGTGCGCTCCCAGGTGAGCGGGCAAGCTGGTCCTTAGACAGACTGACAGAAGTTGGAAGGCAGACCGTCGGACCTTAGGCTAGCAGGCAGGTAGCAGGATATCAGGCAGGAATTAGACAGCAGACTGGCAGGAATCTGGCAGGTAACTGGCAACGGGACCTGAAGGCTGAAGCAGAGTAGTGAACAGTGCTACAACATTGCTCGGGCACCTCCATTTTGGAGGAGGTGCCTTTTATATGGGAGGTCCTCCGGCAATTGGCCGGGGACTCCTTAGGACGGCGCGCGCGGTCCCTTTAAGAGAGGGGGAGTGCGCGCGCGCGCGCCCTAAGCACACTGCCGGGGAAGGAGCGCGTGCCGGAAGCAGCGGGGAGAGAAGCGCTGGAGGACGCCGCGCCAGGAGCGGGGAGGTGAGAGGGACGGCGTCTCTGCCTAGAACGGGGCAGAGACGCCGATGCTACAGTACCCCCCCCTTTAGGCCCCCTCTTTTTTTGGCCAGAAAGAAATTTCTCAAGGAGAAGCGGGGCGTTGATGTTCTCCCTGGGTTCCCAAGTTCTCTCCTCAGGACCAAACCCTTTCCAATCTACCAGAAAAAAGGTTTTTCCTCTTACCCTCTTGGAGGCCAGAATACTCTCTACCTCAAAGATGTCATCAGCGGAAACCGGAGCAGGAGGGGCACCTGGATTTTTGGAAAAAAAGTTAAAGACAACGGGTTTGAGGAGAGATACGTGGAAGGAGTTGGGGATCCGTAGGGTGGCCGGGAGTTTTAATTTGTAGGCCACAGGGTTAATTTGCCTGAGGACTTCGAAGGGGCCGATGAATCGACGACCCAACTTGTAGGAGGGTACTTTGAGCCGCACATGTTTGGATGAGAGCCAAACCTTGTCTCCCGGACGGAATTGGGGCGGATCCAGACGTCTCTTATCAGCATATCTCTTCATCCGCTCAGAGGAGAGAAGAAGAGCGGACCTGGTGCTCTCCCAAATAGTAGAAAATTCGCTGACAAGAGACTCCGCAGCAGAGTTGTCCACAGAAACGGAGACAGGAAGTGGAATCCGGGGATGTTGGCCACCGACTATAAAGAACGGGGATTTGGAAGAGGACTCGCTCTCATGGTTGTTATAAGAGAACTCGGCCCATGGTAAGAGATCCACCCAGTCCGAGTGGTGAGCATCAACGAAGTGCCGGAGGTAGCTGGACAAGATCTGATTGATCCGCTCCACTTGACCATTGGACTGAGGGTGGTAAGCGGAGGAGAAATCCAGGGTAATGTCCAGCAGCTTACATGTGGCTCTCCAGAAGCGAGAGGTGAACTGAACCCCACGATCCGACACGATGTGGAGGGGCAGACCATGGAGACGGAAGATGTGGCGGATAAAGTCTTTAGCCAGCTCGGGTGCAGACGGAAGACCAGGCAGGGGAATGAAGTGGGCCATCTTAGAAAAACGGTCAGCGACAACCCAAATGACAGTACAACCGGCAGAAACTGGAAGGTCGGTGATAAAGTCCATAGCGATGTGTTGCCAAGGAGCAGCAGGTACGGGAAGGGGCAGGAGATGGCCGGCAGGTAGTTGTCGGGGAACTTTGTTACGGGCACAGGATGAACAGGCTGCGACGAAGTCTACCACGTCCTTACGCAGGGTAGGCCACCAGTAATGCCGGGTAATAAGTTGGAAGGTCTTCTTTTGGCCAGCATGGCCAGCTAGTTTAGAAGAATGTCCCCAGCGAAGAACCCTCTCCCGATCTGGCACAGCTACGAACGTCTTACCGGGTGGAAGACGAGTCAGATCCAAGGGGGCCACATTCATCACCTTGGAGGAGTCGATGATGTGCGTAGGTTCCTCCTCTTGATCGGAGGACAGGAAGGACCGGGACAAGGCATCAGCTTTGACGTTCTTGTCCGCCAGACGGAAATGAAGAATGAAGTCAAAGCGGGCAAAAAACAACGACCACCGGGCCTGGCGAGGATTGAGTCTCTGGGCATTTTGGAGATATGCCAGGTTTTTGTGATCCGTGTAGATAATTACCGGGTAGAGAGCCCCTTCAAGCAGATAGCGCCACTCTCCCAGTGCCAATTTGATGGCTAGCAATTCCCGGTCTCCAATGGAGTAGTTGCGCTTCGACGAGGAGAAGATTTTGGAGAAGAAGCCGCACGTTACCATTCTCCCGGTAGAAGACTTCTGGGTGAGCACCGCTCCGGCTCCGGAGGAGGAGGCATCAACCTCCAGGTAGAATTGTTTATTACAGTCCGGACGGTGCAGGACGGGAGCAGAGGCGAAGGCTTTCTTTAGGGAAAGGAAGGCCTCCTCGGCTTCAGGCGACCATGTCCTGGGGTTAGCCCCCTTACGGGTAAGTGCAGATATGGGAGCAGTCTGAGACGAGAAGTGTGGGATGAAAAGACGATAATAATTAGCGAAGCCCAGGAATCGCTGTATCGCCTTCAAACCTTCAGGACGAGGCCATTTTAGAACGGAAGAGAGCTTCTCGGGATCCATTTGCAGACCTGTTTGGGAGATGACATAGCCCAAGAACGGAAGGGAGGTCTGATCGAAGAGGCACTTCTCGTATTTGGCGTAAAGGTGGTTCTGCCGAAGCCTAAGCAGGACCTGACGAACATCCCTCCGGTGTGTGGGGAGATCCGGAGAGAAGACCAAGATATCGTCCAGGTATACCACTACGCAGGAGTACAGGAGGTCACGGAAGATGTCGTTGACTAGTTCCTGAAAGACCGCGGGAGCATTACAGAGACCGAAGGGCATCACAAGGTACTCGTAGTGACCGTCCCGGGTATTGAATGCCGTCTTCCACTCGTCTCCTTGACGGATACGGACCAGATTATACGCTCCTCGTAGATCCAGCTTGGAGAAGATCCTGGCGCCCTTGAGACGGTCAAACAATTCGGAGATGAGTGGCAGGGGATATTTGTTTTTTACCGTGATGAGATTGAGTCCTCTGTAGTCAATACAGGGACGTAGCGAGCCGTCTTTCTTTTTGACAAAGAAGAATCCGGCTACAGCCGGGGAGGTAGATTTTCGGATAAATCCCCTAGCCAGATTCTCTTCAATGTACTCAGACATGGCTCGGGTCTCGGCTGCAGACAACGGGTAGATACGCCCACGGGGAGGAGTGGTGCCAGGTACCAGGTCGATCGGGCAATCGTATGGCCTATGGGGTGACAACATCTCAGCTTCCTTCTTACCGAAGACGTCCACATAGGGCCAGTAGGGAGCCGGGAGACCAGGTAAGTTAGCTGGAGTAGGCTGAGGGCGAAGTGGACGGACCGGGACCAGGCAGGTCCTATGGCAGTCAGGACCCCATCGGAGTACTTCACCGGACCGCCAGTTCAATACGGGTTCATGTGTCTGGAGCCAAGGTAGACCTAGCAACAGGGAGTGAGAAAGTCCGGACAGCACATGGAATGAGATCTCCTCAGAGTGCAGCATTCCCACCTGCAGGGTTATGGGTTCGGTGACGAGCAGGATGGTCTCCGAGAGAAGTCTTCCATCCACGGAGGCGACTGACAATGGTTCAGCCAAGGACTTGGTGGGAATATGGTATCTCTCTACCAGAGACTGGGAGATGAGGTTTCCAGCAGCTCCAGAATCCAGATGGGCGAGTTCAAAGAGACGGTTTTCTCCCCAAGCAATAGAGACCGGTAAGGTCAGAGACGGAGAGGGCTTACTTTTGTCTAGGACGACCTCTCCGAGTGGTCCTAGACACTGGCGTTTCCCGGTTTTTCCGGGCAGGAACGGATGAAGTGCTTCATACTGCCACAATAGAAACAGCTTCCCTCGGCTCGGCGAGATTCTTGGCGAGAACCGACCATCTTGGTCTGGTCGACCTGCATAGGCTCAGGAGAGTGTAGCTGAGGAGAGACGGAGGTAGTGACGGGTTTCTGAAAAGTAGGAGCTAGACGTGGAACCCTCCTCTCACGGGTGACCTCTTTGGCACGCTCCTGGAACCGCAGGTCAATCCGGGTGGCAAGAGTTATAAGGTCATCGAGAGTGGTAGGAATGTCCCGACCGGCAAGTTCATCTTTAATACGGCCGGACAGACCCTCCCAGAAGACGGAAACCAGAGCGTCATTATCCCAGGCCAGCTCCGAGGCAAGGGTACGGAACCGTATGGCATATTGGCCCACGGTGAGACTTCCCTGACGGAGGCGTAGCAGAGATGATGCGGATGAGGTCTTCCGTCCGGGTTCGTCGAAGACTTTCCGGAAAGCCGTGAGAAAGACAGGCAAGTCGGACACCAGGGGGTCTCCTCTCTCCCATAGAGGATTTAGCCAGGCCAGGGCCTCCCCGGTGAGATGGGACATGATGAAGGCAATTTTGGCCCAGTCGGAGTTAAACTGGTGAGACAGGAGTTCAAAGTGCAGGGTGCACTGATTTATGAAGCCCCGAGCCTGGGCGGAGTCGCCTCCGAAACGAGGAGGTGCAGAAAGCCGGGGTCCGGGGTAGGATACCATGTTATTAGTGGGCAGTGGAGCTGCCGGATTGCGAGTCATGGCACTGGCGGTGGTTGCAGGCAGAGCAGTCAGAGTGTCCAGGCGAGAATTGACATTCCGCAGGTGACCCAGGATGGACTCCTGTTGGGACCTCTGACGGGACAGTTCATGACACAGGTCCGAGAGCGAGGGAGCTTGGGTGCCACCGGGTTCCATGGCCCGAGCAAACTGTAACGGGTCTGGGAGGCGGAACCTCTGAGCTACTATACAAGGGGGCGGTCCTTGTAAGGGAGCGGGTGGCGACCAGGGTAGACGGGCAGGCAGTCACAGCAGGTGACTGGGACAGTCTCTGAATGAACGGACAGGAGGTCACGGCAAGTGACCGGGGCAGTCTCTGGATGAACGGGCAGGAGGTCACGGCAAGTGACCGGGGCAGTCTCTGGATGAACGGGCAGGAGGTCACGGCAAGTGACTGGGGCAGTCTCTGGATGAACGGGCAGGAGGTCACGGCAAGTGACCGGGGCAGTCTCTGGGTAAAGGATTGGTACGACCTGTGGCGGCAGATGATAGACGTGAGCTCCCAGGTGAGCAGGCGAGAGTCTCTGGATAAACGGGTGGTCACAGCATGTGACGGCGGAACCTCCAGGAAGACCAACAGACAGGTAGCAGATGAGCACTCCCAGGTGAGCGGGCAGGAGTCTCTGGACAGGCGGGTGGTCACAGCACGTGACGGCAGAGCCTCCTGGTAGGCTAGCAGACAGGCAGCAGATGAGCGCTCCCAGGTGAGCGGGCAAGCTGGTCCTTAGACAGACTGACAGGAGTTGGAAGGCAGACCGTCGGACCTCAGGCAAGCAGGCAGGTAGAAGATGTGCGCTCCCAGGTGAGCGGGCAAGCTGGTCCTTAGACAGACTGACAGAAGTTGGAAGGCAGACCGTCGGACCTTAGGCTAGCAGGCAGGTAGCAGGATATCAGGCAGGAATTAGACAGCAGACTGGCAGGAATCTGGCAGGTATCTGGCAGGTAACTGGCAACGGGACCTGAAGGCTGAAGCAGAGTAGTGAACAGTGCTACAACATTGCTCGGGCACCTCCATTTTGGAGGAGGTGCCTTTTATATGGGAGGTCCTCCGGCAATTGGCCGGGGACTCCTTAGGACGGCGCGCGCGGTCCCTTTAAGAGAGGGGGAGCGCGCGCGTGCCCTAAGCACACTGCCGGGGAAGGAGCGCGTGCCGGAAGCAGCGGGGAGAGAAGCGCTGGAGGACGCCGCGCCAGGAGCGGGGAGGTGAGAGGGATGGCGTCTCTGCCTAGAACGGGGCAGAGACGCCGATGCTACACCCTGGTCACAGCTGTTGACCCACACCGGGGAATGCAGGAACTGGCAGGTTAGGCTGGCATACAGACAGGTGGATACTGGCAGACACGGCTGGTATGCACACAGGTAGGTACTGGCAGGCACGGCTGGTATGCAGACAGGTGGGTACTGGCAAGCACAGCTGATATGCAGACAGGTGGGTAATGGCAGGTAGGAACACAGGCAAGACAGGAACCAGTACAAACTAGGATACAGGAACAAGGCCGCAGGTGCGGTAGACAAGCAGAGCAGAGCAAAACCCGCAGGTTCGGTAGACAAGCAGAGCAGAGCAAAACCTGCAGGTGCGGTAGACAAGCAGAGCAGAGCAAAACCCGCAGGTGCGGTAGAAAACCAGAGCAGAGCAAAACCCGCAGGTGCGGTAGACAAGCAGAGCAGAGCAAAACCCGCAGATGCGGTAGACAAGCAGAGCAGAGCAAAACCCGCAGATGCGGTAGACAAGCAGAGCAGAGCAAAACCCGCTGGTGCGGTAGACAAGCAGAGCAGAGCAAAACCCGCAGGTGCGGTAGACAAGCAGAGCAGAGCAAAACCCGCAGGTGCGGTAGACAAGCAGAGCAGAGCAAAACCCGCAGATGCGGTAAACAAGCAGAGCACAGCAAAACCCGCAGATGCGGTAGACAAGCAGAGCAGAGCAAAACCCGCAGATGCGGTAAACAAGCAGAGCAGAGCAAAACCCGCAGATGCGGTAGACAAGCAGAGCAGAGCAAAACCCGCAGATGCGGTAGACAAGCAGAGCAGAGCAAAACCCGCAGATGCGGTAGACAAGCAGAGCAGAGCAAAACCCGCAGATGCGGTAGACAAGCAGAGCAGAGCAAAACCCGCAGATGCGGTAGACAAGCAGAGCAGAGCAAAACCCACAGATGCGGTAGACAAGCAGAGCAGAGCAAAACCCGCAGATGCGGTAAACAAGCAGAGCAGAGCAAAACCCGCAGATGCGGTAGACAAGCAGAGCAGAGCAAAACCCGCAGATGCGGTAGACAAGCAGAGCAGAGCAAAACCCGCAGATGCGGTAGACAAGCAGAGCAGAGCAAAACCCGCAGATGCGGTAGACAAGCAGAGCAGAGCAAAACCCACAGATGCGGTAGACAAGCAGAGCAAAACCCGCAAATGCGGTAAACAAGCAGAGCAGGGCAAAACCCGCAGATGCGGTAGGCAAGCAGAGCAGAGCAAAACCCGCAGATGCGGTAAACAAGCAGAGCAAAGCAAAACCCGCAGATGCGGTAGACAAGCAGAGCAGAGCAAAACCCACAGATGCGGTAGACAAGCAGAGCAGAGCAAAACCCGCAGATGCGGTAGACAAGCAGATCAGAGCAAAACCCGCAGAAGCGGTAGACACGCAGAGCAAAACCCGTAGATGCGGTAGACAAGCAGAGCAGAACAAAACCCGCAGGTGCGGTAGACAAGCAGAGCAGAGCAAAACCCGCAGGTGCGGTAGACAGGCAGAGCAGAGCAAAACCCGCAGATGCGGTAGACAAGCAGAGCAGACCAAAACCCGCAGATGTGGTAGACAAGCAGAGCAGTGCAAAACCCACAGATGCGGTAGACAAGCAGAGCAGAGCAAAACCCACAGATGCGATAAACAAGCAGAGCAGGGCAAAACCCGCAGATGCGGTAGGCAAGCAGAGCAGAGCAAAACACGCAGATGCGGTAAACAAGCAGAGCAAAGCAAAACCCGCAGATGCGGTAGACAAGCAGAGCAGAGCAAAACCCGCAGATGCGGTAGACAGGACAGGGCTCTGTTCACATGGAACAGACTGGAAAACACAAGAAGATAGCTGGAACACAGGAGTTAGGTACGGAGGCAGGGAAACAGAACGAGCAGAACCAGATACATACAAGGTACTTGCAATGAAGTAGCGAGTGGACACAAAACTCACAAACAGAAGTACAGAGACAACGAGTTGGAGTTAGGTGCAGGTTCAGATACTGCAGGAAAAGGGGAAGGTACAGACATAGAGACAAACAGGTAACGGACTAGGACACTGTTCAGACAGGATCTGAACCAGGAACAAGATACAGGAACGAGCCTGGGAACTCAGCCCCCAGGGTGGCGAAAACTGACTAGAAGTCACAGGTACAGGTAACAGGCCTGGGTATACAGCCCCCAGGGTGTCAGAAACAGACTAGATACAGGACAGGACCTGGCAACTCAGTTGCAAGGAACACACAGATGGAAAGTGTTGCTCAGGCACCTCCTACTGGGTGGAGGGGGTTTAAGTATCCAGTGACTCACAGCTATAGGCTGGGGACGCATTAGGACTGCTTACACTGTAGCTTTAAGAATCAGGAAGTAACAGCGCCGCCGCCCTAAGCCAGCAGACAAGAGATATACAAACAGCAGGTACTGGAGCAAAGTGTGCAGCCTGGCCTGATAGGTAAGATTGCGGTCTTGCATGGTGGGAGGTGGTAAGCCATGCAAGCACGACACCAGGGATGTTACAACCTGCAGTGTTGTTTGTTTTTGCTAAGGACTAAAGAGCTGGACACTAACATGAGCAGGCGAACCCACATTACTTTATGGATTATTTGCTTAATGTTTTCACTTTGTGCCAGAAAAAGCTGTTTTTGTTTTGTTATCCTAAGCTGTTTATTAAGGACTCTCAATAAACCAGCCTCTACATTTTACTGAAGCCACTTCCTGTGCCTACCTCAAAACGCAACCGAGTGAATAGAAACCCCACAGCACCTTATGTAAATAAACAGAAAACTTGGATAAAGATTTATGTGGCAGGTCCCGGGAATACACTTCTCATCATGAAGCATAGTGTTACTGCCCTTATACTCCTTACTGCCCTTAACAGTGAAAGCTTGCTTCTCTGTTATGCCTGTATGCAGTTTAAAATGCCAGGAGAGCAGGAGCAGAGAGACAAAAAAAAACGCATCCACTTCCTGTGTGGAGACAAAGACCCACCCTCACTTCCTGTAGAGAGGCTAAGCCACTTCCCCTTCCTATAGAGAGGCAAAGCTCTTCCCCCACTTCCTGTGAGATAAAGCTCTATCCCCACTTCCTGTGAGAGACAAAGCTCTATCCCCACTTCCTGTAAATAGACAATGCCCCACTTCCTAATGAGCGACAAAGGCCCGTCCCCACTTCCTGTAGAGAGACAAAGATTCGCCCCCACTTCCTGTAATCTGTCTTGATGTCTGTACTGAGGATAACAGACAGTGGACATCAAGTTGTTTCACAGAAGGGAGACACATAGCGAGCACTTTAGAGTCATTATTTCAGGGGCAAGAAAGCAACATTTAAAGGGAATCTGTCACCCCCTGGGATTATATGACCTACTAATATGGACATACAGTACAGACCAAAAGTTTGGACACACCTTCTCATTTAAAGATTTTTCTGTATTTTCATGACTATGAAAATTGTACATTCACACTGAAGGCATCAAAACTATGAATTAACACATGTGGAATTATATACTTAACAAAAAAGTGTGAAACAACTGAAAATATGTCTTATATTCTAGGTTCTTCAAATTAGTCACCTTTTGCTTTGTACAGTCCACACCCTCACATCAGCCCCAGTCTGTTGAACTTTCTGGTGCTCCACGTCTGGCTTTACAGGTGACCTGGCATGCTCCCATGTGATGTTCTGCGTAGACCTATTTAAGGGTCTCTCAATAGTAAGACACTCACCCGGGCCTTGGTATTGAATCTGAGACTAGACTTGCAGTTTGTGTGTACGCAGCAACCTGGCTGCCGGCTATAGGACTTCTCCTGTAGACCAGCAGCTTCTAATGCTTCTTCCTACTTGTCTGTGGCTCCGGAGTTCTGTCGGCTACCTGTCCCTGGGTCTCCTGGACCTCTTCTCTGTGTCTGCGATTTTCAGGACGTCTTCCTGGCTGTGTGTGGCTTCCTTAGTTGCTGACTTTCCCGTTACTCCAGAGTGTTATCTGCTACCTGCCTGCAGTTCTCTGCCACTCCCCCCTGCTTGCATGCGGTTTCCTGACATCCTCTGCCTGCCTGTGGTTTCCAGTCCAACCTGCTGCGCCGACCCCCATGGCCCATGTGCCCACCTGGACCTTGGACTTTGAGGATCCACTTCATCCAGTGAGCCCCTTGAACTTCTCGTAACAGGTGTGAATCAGGTCCTAGGTATCCACGGCCCACAATATGATCCTGGGTGTGGAGAGAGGTAACTCCCATTAGGTATATCCTTGGTAGGAAGATGAGGAATGTAGCGCTTCCCGGCCTGTGGTGCGCTTCAAATAATGCATCACTCTTGAGTCCTGTTAAGAGTGACGTCACGGCGATAGAAATAATGTGTGGCCAACTCAAGATCTTCAGTTGATCCTCACATTTTTCTGTCGCCGTGACGTCCCAGATTGTCCAGGATTATATTGTGGGCTGTGGATACATAGGACCTGATTCACATCAAGATGGAGTTCCAGTGACTTTCATAATATTTCCAGGTACTTGAATCTTCATTCGATCGATACTTGGTTTTAGATATATATTTATCCCATATGCACCAATAGTTATTTATTTTCTATAGTTTTACACTTTTAGGAACATTTTGGTGGATTAATGTGAGCTGCAAGGGACTATTGAAATAGGAGCGCCTAGTGATTATTTTATATATTTTATTTAAAAAAAATATTTTGCAGATTATTTATTTAGCACATTATCTAATGAGATCATGTCGTATTTATGTTAAAGTACAGTAGGGCCCACATTGGAATCCCAAAGGCTAAAAGGGAGGGCCACATGACTATGATGTCTGTCAGACCCTGGTCATCATGGTGGTTTAATAGGATAGGTTTTATAGGAGGAAACAAGATGGTGTTTTGGAGGTTGGGGGGCAGGGTCCCACAGAAAATTGGCATGGGGACCAAGGGTGTGTTTTCCTTAGGGGATCTTACCTGCTTGGTGGAGGGTGCTGGGTATATAAGGTCTGCCGGTACGGTCAATCCGTGGATCCGCAAAGGTATTGGGTTGGTTTTGTGTAGGCTGGGGTCAGCCATTCCTTAGTCAAGTAACAATAGGACAGTGGAAATTCACACCTGCACATGCAGCATTTTCCCAAGGTTTCTGAGAAAGTTGGGTAACAACTAATGTGGTAATAATAATAATCATCTCCCTGTGTATTCAGCTATACAGGAGCAGAGAGATTTATCACTAAATAACTAGGCAGATTCATCATTTAGTAATCTACAAAGCCTGGACTCCTGTCCTAGCCGTAACCATATTTACCTGGAGAAAGTTGAATTGTTAATAATATTCTGCATGGAAAGACTCCAGAATTGACCTTTCCGTAGCCCTTTACTTATTGTACTTTATGTATTTGTCTTAATAGTTTTATATATTGTGTAGAAACATAAAGAAGTCTTTACAATGGCGTCACCGGCCGTCTCCTGTATGTAACTGCTAACTATACATTGTCAGATTAGTTTCCTCCCCCAGTTATCCCATCTCCTCCACCATCATGAATTAATCTAATTTTCTCTCATTTTCTCTGTAAGTTGCGTGCTTCTAGTTGCTTAGATGTATAATCTTACATTAATCCCTGCATTATGCTGTTTGTGTATGTACATTTTCTACCCACACTTCCAGTTTATATGAGGTTAGTAGGGAAATGACATCCTGCGCTGTAGATATTACCCTCTTATAATCAGTATTCTACCCTCATCTCATTTCTTCACATGTCCCTGTTTCATTTCTGTCCCATTACATGAACTTTTGTCTCCCTCGGGGACACGGATTTATTTACTTCATTTAACAAATAGATGAAAAGTAGGACCTGCTTTCCTTCTTTTTACAACTCTTTATTGTGCCATTTTTCCTTTGTTCATCTTAGAAATGTATGATAACTAGGGGTTTCCATTTCACGTTTCTTCATGTTGATTTGGTGGCCAGGTTGTAAATTGATAATTAAGCAACTCGATGTTCTCAACAGCTCAGTGTCACAAGAGCTAGAACTGAGGTACACTGTCAATAAATGTGGACAATGTCAGGACACTTTCAGCAGCTTCGATCCCGATTCTGATAGCCGTGCAAAGAGGATCAAGGAGCGGAGACAGAGGCTGCAAACAGAATCACCTGCAGAATGCCATGGGACCAGTATCCACTCTGGCCTGAATCAGTGACTGAGATGAGAAAACTTAATATAATATAATAGGCAGAGATAGAGATAACAGAAGCTGAGCAGCCAATAGGGATAGGGCTAGGGTTAGGTATAGGTCTAGGGTTAAGGCTAGGTTTATGGGTAGATTTACTGTTAGGTTAAGAGATAGGGAAAGAGAATATTATAAAACATTATCTAACTTTGTTTTTACATTTTTGTTGGATTTCAGCTAAAAGACAAAAAACAAGAGGGTCAAAGGGCAAACTATAATGACATCAGTATTTTACAATACCTGTGCTCGGGGGATAAGGGATTCAATACTGGACTTGTGGAAGGGACTTACTCAGTGCTATAATTTCACAGGTTAGGGGACTCAAAATATTTGTCTTGACTGAGGCACTGGTTGCCTACATTATGCCACAGGCTTGCGGCATCTGTCCTGACTTCTGCATCCCCTCGTCTGCTGCTTGCATTCTGTCCTTGCTTCTGCATCCCCTCTTCTGCTGCTTGCACTCTGTCCTTGCTTCTGCATCCCCTCGTCTGCTGCTTGCATTCTGTCCTTGCTTCTGCATCCCCTCTTCTGCTGCTTGCACTCTGTCCTTGTGTGTCACCCCAGGCCTGGATGCCACAAATAATAAAGGCTGTGTCTGAGAGCAGGAGGGAGGTTCCCTGGTTAGGGACAATTAGCATACAGCACCTCCTGTCCCAGGCCAGTAGGGGGAGCTGGCTGCCCCTATAAAAGCTGGAACTGGGGGCAGGGTTAGAGAGAACTGGACGACCTAGCTTAGGAGTGAGACTAGTCCCAGAGAAGGAGGGACAGTTCAGCTGTAGCTGAGCAGGTCGTGAGGCAGTGGAGAAGCCACGAGCCAGGGACGTACGGCGCGGAGAGCCTGTCCTGGCAGATAGAGAACCATCTAGCCGGACATTGGGGTCCGAGGTTGTGAAGACTCTAAGTCCCACAGCAGAGAACCAATCCGCGAGGGATTTCATGTCCTTTGGCCTAAAAAGCCCGGAGGCTCCGCCACAACAGAAGGGACCAGCAAGGCCAAGAGAGGCCAAAGGTAAAAGGAACCCAAGTTGCAAGCCATACGGGCGAGAATACACAGCACGCTCAGGAACGTGGGCTATTATACCACGAAGTGGGGAATAGTCAGAAAGAGCATAGAGAGCACGGTAGGCCTACACCCTCACCCTGACCAGAGGGGCATCCCGAGTGTTCTCAGACATCCAGGCCCCCTTCTAGCCGGTACTGTTGTTGGGTCATTACCATCTGTTACAATAAAGACCCTGAACTGTTTAAGCGGACTATACTGACTATCGCGGCCGGAACTATCACCCCCAACATCCCCCTACACTGCCCTGGGGCTACACTCCTCCCGTGGGGAGTTATACCATTCCTGTGCTGCTCACCAACACCAGCCCCAGCGGTCTGTCCTGCAGCGGCGGTTATCCCTGACCGCAATCCACGGGTGGCGTAGTCGGACTTTCACATGTATATATATATAAAGAGACTGCCACCATTTTAGCTTGACACCCTAAGCATGGGACCGGGTTGCCACTACTACCCCCATCAGCACCGCGCAACCTAGAGACCCGGTCTTGAGTACCCCACGGCCCAGGGGTAGAGACACTTGCTTCTGCATCCCCTCTACTGCTGCTTGCACTCTGTCTTTACTTCTGCATCCCCTCTTCTGCTGCTTGCACTCTGTCCTTGCTTCTACATCCCTTCTTCTGCTGCTTGCACTCTGTCCTTGCTTCTGCATCCCCTCTTCTGCTGCTTGCGCTCTGTCCTTGCTTCTGCATCCCCTCTTCTGCTGCTTGCACTCTGTCCTTGCTTCTGCATCCCCTCTACTGCGGCTTGCACTCTGTCCTTGCTTCTACATCCCTTCTTCTGCTGCTTGCACTCTGTCCTTGCTTCTACATCCCTTTTTCTGCTGCTTGCACTCTGTCCTTGTTTCTGCATCCCCTCTTCTGCTGCTTGCACTCTGTCCTTGCTTCTGCATCCCCTCTTCTGCTGCTTGCACTCTGTCCTTGCTTCTGCATCCCCTCTTCTGCTGCTTGCACTCTGTCCTTGTTTCTGCATCCCCTCTTCTGCTGCTTGCACTCTGTCCTTGCTTCTGCATCCCCTCTTCTGCTGCTTGCACTCTGTCCTTGTTTCTGCATTCCCTCTTCTGCTGCTTGCACTCTGTCCTTGCTTCTGCATCCCCTCTTCTGCTGCTTGCACTCTGTCCTTGCTTCTGCATCCCCTCTTCTGCTGCTTGCACTCTGTCCTTGTTTCTGCATCCCCTCTTCTGCTGCTTGCACTCTGTCCTTGCTTCTGCATCCCCTCTTCTGCTGCTTGCACTCTGTCCTTGTTTCTGCATTCCCTCTTCTGCTGCTTGCACTCTGTCCTTGCTTCTGCATCCCTTCTTCTGATGCTTGCACTCTGTCCATGCTTCTGCATCCCCTCTTCTGCTGCTTGCACTCTGTCCTTGCTTCTGAATCCCCTCTTCTGCTGCTTGCACTCTGTCCTTGTTTCTGCATTCCCTCTTCTGCTGCTTGCACTCTGTCCTTGCTCCTGCATCCCTTCTTCTGCTGCTTGCACTCTGTCCTTGCTTCTGCATCCCCTCTTCTGCTGCTTGCACTCTGTCCTTGCTTCTGCATCCCTTCTTCTGCAGCTTGCACTTTGTCCTAGCTTCTGCATCCCCTCTTCTGCTGCTTGCACTCTGTCCTTGCTTCTGCATCCCTTCTTCTGCAGCTTGCACTTTGTCCTTGCTTCTGCATCCCCTCTTCTGCTGCTTGCACTCTGTCCTTGCTTCTGCATCCCTTCTTCTGCTGCTTGCACTCTGTCCTTGCTTCTGCATCCCTTCTTCTGCTGCTTGCACTCTGTCCTTGCTTCTGCATCCCTTCTCCTGCTGCTTGCACTCTGTCCTTGCTTCTGCATCCCCTCTTCTGCTGCTTGCGCTCTGTCCTAGCTTCTGCATCCCCTCTTCTGCTGCTTGCACTCTGTCCTTGCTTCTGCATCCCCTCTACTGCTGCTTGCACTCTGTCCTTGCTTCTGCATCCCCTCTTCTGCTGCTTGAACTCTGTCCTTGCTTCTACATCCCTTCTTCTGCTGCTTGCACTCTGTCCTTGCTTCTACATCCCTTCTTCTGCTGCTTGCACTCTGTCCTTGCTTCTGCATCCCCTCTTCTGCTGCTTGCGCTCTGTCCTTGCTTCTGCATCCCCTCTTCTGCTACTTGCACTCTGTCCTTGTTTCTGCATCCCCTCTTCTGCTGCTTGCACTTTGTCCTTGCTTCTGCATCCCTTCTTCTGCTGCTTGCACTCTGTCCTTGTTTCTGCATTCTGTCTTCTGCTGCTTGCACTCTGTCCTTGCTTCTGCATCCCCTCTATTGCTGCTTGCGCTGTCCCTGCTTCTGCATCCCCTCTTCTGCTGCTTGCACTCTGTCCTTGCTTCTGAATCCCCTCTTCTTCTGCTTGCACTCTGTCCTTGTTTCTGCATTCTCTCTTCTGATGCTTGCACTCTGTTATTGCTTCTGCATCCCTTCTTCTGATGCTTGCACTCTGTCCATGCTTCTGCATCCCCTCTTCTGCTGCTTGCACTCTGTCCTTGCTTCTGCATCCCCTCTTCTGCTGCTTGAACTCTGTCCTTGCTTCTGCATCCCCTCTTCTGCTGCTTGCATTCTGTCCTTGCTTCTGCATCCCCTCTTCTGCTGCTTGCACTCAGTCCTTGTTTCTGCATTCCCTCTTCTGCTGCTTGCACTCTGTTCTTGCTTTTGCATCCCTTCTTCTGCTGTTTGCACTTTGTCCTTGATTCTGCATCCCTTCTTCTGCTGCTTACACTCTGTCCTTGCTTCTGCATCCCATCTTCTGCTGCTTGCACTCTGCCCTTGCTTCTGTATTCCCTCTCCTCCTCCTGCTTGTGACATTTATCCCAGATTCTGTATCCCCATTACAGCTGCTTGCAGTGTCTACTCCTGCTTATGTATCCCTCCCCTGTTGCTTGCAACAATTTTCCTGGCCTCTGTGTACCTTCTGATGCTGCTTGCAGTTACTGATCCAGCTTCTATATCCCTCTCCTGCTGTTTGCCGCATCTCTCCTGGCCCCTGTATCCCCTCTGCTGCAGTGTCTGTTCCGGCTTCTATACCCTTCTCCTGTTGCTTGTGGCATCTATCCTAGTTTCTGAATACCCTCTGATGTAGCTTTTGGTGTTTTTCTTTGCTTCTGTATCACCTCTTCTGTTGCTTGCAGCATCTGTCCCAGTACCTGTATGCCCCCTGCTGCTGCTTGCAGTGCCTGTCCTGGGACCTTGATCAGTATATATACTATAAGGGACTGCTCCAAAAACCATGTCAGAAGTCACATGATGCAGAAGTAGTCACAGAGGGAATACAGAAGCTCCTATCAGATGGTCTCTTGATCTTGTGAGATCACACTGCTGGATCTGTCCAGACATTGTCAACATTGATTGGGAGACCTGCCAGTTGTATTGTGTGGCAAAAACAAGGTGGTTCATAGTAGAGGAATGGGGACATTTTCAATAAAAAACTTATCTGAGTTCAGGAGGAAATTAAGATTTGTTGGCAGTTCATATTTTTGGGGATGTGAAGGGTCAGGAGCAGTTACACATAAAATAAAAAATATCATCTGCATATATAAGCCCTTTGGAGGAGGATAGGAGCCGGGATAAAACATCTGATTGGGTCACAGTACAGCTCTTAAATCTCCCCAGGAAGAGCAATAATGGAGAGAGACAATGTACATTTCAAGGATGTACAGAGGGAAAGAAAAAGGACCAAAATATTCAATAAACCCACAACACATAGTTACAACTACCTGAGAACGGAGGGGGATTAACTTATGTATGCTTCAAAAAACTGGTTGAAAACAAGATGGAACTAAGAATTGTCTGAGAAGAATTTGCAAAAACTGAAACAGAGGAATTACGTATTTCATTTAGGGGTATACTTTATGTAGGGGTATTTAATAATTGGTGTGGATTGTAGCCAGTGCACATGCTTAGGAGATAATTTAACATATTTCTTATTATGTCGTCCTTAGGCCTGCCTGGCTTTGGATCAATTTCATACTAAAGATCGGGCAAACCGAAAGCAGCATTTTTACCTAAACCTTGTGGAACCACAGACCTCAGGTTAGACAGAGCAAACATTGTAGTGTATGAATACATTAAAGCTGCAGCTCCGGGAATTGAAAATGAATAGTTAAGAAGCTTTTCTGAGAATTACATTTAATAAAATGATATATAAATGACCTATTTGATTGCACTACTTACCAACATTATGGCATTAAAAATAATACCCAGGTCCCCTGCTATGCTGAATTCTAGAAATTGATTGCCATATGGATTAGTTAATATTTCCAGCACGGTATTTGCACAGCACTAGACCTATGGGATGATTTCAGTATGAACGCTCGTGCCTACATTGTTTATGTGTGGCTGAAAGGTTGTTTTTTTTAAATCCCAAAATTCATCTTATTAAAGTTCTTCTGTGCTATAAAGCTGCTGACAAGTGGAATTTTAGCCTAAGTTGGGCTCTATACTGTGACGCTAGTCACTACTCAGAACAAGCCGTGAGGCAGGGTAGTCAAACTTTCCAGTGTCAGATACCAAGAGAGCACATAGTAAACAAAAGTGAAAAGACAAAGGTGTAGTCAGTTAATGGTCCGAGGTCAAAATACCAGAAAGATAGCGGATCAGAGCAAAGGGGCAAGGCAAATGGATGGTCAGAACAGGGTCAGGCAACAATAGATCTACAAACCGAGCACAGGAATACAAGGCAAAGCACCACTGAGCAAATGCTATGAGATCTGGGGCTGACAGCTTAGCTAAGTAGCTGGGTAATCATTTAGAACAGGGAACACCTGAAGGAGCTCAGCATTTCCCAGTCTCAGATTGGACGAATAAGTTGTCTATCAAAATACTGACAGCTCAGCACGCCACTGCACTAGATTGGACAACTTAGATGTCACTCACTGCGTCCAAGACACACTGAGTGGAGGAATCATGACATATACACTTTCTTGTGGACTGAAATCGTGTTTCCCCTCAACAAGGGAGAGGCAAATGGCTGAAGAGTTGTGCTGCTTTTCTCTCCCAAGGACGGAAAGAGAGAGCTACAGAGGGCAGAAAGCAGCATTTCCCAGGGTAATAGTAGGTGGCTGCAAGGAAGGTCCAATAAAAAAATGTTTATATAACGATTCATCACCAGTCACTTTGTGTTCTTCATTATATAGTAGGTGCGTCAGATCTTACAACTTATCATTTCTCTTTCTTTCTCTTGTTAAACAGGTTTCAAAGGGACACAGGCCAAATCTCCAGTAAGCAAAGAAATTTCTTTTTTTTTTTTTTTTTTGATGAGTTATAAATCGTCATCTTCTTTTGTACTTCTGCTTAGTACATTTCAGCAGCAAAAAAGTGGCATGCAATTCTTTTGTTTTTGTGATCATTTGCTAGAAATTAAGCTATACCTGTGATACGCGGGTTGACGCCATTCAGGAACTTGCCTTCCAAGATGGCCGTGGTCAAAACCTCTCCCGAACCTTCCCAGAAACAGTGAAACAGATGAGGCTGACACCTTGCCTGTAAGGTTTCCCTGTTGTGTGGTACACAGTAACCCACCAGATGGAAATTGGAGTCCAGGAGGGAGGGTAAAATCAAACTCACATTTAGTTTGCATTGTAATAACTTTTTACATTTACATCTTCTCACTCGCGGACACAGACAGACAAGGGCCCCTGTTCAAGAACAATATATAGACCCTTTGTAGTCCAATAGCTCATCATAATGCAAAATTCCACCAGCTTTGGAGGAGGAAATGACCCCCCCTTACCTGCTGAGCCCCTGTGCGGCTGATATGTCCGCCCCCACATCTTCGGTAAGTAATAATCAGCATCAGATACACTGGTTGGTGGTGTGGTGCCCTTCCAAGGTACTGAAGACACTGTCCCCAATTCCTTGGTTCTCAGGGGTACACACGCCCCATTCCTCCACTCTATAGGGCAGTTTCTTCCTAGTAGGCCTTGTAAGGAGATGAACATATTTCTCACATTCCCCCTTGAAGAAAGAAGTGTTATTCTGATGTGTAATGTGAACTGTGATGTGCGTTAATGATGTTGATATTGTGAATTGCTGACAGTAAGGATAGCAAGAGTTAATGTTTGGGACTAGCCCAGAGTGAGAGGGGCTAAGCGGAAAAGAAAGAGAGAGTTTCCTGTTAGAACGTCATAAAGGGCCCAGTGTGCGTAGAGAAAAGACATAAGGTCTAATGTGAGCAGTGCCGCATGACGTCGGTGTCCCTAATGAGAGGGGTGACAAAGCCTGAGGATAGCAAGATCCTGGTGGAGAGAACAAGAGAGCAGTGACTGAAAGAACAGAGTGATCGGTCAGAGACGGGCCCTGGGTCAGGACGCCTAGCAGTACGTCCGAGAGTTTATACTGACAGAGGTAACGGGCCTAGATGGGACAGAGGATGTAAGATGAAGAGAGTGCCCCGGGCAAGAGTTTCAGCAGCAGATGGAAGGAAGGGAGACACAGTCATTACTAGTGGGTAGGCGGAGCCCACATAGGATAGAAACACCTCAGATTAAAAAAGAGTGTTGTCCGGCCCCTCCAGCTTGGGCTCCTCCTACTCCAGCTCTCCAGTCTAAAATTTGAGGTCACAGAGGATGGTCGCTGCTGGAAGCAGCTCCTCAGAAAAATTTTTATTTTTATCGGACAGAGACTTGGACCTCCGTGGTCTTGAGGTCTCAGGGGTCTCAGCGCTGCTGGACCCCCACCCCTCCCTTGGCGGATCTGCATTACCCTTTGAGAGAGGTCCCTGCAGAACCCTGCCGGCCCCGGGGGATGAGGGATGCTTCCCTGGCGGGGACGCAAACCGCGCATCTGGGGTCACTGCGTTCTCCGCCCTGGGGGGAAGCTTGGGCACAGCGCCACAAATCCCTGGGGGTCCCTGTGGCGCTCAGCTGGGTGAGTACTCAGCATGATAATGTGTTTTGAGTGCTTCAGCGGCTGCTGCGGCAGCCGCTGCTACATGTATTCAGGTGGTGACTTGTGTTTTTTTGTCCGCAGGTGGATGCCTGCAGGACATGGAAGCGGGGCAGGAGCGGAGAGCGGAGGAGTCGCGCGCGCTTTTTTTGAAGCCGGCGGGGGGCGTGGCTTCGCGCCTTCCCGGTCTTTCGCGGGCAGGAAGCGCTCTGAGCGCACGCTTTCTCCTGCCCCTCCTCTTCCGGTTTCTCTCTCCTCACAGCGCGGCGGCCATTACTGAACGGCTTCCATCGGGCTCCTCACTCTCCTCTCCTCCCGACAGACCGAAGGAACACTGCACCGCGGCCAACTGGGTGAGTCGCTTCTGCCTGTCAGGGCAGAAGCTTAACCCCTCACCCCCTCAGCGCAGGGCACCTTTCTGAGGCACAATAAGGTGGCAGACTGTGCTGTCCTGCAGCTATTACCTCATATAGAGGTTCCTTTTTTTGTCTGGGGCTCGCACATCCTTTTCATTTCACAGAGGTTGTGGGGAGTCTGCGACATTAACCCCTTATTAGGCAGTTATCCCTTAATTGGGGGTCAGCTGGGGTAGCTCTCTCTTTAAGAGCTTTAACCCTTCAGCTTTCTTTTAAGAAACCACACTGTCCTACTTACTGACAGGTTTAACTTGCCATATACTGTGTGAGGGCATGTCAGATCAGGGTCCAGGAGGTGCGGACCGTCTCCCAGGTCCGCTACAGGATCAGTCTCGCGTGTCTGACACGCAGGAGTCCTCGACTGCGTCAAGCGCAGCGGTCGGGGGTTTCGGTGATGGGGCAGTGGTCAAAATGGAGGCCCTCACTCGTTCTATTGATGGCCTGTCTGACCTTCTAGGCTATTGGGTGTCAGCTAGATCCTCTCATGGCAGGAAGCGCCACAGGCCGGTACTGCCCTCCCCGCGCAGCGACTCGGAGATCTCTGTTATGGAGGGTTCCCCTTCAAGCTCAGATGGGGAGATGTCCGATTCGGATAAGGAGGATCGGCAGGGGCAAGCCATGAGGGAGGCGTTACAGTTTCCGGAGGAGGTAACTAGACGTCCTGGTAAGTCGGCCCGGATGTTTCAGGAGTCGCATAGGTCGCGCTTGGCATTACCATCTCTGGATGAGCTTAGTGGGGCAGTGGAGAAGGAACGCCTGTGTCCAGATAAACGTTTTCAGGGAACACGGTTTTTTGAGGCACTGTATCCGTGTTCCACGGAGTTGATTGATAATTGGATTCCTTCTCCTGAAGTGGATGTCCCTTTATCCCAGCTTAGCAAATCCTCATTACTGCCTGTTAAAGGGAAGGCGAGTCTGCAGGATCCGCTGGACAGAAAAACGGAGATGGCAGCGAAGTCCATCTACGAGGCCGCGGGTCATGGATTCAGAGCGGTGCTAGGATCTATGTGTGCTTGTAAAGCTTCCCTAAGCTGGTTGGACCGTCTACGGACGGCGTAGCAGGATGGATCCCCGCTATCCGAGGTAGATGGGCTTTTCAAGTTGTTGGGGGATGCGGCCCGATATGGCAGTGATGCAGGTTTGGATACCGCGTCACTGCTGTCCAGGGCGCAATCCTCGGCGGTCACAGTCAGAAGAGCACTGTGGCTCAGACAGTGGACCGGGGACACGGTTTCCAAGCAAGGTTTGCTATCTTTAGCTTACAAGGGTGGTCAGTTATTTGGATCTGACCTCACGGAGCTGATTGTCAAGGCAAAGGCAAAAGAAGCGGCCTTACCACAGCGAAGAACTGTGGCTTCTGCGTCGGGCAGGCCTAGTGCCGGTAGTAGTCGGCGGCCCTTTCGGTCCAGGGGACGGTCCGGTCAGCCCTCTTGGGGATCGGGTCGTCCCTCTTTTTCAGGAAAAAAGGCTTCTCAGAAATCCCGCACTCCCTGGAAACAGAGCTTCTGTCAAGACAAGCGGGAAGCTGACAAAAAGCCCGCTAAGGCGGACTGACGCCAGGTTTTCACTCAAGAACTCTCGAGTGGGGGGTCGCCTGCTCCAATTCGAATCGACTTGGGCGTCCCGCGTTTCGGACGCCTGGGTGACGCGGGTTGTGTCAGCAGGCTACTTCATAGAGTTTCTTTCTCGACCCCCGGACAGGTTTTGCCGATCTCGCATTCCGTCAGAGCCCGAGCTAGTTGCCGCTCTACGGCAGGAGGTCGATTCCCTTCTGCTGAAGGGTGTGGTGGTACCGGTTCCGCCGGAGGACCGGGGAAGAGGGTTTTATTCAAACCTCTTTGTGGTCCCCAAAAAGGAGGACAAATTTCGCCCCATTCTGGATCTCAAAAGATTGAATCGGCATGTCCGCACCCGGAAATTCCGCATGGAGTCGCTTCGCTCGGTTGTGGCGGCCCTGTCGCAGAACGACTTTTTGGTGTCAATCGACATTCGCGACGCTTATTTGCATGTTCCCGTCGGAAGGGCCCACCAACGCTTCCTTCGTTTTGCCATAGGTCAGGACCATTTCCAGTTTGTGGCCCTACCATTCGGGTTGGCCTCGGAGCCCAGAGTTTTTACAAAAATTCTGGCAACTCTCATGGCGATCCTTCGAAGACAGGGGGTTACGGTTCTTCCCTACCTGGACGACCTTTTGATTGTGGCGTCCTCAAAGGAGGAGGCGGTGACGGCTCGCAATCTATCCCTTCAGCTCCTGGAGGACTTCGGGTGGCTGGTCAATTGGAAGAAGTCGTCTCTGGAACCGTCGCAGTCAATCCTGTTTTTGGGGATGCATTTCGACACGGTACGAGCAGTGGTGTCCCTGCCTCCAGACAAGCAAGCAAGTCTTCTTCGACATGTACAGGTTATGAAGTCTTCGACAGCAATGTCCCTTCGAAGGTGTTCTGAACCGTTGGGATCGATCACAGGCTTCGCTGGATCGCAGTGTCATCATCTCCCACAGGGTGCGAGAGTCTCTAGAATGGTGGTTACGTCCGGAAGCGTTATCCCTGGGGAAGTCCTTCCTCCTTCCGAGGTGGTCGGTCATAACCACCGATGCCAGCCTGTCAGGCTGGGGGGGTGTCTGGAACGATCTCTGGATTCAGGGAGTATGGTCGTCGGAAGAGTCTGTCCTGCCGATCAACATCCTGGAATTGAGGGCGATTTTCCTTTGCCTCCAACACGGGACGGTCCCTTTAAACGGTCTGCCAGTCCGAGTGCAGACAGACAACGCGACGGCGGTCGCGTATATCAACCATCAAGGTGGAACAAGGAGCTCCAGGCTCATGATGGAAGTGTCTCGGATCCTGGTATGGGCCGAAGCCAAGGTGCCAGCCATCTCTGCGATTCACATTCCGGGAGTTCAGAATATCACGGCGGACTTCCTCAGTCGCGAGAAGGTGGATCCCGGAGAATGGAGTCTTCACCCAGAAATTTTTGCACAGCTGTGCTCCCGTTGGGGAACTCCTCAAGTGGATTTGATGGCATCAAGGTTCAACACCAAGTTACCGACGTTCATGTCCAGGTACAAGGACCCGAAGGCTGTGGCGTTGGATGCTCTGGTGGCTCCGTGGGACCAATTCGAGCTAATCTATGTGTTCCCGCCGATATCCTTAATTCCTCTGGTGTTGCGTCGGATCAGACTGGAAAGAGTCCCGGCTATGTTAGTAGCCCCAGACTGGCCAAGGAGGACGTGGTTCTCGACGCTGGTGTCGCTTCTGGCTGCGCCTCCACTTCCTCTCCCTCTTCGCCCGGACCTGTTAACCCAAGGGCCCGTTCGTCATCCGGACCTGAAGTCTCTGCGTTTGACGGCGTGGCTCTTGAGACCGAAATCTTGACTCGTCAAGGTTTTTCAGCCGAAGTCATTGCCACTCTGCGTGCTGCCAGGGGTCCTGCCACTACTAGGATCTATCACAAGACTTGGGAGGCCTTCTTTTCATGGTGTTCGGGTTCTTCAAGGAACCCGAGGATTTTTTCCATTCCCAATTTGTTGGCCTTTTTGCAGTATGGCCTGGACAAGGGTTTGGCAGTTAGCACTCTGAGGGGTCAGGTTTCTGCTTTGTCCTTGCTGTTTCGGAAGGCTATCGCCTCGCGTAGGGACATTCGTTCCTTTTTTCGCGGGGTAACCCGTCAGTTTCCGCCGCGGAAGGCGCTTGTGTCCCCTTGGCAGCTCAATCTGGTCTTGGAGGCTCTTCAACATGGGCCTTTTGAGCCTATGGACTCCGTTAGCTTTTCTTTGCTTTCTTGGAAGGTTGCCTTTTTGGTGGCATTCACCTCTTTGAGAAGGGTTTCTAAACTGGCGGCTCTTTCTTGCTCGCCTCCTTTTCTGGAGTTTCTCCCGGATCGCGTGGTGCTTCGCACACGGGGCGACTTTCTACCTAAGGTGGTGTCACAATTCCATGTTAACCAGGATATTGTGTTGCCCTCGCTCTGTCCGGAACCGAGGAATGCGAAGGAAC
Organism: Phyllobates terribilis; assembly: GCF_046119375.1. NCBI lineage: Eukaryota > Metazoa > Chordata > Amphibia > Anura > Dendrobatidae > Phyllobates > Phyllobates terribilis. Next base: position 750,068,173 of record NW_027362764.1, on the reverse strand, counting down.
GGGCCTTGCACTCATTGGATTTAGTGCGGGCTTTGAAGTTCTATTTGTCTATTACTCAAGGTTTTCGGAAATCGGACTCTCTGTTTGTGATTCCAGCAGGTCGTCGGCGTGGTCAACGAGCTTCCAAGGACACTATAGCTCGATGGATTCGGTCGGCCATTTTAGAGGCTTACCGACTCAAGGGCGAATCTTGTCCAATTAAGATTCGAGCTCACTCCACGAGAGCTGTGGGTTCATCGTGGGCTTTTCATCAAGGGGCCTCGGCAGCTCAACTCTGCCGGGCGGCTACCTGGCGCTCCGTCCACACTTTTACAAAGTTTTATAAGGTGGACGTCAGTGCTTCCGCTGATGCAGCCTTAGGACGTAGGGTCCTGCAGGCGGCTGTAGTTTAAGTTATCGTTAACTTGTATTTATCGCTAGTTGCGCATTTTTCTAGGTTGTTGGGATTCTGCCTCTGTTGGTTTTTTCCCACCCTTAATTTTTGGACTGCTTTGGGACGTCCCACTAGTAATGACTGTGTCTCCCTTCCTTCCATCTGCTGCTGAAAGACGGATTTTGGTAAGACCTTACCTGTAAAATCCTTTTCAGCGAAGGAAGGAAGGGAGACACAGCTCCCTCCCATGGCAGAAGTGTGTTGTTGTGTTTTCAGATGCAGCGTGACCCTTCTCTGATAGCGATTATCTGGGCTGAGGTCGGCGCGCTAAGGCTCTGTTCCAGCATTGCCAGCTCATCGCAGTGGTCAGGTCCAGTGAGTAGTACCTGGGACTGTGTGGTTTTTCTGTTATATGCATAACCTGTCTCTTGTTTTTTCTCTGAAGTTCTTCAGAAGGGGTTATGTTGCTCCGCTGGTGATATTTGCTCTTCCTTAGCTTGTGTACGGACTGGAGAGCTGGAGTAGGAGGAGCCCAAGCTGGAGGGGCCGGACAACACTCTTTTTTAATCTGAGGTGTTTCTATCCTATGTGGGCTCCGCCTACCCACTAGTAATGACTGTGTCTCCCTTCCTTCCTTCGCTGAAAAGGATTTTACAGGTAAGGTCTTACCAAAATCCGTCTTTCAGAGCGTCAGGGACAGAGAAGATAAGTACCAGCCATACTGGCAATATACAGTTAGGTCCATATATATTTGGACAGAGACAACATTTTTCTAATTTTGGTTCTAGACATTACCACAATGAATTTTAAACAAAACAATTCAGATGCAGTTGAAGTTCAGACTTTCAGCTTTCATTTGAGGGTATCCACATTAAAATTGGATGAAGGGTTTAGGAGTTTCAGCTCCTTAACATGTGCCACCCTGTTTTTAAAGGGATGAAAAGTAATTGGACAATTGACTCCAATGCTATTTCATGGACAGGTGTGGGCAATCCCTTTGTTATGTAATTCTCAATTAAGCAGATAAAAGGCCTGGAGTTGATTTGAGGTGTGGTGCTTGCATTTGGAAGGTTTTGCTGTGAAGTAATTGCTGGGCTGCTACCTGTTATTTTGATAAAATCACAGTTTTCTCTGCTGCAGATCTAGCAGTTCTCTGAATGCTGAGCCCTGTATAACCACGCCCACACCACTGATTGGCAGCTTCCTGTGTACACTGTGCATAGAGAGAAAGCCGCCAATTGGTGGAGGCGGGGTTATACAGAGATCAAGAATATGGAAGCGTACAAGGCAGCAGGATTACTAGTCCTCTAGTGAAAATTCCCTACTGATAAAATATATTTAATCGAAGCTACAGCAAGCAGCCCAGTAAGTGACACATCATTGGATTCAGGTTCACTCTCTGTCTACATTATGCTGATCTCAGATTTGGAGGCAAAAGCCTGGTGACAGATACCCTTTAACAGTCATGGCCTTTTTGGCGTAGTACAAGATGTGCTGAGGAGGGAGGAGGAGGAGTCCTGAGGAGATAATTTGCATATTCCCACTGCATTTTGGGGTAAGTGAAGAGTCTCCGCGAGCTCAAAGAACACTGGATTTTGGCTGTTGGAGCTGAAAAGAGGACATCGGTAAACCACGCGCCGGTAGGCGCGCGCATTTTGAAACTTTTTTTTGAAGCTTTTTTCACTGTTTTCAGAACATTAACAGTAAGAACATGGAAGAGTCCAGGAGCCATTTGGTGAGCTGCATATCCTGCTACATGTTCACAGACTTGCCAGTGGAAAAGCCAAACTTCACATGCCAGAAATGCAAGCTTGTGTCCCTGTTGGAGGAAAAGTTGCGAAATCTAGAAGAGAGGTTAACTACCTTGAAAATCATTAAGGAAGGTGAAGAGTTCTTAGACAGAGCAGAATTATCTCTTCATGATTCAGAAAGAGAAGAAATTCGAACTGCACCTGACGAAACAGAGGAATGGAAGCATGTGACCCACAGAAGCAGGAGGATCGAGAGGCAGTCAGCACCCATACTGCTCAGGAACCAGTACCAGGCTCTCACGCAGGAGAACCATGAAGAAATACAGCAAAATAAGACTTTGCCAGCAATGAATAACCTTGTAAGCCCTCAGAATTCTCCTGGATGGAGAAAGAAGAATGTTGTGAAGAAAAAACGGAGAGTGGTGGTCATGGGGGATTCCCTGTTAAGAGGAACTGAGGCCGCTATCTGCAGACCAGACATAACCTCAAGAGAAATGTGCTGTCTTCCAGGAGCAAAAATTAAAGATGTGTCTGACAGGATATCAAGACTCTTCAGACCTACAGATCACTACCCATTCCTGCTAATACATGTGGGGGCAAATGACACCGCAAGAAAGGACCTGGAAACCATCTGCAGTGACTTTGAAGACTTAGGCAAGAAAGTGAAAGAATTGGGAGCGCAGGTGGTCTTCTCATCCATCCTCCCAGTGGATGGCCATGGAACAATGAGGTGGAATAAGATTCTACAGGTGAACAACTGGCTACGTCGATGGTGCCGTCAACAAGGATTTGGATTTCTGGATCACGGAATGAATTACCTATACGATGGACTACTTGCTAGAGATGGGGTGCACCTTACGAAGACTGGAAAACATGTATTTGGAAGTCGCCTTGCTACACTCATCAGAAGAGCTTTAAACTAGAACAATGTGGGAAGGGAAGCAAAAGGCCAGAAAAAGCCATACAGCTGACAAATACTATTGAGATCTCTGCTACTGAAAGTGGAAAGGAAGAACAAAGACAAAACAATTTAAATAATAAAAATATGGGAGGAAGAGAAACCAATCACAAACTAAAATGTTTTTATACAAATGCACAAAGCATGGGCAACAAACAAGGAGAATTGGAACTACTAATGCAGGAAAAGAAATATGATGTCATTGGAATCACTGAAACTTGGTGGGACGATACACATGATTGGAATAAAAGGCTAAAAGGATACAACTTATTTGCAAGAAACAGACTTGATAAACGAGGAGGAGGTGTCGCATTGTATGTTAGAAAAGCGTATATCTGCACAGAGATTGAAGCTTCAGAGACTGGGAGTTCTGTGGAAACTGTTTGGGTAAGAATACAAGGAGAGAACAACGGAAAGGACACCATTGTAGGCATTTACTACAGGCCACCTGGGCAAGCTGAAGATATGGATGAACTCTTTATGTATCAAATGACCAAGTTCTCCAAAAAATATGACGTAGTGGTCATGGGAGATTTCAACTATCCAGACATTTGTTGGGAATCTCTCTCAAGTAAAACTAACAGGTCAAGCAAATTCTTATCCTCTCTTGCTGACAACTTTATCTTCCAAAAGGTAGGGGAGAAAACAAGGGGATCTGCTACTTTGGATCTAATCCTTATAAACAGGGAGGAAATGGTTGAGGAGGTAAAGGTGGCTGGGACCCTAGGAGGCAGCGATCATGCTATTATAGAATTTTGGATAACTAGAGGAGGAAGACATGTGAAGACTCAAACTTCAAGGTTAGATTTTAGAAAGGCAGATTTTAAGAGACTCAGAAAGAGAATAGGAGGGATCCAATGGCTGGATGTCCTTAAGGACAAAAATGTCCAGGAAGGATGGGAAATTTTTAAAAATGAGATTCTCAAAGCACAATCGTTAACAATCCCGAAAAGTAGGAAGAATGGGAAGCATTTAAGGAAACCAGGATGGATGAACACAGAACTTAAACACATGCTAAAAAGAAAGAAAGAAATGTTTATTAAATGGAAAGAGGGAGGCATATCTAAAGAAGATTATAATGCAGTCTGCAGATCCTGCAGGGCACGTATCAGGTTAGCTAAAGCTGACAATGAATTAAGGCTTGCAAGAGATGTCAAAAGCAATAAAAAAGGATTTTGGGGGTATGTCAAAAGTAAAAGAAAAGTCAAAGATGCTATAGGATTTTTACAGGATGAAAATGGAGAAATGGTAAGAGAGGATGTTGAGAAGGCTGAACTTTTTAATTCCTATTTTGCATCTGTTTTCTCTCAGAAAGAAAATGTAACATCAACTGATCTTCACTGTCCTTTTAAAGGAATAGAGGAATCCAAGTTATCTGTAAACAGAAAGATTGTGAGGGAATATTTAGCTAACATAAATGAGTTCAAGTCTCCAGGTCCAGATGAATTACACCCCAGAGTACTGAAGGAGATCGTAGAAGAAATTTTAGAACCACTCTCCATAATCTTTGAAAATTCTTGGAGAACAGGAGAAGTCCCAGAAGACTGGAGAAGAGCAAATGTTGTTCCTATCTTCAAAAAGGGGAAGAAGGTGGACCCAGGGAACTATAGGCCGGTGAGTCTGACTTCTATACCAGGAAAGATCTTTGAACAAATTATTAAACAACATGTATGTAAGTACCTGGATAAGAATGGAGTGATTAACCAGAGTCAGCATGGGTTTGTAACTAACAAGTCATGTCAGACTAACTTAATTTTCTTCTATGACAGAATCACTGACTGGGTGGATCAGGGAAATGCTGTTGATATAGTATATCTTGACTTCAGCAAAGCATTTTGACAAAGTATCTCACACCATCCTTATTGAAAAAATGACCAAGTATGCAATGGACCAGGCAACTGTTAGGTGGATTCATAACTGGCTTAGTGATCGGACTCAAAGGGTGGTTGTATATGGCTTCACATCCAGCTGGATGAATGTCTCAAGTGGGGTACCACAGGGCTCCGTCCTGGGACCTGTATTGTTCAACATCTTTATCAATGATTTAGATGAAGGAATTGAGGGTAAACTGATTAAATTTGCTGATGACACAAAGCTAGGAGGGATAGCTAATACTAGAGAAGAGAGAGAGAGGATTCAAAAAGACCTAAATAAACTGGAGCAGTGGGCAGCAACCAACAGAATGGTTTTTAACAGGGAAAAATGCAAAGTACTACATCTGGGCAATAAAAATGAAAAAAGCATATACAGAATGGGAGGAATAGAGCTAAGCAACAGTACATGTGAAAAAGACTTAGGTATACTAATAGATCATAGACTGAACATGAGTCAACAGTGTGATGCAGCAGCAAAAAAGGCAAATACAATTCTGGGATGTATTAACAGAAGCATACAGTCTAGATCACGTGAAGTCATTATCGGTCTTTACGCCTCTTTGGTCAGACCTCATCTGGAATACTGTGTACAGTTTTGGGCACCACATTTTAAAAAAGACATAGACAAACTGGAGCAAGTTCAGAGAAGAGCGACCAGAATGGTGACTGGTCTGCAAACCATGTCCTATGAGGAACGGTTGCAGGATTTGGGAATGTTTAGCTTGCAAAAAAGAAGACTGAGAGGAGACTTAATAGCTGTATACAAATATGTCAAGGGCTGTCACATTGTAGAAGGATCATCTTTATTCTCATTTGCACAAGGAAAGACTAGAAGCAATGGGATGAAACTAAATGGGAGGAGACACAGATTAGATATTAGAAAAACTTTTTGACAGTTAGGGTGATTAATGAGTGGAACAGGCTGCCACGAGAGGTGGTGAGTTCCCCTTCAATGGACGTCTTCAAACAGAGGCTGGACAGACATCTGTCTGAGATGATTTAGTGAATCCTGCTTTGAGCAGGGGGTTGGACCAGATGACCCAGGAGGTCCATTCCAACTCTACCATTCTATGATTCTATGAGTAATTGCATACATTTTGCAGGTTAAGCCATTGTAATTAGTATTTTACTAATTTTTGACTAGATCTAGGTTTGATGGAGCAATGTGGCCCAGATTCATCATTTGCATTTTTTTAGTCACTTTTTTTTGTCTTCTTATATTCATTGATATTTTTTGCTCTGAATTCTTCAAAATGGCGCTCGAGGTTCATGAATTTTGTGCAGAATAAAAAATGCTCTTTATTTCTGTCTTCAAACTGTTTTGCGATTTTTTTAGCGCAAAAAATCACATACATGTTCCTACCAAAAATGTATGCAAACTTGGAGTCATCATGATGCTTTCTTCGTGAATTGAGCTGGGACTTCCAAGAACATTGAAAATGTAGTTTCCTTTATTCGTGCATTTGTTTAAACAGTTACATGCCTGGTTCCATGCACCCCTGACACATTTTCGGCATAACAAATGCTCATGATTCATTTTAATTTTAATGTTCTTAGAAGAGGCAGCTCTTTTTCTTTGTCCTCTCCTATGTACTGCCAGCTAGCAGTGGAGTGGCACCCATTCATTTAATAGTGGAGAGATCGCAATTTACGAGTCCAGAAACCTTTTTCTTTTTACTGTGGATTGTATAAGTTATGCATGAATTTTGGTTCGTACTCCATCAATGTACAGGTGGTTCCCACTCCATCAGAGTTTTTTGGAAACTTTACATACCCACCATTAATTGAAAGTAGAAAATGAATAAACTCTCTTCGTAAGGGATTGGGACACATTTTGGTATGAGTAAGACTTCTCAGCTCTATTGCTCATTCCTGTCTTGCTTTTAGTATCATTATTGTCAGTGATATAAATGGTGTGAAGAGTGGGCAGAAATGTCAATGCAGTTAGTCACTGTTACATAACTTCTGATTCTTTTATCACACTTCCGACTTTTACAGTTAAGTGGAACATACATAATCTCTTTGCCAGTCATTTAAAAGGGAACTGTTCTTTCAACAAATTTAGCATAAATCAATAGTACAAGCGTCTATTGGAACATTTGCAATATTTGTCATCAGAGAAATCTGCTTCCTTCTCCATTTATGAGCCACTTCTTCCCCTTTCCCTCGACTTGTCATCCACTCTGAAAAGAACAGCTCAACCCCACCTTGTTCTGACAAGATGGACTGCCAGCACAGCGAGATATCAGATTACACAGTTTATTATACTCTATGGAGAGGAGAGTGGGGAGAAGAAGTATGGAGCAGGGTGAGGAAACGTGCAGAGAAAGATAGTGTTGAGCTTTTTAACAAGTCTTTTACCTCATCCCTGAGCTGGATCACATCTACACTACTCAGTAATGCTGAGCTCAAAATGGCTAACTAGAAATGAAGAGCAGGAATCCCTTTCTGTGTGCTGTGTATGACAGACATCATAGAAGCTAGTCTCATCCCACCAGCTCAGAAACAATTGAAAATTAAGCGATAGAGCCCGCAGAGGGGAAAATTATGTTGAATTCAAGTCATATAATGGCAAGAAATAGTATTATTCCTCACATACCCACAGCTCATGCGCACACTCATATAGTGACAGTTAGTTAGTTGTTAGTGGTCGTAACCATGGATACCTAAGGTACTGCAATGCCCTGCACATGGGGTAAGCGACATAGCGAATCAGAAGAACTACTGTATGCTACATTGCTAATTGGAGATACTTGCTAATATTGTTATTGTTATACCTACTACATATTAGGATATGATATTGGGATATGAATCAAGCTATAAGTTACTAATTCGGCATCACTAAAAAAACTGCTGAATCAAGCTACAAGTTACTATCTTGTCTTCGCTAGTAAGTTCTGCTAAGTCAAGCTACAAGTTACTAATTAATTTCTGCTATCAAGGACACCTGTTTAATTATTTGGTTCTTCATTTTTGGTGGTAAAAACTACTACTCTGCTGCTCCTGTGGTTAACCGTATCCCTGCTGCAAAACATCTGATTGCATATTAATCTCTGCCAATCCTGTGGTTAACCGTATCCCTGCTGCAAGATATTTGATTCATATACTTCTCTGCTGTTCCTGTATGTATCCGCTCTCCAGCTGCATCTACTGCTTTCAGCTTTGCTTACCCATCTGCCGTCCTGCATACTCTGCCGCCTAGTTTTCGCCATCCAGCAAGTCCTGCTCCACTACATCCTCGCCTCCGGTCCTTGCTGCTCATCCTAACCTACAGCGTGGAAAATCTAAGTCAGCTGGTGAGCCCAGAAGTGTATGGACAGTCTTACGGACCATAAAGGTGCATATAATAGCAGACAGCCTCTCCACCCATCCGTGATGCATTGCATCAGAGGCAATCATGTGAGGTGACTGAGTGGATCGAATCTTAGAACAGCCTTCTTTATCTGGCTTTAAGGGAAATGTGTAGTAGACTTTTGTGATTTTTTATCTGTGGCATTCCCTCCCTTGTATGCACACTTCTGTTTTTTTCGATCAAGGTTTAGTTATTTGGTGTAATCCTTATTATTTTCCTTCTTTCGACCTACAGGCAATGCTGCTTATGCTTACTCTACAAAAGGCAATTAAAAGCAGAAAATATGGTTGTTATTATTATTATGCCTTTAGAGGATGTTACTATTTGTTTTCACAGTTTAATTAAGGCATGTGCATACACAGGTTAGTTGTGAAGTATCCTGCCTTTGCATCTGTTAGAAAATGATCAGTTGAAGCAGTTTACAGAACGACACAGTGCGTAGCTGACTCGCCCCCTGGGCCGTGGGGCACTCGGATCCGGGCAATAGGGAAACGGTGGGAGTAGTAGTGGCAACCCGGCTCCGTGGCTCAGGGTGGTCAGGCCAGTGGTAGTCCGTTATGTGTTAATGATTATGTCTGACTACGCCACCCGTGGATTTGCGGTCATTAGGAACCGCCGCTGCATGCAGACCGCTGGGGCTGATGAGGTGTGCAGCTATGGTAGTGTGACTCCCCACGGGAAGAGTGCGGCCCCAGGGCAGTATAGTGGATGTTGGGAGTGATGGTAGTGAGAGTCCCAGTGCTGGTAGTGCTGGAGGAGCAAGGAGCACACAGACAACAGGTTGCAGTCCAGGGTCTTTACTAAAACAGGTAAATTGACCCACAAACAGTCCCAGCTAGGAGGGGACCTGGACGTCTGAGAGCAACGGGGAAATTGGCCCTGGTCAGGGTGAGGGTGTAGGCCTACCGTGCTTTCTGCGCTCCTTCTGGCTATCTCCTCCTGATAGGGTAACAGCCCACGTTTCCGAGCTTTCCGTGTATTCTCGCCTGTATGGCCTGCGACATGGGTTCCTTTCTGCTCCCAGCCTTGTATGGCTTTACTGGTCCCTTCGGTTGTGGCAGGGCCTCCAGGCTTCTTAGGCCAAGGAATGTACAGTCCCTTGCGGACTGGTTCTCTGCTGGGGGATGTGGAATCCTTCCAGCCTCAGACACCAAAGTCTGGTAAAGTTAAGTCTTTTCTCTGCCAAGACAGGCTCTCTTCTCCTCTTGTCTCTGGCTTGTGGCTCTCCTACTGCCACACTTCCTCTTAGGTTACAATGCAACTTTCTGTCCCTGCTCCACTCTGGGACACGTCTCAGTGCTGAGACAGGCTTTCCAGTTCTCCCTAACCCTGCCCTCAGCACCAGCTTTTATAGGGGCAGCCAGCTCCCCCTACTGGCCTGAGACAGGAGGCATTGCATGCTAATGTTCCCCTGACCAGAGAACCTCCCCCTTGCTCTCAGACACAGCTTTATTACACTTGTGGCATCCAGGTAGGGTGACACATAGCCGTAAGACATAATAGCAGCAAGCAATTAGAAAAATGTTCCATTTATTCTGCTTTTAAACCCGTCCTCCCCACCAGTTAATCATCTCAAGTTGGCATATGTTTTTTTTCCAAGTGAGGAAATATTTTTATTATTTTTATTTTTTTGTCATTAATGTTTTTGTGCCCATGAAGTCCAGCAGAACAATACTAAGGATTCAGGACAAACTGCTAATTAGTTCTCAACATGAAAAAAATTGAGTAAATGAAATATAATGCTGCATGGCCTCATTTTACATTTCATTATTATGCAGGAGCAAAAATTATGGGAATTTGTCCCCAAAGATATTTGGCAATGCAAACTGAACCGCATTGTCTGGGCTGACACTAGAAACATGGTATAGTAAGTGCATGAGTAAAGAAGACTTTGCACCAGTATTGACGTAATCACTCTACAGCAGGGGTCTCAAACTCGGCTGGGTATATGGGCCGCAAATGGAAAAAATTTGAATTTGGGGGGCCGCATTTTTTGTTCAATGTGACATTTTTAGTGATACCATTTTTTTTGTATACACCTTTTGAACATTTTTGCCGTGTTTATTTTTTTATAGCTTGGGTCCTTATGGATGTGGCGATAATAAACGTGTACTTTTTTGTGTTTACATATAAAACAGCATTTTTAGTGCCCAATATTTTTTCATGCTTTATTTTTATTTTTTGGATTTTTACAATTTTGTTTCCCCCAATTGGCCACATACAGTAAAATTGTCTTACAATTAGCATCATATAGTAATAATGGCAAACATCTTGTAGTAATGTCCCCATCCTGTGGCTATGTGATCCATCCAGGTCCCCATCCTGTGGCTATGTGACCCATCCAGGTCCCCATCCTGTGGCTATGTGACCCATCCAGGTCCCCATCCTGTGACAATGTTCCCGATCCAGGTCCCCATCTTGTGGCAATGTTCCCCATCCTTGCCCCCATCTTGTACTAATGTGCCTCATCCAGGTCCCCATCCTGTGGCAATGTTCCCGATCCAGGTCCCCATCATGTGGCAATGTTCCCGATCCAGGTCCCCATCTTGTGGCAATGTTCCCCATCCAGGTCCCCATCTTGTGGCTATGAGCCCCATCCAGGTCCCCATCTTGTGGCTATGAGCCCCATCCAGGTCCCCATCTTGTGGCTATGAGCCCCATCCAGGTCCCCATCTTGTGGCTATGAGCCCCATCCAGGTCCCCATCTTGTGGCTATGTGCCCCATCCAGGACCCCATCCTGTGGCTATGTGCACCATCCAGGACCCCATCCTGTGGCTATGTGCCCCATCCAGGTCCCCATCTTGTGGCTATGTGCCCCATCCAGGACCCCATCCTGTGGCTATGTGCACCATCCAGGTCCCCATCTTGTGGCTATGTGCCCCATCCAGGTCCCCATCTTGTGGCTATGTGCCCCATCCAGGTCCCCATCCTGTGGCTATGTGCCCCATCCAGGTCCCCATCTTGTGGCTATGTGCCCCATCCAGGTCCCCATCTTGTGGCTATGTGCCCCATCCAGGTCCCCATCTTGTGGCTATGTGCCCCATCCAGGTCCCCATCCTGTGGCTATGTGCCCCATCCAGGTCCCCTCTTGTGGCTATGTGCCCCATCCAGGTCCCCATCTTTTGGCTATGTGCCCCATCCAGGTCCCCATCTTTTGGCTATGTGCCCCATCCAGGTCCACTCTTGTGGCTATGTGCCCCCTGTGCTGTTCTTCACACACATAAAAAAAAAAAAAAAAAAAAAAAAGGATGATTCTCACCTGTCCTCCGTTCCCTCGGCGGCCTTCCTGCAGATGTGGCCCGCAGGCACCACAGAGTCCGACCCCTTGACGATCCCGACCTGGTCCAGGAGGAGCCGCCGACAGCAGCGCTGCATTGCCGCACAGAGACTGTCTCCCAGCACAGCATTTCCAATGCCAGCCGCCGGCCAATCAGAGGCCAGCAGCTGACATCAGCGTACGGCAATGACGTCATACTCACTGCGCCGACACGCAGATATCAGCTGCTGGCCCCTGATTGGCCAGCGGCTGTCATTGGAAATGCTGTGCTGGGAAACAGTCTCTGTGTGTCAATTCAGCGCTGCTGTCGGCGGCTCCTCCTGGACCTGGTCAGGATCATCAAGGGGTCTGTGCCTGCGGGCCGCATAAAGCAGCCTCAGGGGCCGCATGCGGCCCGCGGGCCGCGTGTTTGAGACCCCTGCTCTACAGGGAGCCAGACATAAAAGCATTTTTTTTTACACCATCGCCTTTTTATCTTCTGTGCAGTGGGCTGAATTCTTAAAACAAAATTCCCATGTGCTTCATACAGATTTTGCAGCAGAATTTACCCATTAGATAACAACTGGCAAATACAAAAAAAAAATCCGGGAAAGATCATGTTTTGGATTTCCAGTTCAGTTGCAGGACCTTAGATCCGTGCTAATTTTGTAATGCACCTGTATGGTGTTTAGATAAAATGCATACATGCTTCGTGGTGTGTTTCAGTAGATTTGTGATGTGAATTCCATAATAAAAATTGTAATCAAATCTGCTACCTGGGCACAAAGAATGATGGCTCAGGAAAATGGCACAAAGCCTGCACGTCAACGCATGGAGGCTGAATGGCTCCTTAGGACAAAGCTGCTTAGCCAAGGCCTGTTAGGTGTTGTATGTACAGAGAAATCCTCTTGCAAAAACAATACTTCCATATACCTATATACAAATTGAGTCTGACTGATCATGCCACAAATTTGAAAAAAATCAAACAGAAAAAAACTCTATATACCGACCAATGAATTCAGAGGCTTACACAGATAATACAGTCATGGCCAAAAGTTTTGAGACTAGCACAAATTTTGGTTTTCATGGTTTGCTGTTTCAATGTTTTAGATCTTAGATCTTTTAGTCAAATGGTTCTATGGTACAGTTATCAGCATTTCATACGATTTTACACTGTCAAATACATCAAGTTTATATGAAGAATATTTCCAGCATTGACCCTTATTTTTTCAAGCCTTCTACTCTTCGCCCTGGTGGCTGGATATCAGCTTCTGGGACAAATCCTGACTAATGACCGCCCATTCTTGTCTAATCAATGCTTGGACTTTATCACAATGCTATGAACGTGTTCACACTAACCCCAGGGAAATGCCGCACCTACACCCAACTGGTCCCTGTACATACTAGAAAGGCCCTAGCCGCACAACTAAAAAACACCACCTCGGACCTGGCTCCCTAAAAAATGCTGTCGAGGGGTTTTTCATACCTTCTGAGGAACCAGAGGGGAGGCCGCAACACACTACCAACAAGAGGAAAGGAAAGTGTGATTAGAGATATGAGAAACTAATACACATTCAAATAAGGTGGAGGGGTAAAGGGGTACCATAAATAAAAGGAGCAAGAAAGACCACCAAGAACCTAATAGTGGTAAAAGGAAAAGGTGCTGGGAGGGAAAACAAACCAACCTGCAGCAAGAATACAACTGGAGTTTTCCCAGCAAGGTAAACCCCTAAGGTAAAGAGCTGGGACGCCTAAGTATGAGTATATATCCACCAGGAAATATAGCCAGCCAGGAAGTTCAGAGAAGGGATGCTATATAAAGCCCCACCCAGAACGTGATAGGGCAGACAAAAATGGAAAACACCTGGAAAGGAGCAAACTAAGAAGGGAGAATAAGAACAAAGGAAGAATCTGCATTTGGACAGGGAAGGAAAAGAGTCATAGCTCAACAGGTAGAAAAACTGACCACAAAACAACAGGTCACCAGATCAAATTCTCAAACCGAGCCATGACGTACAATTTCTTGTTATCTGTTCCCTTTCATTTTGAGGATTGTACACTGGTTCTCAATGGGACTGAGATCTGGGGGATTTACTGGCCATGGACCGTGACTCTTAGTGCTTACTTTTTCTGCTCTTGACAATCATTTAATAATATTAATAATAATCATTTATTTTTTATTTGAAGGAGGATTAATCAGAGAAAATAACTTTACTCCAGTACTCTGTATTCCAATCCCTGTACTTCTTGAAAAGTTATTTTCTCTTCAGACTGTTTGGGACATTTGGAAGACAGATTGTCCAGACTAGAAAAGGTGAGCGCTACCAGTCATGGTCCATGGCAAGGAAATTCCCCAGATCTCAATCCCATTGAAAACCTGTTGTCAGCCCTCAAAAATTAGGTGAACAAACAAGAACACAGAAATTGTGAAAAACTCCAAGTACTGATGAGACAAGAATGGACGCCATCAGTCAGGATTTGGCCAGGACAAAGGGCAGAAGCCTGGAGAAATAAGGGTCAGAGCTGGAAATATTGAGTCTTACCATAAACTTGATGTATTTGTCAAATAACAGTTTAAAAACTTCTGAAATGTTTATAAATGTACTTCAGTAACCACAGAAACATCCAACTAAAAGATCACTGAAACTGCAAAATGTGAAAATCAAACTTTGTGCAAGTCTCAAAACATTTGGCCAAGACTGTGTAAGGAGATGGACAAATGGAAGATTTCAACAGTTAAAGGGGTTGTCCGGCCTTTCTGTATAATGTGAGTGTGTACCTAGGCTGCAGAATGCTGACAGTTTGTAATATACTCTATGTCAGCATTCTGCATGGTGTCCTAGGTATCACACTTAGCCATGTGAGCAGCTCTCTCCTGATTCTGGAAGGGCTGCTCACTCCCTGACTAGTATTTCCTGTCTGGCAGAGACTGGTCAGGTGACTTCACAACAGACATCATGCCCCCAGTCTCTGCCAGACCCTCCCCCTGCTTCCTGCTTCACCCTCCCCTGGAGCACACAGTGCAAGGCAGCAGGGTAATGACTCAGCTGATTGGACTAACCAGGAAGGAAAAGACTTTTACATAGGTAAGTATAATGTGCTTTGTGCATGCATCCCTCCCTCATCCATCCCTCCTTCATCAAGCGAGGTTGGCTTATAGCCACCATTACAAGTGATGACCGCTGGAAATTGAATTTAGTGACAACATTCAATAGGGGAAATAAAGTCATAAGAACTGTGCTTTCAAAATATTGGTATATCTTGAATCGTGACCCTGTTTTGGGAAAACATCTCCCTGATAAACCAGGGATTACATACAGAAGGGGGAAAACTTTGAAAAATGTGGTGGCCCCCAGTAAATTAAAAAACCTGTTGGATTTAAAAAGAAAAAACATTAATAAAAGTAAGAATCAAATTTTATGCAGTGTTTTTCAAAGAACCGTAGTTTTTAAATACTACTCCAAAAAATGTTGTACCTGTGGGATCCTAGATCACGGGGCTAAAACTATCAAATAATACCGGTGATGTCTTTGAGATCCCACAAAGACTCACCTGTAGTAGTGATCATGTTGTATATGTCATCACATGCAGTTGCGGTTTGCAATATGTGGGACGCACTGTGCAGACTCTGCTGTCCTGCATCAATGGACACAGAAATAGAGCAAAAAAAAGGCTTTTTAAAGCATAGTCTCTCAAGGCATCTACTAATCAAACATAACAAAATTTGTAACATAAAAGTAACTCCGGTGGAGCAGATACCCTCTGGTGTTGCAAATAGGAATGCTCTTTTAAACCGGAAAGAAATGTTTTGGATATATTGTTTGGAAACATTATATCCAAATGGATTGAATGATATCATAGAGAGAGTTTAAACTTTTTTTTTCTTTTTTAATTTTTTTTGTAATTTTTTATTTTTTTAAAGTTTTTTTAGTTTTTAAGGAAAAGTGTTTATTTGTTTTTTCTCTTGCATCCATGTTGATAAGAATGTGGTTTGAAAGGCTGGACCAATTAGTGGGTGTGTTCCTGAACCTGGTTCACACCCCAAATCAAGTTTCTGAGGCTGGGATAAAAGGTTTGCTACCATATATAAGTGTGATTGAATTTTATACTAGTAGGAATTGTACTGTGTTTTTATGATACCTGAAGAAGGATATATATTGTATCCAAAACGCGTTGTATCTCCTCTATTTTAACTTATCAAATAAGATTAAAAAATATATAAAATATCATCTTTGGATGTGATTCCTGGGAAGCGCTGCCGTTTATAGGCTGGATATACTCTTCTTGATTTACTCATCCTGTGTGAGCCTATGTCTGACTCTTTCACTTGGATCCACCTGAGGCAAGCTGCAGCTCTGTCCATTGAAAAGTATCCCAGAGGGATTTTTGAGGATACACAATCTAAAGCCATATTAGTCTTCTATCAGGTGAGTGCATGAAATTGTGCACCAATCAAAGACCATAATATTGTTTACACACTTAGGGCACCGCGATTTGTCTGTTCTTTTCTCCCAAACAGGGTTTTTTTTTCGTATATTTACCACCAGAGTGACAGGGTAACGATGGTGACGGGTACAAGGCTGACTGTTACGCACAATAGGACTTTGTACAACTTTTTCTTGAACTCTAGTAATCTGCTAATCTTGTTTAATTTTGTATCCGAATCATCTGAGTAATAAATAATCTTTGGTTAAGTTACCACTGTGTCCTCATCTCCTGCGCTGTTGCATACCAATTACCTGTTTACAACTGTACAGTAGGTGCCCTGCTTACCTCTACAGCAGGGATGTCAAACTCAAACACTCAGAGGGCCAGAATGAAAAACTTGGACAAAGTCGCGGGCCAACCAGTATACTTTATAATGGACCCCACACAGTCCTCCATACAGAATAATGGTCCCCACAAAGTCTTCCATACAGAATAATGCTCCCCACAAAGTCCTCCATACAATATAATGGAACCCACATAGTCCTCCATACAGTATAATGGGCCCACATAGTCCTCCATACAGTATAATGGCCCCACATAGTGTCCTCCATACAGAATAATGGGCCCTACATAGTGCTCCATACAGTATAATGGGCCCCACATAGTCCTCCATGCAGTATAATGGCCCCACATAGTCCTCCATACAGTATCATGGGCCCCACATAGTCCTCCATACAGCATAATGGCCCCACATAGTCCTCCATACAGTATAATGGCCCCACATAGTCCTCCATACAGAATAATGGGCCCCACATAGTGCTCCATACATTATAATGGGCCCCACATAGTCCTCCATACAATATAATGGCCCCACATAGTCCTCCATACAGTATAATGGCCCCACATAGTCCTCCATACAGTATAATGGCCCCACATAGTCCTCCATACAGTATAATGGGCCCCACATAGTCCTCCATACAGTATAATGGGCCCCACATAACCCTCCATACAGTATAATGGGACCCAAATAACCCTCTATACAGTATAATGGGCCCCACATAACCCTCTATACAGTATAATGGGCCCCACATAGTCCTCCATACAGTATAATGGGCCCCACATAACCCTCTATACAGTATAATGGGCCCCACTTAACCCTCTATACAGTATAATGGGCCCCACATAGTCCTCCATACAGTATAATGGGCCCACCATAGTCCTCCATACAGAATAATGGCCCCCCCATAGTCCTCCATACAGTATAATGGCCCCACATAGTCCTCTATACAGTATAATGGGCCCCACATAGTCCTCCATACAGTATAATGGCCCCACATAGTCCTCCATACAGTATAATGGCCCCACATAGTCCTCCATACAGTATAATGGCCCCACATAGTCCTCCATACAGTATAATGGCCCCACATAGTCCTCCATACAGAATAATTGGCCCCACATAGTGCTCCATACAGTATAATGGGCTCCACATAGTCCTCCATACAGTATAATGGGCCTACATAGTCCTCTATACAGTATAATGGCCCCACATAGTCCTCCATACAGTATAATGGGCCCCACATAACCCTCCATACAGTATAATGGGCCCCAAATAACCCTCTATACAGTATAATGGGCCCCACATAACCCTCTATACAGTATAATGGGCCCCACATAGTCCTCCATACAGTATAATTGGCCCACCATAGTCCTCCATACAGAATAATGGGCCCCCCATAGTCCTCCATACCGTATAATGGCCCCACATAGTCCTCCATACAGTATAATGGGCCCCACATAGTCCTCCATACAGTATAATGGGCCCCACATAACCCTCTATACAGTATAATGGGCCCCACTTAACCCTCTATACAGTATAATGGGCCCCACATAGTCCTCCATGCAGTATAATGGGCCCACCATAGTCCTCCATACAGAATAATGGCCCTCCCATAGTCCTCCATACAGTATAATGGCCCCACATAGTCCTCCATACAGTATAATGGCCCCACATAGTCCTCCATACAGTATAATGGCCCCACATAGTCCTACATACAGTATAATGGCCCCACATAGTCCTCCATACAGTATAATGGCCCCACATAGTCCTCCATACAGAATAATTGGCCCCACATAGTGCTCCATACAGTATAATGGGCTCCACATAGTCCTCCATACAGTATAATGGGCCTACATAGTCCTCCATACAGTATAATGGGCCCCACATAGTCCTCCATACAGTATAATGGCCCCACATAGTCCTCCATATGGTATAATGGGCCCATGGGCCAGAGTTTGACACTTGTGCTCTACAGAATCATTATTATGGTGCTTTATAAAAGGAACTTTATATTATGTCGTTGTACATGGCTGAACCAAGAAGATACAGAGGAGATTTTTTATAGTGACAGCTATCTTGTAGTTTAACAAAAGTTGTTTTTTAAGGAACTTAATTATGAATAATATTCTAATATATCCTTATTGCCTAAATCAGTCTCTATTGTTCTGTAGAGCTCAGCCAGCACTGAGAGGAAAACATTGGTATTTTTTAAGAGGTAGTATACTTTAAAAAAATTAAAGGGAACCTGTCACCAGCAAAAACACTATAAACCTGCAGATATGTGCTTAATCTGCCGGTTAATAGCATTACTAACCGGCCTGGCACCTGCACGCAGCTGAAAGCTGCAGGGAAAAAATTAACTTTATTCTCCCCAGCAGCGTTCCGGTCTCAGTCACAGAGGCGACACCAGCACTGGTTCAGTCACCTTTCTAAGTATAGAGAGCGGCGGTTGTAACCGCACTCCTGGCCCTGACTGACAGCCAGCCCCAGCCAGTCCCAATGCAGGGCCAGTGTCAGTCAGGGCCGGAGCCACTGTTACAGCCGCAGCTCTCTATACTCAGAGATCATGTTATATAGCATTATGTACTTACAATTGCTCATTTTACCTTTCTACCCAGATAATTCTTCTCTTTTCTCTGTTCTATGTAGAAACGGGAAGTCTCTCGTCCCTGCATTTTTCATTCCCCTCTTCAACTCCTGACCCATCTGCTCCCTCCTCCCCCTCTGCCAGGGACTTTTGCAGTGACTCATACAGAGAAAATTGACCTCCTGTTTCTACATAGAGCTTAGAAGGATTCAGCTAGTCAGTTTTTAATCACGTGATCTCATAGAGATAATGGAAAAGAGAAGAATTAGCTGGGTAGAAAGGCAAAATGAGCAATTGTAAGAAAACATTGCTAAATAATCTGATGACTGCAATATATTAAGAGGATACAAATTTTGATCCCTTTCTTTGAGCTGGACATTACGTTTACTTGGCTTTGCATTGCTGGATGTCCATAGTAAGGCCCCGTTCCTCCATGGTCCTCATTCAGGTCATTTTTGACACATGGTAAGGTTTTAATACTAGAGTTTATGACCGTCTCGACGTGGTACATTTTGGTGCTGGTGGGATGGCTTTAACGCTTTTTTTTAATCAAGAACAGTGTTTACTAAGCACCCTATGTTGTTTATAAGCACTGTTGCTTACTTATTGCAGAGTATATGTTAATTTTGTTTCTATCTTAAGTTTTGTCTGAAGTATTTGTACCAGCCAAAGTTCGGGTGAGCAGAGCTGAGACAGAATGCAAGTGTGTGCCACCTGAAGTAGCCATCATAGGCAAAACCAGGTGTGCACTGGCAGAACATACAGTTGCATCTGAAGTAGTCAGTGGGTCAATCATAGGTGGAAGAGCTTAGTGACCCAGGTGGAGTGCACATTCAGGAATGGACTACCCGGTTGTGTAAGTGGGCATTTTTTGAAGGCGATGGCTTATTAAGGCAAAGAGAAGTTGCAAATACTTGGGTAAGAGTGAGCTTTACTGGAACAACAGATAAGTATGGGACAGGGTGGATGCAACATTAAAAGTACAAGTGTCTCCATATTGGATGACTATTTCTATCATTTAGTTTGTTGTCGGGGAACAAGTGTTCGGAACTTACTACAATGACATCCCTACTACCCCTCTTACAAGACTCTGGGCTAACACTATTATAAGTTTTATGAGTAAAAGTGGAACATAATTATTTTACGGTATAGTATCCCTTTCACATATCCTGTAGTTTGTGGATATAGAAGTAAAAGTAATGACATAATACTAAAATGGAACATAAAGCACTAGAAGTCAGAGCTGGAGAAAACAAACCCAACTCATTCTTCTTAAGGCAAAATGCCCTCAAACATCCAGTACAATGGAAGAAAGCAGGAAAATTAATGATGGGGAATTTTAATGTGATAGAAAACAGTGCTCTGAGCTTTTCTGCTTGCAAATCATGCACAGGGGAAGCAAAATCGGAATGATTGCACAATTGTAAATGAATGGACCATAGGAATGTTCACTGGGTGTGAAGCTAGTTATGCATTGTGTCTTAAACGAGTGCAAAAGCTAAGTGGCTGCTGCCTGCTGTGCTGACTTTATTAAGAATGGATTTTCTTCCTAGTCAGCAAATTATAAGATGAGCCGCTAATATCAGTCATATATGTATGCAAATCGTTATGGAGGTTCTCAGAGCCACCACCATAAATAAATCATACAAGAAAACTAAAGAGTATACGCAACAATGCTGCTCATAAAGCTAAAGCTATAGCCAGAGAGGCAGTGGTAAAAATTAACATTCGGAGCATAAAAGAAAATTGGTAATATTTTTGTGGTGCGAAAATGATTTGTTCCATTTAAAACCAACATTTGTTCAATTGGCTGTAAAATATTCTCCCACTCTCTCACATATACTGGGTATATATAGGTAAATATAAAAAATTCTGAATACCTGGAACCACCACTAGGTGGAGATCGCTGCATGTGGATTGATTTATTCAGCTCCCTCTGAACTAAGGGAGACCTTTATAAATATGTCTGCAATGGGCTCCCTCTAGTGGCGGCTGGATGTAAACAGAAGTTTATCATTCTGCTTAATGGTAGAATGAAGGAAAGCAGCAGGGGATGTTCAGAGCTGGGTCCCCTCTCATGACATGCCCCGTAACATTCGTTTGGTCTACCTCTATAGTGGTTACATACAAGTGCTTCTCACTAAATTAGAATATCATCAAAAAGTTAATTTATTTCAGTTCTTCAATACAAAAAATGAAACTCCTATATTATATAGAGTCATTACACACAGAGTGATCTATTTCAAGTGTTTATTTGTGTTAATGTTGATGATTATGGCTTACAGCCAATGAAAACACAAAAGTCATTATCTCAGTAAATTAGAATACTTTATAACAACAGCTTGAAAAATGTTTTTAAAATTTGAAATGTATGTTCAGTAAATGCCCTCAATACTTGGTCGGGGGTCCTTTTGCATCAATTACTGCATCAATGCGGCAATGTGGCATGGAGGGATCAGCCTGTGGCACTGCTGAGGGGTTATGGAAGCCCAGGTGGCTTTGATGCATACTGGTAACTTATATATGCAGTCATCTGAACATTTTATTTAGTGTTGTAAATAACTTGCAATGTGTGTCTGTGCCCCAGTCCTGAAGGTATTGTAAATCAGAGGCAAATTAACACTTTGATATCCAAATAAAAAATGAATTGTGCAACTTATGGTAATAAATTTACTAAAACAGCCAAGTCATTGTGAAATGCACCAACGCTGCTCGTAAATTTAATACATGTATAATTATTAAACAAATACACTTATAAATCATATAGGATATATAAAAAATTTATGGATACACCGAAAGATATATGAATACCACCCCACCTGTGCTCTCTCTTTGGCGAATAATCTAACGTTCTTCTTACAAGATGCATCTTACTTTGTTGTTTTTAAGGGGTTTTCCCAAAATTGCTAGCTATATTCTATCCATAGGTTAGAGGATGACTTACTGATTATTGGGGGATCAGACTACAGGGACCCCCAGCAGTCCCAAGAATGGGGCTCTTCAATCTGAGCTCCATTCATTGTCTGCTGGAGAAAGCCAGGTACAGCCCTCATTTATTTCTGGCAGTCCCTTTGACATTGAATGGAGGAGGAGTCCAGCATGTGTACCTCAACTTCTTTTAAAGGGAATTCATATGGGCAATGCCGTCTATATGGGCATGTAGGTCATAGAAAGTTGAATAAAAAGATAATTTGTTATATGTATTCCAATGAAAGGGGCGTTATCAGTGTGAGACATGTAATGACTTACAGTCTGCTCTTCTGATCTACATGTCTCATATAGTTACTCCCCCTTTCATTAAAAATAAGCTCTGGAGGCATATTCTCAGGGAGATCTACAGTATGTCCAGTCCATAGATCTTAACATCAACATAATCATTTACATATTAAGAAAAATGTGGACTTCTCTGGAATAAGGCTATGTGCCCACTTTGCAGAAATGAAGCGGAAAATTTGCGCTTCATTTCCGCATGTCCTCTCCCGGAAAAACGCATGGGGAATTACGCCAGCGTTTTTCACGCGTTTTCGACATGCGGAATTGCCTTGTGTTTTTTCATGCATTGAAAATGCAATTCCGCTTGCGGAAACGCAAAATTAATTGACATGCTGCGGATTTTTCTGCACATCAAAAACGCTGCGGAAAAATCCGCAGCATGGGCATAGAACTTGCGGATTCTCATTGGGGACCATGGGGTGCGGATTGACAAGCGTTTTACAAGCGTTTCCGCTGCGGAAATTCCGCAGCAAATACACTTGTAAAACGCTACGTGGGCACATACCCTAAGACCTCGGATCGCAGATATCAAGGTAACATTTTATTCAGCTTCCAATTACTTGCATGCCCATATAGATGGCTTAGAAGGGTAGATCCTACTGACAGATTCCCTTTAAGATGGGTCTGTGCAAAGCTCGGTTCTCGGGATTCCAGAGTCCTGTTCTTGGTATTGCTAACGGTCTGATCAATGAGCAAGTTATCCCCTTGTCCCATTGATAGGGTAGCTTGCAATTGTGTGTAAACCCCTGTAACAGAGGCAGGTTAGTTGGTATTTACAAAAAACACATTGCTTGTACTTGTGACACTATACATAACCTCTCTTCAGCAGCTCATTCCCTCCAGCATTTTATAGATCACTCCCAATGCTGCACAGCTTATAGCATTAGTGCTTGTCTCAGTCTCCCTCTTGCTTTGCTCTTTTTGCACAATTGCAGCTTGTCTGGAAATCTTGCACACTCGTGCAGTCTATTCACTTAGTTACTGCTTATCAGTCCCTCAAATTCAGGCACTAGGTTCCTCAGTACATATTGCCAAATTGTAATGGCACACCTATTCTCACAGGCATCAACATTCAGACTACCTCTTGTGCGACAACTGGTGGCCCCTCGTAGTTACCAATTTGACAGATGTATGATTTGCTCACAGGAAACAACCTCTTTGCTCCTCTCTGTAATGACAATCCTTGTCCTCTCTTTGCACAGACTGCAGTACAAGTTTGAGCTTCCTAATTGCATATGTGTGGCTCTCTGAGACCTTAGGTGGTGCACCAAATGTTGTGAATGCTGCTCACCCCCACTTGCTAGCTAGCAACAAAGCAGACATTTTCTGCTTGGCTCCACAGCTCTCCTTGGGCCAGGTTGCTCTGTATGGCTTCCAGGGAGCATGCATGCGTTTGTGATGCGATTAATAATGCATAATAATTAAAGGACATAGCGCAGCCCTCACATCTAATGAGTGACATTTTTAATTGACATACTGGTTGGAATTATATAATTGAAGACTATTATTATTATTATTGATAGAAAAAGGTAGAATTTAGACATTTAGGTGGCGCAGAAGAGGCAATTTGCATATAAAATTTCCAAGAGGAGCATTGCACAGCGAATAAACCTCCTTACCTTGACATGCCAGAGCCGGTATGTCACTCTCCACAAGGAGAAACGTTACCTCTTAAACATTTAGGTAGAATTTACAAATATTAATTGATGATTTTACTCAGAAGGAGACAATGTGGTATATTCATTCTCTTAGACTAAATTCAGCATCACCGTAATATGTAGATAAATAGATGCATTTGTTACCCTTGCAGTCTATAGGCACCGTATAGTGTAAAATCATGGGTCAGCAATAAAAAGTGACCCATTTAACACGCATGATATGTATGTCTGTAATTGTCTGCTTCCCTCCATCATTCTCTTCAGCTCGAAGTCATTGTGCAATCCCGTCAACTAGATATTATCATGCATCCAGTTATCCAGAAATTAATTGAAGAAAAATGGAGATTTTTTGGCAGGTAAGCCTGGAGACTATTTCATTGAGCTAATTGATAGTGCCTGTGGGCAAAGCTCTCCCTCAGCTGTTTGAGATGAAAGCCTGCGCTATGTTCTCTCTCCTCGTAGAAAGAAAATCTCTATAATGCTGTCACTGAATCTTCTATTCATCATATCATGGACAGCTCTGGGAATCGCATCTTCGCTGCCAAGAGCAGAGGATGCCCCTTACAAATTTCCAGAGGTACGTCATGACATGTGCAAGCTGAGAGAATGGCTTTATATCATAGCCTTTCCGGCAGCGGAAAGTTGTAAGAAAACTTCTAACACAGTTGTAAAAAATAACACTTCATTAATATGAAGCCTCTTATTCATTTGGTACGTTGGTCCACATAATGAAATTTTCTACGACCAATTGTTCTTTTAGGGCTCTGTAGCTAAAAGTTGCTACACTATATGGACAAAAGTATTTGGGCACCTCCACATTACACCTAGAGCAGCTATTCTGACTTCCAATTCTAAATTCATAGCATTAATATGGCATTGGTTCCCTCTTTGCAGCTATAACAGTTCCTGCTCTTTTGGGAAGGTTTTCTACTAGATTTTGGAAACGTGTTTGTTGGGATTTTTGTCCATTTGTCCAGGAAAAGATCACACACTGATGTTTGACATGTTCTTCCAAATCAAACGCAACGAACCACAGCCACAAGATATATGTCTCTTACAGACATACACTACACTAATAAGGGTCTTTCAGATGATTCACTACTGTGTGTGGGCTTTCAGTTCTACAAGGGCCCAAACACATTCTGGCTGTCACAAGACTGTTGTTTGATATCCAGGGCTAGGGGCTTCTTCCCTATCCCTAAAGCTAGGGGCACCCTAGCTATAACAGTCGTTAGAACAACACTCCAAACGCCTCTTCAAACAACCAACACCTCCAACTCCAGAACCAGACAGTATAAAACGAATACTGGCAATCCCTGATAGTCAGAGGCGACTATATATAGCAGAGAGGAGTGGCCAACACTGAACAGCTGAGATCATCAAAGTAGGAAAGTTTCAGAGACTCTCAACTGAACAGATTAACCCCTGCATTGCTATCAGAAACCTGCACTGTTTAATATGATGGTGAGGTACTTCTAATCAGTGCAGTAGTACGTGAAATCAGACACTGCGGTCTTCTGGCTTCTCTGTCATGGTAAACCTGTGACCCTGGCGAGTAGACCCATTCTGTTTTCAGCTGATAGGAGAACAGAACCACATACCTAATCAATTATATATGTTCTTACAATTAAATACTGAAACTGCTGACCATAACACGGTATGGGACACCCTGAAGGCATATTTGTGCGGGTGTCTCAAATCCACCATTTCCTTCATTAAAAATGAAATTGCCAGGGTCGAAGACATCTTGGCCAATGACTGTGCAATTAAAGAACAAGAATATATTTCTAATCCCTCAGAAAAGAATAAACACACATGGTCAAGTGCAGGGTGGAAATACTTTACATATTTGCATGAGAAGTTCCATAGGAAAATGTTTTTTCACTAAACAATCAGATTTTGAATTGAGTAATCAATCAAGTAAACTTCTCGCGCACCTGGTCCATCAGAATAATTCCTATCCTAAAGATTGCCTCAGAACAGGGAGGTATTCTATTAGACAACGACCAGATTCAGTAACTTCTAAGAGCATTAATATAGCTTGTAGTTGACATCTGTGCTTAATGACATTACTACATTTCTAGTAAAACTTACATTCCCTAAACTGTCAGTGAAATATAGGGACTCACTCAGCTTCGATATTACCTTGCAAGAATTACTAATGTTGTCAGGCACAGTGTGGGAGAGAATAAGTGCAACACGAAGGGATAAAAGGAAGGAAGCCCAGACACTAGGTAAAGGGGAAGTAGAGACCCCTAGGCAGATCTAATAACACCCTGCCTCCCCTACCATCCCTATATTGGTTCCACACCAATACCGAGCAGGAAACCTAAGCCCTGTATATCCCTGGAGCTAGGCCCTGGATAAGGAAGGGGGGTGAGCTCTGGTCAGTCCCCACTATAAACTAAAGACAACAAGGGAGACAAACAAAAGGGGATAACTTAGCTTGAGCTGATACCAGAGAAGAAACACCAACAGTCTTCCAAGGGCACCAGAGAAGAAGCTGCTAGTACTCCAGCCAGAGCCAAGAAACATAGAAATATCACCAATGAGTCCCTGCAGCAGACTGAGAGGTTTTAAACACCCAGACCAGCGTGTGTCAATTAGAGCCGAAGGGAGGTAGCCGCTGTGTCCTAAAAGCTGACAGATTAAGAAGGCGTCTGCAATGCCAAACAAAGTGACCTTCTGCAGCCAGCTACAGAGTGACTGTCTGATACATCTGACACACCCGTGACAAATCTGGCCAGGGACTCCTCACCTGGACCTGACTGTCTTCCGAGAGAGGTATTCTCTAGAAACGGGGAGCAATTAAGCCAAACTTTTTTGCAATTTTGCAAATGTTTAGAAATTCCTTTGACCAAGACTTTCTTTTAAACCTAATGTACAATGTTCTGAAACCTGATATAAAATCCTTCCCATTTCATTATTAAACATAGATATTAACAAAAATTTTGCTGAACTGGCTCAACAAAGTCATTCATAGTATGATCCACCTTGATCAGTCTGGCTTCGTGATGGGCAAAAGCACCATTGACTATATAAGATGGAAACTAAATATCTCGCAGAATGGGTCAGCAAGGCAGGAGAATTGGGCCTTTGACTCTATAGAGTGGCCATATTTTTTCGAATAAAAAAAATAAAAAAAAGCCGAATTGACGTTTCTTAGTTTCTGCAACTCCCCTAAAAAATGCAATGAAAAGTAATGTACCCCAAAATAGTACTAATGAAAACATCAGCTCACAGGGAAAAATAAAAGAGTCTCAGAAAATGGCGACACAAACCAAATTTTTTCTCCTAACAAATTTCTAATATAAGTTTGGTTTCCCTGTAATCGTATAGGCCTGGAGAATCATATTGACAGGTAATTTTTATTGTACAATGAATAAAACAAAACTCAAAATGAATGGGGTATTTGCATTTTTTTCACAATTTCACTTGGAATTTTTCCCATATTTCATTCTAAAAAATATACAGTAAAAGGTTGTCATTAAAAAAATGATGATGTCATTGAAAACTACAACCCATCCTGCAAAAAAAAAAAAAAAAACTACTACTAATATATATGGCTCTTGAAAGAAGGGGAGAAAGAAAATGAACGCACAAAAGAAAATGCCCATCACGACTTATCTTTCGGGATATTGGTAGAAAATGTAATCTGTTATAGAATAGTTTACTGTAAACTAAATATCTGCATTCGTCTTGACTTCAGGATGTTTGGAGAATCATCGTCATCTGCATAGCTCTAGGCTTGACCTTATATCAAATCGTGGAGGAATTTAAAGAAATCTATCAGTCAAAGATCAAGATGAACCAATGGAAGGAATGGAGAAAAAAGGAGCTTGAGAAGGACTTAAAATACTGCCATCCAATGTGGCCAGAGGTACATAATTGCCATCCTTATTTTAAGCTTTTTTTTTTTTAACTTCAATTTTGGTGCAAGGCCACCTAAAAAAAAAACCTCTGACCCGCATACCGTGGTCTTGCCTGATAGTAGCAAATTTTTGGTCTAGAACAGTAAATTTGGTGGGAGAAGTCACAGGGGCTAAATGCTCTAAATTACCAGCTATTTGCTTTTTATGAGACAAACCTTTAAATATGAAAAATCCAACCTTTAAATTGGCTCAGCTTATACTGCCAGCTGCTCAAATACATGTAGCTTCCAGGTGGAAAAATGCAGATCAGCATTTCTCCAATGTTGTCGCTACGAATAATAATATTATGTTATATGAGTAGCTGGGAGCCTTTGGGGCCGACATGGTGGAGTGTTTTAATAAAATCTGGACTCATGTGGATGGCTGGTCAACATGCCAAATATACACTAATACTAATCTACATGATGTGATCAATGTGCCTCTTATTATTTGTTTTTGTAAAATGTGCTATTTGCATCTGCGCTACTCTTTTTATTGCATTTTCATATACAGTACAGACCAAAAGTTTGGACACACCTTCTCATTTAAAGATTTTTCTGCATTTTCATGACTATGAAAATTGTACATTCACACTGGAGGCATCAAAACTATGAATTAACACATGTTGAATTATATACTTAACAAAAAAGTGTGAAACAACTGAAAATATGTCTTATATTCTAGGTTCTACAAAGTAGCCACCTTTTGCTTTGATGACTGCTTTGCACACTCTTGGCATTCTCTTGATGAGCTTCAAGAGGTAGTCACCGGAAATGGTTTTCACTTCACAGGTGTGCCCTGTCAGGTTTAATAAGTGGGATTTCTTGCCTTATAAATGGGGTTGGGACCATCAGTTGTGTTGTGCAGAAGTCAGGTGGATACACAGCTGATAGTCCTACTAAATAGACTGTTAGAATTTTTATTATGGCAAGAAAAAAGCAGCTAAGTAAAGAAAAACGAGTGACCATCATTACTTTAAGACATGAAGGTCAGTCAGTGCGAAAAATTGGGAAAACTTTGAAAATGTTCCCAAGTGCAGTTGCAAAAACCATCAAGCGCTACAAAGAAACTGGCTCACATGAGGACCGCCCCAGGAAAGGAAGACCAAGAGTCACCTCTGCTTCTGAGGATAAGTTTATCCGAGTCACCAGCCTCAGAAATCGCAGGTTAACAGCAGCTCAGATTAGAGACCAGGTCAATGCCACACAGAGTTCTAGCAGCAGACACATCTCTACAACAACTGTTAAGAGGAGACTTTTTGCAGCAGGCCTTCATGGTAAAATAACTGCTAGGAAACCACTGCTAAGGACAGGCAACAAGCAGAAGAGACTTGTTTGGGCTAAAGAACACAAGGAATGGACATTAGACCAGTGGAAATCTGTGCATTGGTCTGATGAGTCCAAATTAGAGATCTTTGGTTCCAACCACCGTGTCTTTGTGCGACGCAGAAAAGGTGAACGGATGGACTCTACATGCCTGGTTCCCACTGTGAACCATGGAGGAGGAGGTGTGATGGTGTGGGGGTGCTTTGCTGGTGACACTGTTGGGGATTTATTCAAAATTGAAGGCATACTGAACCAGCATGGCTACCACAGCATCTTGCAGTGACATGCTATTCCATCCTGTTTGCGTTTAGTTGGACCATCATTTATTTTTCAACAGGACAATGACCCCAAACACACCTCCAGGTTGTGTAAGGGCTATTTGACCAAGAGGGAGAGTGATGGGGCGCTACGCCAGATGACCTGGCCTCCACAGTCACCCGACCTGAACCCAATCGAGATGGTTTGGGGTGAGCTGGACCGAAGAGTGAAGGCAAAAGGGCCAACAAGTGCTAAGCATCTCTGGGAACTCCTTCAAGATTGTTGGAAGACCATTTCCGGTGACTACCTCTTGAAGCTCATCAAGAGAATGCCAAAAATGTGCAAAGCAGTCATCAAAGCAAAAGGTGGCTACTTTGAAGAACCTAGAATATAAGACATATTTTCAGTTGTTTCACACTTTTTTGTTAAGTATATAATTCCAGATGTGTTAATTCATAGTTTTGATGCCTTCAGTGTGAATGTACAATTTTCATAGTCATGAAAATATAGAAAAATCTTTAAATGAGAAGGTGTGTCCAAACTTTTGGTCTGTACTGTATATGTAAGGCAGCCTGACCTATTTAGCTACGTTCAGGCTCGGACTGGCCCACAGGAGAGCAGGAAAATCCTACGGTAGGCCCCTGTGAAGGAGTGCGAATGAATAGTGCTATTACACTTGATTCACAATTTGCAGAAAAAGGTATCATCTAATCATTCATTAAACAAGCTCGCCAAGTTAATATTATATAAAAGCAATAATAAATTTGGGTACTAAGATTAGATTTTTTGCATGTAGCTGAACAGTGGGTCCCAAGAATCATTGTTACTGGTGGGCCTTTGCCATCCCAGTCTGACACTGGCTATGTTACTTGATATTTCAAGATGGATTTTGAGGCTAAATGTCAGAAATTGTTCTCTTATCATTTTCATTAAGTTTGTATGTTACATACCAAAAAAACTCTGCATGCACCTTAAATGAAATTTGTCAGTAGGATCAACCCTCTTAAGTCGTCTATATAAACATACTGTTATGAAAGTAAAACACACTCACTCATGGGTAACAGAAAAAGGGAAGACCTACTAAAGGAAGATGTCACACCCACACCCAATTGGTCCCTGTACAGACAACTCACAACTCAAAAACACCACCTCGGACCTGGCTCCCTAAAAGGTCATCAAGGGCTTTCTCGTACCTACTGAGGAACCAGAGGGGAGGCTGCAACACACTGCCAACAAGAGGAGAGGAAGGTGTGCAGGAAGATATGAAATCCCAGGGTGAGAAAAATTAAAACACATTCATATAAGGTAGAGAAGGAAAGCTAAGGAGAGCAAAAAATAAACGGAACAAGAGTAACCTTCCAGAAACCTAAAGATGTGAAAGGAAGAGGAACTGGGAATGAAAGAAAAAAAAACAGACTCACTACAGGAATACAACTGGTGTTTACCATGCAAGGTAAACCCCTTAGCTAAAAGGCTGGAACTCCTAAACCCAAGTTCACCTAGAGGTATAGCCAGCAAGAAAGTGCAGTGAAGGGTGAACATTAGTGATGAGCGAGCATGCTCGTTACTCAAGATTTACTAGCAAGCTCGGGTGTTTTCCGAGTATCTTCAGCGTACTCGAATATTATGTTTTAGTCACTCCGTGTGCATGATTTGCGACTGTTTGACAGCTTTAATACATGTGAGGAATGCCTGTGGCATTCCTCACATGTATTAAAGCTGTCAAACAGTCGCAAATCATGTTCACAGAGTGACTAAAACATAACATTCGAGCACGCCAAAAATACTCAGAAAACACCCGAGCATACTCGCCGAAAGGGTTAACAGAACACGCTCACTCATCACTAGTGAACATATAAAACCCAACCCAGAATTTGATAGGGCAAACCAAAAAGGGAAAATGGAAAACACCTGGAGAGGAGCAAACCAAGAAGAGGGAACAAAGACAATTGGAACCATCAGCATTTGTACAGGGAAGAAAAGGCAATAACTCAGCAGACAGGGGAACCGACCACAGAGCAACAAGCCAGCGGATCAAATCCCCAAACTGAGCAATGACACATACAAGTCATAGGAAGTTGAATAAAATTCTACTTTGATATTTGTGATCTGATGTCTTATTCCAAAGAAATCCATATTTTTTCTTAATATTTAAATGAGCTGTTAAGATCTATGAGCCAAACATAGATGTCTCTGAGAGTCTGCCTCCAGAGTTTAATTTTAAATGAAATGGTGTGTTACCAGTGTAAGACATGTAATGACTGACAGTCTGCTCTCCTGATCTACATGTTTAACAATGCTAATGCCGCCTTACATCTGGAGGCAGATACTTGGAGAAATCTAAGTCCGTCCCATAAATCTTAACAGCTCATTTACTTATTAAAAATGACATGGATTTCTTTGGAATAAGACAACGGATCTCAGATATCAAGGTATAACTTTATTCAGCTTTCTATGACCTACATGCCCATGTAGATTGTTTAGGAAGGTTGATCCTACTGACATATTCCCTTTAGGAAAACTCAGAACATACCCTAAGGCTTTGTTCACATTAATCATGAGTGATGAGATTTCCAACTCTAAGTTGGATCATTTGGCTCAGCTCAATAACAAGAGACGGCCCTTTTGGCTTCCAAATGGCTTTCTATCTAATACCACTACTCCTTGTAGGTAGTGTACAAAGTTTTAGGGGAGAGATACTGCTCGGGCTGATGGTGGCACTATCATTACAAAAGGGAGGCCCTCCTTTAGTTTCAGGAACCTACTGTGGGATTTACCAGCTACCTTGTGGGCCACCTCATCTTATACTTTTCATATTTAGATAGGTATATGCCATTACAAGTGTGATTTAGGACTTGCCAATACATATATATACACTACAGGTGAAATAATTATTGAACACGTCACCAATTTTCTAAGTAAATATATTTCTAAAGGTGCTATTGACATGAAATTATCACCAGATGTCGGTGACAACCCATCCAATCCACACAGGCAAGAAATCAATCCACAGATGTCCATAAATGAAGTAAATCATGGCTTCTCTGACAGATGTGTCAGTGTATTTATGATTGGGCACTAGTGATGAGCGAACGTTCTCGATTAACCCTTTAATCGAGCACGCTCGGGTGCTCGCCGAGTATTTGCAGCGTGCTCTGCATCTATGCTTGAGCCACGGCTCCATGTGTCATGGCTGTCTAACAAACAGGCAATCCCTGCATGTGTCGCCGCTGTCTAACAGCCGTGACACATGGAGCTGCGGCGAAACAAACATAGATGCCGAGCACGGCAAAAATAATCAGCGAGCACCCGAGCGTGCTCGATTAATGGGTAAATCGAGCACGCTCGCTCATCACTATTGGGCATAATAGAGTAATCTGCCCAATTAGTTACCTTGGTTTAAAAAACAGGACCCATTATAACTCAAAGGGATCAGTTAAAAGGGGACCAAAAGTATCAATAATATTCAGAAATACATTGCCCAGTTACATAATTATAGAGGTATATCAATATCATCCACTTATGATTCCAGATGTAGCAGTAAATTATAATTTCGATCTCAGGTTACACCTGTAGTATGGCATTTTCTATAGTTAAAGGGGTTTTCCACCTTGTTTACAATTTTCAACATACATATTTTGAGGTAAACATAATTTTTGCAATTGGGTGTCTCAAAATTTAGCACCGCTTTCCTTTTACTGGCTTTTTTTCTCTGATCATTCAACTTTGATGTGGTCTGTGGTTATAAATCAGTTAAAAAACTCAGAAAAAGACAGATATAAGGCCACGGCCCCACTATCAGTATTTGGTCAGTATTTGGTCAGTATTTTTTCTCAGGAGTGGGAGCCAAAACCAGGTGAGGAACAATCAGAGAAAAGGTATAATAGAAACAAGTCACCAATTCTGCATTTATCACCCACTCCTGGTTTTGGCTCCCACTCCAGAGAAACAATACTGACCAAATACTGACCAAATACTGATAGTGGGGCTGTAGCTTAAGAGTTACAAACGCTCCTATAATAACATCAGAAGGAGCTCATTGATGGACTCTGAGTTAATTCATCCTGCAGCCAGCAATAGACAGTGCAACACAGAGGCCATTAAAGACAAAAAAGGTGCAACATTTTTATTAAAACCCAACTGCAAAGTTGAGTTTTAGCCCAAATTACTTGCATTTAAATAATAATAAAAAATATTGTCCCCCCAAAAGTTTGGCAACCCTTTTAAGAATTCATCTGATCCTACAAGTCATAACATTTACTCCACTTTTATTGTAGGAAAAGGAATACTTGCAGAAGGGTATTGACGACTTGCAGGATATTCACCCCGCTTACTTCAAAGATTTCTGGTAGGTGATCCCAAATATCTGACATTTAATACGGAAGGCTGATATTCTAGGAACTGCTATCTAGTGTTCATGCCTCTAGGGAGTAAATTGACATGAGCTATAGGACACTAACACAGTGTGAATGTATCCCTAATGCACATCTATACGCTGTGTGTACATTATGTGATGACAGCCTCGAAGGGGAAACACAGTCCTGTTCCGTACTTGCTCGGAGGGATGTTTTAACAATGCCATCAGTACAGATCCACTTCCCGCTACTGCAGAAGCTTTACACATTTGACAGCCGCCTGAAACATCAGCACAAACAGCAATTTGAATGACTACAATTCACGTGAGAAACATTACAATGCCAAGTATCAATGTAAAGCTTGTGCACACGTTCGCAGCCATTCCTCTAAAATAAAAAAGAAAGCAACCCTACAATGGTTAGTAATGAAAAATGTCCTATCATTTTGTTTTTTACGAACAATAAATACAGCGGGCTGCTACATTTCTGTGCCGGTCTGAAAAACGACCTGTTTCTAAAAAAAAAAAAAAAAAAAAAAAAAAAGCATAAACTTGGTTTATATGAACTATTTGTCTCACAGAAGTTTATAGTCTCATGGGGGTTTGTTTGAATCACGTTTTAGAGAGACTCAGGCAACCCCCCACTAACGCAGTGTGAACAGGGCCTAAAGTGTGTCTGTCCTGTCTGACAAAAACCTGTAAAAAATGCTTCGCTCATCCACACAAGATTAAAAGTTTTGGAACCTGTCATGTAAAAAAACACTTAATATGCAGGTTAATAGCGGTCTGAACCGACGCCGACACTGAGAACCCCGCTGCTGCCACAAAATGAACTTTATTCTTCCCGGCAGCCACGGGCTTTCAGGTGTAGGGGTGGGCCGGTGCAGCTTTAGTCAGTGCATAATGAGCGGCGGCTGTAACCGCGCCCCCGGCACTGACTGACAGCTTGCTCTAATTCTGAGCCGGCTGTCAGTCAGTGCCAGAGCATGCATTATTTACATGACAGGTTCCCTTTAAGCTCATTTGTTCTCATTATGTCTACGTTGTAAATTTCTGAGTAAAAGAAAAAAACATTAAAAAATCCTTTACTTGGTAACAGTCTTACAAGTGCCATTGATGGTGACCAACCTAAATCCTTTTAGCAGTGATGAGGACACTGAATTCCCTCCAGGCTGCTTCTTGTTTTGTGTCTATGATATAAGGCTCTTGCCAACTCATCTAGACCTCTCACTCTTGTTGGCCGTAGTTTTCACCCTGCCCATGACATGCTCAATGCTGCTGCACAGGGCGCAGTCTGCAGCCTCTCCTGTGCCTTAAACCTGCTTCTAGGTTTCTCCAGTCTACTACTCACAATCGGAAATGATTGTCTTCTGAAAAGCAAGTTAGAGGTGTTATATAGAGGACAACAAACAGAATAAATAGGCGAGGGAGGTGGCTATGACTTCATGTGTCACCTGGAGTTTCCTTTTAATTTATCTTCCTTATTACCATGTTGGCACTATTTGGCCTAGGAATTTAGTTCCACAAAATATGATCATTTACTGATATTTACTGGTTGACTTATATATAACAATACCAATCATGTATATATTGTTTTCTGCAAAAGTTGCAAAATTTTATTTTTAAATTCTTTTTTATGCTCCATGCTAGACGAAAGGTAAAAAAAGCTTTACGTCAGAAAATTTAACAAGTTTTCATACAAATCTGCACCTGTGCAAAGTACGTAGATGTAGATTGCATTTTCTGGTGTTAGGACAACCTAAAAATGCACACGTTTATTGAGTACTGTGTGCCTTTTATTACATTTGGCCCCATGTAATCTGATTATGTACTCTGATTACACTGGTACATACAGTAAAAGGCCAATCTTAGGCTATGTGCACACAGCAGCATTTTTTCATTCCACTCGGAAACTGCTTGAAGAAGTGCCTCAAAAGCGTCCCATAAAATGGACATAATGCACAGCAATGTCAAAGCAACATTGCTGTGTACATGTACCATCTTATATCACATCTTTTAACCTTGTGATCTGCTTATCCTACACAGTATAGAACGAAAGATGGCATAATAACGATGACATAACTGTCGGCAAAACCGCTCTCTAAAAGATACCGTGCGAACGTAGCAAACACATAAATTTGCCCATTATTTTTTATTTTCTATTCACTTTACCAGAATCATTACTTTTTGATTTTTCTGCTCATGTAGCCACACGAGGACCTGTTTTTAGCAAGGTGAGGAATATATATTTTTGGGGGGGATGAGGGGAAGGTATTAATTTACACACCCATAATATTTTTATTTTTCAGTGGATGGAGCTGTATGAAAGCTCATGTGATGCCGGATGATTTTTCATGGTCACTATTTTGGTTTACAGTGGGTACGGAAAGTATTCAGACCCCTTTAAAATTGAAATATCACTTGGTCATAAGTATTCAGACCCTTTGCTCAGTATTGAGTAGAAGCACCCTTTTGAGCTAGTACAGCCATGAGTCTTCTGGGGAATGATGCAACAAGTTTTTCACACCTGGATTTGGGGATCCTCTGCCATTCTTCCTTGCAGATCCTCTCCAGTTCCATCAGGTTGGATGGTGAACGTTGGTGGACAGCCATTTTCAGGTCTCTCCAGAGATGCTCAATTGGGTTTAGGTCAGGGCTCTGGCTGGGCCAGTCAAGAATGGTTACAGAGTTGTTCTGAAGCCATTCATTTATTATTTTAGCTGTGTGCTTAGGGTCATTGTCTTGTTGGAAGATGAACCTTCGGCCAAGTCTGAGGTCCAGAGCACTCTCGAAGTGGTTTTCATCCAAGATATCTCTGTACTTGGCCGCATTCATGTTACCTTCAATTGCAACCAGTCGTCCTGTTCATGCAGCTGAAAAACACCCCCATAGCATGATGCTGCCACCACCGTGTTTCACTGTTGGGATTGTATTGGGCAGGTGATGAGCAGTGCCTGGTTTTCTCCACACATACCTCTTAGAATTATCACCAAAAAGTTCTATCTTCGCCTCATCAGACAAGAGAATCTTATTTCTCATATTCTGGGAGTCCTTCATGTGTTTTTGAGCAAACTCTATGTGGGCTTTCATATGTCTTGCACTAAGGAGAGGCTTCCGTCGGGCCACTCTGTCATAACGGCCCGACTGGTGGAGGGCTGCAATGATAGTTGACTTTGTGGAACTTTCTCCCATCTCTCTACTGCATCTCTGGAGCTCAGCCACAGTGATCTTGCGGTTCTTCTTTACCTCTCTCACCAAGGCTCTTCTCCCACAATTGCTCAGTTTGGCTGGACGGCCAGTTCTAGGAAGACTTCTGGTGGTCCCAAACTTCTTCCATTTAAGGATTATGGAGGCCATTTTGCTCTTCGGAACCTTGAATAATGCAGAAATTCTTTTGTAACCTTGGCCACAATTCTGTCTCTGAGCTCCTTGGGCAGTTCCTTTGAGCTCATGAGTCTCATTTGGTCTGACATGCACTGTGAGCTGTGAGGTCTTATATAGACAGGTGTTTGCCTTTCCAAATCAAGTCCTATCAGTTTAATTAAACACAGCTGGACTCCAATGAAGGAGTAGAACCATCTCAAGGAGGATCACAAGGAAATGGACAGCATGAGACTTAAATATGAGTGTCTGAGCAAAGGGTCTGAATACTTATGACCATGTGATATTTCAGTTTTTCTTTTTTAATACATTTGCAAAAATTTCTACATTTCTGTTTTTTTTCAGTCAAGATGGGGTGCAGAGTGTACTTTAATGAGAAGAGAAAAAAAATAACTTTTTAGAATTTACCAAATGGCTGCAATGAAACAAAGAGTGAAAATTTTAGAGGGGTCTGAATACTTTCCGTACCCACTGTACATATGACTCGCCCCCTGGGCCGTGGGGCACTCGGATCCGGGCAATTAGGGAAACGGTGGGAGTAGTAGTGGCAACCCGGTTCCATGGCTCAGGGTGGTCAGGCCAGTGGTAGTCCGTTATGTGTTATTGATAATGTCCGACTACGCCACCCGTGGATTGCGGTTATTAGGAACCGCCGCTGCATGCAGACCGCTGGGGCTGATGAGGTGTGCAGCTAGGGTAGTGTGACTCCCCACGGGAAGAGTGCGGCCCCAGGGCAGTATAATGGATGGTGGGAGTGATGGTAGTGAGAGTCCCAGTGTTAATAGTGCTGGAGGAGCAAGGAGCACACAGACAACAGGTTGTAGTCCAGGGTCTTTACTGAAACAGGTAAACTGACCCATAAACAGTCCCAGCTAGGAGGGGACCTGGATGTCTGAGAGCAACGGGGAAATTGGCCCTGGTCAGGGTGAGGGTGTAGGCCTACCGTGCTTTCTGCGCTCCTTCTGGCTATCTCCTCGTTATAGGGTAACAGCCCACGTTTCCAAGCTTTTCGTGTATTCTCGCCTGTATGGCCTGCGACGTGGGTTCCTTTCTGCTCCCAGCCTTGTACGGCTTTACTGGTCCCTTCGGTTGTGGCAGGGCCTCCAGGCTTCTTAGGCCAAGGAATGTACAGTCCCTTGCGGACTGGTTCTCTGCTGGGGGATGTAGAATCCTTCCAGCCTCAGACACCAAAGTCTGGTAAAATGAAGTCTTTTCTCTGCCAAGACAGGCTCTCTTCGCCTCTTGTCTCTGGCTGGTGGCTCTCTCCTACTGCCACACTTCCTCTTAGGTGCAATCAACTTTCTGTCCCTGCTCCACTCTGGGACACGTCTCAGAGCTGAGACAGACTTTCCAGTTCTCTCTAACCCTGCCCCCAGCACCAGCTTTTATAGGGGCAGCCAGCTCCCCCTACTGGCCTGAGACAGGAGGCATTGCATGCTAATGTTCCCCTGACCAGAGAACCTCCCCCTTGCTCTCAGACACAGCTTTATTACACTTGTGGCATCCAGGTAGGGTGACACACATACAACTTTTTGAGAGGCAGGATAACAAAACCAACAATTTAGGTATTGTTTTTAGTTGATGACATTCACTGTGCAAAATAAATAATCTGTATTAAATGGGTAATTGTGAATGTGCTGATATTAATTATGTATAGTTTTTTGTTACATTTAAGTTAAAAGAATAGTTTTGAAACTTGGATTGTTTTTTAAATGTTTTTAATAACTATCTTGAACATATTAACTTACTTTTTTACTTAGTAATGGGCTTAATAAAAGCAAAATTATATTTGCTTACATAATAGACTGCAATATTTCAGCACTGCAATTCATTATGCCGGTCAGGGTAAGGGCAGGTGCAGACGAGTGCATTTTCGGTACGAGTGCGATCCGATGTTTTGTCTATGGGGCCGTGCACCTATCCGACTTTTTCCTCGGACAGAGCCTGTCCAAGGCAAGAATCGCAGCATGCCAGAGTTTGATCCGATCTTTGGATCGAACTCAGCCATGCTAGTCAGTGAGTTCGTGGAAAACATCGGACTGTACTTGGACAAGTGCTGTCCAATTTCCAACGACTGACAGAATGGAGAAGATGGAGAATTTGTTTTCTCTATCTTCTCCTCGTCCGAGAGAATTGGATCACACTTTGATCAAACTGTGATCAGAGTGTGATTTACATAATTGGGCAGATTTTCTCAGATGAGAGGATATATGCTCATCTGCACCTGCCCTAACACGGATATTCTAACAGGAATATGTACATGGTAGACCCATCTGTCATCAATTAGCTGCAATCCCAATCCTTTGGCACCCCACAATCACATTGTAAAGTATACAGAAGGGGCCCTTTTGGCTGTAAAACCACTTGGGTGCAGTGGCCACTGCGGGTCATTGCATCTAAGGGGGTTAAATGTCCAGAATAGGAGTTCTTGGCCATTACAGCTGCGTCTCACTTGTATACAACATACACTTGCCATGATGGGGCAAGTGCAGCTCCTGACCATGTGTCAATCACAGATAGTACGGTGTTCTGGGGGAACAGTCCACTCCCCAGTAAGCGCTGATGTGCACAGTTTTATTTATAGGAGATTGTATTTCTAATGCAACCTAACTGATATTAAAGTAAATTTTGCTCTCCATAAAATGAATCCTCACAAATTTAGCATGCTAAGCACATAGTTCAGTATCCAGTGCACAGCAGCTAATCAGTATGGGCTGTGCGGAGCCCTGTTACGTAATCCTGCCTTTGCTCTGTGATCGGGGAAGTTTTTCTCCCAGAGCCTTATTTCACTCCAACGTCTCCTCGTTTGACTTTTGTGTGCGTCAGTCTGAATCATGCTGACACAGTTTATCAATTCCCCTATTAGTCCTCTCATTATTCTTCCTTTTGTCTGTCTCTTCTAATTCCATCACTGTGACCTAATGATCCGGCTTATTTATCTCAGCCTGCTGAAATGATTCCATGTTCTGCCACTTATGTTGGGGAGCATTGATGGAAGCAAACTCTCCAGCTCTATTAAAAAAAAAAAATATGGATGTTTGGAGGAAGACACTTGTGAATCTAGGAATGATAGTGACAGATTTACAGTAGGTTATTGTTTACATTTTGGAATTTTCTGGACTAAAGGTGTCTCATATAAGGCTGGGTTGACATGAGCATTTTTCACTGACCATACAAGGGCGGACATATCATTGGTGCAACCTGTGTGGCCTCACAGGGACCCAAGAGATAACGGGGCCCATTTCTACCTCAAAATCAGGTGCAATTTTGCAATTTTAGGAGCTCTTGGGCTGCAAAGGGCCCATATATTGTTTTTGCACAGGGTCTCTTTTCTGTCTGTGTCTGCCAGTGTGTCCATTTATGGACTAGATAGATCGCTGGTCACCCGATCCCGAACTTACTGCCACCAGATCGGGGATTGCGGTCCTTATACAGACCGTGAAATACACTTGTGTGAACCCGGCCTTAGTGATTAATCCACTTCTACTCCCTCATCTTACACTGACATTGCATTTTAGTTGTAAATTAAGAATAAATCACACCCGAACACAGTCCAAGCAGACTAGACTGTTAGTGTTACCACTACAGGCAAAGAGGTAAAAATAAAGTAAAAAAAAGCTGTGAAGCTTTTTGCTGTGCCCACTACCTGAAGAGAGATATAGATCTGTCCAAACTTCCACTATGCAAAACCTACAAAAGACAAAAAATATATCTCATACCCTACCATCATTATATATAAATGTAAAGCAAAGTTGCATATGAAATATAGGGTACTTAGTGAACTATTTTTGATCAAAAAAAGTATACAAGCCGTCCCACCAGCGACAAGGTGACCCTAAATTGGGACGGTCCTACACTGTCTATATTAAAAACCTACTTAGGTGGTCTGATATTGGGACCCGGTTCTATTTGTCTACCCTTTTATATGCATTACTTCAACTTTGATATACAGTAAGGTTTTTAATATAGACAGTGTAGGACCGTCCAAATTTAGGGTCACCTTGTCGCTGGTGGGACGGCTTGTATACTTTTTTTGATCAAAAATAGTTCACTAAGTACCCTATATTTCATATGCAACTTTGCTTTACATTTATATATAATGATGGTAGGGTATGAGATATATTTTTTGTCTTTTGTAGGTTTTGCATCTTTTTGCTAGTGTGAACATGCTCCTATTTCTTGCATGTGCACCATCTTAGACCTCAGTTCACATTGCTTGTTTTTTTTTTTCAAACTTCCACTATGCAGACAAACATCACTCCCCACTTCCTGTAGCGACAAGGACTCATCCTCACTTCCTGTAACGAAAGTAAGACCCCCCACTTCCTGTAGAGACATAGACCCACTTTCCTCTAGAGACAAAGATATGCTCCAACTTCTTGTAACAAGACAAAGACCCCCACAGCTTGTCTAATTCATGACAAAGTGTGACATTCCCTCGTCCAGAAATCTCACTGCAGTCCCTGACTGTAATGAGATTTCTGGCTTAAGACGTTCCAAATTCATGAAAAAGCGTGCACCTCTTCATGAATCAGGAGCGTCTGTCTCCAGCACGCACCCTCATCAAGACCCATGTGAACAACGACGGTCTTGATGAATCAAGACCTTAGTGTATTCCTCAGATATCTAGAACTGCCCAACAGTTCACTAGATAAATGTGTTCTTTGTGTAGAGACAGTAAGGTGATAAAGTAGAAAAACTGTGAACAGTAACATAACATGAAGCTTATGGACTGCAATGCAAATACTCCAACAGGGCTTCCAACTATTATGGGTCATTAATAGTAACGGTGTTCTGAAATGGGCCTAGATTCGAGTGTCTGGGTGCGACTGAAACCCCTGTACCCACTAAAGTTACACACATGTCTATGAATTTTAATTAGCTAGTTGTCCTGCTTTTTTGGTGAATTTGTATTATCTTAAAGACCGGTCACTTGCTCAAAAATTGAGTTAAATAGTTTGCAAAAATTCCTGAGCTCCCTTGCTGCTGTGCTTTTTTTTCCACTTTGCGTTGCATTACTCTGTTGCTTAAATTTTCACACCTGTTTCTTCTGCAGCACACAATGTGAAATCTCTGCTTCCAGTTCAAGTAGGTGTTTCTGTGCAAGCTTCTCTCTGGGGGCGTGCATTTTCACCCCTCCTTCTCATATGCTGCCAATCACAGCTCGGCAGCAGATCTAGCAGTCTATCAGTCTCACACCTTGCCACGCTGTGATTGGCTGTCTCTGGGAGAGAGGTGTGAAAGCACACGCCTCTAGAGAAGACTGAAGAATCGCCCAGCTGGAGGGCAAAGCAGAGATTTCACATAGTGCACTCCAGAAGAAAAACAAATGGGAATACCTTTGCATTGGAGTAATGCAGCACATGAAGGAACAGAGAGGCAGAATCTGGGGAGCTCAGTGATTTTTGCAAGGTATTTAACTTATTTTTTTTTAAGAAGTGACAGGTCCTCTTTAAACTGGGTGTTTGTTTGTTTGTTTGTTTGTTTTCTTAAATACCATGCTTATACAGTAGTATAATGTGTATTTTTATGTTGATATTATGATTCTTGTGATTTTTAGTGGAATCTTGAAATCGCATGATTCATGAATCACATAATTTGTTAAAAATGCAACAACAGAACAAAACGCAGTTGTAAAATCAGGTACTAAGACATACCCATTTTAAAAACAGCCTAAAAATACTAGAAAATGGCTAAAATAGCTACATTAAAAAGATGCTATGTTGTAAAAAAATATAATAATCCCAACACCTCTGTGGCGCTATGTCAGATTATCTAGGTTTTCCAGCGTATAACACCTTTTCATGGTAACGACTTTATAGCTTCATACCCAGCAATTATTTTGCTATTTCGCCCCTTGCACTGCCTGCCAGTCCTGACTGGCCCGTACTCTATTACAGAGGATTCCTCAATCACAGATATCATTTCTGCTTCACTGCTCTTATCTTATTCATCCCGCAAGCAGAAAGCTCGGTAATGTGGGTTACAAACCAAACACTGGGAAGTGTCACGCAACCAAATGCAGCTCTTTGTAACCTGAGCAGCCTGTCACATCTGACAGAGACCGTGCCATTAAAGGATCACAGTGTGTAGGCCATGCCTAATGTAAAAATACATGCAAAATGCTTTGATTACATCGAGACTGCCAAATAAGAGGGCTTGAGAAGTAGATGAGTACTCTTACCCTGCCAAGATCTGTGAGGATTTTCATTTGTGAACGTCTCTTCTATGTTTATCTATCTATATTTTACCAAGTAGAAGCCCATGGCAAGTCTTGATTGTCGTATTATCTATCTGTATAACTTAAAGAGGTTATCCAGGACTTTTTTTTTTCACTATAAACTACATGCCTGTTGTACCCGGCACTGGCTCAGAGCGGTCACCGACCACTCCTGCTGGCGATTTAGCTGCTCCTCGTCAGGAGAGCAGCTCTTCTTCCAGGCTGCTCTGTCGACGGGGCGTGACTACTGCCTTCATGTTGTTTGACAGTAGTCTTAAGCAGCGGGGAGTGGGTTGTCAATCAGCATGACTTCGACAGTCACGCCCATTTAACAGAGCAGAAGAGAAGTCGCTGTTCTGTCGACAGTACGTCAGCAGAAGTCACTGAATTGCTCGCAGCAGCCATCTGTGACCGCTCTGTGCCGGCAGAGATTGGCACTGGGCACAAGAGGCAGGTAGGTAGCAACAACCTGCCTGTTAGTTCCATTGTAAAAAGAAAAACAGTCCCGGATAACCCCTTTAATACTACAGTGTTCATGTGCCCTAAGGGAATCTGTGCACCCCCTTTCTGTTGCATCATTTGGAGCATAAAGCCTTGGATCTGTGGTACAAATACCAGGGGCGCAGATTTATTTTCTATTGTTTATTTGCTTCCTAAATGCAAAGTTAAGAAATTTCCAAAATAGTCTCTATTAAAAAATGTTGTTTTTTTTTTTACTTTTGCTACTGTAATGTCTGTAACTCCTAGATAAATACATTTGCAAAATAGTTAGAAATCCATCAGAGCTCCTGAAGGCTTTGTGAACATCTACAGAAGCTGCATTAAGCTTGGTAAAAAAAAATGGTGGTAGCTAGATAGAAGATAGAAGTAGCTAAGGAGAAAATTAGACACCTGGCTGGAGCTGAGCCAAAAGGAAGACAGAGTTAAACTCGAAACGCGAGGAAGCAGAGAACTATACTGCCTCAGTACTCAGGCCGCGCACAGCTGCCTGAGCTGACCTTAAAAGGTCTTAGTTAATGACATTAAAGATACTTGTGGGCTACCTTACCAACCTGACATGGACCAATACAGAGGGAGCTGATTTTAATGGAAGGAACCAAAGCCCGGTATTGGAGAATAGACAGGTGAGTAACAGAATGAAGACTGCAGACTGAAACTCAGTGCAATTTTTAAAATAATTATATTAAATAATTTTTCCATGTCAAAGGTCTGCGTAGCCTTTAAAAGAAACCTGTCACTCGATTCATGCTACCAATCAATCAGAGACTGACTGCACAATTGCAGCCAGGTATGTTTTTCTCTGAAACGCGTAGTTTAAAGAGCCACCCGGGGATAAAAAGTGGAGATGAGACTAGTCCAATGCCTCCTGCTAGCTTGATCCCACAGTGCTCTAGTCGATTGACAGGCCACTGGCTATGTACACAAATGGGAGAGACCTGCCCCCAGCTAGCAAAGAAGCTGACCGGGGGCAGCGCCAGACTCTTCAGGTGTATCCCTATGCTCCCCAGATGGCTCTCCCAGGCTGCAGTCGTGTAGCCAGACTCTGATTCATGCTGCCTGTGGTTTGGGCAGCTTGGATTGAGTGATAAGTTCCCTTTA
Organism: Phyllobates terribilis; assembly: GCF_046119375.1. Classification (NCBI taxonomy): domain Eukaryota; kingdom Metazoa; phylum Chordata; class Amphibia; order Anura; family Dendrobatidae; genus Phyllobates; species Phyllobates terribilis. The sequence goes on along the minus strand of NW_027362764.1, from coordinate 750,023,277 downwards.
TTTTCCCTCTTTTGTAAGCCGTTGCTATGAGTTCAGTTTTAGGTGGCCATCTACAAGTAGTGAATTTGTAATACATACTTGATTTGTATTGTTCACCATTTTGACATGTATCCAAATTTAGCCAACTAAATGAGGGTTTAAAGTAAAAATAATTACAATCACAAGCAAGAATTAGAATTAAAACTGAGAAATATATAAAAAAAAACATTAATTGCCAACCTGGTTTACTGCAACTACTCATTTTTATATGATCGCTATTGTGACACCAGATAGGAATAAAATATACCGTGGGACTATATTCCATGGATATTGGTGTTTCTAGACGATTCATATGTAAATAATTGTCATTTTACTGAATCTGTGCTCTATGGGCTCTGCCTGCCCTTGAAATATAAATTAGTCTGACACCACGAGCCTGGGTTTAAATCTTGTAAGTGATTCGGTGAGAGCACCAAAGAAGATTTCTAAAGAAAGGAAGAAAAAGCAAAGAAAAGTAATTTATGTAGTTTGCCTCCAGACTGTGAAAGTAGTGACAGTTTATTGTCTTATTGATTCTTGTGACTTTCTCCTCCAGGCATCTTCTCAAACTTTGCCGTCTGTGAGATGATATTCGTAAATGATTAATATTTTACTTTGTAAAACAACACAACTTGATATAGCAACATCAGGCCATCGATGGCTGCTGTGTGCTGTCCACATATCTCTAAAAAAAGATTTACAGGCTACAATATATATCTTTATAATACATTGATCTATCTCATATTTAAAGCGAACTTTTTTTTCTTGCTGTTCTTGTCCCCAACAAGTTAAAACATCTTAAGGTGAACATAACAATGTAATATGTCCATGAACTGTTACGATTCTCATTTTCTGTAGCCTATCATCCACTGTTCTTGAGTGGGCGGTTTCTCTTCACCAGCATTCTGCCACAACTATAGGTGCTAGAACTTTCTTTCTCTCACTTTCCAGTGTTATCCAATGACATACCTGCTCTGGCCTGAAAGCCTGCCTCTCTATTATGCCTTTATGCAGTTTGTCATTGACAGACAGGAGATCAAGAGCAGAGAGGCAAATAAAGAACCACCCCCATTTCCTGTGTATAGACAAAGACATGCATTCACTTTTTGTAATCCATTTCAGCATCTTTGCTACTAGAAATAAATTTCACTTGAAGTCAGAAAATGGAGAGTCAACTGACCCATCTCTTAACACAACCACATCTAATATTTCTCCTGTGTATCATCCAAACTCTGGAAATCCGTGAAAGCAATGTGCAAACTGTCAAGTTTCCACCACGCTGTGAGTGACAGCTCAGCCGCCCTATAGGATAGGATCGTGCTGAGCTGTCAGTATTGTGAGTGACAGCCCAATCTGAGGCGGGGCTTGCTGGGCTGTAGGTATTATGATTGACAGCTGTCCAATCTGGCCGGGCCTGCAGGGTCTTCCAGGTGTCACCCGTTCTGGGTGATTACCTGACTATTTAGTTGGCCGGCTATATCAGACCATGCCAGTTGTAGCTTTTACCTCAGTGGTGTGTTTGCTCTGTGTATTCTGATATTTTGATCTTTGTTGCCAGGCCTTGCATTTGCCTTTTTGCCTACTTGTTTGGATTACCCCTTTGCCGCTCTCTAACCTTAGTTATGAGACCCCGAACTTTGCCCCTGACTATCCATCCATTTCTATTATCCACTTCGTCTATGACGTACCCTCCTGGCATTTGACCTTGGACTCCTTGACTTCCCCGCCTCCCGACTTGCCAGTATGGAGTGACTCAGCGTCACAAAAACTAATTTCATAAGAAAAGCCTCCAACCTAGAATAACCCTGGTGCGACTTTTTTTTCATAAGAAGCTGCGAGCCTCAACTACTGTCTCCTTCCCTTTCTCTGTAGATTGTAGGTCCTCATGGGCACTGGCAGGGTCTTATCTTTCTCCCTGTATGAATCTGAGACATTTAGACATGTTCATTTTACTTTTCTACCTCATGTTATCTTATATATAGTTAGATTATATGTTATGTACTGTAAACCCTGTTTGCACTTTTTTCATGTGTATAGCCCCACAGAATTAATGTCTCGTTCAGGCAGGCTAATTTTTGCCTATTAAAGGGCTTGTCCAAAATTTAGAAACGGATAACCTATCTGATTCCTTATTATCATAAATATTCTGATCTCCAGAGGCTTGTTCGTTTGGTGTTTAGATAGTTTACGCCAACATAAAAATCATCTTTATTGGCAGCACATCGCCCTGTGTACATTGGGGGTGCGACAACATGATGATGTATGGAGCCAGATTGAAAAGATTAACTTTCATTCTGCTCCCATTGGTTTTTGTCATCCCATGTAAACAGGCCACTGAACAAGTGCAAATCAACCTGTATATATTTGATCGGCGCTCGTTAATGGTCCAAGATCAATGCATCTAAAAGGTCCTTTAACAAGCTTCAATTGACTGTATACAAGTTGGTCACACTTTTTTACAGCAAGAACTGCTCATCCTGTCCCCATACAACTTCATGTTAGCAGCACATCTCCTGTTTACTCCTGGCAATGCAAAACCGATAATGATTCTTGTGTTGACATCACCCAACGAACAAGTGATTTGCCCATTCGTTGGGTAATCATTGGCATGTTTATTCTGGCCCTAGCTCGGACTGGCCCACCGGGGAACAGGAGAATTCCCCGGTGGACCCCTATGCAAGAGTAAGAAATATACCCTCAACATGAACAGTAGTTGGTCAATACATTCATTCACTATGAACAGTCAAGAGCAGCATCTATTCATTCATTCATTCATTCAACAAACTACCTAATTATTGTTATATAGAAGCAGAAGTAAATTTGTGAAAGAGGGTAATATAATATTTGCATGAACCTGAACAGAGGGCCCCTCAAGTCAATGTTACTGGTGGCCCCTTGCCACCCCAATCCGACAGTGCACAGGCCCATAATCATGAATGAACGTGCCGATTATTGGCTCATCTAAATGGGTTTCCTGACAAACAGGCAACCCCTGCATGTGTCACAGGTGTATGACAGATATGACACATGCAGCCGCAGTGACACTTTCATCAATGCCGAGCACGCCGCAAATACTCGCCGAGCACCCGAGCGTGCTCACCGAAGGGGTTAACAATTCATACTCGCTCAACACTAGTTTAGAATAATGATCATTCGTCTAAAACTGAAAAGAAAGAAAAATGTTAATAATAACAAATCCCGAATTGTTGTCTCACCTCTTTGTGGCAACTACTAACTCTCACCTGCCGGGGTCAGACAATATGGATTCATACATTTGTGATGACAAGTGACTCACTGACCTTTCATGCCCGTATTCTCAACCCTTCCAACTACCAGAAGCCGCTCAACAATAAGTATTAGCTTAATCTGTGCTCGAGTTTTCAGTTATAAAGCATTTAATAGCAAAGGGAGAAGGAAGACCGCTGGACCCATTACACTCTTTTCATTCAGTAATACATTTCCCTGAGGCCACAGTCTAATTAGCTTTTGATGAGGCTTTCTTTCTTTGACTTTGCCCACTGGGATCTCGGCATTGCTCTTCCACAGAGACAAATGCTTCCGCGGTGTCTGTTTTGAATTTACTTCCCCGGGATGTATTATCTGTTTTTGTGTCATTGTGACTCACCATCCGCAGCTAACCAGATGTTGAATTAACCTGTTCACCATTTAAGATCCTCAAGTCATATTCATCTATGCTTGATGTTCCCATCTCAGGGATTACTATAATTTTGGGAGACATGCTATCAAAATTACTGCTGTCCAGCTTATTTGAAATTTATTTTCAGTTATTCCCAACTTTCTTCTACTTTTTTTTCCAGAACTTTTCTACTAAAACATAGCAAGTGTCAGTGATGGATTAACGACTGTAGATACTTTTAACATGGAAAAATGTATATATTTTTATGTATGTTAGCGGTTTAACATTTGACTAAGTTCCAATCAGCAATCTTCATTTCTAAATTAATTTTCAGATCTTTGATCTGCCGTTTACAGCCTGACTTGGGAGTGTCCCTCCCTGTAATATAGGCTGGATGTGAACTTGGTGTGTATCTTGTATGCTGCTGTTTTCACTTGCTTTCATGCATCAGCACAGCCCCAGAACTGCAGTTTTTTTCTTCTCTTTGTGCTTTTCTCATTTTCTATGGTCTTTTTTGTTCTCTGTTCTCCATAAAACTTAAAGGGAACTTGTCAGGTCCAAAAAACGTTATTAGCCTGCAGATATAGGGTTAATTTGCAAGTTAATAGTTAATGAAAGAGCCCAGACGTAGTACTGAAAGTGCCGCACCCGAGATAAAATAAACTTTATTTCTCCTGGGAGCAGCCGGCTTTCAGTCATGCCCTAGAGCAATTACAATGGCTGTAAGAACGCCTGGGTACTGACTGACAGCCGGCTTAGCAGTGTATAAGTACAGAGCCACCTGTCAGTCAGTGCCGGGGCGTGCTTACAGATGCTGCACTGAATGGTGACTTTGATTGCTCCGAGCACGCATGCATGACTGAAAGCCGGCTGCTGCCAGGAGAAATAAAGTTCATTTTCTCCGGGGAGCTGCATTTTCAGTACTGTGGCAAGGCTCCTTCATAACATTATTAACCTGCAGATTAACCTTATATCTGCGGGTTAATAATGTTTTTGGACCTGACAAGTTCCCTTTTAAGTTTTACGAAGAACAGAGAAAAAAAGATTACAGCGGCCAAGGAAGAATGGGGTACGCATGTCTCCTGTCCAACAATCAGTGATGGTCTCAATGGTAGGAATCACTCCCTACTTATCAGTTATTGCCTACCCAGTGGATTAGCAATAGCCTATTTAGGCTTAGGCTGCAATACTCCATCGAAGGACACTGTATTTTCTTTTTGTTTTTGTTTTTTTTATCACTGCATTGCAAACATCACAAAGTCAGTACTAATAATGAATTTGATTGGTGGGTCTAAAATTGGAGTTCCTCAGGGCTGAGTCTTGGTTTCTATCTCTATTGAACAGTAGAATTTTTGTTAGATTTTCATTCACATCTTCTCTTGCTTGCAATAGTTTTCTGAATTTTATTTCTCAGCATCAGAACACTACACATTGGATAGATTAGAGACGCTCGGAAATTAAATCCTACAATTACTTTCCATTTCTTGAGCTTTAGAAAAACCTTTAAACTCACAGCCTGATAATTGTGAGATTCATTTCTCATTTTAATGTATTAGTATAAACAGTATAAAACGTCTCAAGGTGCCGTGGTTCACGCACTGAAGTCAATCGTTCAGCGTACGGCAAAGGTCAGAGGTTTAATCCTAATTAATAACAGTGATACATTTTTTTTTTTTTACTCGTGATATTAAACAAAAATGAATAGATCATTACATGAAGGTTAGACTAGGGCTATTTGTTGTAAACTGTGTGATTTACAGCGGATGAAATAAGTATTGAACACGTCATCAATTTTCTAAGTAAATATATTTCTAAAGGTGTTATTAACATGAAATTCTCACCAGATGTCAGTGACAACCCATCCAATCCACACAGGCGAAGAAATCAAAGCATAGATGTCCATAAATTAAGTTATGTGTAATAATGAGAAATGACACAGGGAAAAAGTATTTAACGCACGGAGAGAGAGGTGCAAAAAAACATTGAAAGCAATGACACCAGTTGAAATATATCAGTAATTAGCAAGCCATGCTGCCACTTAGTGAAAAATATTATTAGCTGGTTCAACTGATGGCCTATAAAAAGGTGTCTCATTACCAAGATGTCACACAAGAAACATCTCATGATGGGTAAAACCAGTGAGCTGTCTCAAGATTAAGGCCGGCTCCAGGTTTTTCTGGGCCCCGGGCGAAAGAGTCTCAGTGGGCTCCTTTAACACATACTATAATTCATAATGTACAGATACGGCAGAGAAATATAGGTATAGTACAAGGTCGAAGATTGCACATACTTCTTACATTCCATGAGTGATATCTATTGTAAATTGTACAATAGCTCAGAAAGCGGCGAATCCTCACAGCGCACAGCGTGTGTCCCGGGGGGGGGAGGGGGGATTCAAAAGTTTTCATTTTAGACCAGATAGTATAGTCCTCTATACAGTATTATGGGTACCACATAGTCCTCCAGTATTATGGACCCCATATAATGCTCCATACAATACAATGGGCCCCATTTATTGCTTCATACAGTATGGGCCCCATATTCTGCTCCTTACAGTATGGGCCCCATATATTGCTCCATACAGTATGAGCCCCATATATTGCTCCATACATTATGGGCCCCATATATTGCTCCACACAGAAAGGGCCTCATATAATGCTCCATACAGAATGGCTCCATATAATGCTCCATACACAATGGGCCTCATATAATGCTCCATACAGAATGGGCCCCATATAATGCTCCATACAGTATTGGCCCCATATAATGCTCCATACAGAATGGGCCCCAAATATTGCTCCATACAGTATGGGCCCCATATATTGCTCCATACATTATAAAAAAAATCAAATACTCACCTCTCCTCGTTCCCCGCTGCTGCTGCAGTGCTCCAGACTCCTCAGCATTTTCCTGCTCTCTGCACTGTGACTGCTCAGCACAGAGGGCATGCTGTAATGACATCATCGTGCCCTCTGCCCTGAGACCTCACAGAGTCAGAAGATGCGGAAGGCATCAGAGCTGCGGTGCAACAGGGAGAGGTAAGTATTGCAAGTGTCGGGGCCCTAAGCAAGTTGGCACTGTGCTTCCCATGGGCCCTTAGAGTGCCGGTGTCCCCAATGGTGAGTGGGCCTCCCCACTTGCTCTGGGTCCTGGCACTTGCCCGGGTGCGCCGGGTGGTGACGCCGGCCCTGCTCAAGACTTTTGCAACCTTATTGTTGCAAAACATACTGATGGCATTGTTTACAGAATAAATTTCTAAACTACTGAAGACTCCAGTGACCACTGTTGGGGCCATAATCCGGAAATGGAAAGAACATTTTTTCACCATAAACCGGCCACGACCAGGTGCTCCACACAAAATTTCAGACAGAGGAGTGAAAAGAATTATCAGAATAGTTGTCCAAGAGAGAAGGACCACCCTTGGAAACATACCGAAAGACCTGGAATCAGCAGGTACAATTGTTTCAAAGAAATCAATAAGTAATGCATTCAGCCTCCATGGTCTGTATGCACGCTCACCACGGAAGACTCCATTTCTGGACAAAAAGCATGTTCAAGCGCATTTACAGTTTAATCAAAAACATTTATACAAGCCTGTGAAATACTGGGAGAATATAGTCTGGTCAGATGAGACCGAAATTGAACTCTTTGGATGCCATAATACACACCATTTTAAAACATCACATCAACAATGAAGTTTGGAGGTGGGAACATCATGGTGTGGGGCTGTTTTTCCGCATACGGCACTGACAGACTTCATAAAATTGAAAGAAGGATGAATATATTGAGACATTCTTGATAAAAATCTGCTTCAATCTACCAGGATGATGAGGATGAAATGAGGGTGGACATTTCAGCAAGACAATGATCACAAACACACAGCCAAAGAAGCTCTCAATTTGTTCAGAGAAAGAAAATAAAGTTGCTAGAATGGCCAAGCCAATCACCTGACATAAATGGAATAGAAAATTTATGGAAGGAACTAAAGCCCAGAATTCATAGAAGGAGCCCATAGGTTATGAACTGACCTGGCTTGGAGTAGTGGTATTGCAACCACTAGGGACAGCACTGGCAGATAGCGTAGTTAGGAATAGCCAGAGGTCGGTATTCGGGAGAAGCAGTATAGTTTGAAGGATAAGCGTGTTGCGTAGTCAGGAATTGCCCGAGGTCGGTACACGGGAGCAGCAGTATAGATTGAAGTATAAGCAGGCTGTGTAGTCAGGAATAGCCAGAGGTGGATACACGGGAGCAGCAGTATAGTCTTGGATGAAGCAGCAGGTGAAAGGAGAGCTTGACTAAAGGTTGGAAGCTCAATAATCTCGCAAGGAAGGAGGTGCCAGGCCAGGTTTATACATGGTGCTCAATCAGGAAATCACAGGGTGAAGCCAATCAGGAACAACACAGGGTGGAGTGACTTAGGAACAACACAGGTACTGGTATCTGGGTTAGCAAGGAACTGTCCAGTGAGCTGAATAGCTCAGAGGGAAGAGCTGCCGCCTGGTGCACAAGAGCTGCTGGGTTCGAGTCTTGACACCACAGGATCTTCAGGATTCGATGAGTGTTTGTGTGGAAGAATGGTCCAAAATCACACCGGAGCAATGCATGCGGCTAGTTTCTACATATAGGAGGTGTCTTGAAGCTTCATCACCAGTAAAGGCTTTTGTATGAAGTGTTAAATAAATTTCAGTAAGAGTGTTCAATACTTTTTACCTGTGTCATTTCTCATTATTACACATAACTTTATTTATGGACATCTATGTTTTGATTTCTTTGCCTCTGTGGATTGGATGGGTTGTTACCGACAACTGGTGACAATGTCATGTTAATAACTCCTTTAAAAATATATTTATGTAGAAGATTGGTGACATGTTGAATACTTATTCACCCGCTGGATATGTATTGTAATACACAGCGAGAGCATTCCTAGTTGTACTAACATTTTAATTAAAGGGTATATATACTTATGCAACAGTGTTGTTTATTGCACATAAAGGTAGTAGTACCCTTTTAACCCATTTCCTGTACCATAAATGACACATTTACACATACGTATGTTTCCTATACAAATGTATAATTTTTTATCTTCCTCAGGAATGTCTTCGACTGGATTGTGTACTTTCTACTTCTGGCTGTCATCCTCACACATATAGCGGATGTGGTTGTGCAGCACAATTCTGACCTACATGTTTCTCATGTGCGAGTCTTTGCAGTCACCATTGTCTTTCTCTGGCTGCGACTGATGAAGCATGCCAGAGCCATCCGGTAAGTAGTAGGATTAGTTTTTTGCATCCACCTGTCACTAGTCTATAAGTCAGCAGTGTATTAGTAGAAATACTTTTTACACTGAAATTGATATAATTAATACCTATTGACCAATTATAAAAGAGTCATATGATCATTGAGGTATCTGGACTCCGTCTATCCTGTTTTTTGGGGATTTCGACAGAATTTCCACTGGATTGCTAAGTATAAATCATTCAATGCAAGTGAATCAGGCCTTAAATAGATATTCTTATGTTGTGAAATTGGTATAGTTAGTTAGACAATAAGAAAATATGCAAGTTTGCAACTGACTTGATGTTTCTATCTGCTTTCATTCTCCCTCAGTGAGAGTTTTCATCTTACATAGTGTACAGCTCATTGCCAAGGAGATCGAGCACCAGAGCCTGGCCCAGTATGCTCAACATTCTAGGTTGAGGAGTTAACTCTGTCCATCCCTCTGATTTCTATTAGGCTGTTATCTGCCCACATCCCCCTTCCTCTTTGCTCCTGACTGGGCTGCTGTTACCAGTCTTGAAAAATCACCTACCTCTCCAGCATAGGCATTTTCCAGAGCAATTTTTCTAATCGTTGCTCACTTGATCAAAGGCCCCATTAACTGTATATTCAAATAAAATGATAACATGGTAGACTTCCAAACAATCACCGACAAAAAGTTAATGTGTCACTGTACCATAAGCTCGGCAGAAGGACAAAGCTACTGAACCTAATCTGTCACTCAAGGAGAAGTGCCCGCCCCCAGAAACAAGGACGTGAAAGAGACTGGAGAGATGTATGCTGTTTAAAGCACAACTTGAGAATAACTCTTAAAGGATTGGTTGCTTTGGACAATTTTTTTTGTTTGTTAGAAAGATCTCTCAACATTATGCTCATCATAGGATGACTAACTGAGGTCAGCAGTAATCCATGTGCATCTTGCAATAAGTGTTCAATTTCCCTGCAGCGCCTCCACAGGGAAAAATAAGAATGGCAAATTTGTCATTGAATTTAATAAGATGGCTATGAAATAAGATAGTGGGACAAGTTCTCCAGAGTGATCTTTGAAGTCATTGTCTAGCTAATGAATGAATGCCTTCAACTAAGGGCCCCCCTTCTCTAACTCAGAATTCACCAATAGAATATTTGGCTTTTGTTAACCATAAAACATGTTTAAATTAAAGGGGTTTTCCCACTAAAAAAGTTAATCAATAGATCTTGGAATAATAATAACTTCCACAATTGGATGTGATTAAATAAAATGTTTCTGTGCTGAGATAATCTTATAAATGTGCCCCTGCTGTGTACTGTGTAATGGCTGTGTCTGACTGTGCAGGAACATGGTCTGATCATACCACATCTCCTGGAAAGGGGAGGACACAAAAGAGTATACAGACAGGACAGCATGGGATCACAGCTGATTCTTTCTTTCAGATAAAACATTGCTTAAAAACAGGCAGTGAAATGTTTGACAAAAATAATCTTTTGCGATCCCGTGCTTTAATGTCTGTATACTCTTTTGCTTCCTCCCCTGCCCAGGAGATGTGGAATGATCAGACCATGTTCCTGCACGGTCAGACACAGCTATTACACAGCACACAGCAGGGGCACATGTATAAGATTATCTCAGCACAGGAACATTTTATTTAATCACATCCAATTGTGGAAGTTATTATTATTCCAAGATCTATTAATTAAAATCAAGTTTTGTTCATGGGAAAACCCCTTTAATCTGTCTTCACAAATGTCAGAGAAGGTCCACCGAGACATTCAATTTAGAGGATTCTTTGTGTCCTCTCCAGCATTCCAACTTCCAGATTGCTGGTGTGTGGTAAAGGGGTTGATTGACAGCTCAAGCCAGCAGCAATGTCACACAGCTGCTGTTATATTATTCAGTGCATCAGTGGATCTGAAGCTGGCCAGGATCAGGAGTTACCCGCACACTCCAGTGATCCCAGACGGCCGAAGCGCCGCACTTACAAGACCAGTAGGAAACAGTTTGTAAGCACTGCTCATTTGCCACCGTTTTTAGATGACAGCGATGGACAGTGCTCTTGGCAACGTGCAGTAAACAATAAAACAAAAGTAGGGCTGGTAGGAGAACAAGGACACATTTTAATAAGTGATTTTACAGAGTTGCTTGTTTTTTGTAAGCACTTAGCAAATATACTCATTTTAGAAGATGTGGATAACCCTGTAAAGGCACACCAGGAAATGCAAAGAAAATTACTTGGTATTAATTTTACTTTCTACATACTGCAGCTCAGCCATAAATATCGGTAACGAGCAGATAACCTGGTCATTTGAAATCGATGCACAATAGCTCCACCAATATCACAATATTTCTGATACTGCAAAACCTATATCTCAATGGTAGCCACCACCGAATAAATCCTCACTGAGAAATTATTGTAGGTGAAAAATTAAAGAAATTGGAAAAATTTTTACCATTTAATAATGCAAATGGTGACAATAGTACAGTGCTGCAAAATGTGGTGCGACAAAGAAACAATGGAAAATAAATCAATAATAAGTAAATATCACAGGTCAGGTTCGGGTGTACAGAGTGGGCTTAGGAGCTGAGCCTCATTCATACACAGCGGGTGCCAGCTGTGTCATACAACCAGCAACTGGCGCTAACAGTAGGGATCAGCTGACATTTAACCATTCAGATGCCGCTGTCAAAATCTGACCGCAGCATTTAAATGGTTTGAAACGATGATGGCGTCTGTTCTGGTGGCCAATGGGTTATTGTCGCTACAATCTTGGTGGTCCTATAAAGCCTTCATAGGAGATCATTATATTAACTACATACATACTGCAACAATTCTAAAGCATTTTTAAAGACAATTTTATATCACCACCTATTCCAGTCTGAAAACAAAAGAAATAATAATAAGCATATTTGGTATCACTGTGTCCGTAAAAGTCAGATCAATCAAAACCGCACTTCTGAAAAAAAATAAAAATAAAAGAATAAAAGGCATTACAATTATTGCATGTACCCCAAAATGGAATCAATAAAAACTACAGCTCATCCTGCATAAAACAAGCCTACACATGGCTCCATTGATGGAAAAGTAAAAAGTGACTGGTCTCAGAAAATGGCGATACAAACAAGAATTTAAAAAAAAAAGTTCTGAACTTTTTAAATGTAGTAAAAAAAATGTAAAAAAAACTATTTGGGATTTGTATCCCTGTAATTGTACTGACTAGAGATGAGCCAATCTTTTCAAATTTGAACCCGCTAAATTTATCAAATTTTCCCTGGAAATTGGATTTTCTTCTAATCAAAAATGCTCCAAAGCTTTCAATTGCTTTGAGAAACGTGTATGACACTATATTCTTTTCCACACACTCTAACTTTCTTCACTGCTGTGCTGTCACACTAATGATCATTGAGCAGGGGGAGGTCCCTTCCAACTTTAACATTCTATGGTTCTATGTGGGTGCGGTACTTTTTTTTTGTTTTGTTTTATTTTTACACTCATTGTTTTTTTGCCAAAATTTTATATCATGGCAAACTGATGCAATTTTTCAGCAATTACAGCAAAAAATAAAAACATATTGGGGCCACAACATGTGAACACAGCCTTAGAAATTCTTCAGTGTTTATGAATTTCTCTCCCTGTCTCTATTTCTCATCTGTGACATCTGTTCACTATCCAAATTTACTATAAAGTGGCTGCTGCATTCCCTGCCTCAGCTTTTATTCAGGCTTTGAAAATGTCTGATTGGCTGTGCTACTCCATGTGATGCGATAGCTGCAAGGAATCATGGAGATGCCCTCCTGGCAACACTTGAAGTCACTTGGGCTTTCTCCGGCTGATGTAATCTTCTACTTTGTGTAAAATGGCGGCAGCCATTTAGCAATTTGAGCAAAGCGAATTGTAAATTGTTTGAATCTGCCGAGTCGAGCGAATTTCCTTCAATCCAACACAAATTCAATTCTCATCAAATCAATTTGCACATCTTTTGTAAATACCTGAAGAATCGTGCTACCAGGTCACTTTTACTGGACAGAGAACAAAACTGAAGAAAGCTATGGTAGAATTGTATTTTGTTTTCCACCATTTTCCCCCATTTGGAATTTTTTCTTGTTTTTCAGTACATTATATGGTAAAATGAATGTTGTCATTCAAAACTACAACTTGTCCTATAACATAAAAAACCCTCACACGGTCATGCCAAAGGAAAAATTAAAATGATATGACTCTTGGAAGAAAAAAAGGAAAAAATTACCACATTCTGCCGAGAAACGTACACCTTTTTGACAACTGTCTCAATTGAAAAATGATACTCCCCTCATTCACAGGACTGTGACAGGTCTCTCCTACATTGGGGAGACCTGTCAATCAACAGGAGCAGGGCAGACTAGTCTTGTCTATTTCTATGGTCCCAGGCTGGATCTTTAAATAGGTTATCCAGGACTAAATTATTTTTTTACTATGAGCCAAAAAGCTAACAGGCAGGTGATTGCTAACTAGCCTGTTCTACCTGGTGCCAGCTCAGAGCTCTCACTGACTGCTCCTGCCAGTGATTCAGCTGCTTCATGTCAACAGAGCAGCTCTTCTTCTTCCGGGCTGCTCTGTCGGCGGAGCGTGACTGCCGGAGTCATCCTGATTGACATTCAGCTCTCCACAGTTATGCAGTGGGGAGTCGGCTGTCAATCAGCATGACGACGGCAGTCTCTCCCCATCAACTGAGCAAAGCAGAAGAGAAGTCGCTGCTCTGTCGACAGTATGTCAGCGCAAGTCGCAGGATCGCCAGCAGAAGCAGTCAGTGACAGGCAGGTAATTATTAGCAACTACCTGCCTGTTAGTTCTTAGGCCCACAGTAAAAATTAATATAGTCCTGGATAAACCCTTTAAACTCTGTTTTCTCGAACGCTGCAGTATTTCAGAGAAAAATATACTTGGGCTGCAATCGTGCATCCAAGCTTTGATTCATGCAGCGTTAATTGATGCCCTTTAAATGCTGTAAGTAGATGAATAGAGTTCTGTAGGCATCAATCATCGCTCCTGTGATACGCTGGCCATATTGCTTGCAGAATTTTAATGATAAATTGAGTTGTTGGATGCAATATATTCATTCTTTTTTTGTTGTTTTTTTATTTTATTTTTTTTTTGTTTACATTTGGTTCTAGTGAACCATTGGCATATGACAAGTAGACATAGAGTGACAAGGAAGAGGGGGTCTTTGCCTCTGGCTAAAGCACAGGGTTAGCAGAGGCAGATGCTCCTGGTGCTAATGGTGCATTCTCCATACCTCCGCTGTCATTCATGCGATTGATATGTGAGTGACCTCCTCATCATTTATTCCTTTCTATCAGTGGCATATTGACAGGGGGAGAGAACAATGATGGTCGTTCACTGATCAGTCATCATTTGCTCTCATTTGTCAAAATAAGGGCTCAAGCAAACCTGAGAAATGGGACAAAGTAGCGCAAAGGTAAAATGTCTCCTGCACCAGGTAGAGAAAATCAGATATTATAGAGACTAAAATGTATAATGTTTACAACTATGGAGGGGCACCGTAATTATAGTGGTTATAGCGGGCACCTCAGCAGGTGATCATGCTGTTACTGAATAACAAGCAGTATACAAAGAGCAAAACAGATATTATCGCCATATGGTGACAATATAATGGAGCTATATAATGGAGCTACCAGTCCTGTAGAACAAAGGGTCTGAAAACTAATGACGATTGCAGACTGAAACTTGCTGCAATCATTATTAAAGGCGTTATCCAGGACTTTTATTACTAAGAACTATCAGGCAGATAGTTGCTAACTACCTGCCTGTTCTACACGAGATGATCTCTGCCGGCTCAGGTGGCGATTCCCCTGCTTCACGTCACCTCTCGTCAGCAGAGCAGCTCTTCCTCTTCCGAGCTGCTCTGTCGACAGGGCGTCACTGCAATGTCATACTGATTGACAGAGCAAAAGAGAAGACACTGTTCTGCCGTCAGTAGAAGCCCCTGAATCACCCTCAGCATCAGTCTGTGACCAGTCTGAGTCGGCAGAGATCGGTGCCAGGTAGAACAGTAGCAACTACCTGCCTGTTAGCTCTTAGCCCCATGCACAAAAATAATAAAAGTCACACATGCTGCAAGCTGCCTGTCACTTGTAGGTTGTTTTTTTCAAGTCACTTTTCTTTCTTTTCTTTTTTTTTCTCTAGTGATATTTGTTGTAATTTTTTTTTTCTTTCTGAATTTTGCACAAAAGAAAAAAACCTTTTTATTTGTCTTTAACCTTCTTTGCACGTTTTTAGAGCAAAAATTTGCATGTTTTGCTAAAATGTTGCAGAATTTGTGCAGAAATTTCAGGCGTACATAAAATGACTTCAGCAGCAAAATGTTGTAACGTTTTTAAAATTCGCCGTTGATGATTCAACCACAAACATGTGGAATACAAAAAACGCACCCACATTGGCAAACACGATAAACAGACAGGACACAAGTCTAGAGGGAATACGATAACGTAAGTAGTTATAGCTTGTGCACCTTACTGACCATACTGTCTTTATAACTGGCATTTTACATTATAACTATTGATACAGATATGTAGGCTTTTATTGTAGATGGGAATGCTCACTTATTACATCATATGATACTTACAGCTAAGCTATACTACTAAAGTACACTTTTTGCACTGGGGATGAACTCTTTGTGCTCTTTCCTAATTTATTTACTTCTAATGGTGTTTTCAGTCCCCTTTTTGTGTATCTGTTTTTGAATTGTCCTCTATTTAGCACTTTTCTTCTTTTGTTGGTTGTCATACAGTGAAGGAAGTAATTATTTGATCCCTTGCTGTTTTTGTACGTTTGCCCACTGACAAAGACATGAACAATCTATAATTTTAAGGGTAGGTTAATTTTAACATTGACAGATAGAATATCCAAAAAAAATCAAGAAAATCACATTGTATAAATTAGATAAATTTATTTGCATTTTGCAGTGAGAAATAAGTATTTGATTCCTCTGGCAAACAACACTTAATACTTGGTGGCAAAACCCTTGTTGGCAAGCACAGTAGTCAGACATTGTTTATAGTTGATTATGAGGGTTTTGCACATGTCAGGAGGAATTTTGGTCCACTCCTCTTTGCAGATCATCTTTAAATTATTAAGATTTTGAGGCTGTCGCTTGGCAACTCGGAGCTTCAACTCCCTCCATAAGTTTCTATGGGATTAAGGTCTGGAGACTGGCTAGGCCACTCTATGACCTTAATGTGCTTCTTTTTGAGTCACTCCTTTGTTGCCTTGGCTGTATATTTTGGGTCATTGTCTTGCTGGAAGACCCAGCCACGACCCATTTTTAATGTCCTGGCGGAGGGAAGGGGGTTGTCACTCAAGATTTTACGGTACATGGCTCCATCCATTCTCCCATTGATGCGGTGAAGTAGTCCTGTGCCCTTAGCAGAGAGACACCCCCAAAACATAATGTTTCCACCTCCATGCTTGACAGTGGGGACGGTGTTCTTTAGGTCATAGGCAGCATTTCTCTTCCTCCAAACACAGCGAGTTGAGCTAATGCCAAAGAGCTCAATTTTTGTCTCATCTGACCACAGCACCTTCTCCCAATAACTCACAGAATCATCCAGGTGTTCATGGCAAACTTCAGACGGGCCTGCACATGTGCCTTCTTGAGCAGGGGGACTTTGCGGGCACTGCAGGATTTTAATCCTTTAAGGCGTAATGTGTTACTGTAACGGGTCTGGGAGGCGGAACCTCTGAGCAACTATACAAGGGGGCGGTCCTTGTAAGGAAGCGGGTGGCTCCCAGGGAAGACGGGCAGGTAGTCACGGCAAGTGACAGGGACAGTCTCTGGGTAGAAGGGCAGGTAGTCACGGCAAGTGACAGGGACAGTCTCTGGGTAGAAGGGCAGGTAGTCACGGCAAGTGACAGGGACAGTCTCTGGGTAGACTAGCAGACAGGTAGCAAGTGGACGCTCCCAGGTGAGCGGGCAAGAGTCTCTGGACGAGCAGGTGGTCACGGCAAGTGACGGCTGAGCCTCCAGGTAGGCTAGCAGGCAGGTAGCAGGTGAGCGCTCCCAGGTGAGCGGGCAAGAGTCTCTGGACAGGCAGGTGGTCACGGCAAGTGACGGCTGAGCCTCCAGGTACGCTAGCAGACAGGTAGCAGGTGAGCGCTCCCAGGTGAGCGGGCAAGAGTCTCTGGACAGGCAGGTGGTCACGGCAAGTGACGGCAGAGCCTCCAGGTAGGCTAGCAGGCAGGTAGCAGGTGAGCTCTCCCAGGTGATCGGGCAGGCTGGTCCATAGACAGACTGACAGGTGTCGGAAGGCAGACCGTCGGACCGCAGGCTTGCAAGCAGGTAAGCGGATATCAGGCAGGTATCAAGCAGGAATCTGGCAGGTGACTGGCAGGTAACTGGTAACGGGACCTGAGGGCTGAAGCAGAGTGAAGGCTTTGCAACAACATTGCTCAGGCACCTCCATTTTGGAGGAGGTGCCTTAAATATGGTGAAGTCCTCCGGCCATTGGCCAGGGACTCCTTAGGACGACGCGCGCGGCCCCTTTAAGAGACGGGGAGTGCGCGCGCCCTAAGCACCGTGGCCGGGAAGCAGCGCGCGCTGCCAGCAGAGCTGGAGGAAGACGCCGGGCACAGAGCGGAGAGGTGAGGGGAACAGCGTCCCTGCCTAGCAGGAGGCAGGGACGCCTACGCTACAGTACCCCCCCCCCCTTTAGGCCCCCCCTTTTTTAGGCCAGAGAGAAATTTATCAAGGATGAGAGGGGCATGGATGTTCTCCCGGGGCTCCCACGTTCTCTCCTCAGGACCAAACCCCTTCCAATCTACCAGAAAAAAGGTTTTTACTCTTACCCTTTTGGTGGCCAGAATATTCTCTACCTCAAACTCGTTCTCAGCGGAAACCGGAGCAGGGGGCGTACCTGTAGACTTGGAAAAAGAGTTAAGTACCACGGGTTTGAGGAGAGATACATGGAAGGAGTTAAGGATCCGTAAGTTGGCCGGGAGTTTCAATTTATAGGTCACCGGATTGATTTGTTTGATAATTTCCAGTGGGCCGATGAACCGAGGCCCTAACTTGTAGGAGGGAATTTTGAGCCGGACATACTTGGACGAGAGCCAGACTTTATCTCCAGGACGGAATTGTGGAGGATCCAGGCGTTTTTTGTCAGCGTGTTTTTTCATCCGCTCGGACGACTGAAGGAGTGCGGATCGGGTACTCTCCCAAATGGAGGAGAATTCGCTAATGAGAGATTCCGCAGCCGGATTGTCCACCGAGGTGGAGACGGGAAATGGGATCCGAGGATGCTGACCGAAGACTACAAAAAACGGGGATTTGGAGGAAGATTCGCTCTCGTGATTATTGTAAGAGAATTCGGCCCATGGTAGGAGATCCACCCAGTCCGAATGGTGGGCATTAACGAAGTGCCGGAGGTAACTGGTCAGGATCTGATTGATCCGCTCCACTTGACCATTGGACTGTGGGTGGTAAGCGGAGGAGAAGTCCAGGGTGACGTCAAGCAGCTTACATGTGGCTCTCCAGAAGCGTGAGGTGAACTGAACCCCACGATCCGACACTATGTGGAGGGGCAGGCCATGGAGACGGAAGATGTGGCGGATAAAGTCTTTAGCCAGTTCGGGTGCAGACGGGAGACCCGGCAGGGGAATGAAGTGCGCCATCTTGGAAAAGCGGTCAGCGACCACCCAAATGACCGTACAACCGGCAGAGACAGGGAGATCCATTATAAAGGCCATAGCTATATGCTGCCACGGGGCAGCAGGTACTGGAAGAGGAAGGAGGCGACCGGCTGGCAGGAGTCTCGGAACTTTCTTGCGGGCGCAGGACACACAGGCTGAAACAAATTCTATTACATCCTTGTGCAGGGTAGGCCACCAGTAATGCCGGGTAATAAGCTGGAGGGTCTTTTTCTGACCGGCGTGGCCAGCTAGCTTAGACGAGTGACCCCAGAGTAGGACCTTCTTCCGATCAGGTACTGTTACGAACGTCTTACCGGGAGGGAGACGATTTAGATTCACGGGAGCCACCTGCATTACTCTGGCGGGATCAATGATGTGCTTCGGTTCCTCCTCTAGATCAGACACCAGGAAGGATCGGGACAAGGCGTCAGCTTTGATATTTTTGTCTGCCGGGCGAAAATGAAGAACGAAATCAAAGCGGGCAAAAAACAAGGACCGCCGGGCTTGGCGCGGGTTAAGTCTCTGGGCGCTCTGGAGGTAAGCCAAGTTCTTGTGGTCCGTGTAAATAATTACCGGGTGAAGAGCCCCCTCGAGCAGGTAACGCCACTCCTCCAGTGCCAGCTTAATGGCCAATAACTCTCGATCTCCTATAGAATAATTGCGCTCAGAAGAGGAGAAGAGTTTGGAGAAGAAGCCGCAAGTTACCATTCTTCCGGAAGGCGACTTTTGGGTAAGTACCGCTTCGGCTCCAGAGGAGGAGGCGTCAACTTCCAGGAACAATTGTTTATTGCCGTCCGGACGATGCAGCACCGGGGCGGAAGAGAAAGCCTGTTTTAAGGAAAGAAAGGCTTCCTCTGCTTCGGGCGGCCATTCTCTGGGATTAGTGCCCTTACGGGTGAGCGCAGAGATTGGGGCAGTCCGGGAAGAGAAGTGCGGTATGAAGAGGCGGTAGTAGTTGGCGAAACCCAGGAACCGCTGAATAGCTTTCAACCCCTCTGGTCGGGGCCACTTCTGGATGGCAGACAGTTTCTCCGGGTCCATTTGTAGGCCGGTCTGAGAGATTATGTAGCCCAGAAACGGAAGCGACGTCTGCTCAAAGAGGCACTTCTCATATTTAGCGTAGAGGTGCTTCTGCCTGAGCCTGAGCAGAACCTGACGAACATCCCTCCGGTGTGTGGGGAGATCCGGAGAGAAGACCAAGATGTCGTCCAGGTACACCACTATGCAGGAGTAGAGAAGGTCCCGGAAGATGTCATTGACCAACTCTTGAAAGACGACGGGAGCGTTACAGAGACCGAAGGGCATTACCAGGTATTCATAGTGGCCGTCCCGGGTGTTGAATGCCGTCTTCCATTCATCCCCCTGACGGATACGGACCAGGTTATACGCCCCACGGAGGTCCAGCTTGGTGAAGATTCTAGCCCCCCTCAGACGGTCAAATAACTCCGGAATGAGCGGAAGGGGGTATTTATTCTTCACCGTGATCTGGTTAAGGCCTCTATAGTCTATACAGGGACGGAGTGAGCCGTCCTTCTTTTTGACGAAGAAGAAGCCTGCTCCCGTCGGGGAAGTAGATTTCCGGATGAATCCCCGGGTCAGATTCTCCTCAATATATTCTGACATGGATTGGGTCTCAGCAGCGGACAAAGGGTAAATGCGCCCACGGGGAGGAGTAGCGCCGGGCATCAGGTCGATTGGGCAGTCGTATGGTCTATGAGGGGGTAATGTCTCTGCCTCCTTTTTATTAAAGACGTCCGCATACGACCAGTAAGGAGCCGGAAGACCAGGTAGATTGGCTGGAGTAGGAGAAGGACGGACAGGATGGATGGGAACTAAACAAGTCTTATGGCAGTCCTGTCCCCAGCGAAGGACTTCTCCGGTCTGCCAATCAAGCACGGGTGCATGTCTCTGAAGCCAAGGTAGGCCTAGTAAGAGGGCGTGAGAGAGTCCAGGCAGAACATGAAAGAAGATGCTCTCAGAGTGCAGCATTCCCACCTGTAGGGTTATGGATTCGGTGATGAGTTGGATGGGATGTGGTAAGAGGCCCCCATCCACGGCAGCGACAGATAAAGGTACAGCTAGAGGTTTGGTGGGAATGCGGTATTTCTCTACCAGAGACTGAGAAATGAGATTTCCGGCAGCTCCAGAGTCAAGTTGGGCTAGTTCAAAATAACGGTTCTCCCCGCAGATGATAGAGACCGACATCAACAGAGATGGAGAGGGTTTACTCTTGTCTAGGACGACCTCTCCGAGCGATCCTAGACACCGGCGTTTCCCGACCTCTCCGGGCAGGAACGGATCCGGTGCCCCTTACTGCCACAGTAGAAACAGCTCCCCTTGGCACGGCGTAACTCTTGACGGGTTTTGACCATCTTGGTCTGGTCGACCTGCATAGGCTCAGGTGAGTGCGCCTGGGTAGTAACAGGAGAAGTGACAGGTTTCTGGAAGGTAGGGGCTAGACGTGGAAACCTCCTCTCACGGGTGACCTCTTTGGCGTGCTCCTGGAACCGGATGTCATTTCGGGTGGCAAGTGTTATTAAGTCGTCGAGAGTGGTAGGAATGTCCCGACCGGCGAGTTCATCTTTAATACGGCCGGACAGACCCTCTCAAAAGACAGACACCAGGGCGTCGTTATCCCAGGCCAGCTCCGAAGCAAGGGTACGGAACCGTATGGCATATTGGCCCACGGTGAGATTTCCTTGATGGAGGCGTAGCAGAGATGATGCGGATGAGGTCTCCCGTCCGGGTTCGTCGAAGACTTTCCAGAAAGCCATGAGAAAGGCTGGCAGGTCGGACACCAGGGGGTCTCCTCTCTCCCATAGAGGATTTAGCCAAGCCAGTGCCTCCCCCGTGAGATGGGACATAATGAAGGCTATTTTGGCCCGGTCGGAGATAAACTGGTGGGACAGGAGTTCAAAGTGCAGGGTGCACTGGTTTATGAAGCCCCGGGCTTGAGCGGGATCGCCTCCGAAGCGAGGAGGTGCAGAAAGCCGGGGTCCGGGGCAGGATACCATGGTATTGGTGGGCAGCGGCGCTGCCGGGTTGCGAGTCATGACACTAGCGGTGGTTACTGGTGGAGCAGTCAGAGTGTCCAGGCGAGAGTTGACATTCTGCAGGTGACTCAGGATGGACTCCTGTTGGGACCTCTGCCGGGACAGTTCATGACATAGGTCCGAGAGCGAGGGAGCTTGGGTGCCACCGGGTTTCATGGCCCGAGCAAACTGCAACGGGTCTGGGAGGCGGAACCTCTGAGCAACTATACAAGGGGGCGGTCCTTGTAAGGAAGCGGGTGGCTCCCAGGGAAGACGGGCAGGTAGTCACGGCAAGTGACAGGGACAGTCTCTGGGTAGAAGGGCAGGTAGTCACGGCAAGTGACAGGGACAGTCTCTGGGTAGAAGGGCAGGTAGTCACGGCAAGTGACAGGGACAGTCTCTGGGTAGACTAGCAGACAGATAGCAGGTGGACGCTCCCAGGTGAGCGGGCAAGAGTCTCTGGACGGGCAGGTGGTCACGGCAAGTGACGGCTGAGCATCCAGGTAGGCTAGCAGGCAGGTAGCAGGTGAGCGCTCCCAGTTGTGCGGGCAAGAGTCTCTGGACAGGCAGGTGGTCACGGCAAGTGACGGCTGAGCCTCCAGGTAGGCTAGCAGGCAGGTAGCAGGTGAGCGCTCCCAGGTGAGCGGGCAGGCTGGTCCATAGACAGACTGACAGGTGTCGGAAGGCAGACCGTCTGACCGCAGGCTTGCAAGCAGGTAAGCGGATATCAGGCAGGTATCAAGCAGGAATCTGGCAGGTGACTGGCAGGTAACAAGCAGGAATCTGGCAGGTGACTGGCAGGTAACTGGTAGCGGGACCTGAGGGCTGAAGCAGAGTGAAGGCTTTGCAACAACATTGCTCGGGCACCTCCATTTTGGAGGAGGTGCCTTAAATATGGTGAAGTCCTCCGGCCATTGGCCGGGGACTCCTTAGGACGACGCGCGCGGCCCCTTTAAGAGAGGGGGAGCGCGCGCGCCCTAAGCACCGTGGCCGGGAAGCAGCACGCGCTGCCAGCAGAGCGGGAGGAAGACGCCGGGCACGGAGCGGAGAGGTGAGGGGAACAGCGTCCCTGCCTAGCAGGAGGCAGGGACGCCGACGCTACAGTTACCAGTGGTTTTCTTTGTGACTGTGGTCCCAGCTGCCTTGAGATCATTAACAAGTTCCTCCTGTGTAGTTTTAGGCTGATCTCTCACCTTCCTCGTGATCAAGGATATCCCACGAGGTGAGATTTTGCATGGTGCCCCAGATCGATGTCGATTGACAGTCATTTTGTATTTCTTCCATTTTCTTACTATTGCACCAACAGTTGTCTCCTTCTCACCCAGCATCTTACTTATGGCTTTGTAGTCCATTCCAGCTTCGTGCAGGTCTATGATCTTGTCCCTGACATCCTTAGAAAGCTCTTTGGTCTTGCCCATGTTGTAGAGGTTAGAGTCTGACTGATTAATTGAGTCTGTGGAAAGGAGTCTTTTATACAGGTGACTACGTAAGACAGCTGTCTCTAATGCAGGTAATGAGTTGATTAGGAGCGTCTAACTGGTCTGTAGGAGCCAGAACGCATAATGGTTTGTAGGGGATCAAATACTTATTTCTCACTGCAAAATGCAAATAAGTTCATCTAATTTATACAATGTGATTTTCTTGTTTGTTTTTTTTGGATATTCTATCTCTCAATGATAAAATTAACCTACCCTTAAAATTATAGACTCTTCATGTCTTTTTCAGTGGGCAAACTTACAAAAACAGCCAGGGATCAAATAGTTATTTCCTTCACTGTATATATACAGTACAGACCAAAAGTTTGGACACACCTTCTCATTTAAAGATTTTTCTGTATTTTCATGACTTTGAAAATTGTACACTCACACTGAAGGCATCAAAACTATGAATTAGCACATGTGGAATTATATACTTAACAAAAAAGAGTGAAACAACTGAAAATATGTCTTATATTCTAGGTTCTTCAAAGTACCCACCTTTTGCTTTGATGACTGCTTTGCACACTCTTGATGAGCTTCAAAAGGTAGTCACCGGAAATGGTCTTCCAACAATCTTGAAGGAGTTCCCAGAGATGCTTAGCACTTGTTGGCCCTTTTGCCTTCACTCTGCGGTCCAGCTCACCCCAAACCATCTTGATTGTGTTCAGGTTTGGTGACTGTGGAGGCCAGGTCATCTGGCGTAGCACCCCATCACTCTCCCTCTTGGTCAAATAGCCCTTACGCAGCTTGGAGGTGTGTTTGGGGTCATTGTCCTGTTGAAAAATAAATGATGGTCCAACTAAACGCAAACCGGATGGAATAGCATGCCGCTGCAAGATGCTGTGGTAGCCATGCTGGTTCAGTATGCCTTCAATTTTGAATAAATCCCCAACAGTGTCACCAGCAAAGCACCCCCACACCATCACACCTCCTCCTCCATGCTTCACGGTGGGAACCAGGCATGTAGAGTCCATCAGTTCACCTTTTCTGCGTCGCACAAAGACACGGTGGTTGGAACCAAAGATCTCAAATTTGGACTCATCAGACCAAAGCATAGATTTCCACTGGTCTAATGTCCATTCCTTGTGTTCTTTAGCCCAAACAAGTCTCTTCTGCTTGTTGCCTGTCCTTAGCAGTGGTTTCCCAGCAGCTATTTTACCATGAAGGCCTGCTGCACAAAGTCTCCTCTTAACAGTTGTTAAAGAGATGTTTCTGCTGCTAAAACTCTGTGTGGCATTGACCTGGTCTCTAATCTGAGCTACTGTTAACCTGTGATTTCTGAGGCTGGTGACTCAGATAAACTTATCCTCAGAAGCAGAGGTGACTCTTGGTCTTCCTTTCCTGGGGCGGTACTCATGTGAGCCAGTTTCTTTGTAGCGCTTGATGGTTTTTGCAACTGCACTTGGGGACACTTTCAAAGTTTTCCCAATTTTTAGCACTGACTGACCTTCATTTCTTAAAGTAATGATGGCCACTCGTTTTTCTTTACTTAGCTGCTTTTTTCTTGCCATAATACAAATTCTAACAGTCTATTCAGTAGGACTATCAGCTGTATATCCACCAGACTTCTGCACAACACAACTGATGGTCCCAACTAGAGATGAGCGTTGTTCTACTCAAACTGTTCGCCAATCTCAAATTCGAGCTGTTTTGGGCGGTGTTCGAGCCATTCGGCGAACACGAACGATTTGAGAAAAATTCGGCTGTTCGAGGTTATGTTCGATAACTGTTCATGCACCAAAATCATAACTGGATTTTTTCTCAGTAATGATGAAAATTAATGTTAATACGCAGTTTGAGTGTACAGCGGGGTGGGGGGAGGGGCAGGGGATGGATCTCTGCAGGAATAATGAAGATCTCCATTTTTTTTTCTCTTTCCCGCATTTACAGTGGGGAGGTGCAATCTGTCAGCCTATCAGCAGCGCACACACGGAGCGAAGTGCTTTTTTCACACAAGCAAGGGCATGTGTCATTGGCAGTGTATGTCACATGTCCTTGCCCTATAAGACCAAGCCATTTTCCCCGTCGCCACCATTTTCTCACTGCTGCAGCTGCGTGTTAGACGGCACCGCTGTTGCTGTGTGCGCTATACCTTGTTAATTTCAAGCCAATTTTCGCACAAATCTACAGATAGCTTGGGAGTATGGAATAGTTGTGATTGCAGTCCTTTTAAGGACTAGGTTACAGCATTTCCTACGACTTTTATCAGGCAGGTCTGTGCTCTTAAATAGATAGATTGTGGGAGTAAAGACTAATTGTAATTGCAGTCCTTTTCAGGACTAGGTTACATCAGTTCCTATCAGTTTTTACCAGGCAGGTCTGTGCCAGTGCTGTGCAAGTTTTTTTCACAGCATTTGGCTGAATCTAGCAAAGCTAATCCTTTTTGGCCTATTGCAGAGTGTGTTAGTCAGTGGAGTAGCCTATCTGTGTTGCAAGATATACCACCTGTGTATAGAATACCAATTTTTTTACTGCACCTAGTGAAGTAAAATCTTTTGGGCATAGCATCATTCTATTAGTCCATCTATACTGACCTCCATCAGGTTGCAAATTGAATATAATTTTTTTTCTGCATCTAGCTCTGAAAAAATATTTGGGCTTCTAGCAGTGTGTGGGACTTGTTCTATTAGTCCATCTATACTGACCTCCATCAGGTTGCAAACTGAATATAATTTTTTTCTGCATCTAGCTCTGAAAAAATATTTGGCCTTCTAGCAGTGTGTGGGACTTTCTCTATTAGTCCATCTATACTGACCTCCATCAGGTTGCAAACTGAATATATTTTTTTTCTGCATCTACCTCTGAAAAAATATTGGGCTTCTAGCTGTGTGTGGGACTTGTTCTATTAATCCATCTATACAGACCTCCATCAGGTTGCAAACTGAATATAATTTTTTTCTGCATCTACCTCTGAAAAAATATTTGGGCTTCTAGCTGTGTGTGGGACTTGTTCTATTAGTCCATCTATACTGACCTCCATCAGGTTGCAAATTAAAAATAGTTTTTATCTGCATCTACCTCTGAAAAAATATTTGGGCTTCTAGCTGTGTGTGGGACTTGTTCTATTAGTCCATCTATACTGACCTCCATCAGGTTGCAAACTGAATATAATTTTTTTCTGCATCTAGCTCTGAAAAAATATTTGGCCTTCTAGCAGTGTGTGGGACTTTCTCTATTAGTCCATCTATACTGACCTCCATCAGGTTGCAAATTAAAAATAATTTTTTGTCTGCATCTGGCTCTGAAAAAATATTTGGCGTTCTAGCAGTGTGTGGGACTTTCTCTATTAGTCCATCTATACTGACTTCCATCAGGTTGCAAATTAAAAATAATTTTTTGTCTGCATCTAGCTCTGAAAAAATATTTGGCCTTCTAGCAGTGTGTGGGACTTTCTCTATTAGTCCATCTATACTGACCTCCATCAGGTTGCAAACTGAATATATTTTTTTTCTGCATCTACCTCTGAAAAAATATTTGGGCTTCTAGCTGTGTGTAGGACTTGTTCTATTAGTCCATCTATACTGACCTCCATCAGGTTGCAAACTGAATACATTTTTTTTCTGCATCTACCTCTGAAAAAATATTTGGGCTTCTAGCTGTGTGTGGGACTTGTTCTATTAGTCCATCTATACTGACCTCCACCAGGTTGCAAACTGAATATAATTTTTTTCTGCATCTAGCTCTGAAAAAATATTTGGGCTTCTAGCTGTGTGTGGGACTTTCTCTATTAGTCCATCTATACTGACCTCCATCAGGTTGCAAATTAAAAATAATTTTTTGTCTGCATCTAGCTCTGAAAAAATATTTGGCCTTCTAGCAGTGTGTGGGACTTTCTCTATTAGTCCATCTATACTGACCTCCATCAGGTTGCAAACTGAATATATTTTTTTTCTGCATCTACCTCTGAAAAAATATTGGGCTTCTAGCTGTGTGTGGGACTTGTTCTATTAATCCATCTATACAGACCTCCATCAGGTTGCAAACTGAATATAATTTTTTTCTGCATCTACCTCTGAAAAAATATTTGGGCTTCTAGCTGTGTGTGGGACTTGTTCTATTAGTCCATCTATACTGACCTCCATCAGGTTGCAAACTGAAAATAATTTTTTGTCTGCATCTAGCTCTGAAAAAATATTTGGCCTTCTAGCAGTGTGTGGGACTTTCTCTATTAGTCCATCTATACTGACCTCCATCAGGTTGCAAATTAAAAATAATTTTTATCTGCATCTACCTCTGAAAAAATATTTGGGCTTCTAGCTGTGTGTGGGACTTGTTCTATTAGTCCATCTATACTGACCTCCATCAGGTTGCAAACTGAATATAATTTTTTTCTGCATCTAGCTCTGAAAAAATATTTGGCCTTCTAGCAGTGTGTGGGACTTTCTCTATTAGTCCATCTATACTGACCTCCATCAGTTTGCAAATTAAAAATAATTTTTATCTGCATCCAGCTCTGAAAAAATATTTGGCCTTCTAGCAGTGTGTGTGACTTTCTCTATTAGTCCATCTATACTGACCTCCATCAGGTTGCAAATTAAAAATAATTTTTTGTCTGCATCTAGCTCTGAAAAAATATTTGGCCTTCTAGCAGTGTGTGGGACTTTCTCTATTAGTCCATCTATACTGACCTCCATCAGGTTGCAAACTGAATATATTTTTTTTCTGCATCTACCTCTGAAAAAATATTGGGCTTCTAGCTGTGTGTGGGACTTGTTCTATTAATCCATCTATACAGACCTCCATCAGGTTGCAAACTGAATATAATTTTTTTCTGCATCTACCTCTGAAAAAATATTTGGGCTTCTAGCTGTGTGTGGGACTTGTTCTATTAGTCCATCTATACTGACCTCCATCAGGTTGCAAACTGAAAATAATTTTTTGTCTGCATCTAGGCTCTGAAAAAATATTTGGCCTTCTAGCAGTGTGTGGGACTTTCTCTATTAGTCCATCTATACTGACCTCCATCAGGTTGCAAATTGAATATAATTTTTTTCTGCATCTAACCCAGCCAATAGTTTTGGCCTAATACCACAGTTTGGCCACTCAGCTCTGCTCGGTTCCCATCCATTGTTTTTTTGTGCAAACAACTCCAGAGTTGTGAATTAGTTAACCACCAAAATGAGTGGAAAAAGGCCTGCTGCTGGTGGAAAGGGGAATAGGCGTGTTAGGAAGGGGAAAAAAGGTTGTGTCCGTGGGGTAGGTGTTAAAGCAACAGTAACATCTGCAGAAGAAAGACCATCTTCCAGCCAAACTAGAATGTCTACTTCTTTTAGCGGACAATGTGATAAGATCCCTTTCTTACGGCCACGCCAATCGCTACAAATTCCAGATGAGGCACAAAAACAGCAGGTGCTTCAACGGATATCAAGTGCTCCTTTAAGTGGGCTCTCCTCCACATCAACTTCAACATCACAAATACTCCAGTCCTCAAAGGTGTCACCCCAATCGCACTTGCTTCCTCACAGCTCCCAAATCTCCAGCTGCCCGTCTGAGTATGAGGTAGAACAGATGGTTGAGTCTGCAGAGCTGTTTACTCATACTATAGCCTGGGAATCAGAGGTCGACTCCAGCGCTTCTGTGAATCCAGACGAGGAAATGATCTGCACTGATGCCCAGAATCTTTATGAATCGGATCCAGGACCAGACGCAGAAGGTTCTGACCATAATGTAGACCCTGATTCCCAAACTGTAACTTCTGTTGGTGGAGACAATGAGGAAGACGATGATGAGACTCAAATACCTGATTGGAGCGACAACTTTAGTTTTTTGTCAGGGCAGGAACAGGTTGGCTCTGAGGACGACGGGTGTGATAACGCACAGGCTGATGATGATGAGGTTGGAGATCCCACTTACTGTCAACCCACAGTCAGCCAAGAGATGAGGTCAGCAGAGGAGGTGGAGGAAGATGCTAGTGACGACGAGGTCAGGTTGCGCCTTCCTGGACAGAGACGTAGTACTGGAAGCACGTCAACAACTGCATCCTCAAACACAACTCTGCCTCTCACCACAAGTCGTGGTGGCTCTTCAGGTCGCATGGGTGCTAAGCCTTGCATAGCCTGGGCATTTTTTCAGATCGATAAAGATGACCCAACTCGTGTTATCTGTAACATTTGTCAGCAAAAGCTAAGTAGAGGCCAAAAAATCCATAGTTTGAGTACTTCATGCATGAACCGGCACATGGACATGAAGCATAAGTTGCAGTGGGAAGCTCAGTGTGCTACAATGCGGCCTAGCCGGCCGGGCCAACCACCGTCTGCCATATCTTGTGCATCCGCGGCCTCTTCATCCTCTGTGACTGGGGGGACAGCAGTCACACCTGTTTTGGGGCGCAGACCTGCCACCTCTTTACCCGCAGCAGCCAGCGTGATTGGCAGGTCATCATTTTCTTTGGAGGTGGTAACACCAGCTGGTGTTGAGCGCTGTCCGACATCGATAGCACCACCTTTGGATCAAGGCAACCTAACATGTCCGCCTGCATCTTCCTCACAGACCGTCAGTTTGCCGGGGACACCCTTATCAACCCCGTCTAAGCACAATAGCCAGCCCTCGGTCCCTCAGATGTGGACAAGTAAAAGACCATTTCCTCCTAGCCATGAGAAAGCTAAGAGATTGAATTTCACCATCTGCAAGCTCTTGGCTACAGAAATGCTGCCTTTCCGCCTGGTGGACACAGAGGATTTTCGAGACCTTATGTCCGTCGCAGTGCCCCAGTACCAGATGCCCAGTCGGCACTACTTCTCGAAGAAAGGTGTGCCTGCGCTCCACCAGCATGTCGCACACAACATCACCGCTTCTATGAGAAACTCTGTGTGTGACAGGGTGCATTTCACCACAGACACTTGGACGAGTAGGCATGGACAGGGGCGTTACATGTCGCTGACTGGGCACTGTGTAACTATGGTGACAGCAGGACAAGGGGCTGCTGTCCAAGTCTTGCCGTCCCCACGAGTTGTGCGTCAATCCTCTTTATGTCAAAGTTCCTCCACTGCTTCTGCCTCCTCAACCTCCTCTCGGTCTTCCACCTGCACCCAAAGCCTGTCTGGTCATGCCACAAGCTTTCTAACTGCACAGAAGGGATCCTGCACACCTCCTTACTATATGCTGGCAGTAGGGCTCAACGTCATCAGGCGGTTTTTACTTTGAAATGTCTGGGAAATGTGAGTCACACAGCTGAGGAGTTGTGGTCAGCTCTGGAGAACCAATTTCATGAATGGTTGTCTCCACTGGACCTGAAACCAGGGAAGGCCGTGTGCGACAATGCTGCAAACCTGGGTGCGGCCCTTCGCCGGGGCAATGTCACACACGTGCCTTGTATGGCTCACGTGTTGAACCTGGTTGTCCAGCAATTTTTAGCCCACTATCCCAGACTAGATGGCCTTCTGCAGAGGGCACGGTCGCTGTGTGCTCACTTCCGCCGTTCGCATCCCGCAGCTCAGCGACTTACATCTCTACAGAAGTCGTTGGGCCTGCCACTTCACCGGCTAAAATGCGATGTGCCTACCCGGTGGAATTCAACTCTGCACATGTTGCAGCGACTGTGGCAGCACCGACAAGCCCTGGTGCAATACGTTCTGAAGTATAGCCTGGGCCAACGAGATCCGGAGGTGGGGCAAATCACGCTGGAGGAGTGGTCTCAGATCAGGGACCTATGCACCCTTCTGCACAGTTTTGAAATGGCGACGAAGATGTTTAGTGCTGACGATGCCATTATCAGCATGACTATTCCGGTGATTTACATGCTGGAGCACATGTTAAACAGAATTCGGAGTCAGGTGGTGGCACAAGAGGAGGTGGAGGAAGTAGAGGAGGAGGAGTTGTATGCGGAAGGGCTAACATCTGCAAGGTCCAGACGGTCGGCAGCACCAAGGCGGCAGGCATGTGAGGGTGGGGGAGATGGTTTTACCAGGGCGCATGGTAGCAGCCAAACTAGTGAGGAAGGTGCAGGAGCCCAGGAAGAAGTGGAGGACGAACTGATGGAAGACTCATCAGATGAGGGAGACCTTGATCACATTTCTGTTGTGCGAGGTTGGGGGGAGAGGACAGAGGAAGGAAGCATGATTGTTACCTCGCCACCAACACAACAGGGACTTGGTGCTCCTGGATGCGCAACACACATGAGTGCCTTCTTGCTGCACTACCTGCAACATGACCCTCGAATTGTGAGAATTAGAAATAATCCTGACTACTGGGTTGCCACACTGTTAGATCCCCGGTACAAAAGTAAATTTGCAGAAATTATTCCTGCCATAGAAAGGGATGCACGCATGCAGGAGTATCAGCAGAGACTGTTGCAGAATCTTACATGTGCTTTTCCACAAAACACCAGTGGTGCACGTAGTGAATCTCACAGTTCCAACTTGCCAACCGTGGGACCGTCAAGTGTTCAGCACTCAAACCGTAACAGAACCACAGTATCTGCTGGTAACATCAATTTTGCGCAATCATTTCACCACTTTTTTAGCCCATCCTTTGCAAGGCCACAGGAGACAAGAAGTCTGACACATAGTCAACGCCTAGAGACGATGGTACAGGAGTATCTCCAAGTAAACATTGAAGCCATGACTGTGTCACTGGACCCTTGCTCTTTTTGGGCTTCCAATCTGGATAAATGGCCGGAGCTAGCCACTTACGCCTTGGAGATCTTGTCATGCCCCGCAGCCAGCGTTCTGTCTGAACGTGTGTTCAGCGCTGCTGGTGGTGTGCTGACAGATAAGCGCACGCGGCTCTCCACTGATAATGTAGACAGACTCACGTTCATAAAGATGAACAAATCATGGATCCGAAACGACTTTTCTACCCCTGTGTCATCCTGGGGAGAGTAAAAGCTTGATGATTGGTTAAAATCACCCTACCAACCGTTTTAAGCTTTCAAATTACTAATCATGTTTATCTGTATCTTGACTGGAAAATAATTTGGGCTTTGTAGCAGTGTGCAGCACTGATCCTATTAGCCCATCTATACTAAGCTCCACCAGATTTAAAATTAATAATAATTTTTAGCTGCATCTAGCCCGGAAAATAATTTTGGGGCTCCGAGATGCGCAAGACACATAAGTGCCTTCTTGCTGCACTACCTGCAGCATGACCCTCATATTGTCAGAATTCGAAGTAATCATGACTACTGGGTTGCCACACTCTTAGATCCCCCAAACTTTTCGATCAACCTTTTCATTTTAATAAAGACCAAAAAAATGGTCATTTTTGAAATTATAAGCATTAGCAGGTTATTAGAAACTGAAATCAAACAGTTTTCAACTCAAAACTTT
This sequence comes from Phyllobates terribilis, assembly GCF_046119375.1. Taxonomy (NCBI): domain Eukaryota; kingdom Metazoa; phylum Chordata; class Amphibia; order Anura; family Dendrobatidae; genus Phyllobates; species Phyllobates terribilis. The sequence continues at coordinate 749,990,910 of NW_027362764.1, read as the reverse complement.
ATTCTAGGTGATGTTACATTTTCACATAGGACCCCTTGTTCGAAAGGAGCTTCTGAACTCTCTCGTCCATTGAATTTGTCAGGTTTTGGATGGTTTCTGCTTCAATTGTTTTGCATGAGGACAGAATACCCTCCCAGAGCTGTTGCTTAGATGTGAACTGCCTCCCGCCATCATAGACACTCCTTTTGATGATGCTCCAGAGGTTCTGAATGGGGTAGAGGTCAGGGGAGCATGGGGGTCACACCATAAGTTTGTCCCCTTTTATGCCCATATCAGCCAGAGATGCAGATGTTTTATGTGCAGCATGACATGGTGCATTATTATGCAAAAAAATGATCTTGCTGTGAAATACATGGTTCTTCTTCTTGAACCATGGCAGGAAGTGCTGTTTGAGAAAATCCACATACATTATGGAGTTCATCTTTAGCGCCTTCAGGGATCCTAAAGGGGCCGACAATCTCTCTCCCCATGATTCCAGCCCAAAACATTACTCCACCTCCTCCTTGTTGGCGCTGTAGCCGTGTTTGCGTGGGGTGTCCATCAACCAGCCATCCTCCACTCCATCCATCTGGACCATCGAGCGCTGCACGGCACTCATCCGTGAACAAAACAGTTTTGAAATCAGTCTTCATGTAATGTTTGGCCCACTGGAGCCGTTTCTGCTTGTGTGAAGTGGATAGAGAAGGTCGACAGGATGGCATATGCACAGCTGCAAACCTCTGAAGGACCCTGCATCTTGTTGTTCGGGGGACGTTGGAGGCACCAGCAGCTTCAAAAACTTGTCTTCTGCTATGACAAGGCTTTTTTGCCGCTGCTCTTTTAACCTGACGTAATTGCCTGTAGGAAAGAGTCCTCAATTTGCCCTTATCAGCACGCACACGTGTGTACTGTGAATCAGCTACATACTTCTTGATTGCCAAGACACTTCATCCTGATCATCGCACAATGTTGATTGTAGTCATGCCTTGACCTAAACACTCCACAATTTGTTGCTTCTCAGCAGCCGACACATCCTTTTTCTTTCCCATTTTGGCAGAAAATGTAGGCTGCTTAATAATGTGAGACAGCCTTCTTAAGTAGTCTTGCCTTTCATTGGACACACCTGCCAAACTAATTAGCACAGGTGTCTGCAATTGCTTACAGTGATATAAAGAGCCCTGACACACATCACCATCAATGAGTTTAACTGACAAACAAACAAATTCTTCCCTTATCACTCCTAAACACTTTTTGCATAATAATTTGGAACACAGTGTACATGTGCTTTTCCACAAAACACCAGTGGTTCACGTAGTGAATCTTACAGTTCTAACTTGCCAAACGTGGTCTGTATGGAGTTGTTCAATAAAGGGCCCAAAATTAAGATAACATAGATGGGAGAGGTCTCTATGAATAGGAATTCCTAAGTATTTGATACCCTGTGAGGGCCAGGCAAAGGGAAAGTTGGACTGGATGGAATCCTATATGGATTTGGGGAGGGAGACATCGAGGGCCTCAGACTTCGCTGCATTGATTTTAAAATTTGACCATGTAACAAAGTGATCTATTTCAGCCATAACAGCATGGATGGATATATGTGATTGAGTGATATATACTAGTACATCATCAGCAAATAGAGAGCACTTGTACTCGGTGCCTCCCACCTCAATCCACCTAATATTGGGGTTATGGCGAATTGATGAGAGCAGGTGCTCCGTCACTAGGATGTATAAGAGAGGGGACAGAGGACATCCCTGCCTTGTCCCATTGGTGATTGTGAAAGGTGATGAAAATGTTCTGATGCACCCCCTGGGCCTTGGGACACCCGGAGCCGGACCCTTTTTGGTGGATGCTGGTGGTTGTAGTCTTCGTGGCGGCGACCCGGTTCCGTGGCTCAGGGTGGTCAAACCAGTGGCGGAACTATTTATGTGGTTTTGATGTTTAAATGTCCGACTACGCCACCTGTGGATTGCGGTCAGAGTGAACCGCCGCTGCAGGGCAGACCGCTGAGGCTGGTGTTGTGGGTGCAGCAGAGCGTAGCATAACTCCCCACGGGAGGAGTATAGCCTCATGGCAGTGTATGCGGAGGATGGGGGTGATGGTGCAGGGCAGCAGCAGTAACGACACGGAGTCAGTGATGCAGTCCAGGGCCTTTACTCACAGTTCTTATTATCCAGACCACGTCTGCAGGTAACGGCTGCCCACGTCGTACTGTGCTCACCAGGTGAGGGGCTCAGACAACTCCCAGATAACTTTGGAGCGCTTCACAGGACCCCCTTTGTGTGTCCTTTGTCTGGCCTTTCTTACCAACCCTTCTGTCCGGCTGCCTCGGGCCTCCTCTTGGTAAACTTGGCGCCAGTTTCCCTGACCCTATGTGCTGCCCTCCTAGCGGGTGTAGCGAGGGGCTGCGCCACATAAAATGTCACAGCCTCCGGTTTCTAGCTGAGGGTCGTTTCCTGCCTCCACTAGTTTCAGGGACCGGTCTCCCCCTTTGGCCTGACCCCTCCATGCAGGTGGATTCGGGCGTGCGGTGGCGACTCGCCCGTCCGCACCCCTGGGATCCCTTCGTTCCTCGTTCCTGGAGCCTTCTCCGCTCCTCTTCCTTCCTTCTCTCTCTTCCAGGCCTGGGCCTCTGTTACTAGGCCCGCATCCGGAGCAGAGCTCATGCAGAGCCCCTGCTCCCTGCCACTTCTGCTCAGACTTCTCTGCACTGAACTAAGATGGTGCCCACCTTTTATACTCCCTTCTCAATGCACCCAGGAACTGCTTCCTCCCTGCTCCTGCACTACAGGGTTCCCCTTCCTCAGTGTTCCCTCCCCCCACTCCAGCCAGGGACAGGGACTGTCGTGCCCATCTCAGGGGCATATTGGTCGCCCTGCCCCACGGCAATGTGGTGTAATGCATGCAGGTGTCGGGTCCTGATCCACACTCCATCCTTACCTGAGAGTGAGATATCTGGGTGAGGTGCAATACCTCTGTAGCAACCGAGCCCTCAGGGTGCTACAGTTCCATTTATCTTCAGCCTAGGTGACGTATTGCGATACAGGGCCGTGATTTTGGCTATAAAAGGGTCCCCCTAGACCCCTACCCCAAGCTTTTTAAGAGAATCATATATGGCGTGCCAGGAGACTCTATGGAATGCTTTCTCAGCATCCAACGAGAATATCTAATTACAAATTTTTAACTGCATCTAGCCCAGGAAATACTTTGTGCCTAATAGCAGTGTCTGCTAGTCAGCGGATTATCCCGGCTGTTAAGCAAGCTACACCACCTGTAGTTTGGACACTTAATTTTTTCAAAGGAAATGCTTCGGGACCACGGGATACTCAGTGAAGAGCATCAGGAGGCTCCCCAAGGCATAGGGGCTGGGACTGGCAGTAGGATGCCTTGCGGTGGACAGCCGAGCTCGATCCTTATAAAAGCTTTTTAACTGCAGCAGCTTTAGTGGACGCTACTGGAGCTGGAATTCCGCAGCTGCTGGCATGAGACTTGCCCTCCAATAGATCCTTGTAAATGGATTTAAAGTGTATTCATTCAAATTAGAGAGACAATTTAAATTAAAAAGCTAAGAGCTGCCTCCACCACAGGGGGGCTCGCTCGACCCACCAGCGGACAGGCACCAGTATTGGGAGAGGGGGGCTGGCCGTCAGGGTTCACCGCGGCTCTGGCACAAACCCGGCGACACGGAGGTGGCACGGGCAGGAGCGGACTGAACGTGTCGGCTTCTCACTTTTTGGATTTTAGAAGGGCATGACATGCCTATATCTGTGTCTCCCCCTCCTTTTACTCCTCCACCTCTTTTCTTTTCTCATGACTATATGTACTTGTCACTTTTCCATGTGTTAGTTGTGTCTTCTGAGCAGTTTGTCAGCTTTTGGACACCTTTGAAGGTGTTTTCTATGTGTTTCTATGTGTTTTTGTTTGCCTGCCATTGGTTTTAACGGTGTTCGACGAACAGTTCGACGAACAGTTCGGCGAACACACGGGTGTTCGACGAACCGAACCGAACTCGAACACTACGAGGGTGGCTCAACACTAGTCCCAACCCCATTTATAAGGCAAGAAATCCCACTTATTAAACCTGACAGGGCACACCTGTGAAGTGAAAACCATTTCCGGTGACTACCTCTTGAAGCTCATCAAGAGAATGCCAAGAGTGTGCAAAGCAGTCATCAAAGCAAAAGGTGGCTACTTTGAAGAACCTAGAATATAAGACATATTTTCAGTTGTTTCACACTTTTTTGTGAAGTATATAATTCCACATGTGTTAATTCATAGTTTTGATGCCTTCAGTGTGAATGTACAATTTTCATAGTCATGAAAATACAGAAAAATCTTTAAACGAGAAAGTGTGTCCAAACTTTTGGTCTGTACTGTATATATATATAAATATAGCCTTTAAGGTGCAGCTTGGTTATTTCTTACCTCACTAAGGTTTTTAGGTGACATTTAAGTTCATATATATTAATTAGATAAACCTCAAACGAACATAAGAAGTGACTGTCAGCTGGCTTGGTGAAGCAAACTATTCAAAACACTGATTGTTGGATCTTTTTTTTTGATCCTCACTGAAAAAAATCCAATATTGGCAGATGCAGCCTGTGATATATATTTGGGCCATAAACATAATGTCTATAGTATACCGGACGAACTATCGTTTGATGGGCCATTTTCATCTAATGTGTATCTGGTGCCTTAAAGGGAATCTGTTAGCAGGTTTTAGCTATTTAATCTGAGAGCAGCATAATGTAGGGGCAGAGAGCATGATTCCAGGGATGTGTCACTTGCTCAGCAGCTGGCTGTAGTTTAAATAAAATCAGTGTTTTTTCAGCAGGAGATTATCACGGCTGGACTAGGTGGCACATGCACAACAGTCCAGCTAATCTGTGTAACCCCGCCCCCACCAATGATTGGCAGCTTACTGTCAGTGTACACAGGAAGCTACCAATCAGTGGTGTGGGCGGGGTTATACACAGGTAAGCATTCTGACCACTGGTAAATCTACAGCAGAGAAAACAGAGATTCTATGAAAACTGCACCAACCAGCCCAGTAAGTGACACATCGCTGGAATCAGGGTCTCTGACCCTACATCGTGGTGCTCTCATATTGCATAGCAAAAGCCTGCTGACTGATTCCTTTTAATCTACTGATGAAATATTCTTAGGAGAAGTCATCAGTATCAGATCGTGGGGAATCGCCTGGCTCCCCCCAACTGGTACATAAGAAGCACCAAGATATACAGTATGTCACGTATTACTATTGCTTATATGCACACGTTCCACGCTCTCATGTTTAGCGCTTTTTTTAATGTTTTCTTTTATTATTATTTTTTATCAGTGTTCTTGGCCCATTCATTGTGATGCTTGGAAAGATTGTTACTGACATCTTAAAATTCCTGTTTCTGTATGGAGAATTTTACATTCCCTATGCCTGTTCATTCTGGATCATTTTTGGAGGTAAAGTGTTCGCAACTTTATTATCTTTCCTATTTCCAGATATGATATTTTTATACAGTAGCAGACAAATCAAGGCTATCAAACGCCAGAAGCAAATAATGATTTTCCACTGTGCACTAAGCCGTCTCTTCTGTCCCGCCACCACTACAGCCTGTACCCTGCAGGGTTCACAACCCCTATTACATCCCATCCGAATAAAATAATTACATGGAATCGATCCAGACGCAGATCAGATGCAATGTGCATAATGCATAATGTGTAAATAATAATTTAGCCCTTCGCGTAATAGTGGGAATATACTACAAATATATAAAACTACCACTATGTAAAGATTGTATTTGCGACGCTATACATACAAAGTGAGATAATGTCCACGCATTGTTTTCAGCTCTGTGGTTTACTCCTTTACATTTTTTAGACTCTTTAGTTTATCTTTTTTTTTTACTCTTTATTTCTGAAAATCATTTGTTTTCGTGTCGTTGCATTTATAGACCTATAAAATTTCTATTGACAATGCTGTATGAAGATCTGCTTTTAGTAGAACCGCTTGTCCATAGTCAGAAGTATTGGGGCACACTTCTTAATCATTGAATTCAGTCCCATTTCCACATGTGCATAACATCCGGCCCTTCACCCCGACATATAATCCCCGTCCCCCCCTTCTTGCTGTTTGTCTTTAGTAACATGTGACAGAATGGCTGGTGGCTTTGATACCAGCGTGGTCCTGTAATAGGAGCCACCGGGGTAACGAGTCCGTCCATGACATTTCTTTCCCCTAAATATTACTCCATCACCTGTGAGTGATATTATTGAGAAGTGGAAGGAACCACAGCAACTCAGCCATGAAGTGGAGACCCCGTAACGTTACAGAGCGGGGGGCCGAGTGCTGAGGAGCAGAGGGCAGAAAAGTTACCAATGCTCTGCTGACTCCATAACTGCAGAGTCCAGACCTCCTTTGGTATAACATCAGCACAAACACTGCGTCCCCGCTGGGAGCCGAGCAGCTGCATGTAGCCGTACATCACCAAGCTGTCACGGGTGTGTCGCCACGAAGATTGTCACGATTACACAGCCTGACTTCTCGCAGCTGACTTTTTGGTGCTTTGTGTTTTCGGCAGTGAGGGAGTTAATTCTCTCTCTCTCTGTGCTAGACGAGGTCCAGCCTCGCCCAGCTGCAATCAATGTTGCTGTAGTGAGACTCCTTCAAATGCCTGCTGGTCTGTTTGGGAAGTGTTGGTGAAAGCATTTCATACAGACAAACAGAGCGGATCGTGGTATTTGGAGTTTCTGAGATAAGTGTATTTGGAGTGTTTTTTTCCCTTCCTCGCTTTATCATTTATCTCCTTTCCCGTTGGTGTTCCCTCTGTTGTAGTTGTGTAGTTTTTGTATGCAAGGTGGTTTTGGTTTTTCCCTTGTACTGTCTCGTTCGTCTAAGTACTGTGTGTGGGCATATTATTACTTGTCCTCTTTTGTTGTGATCGGGGTCCTTCTCAGAACTAGATTACTTAGGTGCAGGGATCCTCAGGAGGTAGGGGTTACGCTGGCGGCCTGGACCTCTGTACCTTTAACAGTACCTCCAGGTTGAGGGATTAGTCAGGGCCCCAGCTTAGGGTCAGCTTAGGCCCCCTACCTCCAGTATACAGAGACAGCGTGACACAAGCACAATGCTGAGCGTCGGATGGAGTGGTGTAAAGCCGCCACCATTGGACTCTGGAGGAGAAGTGTCCTGTGCAGTGATGGATCACACTTCTCTATCTGCATCTGATGGAGGAGTCTGGGTTTGGTGATTCCAGGAGAACGTTACCCCCCTGACTGCACTTTGCCGCTATACAGATGGTGGAGGAGGATAATGTTATGGGCTTGTTTTTCGGGGTTTGGCCTCGGCCCTTTAGTCACAGTGAAGGGAAATCGCCATACTTCAGCATAAGACATTGTGGACAATTGTAGCTTCCGGCTTTGTGGGAACAGTTTGGGGAAGACCCTTTTCTGTTCCCCATAACTGTGCCCAGTGCACAAGCTCCATACAGACATAGAGGGAAGAACATTAGCAGCCGCCCAGAGCCTGGACCTCAGCCCCATCCAACACCTTTGGGATGAACTAGAAAGGAGACTGTGAGCCCGGCCTCTCCCCAACAATCAGGGTCTGACCTCAAAAATGCTCTTCTGGATGAAAGGGCAAAATTTCCCACAAATAAAACATTCTCAGAAGAGCAGGAACTGTTATAACTGCAAGCTGACTCCATATTAGTGTCTATGGATGTAGAATGAGACATTGTAGAAGCTCCTGTAGGTGTAATGTGGATGTGTTATAATACTTTTGTACCAAGGGACAAGTCCAGAAAATATGATAGAGCTGCTATCAGTATTACATCTCCCATAGACTTCGGGGATTGCTGAATTTAATTTGTGTAAGAGCTCATAATAGGTCATGAGAATTGACTTTTCCTTCTTGATGTTGCAGTATCAATGTTGAGGAGTAGATATGCTGTCTGTTTTCTTCTTTTTATACAAAAAAAATGAAACAAAAAGAGTTTTTACAAGAAAAAGTAGATTTGTTCTCTATTTTACTGAACACACTTTTTCTATTTTTTATTCCCCCCAAGTCACCAAAAACAAACCAAGACTTGTAAAAAAAAAATGATTTCACCAAAGTGCAAATCGGTTGCCGATCCTTTCGTTCTTATTGAGTCACTGGGCAATCAAAATTGGTTCATTAACTAAATGAGAAACTATTGGCTGTGGAAATCCCATTTCCTCAGGAGCTTTTACTGTCCTTCATATTTCTACATGTGATGAAAAATAAAGCTATCCCTTGAAGAATGTATTATGTACCGCTGGATATTCCTTCTTTATTTTTGCAGGTCTAGTATCCAACATGTCCACCGTACCTCAGATGTTGTTCTCCATATTCCGCATGACGCTGGTGGATGACTATGGCTTTGAAGACATGTACGCTGTTGATCCCGTCATGGCCTATATACTATGTGGAACATTTTTAGGAGTCTCCTCCATCCTCTGTATCAACCTTCTCATAGCGCTGCTTGCTGATACATTTCAGAGGTATTTTATGGATAGATAATACTGATTTTTGTGTATTTGTGTCATCTTCTCCGCATCTGTCCATAAAAATATTTTGTTTAATCGTCTTTCGAAGGGTTTACGATAATGCAACGGCAAACGCAGCCATGCAACAGGCAACTATGCTGCTTCAGATAGAGGAAAACCTCAGCAAAAAGAATAAATCTAAGTTTGAGCACTACATGCACAGCAGCTGCGCCCCTCTGTCTCTCTTCTATGACGATGACCTTACAATCGATCAAGATGAAGATCTGAAAAAAGTCACCATCCAAATTAAGGTAAATTTCTGCATCCAACACATGCCATGGTTGTGCTGAGATAAAGATTGTGGTTGGCTTCAGTTCCTGGTGGTGTCTTGCTGAACAGTAATATTTCATCCAAATTACTACTTTCACTAGTCCAAATGAAAGCTTTATATATGGTTACTCAATAACTATATAGGTGGTAAGTGGAAAATATAGCATCTGTGTAATATATTTTTGTCACTTATTTTTTATTTTTCCCTCTTTTTAGTTTGTTTGACTTCTTTCGGTGTACAAAATAAAATTGCTAACTGGAAACCATCAGCATGTTGCAGTTACTGGATCTGCTATTCTTTTAATGTGTCTCCATTAAAGAGCAGCAATTTGACTGATACTGCCCTGGGCTGACATTCAGATCACTGCAGTATCCAGTCTTCATATCTGCATCCAAATTTCTTGGCCCGACATCCTGGACCCTGCAATGTCATAACAATGGTCACATTGCAATATCATGAAGTCACAGGGCCTAGTAAGCGCTAGAGGTGCTTAGGATTTCGGGCCAAGGATTAACTATTGGTCATTATTATATTCAGTCTGGAAAACCCCATTTACAATGTTTACAGAATTTTCTATCTAATTATTATTTACATAGGGCTTCCTGTAAAAAAAAAAAAAGAGCTCCCTTGTTATACAGTATCAGTGCCACACAGGACGAGTAAAATGAGCGAGACCAATGTTTTCATTTAGCACGAGGGAGATGGGGCATATGGGAAGATGAAAGCTTTTGACACGCGGGGAAAGGAAGAAAAAAAAAAAAGATCTGGGAAACAACATGTTGAAATCTTTGCTGATTGTGAATGCCGTGGAGATTATTCAAATTGTACTTCAAAGAGACTTTAATTAACTTCTGATCATGAGTCAAAACCGCGGGTGACACAATTCGACTCGTAATTTATGCAGTGTGTTCCTACTGGAGCCTAAAAGTCAGAAGTGTGTGATTTGTGACTTTCCAGCCAGCACTGCAAAACCCATCTATTAGCCACAAAATGACCCAGCAATTTGCCGCAAAGTCACCCAGCGATTAGCCGCAAAGTAACCCAGCCATTAGTCACAAAGTTACCCAGCGATTAGCCACAAAGTTACCCAGCGATTAGCCACAAATTAATTCTGCGATTAACTGCAATGTAACCCAGCAATTAGCCACAAAGCAACCCAGTGATTAGCCACAAAGTAACCCAGCGATTACCCGCAAATAACCCAGCGATTAGCTGCCAAGTAACCCAGCGATCAGCCGCAAAATAGCCCAGCGATTAGCTGCAAAGTTACCCAGTGATTAGCCACAAATTAACCCAGTGATTAGCCACAAAGTAACTTAGTGATTAGCCACAAAGTAACCCAGCGATTAGCCACAAATTAACCCTGCGATTAACTGCAATGTAACCCAGCAATTAGCCACAAAGTAACCCAGCGATTACCCACAAAGTAACCCAGCGATTACCCACAAAGTAACCCAGCGATTACCCACAAAGTAACCCAGCGATCACCCATAAAGTAACCCAGCGATTACCCACAAATAACTCCGCGATTAGCTGCCATGTAACTCAACGATTATCTACAAAGTAACTTAGCGTTTAGCCACAAAGTAACTTAGCGATTAGCCATGTGATAATCAAGCAATTTGCCAAGTAATAACGAAGTGTATGTATTTCTTTAGACACCATTTCATAGAAAAGAGATCATCTTCATCAAAAGTCGCAAAGTCACCCAGCGATTAGCTGCCATGTAACCCAGCGATTACCCACAAAGTAACCCAGCGATTAGCCACAAAGTAACCCAGTGATTAGCCACAAAGTAACCCAGCGATTAGCCACAAAGTAACCCAGCGATTATCCGCAAATAACCCAGCAATTAGCTGCCAAGTAACCCAGCAATTAGCTGCCAAGTAACCCAGCGATTAGCTGCCAAGTAACCCAGCGATTAGCTGCCAAGTAACCCAGCGATTAGCCACAAAGTAACCCAGCTATTAGCCACAAACTAACCCTGCGATTAACTGCAATGTAACCCAGGAATTAGCCACAAAGTAACCCAGCGATTAGCCACAAAGTAACCCAGCGATTACCTGCATATAACCCAGCGATTAGCTGCAAAGTTGCCCAGAGATTAGCTGCCAAGTAACCCACCTGATTAGCCGCAAAGTAACCCAACGATTACCCACAAAATAACCCAGTGATTAGCCGCAAAGTCACCCAGTGATTAGCTGCCATGTAACCCAGCGATTACCCACAAAATATCCCAGTGATTAGCCACAAAGTCACCCAGCGATTAGCTGCCATGTAACCCAGCGATTACCCACAAAGTAACCCAGCGATTAGCCACAAATTAACCCTGCGACTAACTGCAAAGTAACCCAGTGATTAGCCACAAAGTAAGCCAGCGATTACCCACAAATAACCCAGCGATTAGCTGCCAATTAACCCAGCGATTAGCTGCCAAGTAACCCAGCGATTAGCTGGCAAGTAACCCAGCGATTAGCTGCCAAGTAACCCAGCGATTACCCACAAAATAACCCAGTGATTAGCTGCAAAGTCACCCAGCGATTAGCTGCCATGTAACCCAGCGATTACCCACAAAATAACCCAGTGATTAGCCGCAAAGTCACCCAGCGATTAGCTGTCATGTAACCCAGTGATTACCCACAAAGTAACCCAGCGATTAGCCACAAATTAAACCTGCGATTAACTGCAATGTAACCCAGCAATTAGCCACAAAGTAACCCAGCGATTACCCACAAATAACCCAGCGATTAGCTGCAAAGTAGCCCAGTGATTGGCTGCCAAGTAAACCAGTGATTAGCCGCAAAGTAATCCAGCGATTACCCACAAAATAACCCAGTGATTAACCGCAAAGTTACCCAGCGATTAGCTGTCATGTAACCCAGCGATTACTCACAAAGTAACCCAGCGATTAGCCACAAATTAACCCTGCGAATAACTGCAATGTAACCCAGCAATTAGCCACAAAGTAACCAAGCAATTACCCACAAATAACCCAGCGATTAGCTGCCAAGTAACCCAGCGATCAGCTGCAAAGTAGCCCAGCGATTAGCTGCCAAGTAACCCAGCGATTAGCTGCAAAGTAACCCAGCAATTACCCACAAAATAACCCAGTGATTAGCCGCAAAGTCACCCAGCAATTAGCTGCCATGTAACCCAGCGACTACCCACAAAATAACCCAGTGATTAGCCGCAAAGTCACCCAGAGATTAGCTGTCATGTAACCCAGCAATTACCCACAAAGTAACCCAGCGGTTAGCCACAAATTAACCCTGTGAATAACTGCAATGTAACCCAGCAATTAGCCACAAAATAACCAAGCAATTACCCACAAATAACCCAGCGATTAGCTCCCAAGTAACCCAGCGATCAGCTGCAAAGTAGTCCAGTGATTAACTGCCAAGTAACCCAGCGATTATCCGCAAAGTAACCCAGCGATTACCCACAAAATAACCCAGTGATTAGCCGCAAAGTCACCCAGTGATTAGCTGCCATGTAACCCAACGATTACCCTCAAAGTAACCCAGCGATTAGCTGCAAAGTAACTCAGCGTTTAGCCACAAAGTAACTTAGCAATTAGCCACGTAATAACCAAGTGTATGTACTTCTTTAGACACCATTTCATAGAAAAGAGATCATCTTCATCAAAAATTGAGGAACTTTGGAATTACGTTGCATTATATAGAAAAGTTTAGTAAATGAAAACATTAAGGGAGCAGCAGTTGTGCATATTCCATTCCCGCAATCATTGGGGGATCCTGCAGAGCTACAAGTTATCCTGTGGATTAGTGATAACTTCTCCCTACCAAAATACCCCTGTATTTTGTGATTTTCCAATTACAGAGGGTTGAATCACTGGGGAAAGCTTCCAAATTTCATACAAACCTAATAATGGGGTATAGATAGGGGCATAAGTTCCAAATTTGCTACAACCCTTTTAAGAGCAAGCTCAGTTCCAGTTGCGCATAGAAAAAGCAAGCACTGATTTTACAATACAAAACATATAGTCTGACATATTAAGGATTCATTATAATATAACTAGATATATAATCACTTGCCTTTTTCCCACTAAGATTAACCTCATCAGCTCCCTCTGTTTTAGGCCGTGTTATCATGGCCATATTGTAAAATAGACCAGTTGTGTCCACAAATTGTGGATGTGACTGGCTCCGTCTGCTTCTTTGCATTGCAGATGCCAAATTACATTGCATACATCATGTTTGCTCATAAAACGGACCCAATTAGTGCATGCTGTTATTTTTTCCACGTTTACTATTGTGCCTTCTGCAAAATCGTCCATGTACTCGGGAAAACTTGCTATAATGGGTCTGTGTGTGGTCCATGTCACAAAAGCACAGCAAACAGATGTATGATCGAGTCCTAACAGGAGAAAGAAAGATGATCTGCAACTCCAATTCTTACACTTTACCTATCCCTGATAGTTTCTATTTTCACATCTCAGACCGAGAAGGCGTTTCTGTCTATTTCCAGAAATTAGATCAGAATTACTTTTTTTTTTTTACCAGTCTTTATTAGTGTTGAGCCACCCCCGTAGTGTTCGAGTTCGGTTCGGTTCGTCGAACACCCGTGTGTTCGCCGAACTGTTCGCCGAACTGTTCGTCGAACTGTTCGTCGAACACCTTCGAACACCGTTAAAACCAATGGCAGGCAAACAAAAACACATAGAAACACATAGAAAACACCTTCAAAGGTGTCCAAAAGCTGACAAACTGCTCAGAAGACACAACTAACACATGGAAAAGTGACAAGTACATATAGTCATGAGAAAAGAAAAGAGGTGGAGGAGTAAAAGGAGGGGGAGACACAGATATAGGCATGTCATGCCCTTCTAAAATCCAAAAAGTCAGAAGCCGAGACGGCCAGTCCGCTCCTGCCCGTGCCACCTCCGTGTCGCCGGGTTTGTGCCAGAGCCGCGGTGAACCCTGACGGCCAGCCCCCCTCTCCCAATACTGGTGCCTGTCCGCTGGTGGGTCGAGAGAACCCCCCTGTGGTGGAGGCAGCTCTAAGCTTTTTAATTTAAATTGTCCCTCTAATTTGAATGAATACACTTTAAATCCATTTACAAGGATCTATTGGAGGGCAAGTCTCATGCCAGCAGCCGCGTAATTCCAGCTCCAGTAGCGTCCACTAAAGCTGCTGCAGTTAAAAAGCTTTTATAAGGATCGAGCTCGGCTGTCCACCGCAAGGCATCCTAGTGCCAGTCCCAGCCCCTATGCCTTGGGGTGCCTCCTGATGCTCTTCACTAAGTATCCCGTGGTCCCGAAGCATTTCCTTTGAAAAAATTAAGTGTCCAAACTACAGGTGGTGTAGCTTGCTTAACAGCCGGGATAATCCGCTGACTAGCAGACACTGCTACTAGGCACAAAGTATTTCCTGGGCTAGATGCAGTTAAAAATTTGTAAGTAGATACTCTCGTTGGATGCTGAGAAAGCATTCCATAGAGTCTCCTGGCACGCCATATATGATTCTCTTAAAAAGCTTGGGGTAGGGGTCTAGGGGACCCTTTTATAGCCAAAATCACGGCCCTGTATCACAATACGTCACCTAGGCTGAAGATAAATGGAACTGTAGCACCGAGGGCTCGGTTGCTACAGACGTATTGCACCTCACCCAGAGGTGTGATATCTCACTCTCAGATAAGGATGGAGTGTGGATCAGGACCCGACACCTGCATGCATTACACCACATTGCCGTGGGGCAGGGCGACCAATATGCCCCTGAGATGGGCACGACAGTCCCTGTCCCTGGCTGGAGTGGGGGGAGGGAACACTGAGGAAGGGGAACCCTGTAGTGCAGGAGCAGGGAGGAAGCAGTTCCTGGGTGCATTGAGAAGGGAGTATAAAAGGTGGGCACCATCTTAGTTCAGTGCAGAGAAGTCTGAGCAGAAGTGGCAGGGAGCAGGGGCTCTGCATGAGCTCTGCTCCGGAGGCGGGCCTAGTAACAGAGGCCCAGGCCTGCAAGAGGGAGAAGGAAGGAAGAGGAGCGGAGAAGGCTCCAGGAACGAGGAATGAAGGGATCCCAGGGGTGCGGACAGGCGAGTCGCCACCGCACGCCCGAATCCACCTGCGTGGAGGGGTCAGGCCAAAGGGGGAGACCGGTCCCCGAACTAGTGGAGGCAGGAAACGACCCTCAGCTAGAAACCGGAGGCTCTGACATTTTATGTGGCGCAGCCCCTTGCTCCACCCGCTAGGAAGGCACCACATAGGGTCAGGGAAACTGGCGCCAAGTTTACCAAGAGGAGGCCCGAGGCAGCCGGACAGAAGTGTTGGTAAGAAAGGCCAGACAAAGGACACACAAAGGGGGTCCTGTGAAGCGCTCCAAAGTTATCTGGGAGTTGTCTGAGCCCCTCACCTGGTGAGCACAGTACGACGTGGGCAGCCGTTACCTGCAGACGTGGTCTGGATAATAAGAACTGTGAGTAAAGGCCCTGAACTGCATCACTGACTCCGTGTCGTTACTGCTGCTGCCCTGCACCATCACCCCCATCCTCCGCATACACTGCCCTGAGGCTATACTCCTCCCGTGGGGAGTTATGCTACGCTCTGCTGCACCCACAACACCAGCCTTAGCGGTCTGCCCTGTAGCGGCGGTTCACTCTGACCGCAATCCACGGGTGGCGTAGTCGGACATTTAAACATCAAAACCACATAAATAGTTCCGCCACTGGTTTGACCGCCCTGAGCCACGGAACCGGATCGCCGCCACGAAGACTACAACCACCAGCATCCACCAAAAAGGGTCCGGCTCCGGGTGTCCCAAGGCCCAGGGGGTGCGTCAGAACATTTTCATCACCTTTCACAATCACCAATGGGACAAGGCAGGGATGTCCTCTGTCCCCTCTCTTATACATCCTAGTGACGGAGCACCTGCTCTCATCAATTCGCCATAACCCCAATATTAGGTGGATTGAGGTGGGAGGCACCGAGTACAAGTGCTCTCTATTTGCTGATGATGTCCTAGTATATATCACTCAATCACATATATCCATCCCTGCTGTTATGGCTGAAATAGATCACTTTGTTACATGGTAAAATTTTAAAATCAATGCAGCGAAGTCTGAGGCCCTCGATGTCTCCCTCCCTAAATCCATATAGGATTCCATCCAGTCCAACTTTCCCTTTGCCTGGCCCTCACAGGGTATCAAATACTTAGGAATTCCTATTCATAGAGACCTCTCCCATCTATGTTATCTTAATTTTGGGCCCTTTATTGAACAATTCCATACAGACCACGGTTGGCAAGTTAGAACTGTAAGATTCACTACGTGAACCACTGGTGTTTTGTGGAAAAGCACATGTACACCGCGTTCCAAATTATTATGCAAAAAGTGTTTAGGAGTGATAAGGGAAGAATTTGTTTGTTTGTCAGTTAAACTCATTGATGGTGATGTGTGTCAGGGCTCTTTATATCACTGTAAGCAATTGCAGACACCTGTGCTAATTAGTTTGGCAGGTGTGTCCAATGAAAGGCAAGACTACTTAAGAAGGCTCTCTCACATTATTAAGCAGCCTACATTTTCTGCCAAAATGGGAAAGAAAAAGGATGTGTCGGCTGCTGAGAAGCAACAAATTGTGGAGTGTTTAGGTCAAGGCATGACTACAATCAACATTGTGCGATGATCAGGATGAAGTGTCTTGGCAATCAAGAAGTATGTAGCTGATTCACAGTACACACGTGTGCGTGCTGATAAGGGCAAATTGAGGACTCTTTCCTACAGGCAATTACGTCAGGTTGAAACAGCAGCGGCAAAAAAGCCTTGTCATAGCAGCAGACAAGTTTTTGAAGCTGCTTGTGCCTCCAACGTCCCCCGAACAACAAGATGCAGGGTCCTTCAGAGGTTTGCAGCTGTGCATATGCCATCCTGTCGACCTCCTCTATCCACTTCACACAAGCAGAAACGGCTCCAGTGGGCCAAACATTACATGAAGACTGATTTCAAAACTGTTTTGTTCACGGATGAGTGCCGTGCAGCGCTCGATGGTCCAGATGAATGGAGTGGAGGATGGCTGGTTGATGGACACCCCACGCAAACACGGCTACAGCGCCAACAAGGAGGAGGTGGAGTAATGTTTTGGGCTGGAATCATGGGGAGAGAGATTGTCGGCCCCTTTAGGATCCCTGAAGGCGCTAAAGATGAACTCCATAATGTATGTGGATTTTCTCAAACAGCACTTCCTGCCATGGTTCAAGAAGAAGAACCGTGTATTTCACAGCAAGATCATTTTTCTGCATGATAATGCACCATCTCATGCTGCACATAAAACATCTGCATCTCTGGCTGATATGGGCATAAAAGGGGACAAACTTATGGTGTGACCCCCATGCTCCCCTGACCTCTACCCCATTCAGAACCTTTGGAGCATCATTAAAAGGAGTGTCTATGATGGCGGGAGGCAGTTCACATCTAAGCAACAGCTCTGGGAGGGTATTCTGTCCTCATGCAAAACAATTGAAGCAGAAACCATCCAAAACCTGACAAATTCAATGGACGAGAGAGTTCAGAAGCTCCTTTCGAACAAGGGGTCCTATGTGAAAATGTAACATCACCTAGAATAAAGTTTTGAGTTGAAAACTGTTTGATTTCAGTTTCTAACAACCTGCTAATGCTTATAATTTCAAAAATGACCATTTTTTTGGTCTTTATTAAAATGAAAAGGTTGATCGAAAAGTTTGGGGGATCTAAGAGTGTGGCAACCCAGTAGTCATGATTACTTCGAATTCTGACAATATGAGGGTCATGCTGCAGGTAGTGCAGCAAGAAGGCACTTATGTGTCTTGCGCATCTCGGAGCCCCAAAATTATTTTCCGGGCTAGATGCAGCTAAAAATTATTTTTAATTTTAAATCTGGTGAAGCTTATTATAGATGGCCTAATAGGATCAGTGCTGCACACTGCTACAAAGCCCAAATTATTTTCCAGTCAAGATACAGATAAACATGATTAGTAATTTGAAAGCTTAAAATGGTTGGTAGGGTGATTTTAACCAATCATCAAGCTTTTACTCTCCCCAGGATGACACAGGGGTAGAAAAGTCGTTTCGGATCCATGATTTGTTCATCTTTATGAACGTGAGTCTGTCTACATTATCAGTGGAGAGCCGCGTGCGCTTATCTGTCAGCACACCACCAGCAGCGCTGAACACACGTTCAGACAGAACGCTGGCTGCGGGGCATGACAAGATCTCCAAGGCGTAAGTGGCTAGCTCCGGCCATTTATCCAGATTGGAAGCCCAAAAAGAGCAAGGGTCCAGTGACACAGTCGTGGCTTCAATGTTTACTTGGAGATACTCCTGTACCATCGTCTCTAGGCGTTGACTATGTGTCAGACTTCTTGTCTCCTGTGGCCTTGCAAAGGATGGGCTAAAAAAGTGGTGAAATGATTCCGCAAAATTGATGTTACCAGCAGATACTGTGGTTCTGTTACGGTTTGAGTGCTGAACACTTGACGGTCCCACGGTTGGCAAGTTGGAACTGTGAGATTCACTACGTGCACCACTGGTATTTTGTGGAAAAGCACATGTAAGATTCTGCAACAGTCTCTGCTGATACTCCTGCATGCGTGCATCCCTTTCTATGGCAGGAATAATTTCTGCAAATTTACTTTTGTACCGGGGATCTAACAGTGTGGCAACCCAGTAGTCAGGATTATTTCTAATTCTCACAATTCGAGGGTCATGTTGCAGGTAGTGCAGCAAGAAGGCACTCATGTGTGTTGCGCATCCAGGAGCACCAAGTCCCTGTTGTGTTGGTGGCGAGGTAGCAATCATGCTTCCTTCCTCTGTCCTCTCCCCCCAACCTCGCACAACAGAAATGTGATCAAGGTCTCCCTCATCTGATGAGTCTTCCATCAGTTCGTCCTCCACTTCTTCCTGGGCTCCTGCACCTTCCTCACTAGTTTGGCTGCTACCATGCGCCCTGGTAAAATCATCTCCCCCACCCTCACATGCCTGCCGCCTTGGTGCTGCCGACCGTCTGGACCTTGCAGATGTTAGCCCTTCCACATACAACTCCTCCTCCTCTACTTCCTCCACCTCCTCTTGTGCCACCACCTGACTCCGAATTCTGTTTAACATGTGCTCCAGCATGTAAATCACCGGAATAGTCATGCTGATAATGGCATCGTCAGCACTAAACATCTTCGTCGCCATTTCAAAACTGTGCAGAAGGGTGCATAGGTCCCTGATCTGAGACCACTCCTCCAGCGTGATTTGCCCCACCTCTGAATCTCGTTGACCCAGGCTATACGTCAGAACGTATTGCACCAGGGCTTGTCGGTGCTGCCACAGTCGCTGCAACATGTGCAGAGTTGAATTCCACCGGGTAGGCACATCGCATTTTAGCCGGTGAAGTGGCAGGCCCAAAGACTTCTGTAGAGATGTAAGTCGCTGAGCTGCGGGATGCGAACGGCGGAAGTGAGCACACAGCGACCGTGCCCTCTGCAGAAGGCCATCTAGTCTGGGATAGTGGGCTAAAAATTGCTGGACAACCAGGTTCAACACGTGAGCCATACAAGGCACGTGTGTGACATTGCCCCGGCGAAGGGCCGCACCCAGGTTTGCAGCATTGTCGCACACGGCCTTCCCTGGTTTCAGGTCCAGTGGAGACAACCATTCATGAAATTGGTTCTCCAGAGCTGACCACAACTCCTCAGCTGTGTGACTCACATTTCCCAGACATTTCAATGTAAAAACCGCCTGATGACGTTGAGCCCTACTGCCAGCATAGTAAGGAGGTGTGCAGGATCCCTTCTGCGCAGTTAGAAAGCTTGTGGCATGACCAGACAGCCTTTGGGTGCAGGTGGAAGACCGAGAGGAGGTTGAGGAGGCAGAAGCAGTGGAGGAAAAATGACATAAAGAGGATTGACGCACAACTCGTGGGGACGGCAAGACTTGGACAGCAGCCCCTTGTCCTGCTGTCACCATAGTTACACAGTGCCCAGTCAGCGACATGTAACGCCCCTGTCCATGCCTACTCGTCCAAGTGTCTGTGGTGAAATGCACCCTGTCACACACAGAGTTTCTCAAAGAAGCGGTGATGTTGTGTGCGACATGCTGGTGGAGCGCAGGCACACCTTTCTTTGAGAAGTAGTGCCGACTGGGCATCTGGTACTGGGGCACTGCGACGGACATAAGGTCTCGAAAATCCTCTGTGTCCACCAGGCGGAAAGGCAGCATTTCTGTAGCCAAGAGCTTGCAGATGGTGAAATTCAACCTCTTAGCTTTCTCATGGCTAGGAGGAAATGGTCTTTTACTTGTCCACATCTGAGGGACCGAGGGCTGGCTATTGTGCTTAGACGGGGTTGATAAGGGTGTCCCCGGCAAACTGCCGGTCTGTGAGGAAGATGCAGGCGGACATGTTAGGTTGCCTTGATCCAAAGGTGGTGCTATCGATGTCGGACAGCGCTCAAGACCAGCTGGTGTTACCACCTCCAAAGAAAATGATGACCTGCCAATCACGCTGGCTGTTGCGGGTAAAGAGGTGGCAGGTCTGCGCCCCAAAACAGGTGTGACTGCTGTCCCCCCAGTCACAGAGGATGAAGAGGCCGCGGATGCACAAGATATGGCAGACGGTGGTTGGCCCGGCCGGCTAGACCGCATTGCAGCACACTGAGCTTCCCACTGCAACTTATGCTTCATGTCCATGTGCCGGTTCATGCATGAAGTACTCAAACTATGTATTTTTTGGCCTCTACTTAGCTTTTGCTGACAAATGTTACAGATAACACGAGTTGGGTCATCTTTATCGATCTGAAAAAATGCCCAGGCTATGCAAGGCTTAGCACCCATGCGACCTGAAGAGCCACCACGACTTGTGGTGAGAGGCAGAGTTGTGTTTGAGGATGCAGTTGTTGACGTGCTTCCAGTACTACGTCTCTGTCCAGGAAGGCGCAACCTGACCTCGTCGTCACTAACATCTTCCTCCACCTCCTCTGCTGACCTCATCTCTTGGCTGACTGTGGGTTGACAGTAAGTGGGATCTCCGACCTCATCATCATCACCCTGTGCGTTATCACACCCGTCGTCCTCAGAGCCAACCTGTTCCTGCCCTGACAAAAAACTAAAGTTGTCGCTCCAATCAGGTATTTGAGTCTTATCATCGTCTTCCTCATTGTCTCCACCAACAGGAGTTACAGTTTGGGAATGAGGGTCTACATTATGGTCAGAACCTTCTGCGTCTGGTCCTGGATCCGACTCATAAAGATTCTGGGCATCAGTCCAGATCATTTCCTCGTCTGGATTCACAGAAGCGCTGGGGTCGACCTCTGATTCCCAGGCTATAGTATGAGTAAACAGCTCTGCAGACTCAACCATCTGTTCTACCTCATACTCAGACGGGCAGCTGGAGATTTGGGAGCTGTGAGGAAGCAAGTGCGATTTGGGTGACACCTTTGAGGACTGGAGTATTTGTGATGTTGAAGTTGATGTGGAGGAGAGCCCACTTAAAGGAGCACTTGATATCCGTTGAAGCACCTGCTGTTTTTGTGCCTCATCTGGAATTTGTAGCGATTGGCGTGGCCGTAAGAAAGGGATCTTATCACATTGTCCGCTAAAAGAAGTAGACATTTTAGTTTGGCTGGAAGATGGTCTTTCTTCTGCACCTACCCCACGGACACAACCTTTTTTCCCCTTCCCAACACGCCTATTCCCCTTTCCACCAGCAGCAGGCCTTTTTCCACTCATTTTGGTGGTTAACTAATTCACAACTCTGGAGTTGTTTGCACAAAAAAACAATGGATGGTAACCGAGCAGAGCTGAGTGGCCAAACTGTGGTATTAGGCCAAAACTATTGGCTGGGTTAGATGCAGAAAAAAATTATTTTTAATTTGCAACCTGATGGAGGTCAGTATAGATGGACTAATAGACCAAGTCCCACACACCGCTAGAAGCCCAAATATTTTTTCAGAGCTAGATGCAGAAAATTTTTTTATTCAATTTGCAACCTGATGGAGGTCAGTATAGATGGACTAATAGACCAAGTCCCACACACTGCTAGAAGCCCAAATATTTTTTCAGAGCTAGATGCAGAAAAAAATTATTTTTAATTTGCAACCTGATGGAGGTCAGTATAGATGGACTAATAGACCAAGTCCCACACACTGCTAGAAGCCCAAATATTTTTTCAGAGCTAGATGCAGAAAAAAATTATTTTTAATTTGCAACCTGATGGAGGTCAGTATAGATGGACTAATAGACCAAGTCCCACACACCGCTAGAAGCCCAAATATTTTTTCAGAGCTAGATGCAGAAAAAAATTATATTCAATTTGCAACCTGCTGGAGGTCAGTATAGAAGGACTAATAGAACAAGTCCCACACACTGCTAGAAGCCCAAATATTTTTTCAGAGCTAAATGAAGAAAAAAATTATTTTTAATTTGCAACCTGATGGAGGTCAGTATAGATGGACTAATAGACCAAGTCCCACACACTGCTAGAAGCCCAAATATTTTTTCAGAGCTAGATGCAGAAAAAAATTATTTTTAATTTGCAACCTGATGGAGGTCAGTATAGATGGACTAATAGACCAAGTCCCACACACCGCTAGAAGCCCAAATATTTTTTCAGAGCTAGATGCAGAAAAAAATTATATTCAATTTGCAACCTGCTGGACGTCAGTATAGAAGGACTAATAGAACAAGTCCCACACACTGCTAGAAGCCCAAGTATTTTTTCAGAGCTAAATGAAGAAAAAAATTATTTTTAATTTGCAACCTGATGGAGGTCAGTATAGATGGACTAATAGACCAAGTCCCACACACTGCTAGAAGCCCAAATATTTTTTCTGAGCTAGATGCAGAAAAAAATTATTTTTAATTTGCAACCTGATGGAGGTCAGTATAGATGGACTAATAGACCAAGTCCCACACACCGCTAGAAGCCCAAATATTTTTTCAGAGCTAGATGCAGAAAATTTTTTTATTCAATTTGCAACCTGATGGAGGTCAGTATAGATGGACTAATAGACCAAGTCCCACACACTGCTAGAAGCCCAAATATTTTTTCAGAGCTAGATGCAGAAAAAAATTATTTTTAATTTGCAACCTGATGGAGGTCAGTATAGATGGACTAATAGACCAAGTCCCACACACTGCTAGAAGCCCAAATATTTTTTCAGAGCTAGATGCAGAAAAAAATTATTTTTAATTTGCAACCTGATGGAGGTCAGTATAGATGGACTAATAGAACAAGTCCCACACGCTGCTAGAAGCCCAAATATTTTTTCAGAGATAAATGAAGAAAAAAATTATTTTTAATTTGCAACCTGATGGAGGTCAGTATAGATGGACTAATAGACCAAGTCCCACACACTGCTAGAAGCCCAAATATTTTTTCAGAGCTAGATGCAGAAAAAAATTATTTTTAATTTGCAACCTGATGGAGGTCAGTATAGATGGACTAATAGACCAAGTCCCACACACTGCTAGAAGCCCAAATATTTTTTCAGAGCTAGATGCAGAAAAAAATTATATTCAGTTTGCAACCTGATGGAGGTCAGTATAGATGGACTAATAGAATGATGCTATGCCCAAAAGATTTTACTTCACTAGGTGCAGTAAAAAAATTGGTATTCTATACACAGGTGGTATATCTTGCAACACAGATAGGCTACTCCACTGACTAACACACTCTGCAATAGGCCAAAAAGGATTAGCTTTGCTAGATTCAGCCAAATGCTGTGAAAAAAACTTGCACAGCACTGGCACAGACCTGCCTGGCAAAAACTGATAGGAACTGATGTAACCTAGTCCTGAAAAGGACTCCAATTACAATTAGTCTTTACTCCCACAATCTATCTATTTAAGAGCACAGACCTGCCTGATAAAAGTCGTAGGAAATGCTGTAACCTAGTCCTTAAAAAGACTGCAATCACAACTATTCCCTACTCCCAAGCTATCTGTATATTTGTGCGAAAATTGGCTTGAAATTAACAAGGTATAGCGCACACAGCAACAGCGGTGCCGTCTAACACGCAGCTGCAGCAGTGAGAAAATGGTGGCGACGGGGAAAATGGCTTGGTCTTATAGGGCAAGGACATGTGACATACACTGCCAATCACACATGCCCTTGCTTGTGTGAAAAAAAGCACTTCGCTCCGTGTGTGCGCTGCTGATAGGCTGACAGATTGCACCTCCCCACTGCAAATGCGGGAAAGAGAAAAAATAATGGAGATCTTCATTGTTCCTGCAGAGATCCATCCCCTGCCCCTCCCCCCGCCCCGCTGTACACTCAAACTGCGTATTAACATTAATTTTCATCATTACTGAGAAAAAATCCAGTTATGATTTTGGTGCACGAACAGTTATCGAACATAACCTCGAACAGCCGAATTTTTCTCAAATTGTTCGTGTTCGCCGAACGGCTCGAACACCGCCCAAAACAGCTCGAATTTGAGATTGGCGAACAGTTCGAGTAGAACAACGCTCATCTCTAGTCTTTATGCCAAAAATGCTTATTTCCTGGACAACCCCTTTAGGCACTAAGTATCCAATTCATCATTGCTGTTTCTCCAGTTTTTTGGAGTTGTTTGCTCCTTTTTAGTGGCTTTACTATTTTGACCTTATTGTCTATACATTTTTCATTATTATATAAATGGTGTTTATTTTTTAAGTCTTTTTTTTATTTTTCCTCAATACTTTTGCTCATTCAGATGATTTAGATTCAGCATTTTTTTGCTGCCTGGAGTACGGTTCTGGATGAATTTTCAATTTTGTGCATTTTCATGACTTTTTCAAAGCAATTGCGACATTTGGTGCTGAAAAGTTGCAAAAACTGACAAAAATATAGAGCTTTTTTGATTTTTTTGTAATGAATTTGTGAACCTCATGCGCCACTTTGAAGAATTCATGGCAAAAAACGTCAGCAAATACCACAAGCCAAAAAAAAAGTATCGTCAATAAATCTCAAATGATGAATCCGGTGCTAAGTCTTCTTCAGTAATGAGAAAAGGATCACGAACACTTCAGTATGTCATTGTGTTAAAAGTTTAATGCCAGTCAACACCCACATGCGGGATATTCAGTTTGGCTGATATGCCATATAATTGACGCCATTGGTTTGGTGATATTATCAAAAGTACAGCAAGGACCCCAGTAAGGGACACAGTGCTGGAATCTTTGTCTTTTTATGCTGAACTTACATTGGGAAATAATTCCCTCAGATTGAGAATAACCCTTTTGACAGATTCCCTTTGAAGAGTCAAAAAACCTCTAAAAGTTTTTTTAATATTTTTTTAGGCACATTGGTGGGGATTCAGGTCCTGAGACCCCCACCAATCGCTCAAAAGAGGGCTCAGATATGTGCAGCTGATGATACAGGAGAGCAGAGCTCCTGCCTGAGCGAGTGCACACAAAGTGAAGTATGCATACAATAGAAATTCATATGCTTTCTATAGTATCCATACTCCCCTATGTCTTGCTTGGGCACGAGATGCACGCTCCTCTCCTCATCAGCTGCACTCTTTTTTGTCATCTGTTAACTGTCAGAACAAGGCCTAAGTAGTGAGAATTAGCTTTGATGGCTGCTATGTGATCAGAGAGATGAAAGGGCCTGCCAAACAGAAAATCCACAACAGTAGAAATAAATTGTGGCACTCACACCAAAACTTTTATTCATATACCGGACAGAACATAAAGAAGAAAAAGTGACTTCCATTTCACACTATCTAGCGCTTCATTCAGGCTTAAAGGATTATTCTCGTGTTATTAAATTGCTTTTGTTAGTTAGACAGCATGAAACTAAGAAAGCTTGCAATTGTTTTGTTATTTTATCTACTGCATTTCTACTGCTATCAGAGCTTTTTTCTTACATAGTGTACAGCTTGTTTCCAAGAAGCACAGCCACCAGAGCCTGGCGGAGTGTGCGCAGTAGTTAAGTTACATTCTAGGAGACGAGTTAACTCTTAATATCCCAACCACCTCTCTCCAGCCCATTGATTTTTATACAACAGTTAGCTCAAGGAGGAATACCTGCCTCTCCAGAAACATAAAAAGATTGCAGAGGTGTGAGCTGCTGAATAGACAGGTTGAGCTTACCCCTTCAAGTTAGCAAGCTTGAAACGGATGTTGAGCGGTAAGAGTCACAGTTTATTCCCACTCTTGCAGATTTACTGTAGAATTATTGACTTTGTGAGCACCACCATAGATTCATGATAGCTGCTTCAAAGTTTATATACCTGCGAAATACTTCATACACCACTATTCACCTCCAATAGACTGACTGTGCTTGTAGTAGTGCCAGTCCAACTTCTTCACTTAGTATTTAGCCTGCCAAACTGAAATGTGAGTTACATTGATTTTTCCAACATTGTGGATAGGTAAAAAATTATTGCTCGGCTCCCCACCATCTATAAAATGGTTATAGGAAGTTTCGCCCCCAGCAGTTCCCCCCCATCATTTCACCCCCAGGAAGATTCGCCCCCACACGTTTCGCCCCGGAACCGGGGCGAACTGGGGGCGATATGTGCGGGGGTGAAATGTGCAGGGGCAAAACATCCTGTGGGCCAAATGCTGGGGACGAAATGTGCGGGGGCGAAATGTACCCGGGGGCGAATTGCTGGGGGCGAACTGCTGGGGGCGAAACATCCAATTCCCCTATAAAACGTAGGCCCCAAATACCTTGTTCCTCCTCACTGCTTCATAGCAATGATGAGAACTTGGAACTTGTGTCGTTCTCTGCATCTGTATTGACTTGTGTGTGTACATGGGGAATAACACTATTTCTGGTCATTATCAGACAGGTATCCTGCTTATAGTAGTTTTTTGCCTGCACTAGAAGCCTCAGCAGTTTCTCCTTTTCATTACCCTTGCTTCTACCCACAGACCATAGAATTTTTAGAATTTTATTGACAGAACATGTAATTTGATTCTTCACTGCAGACAGGTTTTTACACAGATTTGAGCATTTTTTTGAAAGTGAATTATATCAGTGCAGAATGACTTCACTAATTCACTAATACTGTTGATTCCTGGAAAAATAAATAAAAGTGTAGTTACTATCTGTGTGTCCTGGTCTGGGTGTGGACCACAATGCACGGACTGCCCTCGGGTTTCCTGACCCAAACCCGATAGCCTAATATCTACCATGCATTGGATGGATCCCAACAAACGGATGTGTGAATATAGCCTAAGGGCTCATTCACAAGTCCAGTTTTCTTGTATGAGTGCTAACCTTGGTTTTCACGGATAGCACTCGTAAATATGATATTCTATAGGGCTGTTATTTTTTTCATCATACCGAGTGGAAACATATCGGAGATGTGTGTGATTTTGTTCCAAGCGGCAGATCACAATCGTCAATGCAAGTCTATGTTCGTGAAAAAAATTGGACTGCACTCTGATGTCAGTTGAGTGCAGTCTGATTTTTACAGACTGTCAGAAAGGAGAAAGTGGGTAAACTTTTTCTCCACGTACAAGAATAACTGATGGCACTCGGACCACACTCTGATCAAAGTCTGATCAAAATAATCTGTCCGTTTTTTCCCGTACGTGAAAAATATTGGCATGTGAATGAAGCCTAAATCCAGATGAATAATTCAATATTTGCTCGTTAAATAATTTCTTGATTTTGCAGCCTTTTCAACCACAAAACTGTGCGGCCATTGCAATCGGCCATTCTGTCTGCCTTAATCTTATTTTCTTATAGATCGTTAGGTTTGATCGTGAATTGATGCACAAACCCAGCCATTAGTAATGTGGAAGCTTCAGTCCCTGAACTTAATTAATTTCTTTTATGAGCTAATTGAGATTCACAAGTCTGTTCCCAGCTTATCTTTAAATCACATTAGATTTTTGCTGTGCAGTTTAGTTCTCTCATTCACAATTTGGCAATTAATTTCTGATGTAATGATTAAAATAGGACTTGGCACGTAGAAGGCACGACAGACTAATTAACAGCCTCGCAAACTAAGCAAATGCTGTCACTAGTAGCAATCTACATCTTTTTCTATCTGGCCTCGTTCAACAGGGACAAGATTGATTTTTTTAGAAAACGTGAGGAATTCAGCAGTACGGAAAGCTATATACAACATGGATCTGTAATACGACCATGTGCATGACGCCTTAGCGGGGTTCTGTTCATTTGTCTGCATCGCAGAATGGTACCGGAGCTATTTTGGAGTTTGAAATCTAGCAAAGTCTGGCCCCCAAAATGGACAAGACTGGTGCATGCAGCATTTTTTACATTGTTTTTTAGCATGAACAACCATGCACATCGCACGTTTGGAGCAGACTCAGAAGTTGCGCACACTCTATACATCTGGCACCTGAGTCTAACTACTGGGATCTCAGCAGTTTAATCCCTTAGATGCTGCTTCCAATTATGAAAGCTGCATTTTAGAGGTTTAAAATTTGGGGGAGGTATCGCTTTCTACACCCAACAGTCCATCTGCAAAGCAATTATGGAGCACAGGTGGAGTTGTCAATGCAGCTGGAGACCTACTGAAGGCCTCATTGTTTGCTTTGTTTGTCGTGCGATGTACTAGCGATCACAAGTTTAAGTCCCCTAGAGGGACTAATAAAAAGTTTACAAAAAAGAAACCAGAAAACTGAAAAAATCTGTAAAAATATTTTTGTAAAATAGCAAAGTTTATCTCACCACCTTTTCCTGGAATGTAAATAAAATATAATAAAAAAATATAAAAACTAACATGTCTGGTATCTCTGCATATGTAAGTGTCCAAACTAATAAAATGGCACTTGACCTCCCAAAGAATTGAATAAAAAGAGAGAATATAGACCCAAAAATGGTAATAAAAAAAACTTGTGCTATATAAAGCAAGAACCTGGTACAACTCTATTGACAAAGAAATAGGAAAGTATATAACAAAGAGAGCAATCACTGGAGAAGGACATCATAGTCGGAAGAATAGAAGGAACAAGGCGAAGAGGAAGGCCAGCAACCTGATGGCTTCATACCATCAAGATAACAGCTGAGAAGACCTTGATGGATCTAACTAGGCTTGCACAAGATCAATCTTCCTACAGATCGTTCACCCATCAACTCACCATGGCTTGAGATCGAGACGAAGGCCCCTAAATAAATAATAAGACAAGGAAAAATCCAAAGTGAAGAGGGTTCATTGGGACTCTGCCCAAGGGCCCAGAATAAACCTGGAGCCGGCCACTGGCATTACATGCCCTATTTCTAATAACTGTCCATAGATTTACTGACGGTTGATGCCCTGGCCACATTTTAAATTCGCATCATGTGGTGGAATGTTCAAGAATCAACAAAATCCATAAACACTAAGGAATTAAGGAATGAACACAGGTTCAGGTCCCCTACAGGAACCAAAAAATAAAGTGTAAAATAATATATATAAAATAAAAACTATAAAGATTTTAAGCACCCCATATTTTCCCCTTTAAAAATAAACAAAAAAAAACATTCTGTATTGCTGTGTCCACAAAAGTTCGATCCATTAAAATCTAAATTTATTTAAGCCGTATGATAAATTCTGGAAATTGAAAAAAATAAATTAAAACTAATTATCAGTTGTTGCTTCATCACCAACACCAACAATGCAATAAAAAACAATCAACACATTGTACATACACCAAAATGATACCAGTAAAAACTGCAGCTCACTATGCAAAAACACAGGCTATTAGGCCTCATTCAGACGTCATCTTTTCCACGTATATGTCACGGGTGTAACAGACAGTCGCTCTGGAGCCAACTGTAGAAGGTCACTGCACTTGGCATTGCAGACGCCTTCTTGATTCCCTAATCTCTGTAGTATAGTTACATCCTTCTTTCTTTAGGACCCAGCAGCAACCTCCACCTTCTCCTGCTGATTGATACACCCTTGTTGGGTACTTAAATAGTTTCAGTTTCTCCAGAGACTCGCCGGTGATAGTTCCATGTACCTCTGTGTAGGCTTGGAGAACTAGCAGTTGGCTAGTTTCTTCTCTGGTACCCTTGGAGGACAGTTGGCGTCACTCCTCTGGTGTCTGCTCAAGCTAAGTGTATCCTCTTTTTTGTCTACCTTGTTGTCTTTAGTTTGTGGTGGGGCTTGACTTGTGCTCACCCTGTCCCCTCCCTATCTAGGGTCAAGCTCTAGGGACATTCAGCGCTTAAGTTTCTGCTCGGCGATAGGTGTGGAACCTATATAGGGATGATAGGGTAGGCAGGGTGATATTAGATCTGCTTAAGGGTCTCCACTCCCCCTTTCCCTAGTGTTTGGGCTTCCTCCCCCTCTTCCCTTCGTGTTGCACTTAGTCTTTCCCTCACCTTGCATGACAGTATGAGTGCTATCTGTGGTTTTCATTGAGAGCACTCGTACCTATGACAGTCTATGGGGCTGTGCACATGTCCAATTTTTTTTTTACCCGGACCAAGTGGTCTGTGCAAAACCACATATCTGATTTTGATCCAAGCATTGGATAAAAATCAGCAATGCAAGTCTATGGGTCCGTGAAAATATTGGACAACACTCAGATGCCATCTGAGTAAGGTCCGAATTTCATTGACTGTTAGTAGAAGTTGGAGAAACTTTTTTTTTTTCACGTACGAGAAAAGCTGATGCCACTCGGAACAAACTCTGATGAAAATCACTGATGAAGTTTGGTCCTTTTTTCTCGTACGTGAAAAAAACCTGACGTGTGAATGAGGCCTAACACAAGAAAAAAAAGGTACATGCTTTGGAAAATGGTGACAGAACAAATGTTTAAGTTTTACAAATTTGAAAAATTCACCACTTGGATAAAAAAAAGTTTTTTAGTGGCTTAATTAAAAAAAAATATTAAAAAAATCTATCAGTTTGCTATGTTGATAGATAAAAAAAGTTATGGCTCTTGGAAGAAGGGGAAAGAGAAAAAAACAACGGCGCAAAAGGAAACACAGGCCACGGAGGGGACGGATTAAAAAGAAAAAGGGATAATATAAAGTACATGTTGTATACGCTGCATTTTTTATAGCCACGTGGCGCCAGTTCAAGTCTAATTCTGTCATTTTTTAAGGTCTAGCAAATGAATTTGATCCACTCAGTACATATGTTTCCAACGAGGCTGCTTATTAACGTCACTTTATTTCTATTAGGAAATTACCATGTGGCACTGAATATCTGTATTGTGCCCAGATCGGATTCTCTGTCTTCTGCCCTCCGGGCCTTTAAGCCCTCATACTATGAAATATTCTTCTTCATCGTGTCTCTGCGCTGCTCTGATGGGAATCTCCTATTGAAAAATGCATGAATCTTCTTTCCGCCGCGCTAATGTATTCACAATTTTCTCAAGTGCCCGGTCACAGCAACAACCTACTTTCTTTTATTTCCTCCAGGAAGAATTAGGGGAACTATTGCAGCTTGTGAAAGAACAGAAGCTGAAGAACGAGCTGTCAGGCATGCAGAAAAAGAGGACTAGCCATGGAAACACGAAATCCAGCTCCAAACCACATCAGACCAATAGCCTGCAGAGGTACGTCACTTTCTTCCACGTCTGAGATGATGTACACGGCTCTGGGGATGAATTTCTTCACAACATGAAGTTTTAATGCAAAGAAAATGACTTGTTTCCTGTGGTGAAGCAGAGAATAATTGTATGGCACAAAACGGAAGATCTTTAATCTTTAAATATCTAATCCAACCATGAGAATGTGCAGAGATGCTTTGGATCAATGAGGTTGTTTAATTGAGAGCTGCTTAAAGGGGTGTTCCATCCCGAAGCATTGATCATCTATTCACTGGATAGATCGGCGATGGTTGAGCATATGCCCCCTGCTGCTCCATTCACACTCCTCCCAGCTCCTGTCTAGTTGCTGAGGGGTACAGCGATTGAGGTCCCCTATTTTAGGGGTTTGGTCCCAGAGGTCAGTACTGCACTGCTAAATGCTTCAGGTTGAAATACCCATTTAAAGGAAACCTGTCATGTCCGGCGTTGCAATGCTGTCCAGCAGCCTTATTGAAAGTGCGGCTGCCGGGAGAAAATGATCCTTTAGTGGCTATAGCCACCACTCAGTTCACAGTGAGCGCTGCTGTAAGTACGCCCCGGAACTTTGCTCTGAGCAATGACTGAAGCCCCTCTGTACACATCCAAATCACTGAAAGCCGGCGGCTCCCCGAAGGAATAATGTTAATTTCCCCCCCGGTAGCTGCACTTTTAGTAAGGCGGCCGGGCAGCATTGTAATGTTATTACTCTGTAGATTAACCCTATATCTGCAAGTAAATAGCATTTGGGGACATGACAGGTTCCTTTTAAGGGCTATACATGATGTCTGTCTATCCATGTCTCATATTTATCTACAAAAGAAAACAACTCACCAGCACCTCCTAACATAATGAAGCAAATGTGAACTGGTGCAAGCTGCTTTAACTACAATATATAGATACGAGTGCAGAAGCCACTGATGGAAGCAGACATCGAATATAAACTGCATTACTGCCATTTAGAATATACTTAGAAAACTGAGGTTCTTAGCTGGTTTGTCAAATTCATGTGTGTTCACAAGGCAACCCCTCTATGATGGGACCCTGATTCTTTCAGACGTACCTCTCCTGGGTTGCAGCCTACTAATTTAAAGGACAATTAGAATCAAGGACAGCACAAAAAAACAGTCAAATCTGATCAACAGCACCTCCTTAGAAGAAGATAGAATGTGTAGAATGCTCAGTGTTTCCTTTGGGCTTTTTCCATAGTTACTTGCTACTTTTTTGCCTGTGGGGAATAACCGATGACACATTTTTATCTAACACTTGCACGTAACGTTTAGTCACCATATAGCTTGAGCCTTAATTAGTTGATAAAACTTGTTGCATATTTCAGCTTTCAGCAGAGTCGTCAGCACTTCTCGGACATCTTTGGAGAATGAAGTTTTGTTTACCCGTCACATATAGCAACCATTATCTTCTTTATCAATATCATGGAGGATACAGGGACAAAGTGACACAAAATAAAGCTGAGAGATCATACAGTGCAGGTTAGAGGAACAACATGCACATGAACAAAGTATACCAGCTAAATCAGCACCATCTGCTGTTTACTTAACATAGTCCCTCCGAGAAAACCTGCGGCGGTTGCTATCACTCCGACGAATGGTTGGGTATAAGTGTATGTAGCAGGCTCAGGAGCTGAGCCCGTTCCATACATAGCGTGTGCAGGCTGTTATTCACGCTATTCATACTTTACTCCAATCACTCCTAGCCACTTTCCATCTCTATCTACTGCATTTAAATGGAAAATATCGGGCATCTGTTTGGGCACCCATCGCCCTCCACCTCGCAATCTTAACATACTGATGAGTTACGTTGGCAGAGGGCCACTGACGCTGTCATTTTAGTGCTTCTGTGAAGGCCAGGCTTCATGAATTAGTAGAGCCCCTCTGGCTGGACTTCATAGAAGATTGTTATTTTTACTATATACTGCAATATTAAATCATTGTAGTATACAATACAAGAGATCAAACAATCACAACTTCAAGTCCACTAAGGCTACATTCCCATGATGACCTTTTTGGTGAGTTTTTGGTGTTGCAGATTTTCTTCACAATTTCTGCACCCATTAAAATAGGTTACTTTTATTATTTCAAAAATATGCAGCATAAAAAAACTCACCAAAAACTCATTGTTGGAACGTAGCCTGAGGGAACTAAAAAAACTTTGTACAAAGTAGTTAAAAAATAAAAAAATATATAAATAAATAACATAAAAGTTTAAATCTCCCCCCTTTTTCAAATCTGAAAAATAGGAAAAAAGCATATTTGGTATTGTTGTGTCCGTAAATGTAAAGGATTTACCAATACAGTAATGTAAATACCGTAAGGAAAAAAAATAAAAACGCCAAAATTGCCATTATTTGTTCACTGCATTTCCACCAAAAAATGCAACAATAGAATAAAAGGTGATCAATTTGTCTAAATGGTACCAACAAGAAGGAGAGCGCACTGTGCAAAAATAACAAGCCTTCCACGCAGCTCCATCATTGTAAAATTAAAGAGTCTCATAAATTGGCACCAAAAACCAATGTTTTTTTTATAAAAACTTCTGACTTTTTTAAAAGCATTACAATTAAAAAAAAAAAGGTATAAATTTGGTATTTTACGGAATCAAACTGACCTGGTGAATCATGTTCCTAGATGCACCATAGTGCACAATGAATTACGGTATGTAAAAATAAACCCCAAAAAAACAACATCTGAATTGCATTTTTTTTCACCATTTCACCCCACTTTGGAATTTTTTACATACTTTTTGGTGCATGTTATGATAAAATGAATGATGTCACTGAGAACTGCAAAAAAAAAGCAAAACCCTCATCCGGCTCTTGGAAGAAGGTAAAGGAAAAAAAAGAAAGCATAAAAAATTAAAATTGGCTGCTAATAAAATCTAGAAATTGAAATAGTAAAAGAACGTACTGTTATATTTAACCAGTGACCGACAAGTATCATGTTTCTTAATAATAGACTGGTAATTTCTTCTCTCGGACTTCTCTCATGCTGCACCTTTATCCTAGATTGCTGTGTATCTAACCATCAGACAAACTCCAAATACCCACAGTGATAAGCTTTGTACCTGAGGTCATTATTGTAATGAATGCAATTACATATTTCTTGTATAGTAGCGGTAATACTGTATGTACATAGCAGGTTGGTAGTATAGGATTGTGGAAAGCTTTTACAATAACATTCGTCTGTAAAGAGCCGACTGCGTGATCTGCGGAGAACGGTAACTAGCATGAGCCTGGACTATTTTTACCCTCGTATTCTTCTTGAAGTGGCACAGCTTTTAAAGGTCAGGAGGTTTCCTATGAGAGATGAAGACTGAGCTTCTAAGATCCCTATTGCTTTGTTTTCTTACCAGGCTGATACTTCAGTCTCCAAGTTCAGAAAGTTCACAGTCATTACAGATACTGATAGCAAATCAGCAGGAACAGAGCACAGCTTTGGAGCAGATGAACCAGAGGCTTCTGTCTCTAGAAAGGATGATTCGTCACAGCCTGCAGCCTAATGCTCCACCAGGTAACAGGATTAAGGGTGAAAAAGGCATTGTCAGTCTCATCAGTTCATGGCAGACCCAAAATATTCTGCTACACCGACTGTTCAACAAGAATCAATTCTATTATATAGAATTGTCAACACAATTTCTAAAATACTCTTTGATCCCGGTTTGATAATTTCGTAAAAGGCAGGAGGGTATACAGTTGCAATCCACATTATTCACTCTCCATTGCAACCTAGCTTTAATAGCAAAAATGTACAAACTTTCTGCTGTTTGCAATAAACTAACAACACAAGAACAATGTAAATGGATCAACACGACTAATAAAAAAATAGCTTTCTACAAATTCAGCGCAAAATGCAACTTTTATTGACTACTGCAGTATCAAAATTATTCATCCCCTCTGTGGCAAGTGTCTTTACTACTTATTAGAGCTACTCTGGCTGTTATGACCTGCTGCAAATGTGATGCATAGTCAGACAGACACCATCTTCTGGCAACGTTCTCAAGGAATCTTAGCCCATTCCCCATGGACAATGGCTTCCAGGTCACTAATATTCTTTCTGCAACAGCTTTCTTCAAATCACACCAAAGATTTTCTGTGGGGTTTAAGTCAGGTGACTGTGATGGCCATTCCATGATCTTCTAGGTCTTTTTCTGAAACCAATCCTTGGTGGACTCTGAGATATGCTTGGGATCATTGTCCTATTAAAAAGCACAATTGTCACGCAAGGTGTGGGAAAGACTAAGTGCAACACGAAGGGAAGAGGGGGAGGAAGCCCATACATTAGGGAAAGGGAAGTGGAGACCCCTAGGCAGATCTAATATCACCCTGCCTACCCTACCATCCCTATATATGTTCCACACCTATCGCCAAGCAGGAACCTAAGCCCTGGATGTCCCTAGAGCTTGACCCTAGATAGGGAGGGGGAGGGGTGAGCACTGGTCAGGCCCCACTACAAACTAAAGACAACAAGGTAGACAAACAAAGGGGATAAACTTAGCTTGAGCAGACACCAGAGGAGTAATGCCAACTGTCCTCCAAAGGCACCAGAGAAGAAGCTAGCCGACTGCTAGTGCTCCAAGCCTGCACAAAGGTACATAGAAGTATCACCGGTGATTCCCTGGAGCAATCTGAGGGTTTTTAACTCCGAGGCAAGGGTATGTCAATCAGCAGGAGGGAGGTCGCCGCTGGGTACTAAAGGAAGAAAGATTAAGAAGGCATCTGTAATGCCAAGCACAGTGACCTTCCATAGCCAGATCCAGGGCGACTGTCTATTACATTTCCCAACAGCTCAGCTTAATTAAACTACTGAGTAATGAAGCGATCCAAAATTAAAATCATGAATTTTTATTATGAAAAGAAAAAAAAAATTAATGAACACATTAAAAAAGCAATATGCCATAACAGGGGACATGGACCACCATAAATACTCTTAAAAATATATAAGGTACATACACAATAGGTAATCATGATCTCTTTACATAATACTTTCTGAATAGTCATACAAATTTTCAAGTGAGATAATGCTATTGTCAGTAAGGACAAAATATAATTTGCAATGCTAGTAAAATCAGAGATTACTGCCGCCACTTCCTATAAATATTAATCCTCAATTATGGGTATCAATAGGTGGCATAAATACCTAAACCATCCTCTGTTCACTAAAACATTGTGCCACAATCACATAATAATCAGCACAGCTCTCATAGCTGTATCTAAATAGCTGTATTGTATCCAAACAATAAGACCAAGTATTACCTGAAAGTGAAAGTGAAGACCTCCAAAATAGCACAGTAGGGAGCCTCAAGCCACGTCCCCTCACCCCAACGCACGTTTCGCTGCCTGCTTCTTCCGGAGGCGTGTCAGGGTGAGGGGCATCATGTATATTTAAATGTTATGCTATCTGTCTATTACACCTGACACACCTGTGACAACAATGTCCCCCAAGCTTTAGATACATCAGAGAAGTCATGACGTTTTCTCCTATGATTTTCTGAAATTTGATTGAATTCATGTTTCCCTCCATACACTGCTGGTTCTGGTGCAAAGAAGCCTCAGAGCATCACTGGACTACCACCATGCTTCATTGTAGGTAACACCAAACTACCACCATGTTTCAATGTAGCCATCACAGAGCCACTGCCATGCTTCACTGTAGCCATCACTGAGTGACCGCTATGCTTCACTGTAGGTAACACAGAGCCACCACGACGCTTCACTGTAGACATCATCAATCCACCACCATGCTTCACTGTAAGTAACACCGAGCCACCACCATACGCCTTACTCTGTAAACTGAAACCTCAGTGCCTGCTGCCACCAAATCCAAATCTTCTGCAGGTCTTTTAGTCACTCGGGGGGGAAGACAGCTTCCTCATTCTCCTATGTCCAGATAGTGTAGCTGGTGTTCCTATAACGTTTAACTTGTGACCTCTGCTTCAAACTGTATCTTTAGGAAGGGTCAATGCCTTTATATCTTTTTGTATCCTTTTCCTGGTTTGAACAAGCCTATAACCTCGTCTCTGTTGTCCTTTTTGTGTTGAGCTATTTAACTGGCTCTTGATTGCTTGATTTATTGCAGAAAGTTTGTAAATTTTGCTAATCAAACTAATTTGCTATGGGGATTAAAGCACTATTCCAGTATTTGTTTTTTATTGCAGCGCTGGAGTGGTGCTTCTAATGTAAGGTCACTGAACCTTGTCTCATACTTACTTGCCGTCATTTTCACCTTCTATTGATGCTGCTCCTGTCGGTCTGCAACAGTTAGTGACCTGCCAGATGGCTCCAGTGTTTGCAGGAGCGAGCTGGACGTCACTTTTTAATGCAATTCTATGAGAACCTTGTTCTGGCTCTCATAGACTTATTTTGAGAGCTTGTGCCCCCGACTTCTGTCTCCTGGCCAGACAGAAGTTGCGGTCACAAGATGGCACCACGGGACCGGCGCAGTTACGATAGAAGGTGAAGATGGTGGTGAGTAAGTATAAGAACCTGGACAGGGACCTTAGATTAGAAGCACCACTCCAGCACTGAAAAAAAACAGCTGGAGTGGTGCTTTAAATAATTTTGTTCACAACTGTATATAATGACATATAGTCATCCCCGAAAGTGTTGGTGTTGTTTCAGAAAATTAAGTATTTCTCCAAGAAAATTATTGCAATTACACATGTTTTGTTATACACGTTTATTTCCTTTGTATGTATTAGAACAATACTAAACCTCAAAAATGGGCCAGACAAAAATGATGGCACCTTTCCAAAATTGTGGGTATACCACTTTGTTTCAAGCGTGTAATGCTCATTCAAACTCACCTGTGGCAAGTAACAGGTGTAGGCAATTTTAAAATCACGCCTGAAATCAGATAAAAAAGGGAAAAGTTGACTCAAACTATGCATTGTGTGTCTCTGTGTTTCACACTAAGCATGGAGAACAGAAAGACGAGAAGAGAACTGTCTGAGGACTTGAGAACCAAAATTGTTGAAAAATATCAACAATCACAAGGTTACAAGTCCATCTCCAGAGATCTTGATGTTCCTTTGTCCACGGTGTTCAACATAATCAATAAGTTTGCAACCCATGGCACTGTAGCTAATCTCCCAAGACATGGACGACAGAGAAAAATTGATGAAAGGTGGCAACGCATGATAGTCCGGATGGTGGATACACAAACACGTTCCAAAGAAATTCAGTCTGTCCTGCAGGCTCAGGGTGCATCAGTGTCAGTGCAAACTCTCCGTCAACATTTGAATGAAATGAAACGCTATGGCAGGAGACCCAGGAGGACCCCACTGCTGACACAGAGACATAAAAAAGCTAGATTGCAGTTTGCCAAAATGTACGTGAGTAAGCCAAAATCCTTCTGGGAAAGCATCTTGTGGACAGATGAGACCAAGATAGAGCTGTTTGGTAAAGCACATCATTTTATTGTTTACCGAAAATGGAATGAGGCCTACAAAGAAAAAAACACAGTACCTACAGTCTAATATGGTGTAGGTTCAAAAATGTATTGGGGTTGCTTTGCTGCCTCTGGCACTGAATGCCTTAACTGTGTGCAAGGCATCATGAAATCTGAAGATTACAAAAGGATTTTGGTGTCGCAATGTAGTGCCCAGTGTCCGAAAGATGGGTTTGCGTCCTAGGTGGTCTTCCACCAGGACAAAGACCTCCAACATACTTTCCTAACGATGAATAGTGAACAAGCCATAACCCTAACAGGCTAATTAAGGTCTGAAACCTGGTCAAAGTTATCTAAGCACACAAATCTCCAAGGGTCCCTAAACTTTAGCATTGGCCCATTTTCCTTTTCGTATTTTTTTTTGCCTAAAATACAAAGGAAATGTGTCATCTTTAACTTTTAGGCCTTTTAGAGATCATTTCATCTTCAACTTGCTTAACTTTTCACAATAACAGTAATTTTGACCAGGGGTGCACAAACTTTTACATGTCACTGTACCATTAGACAGTTATCTCCTCCTTACGCCACCAAGTAAACTACCTCTTGACTCACGAAATATCACCCTATACAATTACATCACATCTCATGACAGCAATTGGTCACCACCGTCAGGTCACATCACCACCACGATGTAAAGCAGTGCAAACCTGTAGGCACAATGGTCAGCAATGAGTGACCTTTATTTTATGTTTTATAACATGTATACAGATAGGTTGACCCCATCACTTTATATCATCTGCAGTGGAATCTTTTCAGCCCTTATCCTTCTCAAAGGGTTATTCAGTTTACAAAACACAAGTTCATACACCCTTTTAGTAAATGGGGAGGAGGGGTGCTCATATTTGGATTCTCATCTTTTGGCCACTGGTGAGAGAAATGACAAGGAGCGTCTCTCACACTGGATGACTTGTCCGGCCCTGAAGTACACAGGCTAGCTACTGGTATGAATGGGCACTGTGTAATGCTCAGTTGTCCCTGTGGTGGTGCTGCAGTGAAACTGAACACTTATTGTCAGGTTTCCACACAGATCAGAGCAATCACTGGGGATCATCTTATTATCAAGGAACACGTCATTGATTTTATCAAAGTGGAGGATTACTTTAACAAGGACACCTATTTCTTTATTACTAGGAGAGCTTTTTTAATGTGGCACGTGGTGGTAGGTGAGGTACTCGTCTTTCATGCCCCAGCACGCTACATGAATATGGGGGTCCTGGCTGGGTGTGTGGACTTTTTCAACAGGGGTTCTACGCCCTTGCAGGCCACATGATCTTGATGACTTTGGCTGGCCACGACCAGATGTTGAAAAGTTCAATGAAGGAGACCACGAGTA
The DNA here is from genome assembly GCF_046119375.1 of Phyllobates terribilis. Taxonomy (NCBI): domain Eukaryota; kingdom Metazoa; phylum Chordata; class Amphibia; order Anura; family Dendrobatidae; genus Phyllobates; species Phyllobates terribilis. The sequence continues at coordinate 749,950,864 of NW_027362764.1, read as the reverse complement.
AACAATAAACAGTTTTTTTACTGAACAGTAACTTGATGGGCAATATGTACAAAAGGTAGTGGGTGCATGACTTCACGAACGTTTCCTTTACAACATGGTCTCTCTACATCTTCCAGACTTACTTGATTCTGTTCCTGCACCCTCACGATAACCCAGCACGGTACTACAGTCCAATAAGTGAGAGTACTGTCCTCAACCCGTGGTCCCACGTCTTTTTTCTCCCTAGGGGAGCAGGTTTGTCACTTTGACCGTTACTTAGCTTCTCTGCTTGCTAATGCTTTGGAACTACCACCCAGGGTACTCGCTTCGTCTCATGTTCCCTATTCAATCCTGGCCAGTCACCTCTCTGAGTTGCGAACTCGGAACCATACTGCTAGCTGTCCTGTCCCGGGACCCGTATCACTCTGTCTTTTTATTGCTTTTCCTCAGCTCTACTCCACTGTCTCTGTCTCTACTCTACTCACGTCAGGGACACCCACTTACCGAGGCTCTGCTGACTAGTCAGACCTTAGGTTTGATTCCACTGCATGCTCAGCCCTATCTGACTTCTTGACAGGAAACTGTCTCTGTCCCATCACATTAGTCCCTCCCACTCTGGGCTAGTCCCAGCTATTAACTCTAACTCTCTCTACTGTCGGGCAGAATACTACATTGTCACTAATAATGCATTTCACAATACGCGTGTCTTCAAGGGGGAACGTGGGCAGTATGTCCATCTCCTTACACTTTATTCCTGGGAGGGGGGGGGGCCATAGAGGTAGATCATCGTGTTTTTAGCTGCGGGACCTTTCTCATGTATGTATCCTAAGGATGGATATTACACATTGTACAGTATAACTTTTGAACTTAGAGGAGTATATGATTAGAAAAATACCTGGAGGGTAAAGCACAGAAGCTCAGGAAGATTTAGAGTTTCCATTGGAAGAAATTGTGCTAATCCAACTTTAAAGCTTTCTAAAGAAGGAAGCAATCCGCTCTAACACAATGGCGTGAAATCAAAGATGACTCAGTGAAAACCAGGAAATCAATGGTGTCAAACGCTGCTGAGATCTGAGAGAATAAAGAATTAATATTGAACGCTCCTGGAGCCACTGAAAAAACATCAATGTCATAAAAATAAACGTTTCCGGCCAAGTAACTTTTACATTCAATGAATTGTTTTTGTTTTTCATGCCGGGAACATCAGTAAATGGCGGGTGATTGTCATTCTGTTCTGGCCAGCAATAGATGAGCCATGGATTTTGTAGTGACATAAGTTACTAACAGGTATGCAGGATGTTGGGGGGCTGGATCAGCATATGCTCTATATACTGGCTGTTGTAGGAGGCACCGATGTGAAGCCGCAGTGCTGGAGGACAGTTTGTCAGGAGCGATTGGAATGGAATCAGTCTCCTGTGAAAGACCAGCTACTGTACCTACATTCATGATTCAACAGGGAAAAAGTCCAAAAACATTAAAGTGGAGCTCCAGTTCACAAAAGATATCACAGAAAAAAATTGTATTACCAACACACTAAAATGGAATTTATCAGATACAGTCCTTTTAAAAGCAGAAGTGTTTTTAATTTGGAGAATCAATTGCAGACTAAACGTTGCTTTAGTACCATAATTTGCGTTTAAAACCTTTAAAGGCAATGTGTCATCACAAAATGACCGTTTGTTTAAATCAGGATTCTATGTTAAATGTATTTTTTTTTAGCATTTTTAATTTTTCATATAACTAACTCTATTAAAAATCATCATTAGGCCTGATACTATTCTCCACTTCATTTTCTATATAACAGACTGTTCTGCGGTGTCATTATCATCACAGACATGATTACAATAACTGATAACACCTTTATATACAGTAGATAACACAGGATCCACCATTCACAATAGGTGATGTCACAGCTCACCTCCTCCTCCTGTACAATGACTGATAACACCTCTAAATATAGTAGATAACACAGGATCCACCTTTCATAATAGGTGGTGTCCCAGCTCACCTCCTCCCCCTCCTGTACAATGACTGATAACACCTCTATATATATTAGATAACACAGGATCCACCATTCACAATAGGTGATGTCACAGCTCACCTCCTCCCCCTGTACAATGACTAATAACACCTCTATATACAGTAGATAACACAGGATCCACCATTCACAATAGGTGATGTCACAGCTCTCCTCCTCCTCCTGTATAATGATTGATTATACCTCTATATACAGTAGATAACACAGGATCCACCATTCACAATAGGTGATACCACAGCTCACCTCCTCCTCCTGTACAATGACTGATAACACCTCTTTATACAGTAGATAACACAGGATCCACCATTCACAATAGGTGATGTCACAGCTCTCCTCCTCCTCCTGTATAATGATTGATTATACCTCTATATACAGTAGATAACACAGGATCCACCATTCACAATAGGTGATGTCACAGCTCACCTCCCCCTCCTGTACAATGACTGATAACACCCCCAAATATAGTAGATAACACTGTTTCCACCTTTCATAATAGGTGGTGTCCCAGCTCACCTCCTCCCCTTCCTGTACAATCACGGATAACACCTCTATATATATTAGATAACACAGGATCCACCATTCACAATAGGTAATGTCACAGCTTTCCTCCTCCTCCTGTATAATGATTGATAATACCTCTATATACAGTAGATAACACAGGGTCCACCATTCACAATAGGGGATGTCACAGTAAACCTCCTCCTCCACCTGTACAATGACTGGTAACACCTCTATATACAGTAGATAACACAGTTTCCACCATTCACAATAGAAGATGTCACAGCTCACCTTCTCCTCCTGTACAATGAAAGATAACACATCTATATACAGTAGATAACACAGGATCCACCACTCACAAAAGGTGATATCACAGCTCACCTCCTCTTTTTGTACAATGACTGATAACACCTGTATATACAGTAGATAACACAGGATCCACCATTCACAGTAGGTGATGTCACAGCTCACCTCCTCCCCCTCCTGTACAATGACTGATAGCACCTCTATATACAGTAGATAACACAGGATCCACCACTCACAAAAGGTGATATCACAGCTCACCTCCTCTTCTTGTACAATGACTGATAGTGTTTTAAAAATAAATTTAATATACAAACCTGATTTAAACAATAGCTAATTTTCTGACAACACTTTCCCTTCAAGTGTTTGTAGTGTTTATGAATGTGTTGTTTATATTTGGTGTTTACAGCTGAATAATTATTATGTTCACTTATATAGTGCCATTAATTCCACAGCGGTTTACAGATATCACCATCGCTGTCCCCATTGGGGCTCTTGTAACATGCAGAAGTAGTGCTGTTGCTTCCAAATATACAACCACAGGAGACAGGAAGCGTTGTGCTTCAGAAGCATCCAGCAACTAGAGGGGTTAACACGGTCAAAGGAGAAAGGGAGTGTTTTAGCAGAGCCCCAGGGGGATTGTGGGGAACTTGTTATTGTAGTCTGGCTGAAGCCGAAGAGAAAGGTAGTGTGTTATCTGTATCTGACAGAAGACAACTGAACAGGATTCAGATCAGGAGAGAAACTAAACACAGGTCAGATAAACTCCCTGAACTAACAGTGCAGAGTATTATTGGGCAGGAAGATAAGGACTGGAAGGAATTGTGTCACAGGGATCATCTCCCTCATCAAACCCTCCCCCCCTCCTCTCCATGCAGGATAAAGAATGCTGTGTACTAGTGAGTCCTTGTGAAGGAAAAGCCTGTTGTGTATGCATAGAAATGTGCTGCTAAGAGATCTAATCTATGCTGACTTATGCTACTAAAGAGACTGTAATACTGTGCCTTGTGAAGAAACTACCATATTGTTACTGGAGTCGGTTGCTCAAGAAACTGAGACTGTACTGTCATGAAGATTGTTGCTGTAATATCCCTGAATTGCACTGGCCGTGCTTCAGATTAAATTCCACTGTTAAACTGTTGAAAAAGACTCTTGTCAGATGTGCCTGGTCAGCAATTGAATCTATCGTGTACCTGAGAGAAGCTTCAGCCTATGGTCGCCCTGAGTAACGGTTCCCCCAGGATTCCAAATAATTCATGAAACCCGTCTCGCCCTATCTGAAACTAGCGGCGTGCGTGTAAGGGTTTGTGCCCACGATGCAGATTTTAAGCAGAAATTTCCTGAGCGTTTTTTCCTCTCCCTGGCAGAAAAAAATGCATGGAGATTTTACATGTGTTTTTTCTGCCAGGGAGAAGCGTTTTTACATGCGTTTATGCATGCATTTTTTTCAAGCGCTTTTCCAAGCGATTTTGAACATCACGTGGAAAAGGGCTTGACAAGTTGGTCGCACAATATAAATCCATGCAACTGCCATGGATTTATATTGTGTGACCGAGATTTCTGCTTAAAATACTGCACCTATAGATAAAAAAAAAAGAATTCTAAAGTAAAGAATAAAAAAAAATATTCATACACACCTCTCCGGCGTCCCACGGTCTGCTCCAGGCGGCGTCCTCTCTCCTCGGCGGCCCGCGGTTTTCTGCCAGGACCTGAGGTGACGTCATTTAGTTAGCTGATGGTCATGCGACTATCACCTAACCGCAGACCAAGTTAATTATTTTTTAACTTGCAGGTACCATGGTACCCAGGTTGGAGGAGAGTCTCCTCTTCTCCAGACCCGGGTACCATCCTCGCATTGAACAGCATAACATCCGCATGTATACGTGTATACATGCGGATCAATGCAAGTCAATGGCGACGATTTTGCTGTAATGATAATCCGCAGAGGAAATTTCTGCAGCAGGTGCACAGCACATGCAGATTATCATTGGGAAACATGGAAGACATCTTAACAAGCGATTTTAATGCGTTTCCGCAGTGGAAATACCACAGCGGAAACGCATTAAATCCGCAACGTGGGCACACACCCTAACACTCTCATTCTACATTCCCTATCAGTATGTCTTTGGAGTGTGGGAGGAAAGCAGAGAACCTGGAGGAAAGCCACGTAAACACGGAGAGAACATACAAACTCCTTGTAGATATTGTTCTTGGTGGGATTTGAACCCAGGACCCCAGCGTTGCAAAGCTACATACAGTGCTGACCACCGAGCAGTAATTGAGTTCCATGGGGGAATAGTTAATAAGCACTACATGGCGGCATTCACGTGGTTCAGTTTGAGAAGGCACTAGATGACAGCAGTAAAGAATCAGTGCATTACTTGATCACTCAGTGGAAATAACATGGAGGTGTTAAATATTCCTTATTATATTCTCACTCCTTGATATCTCATTCAGGTTCTTCATCTACATCAGACTGGGAACAAGTAAACCTACAGCCAGCCAGTGCGATATCGAGGGATAGGTGAGAACTAAACAACTACCCTTCTCTGTACTGCCAGGCACTATGGGGTTATGTGCAGATGTTGTGACCCCATGGACATGGGGCTTTATTGTGTCCTTTTTTTATTCATATGAGAAAAAAACAGACTGTTTTTCATCAGTGTTCCTCTCTTACCATCAATGTGACACCTGTTTTTCTTGTATGCAAAAAAAAAAAATTCCAAGCTGCATTTTATTTTTTTTAATTTCCATTCAGGGCAGACACGTGGTTCCAAAAAATGTGTCCCTGTGTCCCAGCAGTGGTGTACGTGAGTTAAGGAAATCCCCAGTGTATTAGATAAGCAAAACTCCGGCGCTAAGGTTATTCTTGTGCAAAAAATAGCTCAGTCGTGTGAAAAGGGCAAAGGGTGAAATCCCTGGCAAATGCACAGCAAGATTCTCACTAGAAGTTTTCTGGAAAATTAATTTTATGAGAGAATTTGCAGATTCAGTACATGTGCATGTGTTTGGAAGATAGAGGACACGTGTAGTCATAAATCACCTTCCCTTGTGTTTCACATTCAGGGATTACAATGCAGAAAATGGACAATTCACGGATCCGACAACAGCATGGACCGATAATGGACCCAACAGTCACGTGACAGTGGACATCGTTGGCAGAACGAGAGACGAGACATCACACAGAAATGGTGAGCAGATTCTTTATGTAGGTAAAGGATCTGCCATAAATGTCTTATAGGTGAAGGTCTTATATCTGGGACAGCAATTTGGGCATTTTTAATTTTTTTTTCATTACAACGTTTACCACATGCGCTAAACAATTTTATATTTTGATACGGTGATACCTAATAGTTATTCTTTTAATTTTATTGTTTCTAAATTGGGTAAAGGTAAATTTTTACATATATATATATATATATATATATATATATATATATATATATATACATTTTTATATTTATATCAATATTTTTATTTTATATTTGTTTATATCTATCTATCTATCTATCTATCTATATATATATATATATATATATATATATATTTGCTATTGAACCTGTTCTACGCCCGGGTGGCGAGCATTTTTATTGGTATATGGTCTCCCATGCTGGTATGTGCTGCCCTCCTCCTGGTATTTGTGCTGCCCCCATCCTGTCCCCACCATCCTATCCTGGTATGCATGGCACCCCTCACCCCCAATCCTGGTATGCATGGCACCTCTCACCCCCAATCCTGGTATGCGTGGCACCCCTCATCCCCAATCCTGGTATTTGTGGTACCCCATCCCTCATCCCTATCCTGGTATGTATGGTATCCCTCATGCTGGTATGCATGGGCCCTTCACCCACATCCTGGTATGCATGGCACCCCTCATCCCCATCCTGGTATGCATGGCACTCCTCATCCCTATCCTGGTATGCATGGACCCCTCATCCCCAATCCTGGTATACATGGTACCCCTCATCCCCAATCCTGGTATACATGGTACCCCTTATGCCTATCCTGGCATACATGGTACACCTCATCCCTATCCTGGTATGCATGGTCCCCTCACCCCCCAATCCTGGTATGTGTGGTACCCCTCACCCCCCAATATTGGTATGCATGGTCCCCTCACCCCGCAATCCTGGTATGCATGGTCCCTTCACCTCACAATCCTGGTATGTGTGGTACCCCTCACCCCCCAATCCTGGTATGCATGGTCCCCTCACCCCTCACCCCCCAATCCTGGTATGCATGGTACCCCTCATCCCCCAATCCTGGTATGCATGGTCCCCTCACCCCCCAATCCTGGTATGTATAGTACCCCTCACCCCCCAATCCTGGTATGCATGGTCCCCTCACCCCCCAGTCCTGGTATGTGTGGTACCCCTCACCCCCCCAGTCCTGGTATGCATGGTCCCCTCACCCCCCAATCCTGGTATGCATGGTCCCCTCACCCCCCAATCCTGGTATGTGTGGTACCCCTCATCCTGGTATGCATGATCCCCTCACCCCACAATCCTGGTATGTGTGGCCCCCTCAACCCCCAATCCTGGTATGTGTGGTCCCCTCATCCCTTTCACACTGTACACACATACAAAAAAATAAACAGTTATACTCACCTTTCTTCTCTGTGCTCCAGCGCAGCTGCGTCCTGTTTTGCCGGAGGCTGGGGGAGGAGTGCGGCGCCGGAGCACCGCGCTGTCCGGCGCCATTTTGCTGAAGACACACTGCAAATGTGTCTTCAGTAAAATTGCGCCAGATAGCGCTATGCGTATGCGCAGATCCGACGCCTCACTCCTGCCCCGGTCTCTGGCGAAGAGAGGCGTCATGGCAACGCTCCTCCCAGTCAGGTAAGTATGTAAGTATGGCGCCGAAGACCGCGGTATGCTTTCAGTGCCTACACATACCGCGATCTCCGGCGCCATACGCTCCTCTTACCTGTAACGGCTCCATGCGTTCTTCTGTCTGGAGCCAGACTGCGCGTCACGCATGCGCAGTCTATAGAGGCTTTAGACAGAGACATGCTTGGCCGGTTATATTATAGATTTTTTTATATATTTTTTTATTTTTTATTCATATTATATTTACATTATATCTTATAGATATATTTTTTTTTCATGTATGTATGTATATATACAGTACAGACCAAAAGTTTGGTCACACCTTCTCATTTAAATATTTTTCTGTATTTTCATGACTGAAAATTGTACATTCACACTCAAGGCATCAAAACTATGAATTAACACATGTGGAATTATATACTTAACAAAAAAGTGTGAAACAACTGAAAATATGTCTTATATTCTAGGTTCTTCAAAGTAGCCACCTTTTGCTTTGATGACTGCTTTGCACACCGTTGGCATTCTCTTGATGAGCTTCAAGAGATAGTCACCGGAAATGGTCTTCCAACAATCTTGAAGGAGTTCCCAGAGATGCTTAGCACTTGTTGGCCCCTTTGCCTTCACTCTGCGGTCCAGCTCACCCCAAACCATCTCGATTGGGTTCAGGTCTGGTGACTGTGGAGGCCAGGTCATCTGGCGTAGCACCCCATCACTCTCCTTCTTGGTCAAATAGCCCTTACACAGCCTGGAGGTGTGTTTGGGGTCATTGTCCTGTTGAAAAAGAAATGATGGTCCAACTAAACGCAAACCGGATGGAATAGCATGCCGCTGCAAGATGTTGTGGTAGCCATGCTGGTTCAGTATGCCTTCAATTTTGAATAAATCCCCAACAGTGTCACCAGCAAAGCACCCCCACACCATCACACCTCCTCCTCCATGCTTCACGGTGGGAACCAGGCATGTAGAGTCCATCCGTTCACCTTTTCTGCGTCGCACAAAGACACGGTGGTTGGAACCAAAGATCTCAAATTTGGACTCATCCAACCAAAGCACAGATTTCCACTGGTCTAATGTCCACTCCTTGTGTTCTTCAGCCCAAACCAGTCTCTTCTGCTTGTTGCCTGTCCTTAGCAGTGGTTTCCTAGCAGCTATTTTACCATGAAGGCCTGCTGCACAAAGTCTCCTCTTAACAGTTGTTGTAGAGATGTGTCTGTTGCTAGAACTCTGTGTGGCATTGACCTGGTCTCTAATCTGAGCTGCTGTTAACCTGCGATTTCTGAGGCTGGTGACTCGGATAAACTTATCCTCAGAAGCGGATGTGACTCTTGGTCTTCCTTTCCTGGGGCGGTCCTCATGTGAGCCAGTTTCCTTGTAGCGCTTGATGGTTTTGCAGCTGCACTTGGGGACACTTTCAAAGTTTTCCCAATTTTTCGGACTGACTGACCTTCATTTCTTAAAGTAATCATGGCCACTCGTTTTTCTTTACTTAGCTGCTTTTTTCTTGCCATAATACAAATTCTAACAGTCTATTCAGTAGGACTATCAGCTGTGTATCCACCTAACTTCTGCACAACACAACTGATGGTCCCAACCCCATTTATAAGGCAAGAAATCCCACTTATTTAACCTGACAGGGCACACCTGTGAAGTGAAGACCATTTCCGGTGACTACCTTTTGAAGCTCATCAAGAAAATGCCAAGAGTATGCAAAGCAGTCATCAAAGCAAAAGGTGGCTACTTTGAAGAACCTAGACTATAAGACATATTTTCAGTTGTTTCACTCTTTTTTGTTAAGTATATAATTCCACATGTGTTAATTCATAGTTTTGATGCCTTCAGTGTGAATGTACAATTTTCATAGTCATGAAAATACAGAAAAATCTTTAAATAAGAAGGTGTGTCCAAACGTTTGGTCTGTACTGTATATACAAAATAAAGTTACAAAAGTATTTAAAAAACAAACTATATATATATTTATATATATAGTTTGTTTTTTAAATAATTTAGTAACTTTATTTTGTAGTCCCCTTAGGGGACTTGAACCTGCAGGCGTTTGACCACTTGTCTTATATTCTGAAAAATTGTAGTCTGTCATCAAGGTGCGAACCCTCCAGATACACAGTAACAATTACAATTTTCATTGTTAATTAGGTTTATAAGCAAAATGTACAAACTTTAATTTAAATTTCAACTGTAAAATACTGATGTTGAACCCCTCAAAACCCCTTTAAGAGGATTTAGGTCTGGAATGTACAACTTGTTTTATTCCAGGGGCCACATTCTCATATTGGAGACAGTTATGACATACAGAGAGTATATTCCATAAATGTGTAATAGAAAATCAAATGGCTGATAACTTCTGGTTCTAAATTTGGAATCCACATTTCGCGACAAGGCGAATCTCCTGCTCCCCCATTTGACAGTCCAGACAGAAAAAGGGGGCAATAGAGAAGCTGGGCTTTCTATATTGTAGCTTAACGCAATTACAAAAACTGCTGTGCCTCTGACTGGTGCTTTATGTTGTGCCTTATGTTGTGCCTTATGTTGTGCCCCTTGTTGGTGCTTTATTTTGAGCCCCCTACTAGTGCTTCATATTGTGCCCGACTGGTGCTTTATGTTGTGCCCCTGAGTTATGCTTTATGTTGTGCCCCTGACTGATGCCTTACGTTGTGCCATTGACTGGTGCCTTATGTTGTGCCCCTGACTGATGCCTTATGTTGTGCCGTTGACTGGTTCATTATGTTGTGCCCCTGACTGATGCTTTGTGTTGTGCCCCTGACTGATGCCTTATGTTGTGCCATTGACTGGTGCCTTATGTTGTGCCCCTGACTGATGCCTTACGTTGTGCCGTTGACTGGTGCCTTATGTTGTGCCCCTGACTGATGCCTTATGTTGTGCCGTTGACTGGTTCATTATGTTGTGCCCCTGATTTATGCTTTATATTGTGCCCCTGACTGATGCTTTATGTTGTGCCCCTGACTGATGCCTTATGTTGTGCCATTGACTGGTGCCTTATGTTGTGCCCCTGATTTATGCTTTATGTTGTGCCCCTCACTGGTGCCTTATGTTGTGCCCCTCACTGGTGCCTTATGTTGTGCCCCTCACTGATGCCTTATGTTGTGCCCCTGATTTATGCCTTATGTTGTGCCCCTGACTGATGCCTTATGTTGTGCCCGGGATTTATACCTTATGTTGTGCCCCTGACTGATGCCTTATGTTGTGCCATTGACTGGTGCCTTATGTTGTGCCTCTGATTTATGCCTTATGTTGTGCCCCTCACTGGTGCCTTATGTTGTGCCCCTCACTGATGCCTTATGTTGTGCCCCTGATTTATGCTTTATGTTGTGCCCCTCACTGATGCCTTATGTTGTGCCCCTGATTTATGCCTTATGTTGTGCCCCTGACTGATGCCTTATGTTGTGCCCCTGACTGATGCCTTATGTTGTGCCCGGAATTTATACCTTATGTTGTGCCCCTGACTGATGCCTTACGTTGTGCCCCTGACTGATGCCTTATGTTGTGCCCCTGACTGATGCCTTATGTTGTGCCGTTGACTGGTTCATTATGTTGTGCCCCTGATTTATGCTTTATATTGTGCCCCTGACTGATGCTTTATGTTGTGCCCCTGACTGATGCCTTATGTTGTGCCATTGACTGGTGCCTTATGTTGTGCCCCTGATTTATGCTTTATATTGTGCCCCTGACTGATGCTTTATGTTGTGCCGTTGACTGATGCTTTATGTTGTGCCCCTGATTTATCCTTTATATTGTGCCCCTGACTGGTGCCTTATGTTGTGCCCCTGATTTATGCTTTATGTTGTGCCCCTGATTTATGCTTTATATTGTGCCCTTGATTTATGCCTTATGTTGTGCCGTTGACTGGTGCCTTATGTTGTGCCCCTGATTTATGCCTTATGTTGTGCCCCTGACTGATGTCTTATGTTGTGCCCCTGATTTATGCCTTATGTTGTGCCCCTGACTGATGCCTTATGTTGTGCCCCTGATTTATGCCTTATGTTGTGCCCCTGACTGATGCCTTATGTTGTGCCCCTGACTGGTGCCTTATGTTGTGCCCCTGACAGATGCCTTATGTTGTGCCCCTGACTGATGCCTTATGTTGTGCCCCTGACTGGTGCCTTATGTTGTGCCCCTGACTGATGCCTTATGTTGTGCCCCTGACTGGTGCCTTATGTTGTGCCCTAGACTGGTGCCTTATGTTGTGCCCCTGACTGGTGCCTTATATTGTGCCCCTGATTTATGCCTTATGTTGTGCCCCTGACTGATGCCTTATGTTGTGCCCCTGACTGATGCCTTATGTTGTGCCCCTGACTGATGCCTTATGTTGTGCCCCTGATTTATGCCTTATGTTGTGCCCGGGATTTATACCTTATGTTGTGCCCCTGACTGATGCCTTATGTTGTGCCCGGGATTTATACCTTATGTTGTGCCCCTGACTGATGCCTTATGTTGTGCCATTGACTGGTGCCTTATGTTGTGCCCCTGATTTATGCCTTATGTTGTGCCCCTCACTGATGCCTTATGTTGTGCCCCTGATTTATGCTTTATGTTGTGCCCCTCACTGGTGCCTTATGTTGTGCACCTCACTGATGCCTTATGTTGTGCCCCTGATTTATGCCTTATGTTGTGCCCCTGACTGATGCCTTATGTTGTGCCCGGGATTTATACCTTATGTTATGCCCCTGACTGATGCCTTACGTTGTGCCCCTGACTGATGCCTTATGTTGTGCCCCTGACTGATGCCTTATGTTGTGCCGTTGACTGGTTCATTATGTTGTGCCCCTGATTTATGCTTTATATTGTGCCCCTGACTGATGCTTTATGTTGTGCCCCTGACTGATGCCTTATGTTGTGCCATTGACTGGTGCCTTATGTTGTGCCCCTGATTTATGCTTTATATTGTGCCCCTGACTGGTGCTTTATGTTGTGCCGTTGACTGATGCTTTATGTTGTGCCCCTGATTTATCCTTTATATTGTGCCCCTGACTGATGCCTTATGTTGTGCCCCTGATTTATGCTTTATGTTGTGCCCCTGATTTATGCTTTATATTGTGCCCCTGATTTATGCCTTATGTTGTGCCGTTGACTGGTGCCTTATGTTGTGCCCCTGATTTATGCCTTATGTTGTGACCCTGACTGATGCCTTATGTTGTGCCCCTGATTTATGCCTTATGTTGTGCCCCTGACTGGTGCCTTATGTTGTGCCCCTGACTGATGCCTTATGTTGTGCCCCTGACTGGTGCCTTATGTTGTGCCCCTGACTGGTGCCTTATGTTGTGCCCCTGACTGGTGCCTTATGTTGTGCCCCTGACTGGTGCCTTATATTGTGCCCCTGATTTATGCCTTATGTTGTGCCCCTGACTGATGCCTTATGTTGTGCCCCTGACTGATGCCTTATGTTGTGCCCCTGACTGGTGCCTTATGTTGTGCCCCTGATTTATAACTTATGTTGTGCCCCTGACTGATGCCTTATGTTGTGCCCCTGATTTATGCCTTATGTTGTGCCCCTGACTGGTGCCTTATGTTGTGCCCCTGACTGATGCCTTATGTTGTGCCCCTGACTGGTGCCTTATGTTGTGCCCCTGACTGATGCCTTATGTTGTGCCCCTGACTGATGCCTTATGTTGTGCCCCTGACTGGTGCCTTATGTTGTGCCCCTGACTGATGCCTTATGTTGTGCCCCTGACTGATGCCTTATGTTGTGCCCCTGACTGGTGCCTTATGTTGTGCCCCTGACTGGTGCCTTATGTTGTGCCCCTGACTGGTGCCTTATATTGTGCCCCTGATTTATGCCTTATGTTGTGCCCCTGACTGATGCCTTATGTTGTGCCCCTGATTTATGCCTTATGTTGTGCCCCTGACTGATGCCTTATGTTGTGCCCCTGATTTATGCCTTATATTGTGCCCCTGACTGATGCCTTATGTTGTGCCCCTGACTGATGCCTTATGTTGTGCCGTTGACTGATGCCTTATGTTGTGCCCCTGATTTATGCTTTATGTTGTGCCCCTGATTTATGCTTTATATTGTGCCCCTGATTTATGCCTTATGTTGTGCCCCTGACTGATGCTTTATGTTGTGCCCCTGACTGATGCCTTATGTTGTGCCGTTGACTGATGCCTTATGTTGTGCCCCTGACTGGTGCCTTATGTTGTGCCCCTGATTTATGCTTTATATTGTGCCCCTGATTTATGCTTTATATTGTGCCCCTGATTTATGCCTTATGTTGTGCCCCTGACTGATGCTTTATGTTGTGCCCCTGACTGATGCCTTATGTTGTGCCGTTGACTGATGCCTTATGTTGTGCCCCTGACTGGTGCCTTATGTTGTGCCCCTGATTTATGCCTTATGTTGTGCCCCTGACTGATGCCTTATGTTGTGCCCCTGATTTATGCCTTATGTTGTGCCCCTGACTGATGCCTTATGTTGTGCCCCTGATTTATGCCTTATGTTGTGCCCCTGACTGGTGCCTTATGTTGTGCCCCTGACTGATGCCTTATGTTGTGCCCCTGATTTATGCCTTATGTTGTGCCCCTGACTGGTGCCTTATGTTGTGCCCCTGATTTATGCCTTATGTTGTGCCCCTGACTGATGCCTTATGTTGTGCCCCTGATTTATGCCTTATGTTGTGCCCCTGACTGGTGCCTTATGTTGTGCCCCTGACTGATGCCTTATGTTGTGCCCCTGACTGGTGCCTTATGTTGTGCCCCTGACTGATGCCTTATGTTGTGCCCCTGACTGATGCCTTATGTTGTGCCCCTGACTGGTGCCTTATGTTGTGCCCCTGACTGATGCCTTATGTTGTGCCCCTGACTGATGCCTTATGTTGTGCCCCTGACTGGTGCCTTATGTTGTGCCCCTGACTGGTGCCTTATGTTGTGCCCCTGACTGGTGCCTTATATTGTGCCCCTGATTTATGCCTTATGTTGTGCCCCTGACTGATGCCTTATGTTGTGCCCCTGACTGATGCCTTATGTTGTGCCCCTGACTGATGCCTTATGTTGTGCCCCTGACTGATGCCTTATGTTGTGCCTCTGACTGATGCCTTATGTTGTGCCCCTGACTGATGCCTTATGTTGTGCCCCTGACTGGTGCCTTATGTTGTGCCCCTGACTGATGCCTTATGTTGTGCCCCTGACTGATGCCTTATGTTGTGCCCCTGACTGGTGCCTTATGTTGTGCCCCTGATTTATGCCTTATGTTGTGCCCCTGACTGGTGCCTTATGTTGTGCCCCTGATTTATGCCTTATGTTGTGCCCCTGACTGGTGCCTTATGTTGTGCCCCTGATTTATGCCTTATGTTGTGCCCCTGACTGATGCCTTATGTTGTGCCCCTGACTGATGCCTTATGTTGTGCCTCTGACTGATGCCTTATGTTGTGCCCCTGACTGATGCCTTATGTTGTGCCCCTGACTGGTGCCTTATGTTGTGCCCCTGACTGATGCCTTATGTTGTGCCCCTTACTGATGCCTTATGTTGTGCCCCTGACTGGTGCCTTATGTTGTGCCCCTGATTTATGCCTTATGTTGTGCCCCTGACTGATGCCTTATGTTGTGCCCCTGATTTATGCCTTATGTTGTGCCCCTGATTTATGCCTTATGTTGTGCCCCTGACTGGTGCCTTTTGTTGTGCCCCTGATTTATGCCTTATGTTGTGCCCCTGACTGATGCCTTATGTTGTGCCCCTGATTTATGCCTTATGTTGTGCCCCTGACTGATGCCTTATGTTGTGCCCCTGATTTATGCCTTATGTTGTGCCCCTGACTGGGGCCTTATGTTGTGCCCCTGACTGATGCCTTATGTTGTGCCCCTGACTTGTGCCTTATGTTGTGCCCCTGACTGATGCCTTATGTTGTGCCCCTGACTGGTGCCTTATGTTGTGCCCCTGACTGATGCCTTATGTTGTGCCCCTGATTTATGCCTTATGTTGTGCCCCTGACTGGTGCCTTATGTTGTGCCCCTGACTGGTGCCTTATGTTGTGCCCCTGACTGGTGCCTTATATTGTGCCCCTGATTTATGCCTTATGTTGTGCCCCTGACTGATGCCTTATGTTGTGCCCCTGACTGATGCCTTATGTTGTGCCCCTGACTGATGCCTTATGTTGTGCCTCTGACTGATGCCTTATGTTGTGCCCCTGACTGATGCCTTATGTTGTGCCCCTGACTGGTGCCTTATGTTGTGCCCCTGACTGATGCCTTATGTTGTGCCCCTGACTGATGCCTTATGTTGTGCCCCTGATTTATGCCTTATGTTGTGCCCCTGACTGATGCCTTATGTTGTGCCCCTGACTGGTGCCTTATGTTGTGCCCCTGATTTATGCCTTATGTTGTGCCCCTGACTGATGCCTTATGTTGTGCCCCTGACTGATGCCTTATGTTGTGCCCCTGACTGATGCCTTATGTTGTGCCCCTGACTGGTGCCTTATGTTGTGCCCCTGACTGATGCCATATGTTGTGCCCCTGACTGGTGCCATATGTTGTGCCCCTGACTGGTGCCTTATGTTGTGCCCCTGATTTATGCCTTATGTTGTGCCCCTGACTGATGCCTTATGTTGTGCCCCTGATTTATGCCTTATGTTGTGCCCCTGACTGATGCCTTAGGTTGTGCCCCTGACTGGTGCCTTATATTGTGCCGATGATTAGTAGTTTTTGATGTGCCCATGATTGGTAGTTCATATTTGGACCATGGTTCTTGGTTTATATTCTGCCCATGATTGGTGGGTCATTTTGTGCCCCTAATTTGATGCATTGCTCAGTGAGTGCTCAGAATGTTTTCAGCAGTGGGGAATCAACTTCCAAGACCCATCTGATCCCTAAAATGCAAGGACTATGGGATTCGACACAACATCGTGCCCCTTCAGCTCACATTGCCTTCTCTGTTTCATCCAGGAGTTCTGGGAACTGTGAGCATAAGCTTGTGCACTATGGTATGGTTTAAGTGTCTCATGTAGTGGATGAATACAGTGTGATTTGGCACTTGTACGTGTAAATGTCCAGTGCATGTGGGTCCAGCACCTGAGAGACCCCTGCATGGCACACAGTGGTGTTGGACGCAGCTCACACACACTTAGATTGTGCTGTTTTTCACAAACTTTCTAATTCGGCTATCTAGACTGACTGATTTTAGTCTATTTTAATCCTGCTGTATACATATTCGTCTATATTTACGACATCATTTCTTTTTTCAGCGTAACGGCATACGTCCGTCCATCAGACTTCTTCCTCCTGGACTGAGAATCTCCATAATTCAGAAGAAAAGACTTATTTCATAACCTCTGGATGACCTGAAAATGAACATCTTAAAAAATTATCATTCTTGCAAATTCTGTGCGCTTTGTATTATTTCTGAAGGAAGGCGCCTCGTTTCCCTCTACCTCTATTTATTCAATGTGAAATCTTCATGGTGGAATGGCCGACTCTTTAAATAAAAAGCATTAACCGAGTCACTTCACTTATGATATTAAGGACCGCTCTGGAAATTACAGTGAGAGCTGGTTAAAAAGTCAATAATGACTTTTAGGATCACAGCTTCCAATAGGTGGCGCTAGAGTCCTAGTCCTCTTCCTCTGTAAAGAGACAATTTTCATATTTAATTTCCCAGAGGAGCATTGCATGGCTTATAAGTCTCCTCACTCTGACATGCCAGGCTTGGCTTGTCACTCTCCACAAATAGAAACGTTACCCCTTAGGCCACGGCCCCACTATCAGTATTCGGTCAGTATTTTTTCTCAGGAGTGGGAGCCAAAACCAGGAGTGGGTGATAAATACAGAATTGGTGACTTGCTTCTATTATACCTTTTCTCTGATTGTTCCTCACCTGGGTTTGGCTCCCACTCCTGAGAAAAAATACTGACCGAATACTGACCAAATATTGATAGTGGGGCCGTGGCCTTAGACTACTAATATGACTAAAAGACACAACCACAAACATGAGAGGGGGTACCTAGTTTACTAAACATATTTCCATACAGTCTATTAGTAAGTTAATAGAAGGAATCCTCTGTTCAGTAAACCCACCTAGGGCCTCGGCCCCACTATCAGTATTTGGTCAGTATTCGGTCAGTATTTTTTCTCAAGAGTGGAAGCCAAAGTCAGGTGAGGCACAAACAGAGAAAAGGTATAATAGAAACAAGTCACCAATTCTGCATTTATCACCCACTCCTGGTTTTGTCTCTGACTCCTGAGAAAAAATACTGACCGAATACTGACCAAATACTGATAGTGAGGCCGTGGCCTAACCAGGCGAGTAGCTACAAAAAGCATCTCCAGTTTAGGAGGACCTGTCCTCTCCTGCATTACACAGACAACAGATATTAAGAAAAAAAAAAAAAAAAACACATAAGTGGTATCGCTGTGTCCATAATAGCCCGATCTATAAAAATAAAAAATGAATTAACCCGATCGGTAAATGACGTAAAGGCAAAAAAAAAAAAAATTCAAAATGCCAAATTGCATTTTTTGGGTCGCCGTAATAAAAAACAATAAGGAGTGATGAAAACATCATATCTGCCACAAAAATAGTATCAATAAAAACGTTATCTTGCCCTGCAAAAACAAGCTCTCACACAGCTCCATTTACCACAAATTGAAAATGTTACAAATCTCGGAAAATGGTTCCTCAGTTCAAAAAAAAATTTTTCACAAATGTCCAAATCTTTTTTTCATCACTAAAGTAATACAAAAACTGGAAAAGTCCGTTATCAACTTAATTGTACTTACCTGAATCAAGCACACATAAAAACACCTTTAAAAAAAAAACAAAAATATCAGCATAAAATATACAGAAAACAAATAGCGGGAATTTATAAAGGCTTTTTTTGCCACTTTTATGTTTTTGATGTAGCCTATTTTGTTGCACAACTGTTTGCAATTTTTTTGAAAAGTGGGCCATAAAAAATAGGCAAAGAAGGTTTAAGAAATATTTATAACCTTGTAACTTTTTTAAAAAAATCACACAAAAAGTCACAAATTCACATCAGTTGGAGGAGGGGTGATGTGGCATAAAAAATGAAAAAACATAGAGTGAAGAATAATATCTTACGTTGTATCAAATTTATCAAAGATAGTGCGACAGTTTGATACATTTAACACAGATAATGGTCACGCAGCCACAAGGAAAACTGACTTTAAAAATTCCCTTTATGAAAAAAATAAATAAAAATTCCCTTGTGTTGCCATTTTCCGAGATCCGTAACGTTTTCATTTTTTGGGATCTGGGGCTGGGTGATGACTTGTTTTTTGCACCTTGAACTAAATTGTAAAGTGCTGCAAAATATGTTGGCACTATATAAATAAAATTATTATTATGGTTTCATTGTAATATTGCGGCGGCCAAAAAAAACGTAATTCTGGCGTTTTGATCTTTTTTCTTGTTTTTTACCGATCAAATTAGTTTATTTTATATTTTAAAAGATCAGATATTTCTGATACCAAATATGTGAATTTTTAATTTATTTTAATTGTTTTATTTTCAATGGGGCACAAAGCAGTGATTTGAACTTTTGTGTTTTTTTGTGTTTTTTTTTCATATTTTTAAAAACGTTTCACACTTTTTACTGACTTCAATTGCCCCTTAGGAGACTTGAAGCTGCGATCATCTGATTTCCTGTGCTACACATAGCAAGGCTTCAGCCCTGGGCCGGCGTTCGCGGGAGATTCACAATGACAAGCATGGGGGTCACGCATGGACGCACTTCCGGCAGGCACATGTTAAATCCCGCTGTCAGTGATCGCCGGATTACACTGAGGTTTATGTGTGAACCACAATTCACTTCTATGCCACGTTCACACATTCAGTATTTGGTCAGTATTTGACTTCAGTATTTGTAAGCCAAAACCAGGAGTGGAACAATCAGGCGACGTTCCCACCATCCGAAGCCTGCTGCAGAGAAGCCGGCTGCAGCTTTCGCTCAATATGATAATGAGCAGCACCATTTTTTTTTTCCACATGCGGACTTTCCTTATAGAGGTTAGTTTTATGGGGAAAGCCTGCATGCGGACCCACCGGAGAAATTGAAATGCTGCGGTGTGAAAAGACGTGCCGCATGTAGTTTCCGCGGGCGTGCCGCAGATGCATAGTGGATATGGGATTTCTAAAAATCCCATCCACTATGCTGTAACATCTGGCCACGGCAGTTTGCATGCAGTTCTAGTGTGCTGCGTCCAACCCGCAGCGATTACTGATCGTGTGCACACACCCTACGAGGAAAAGTAGAAACACGTCACCACTTCTGTATTTATCACCCACTTCTGGTTTTGACTTATAAATACTGATGTAAAATACTGACCACATACTGAATGTGTGAACCTGACCTTACAAAGTAAGCCTAAGGCCATGACCCCACTATCAGTATTTGGTCAGTATTTTTTGTCAGCAATGGGAGTCAAAACCAGGTGAGGAACAAGAAACAAGTGCACCAATTCTGTATTTATCACCCACTCCTGGTTTATGGCTCCCACTGCTGAGAAAAAATACTGACCGAATACTGACCAAATACTGATAGTGGGGCCGTGGCCTAAGGAGTGTTGTTCTCACAGACATATATAGAAAGATTTGTGGAATGAATGCTTCTTTAACAATACAGAATTAAAATAATAATTTATCATGGCATTGCCACTTCCATAAAAGTCCAACCTATCAAAATATAGAATTAGATGAACTGTAATTGCTGTAAAGAGAAAAATAAATAAATGCTAGAATTACATTTTTTTTGGTCTCTGTGCCTTCCTAAAAATGTCATGTACTTCCCAAAATGGTATCAATTAAAATGTCAGCTCGTCTGGCAAAAATTAAGCCCTCACACAGCTCTATCGACGGAAACATAAAAAAGTTCTCAGTCTTAGGGCTCTTTCACACGTCAATAAGTCCGGTACATGTGGTGACAGTCTCCACACGTACTGGAGACACATACACACATAGACTTATTCAAATCTATGGGTCTGCGCACATATCAGTGTGTTTCCACGGACCATGTGTCCGTGGGCAAAACACTCTGACATGTCCGTTTTTTACAAGCCGCACGGTCCGCAAAAATGTCTCATGCTGAACAAACACGGAAGACATCCATGTGTCATCAGTGTGACACGTACCGGCGTCTGGGAATCAGTGTACAGTTACCACTGTTCCCAAGTGCCGAGTGCTGAACGCTGCCCTCATCATTGTGCCTTGCTCGCGCTGTGATCAGCACGAGCAAGGGACAATGTTGGGAGTAGTAGACTGCTCCCACAGTGTCCATGTGTAAAAATAAGACTAAAATAATAAAATCCTGCCAGAGATGTTCCCCGCTGTAATCCTCTGACCGCTCACACTGAGGAGCCGGGGAGGATGAGCTGCTCCAGCTGCACTGAGCTCAGTGAGAGACAGGAAACCGCTCATTGAGCTCAGCTCCAGGCCCCGCTCGCTGGAGCGGCTCATTCTCCCCGTCTAACTGTACCGCTGATTCCCAAACGCCGGTAACTCGTGTGCCACACAGGTGCACTCAGATATCTTCAGTATGGGCTTTTCCGGTACCGGAAATATCCGGACGTGTGAAACCGCCTTTAGAAATAGCAACACAAACCCAATGCTTTTTTCCACAAATTTAACAATTTTTTTTTAATCACTTAATTAAAAACAAACCTCAAACATCTATTGCAGATTCATATTTTTTTTTCAATTTTACCGCTCTTGGATTTTTTTCCAGAAAATTATACGGTAAAACTAATGGTATTCAAAACTACAACTTGTCCCCCCCCAAAAAAAACAAGCCCTCATATGACTGTCAGCAGAAAAGTAACAAAGGGGAGGGAAAAACAGCACCAAAACTAAAAAAAAAACCCTCCCTGTTATGAAGGGGTTAAATAGTATAATGTTTTTATACAATGTGATATACAATAAATACGATAATAAACATACACATTATGCTCTGCTAGATGATGTGCTCTGCACAGGTTGTTAGCGAGAGGTGACTACCTTGTTCAAAGCTTGTCCTCTAAGTTCATGGTGATAATTGTTAGAATCATTGTCAGTATTATTTTTTTACCAATTGTGTTTTGATAAACTATTGGCCACATTTGGAGGCCAAAATGTAGTCCTGAATATTTACGCTGCAAACGAGATCAGCTCAGGCTACACATCTGATGTAGTGGCTGATGCCAGTTTTATCAATTATTGTAGAGGAACACTCACGACCAATATGCAAACATTTTTTGAGTGTCCTTGGAACCTATTTTATTCCCTCCTACACTGATAAAATAGGAAGAAGAGACCCCACATTCTCCCCATAAACACTAGGGAGAACAAAGATACTTGTCCCTGGTATTTCTTGACTTTATAAGTAGGAAAATTGCTGGGGATTTCAAATAATTTTGCAACCACGGATGTTCTCCAAAGATGTTGTACAGTTTCAATCGAGAATTGTTCCATCATTGTAAGTTTGGACTAGCAAAATGTATAAACTTTCTGCTGTGTACTATCAATCAAACAAGAACAATGTAAATAGCTCTATGCAACCACAAGTGGTTTCTCCAAATTCAGCACGAAATGCTACTTAAAATTAATGACTACTGCAGTCTTAGCTCACCTTTTGCTGTTTGTCTGTTATGACTCAGTCTCACCTTTGACTGTTATGACTTGCTGTAAACATGATGCATAGCCAGACACCAATTTCTGGCAATGTTCTTGAGGAATCTGAGCATATTTCTTAGTGGAAATTGACCTGTTGGGTGGATTTTAAAATATGCAACATTGAAATTGCAACACCAAGAAAAAAGTTGTAGAATGGTGGAAATCATGGGATTGATAGATATGTTACTGATCTGCAAATTATGAAAAACTAGAAAAAAGAAATTCTAAGCATCTCGATTTATTCAGTCTGGAGTTTGAGCGCCACATGCTGAAATCCTCACATTTACACCCTTGGCTGCTATCACATGAGGTTATTAATGGTCGTCTGACGGTTTTTCTGCTGCGCTGAATCACTTGGGCAAATCATTAAAGAGGTTGTCCAGGCTTGGGGTTCATGCCTGCAGTTACGCTATGCGCCTGCAGACTTGTGAATCTTCACAGTGCGCACAGTGCACGTCACTGTCAGGATTCTCCGGTGTTGGGAGTTGTCTACCGTCGAAACACATCTGGTACCTCATTGGTCGGCAATTGCAAAGGGAGCAATCGGATGCATGCCAAGGTGTATAAGTGCATTTATTTCTGTACGTGGCGCTCATACTCCATACTAAATGAATCCAAATGTATTTAAAATGTAATTTCCGTTTTTTGTCATCATTTGCGTATCATTATCATCCTGTGATGTACACAATTCCATGCCGTTTCCTTCTTGGTGTTGCGATTTCATTGTTAAGGAGTGTGTATGTAATATATGGTCACTAACACAAGGTCATGGGCTCCATGAGAAGGTCTTTGCAGCAGTACTCTCTGGTGGTTCCTACAGACAATCCCAATTAAGGGACCCCTTTACAAGGACTGTAAAATTATGGTTATGATATACTGTGTGACCAGTTTATAGTTGAGAGCTCTTCTAACAAAGAAGGATTGATCAAAGCGTATAACCCCTTTAAGAATAAAATGCAGTATTTGTGTCCTTACTTGTCGCAGACCTGAGCATGCCCACACTTTTCAGCACCCAATAGCATAAATCATGGACATGAAAGGGACTAATCTTGATATTGCTTATCTCCATCGCCACAGATAAGGCTCTTTGAAGTCTATGCTGGTTTAAGATTATATTCTCGTTTTAGAAATAAAATACACAGCAGAGTTCTGCGATGTAATATTCGGCAGAAAATAAACTCTGCAGGTAAAACCGACCTATGCTGCCTTCTAGGGTCCTTCAAGATAATCAGATACAGGACACTGCAAGGAACCATTATTTAATCAGATTTCAGATCCCTGCTCCAGCTGAAGTGTGGAGAAGTAAATCTATAAGAATAGTCTCCATCTTTTAGCACTGTTTGACTCTCTACATGTCCCGCTCTTCACTTCAATTACATCTTGAAAAGCAGTGCTTATGTATACTCTGCCTTAAACATCAAAGTGGTTGTCCTGCCTTATGATATAGATGATCTATCATCAAGATAGGTCACCTGTATCAGATTGATAGGGGTTCGACACTCGGCACCCCCACCGATCACCTGTTTTCAGCTGCAGCCCCCTGGGGACGACCAGTATCAGACCCTCAACAATCTGATATTGATTACTTATCTCAAAGATAAATCATCAATATCATAAGGCCAAGCAACCCCTTTAAGAAGAAAGCAGGAACTTCAGGGATACATTTTGATGTCAGCAGCACAGGGGAACCAGTGGTTGTCTCTGGCTATTGAGTAACTTTTGAGTGTAATGAGGGTAAAACTGGATAGTAAATGGTTGTCCTTGCTTTCCTTGGTAAACCATTGTTCATGTATGGTTACCCTGATGATCCAGTTGTTATCTATGGTTATAGTGGTGTTCCAGTCATTATTTCTGGTTCTCCTGATGATCCAGTGTTCATCTTTGGTTATCTGGTGATCCAACGGTCATCATTGGTTATTCTGGTTATCCAATGGTCATCAATGGTTATTCTGGTGATCCAATGCTTACCTATAGTTAAACTGATGATCCAGTAGTCATCTATTGTTATTCTCATGACCCACTGTTCATTTATGGTTATTCTGGTGATCCAGCATCCATCTATGGCTATTCTGGTGATCCAGCATCCATCTATGGTCATTCTGGTGATACAATGGTTATTAGTTGATACACTGGTAATCCAGTGTTAATCTATGGTTATTCTGGTGATTCAGCTGTAATCAATGGTTATTTTGGTAATGAAATGCTAATCTATGATTATTCTGGTGATCCAAAGGTCATCAATGGTTATTCTGGTGATCCAGTGGTCATCTACGGTTTTCTGGTGATCCAGTGCCTACCTTTGGTGATCCAATGGTCATCTATGGTTATTCTGGTGAGCCAATAGTAATCAATGGTTATTCTGGTGATTCAGTGCTCATCTATAGTTATAGTTATTCTGGGGATTCAGTGCTTATCTTTGGTTATCCTGGTGATTTAGTGTTCATCTATGGTTATGATCCAGCGGTCATCAATAGTTATTCTGGTGCTCAAATGCTCATCTATTATTATTCCGGTGATCCAATGTTCATCAATGGTTATTCTGGTGATCCGATGCACATCTTATTATTATTATTATTATTTATTATTATAGCGCCACTTATTCCATGGCGCGTTATATGTGAAAGGGATATACATAGCACAAACAATTACAGTAAATTTTGAACAATACAAGTCGGCGACTGGTACAGGAGGAGAGAGGACCCTGCACGCGAGGGCTCACAATCTACAAGGGATGGGTGAGGATACAGTAGGTGAAGGTAGAGCTGGTCATGCAGCGGTATGGTGAAGCGAGGGTTACTGCAGGTTGTAGGCTTGTCGGAATAGGTGGGTCTTCAGGTTCCTTTTGAAGGTTTCCACAGTAGGCGAGAGTCTGATATGTTGGGGTAGAGAGTTCCAGAGTAGGGGGGATGTGCGGGAGAAATCTTGTGGGAAGAGGAGATAAGAGGGGAGTAGAGAAGGAGATCTTGTGAGGATCAGAGATTGCGTGCAGGTAAGTACCGGGAGACTGGATCACAGATGTATGGAGGAGACAGGTTGTGGATGGCTTTCTATGCCATGGTTAGGGTTTTGAACTGGAGTCTCTGGGCAATGGGGAGCCAGTGAAGGGATTGACAGAGAGAAGAGGCCGGGGAATAGCGGGGGGACAGGTGGATTAGTCGGGCAGCAGAGTTTAGGATCGATTGGAGGGGTGCGAGAGTGTTAGAAGGGAGGCCACAGAGCAGGAGGTTGCAGTGGTCGAGGCGGGAGATGATGAGGTCGTGCACTAATGTTTTTGCAGATTCGTGGTTGAGGAATGTGCGGATCCTGGAGATATTTTTAAGTTGCAGTCGGCTGGAAGTGGAAAGGGCTTGGATATGTGGTTTGAAGGAGAGATTACAGTCTAGGGCCTGCGTCAGGGCCCAGAGCAGCGGCAGCAGGTGAGAAGTGAGGTGAGTATTTGATTTTTTCTTTTATATGTATGGAGGCATGGGGCATTATATGGTGTGTGGGGGGGAACAAGTGATATCCTGCATGGGGCATTATATGGGGGGGAGGCGACATCCTGCATGGGGCATTATATGAGGGGGGGAGGTGACATCCTGCATATGACATTATATGAGGGGGGTGACATCCTGCATGGGGCATTATATGGGGGGGTGACATCCTGCATGGGGCATTATATGGGGGGGAGAGGTAACAACCTGCATGGGGCATTATAAGGGGGGGGGTGACATCCTGCATGGGGCATTATGTGGGGGCCAGTATTCTGTATGGAGTGTTATAAGGGGGCCAGTATCCTCTATGGAGCATTATATGGGGGTCAGTATCCTGTATGGAGCATTATATGGGGACCAGTATCCTGTATGGAGCGTTATATGGGGACCAGTATCCTGTATGGAGCGTTATATGGGGACCAGTATCCTGTATGGGGAGTTATATGGGGACCAGTATCCTGTATGGAGTGTTTTATGGGGACCAGTATCCTGTATGGAGTGTTATATGGGGACCAGTATCCTGTATGGAGCGTTATATGGGGACCGGTATCCTGCATGGAGCGTTATATGGGGACCAGTATTCTGCATAGAGTAATATATGGGGCCCATAATACTGTATGGAGGACTATACTGTCTGGTCTGCACTGTGCGTTGAGAGAATTCGCCGGTTTCTGAGAATTTACAATAGATATCGCTCATGTAATGTAAGAAGTGTAATCTTCGGCATTGTACTGTATATGTATATTTCTCTGCAGTATCTGTGCATCATGAATCGTGGTATGTGTTAAAGGGGCCCACTGACACTCTTTCGCCCAGGGCCCACAAAAACCTGGAGCCAGCCCTGCCCAGAGGCAGCGAGCTTGCAGGACTGGGGAGAGTGGGCAGCCATTGACTTTGATGGATAGGTCAGTTCGGGGGGTTGAGTGAGACGGTGGAAAGGTGATGAATTCAGTTTTATGCATGTTAAGTTTTAGAAATCTGTCAAAGAAGAAGGATGAAATAGCAGACAGACATTGTGGGATTCTGGTTAGTAGGGAGGAGATATCGGGTCCAGAGAGGTAGATCTGTGTGTCATCAGCATAGAGGTGATACTGAAAGCCATGGGACTCTATGAGCTGTCCCTGGCCGAAGGTGTAGATTGAGAAGAGCAGGGGTCCTAGAACTGAGCCTTGAGGGCACCGACAGATGGGGGGCAAGATGAGGAGGTGGTGTGTGAGTGGGAGACCCTGAATGTCTGGTATGTTAGGTATGATGAGATCCAAGATAGAGCCAAGTCTGTGATGCCGAGAGATGAGAGAGTCTATAGTAAGAGGGAATGGTCCACTGTGTCAAAGGCAGATGACAGGTCCAGGAGGAGGAGGACAGAGTAGTGCCGCTTGGATTTGGCAGTTAGTAGGTCGTTGTTGACTTTAGTCAGGGCAATTTCAGTAGACTGGTGCTGTAGGAAGCCAGATTGTAAGCGGTCAAAGAGGGAGCAGGAGGAGCGGTGGGAGGACAGTTCAGAATGGATGTGTTGTTCCAGTAGTTTTGAGGCATAAGGGAGAAGTGATATGGGGTGATACAGAGAGGATGGGTCAAAGGATGGCTTTTTGAGGATGGGTGTGATCAAAGGCATGTTTGAAGCATGAGGGGAAGACACCAGTTGTTAGTGACAGGTTGAAAAGGTGGGTTAGGGTTGGGATGAAGACTGTGGTAAGGTTAGGGTTGAGGTGCCACGGGATTGGGTCACGTTTGCAGATGGTGAGGTGTGATTTGGAGAGTAAAGAGGAAAGTTGATCATCCGTAATGGTGGAGAAGCTGGTTTTGGAGGAGGAGGGTTGAGTAGATATGAGGAGGGGCTGTGGGGACTTTAGGCAAAAGCTTTGTCTTCCGCTTGAAGAATAAGGGAAAGTCTTCGGCTGAGATGAGAGGAGAGGGAGGAGGTGCTTGGGGACAGAGGAGAGAATTGAAAGTGTTGAATAGCTGTTTAGGGTTGTGAGACAGGGAGGACATCTATGTTTTTTCTGGTGATCCAGTGCTTTTCTTTGGTTATTCTGGTGGCAGTGGAATTCATACAATCTGAAGAAAATGAAAGTAAGAACCTCATGTTCAGTGTATTTTTGCCTTGGGGCATTAGATCAACATATAATTTTTTGGATGTGAGGTCCATGTCCTTTTTTCAGTATATTGCATGATCTATCCCCTTTACTTGGATCAGCTCTCCTCCCATTTAGCACAGGCATTTTAATTAGCAGGAAACTAAAAGATGGATTCTGCATATTTTTGCTCTCAGTTCACAGTCTGAGAGCTTGTAGAATATTAGTTTAATGGCACCTTTCACATGGTGTTGGTGCTGTGTGGTGACCATTGTTTCTGTGGTTTTGTGCTTGTGGAGTGGTGCATTGGTGCTGTGAGTTACCAAGCTGCCTGCCCTGCTGGTGCATTGTCGCTGCTGTTATTTTTGTGACCCAGTGTCCATCTACAATTGTTGTGGTGATCCAGTGTTCATCTATGGTTATGCTGGTGATCTAATGATAATTAAAGGCTTGTTTGGTGATCCAGTGCTCATCTATGG
Organism: Phyllobates terribilis; assembly: GCF_046119375.1. Taxonomy (NCBI): domain Eukaryota; kingdom Metazoa; phylum Chordata; class Amphibia; order Anura; family Dendrobatidae; genus Phyllobates; species Phyllobates terribilis. The sequence continues at coordinate 749,922,570 of NW_027362764.1, read as the reverse complement.
TTATTCTGGTGATGCAGTGCTCATCCATGATTATTCTGGTTAACCAATGGTCATCAATGGTTATTCTGGTGATCCATTGCTCATGTATGATTATTTTGTTGATCCAATGGTCATCAATGGTTATTCTGGTGGTCCAATTTTAATCAGTGATTATTCTGGTGAACCAGCATCCATCTATGGTTATTCTGATGATCCAATGGACATCAGTGGTTATTCTGGTGATCCAGTGTTCAGCTATGGCTATTCTGGTGATCTAACGGTCATCTATAGTTATACTGGTGATCCAATGATAATTAATGGCTTTTCTGGTGATCCAGTGCTCATCTATGGTTATGTTGGTGATCCAGTGTTTATCTTTGATTATCCGGTGTTCATCTATGGTTATTCTGGTTATCCAGAGGTCATCAATGGTTATTTTTGTGATCCAGTACTCATCTATGAATATTCTGGTGAACCAATGGTTATCAATGGTTACTCTGGTGATCCAGTGCTCATCTATGTTTTTTTTCTGGTGATCCAGTGCTTACCTTTGGTTATCCTGGTGATCCAGTGGTTATCTGCGGTTATTATGGTGATCCAATGGTCATTAATGATTATTCTGGTGATCCAGTGTTCATTTATGGCTATTCTGGTTATCCAGCATCCATCTATGGTTATTCTGGTGATCCAATGGTCATCAGTAATTACTCTGGTGATCCAGTATTCAACTATAGTTATTATGGTGATCCAGTGGTCTTCAATGGTTATTGTGGTGATCCACTGGTCATCTATTGTTATCCTGGTGAGTCAACAGTTATCTAAGATTATCCTTTTGGATCTGATGGTTTAACAGTCTCTCTGTGCATGAACCAGTTGATTCTTTTATCATTTCAGTAGGCTTGCTGGCAGGAAAATCAGCTACTACCTTGTAAGGGCTGATGCTGTCCATTTTAGATTCGTATGGTGTGTTTCATATGTCCACTTGGCCTGTCTGTTCTTCTGTACACCGACTGATTTAACTCTATGAACTGAAAATGCTTGTAATTTCTTATGGTTGCCACTGCAGACCAAAGATAATATAATAAGCTGGTAAAGAGGAAGTGTCTCAGTGTGTGGCCTGGACCACATGGAGCGCCAGGGAGGTCTATGAGCTTGGGGGTACTACCTGTGGGCCTTAGAGATGTCAACAAAACTGGAGCAGCCTAGGAATGATACCAGAACCAGATGGTTTGCAAAGATGGCTCTGCGCAGAGTGTTGAGAGAAGTGTGACCTCGGCAACAAACCCCTATATAAGTGGCCAGAGCCTGGAGTTACTAGATACGAGCAGAGAGGTAAAGAAACTCTGCAGCAGAGCGGAACAGAGGTACTATAGAAATTGAAAAGGACAACTGATAAACAAAGATGATAAATGCAAGTGGAGATAAAGTATTAAGAAAGCAAAATGACATGTTGTAGATGGTTGCAGATATGAGCTACACTCACTAGGAGTACAGCCGAAGTCAAGTTAGTGAATTGTTAATAAACCGCTGTTACGGGTCCGGGTGGTGGAACCTCTGTGCTGTAATACAAGGAGGGACCAGAGGGGCGTAACTAAGTGCCTACCCGGACCGACCCTGGCTACACGGCGGCTTAATTGACTCTGTGAACCAAGGAAGGACTGAGAAGGTGGACCAGGTGCCACTCTGGGACCGAGCTCGCGTGAGAGCAGGCGACTCCCACGGGACTAATGGCCGAAGCCGACAGGCACAGCAGATGAGCACGACTGGTAGACAGGCAGGTGATGCAGGCAGGCAGACTAGGTTGGCAGACTGACAAGTGGACCTGGCTGGTAGACAGACTGGCGGGCATGGCTGATAGACAGGCTGGCGGGCACGGTTGATAGACAGGCTGGCGTGCACGGTTGATAGACAGGCTGGCAGGCACAGCTGGTAGACAGGCTGGCGGGCACGGCTGATAGACAGGCTGGCAGACAGCACTGGGACCTGAGGGCTGGAGAAGTGTTTAGTACACAAAACAACAACATTGCACAGGCACCTCCATTTTGGAGGAGGTGCCTTAAATAGTGGCAGTCCTCCGGCCATTGGCCGGGGACTTTTTAGGACGGTGCGCACGGCCCCTTTAAGAGGGAGGGAGCGCGCACACTCTAAGTACAGTGCCCGGGTATCTGCTCGCGATGCATGCAGCCCAGGCAGACGCAGCGGGAGAGCCGGAGGACGCTGGACCAGGACTGCGGCGGTGAGGGGATCGGCATCTCTGCCAGGCTGGAGGCAGAGACGCCGACACTACAGTACCTCCCCCTTTACACCCCCTCTTCTTCAAGCCCACAAGAAATTTTTCAAGAAGAAGAGGAGCATGTATGTTCTCCCTGGGCTCCCATGACCTCTCCTCAGGACCAAACCCCTTCCCTTCCAATCCACAAGACAGGAAGTCTTTCCGCTTACCCTCTTGATGGCCAAAATGTTCTCTACCTCAAAGACGTCCTCAGCGGAGACTGGAGCTGGAGTGGTACCTGGATCGTCCGAGAAGGAATTGAGGACAACAGGCTTGAGGAAAGACACATGAAAGGAATTGGGGATCCGTAAGGAGGCAGGGAGTTTCAGCTTGTACGCCACTGGATTTATTTGGCTCAGAATCTCGAAAGGACCGATGAACCGCGGGCCCAACTTGTATGATGATATCTTGAGACGGACATGTTTGAAGGAAATCCAGACCTTGTCTCCCGGATGGAATAGAGGCGGATCCAGATGTCTCTTATCAGCATGCTTCTTCATCCGCCCTGAGGACTGTAGTAGTGCAGATTTAGTGTCCTCCCAATCACCGAAAAGTCTCTGAAGAGAGACTCCGCAGCCGGATTGTCCACAGAAGTAGAAACAGGAAGCGGAATATTGGGATGCTGACCATACACCACAAAGAACGGAGACTTGGCTGAGGACTACCTCACATGGTTGTTGTAAAAAAACTCGGCCCAAGGCAGAAGTTCCACCCAGTCACTATGATGAGTGTTGACAAAGTGCCGAAGGAAACTAGTGAGGATCTGATTGATACGTTCCACCTGGCCATTGAACTGAGGATAATAGGCCGAAGAGAAATCCAATGTGACATCCAGCAGCTTGCACGTAGCTCTCCAGAAGCGTGAAGTAAACTGAACTCCTCTATCCGAGACAATATGAAGAGGTAGGCTGTGGAGACGGAAGATGTGTTGGATGAAGTCTTTAGCCAGCACAGCCGCAGAGGGAAGACCTGGCAGGGGAATGAAGCAAGCCATCTTGGAGAAGCGGTCAGCGACCACCCAGAAGACAGTACAACCGACCGATACAGGAAGATCCATGATGAAATTCATAATGATGTGTTGCCAGGGAGCAGAAGGCACAGGTAGAGGAAGAAGTCGATCAGTCGGAAGTTGCCTAGGTGTCTTATTACAGGCACATAAAGAGCAAGCGGAGACAAAATCCGCAACATCCTTGTGCAGAGTCAGCCACCAATAATGTCAGGAAATTAGCAGAAAAGTCTTCCTTTGACCGGCATGTCCAGCCAATTTGGACGAATGACCCCAGAGTAAGACCCTCCTCCTATCCGGAGCCGCCACAAAGGTCTTACCAGGAGGAAGATGAGACAGGTCCAACGGGGCAACAGTCATTATTCTGGAGGGGTCAATGATGTGTAGTGGCTCCTCCTCTGGATCGGTAGACAGGAATGATCAAGAGAATGCGTCAACCTTAATATTCTTGTCTGCTGGGTGATAATGGAGAGTGAAGTTGAAGCAAGCAAAGAATAGAGACCATCTGGCCTGACGAGGATTTAGTCTTTGAGCAGACTGGAAGTAGGCAAGATTCTTATGGTCCGTGTAGATGATCACTGGATGCAGAGCCCCTTCTAGTAAGAACCGCCATTCCTCCAGCACTAATTTGATGGCAAGCAGCTCCCGATCTCCAATGGAGTAATTGCACTTGGAAGGAGAGAAGAGCTTAAAAAAGAAGCCGCAGGTCACCATACGCCCGGACGAGGATTTCTGGGTGAGTACTGCTCCGGCCCCTGAGGAAGAGGCATCAACCTCCAGGAAGAACTGTTTGTTACAGTCAGGACGATGTAGCACCAGAGCAGAAGAGAAAGCTTCAAGGACACAAAGGCATTTTCCGCCTAGGGAGTCCATTCCTTGGGATTAGTGCAGGAAGAGAAATGAGGAATGAAGAGGCGGTAATAACTAGCGAATCCCAGAAACCGCTGAATAGCCTTTAGCCCCTCAGGTCGGGACCATTTTAGAACAGCGAACACTTTTTTGGGATCCATCCTAAGGCCGGTTTCCGAGATTATGTATCCCAGAAATGGAAGAAAAGTCTGTTCAAAGACGCATTTCTCGAACTTAGCATATAGACGATTCCTTCGGAGCCTCTGCATTACCTGTTGAATGTATCTCTGATGAGAAGGCAAATCAGGGGAGAACATCAGGATATCGTCCAGGTACACTACCACGCATGAGTATAGGAGATCTCGGAAGATGTGGTTCACCAGCTCCTGAAAGACAGCTGGCACGTTGCAGAGTCCGAAGGGCCATCTCGAGTGTTGAATGCCGTCTTCAACTCGTCTCACTGGCGAATTCGGATCAGATTGTGTGCGCCATGAAGATCGAGTTTGGTGAAGATCTTTGTGCGCTTTAGGTGGTCAAACAACTCCGAGATGAGAGGCAACGGATACTTATTTTTGATCGTAATCTGATTTAGACCCCTATAGTCGATACAAGGGCAAAGAGAGCCGTCCTTCTTCTTGATGAAGAAGAATCCTGCTCCAGCCGGAGAGGTGGATTTGACATGCAGAAGTAACACAAGTACATGAGACAGGAAGTGTTGTGCTCCAGAAGCATCCAGCAACTAGAGGGGCTAACACAGTCACAGAAGAAGGGGAGTGTTTTTAGCAGAGCCCCAGGGGGATTGTGGGGAAGTTGTTTACTGTCCTATTGAAGCCGAAGAGAAAGGTGGTATTTGTGTTCTGTATCTCACAGAAGTCCCCTGTAAGTGAAAAGGATTCAAGTCAGGAGTGAAGTTTAGCACAGCTCAGGTAGATGGACAGGCTGGCGGGCACGGCTGATAGACAGGCTGGCGGGCATGGCTGATAGACAGGCTGGCGGACAGCACTGGGACCTGAGGGCTGGAGAATTGTTTAGTACACAAAACAACAACATTGCACAGGCACCTCCATTTTGGAGGAGGTGCCTCAAATAGGGGCAGTCCTCCGGGACTTTTTAGGACGGCGCTCGGCCCCTTTAAGAGGGAGGGAGCGCGCACGCCCTAAGTACAGTGCCCGGTGATCTGCATGTGGTGCGCACACCCCGGGCAGATGCAGCGAGAGAGCCATAGTACGCCGGACCGTGACCGTGACAGTGAGGGGATCGGCGTCTCTGCCAGGCAGGAGGCAGAGACGCCGACGCTACAACCGCTCTAAACTGATGATTCAAAAAAGGACATAATACTAAGGGTAGGAATTATATGGGTGTTAAGTAATCAGGGATAGTTCTACAGCATAACCCAAAAAAGTGCCACATCAATAGAGTGCAATAACGCGAATTCATAGTCCTGGAAAAGTATCAGATAGTAGCACAAGAAAGTATAATTAATTCATCAAGAGATATCTATTCAACTATCACATAGAATACATATCTATGCTGTTCACCAAAATCCAAGTCCATAAACATAAGTGCTTGTGTGGCACCCCAGGGGTCTGGTTTCCACAGTAACGGCAATGTTATGTCTGAGAGCAGGTGGGAGGTCTCTTGGTCAGGGATCCTGTGCATGCCACACCTCCTGCCCAGTCCTGGGAGGGGAAGAACTTCCCCTATATAAACCTAGGGCTGAGGCAGGGTTAGGGAGTAGAGAAGAAGTAGAGACAGAGAAGAGAAGCAGCATAGGAAGAAACAACAGGAGCTCTGTGGGAGCAGTACTACAAAGAGTCAGGGGCTGGCAGCTGCAGAGCTCGCCCTGACTGAGAAGCTATCACCGGACCCGGAGTCCGAGGCTGTGGGGACTAACTCCTATCCAGCAGCAGAAACCGACCGGCAGGGGAATTCAGGTCCTCTGGCCAAGAAACCCGAAGGCACGGTCACACGCGTGGGACCAGCACCGCCGTCGTGGAGCGGAAGCTACTAGAAGGCCCCGAGTCACCGGCCATACGGGTGAGCACCACACGGTACACTCAGGGACGTGGGCTACTTATACCCGCCTCTAGCAAGGTAGCCAGAAGAGTACAGTTAGTTTGGGAGGCCTACAACTCCGCCTGGCCAGGGGAGATCCCATCTGCTCAAGGACTGACCAGGCCCCAATCGCTAGCCAGTACTCCGGGAGGGTCTATCTTTGTCACCAGTAAAGACCCTGAACTACACCGTACCGTCTCCGAGTGGTTCCTGCTGCCCCCATCATCCACGTCGGCTGCCCTGAGGCCATACCCCTCCCGTTGGGGGTGATACTATCACGCTGCACAATCCTACCACCGGCCTCAGCGGTCTGCCCTGCAGCGGCAGCTCCTTCGCTGCATTCAACGGGTGGCGTAGTCGTACAACATCTACCACTAATACAGCGCTACTTAGTCTGACTCCCTGGGCACGGACCGGGTCACCGCCACGAGATTACAACCCTCAACAGATCCGGCTCCAGGTAAGCTCCCGCGTGCGCAACGCTGCGCGACACAGGCCCAGGGGTGCGTCAACTTTTGGCGTAGTCGGCAGGATTTCGTGCCCGCAACCACCGGGTACTGCGTGCCTGAAAAAGACTGTTCAAACTTACCAGTGGTGAAGATTCCCGCCATCCGGCGCCATCTTCAGCCTTCCTCCCGCCATCGGTGAAGATTCCCGCCATCCGGTGCCATTTTCAGCCTTCTTCCCGCCTTCCGTGGAGTTTTCCCGCCGTTGGACGCCATCTTGAAGACGCCGCGCGGGAAGAAGAGGGGCGTGGACTCCAAAAGCGCGCGAGAACTGAAGCCCCGCCTCACGTCCAGGCGTCGCGTAAGGTCCTGGAAAGAGCCCAGCAGACGCTGACGTCACAGGAGCGCGACGGAAGGTCCTCAACCCTGACGATCCACTGCGGAGCCGCGGCCTACGGAAGAGGATCATCGCAAGGTAGGCCACGGTCCACTAGGGGGGAGAAGGATGTCGGATACGGAGGAGAGCTTCACCGCTTCAACCCCCGCCAGCGCCACCGCCGTTGCGGTCATGCCTTTCACCATGCCCTATATCCCGGGGGCAGCCTGGCTACCCCAGTACTCAGGGGAGTCACATACCCTGCATGACTTTAGAGAAAAGCTGGATAGCCTCTTCCAGGTGTATCCCCTCACAGAGGAGCAAAAAGTGAGCATCCTGGTGGCCCAATTAACCGGGGCAGCCCAAAGGGAGGTAAAGTCCTGGCCACCTGGGAGGAGGACTGTCGCAGAGATACTAACCCGGCTGAGGGACACCTTTGATACCCGCACCTCAGCCGAGATCAAGCTTAGATTCTACGGGTGCAAACAGCGGGCACATGAGAGTATAAGGGACTATGCCCTGAACCTACAAGAGGCCCTGAGAGCCATTAAGCAGACCGACCCTGACGGCGTGGGAGACGAGGACAGGCTGTTGACTGAACAATTTATAGAGGGTTTATATTGCAATGCCCACCGAACCCAGTTGCGGGCAATGGCCTTACAGGACCCTCATCTGGGATTTGCACAGTTCAAGGACAGAGCCATCCGGGTGCTCCGAGAACCGGCACCAGGTGGCGTTGTGACCCACAGACGCCCCACTACCACTTACCACCAGGAGGCGGCACCCTTGTCGGCAGGGCCTGTGGGAGCTGATGCGCAGGCTTTGAACAATGACCCGGCTCCAGACCTGCACCATCAGGTCCAAGAGCTAGCTAAAAGCGTTGCCGCGCTAACCCGAACTGTGCAGTCTTTACAGGTTTCCACTCCAGGGAAGATCCAGCTGGCATCCGGACCGGAGGACATCCCGTGGCGTCGACCAAGGAGGACCCCACCGGCCAGAGGAAGACCCAGCGACCGATACAACGAGGACGGACAACCCATCTGCCGCCGCTGCAATCAACCCGGACATATGGCAAGGTACTGTCCTTTAAACTGGCACAACCTGGGGTAGAGGGCCAAACCCCAGGAAAAAGATCATCAGGCCCATCGAACTGGCGCGACAGATATGTGGGAGGACGTCCAGTCTTGCCTGTGGTACTGGATGGCATCCCTATGAGTGCCCTATTGGACACCGGGTCACAGGTCACCACTATCCCGTACGTGCTCTTCAAGCAGTACTGCAATGACTCGGATATCACCCGCTACCCTGACGACGACTTGAGTATCATCGCCAGCAATGGTCAGCCCGTGCCACAGATTGGATTTAAAGAGGTGACCATTAAAATCGGTAGAGTCGAACTGGCAGCACAGGGACTGATCATTGTAGACATTGACAAACACAAGAGTCACCCAAAAATAACTCTAGGAACTAATGTAATTGAAAATTGTCTTGCAGAGGTGATTTTCCTTTTACAACAGGTTGCCAAGAACGCCAGCTCCGGCCAGCAGCGAGTGCTCCAGAAAGAGATCCGGGCACTGATGCGACAGCAACAGATAGAACTCTCCGGTGGTGAGATTGGTAGCGTAAGAATGTGTGACCCTTTCCCTATTGCCATGCCCCCAAAAAGTGAAATGATGATTTGGTGCCGGGCAGCTATTGGTCTGAGAGGTAGAAATTACCAGGCAATGGTAGAACCAGTTTACTCAGACAGTAGGCCCACCATTTTGACAGCACGGGGGGTGGTTAATGTACGCCATGGGAGGGTGCCCGTTCGCATAATAAATATCGGGAAGAGGGAAGTGTACCTGCCCCGGTATGCCACGCTAGCCAAATTGTATACCATCAATCAAAATTCCATACAGTCCGTAGAACCTTTGCCTCCATCTTCCCCGGAGGAAGGTAACGGCTCTAAAGAAACAATGGAGGACTGGTGTCAGCAACTACATTTGGGTACTGACTCCACTCCCTCACACCAGAAACAGGGAGTCTATCGGGTGGTTCAAGAGTACGAGAGAGTGTTTAGTAAACACCCGTTAGACTTCGGGCGAGTCAAGGGGGTAGAACACCACATCCCCACGGGAGACCATCTTCCCATAAAAGAGAGGTATCGACCGTACCCCCTGCACACTACCAACACGCCAAGGGGATGCTTAGGGACATGAAGGAGGCTGGGGTGATCAGGGATAGCTGTAGCCCCTGGGCAGCTCCAATAGTCTTAGTCAAAAAGAAAGACAACACCATGAGGATGTGTGTAGATTACCGGAAAATTAACCGTATCACACACAAGGATGCGTACCCCTTACCAAGGATAGAGGAGTCTTTGGCTGCTTTAAGATCTGCTAACTTCTTCTCTACCTTGGATCTCACTAGCGGGTACTGGCAGGTTCCTGTAGCAGAGGCGGACCGGGAGAAGACCGCATTCACCACCCCGATGGGACTTAGCGAGTTTACCTGTATGCCGTTCGGACTCTGCAACGCACCGGGAACCTTCCAACGATTAATGGAGTGCTGTCTGGGCCACAGAAACTTCGAGACGGTCCTGTTGTACCTGGACGATGTCATCGTATATTCCAAGACTTATGAGGACCACCTGAAACACCTGGCGGAAGTGTTCGAAGCTCTGGCAAGCTACGGCTTAAAGGTAAAACCCTCCAAGTGTCACCTCTTGAAACCAAAGGTGCAGTACCTGGGACACGTGGTGAGCGCTGACGGAGTGGCTCCCGACCCTGATAAGATCACCGCAATTAAGGAATGGCCAAGTCCCTCCAGTGTAAAGGAAGTGCGGCAGTTCCTCGGGTTGGTAGGCTATTACCGCAGATTCATCCCCGGTTTCACCAAAAAGGCAGCTCCTATGCAGGACCTCCTGATAGGCCAGTCCCGAAAGGCCAAGAACCAGAAGCCGCCCTTCAAATGGGAGAAGTTAGAAGAAGAGTCCTTCCGCCAGCTGAAGATGGCCCTCACGGGGGATGAAATCCTGGCGTACCCTGATTACAGCCAGCCCTTTATCCTCTACACCGACGCAAGTAACATCGGGCTAGGAGCCGTACTGTCCCAGATCCAGCAGGGGAAAGAACGAGTAATCGCTTACGCTAGCCGAAAACTGCGACCCACCGAAAGAAACCCTGAGAATTACAGCTCATTTAAGCTAGAGTTCCTGGCAGTGGTGTGGGCAGTCACCGAACGCTTTAAGCACTACCTCGCTTCTTCCCGGTTCACCGTGTACACGGATAACAACCCGTTGACACACCTGGACACGGCAAGACTCGGTGCCCTAGAGCAGAGATGGATGGCCCGTCTGTCCAACTACGAGTTCACAATCAAATACCGGGCAGGACGCTCCAATACCAACGCGGACGCCCTGTCCAGGATGCCAAACCTACCGGACGTAGGAGAAGATCCAGAGGGACTGGAAGAAGTCGAACTCCCCGCGTTCCACCGTCATGGGACTATCCAGTATTCCCATCGGGTAAGGAGTAAGCAAGCCGCTACGTTTAACCCCTTGACTCACTACAACTGGGAGGAAACGCAAGACAGTGACCCTGCCGTCCGGCTGGTAAAGGAGATGCTGACTCGGCCAGAGGCTCGCCTTGACCCAGACGCTCCGGAGGAAGCCAAGCAACTGTGGGCTGAGAAGAGTCGACTGTTCCTTTACAAGGGGAAGTTGTGCCGCAGAATGGTTAACTCCTGGACGCATGAACTAATCTGGCAAGTAGTGGTGCCACGGAGAGACGCAGCCATGGTGATGGAGGCATACCACGACGGGGCTGGACACTTCGGATGGAAGAAGCTGGAGTTCCTGCTGCGTGGGCGGTTCCACTGGGTAGGCATGAGGGGAACCATCGAGAGGTGGTGCAGAGACTGTGGCCCGTGCAACCTAAGAAGGAAGGACCGTGCCAGCCAGAAGACTCCCCTGCAGTCCATCGTCACCCGGCAGCCGTTGGAACTGGTAGCCTTGGATCATGTAAAACTGACCCCAAGCAGAAGTGGCTACGTCTACGCGTTAACCATTGTGGATCATTACTCCCGGTTCTTGGTTGTCGTCCCCGTTAAGGACTTAACGGCTCAAACAGCAGCTAGAACCTTCCAGCAGCACTTCTGCCGTCCACACGGGTACCCGGACCAAGTGCTGACGGACCAGGGACCTGCCTTTGAAGCGGAGGTCTTCCAGGAATTCTGCAATCTGTATGGCTGCCGGAAGATAAGGACGACACCCTATCATCCGCAAACTAATGGACTTTGTGAGAAAATGAACCAAGTGGTAATGGATCTCTTGAAAACGTTGCCCCTGGAAGAACGCAGTCTGTGGCCTGAGAAGCTGCCCGATCTGGTGGACCTATACAACCACATCCCGGTAGGTTCCACCAACTGTACCCCGGCTTACCTAATGAGGGCGAGACCTGGTAAGTTACCTGTTGACCTGGAAATGGGAGTCCTGACACCCGAGGACACTTCACCAGAAGCAGACTGGGACACAGAGAGGCAGCAGCAGTACCGGAAAGTACAGGAGAGCGTGGAGCGAAGTCTCTGTCAGGCTAGGGAAAGACAAGAGAAAACTTACAACCAGTATGCTCCCGCTGTTCCCCTGGTACCCGGAGAGCAGGTCTTGAAGAGGAAAAGACGGCTCCACAAGTTGGACGACCAGTGGGAGAAGGACCCGTACACCGTACTGCCCTCAAGCCACGAGAACCCGAAAGTCTGTACCATCAGTAAAGACGGAGGGGAGACCATAGCCATTGTATCCCGGGATCACCTGAAGAAGTGTCCTGAACAGCTACGGAACCCTGAAGAGGAACAAGAAGACCATCGACCCGTAGAGGAAAGGGAGGATATGGTTAGTACTGTGCTCGGAGACTTCCCTCGGTCCTGGACTCAAGTCAATGGTGCAGTTGTGGTACCCGTACTCACCTTCCTCCAACCAGCATCCCAAGTGCCTACGGAGCAACAGGTAGAGCTGGAAGAGCAGCCGGTCCAGGAGGCAGAAGACTCCACACAAGCAGAACAGGAGGATCAACCCTCTGCTTATAGTGAGCCTGCCGTACCCCTAGTGAGCCAAAGAGCCGGTAGACAGCTGCCCAGTTTACCCTTGACAGCTCCTACACCCTGTAGTTCAGGGCTAGACAGTCAGCTCCGTAGGTCCACTAGGGCCACTAGAGGCCAGTTACCCGCACGTTGGAGGATTTGAAGTGTATAAATTGTTTTATTTGTGGTTACCTGTTTTTCTTGTTGCTTGTGTATAATTATGTGTTTCTAGTTATTTATAGGAGTCCTTGGTGGATTTACCGGGAATCCTTGTACATGGTTGGAGCGTAACCTAGGAATGGACTAAAGACTGTTAAGGACTCGGGGCAGGACAGACCCCTACCTGGTTACGTCTCCCTGTTTTGGTGAAATGGACACCTTGCTTTTCTTCAAAGACTGCACCCGGTTGCGGACATGCCGTAACCATCTTTATGTGTTTTTCTTATTGTATTATTATTGTTTATACCTTGTTATGTTTTTCTAAAAATATGTTTAGTCCCGGAGTACTAAATTTCACTAGGGGGGAATGTGGCACCCCAGGGGTCTGGTTTCCACAGTAACGGCAATGTTATGTCTGAGAGCAGGTGGGAGGTCTCTTGGTCAGGGATCCTGTGCATGCCACACCTCCTGCCCAGTCCTGGGAGGGGAAGAACTTCCCCTATATAAACCTAGGGCTGAGGCAGGGTTAGGGAGTAGAGAAGAAGTAGAGACAGAGAAGAGAAGCAGCATAGGAAGAAACAACAGGAGCTCTGTGGGAGCAGTACTACAAAGAGTCAGGGGCTGGCAGCTGCAGAGCTCGCCCTGACTGAGAAGCTATCACTGGACCCGGAGTCCGAGGCTGTGGGGACTAACTCCTATCCAGCAGCAGAAACCGACCAGCAGGGGAATTCAGGTCCTCTGGCCAAGAAACCCGAAGGCACGGTCACACGCGTGGGACCAGCACCGCCGTCGTGGAGCGGAAGCTACTAGAAGGCCCCGAGTCACCGGCCATACGGGTGAGCACCACACGGTACACTCAGGGACGTGGGCTACTTATACCCGCCTCTAGCAAGGTAGCCAGAAGAGTACAGTTAGTTTGGGAGGCCTACAACTCCGCCTGGCCAGGGGAGATCCCATCTGCTCAAGGACTGACCAGGCCCCAATCGCTAGCCAGTACTCCGGGAGGGTCTATCTTTGTCACCAGTAAAGACCCTGAACTACACCGTACCGTCTCCGAGTGGTTCCTGCTGCCCCCATCATCCACGTCGGCTGCCCTGAGGCCATACCCCTCCCGTTGGGGGTGATACTATCACGCTGCACAATCCTACCACCGGCCTCAGCGGTCTGCCCTGCAGCGGCAGCTCCTTCGCTGCATTCAACGGGTGGCGTAGTCGTACAACATCTACCACTAATACAGCGCTACTTAGTCTGACTCCCTGGGCACGGACCGGGTCACCGCCACGAGACTACAACCCTCAACAGATCCGGCTCCGGGTAAGCTCCCGCGTGCGCAACGCTGCGCGACACAGGCCCAGGGGTGCGTCACTTGTGCAGGAAAAAGAGCTTTGCATAGTGCAGGTATTCTATTAGTATCACAGAATAAGATGCATATACCCAGAGGTATAGTAAATAATGAAGACAAAGGCACAACCTGATGGTGTAGGTTGAAACCCTGATGCGCGTTTCGCATTAGCTTCTTCCTTGGGGGGGAATATAAATATTGTCACTGGTAGATAGAAGTAGATAATACATAGATATCAGTTAGATCATGCTTCAGCTGTTGATCCAAGTATGCATGCTTCTTGGGGATTCACGGGCAGTCCAGCAATTTTTAGACCTTATTTGCTAATGTCGGATTGAACATTAGTGTTAGAGAAATATGGATGTTTATGTCCCATCCCCAGTCTTACCTAGGAACATCCCCCAACTCTTCTAGGAGGACTACTAACCTGCAACGACACAACTTTTGGATGGGTTTTACATAAACCCTTCACTCCAGAATGCCCATAATTTATCTAAAAATTGGGGACATTCCCGGCAAATTCGGGACAGTTAACCAGTATATGATATCTGTTTTGGACAGTCATCTATTGCAACCATGAAGGACCCTATCCAGTTATCCACACAGGCAACCTGGATCCTAGATGATCACCAAAACTAAAATCTCAGTCCACAAATGCCAAGAAAAAAAAAATCCTGATGTCTTTCCCCGGCCTGACACTAGAATGAAGTCAAAGGGTCAGGCAGTGTGTCACCCTCATCGCCAAAAGTGTTTGTAGCCTAGAAGTTGTGGCGGCTTGTCTGAAATCGTCGCATGAAATATCAGAAAACCAGTGCAGATGCCATATGGCGGATTTCATACCAACACTCTTTTACTACTTAGCAACCATGGAAACTGTGGACCTTGCCGTTTCATGGCTGGAGATGATGGTATGTGAATATTTTAACAAATTATCTATGAAAACTGTCCCAACGTTATGTTTCTGATCCATGAACGTATCTTCTGATATGGCTCATTGTAAGGTTCTATTTCTATGAAACCTTTTCTACTTTCCCTTCATCACAAATTTCTTAGATTTTTCCAGCACTAATGGGGTTAAGTTTCGACAAGTAGCTCCTTTCTATAATCCTTTTTGGATTTTGCATATAGGGATTTTCCTTAATCTGATTTCGCCTGTTCTTATTTTTCCAAAGGCCTAGGAATTTCTGAGGAGCTTTATTGTTATAATAACATGAAATACAGGGTGAGAAATGAGCTGTTCCAAATCCTCCGAGAGAGTAAAGTCCCTACCATGAATGAAGTGTCCGTACTACTCCTACATTGTGCAAGTAAAAAAAAAACACATATATGTGCATATGAAAAAATTAAAAATACAGATACATGGATGGAAGCGACTACGAATATAACTTTTAGCGTATGTTCACACAACTTAAAAACACTCCATGTGAACATACCTTAAGAGTATCATGAAGCTTTTTTGTCAAGAACCAATTTTAAACTGCTCCTAACTAGAAGTAAAATTAATCTAGACCAGTTTTTCCCAAACTCCAGTCCTCACAGCCCCCCACACGTCATGTTTTCAGAATTTCCTTAGTATTGCCCAGGTGATAGAATTATTATTAAGGCATCAGAAACTGCCACAGGTTCTCTCACCTGTGCAATACTAAGGAGATCCTGAAAACACGATGCGTTGGGGTCCGTGAGGACGGGGTTTGGGAAACACTGATCTAGAATGATATTAAGATCTGTCAACAGCAATTATTCTTTATCCTGGTGGTTTCCACACTTTTAAGTTGGCTGGGGTTTGTATGCATTTAGCGGGTCTATATTCTTTTTGGGGTTTGCTGAAAGAGGTCATTTACTATTTGTAATTTTAATGCTATGTGTTGAGATGTGTCCGAAATAAATGGGTAAAGAGTGACATTACCCAACCCATAAATATCTTACATTTTTTCATATTCCTTTTGTAATCTCCCTAAATTCCCTTCTCAAAAGTTGGCTATGTACGAACTTCTTGGTTCCAGATACTACAGGAATCCTTCAGTGGTCCATGCCTCGATGCATCAGAACTGGTTTGGTGGCATGAAGGAGACCTACTCAATATTTGACAGGCGGGTTTATTCTTATAGCTAAATGGTGTGTAGAATCACTAAACGCACTTTATTTTGAACCTCCTTTCTACTTCAAAACCACAGTATTCCACTGTGGCTTAGTGTTTAAACCGTTTTGTGGGAATATTGATCCAGCTGGACAGGATCGATTCTTACAGTTGCCACAGATTATAAAACTGTATGTTCTGAACAACTTGGTCTACCTTGATGCTCTGGACCTAACTGAGAAGGCCATGGAAGCTATAAAAACTCGCTGTCATGTTCTTGGAATCGATCCATGGCTAAACGACCCTTGGTGCTTGGTGTATTGTTCTACTGCTATAGGATAAACAGTTGCCATGAAGGGATGAACTTGGTTGACAATAGACTGGAAAGTCATACTGTCCAAACCTCCATCCACAGATATCAGAAGACCCAGGTTGTACAAATAAAACTATTCCCCATGACATTACTCCACCTCCACAAACCTAAAAGGTAGGGGTCTATCAACCACTGGTCTCCAAAGACCCAGGAAGTGCCAAAAAACATCCACACCATTACTCCAACCCCACCAGCCTGAACGTAAGGCGTCATCCATCCATAAGTATCAAAGGACCCAGAGCGTGCCAAAAAATATTCTCCATCATTACTCCAACACCACCTGCCTGAGAAGAAGGGATCATCCATACACAGGTATCAGTGGAACCAGGAAGTGTCAAAAAACATTCCCCACCATTATTCAAATGCCACCAGCCTGAACTGTGGATACTTGACATGAAGGGTTCATTGATTCCTGCTGTTGGCTCCAAATTCTGACCTTTCATCAGCATGTTCTAAGAGAAATCTGGATTCATCATTCATCTGACCATGTTTTCCACTGCTCAATGATGCATTTTTTTGCTTCTTTGATCACTGGAGTTGCCTTCCTGTTTCCTTAGACAGTAAATCTAGCCATACACATATGATAGCTGAGTGTAGAGCACACATTCTGCCATTTGTTATCTCTCCAGACTCCCTAATGCACATGAATATTTGGCTCAGCCAAATGTTCATATGTTTTGGAAGGACAGAGTAGAGAAATCCGCAGCCAAAAAGCTCTGGCTGCAGCTTATTTCCTGCCCAAAATGATCAGGCGGTAATATTCAAACTGCCTGACCCTTATCTTCCAGGACATCATCTTTTGAGGGAGAGCCGGGTTCAGCCGACACTAGTCCAATGTGTACAGATACCGGAACTGGACATCTGTTGTTAAGGTCCATCTGTGCTAAGAAATGACAAGCTTTGCATAAGTTGGATGTAACATTAGTTGGACAGCGTCGTAGTCAACTCCAGTTTTCTTAGCTGTTCACCACTTGTGCAACAGAATGATTCCTCACATTCTCCTCTGACCCCGTTCATCGAGTTATCCACAGGATACCGTATCGCTTGATGTTTTTCCTCAATCACATCATTCTCGGTATACTCTCTACACAATTGCTTGAGGCTTGGAGGTTTTGAAATATTGACCCCGACTAGTCTATGACTGATGACTATGCCTCTTGCAAAATCACCCATATTGCTCGATTCTCCCATTCTTGTATAGAACCTGTTGCAGATTTCAACTTTCAGCAGAATCGTTCAAACATTCTGGGAGATTGGACTATTTTACTTTTGGACATTGTGGCAAAGCAGCTTGCTCGGCTTTACGCGGAGGTAGACACGGAACACTATTTCTTTAAATTTCGTGTTGCTTTATTAAAATGTCGTAAACCACCCTGGAGTCCATAAAGTAAACACAGTCCGTTCGGCATAATGGCAAAACAAAAAAAAGATACAGCACAGTCCATACATTGGCCGGGGTCCGGCCACTCAGGGTTAGCCACACATGGTTCAAATTTAGCCCAATACATGCAAGCTCCTCTCTGGAGCAAGCCTCTCCAGATACTGAACCACACCTGAGTCACAAGACTGGCTATTTAAAGCCCAGACCACACCCTGGGATAGAGATATGGTGAATGGCCTTCCGCCCGCACTATGACCATTCACCTATAAAACATTCCCTTTTAAATGTGGCTGATTAACCCTCTGTGCACGTACCATGCAGGAGAAAAGTTCCATGTTTCACATCACTGAAGCTAGTAACCTCAGTGAAACATATCTCCCCTCCAGTATTCTGCCAGTGACTTTGTCACAACATATAACAACCATTATCTGCATCACCACATCGTGGATGATTACAGGAGAGAACTGCCGCAAACAAAACTGAAAGGTCCCACAGTACAGTACAAGCTCTAACAACTAACACAGCGCCGCATCCTCTTATGATAGTCACTCCGGCATAAGTCTACAGCTGTTGTATGCTCCCGTAGAATCACATTGAAACTGATCCATGGAAGACTTTCTCACATGATTTTATGCTGCACTCGGGGTCGCGTCTCCATATGAAGAAGCTCCATCGTGAAAGGGCCGGTGTCTGCAATACATTGACCATTCAGTGCATCTACGTAATGAAAGTTTCTTATATTCTTCATTGCGGTTGTCTTATCTTTTACCTTATGTCTCTCTTTTTTCTTCTCTCTTTCTGAAACATTTGAGAGGAAAATCAATAATTCACCTAAAATATGAAAACGTGTAAAAAAAAAAATTCTCAAATATTCATGTGTGGAAACAACAATAGCCGAGAATTCCCCTCGCTGTGGTCCCCGACAGAACCCTCTTACTTCAAGTAGCTGTCACTTTGGATGAGATTAAACTATGATTAAAGTAAGTGAACTTGTCTACACGGCGGCTGGTTAATGTATACTTGACCTAGTTTTCTTTCGATTAAAAAAAAAAAAAAAAAAAAGCCAAGTGAAAAACTGAAGCTTTCAAGTGAACAAAACAGCAGTGAAGGGAAAAATGTCTAAATTCTCCTTGATGCCTGTGATCGCAGACCCGGGTGATTGTGTCCTCTCAGCCTTGTTCTTGAGATGCTGAGCTGTCTGGGTGTCTATATTCTAGGTCATGAGCGAAAAATTCAGGTCACACGGGTGCCTGGAGAGCATTTTTTTTTTAACACGAGCAGCTCCAGCTGTTATTATAGAGGCACTTCCGGATGATAACTGCTTATGGGGGCAATTTATTATTGACTCTAGACTGTAAGGGCACTGGGGTGATGCTTCCTACAAGAGTATTTTGGCTAAATAGTTCTGTCTCTTCGGGCACTTTGGCCATCACGATGGTGTCCGGTGATTTTTATGGGCTGTCACTGGCCATTTAGCTCAATATCAATATGTGGATACTCTGGCTCGTCAACGCCTATACGGGAACTCAGGCTCTCAGGATGTATGGTGGCAGGGGCATAACTATAGTTGGTGCATGGGTTGCAGTAGCACCAAGGAAGACCAATACTATTTAAGACCCATGATAGTTGGGGGGACTCTGTTGGAGATTTTGGGCTGGGGCCCACAAGCTCCAAGTTCTGTATGGTGGAAAAACCACCTCATACCTCACCTGTTATGATATGCTTGGTGGCACGATAGGCAGTCTACAAGTGACAACTAGTATTTGGGACAAACAAATTGGATTGGAAGGGTCCATATGAGATCTGGCAGGAGGAAAAGTGTGTCTCCATGCACATTGATCAAGAGGCTTGACGGATCGGAGTAGAGGGTCTTCCCGCATTATAGAGATAGTCAGAGCTGCTCGATATGATCGGCTAATACGATTGCTCTGTGCCCATTATGTTTGCATATGCCTGGCAGAAATTCCTGTTTACATTTTTGAGATTTTGGTTTGGCCTAAATCCTAAGTCATGTGACAAGGCTCGTTAGAAAGTCGACTATTGACTTTTAGGATTAATACTTCCTGTAGGTGGCGCTAGAGTCCTATTCCTCTCTGAAGAGACAATTTGCATTTTGAGATGAGCTCCCAGAAGTGATGATTTTTAGGGCCCACATAAAAAATCTAATCAAATTATGAACAATTGTTTTGCTCGTTGCTGTGCTTATGTGTCACCCTGACCTGGATGCCACAAGTGTAATTAAAGCTGTGTCTGAGAGCAAGGGGGAGGTTCTCTGGTCAGGGGAACATTAGCATGCAATACCTCCTGTCTCAGGCCAGTAGGGGGAGCTGGCTGCCCCTATAAAAGCTGGTACTGAGGGCAGGGTTAGGGAGAACTGGACGACCTATCTGAGGATTCAGGTCCCAGAGCAGAGAGGGACAGTTGTATTGCACCTAAGAGGAAGTGTGGCAGTAGGAGAGCCACAAGCCAGAGACAAGAGGCGAAGAGAGCCTGTCTTGGCAGAGAAAAGACTTAATTTTACCAGACTTTGGTGTCTGAGGCTGGAAGGATTCCACATCCCCCAGCAGAGAACCAGTCCGCAAGGGACTGTATATTCCTTGGCCTAAGAAGCCTGGAGGCCCTGCCACAACCGAAGGGACCAGTAAAGCCGTACAAGGCTGGGAGCAGAAAGGAACCCACGTCGCAGGCCATACAGGCGAGAATACACGGAAAGCTCGGAAACGTGGGCTGTTACCCTATAACGAGGAGATAGCCAGAAGGAGCGCAGAAAGCACGGTAGGCCTACACCCTCACCCTGACCAGGGCCAATTTCCCCATTGCTCTCAGACATCCAGGTCCCCTCCTAGCTGGGACTGTTTGTGGGTCAATTTACCTGTTCTAGTAAAGACCCTGGACTGCAACCTGTTGTCTGTGTGCTCCTTGCTCCTCCAGCACTACCAGCACTGGGACTCTCACTACCATCACTCCCAACATCCATTATACTGCCCTGGGGCCGCACTCTTCCCGTGGGGAGTCACACTACCCTAGCTGCACACCTCATCAGCCCCAGCGGTCTGCATGCAGCGGCGGTTCCTAATAACCGCAATCCACGGGTGGCGTAGTCAGACATTATCAGCAGAACGTAGCAGACTACCATTGGCCTGACCACCCTGAGCCACGGAACCGGGTTGCCACTACTACTCCCACCGTTTCCCTAATTGCCCGGATCCGAGTGCCCCATGGCCCAGGGGGCGAGTCAGCTTTGGCGTAGTCGGCAGGATTTCGTGCCCGCAACCACCGGGTACTGCGTGCCTGAAAAAGACTTTTGTAACTTATCTGTGGCGAAGTTTCCCGCCGTCTGGAGTCGTTTCCCGCCATCCGGAGCCGATTCCCGCCATCAGACGCCATCTTGGACCTTTTCCCGCCGTCTTCTGCCGTCTTCCCGCCATCTGCAGCTGTTTCCCGCCATCGGACGCCATCTCCAGGACGCCGCGCGGGAAGAAGAGGGGCGTGGACGTCCGAAGCTCCGCCCCACGCACCGACGCTGCGCAAGGTCCTGGAAGGGAGAGAGAGCGACGCTGACGTCATCAGAACGCGACGCCAGGTCCTCGTCCATAGCAGCAGCAGCGGAGCCGCGGCCTACAGAAGAGGATCGTCGGAAGGTAGGCCACGCTTAACTAGGGGGGAGGATGATGTCGGATACAGAGGCGCCCACTACCACCAACGCAGCTGCAGCAGCGGTGATGCCCTTTTCCCTGCCCTACATCCCTGGAGCGGCCTGGCTGCCCAAGTACTCAGGGGAGCCCCATGCCCTAACTGACTTTAAGGAAAGGCTATACAGTTTGTTCCACGTTTACCCCCTGACAGAGGAGCAGAAGGTCAGTATATTGACAGGGCAGTTAATTGGCGCAGCCCAAAGGGAGGTAAAATCATGGCCCACTGAGGAGAAAAGGACTGTGAAGGGTATTCTGGCCCGGCTGTGGGGTACCTTTGACACACGTACCTCCGCTGAAATTAAAATGAGGTTCTATGGATGTAAGCAGCGGGCACAGGACAGCATCACAGACTATGCCCTAAATCTGCAGGAAGCCTTGAGGGCTATTCAACAAACTGACCCTGGCAGTGTGCAGGAAACGGATAAGCTGCTAACAGAACAATTCATAGAAGGTCTGCTGTCTAGCGCCCACAGGGCCCAACTGCGCCTCATGTTCTTTCAGAACCCCGACCTGACCTTTGCCCAATTTAAGGACAGGGCCATAAGGGTGCTCCGTGAATCTGCAACCAGTGGCGCTATAAACCCCCGGCGCCCTGCTCTCACCTACCACCTGGAGGCGGCGCCCTCCTCTATGGACCCCGTGGGGGCTGATGCACAGGCCCTGAACCAAGCCCCGTCGAAAGACCTGCACCACCAAGTCCAGGAGCTGACCAGGAGCGTCGCGGCGTTGACCAGGACCGTCCAGGCGTTGCAAGTGGACCCGTCAAGACCCATCGAGCTGGCTTCAAGTCCGGAGGATGTCCCGTGGCATCGACAGAGGAGGATCCCGTCGTTCCGAGGGAGGCCCACAGACCGCTACGCAGAGGATGGACAGCCCATTTGCCGTCGATGCAACCAGCCCGGACACATTTCCAGGTACTGTAATTTAAACGGGTCCAACCTGGGGCAGAGGGCCAACCCCCAGGCATAAGATCACCAGGCCCTTACAACTGGCGTAATAAGTACGTTGGGGGGCGCCCGGTTTTACCCGTGGTGCTGGACGGTATCCCCATGAGCGCCTTGCTGGATACTGGGTCGCAAGTAACCACAATCCCTTATGTACTTTTTAAGCAGTATTGGACTGATGCTGATATCACACGGTATCCAGACAGTAACTTGAGCATCATCGCCAGTAATGGCTTACCCGTGCCGCAGATGGGGTTCAAGGAGATTGTAACATACCTGGCGGCGTCCTTGCATGGTGGTCCATCTCCCACTGTGCAAGAGAGCGCACTTGATCTCCTGTCCAGAATGTCTCTCTGGCTTCCCTCCATGCTGTCTGTTTGTGTCTGTTTCTGCTGCTTAAGGGCGGCGCCCGATCACTTCCTGCTTTTTGTACCTGCTGTGGGTCACGCCCCTTGTGCGTCCTCAGCCTATTGCTGTCTGACACTTGGTATATAGCTCAGCAGCTCCCTTCTATCCCTGCCTGAGCATAGTGTTTCCTTCAGTGTGTGCTTGCACTCTGAAGGTGCCAGGTCCCGTTCTTTGTTTCCTTGTCTGCCTTTCCTGGAGGCTGTATTTCCAGGCCTGTCTGAACTCGCTCTTAGCCTGTTTCTCCCGCCTTCTAGGGGCCGATTACCTAGACCCTCTCCTGTATCTTGTCTGTCCTGTCTGAACACGCTCCTAGCCTGTTCCTCCCGCCTTCTAGGGGCCGATTACCTAGACCCGCTCCTGTATCTTGTCTGTCCTGTCTGAACACGCTCCTTGCCTGTTCGTCCTGCCTCTCTGGGGGCAGTATTCCCAGACCCGCTCCTGTATCCCGCTGCAGTGTCGGTCTCCTCCGTACACTCAGTTCCAGTCTGAACTCTCTCCTATCCTTTACCTGTTTTGCCTCTATGTCCGTTCCCTTCCTTTTTCTGCAGAGTCTGAACTCGTACCTAACTCCTGCTTGTTGTCTCTGTACTCCCGTTTGTGAGTTTGTGGTCCCCTCGCTACTTCACTGCAAGTACCCTGTGGGTATCTGGCTCTGCCTTTCCCTTCCTGTCTGTTCCGTGTGAACAGAGTCCTGTCCGTTCTGCTCCGGCAGCCTTGCTCCGCTCCTGCCCTGCTTCTGCCCGCTGCTCCGGCAGTCCTGTCCTGCCCTGCTTCTGCCCGCTGCTCCGGCAGTCCTGTCCTGCCCTGCTGCTGCCCGCTGCTCCGGCAGTCCTGTCCTGCCCTGCTTCTGCCCGCTGCTCCGGCAGTCCTGTCCTGCCCTGCCTGTACCCCTCTGCCTGTAATGTTCCTGAGTCCCAGTGTGTACTGGGTCCTATCCCGCCTGTGTTCCTACCTGCTAGTGCCTCCCTGTCTGCACTCTAGCTGTGCTTGCCTGTACCCCCCTGCCTGCTTACCCGCCTGCCTGCATACCAGTCGTGCCTGCCTATACCCACCAGTCTGTGTGCCAGCCTACCAGTCTGTTCCTGTATTCCCCTGTGTGGGTCAACAGCCGTGTCCGGGGTCTGTCCTGGAGTAGCACCTGGTCCCTCTGCTCGGTTCCTCCTTGGTGCACTGGCGTCGTATGCCGTCGTGCGACCCTGGTCGGATCGGGTGAATACCTAGTTACGCCCCTCCAGGCATTCACTCTCCGGCACGGTCCAGTGGAATCACTACCAATCACACGCACACGCCGCTTAGCCCGGGCGTGTGCATAACAGCATGCTCAGGCCATGGTTCCCGTTGAGCCCCACGGCCTTCGCTCTCTGAGAAGTTTTCCAGCGAATATATGCATTAAAATAAATAAATACATTTTTTTTCTCTTAGCTGAGTTCCAGGCGAAATTACGCACCGTCCAGATGGATCTATCAGCTCTCGTTCCTGCGGATCCGCCACGTTACTATGGGGATCCAAGACAGTGTCGTGCATTTGTGGAGCAATGCATGCTACACTTTAAGGCCTACCCTCTCTATTTTCCTTCCGATTGGGCTAAAGTGGCCTTTATGATGTCTTACCTGGCGGGTGATGCCTTGGAATGGATCAACCCCCTATATGAAACACAGGATCCGATCCTCCTGGACCTAATGGCCTTCCTGGTGGCCTTTCTAATGGTCTTCGATGATCCTAACCCGGAGGCTCCTGCTGAAGCTTCACCTCCCAATATCCCGGAGCAGCCCCGATGGGTAATGTGTGTGGGTAGCGCAATAGTCCTCCAGCCCAATGAGACTACTGCCCACCCAGAATCCTCACAGGGTGACTACGCTTTCCGGAATACTTCTCTCAACCTCAAGAGGCAGTCCAGACGTGCTAGACTTAGAGGCAAGCCGTCACGCCAGGGTCTGTCCTCCCTGAGACCTCCTGACCCCAACCTTGAAGTCCCTACTGAAGCTTCATCTCCCTGTATCCCGGAGAAACCCCAATGGGTAATGTGCGTGGGTAGTGCACCAGTTCTCCTGCCCGAAGAGACTTCTGCCCATCCAGACTCCACACAGGAGAACTTCCTGCACCCGGCATCAGTTGCTTCTCTCTCTTTAACCGGTGTGCATGTCCAAGGATGCTCCAAAGCTGTGGTTACCTCAGAGTCTGTGCACCTCTACTACCTGGCGGAGGATCCCCTGTTGCCTCCAGAATCCTCCGGGATACCACTCGATGACAAATGGAGAGAGACTTCTCTACACCCGGTACTCAATACTTTGTCCGCTTCGTCCTGTGAGCCTGACAATGGGTACCCCAAAGTGGTAGTTACCCCCGAGTCTCTACACCCCTCCGACCAGGCGGAGGATCTCCAGTTGTCTCCTGAACCCTTCGGGGTGCTACCTGGTAGCGAAAGGACAGAGACTCTCCTATACTCTGTACCTGATACCTCGCTCGCTTCGTCCAGTGAGTCCAACCTAGTGTACTCCGAAGCAGAGGTTACTCCCGAGTCTCTACACCCCTCCGACCAGGCGGAGGACCTCCAGTTGTGTTCAGAACCCTTTGGGGTGCCACCTGGTGGTGAAAGGACAGAGACTCTCCTATACTCTGTACCTGATACCTCGCTCGCTTCGTCCAGTGAGTCCAACCTAGTGTACTCCGAAGCACAGGTTACTCCCGAGTCTCTACACCCCTCCGACCAGGCGGAGGACATCCAGTTGTGTTCAGAACCCTTCGGGGTGCCACCTGGTGGTGAATGGACAGAGACTTTCCTATACTCGGTACCCGATACCTCGCCTGCTTCCTCCAGTGAGTCCGACCTAGTGTACTCTGAAGCAGTTGTTTTCTCTGAGCCTCTGCACTCTTCTGACCTGGCGGAGGACCTCCAGTTGTTTCCTGAATCCTCCGGGGTACCACCAGATAACAAAGAGACAGTGACTTTTCCTCATTATGTACCTGATAACCCGTCTATTTTTTCCTGTGAGCTTGACAAGATGTACCTCGAAGCAGAGATTACCCTCAAGTCTCTGTCCCCCTCCAACCCAGTGAACGACTGGTCCTCGAATTCCCTGCGGAAGATTCTGGCAGGCCTGAAGAAGAGGGGGCGTAAGGGGGGAGGTACTGTAACATACCTGGCGGCGTCCTTGCATGGTGGTCCATCTCCCACTGTGCAAGAGAGCGCACTTGATCTCCTGTCCAGAATGTCTCTCTGGCTTCCCTCCATGCTGTCTGTTTGTGTCTGTTTCTGCTGCTTAAGGGCGGCGCCCGATCACTTCCTGCTTTTTGTACCTGCTGTGGGTCACGCCCCTTGTGCGTCCTCAGCCTATTGCTGTCTGACACTTAGTATATAGCTCAGCAGCTCCCTTCTATCCCTGCCTGAGCATAGTGTTTCCTTCAGTGTGTGCTTGCACTCTGAAGGTGCCAGGTCCCGTTCTTTGTTTCCTTGTCTGCCTTTCCTGGAGGCTGTATTTCCAGGCCTGTCTGAACTCGCTCTTAGCCTGTTTCTCCCGCCTTCTAGGGGCCGATTACCTAGACCCTCTCCTGTATCTTGTCTGTCCTGTCTGAACACGCTCCTAGCCTGTTCCTCCCGCCTTCTAGGGGCCGATTACCTAGACCCGCTCCTGTATCTTGTCTGTCCTGTCTGAACACGCTCCTTGCCTGTTCGTCCTGCCTCTCTGGGGGCAGTATTCCCAGACCCGCTCCTGTATCCCGCTGCAGTGTCGGTCTCCTCCGTACACTCAGTTCCAGTCTGAACTCTCTCCTATCCTTTACCTGTTTTGCCTCTATGTCCGTTCCCTTCCTTTTTCTGCAGAGTCTGAACTCGTACCTAACTCCTGCTTGTTGTCTCTGTACTCCCGTTTGTGAGTTTGTGGTCCCCTCGCTACTTCACTGCAAGTACCCTGTGGGTATCTGGCTCTGCCTTTCCCTTCCTGTCTGTTCCGTGTGAACAGAGTCCTGTCCGTTCTGCTCCGGCAGCCTTGCTCCGCTCCTGCCCTGCTTCTGCCCGCTGCTCCGGCAGTCCTGTCCTGCCCTGCTTCTGCCCGCTGCTCCGGCAGTCCTGTCCTGCCCTGCTTCTGCCCGCTGCTCCGGCAGTCCTGTCCTGCCCTGCTTCTGCCCGCTGCTCCGGCAGTCCTGTCCTGCCCTGCCTGTACCCCTCTGCCTGTAATGTTCCTGAGTCCCAGTGTGTACTGGGTCCTATCCCGCCTGTGTTCCTACCTGCTAGTGCCTCCCTGTCTGCACTCTAGCTGTGCTTGCCTGTACCCCCCTGCCTGCTTACCCGCCTGCCTGCATACCAGTCGTGCCTGCCTATACCCACCAGTCTGTGTGCCAGCCTACCAGTCTGTTCCTGTATTCCCCTGTGTGGGTCAACAGCCGTGTCCGGGGTCTGTCCTGGAGTAGCACCTGGTCCCTCTGCTCGGTTCCTCCTTGGTGCACTGGCGTCGTATGCCGTCGTGCGACCCTGGTCGGATCGGGTGAATACCTAGTTACGCCCCTCCAGGCATTCACTCTCCGGCACGGTCCAGTGGAATCACTACCAATCACACGCACACGCCGCTTAGCCCGGGCGTGTGCATAACAGAGATGACCATTAAAATTGGTAAAGTTGAACTGCCGGCACAGGGAGTAATTATTGTGGACATTGACCGTCGTGAAAGTCACCCTAAAATAACTGTGGGTACTAACGTAATTGAAAATTGTCTTTCAGAGGTAATTGTAATCTTACAACAGGTGGCGGTGAATGCTAGTTCCAGCCAACAGAGAGTCCTCAACAAGGAGATAAAAGCCCTGATGAGACGGCAGCAGGTAGAACTGTCTGGTGGTGAGATCGGTAGCGTAAGACTCAGTGATCCATTCCCCATTTCCATGCCTCCCAAAAGTGAAATGATGATCTGGTGTCGGACTGCAATCGGGTTGAGAGGTAGAGACTACCAAGCCATGGTAGAACCCGTGTACTCAGACAGCAGGCCCACCATTTTGACAGCCCGGGGGGTGGTTGATGTCCGTCATGGGAGGGTGCCCGTCCGCATCCTCAACATTGGGGAGAGGGAAGTACACTTACCCAGGTACGCTACACTCGCCAAACTGTTTGTCGTCGAACACAAAGCTATCAGGGCCGTGGAACCCTTGCCTCCATCTCCTCAGGCGGAGGGTAATGGCTCCCAGAAACAAAAGGAGGACTGGTGCCAGAAACTCCACGTGGGTGCTGACTCCACTCCCCTGCACCAAAAACAAGGAGTCTACCGGGTGGTACAGGAGTACGAGAGAGTCTTTAGTAAGCACCCGCTAGACTTCGGCAGAGTAAGGGGGATAGAACACCACATCCCCACCGGGAGCCACCCACCAATAAAAGAGAGGCACAGACCTGTACCCCCTGCACATTATCAGAACGCAAAGGGCATGCTAAGAGAGATGAAAGAAGCTGGGGTTATTAGAGACAGCTGTAGCCCCTGGGCAGCCCCTTTGGTTCTGGTCCAAAAGAAAGACGGCACCATGAGAATGTGCGTGGACTATAGACAAATCAACTGTATCACCCACAAAGACGCATATCCGCTGCCTAGAATAGAGGAGTCTTTAGCCGCATTAAAATCAGCTAACTTCTTTTCTACTTTGGACCTTACTAGCGGGTACTGGCAGGTTCCTGTGGCAGAGGCTGACAAGGAGAAGACCGCCTTCACCACCCCGATGGGACTGAGTGAATTCAACTGTATGCCCTTCGGGCTCTGCAACACACCAGGGACCTTCCAGCGGCTGATGGAATGCTGTCTAGGGCACCGAAACTTCGAGACGGTCCTCCTTTACCTGGACGACGTGATCGTCTATTCGAAGACCTACGAGGACCATCTAAAGCACCTGGCCGAGGTGTTCGAAGCCCTGGCAGGCTATGGCCTGAAGGTGAAACCATCGAAGTGTCACCTGCTGAAACCAAAGGTCCAGTACCTAGGGCACGTGGTAAGCACGGAAGGAGTGGCCCCCGACCCTGACAAGGTCACGGCAATCAAGAGCTGGCCAAGCCCCTCGAACATCAAAGAGGTGAGAC
This sequence comes from Phyllobates terribilis, assembly GCF_046119375.1. Classification (NCBI taxonomy): domain Eukaryota; kingdom Metazoa; phylum Chordata; class Amphibia; order Anura; family Dendrobatidae; genus Phyllobates; species Phyllobates terribilis. The sequence continues at coordinate 749,894,104 of NW_027362764.1, read as the reverse complement.
AGTTTCTCGGGTTGGTAGGCTACTACCGAAGGTTCATCCCCGGGTTCACTAAGATGGCAGCTCCTATGCAGGACCTCCTGATCGGACAGTCTAAGTCCAGGAGTCAAAAGCCACCTTTCAAGTGGGATAAACCGGAAGAGGAGTCCTTCCGCCAGCTAAAGATGGCCCTCACGGGGGATGAGATCCTGGCCTACCCTGATTACGGCCAGCCTTTCATTCTCCACACAGATGCCAGTAATGTGGGACTGGGAGCCGTACTGTCCCAAAACCAACAGGGCAGAGAACGGGTAATCGCATACGCCAGCCGGAAGCTGAGGCCCACCGAGAGGAACCCGGAGAATTACAGCTCCTTCAAGCTAGAATTCTTGGCGGTGGTGTGGGCCGTGACAGAACGCTTCAAGCATTACCTGGCCTCCGCAAAGTTCACCGTGTACACGGACAACAACCCGTTGACACACCTGGACAATGCAAGACTGGGTGCCCTGGAACAGCGGTGGATGGCCCGTCTCTCCAACTATGACTTCGTGATCAAGTACCGGGCAGGCAAAACCAACGCCAACGCGGACGCCCTATCAAGGATGCCTCACTTACCTGAAGGTGACGAAGACCCAGAAGAGCTGGAGGAGGTAGAACTGACCGCGTTTCACCGGTATGGAGCCGCTCAACACTCTCACCGCGTGAAGGAGGAGGATCTAACAACTGTGATGATGAATCCCCTACCTCACCACAGCTGGGCCGAGACCCAAGATAGTGACCCTGCAGTCCGCCTGGTGAAAGATCTGCTGACCCGGGAAGACGCCCGCCTAGATCCAGATGCCCCAGAGGAAGCCAAGCAGCTATGGAAGGAGAAGAGCAAGCTGTTCCTCTACGAAGGCAAGTTGTGCAGAAGGATTGTTAACCACCGGACGCACGAGCTGACCTGGCAAGTCGTGGTCCCAAGGCGGGATGCAGCTATGGTCCTGGGGGCTTACCATGACAGAGCGGGACACTTCGGTTGGAAGAAACTGGAGTTCCTACTAAGAGGAAGGTTCTTTTGGGTCGGCATGAGAGGAGCTGTGGAAAAATGGTGCAGAGACTGTGGCCCTTGTCACCTAAGGAGGAAGGACCGTACCAGCCAGAAGACACCCTTGAGGCCCATCGTCACCACGCAGCCTCTTGAGCTGGTAGCTCTGGACCATGTCAAATTGGCTCCCAGCCGGTCAGGATACATCTATGCCCTGACAATCGTGGACCACTATTCCCGTTTTCTAGTGGTGGTCCCGGTAAAGGACTTGACAGCCCAAACAGCGGCCAGAGCCTTCCAGCAATACTTCTGCCGTCCACACGGGTATCCTGAACGGTCCTGACAGACCAGGGTCCAGCGTTCGAGGCTGAAATCTTCCAGGAGTTCTGCAACCTCTATGGCTGTAAGAAAATACGGACAACGCCTTACCACCCCCAAACCAACGGGATGTGTGAGAAGATGAACAATATAGTCATTGATCTCCTGAAGACGTTGCCCCTGGAGGAACGCAGCCTGTGGCCAGAAAAATTGCCGGACCTGGTAGACATGTACAACAACATCCCGGTGAACGCTACAAACTGCACCCCGGCTTACCTGATGCGAGCTAGACCAGGTAAGCTGCCCGTAGACCTGGAGATGGGAGTCCTAATACCTGAGGACACCTCCCCGGATGCGGACTGGGATGCGGAAAGGCAACTGCAGTACAAGAAGGTACAGGAGAGTGTGGAGAAGAGCCTGGCCCAGGTGAGAGAGAAGCAAGAAAGACTCTTCAATCAACACGCCCCTGCTGGTCCCCTAGAACCTGGTGAGCAAGTCCTAAAGCGAAAAAGAAGGCTACATAAGTTGGACGACCAATGGGAAAGGGAACCCTACACCGTACTGCAGTCTGACCACGACAACCCAAAGGTGTGCGTAATCACCAAGGACGGAGGAGAAACCACTAGTGTCGTCTCCAGAGACCACCTCAAAAGATGCCCCGAGCAACTCCGTAGTGCAGAAGAGGATCAGAGTGACCTTGAACCCGCAGAGGACAAGGAAGAAATGATCAGCACCGTTCTCGGAGAGTTCCCTCAGTCCTGGACTCGCATAAATGATGCCATAGTGGTACCCGTCCTGCATTTCCAGCAACCGGCACAGCAACAACCAACACCAGAGTCGGGAGGTGAAGAGGAGCAAGCGGTTCCAGAGGCAGAAGAGCCTGTACCAGCAGCCCAGGAGAATCAACCCTCTGCTGACAGTGAGCCTGCCATGCCTGCGGTAAGCCAAAGGACCCGCAGACAGCTGCCTGCCCTACCTGTACACCCAGCTGGTAGCTGTACCCCTAACGCTGGTGGGGAAAGCCAGGTTAGTCCACCACCAGACAGTGGGTTAAGGAGGTCAACCAGGAGCACAAAGGGACAGATACCCGCTCGCTGGAGAATATAGGGTGCACTAAGATTGTAAATAACCCTGTTGCCAAATGTTGAATTGTTTGCCAAGTTACATGCATGTTTGGTAATTCTGTGTTTCAGTTTCTTGCAGTTACCGTAAGGACTCACAGGTTATGGACTTTTTATAACCGGGACCTTGTATGGACTGCGTTCGGAGCCTAACCCAGGAATGAACTAAGACTGTAAAGGACTTGGGGTAGGACAGACCCCCACCTGGTTAAGGCTCCCGTTGTTTTGGTGATATGGACACCGGGTCACAGGCCACACTGTGACCTTAAGAACTCAATTTGTGCGTCGTCTTTCTATTAATGTTTTATTGTTATGTATATTATCTTTGTTTACTGTTTAGTCCCGGAGTACTAAATTTCACTAGGGGGGAATGTGTCACCCTCCCTGGATGCCACAAGTGTAATAAAGCTGTGTCTGAGAGCAAGGGGGAGGTTCTCTGGTCAGGGGAACATTAGCATGCAATGCCTCCTGTCTCAGGCCAGTAGGGGGAGCTGGCTGCCCCTATAAAAGCTGGTACTGAGGGCAGGGTTAGGGAGAACTGGACGACCTATCTGAGGATTCAGGTCCCAGAGCAGAGAGGGACAGTTGTATTGCACCTAAGAGGAAGTGTGGCAGGAGGAGAGCCACAAGCCAGAGACAAGAGGCGAAGAGAGCCTGTCTTGGCAGAGAAAAGACTTAATTTTACCAGACTTTGGTGTCTGAGGCTGGAAGGATTCCACATCCCCCAGCAGAGAACCAGTCCGCAAGGGACTGTATATTCCTTGGCCTAAGAAGCCTGGAGGCCCTGCCACAACCGAAGGGACCAGTAAAGCCGTACAAGGCTGGGAGCAGAAAGGAACCCACGTCGCAGGCCATACAGGCGAGAATACACGGAAAGCTCGGAAACGTGGGCTGTTACCCTATAACGAGGAGATAGCCAGAAGGAGCGCAGAAAGCACGGTAGGCCTACACCCTCACCCTGACCAGGGCCAATTTCCCCATTGCTCTCAGACATCCAGGTCCCCTCCTAGCTGGGACTGTTTGTGGGTCAATTTACCTGTTCTAGTAAAGACCCTGGACTGCAACCTGTTGTCTGTGTGCTCCTTGCTCCTCCAGCACTACCAGCACTGGGACTCTCACTACCATCACTCCCAACATCCATTATACTGCCCTGGGGCCGCACTCTTCCCGTGGGGAGTCACACTACCCTAGCTGCACACCTCATCAGCCCCAGCGGTCTGCATGCAGCGGCGGTTCCTAATAACTGCAATCCACGGGTGGCGTAGTCGGACATTATCAGCAGAACGTAGCAGACTACCATTGGCCTGACCACCCTGAGCCACGGAACCGGGTTGCCACTACTACTCCCACCGTTTCCCTAATTGCCCGGATCCGAGTGCCCCACGGCCCAGGGGGCGAGTCACTTACAGAGACTAATGATCAGGAATGAACGTTTTCAGGAATGTTCTCTTCAGTCTATTAGTCTGTTCATCAGTCGGTCACCTAGGAGGGTGTTGTTGTTGTAGTCTATAGAGGCCTGTACTGACATTTTGGTAGTCTCCTGGGGCACATACAGGAGATGTTTTTGTATTTGAGATGGCAGGAGGTTAGACTTTAATGTGATGTCACGCACAGTGTGGGAAAGACTAAGCGCAACACGAAGGGATGAGGGGAAGGAAGCCCAACGCTGTGGAAAGGGGGAGTGGAGACCCCTAGGCAGATCTAGTATCACCCTAGCTGACCTACCATCCCTATATAGGTTCTGCACCTATGCCGAACAGGAAACCTAATCCCTTTTTATCCCTAGAGCTAGGTCCTAGATATGGAGGGGGGGGTGAGCACTGGGCAGTCCCCACTATAAACTAAAGACAACAAAGGAGACAAACAAAGGGGGGAAAACTTAGCTTGATAAGACACCAAAGAGATAATACCAAACATCCTCCAAGGGCACCAGAGAGGAAGCAAGCTGACTGCTATTGCTCCAAGCCTTCACAAGGGAAAATGAGAATATCACCAGTGACTCCCTGAAGCAGACTGACAGTTTATAAACACCCAGACCAGGGTGTGTAAATCAGAGCAGGAGGGAGGTCGCCACTGGGTCCAAAAATCAGAAGGATTAAGAAGGTGTCTGCGATGCCAAATGCAGTGACCTTCTGCAGCCAGATCCAGAGTCACTATATGTTACATCTGACACACCTGTGACATGTGAGAGCCGAGTATAATGTTACCCCATATAACAAACCTGTATTTAGGGGAATAATGTGGTATTGGATAAAGATATTTTGGGTGCGGATTGTGATTTTTTATGATAATTCCTTTAAAAAGAACCTATTACTTGTCATAAATATATAATTTTTTACCTGGTGTAAATGTCTCTTTTCTCCTGAATCCATAGATGTTTTTCTTTTGTTCCTTCACCTCTCCATTCCTGAGATGTGGCCTCCTCTTCCCTGTACATAAATCTAGTCCAGTTAGCCAAGTGGGCATGGTCCTATACATTTTTTGGGGATGTATTCTTCAGGACTACACCCCTTGGAAAAAAAATTACTACATTTATTTACAGTAAAGAGGAGGCCATTTCTCAGAAATGGAGAGGCGTAGGAAGAAAAGAAAAACAACGCCGGATTCTGCAGAAAAGCGACGTTTACACCAGGTAAAAAAAACAACATTTTAATGGCAAGTGACAGGTCATCTCTAAATCTATAGTTATGCAGCTATCCATATATAATGCTGTATATTTACATTTATTTCTAACCTAAATTGCATGCTTTTCCTTTTTTTGGGGTTGGGGGTCGGTAGTCTTTCCAGTTGTGAGACTGCTGAGAATTTTGCAGTGTTGTTGTGGACATTCTGCCCTGCATTCCTGGTTATTCTATAGGTGGGTGACGACTATTAGCAGCTGTCCCGTACATTCCAGAACTCAGAATCCTGTTTCATTCCTACCAAAAAGCTGAGAGCCTCCGGATATAGAGCTGAATCGGGCATTGGGATGCTACGGCGTGGGATGCCAGAGCCTAAGGCAGTGCAAGTATTACGCCCAGTCCCCAGTATTAATGCCCTCTGTTTAACACAAATAATATCTCATGGGAGCCCCTTTTAGAGAAAACAATGTTTCCTTAGTACCAAGTCAAGAAAATCTTAATGCCCCCCCAGAAGCCTTTTAAGAAAGTGATGATGGCCCCTGAATGCCTCCTCCAAAAGTAATAATGCCATCCCCCGCAATAAAAATAAAGTTTTAACTTGCACTATCTGGACATAGGCTGGACGCAGGGTACCTGTCGCAATTTCAAAGTGGCGGATATTTGGCACTAGCCAGGGACGTTACCGCGCTCCCCAGCAACTCCATTACCTGGCCCTGCCCCTCACTAGCCTGTAGCTTGGATTTCACCGGTGTTACTGGCGGGATCTATATATGATCTTTTGACCTAAAAAACAAACAAAAACATACATAAATATATACAGTATCAATATTACCAGTAACAGTAATACAAACTTGTGCCACTATATATTATTAATACCCCTTGTGCCACTATATATTAAAAATGCCCCCTTATGCCACCCTAGTAATGCCACCTTTTATATTAGTAATGCCACCCTCCCTCTCCTCCAGGCTAGAAAATGGTCACTTGCACAGTAGAATGCAAATGCCCGGGCACCTTAGTGTGCAAAACTGAGGAGTGTGGTGATCTACTCAGGCGCTAGATTTCCTACTCTGTGTGTCTACAGACTTGCGAAACCCTCACAGTGAGCACAATGCACCCTGCTCAGGAATCATTTGACCGCAAGTATGTAATTTGCATACATGTGGCCACATTCCGACTAGACGTTTCCAGCCTTGGTCAATTCACTTGTATTGAGCAAGGCCGCTCACGTCTAGTCGGCACATGACGTATATATGCAAATTGCATACTTGTGGTCACACGCCCTCCACTCCCGGCGCTGATACCACAGAATCCAGACAGCACGCACTGTGCTCACTGTGAGGATTCATAAGCCTACAGTCACATAGAGTAACTGAAGACTTGAACCCCATGACCAGACATCCCCTTTAATGCTCCTTTTGTATCTAAATTACAAACTGCTTTTTTAAGAGCCAAATGGACTAAATTCAGTCACAAAACCAAAACACCTAGGTGTAACTGCAACATATGCAACACCTATTGTTACATTCCTGCCTCAGCTCTCCATGTAATTTATCTTACAGGGATTGTCTGTCTTTTGGGATTTTTTTTTTTAACTTAAATGCATGCATTTTGGGCTAAAAATTAGATTTGCAATTGGATTTCATTAAAAAAAAAATTGCACCATTTCCCTTCTATAACTTGTTTGTTGCACTGTCTAATGCTGTCTGCAAAATGAGGTAATTGAGAATTCATCAGTGAGCTCGTTCTAATAGTCTGATGGGGAGTTTGTAATTCTTTTGTCTTTTTCTGAGCTCCTCTCAGCTGATTTCACAACCTCAAACCACAATAACGTTGAATATATAGGGAAAGACTGTAAAAACCAAATCGTGTGAAATGTTCAGTGAAATCTAGATACAAATAATGATTGTTTATAGGCATACAGTTAAAAAAAAGTCCTTTAATTGTAGTTAAATTGTAATATTCTGTCGAATATACATTTAAAATAACTCCATAGTTTTACTGCTTTTGCAGTTGAGAATCCTTCCTATGCTGAAGGCTGTTTGGTAGATTGGTGGGAGTTCGACCATCGATCTGCAGAATGGGGCACTTTTATTCCCGATGGGGCACTTTTATCTTCATCAGGATGGAGTGGCATTGCAATATGTTAATGTGGCACCCCAGGGGTCTGGTTTTCCACAGTAATGTAATGTTATGTCTGAGAGCAGGTGGGAGGTCCTTTGGTCAGGGATCCTGTGCATGCCACACCTCCTGCCCAGTCTTGGGAGGGGAAGAACTTCCCCTGTATAAACCCGGGGCTGAGGCAGGGTGAGTGAGACAAGGGGAGTGGAGACAAGAAGCAGCATAGGAAACAGCAGAGTTACAAGGAGTCAGGGGCTGGCAGCTGCAGAGTTCGCCCTGACTAAGAAGATTCTTTACCGGACCCGGAGTCCGAGGCTGTGGGGACTAACTCCTACCCAGCAGCAGAATCCGTCAGGCAGGGGATTTCAGGTCCTCTGGCCCAGAAGCCCGAAGGCACGGTCACACGCGTGGGACCAGCACCGCCATCGTGGAGCGGAAGCCATTAGAAGGCCCCGAGTCACCGGCCATACGGGTGAGCACCACACGGTACACTCAGGGACGTGGGCTACTTACATCAGCTTCTAGCAAGGTAGCCAGAAGAGTACAGTCAGTTTGGGAGGCCTACAACTACGCCTGGCCAGGGGAGATCCCATCTGCTCAAAGACTGACCAGGCCCCGTTTGCTAGCAAGTACTCCGGGAGGGTCTGTCGTTGTTACCAGTAAAGACCCTGAACTACACCATACCGTCTCTGAGTGGTTCCTGCTACCCCCATCATCCACGTCGGCTGCCCTGAGGCCATACCCCTCCCGTTGGGGGTTACACTATCACGCTGCACAATCCTACCACCGGCCTCAGCGGTCTGCCCTGCAGCAGCAGCTCCCTGGCTGCACTCAACGGGTGGCGTAGTCCTCAACTATTTACTACTAATAGACTGCCGTCTAGTTTGACTCCCTGGGCACGGACCGGGTCACCGCCACGAGACTACAACCCTCCACTGATCCGGCTCCGGGTAGGCTCCCGCGTGCGCAACGCAGCGCGACACATTCCCAGGGGCGCGTCAACTTTGGCGTAGTCGGCAGGATCTCGTACCCGCAACCACCGGGTACTGCGTGCCTGAAAAGCAAAGACTGTTCAAACTTACCAGTGGTGAAGATTCCCGCTATCCGTGGAGGTTTCCCGCCATCCGGCGCCATCTTCTACCTTCTTCCCGCCATCGGTGAAGTTTCCCGCCATCCGGCGCCATCTTCGGCCTTCTTCCCGCCATCCGTGGAGTTTTCCCGCCGTTGGACGCCATCTTGGGGACGCCGCGCGGGAAGAAGAGGGGCGTGGACTCTGAAAGCGCGCGAGAACTGAAGCCCCGCCTCACGTCCGGACGTTGCGTAAGGTCCTGGAAGGAGCCCAGCAGACGCCGACGTCACAGGAGCGCGACGGAAGGTCCTCAACCCTGACGATCCACTGCGGAGCCGCGGCCTACGGAAGAGGATCATCGCAAGGTAGGCCACGGTCCACTAGGGGGGAGGAAGATGTCGGATACGGAGGAGAGCTTCACTGCCCCAACCCCCGCCAGCGCTACCGCTGCTGCAGTTATGCCCTTCACAATGCCCTATATCCCGGGAGCAGCTTGGCTACCCCAGTACTCAGGGGAGTCACATACCCTGCATGACTTTAGAGAAAAGCTGGATAGCCTCTTCCAGGTGTACCCCCTCACAGAAGAGCAAAAAGTGAGCATCCTGGTGGCCCAACTAACCGGGGCAGCCAAAAGGGAAGTAAAATCCTGGCCACCTGGGAGGAAGACTGTCGCAGGGATACTAACCCGGCTGAAGGACACCTTTGATACCCGCACCTCAGCCGAGATTAAGCTTAGATTCTACGGGTGCAAGCAGCGAGCGCATGAGAGTATAAGGGACTATGCACTAAACCTACAAGAGGCCCTGAGGGCCATAAAGCAGACCGACCCTGATGGGGTGGGAAACGAGGACAGGCTGTTGACTGAACAATTTATAGAGGGTTTATATTGCAATGCCCACCGAACCCAGTTGCGGGCAATGGCCTTACAGGATCCCCATCTGGACTTTGCACAGTTCAAGGACAGAGCCATCCGGGTGCTCCGAGAACCGGCACCAGGTGGCGTTGTGACCCACAGACGCCCCACTACCACTTACTACCAGGAGGCGGCGCCCTTGTCAGCAGGGCCTGTGGGAGCTGATGCGCAGGCTTTGGACAATGACCCGGCTCCAGACCTACACCATCAGGTCCAAGAGCTAGCTAAGAGCGTTGCTGCGCTAACCCGAACTGTGCAGTCTTTACAGGTTTCCACCCCAGGGAAGATCCAGCTGGCATCCGGACCGGAGGACATCCCGTGGCGTCGACCAAGGAGGACCCCACCGGCCAGAGGAAGACCCAGTGACCGATACAGCGAGGACGGACGACCCATCTGCCGCCGCTGCAATCAATCCGGACATATGGAAAGGTACTGTTCTTTAAACGGGCACAACCTGGGGTAGAGGGCCAACCCCCAGGAAAAAGATCACCAGGCCCATCGAACTGGCGCGACAGATATGTGGGAGGACGTCCAGTCTTGCCTGTGGTACTGGATGGCATTCCCATGAGTGCCCTACTGGATACCGGGTCACAGGTCACCACCATCCCGTACGTGCTCTTCAAGCAGTACTGGAATGACTCGGATATTACCCACTACCCTGACGACGACTTGAGTATCATCGCCAGCAATGGCCAGCCCGTGCCACAGATCGGATTTAAAGAGGTGGCCCTCAAAATCGGTAGAGTCGAACTGGCCGCACAGGGACTGATCATTGTAGATATTGATAAACATGAGAGTCACCCAAAAATAACTCTAGGAACTAACGTAATTGAAAATTGTCTTGCAGAGGTGATTTTCCTTTTACAGCAGGTTGCCAAGAACGCCAGCTCCGGCGAGCAGCGGGTGCTCCAGAAAGAGATCCGGGCACTGATGCAACGGCAACAAGTGGAACTCTCCGGCGGTGAGATTGGTAGCGTAAGAATGTGTGACCCTTTTCCTATTGCCATGCCCCCAAAAAGTGAAATGATGATTTGGTGCCGGGCAGCTATTGGTCTGAGAGGAAGAGATTACCAGGCAATGGTAGAACCAGTTTACTCAGACAGTAGGCCCACCATTTTGACAGCACGGGGGGTGGTCAATGTACGCCATGGGAGGGTGCCCATTCGCATAATAAATATCGGGGAGAGGGAAGTGTACCTGCCCCGGTATGCCACGCTAGCCAAATTATATACCACTAATCAAAATTCTATACAATCTGTGGAACCCTTGCCTCCATCTCACCCGGAGGAAGGTAACGGCTCTAAGAAAGACATGGAGGACTGGTGTCAGCAACTACATTTGGGTACTGATTCCACTCCCTCACATCAGAAACAAGGAGTCTATCGGGTGGTTCAAGAGTATGAGAGAGTGTTTAGTAAACACCCGTTAGACTTTGGGCGGGTCAAGGGGGTAGAACACCGCATCCCCACGGGAGATCATCCTCCCATAAAAGAGAGGTATCGACCCGTACCCCCTGCACACTACCAACACGCCAAGGGGATGCTTCGAGACATGAAGGAGGCTGGGGTAATCCGGGATAGCTGTAGCCCCTGGGCAGCCCCACTAGTTTTAGTCAAAAAGAAAGACAACACCATGAGGATGTGTGTAGATTACCGGAAAATCAACCGTATCACACACAAGGATGCGTACCCCTTACCAAGGATAGAGGAGTCATTGGCTGCTTTAAGATCTGCTAACTTCTTCTCTACCTTGGATCTCACTAGCGGGTACTGGCAGGTTCCTGTAGCAGAGGCGGACCGGGAGAAGACCGCATTCACCACCCCGATGGGACTTAGCGAGTTCACCTGCATGCCGTTCGGACTCTGCAACGCCCCAGGAACCTTCCAACGATTAATGGAGTGCTGTCTGGGCCACAGAAACTTCGAGACGGTCCTGTTGTACCTGGACGATGTCATCGTATACTCCAAAACTTATGAGGACCACCTGAAACACCTGGCGGAGGTGTTCGAAGCTCTGGCGAGTTACGGCCTAAAGGTGAAACCCTCCAAGTGTCACCTCCTGAAACCAAAGGTGCAATACCTGGGACACGTGGTGAGCGCTGACGGAGTGGCTCCCGACCCCGATAAGATCACCGCAATTAAGGGATGGCCAAGCCCCTCCAGCGTAAAAGAAGTGCGGCAGTTCCTAGGGTTGGTAGGCTACTACCGAAGGTTTATTCCCGGTTTCACCAAAAAGGCAGCGCCTATGCAGGACCTCCTGATAGGCCAGTCCCGGAAGGCCAAGAACCAGAAGCCGCCCTTCAAATGGGAAGAGCTAGAAGAAGAGTCCTTCCGCCAGCTGAAGATGGCCCTCACGGGGGATGAAATCTTGGCGTACCCGGACTATAGCCAGCCCTTCATCCTCTACACCGACGCCAGTAACATCGGGCTAGGAGCCGTACTGTCCCAGATTCAGCAGGGGAGAGAACGAGTAATCTCCTATGCCAGCCGAAAACTGCGACCCACCGAAAGGAACCCCGAGAATTACAGCTCATTTAAGTTAGAGTTCCTGGCCGTGGTATGGGCAGTCACCGAGCGCTTTAGGCATTACCTCGCTTCTTCCCGGTTCACCGTATACACGGATAACAACCCGTTGATACACCTGGACACGGCAAGACTCGGTGCCCTGGAGCAGAGGTGGATGGCCCGTCTGTCCAACTACGAGTTCACAATCAAATACCGGGCAGGACGCTCCAATACTAACGCGGGTGCCCTGTCCAGGATGCCCAACCTGCCGGACGAAGGAGAAGATCCGGAGGGACTGGAAGAAGTTGAACTCCCTGCGTTCCACCGTCATGGGACTATCCAGTATTCCCACCGGGTAAGGGGTAAGCAGGCTGCTACGTTGAACCCCTTACCCCACTACAACTGGGCGGAAACGCAAGACAGCGACCCTGCCGTCCGACTAGTGAAGGAGATGCTGACTCGGCCGGAGGCTCGCCTTGAACCAGACGCTCCGGAGGAAGCCAAACAACTATGGGCGGAGAAGAGTCGACTATTCCTTTACAAGGGGAAGTTGTGCCGCAGAATGGTCAACTCCCGGACGCATGAACTACTCTGGCAAGTAGTGGTGCCACGAAGAGACGCAGCCATGGTGATGGAGGCATACCACGACGGAGCTGGACACTTCGGGTGGAAAAAGCTGGAGTTCCTGCTGCGCGAGCGGTTCCACTGGGTAGGCATGAGGGGAACCATCGAGAAGTGGTGCAGAGACTGTGGCCCGTGCAATCTGAGAAGGAAGGACCGGGCCAGCCAGAAGACTCCCCTGCAGTCCATCGTCACCCGGCAACCGTTGGAACTGGTAGCCTTGGATCATGTAAAACTGACCCCAAGCAGAAGTGGCTACGTCTACGCGTTAACCATCGTGGATCATTACTCCCGGTTCTTGGTTGTCGTCCCCGTCAAGGACTTAACGGCTCAAACAGCAGCTAGAGCCTTCCAGCAGCACTTCTGCCGTCCACACGGGTACCCGGACCAAGTGCTGACGGACCAGGGACCTGCCTTTGAAGCGGAGGTCTTCCAGGAATTCTGCAATCTGTATGGCTGCCGGAAGATAAGGACGACACCCTACCATCCGCAAACTAATGGACTTTGTGAAAAAATGAACCAGGTGGTAATGGATCTTCTAAAAACATTGCCCCTGGAAGAACGCAGTCTGTGGCCTGAGAAGTTGCCCGATCTGGTGGACCTATACAACCACATCCCGGTAGGTTCCACCAACTGTACCCCGGCTTACCTAATGAGGGCGAGACCTGGTAAGTTACCTGTTGACCTGGAAATGGGAGTCCTGACACCTGAGGACACTTCACCAGAAACAGACTGGGACACAGAGAGGCAGCAGCAGTACCGGAGAGTACAAGAGAGCGTGGAGCGAAGTCTCTGTCAGGCTAGGGAAAGACAAGAGAAGACTTACAACCAGTATGCTCCCGCTGTTCCCCTGGTACCCGGAGAGCAGGTCTTGAAGAGGAAAAGACGGCTCCACAAGTTGGATGACCAGTGGGAGAAGGAACCGTACACCGTACTGCCCTCAAGCCACGAGAACCCGAAGGTCTGTACCATCAGTAAAGACGGAGGGGAAACCACAGCCATTGTGTCCCGGGACCACCTGAAGAAGTGTCCCGAACAACTGAGGAACCCTGAAGAGGAACAAGAAGACCATCGACCCGTGGGAGAAAGGGAAGATATGGTTAGTACCGTGCTCGGGGACTTCCCTCGGTCTTGGACTCAAGTCAATGGTGCAGTTGTGGTACCCGTACTCACCTTCCTCCAACCATCATCCCAAGAACCAACGGAGCAACGGGTAGAGCTGGAAGAACAGCCGGTCCAGGAGGCAGAAGACTCCACACGAGTAGAACAGGAGAATCAACCCTCTGCTTATAGTGAGCCTGCCGTACCCCTAGTGAGACAAAGAGCCGGTAGACAGCTGCCCAGTTTACCCTTGACAGCTCCTACACCCTGTAGTTCGGGGCCAGACAGTCAGCTCCGTAGGTCCACTAGGGCCACTAGAGGCCAGTTACCCGCACGCTGGAGAATTTGAAGTGTAAAAATAGTTTTATTTATGTTTATCTGTGTATTGTTGCTTGTGTATAATTTTGTGTTTCCAGTTGTTTTTAGGAAACCTTGGTGGATTTACCGGGAATCCTTGTATATAGTTGGAGCGTAACCCAGGATGGACTAGAGACTGTTAAGGACTCGGGGTAGGACAGACCCCTACCTGGTTACGTCTCCCTGTGTTGGTGAAATGGACACCTTTGCTTTTCTTCAAAGACTGCATCCGGTTGCGGACACGCCGTAACCATCTTATGTGTTTTTCTTATAGTATTGTTATTGTTATACTTTGTTATGTTTTTCTAAATGTGTTTAGTCCCGGAGTACTAAATTTCACTAGGGGGGAATGTGGCACCCCAGGGGTCTGGTTTTCCACAGTAATGTAATGTTATGTCTGAGAGCAGGTGGGAGGTCCTTTGGTCAGGGATCCTGTGCATGCCACACCTCCTGCCCAGTCTTGGGAGGGGAAGAACTTCCCCTGTATAAACCCGGGGCTGAGGCAGGGTGAGTGAGACAAGGGGAGTGAAGACAAGAAGCAGCATAGGAAACAGCAGAGTTACAAGGAGTCAGGGGCTGGCAGCTGCAGAGTTCGCCCTGACTAAGAAGATTCTTTACCGGACCCGGAGTCCGAGGCTGTGGGGACTAACTCCTACCCAGCAGCAGAATCCGTCAGGCAGGGGATTTCAGGTCCTCTGGCCCAGAAGCCCGAAGGCACGGTCACACGCGTGGGACCAGCACCGCCATCGTGGAGCGGAAGCCATTAGAAGGCCCCGAGTCACCGGCCATACGGGTGAGCACCACACGGTACACTCAGGGACGTGGGCTACTTACATCAGCTTCTAGCAAGGTAGCCAGAAGAGTACAGTCAGTTTGGGAGGCCTACAACTACGCCTGGCCAGGGGAGATCCCATCTGCTCAAAGACTGACCAGGCCCCGTTTGCTAGCAAGTACTCCGGGAGGGTCTGTCGTTGTTACCAGTAAGGACCCTGAACTACACCGTACCGTCTCTGAGTGGTTCCTGCTACCCCCATCATCCACGTCGGCTGCCCTGAGGCCATACCCCTCCCGTTGGGGGTTACACTATCACGCTGCACAATCCTACCACCGGCCTCAGCGGTCTGCCCTGCAGCAGCAGCTCCCTGGCTGCACTCAACGGGTGGCGTAGTCCTCAACTATTTACTACTAATAGACTGCCGTCTAGTTTGACTCCCTGGGCACGGACCGGGTCACCGCCACGAGACTACAACCCTCCACTGATCCGGCTCCGGGTAGGCTCCCGCGTGCGCAACGCAGCGCGACACATTCCCAGGGGCGCGTCATTAACATTTGGGGCCCACTTTTAATTTTTGTCCAGGGCCACACTTTATCTAAAACCGGCCCTGGACATAGTAGATACCCCTTTACTATACACTGCTCAAAAAAATAAAGGGAACACTCAAATAACACATCCTAGATCTGAATGAATGAAATATTCTCATTGAATACTTTGTTCTGTACAAAGGTGAATGTGCTGACAACAAAATCACACAAAAATCATCAATGGAAATCAAATTTATTAACCAATGGAGGCCTGGATTTGGAGTCACCCCCAAAATTAAAGTGGAAAAACACACTACAGGCTGATCCAACTTTGATGTAATGTCCTTAAAACAAGTCAAAATGAGGCTCAGTATTGTGTGTGGCCTCCACGTGCCTGTATGACCTCCCTACAACGCCTGGGCATGCTCCTGATGAGGCTGAGTATTGTGTGTGGCCTCCACGTGCCTGTATGACCTCCCTACAACGCCTGGGCATGCTCCTGATGAGGCTGAGTATTGTGTGTGGCCTCCACGTGCCTGTATGACCTCCCTACAACGCCTGGGCATGCTCCTGATGAGGCTCAGTATTGTGTGTGGCCTCCACGTGCCTGTATGACCTCCCTACAACGCCTGGGCATGCTCCTGATGAGGTTGTGGATGGTCTTCTGTGGGATCTCCTCCCAGACCTGGACTAATGCATCCGCCAACTCCTGGACAGTCTGTGGTGCAACGTGACGTTGGTGGATGGAGCGAGACATG
The DNA here is from genome assembly GCF_046119375.1 of Phyllobates terribilis. Taxonomy (NCBI): domain Eukaryota; kingdom Metazoa; phylum Chordata; class Amphibia; order Anura; family Dendrobatidae; genus Phyllobates; species Phyllobates terribilis. The sequence continues at coordinate 749,878,295 of NW_027362764.1, read as the reverse complement.
ATGTCCCAGATGTGCTCAATCGGATTCAGGTCTGGGAAACGGGCGGGCCAGTCCATAGCTTCAATGCCTTCATCTTGCAGGAACTGCTGACACACTCCAGCCACATGAGGTCTGGCATTGTCCTGCATTAGGAAGAACCCAGGGCCAACCGCACCAGTATATGGTCTCACAAGGGGTCTGAGGATCTCATCTCGGTACCTAATGACAGTCAGGCTACCTCTGGCGAGCACATGGAGGGCTGTGCGGCCCTCCAGAGAAATGCCACAGAAAACCAGGATTGGCAAAGTCGCCACTGGCGCCCTGTGCTCTTCACAGATGAAAGTAGGTTCACACTGAGCACATGTGACAGACGTGACAGAGTCTGGAGACGCCGTGGAGAGCGATCTGCTGCCTGCAACATCCTTCAGATGACCGGTTTGGCAGTGGGTCAGTAATGGTGTGGGGTGGCATTTCTTTGGAGGGCTACACAGCCCTCCATGTGCTTGCCAGAGGTAGCCTGACTGCCATTAGGTACCGAGATGAGATCCTGAGACCCCTTGTGAGACCATATGCTGGTGCGGTTGGCCCTGGGTTCCTCCTAATGCAGGACAATGCCAGACCTCATGTGGCTGGAGTGTGTCAGCAGTTCCTGCAAGATGGCATTGAAGCTATGGACTGGCCCGCCCGTTCCCCAGACCTGAATCAGATTGAGCACATCTGGGACATCATGTCTCGCTCCATCCACCAACGTCACGTTGCACCACAGACTGTCCAGGAGTTGGCGGATGCTTTAGTGCAGGTCTGGGAGGAGATCCCACAGGAGACCATCCGCAACCTCATCAGGAACATGCCCAGACGTTGTAGGGAGGTCATACAGGCACGTGGAGGCCACACACAATACTGAGACTCATTTTGACTTGTTTTAAGGACATTACATGAAAGTTGGATCAGGCTGCAGTGTGTTTTTCCACTTTAATTTTGGGGGTGACTCCAAATCCAGGCCTCCATTTGTTAATAAATTTGATTTCCATTGATGACTTTTGTGTGATTTTGTTGTCAGCACATTCAACTTTGTACAGAACAAAGTATTCAATGAGAATATTTCATTCATTCAGATCTAGGATATGTTATTTGAGTGTTCCCTTTATTTTTTTGAGCAGTGTATTTACAGGCCTGGGTATACAGTGGTGGCCAAAAGTATTGGCACCCCTGCAAATCTGTCAGATAATACTCAGTTTCTTCCTGAAAATTATTGCAATCACAAATTCTTTGGTATTATTATCTTCATTTAATTTGCTTGCAAGGAAAAAACACATAAGAGAATGAAGCAAAAATCAAATCATTGTTCATTTCACACAAAACTCCAAAAATGGGTCAGACAAAAGTATTGGCACCCTCAGCCTAATATTTGGTTGCACAACCTTTAGCCAAAATAACTGTGAACAACCGCTTCCGGTAACCATCACTGAGTTTCTTACAATGCTCTGCTGGAATTGTAGACCATTCTTCTTTGGCAAACTGCTCCAGGTCCCTGATATTTGAAGGGTGCCTTCTCCAAACTCATTGCTGGCCACCTTAGAAGTCTCCAGTGCTTTCTCTCAAACCATTTTATAGTGCTTTTGGAAGTGTGTTTTGGGTCATTGTCCTGCTGGAAGACGCATGACCTCTGAGGGAGACCCAGCTTTCTCACACTGGGCCCTACATTATGCTGCAAAATTTGTTGGTAGTCTTCAGACTTCATAATGCGATGCACACGGTCAAGCAGTCCAGTGCCAGAGGCAGCAAAGCAACCCCAAAACATCAGGGAACCTCCGCCATGTTTGACTGTAGGGACCGTGTTCTTTTCTTTGAATGCTTCTTTTTTTTCCCTGTACACTCTATGTTGATGCTTTTTGCCTAAAAGCTCTACTTTTGTCTCATCTGACCAGAGAACATTCTTCCAAAACGTTTTAGGCTTTCTCAGGTAAGTTTTGGCAAACTCCAGCCTGGCTTTTTAATGTCTCGGGGTAAGAAGTGGGGTCTTCCTGGGTATCCTACCATACAGTCCCTTTTCATTCAGACGCCGATGGATAGTACGGGTTGACACTGTTGTACCCTCGGACTGCAGGGCAGCTTGAACTTGTTTGGATGTTAGTCGAGGTTCTTTATCCACCATCCGCACAATCTTGCGTTGAAATCTCTCGTCAATTTTTCTTTTCCGTCCACATCTAGGGAGGTTAGCCACAGTGCCATGGGCTTTAAACTTTTTGATGACACTGCGCACGGAAGACACAGGAACATTCAGGTCTTTGGAGATGGACTTGTAGCCTTGAGATTGCTCATGCTTCCTCACAATTTGGTTTCTCAAGTCCTCAGACAGTTCTTTGGTCTTCTTTCTTTTCTCCATGCTCAATGTGGTACACACAAGGACACAGGACAGAGGTTGAGTCAACTTTAATCCATGTTAACTGGCTGCAAGTGTGATTTAGTTATTGCCAACACCTGTTAGGTGCCACAGGTAAGTTACAGGTGCTGTTAATTACACAAATTAGAGAAGCATCACATGATTTTTCAAACAGTGCCAATACTTTTCTCCACCCCCTTTTTAGGTTTGGTGTGGAATTATATCTAATTTGGCCACCACTGTAAGAGATCATTAGACAGACCTCAATATTGAACATTTATGTATTTTTGCCCAGTAATATTTTAACATTTTTTTTCCAAAATAACCCGATTAAGGCGAAGTGCCCACGATGCAGAAATGCTGCAGATTTTTTCCGCTTCTCCCTGTCAGGAAAAACGCATGCGGATTTTACATGCATTTTTCCTGCCAGGTAGAAGCGTTTTTGCATGCATTTCTGCATGCGGGTTATCAAGCGCTTTTCCAAGCAATTTTAGCATCACTTGGAAAAGTGCTTGACAACTGGTCACACTATATAAATCCATGCAACCGGCATGGATTTATATAGTGTGACCAAGTTAATAGTTAAAAAAAAAAAAAAAGTTAAAAAATAAAAAAAAAACATTATACTCACCTTCTGATGGCCCCCGGTCTTTTCTCCGGTGTGTCCGGTCTCTTGTACGGCTCGCGGTGGTGTAAAAGGACCTTTCATGACATCATTTAGTCATGAGACAGGTCACGCGACCGCCGACGTCAGCGGTCGCGTGACCTGTCACATGACTAAATTACGTCATGGAAGGTCCTTTTACACCATCGCGAGCCGCCGGGGAGCTAGGATGCATCATACAGGAGACCGGGGGACATCGGAAGGTAAGTATAATGTTTATTTTTTATTTTTAATTATTTTTTTTACAGGTACTATGATACCCAGGTCTGGATGAGAGTCTCCATTTCTCCAGACCCGGGTACCATCTGCACATTGAATCGCTTAATATCCGCATGTGCACATGTAGTCATGCGGATATTAAGCGATTCAATGCAAGTCAATGGCGGCAATTACGTTGCGAGTCCGCAAAATTAATGGACATGCTGCGGATTTTTCCGCAATGATAATCCGCAGCGGAAATTTCCGCAACATGTGCACAGCACATGCGGATTATCATTGGGGACCATGGGGCACGTATTACCAAGCTTTTTTTAAGAGTTTTCACTGCGGAAATTCCGTGGCAAAAACGCTTGAAAAACGCATGGTGGGCACTCAGCTTAACACTTATTCCACTAATTACTCTGGTCTCCAACAACTAAACTTCATTTTCAGGAAAACTGTTCAAAACTGTGGCCAGTATGATCCATATAGGGATGGAAAAATGTTTTCAATCTGGGCATTTTTTCCCTGATTAAAGCATCCTATCACTTATTTGCATTGGCAGCAGCTGCCTGACATTAGCTGTAAAGTTCATTTTGCCTTTCACTAAAGTCCGCACATCAGATTTACAATTCAGTATGTAATCTCAATCCACATAACCTTACGTCTATCAACATTGAACTTTCAGTAATGAACTTTATATGACACTTCTCAACCAACGCCTAAAATTGCTCCTAAACGCACTGCTATCCTATACTGTGTTAGTAATTCTCCATGTAGCTTCTGCAAAGTTTATCCCATAAGCCATCTCCAAAGTCATTTCTAAATGCCGAGGCGTATCTAGGTTTTCCTGCACCTGGGCCAAAAATTTCAGTTTGGCGCTCCCTCCTATACACAGCTTAAACAGTTTGAGTGGTCATCATGTGACCACTCATATGCGATTTGCTAGTCGGAACATGACCATAAGCATGAAAATCACAAATGCATGGTCATGTGATGACTGCTGGAACTGGAAAACAGAACCCAAATCCTGAGAATGAGTATATTACACACTGTTAAGATTTGGCATGTAACAGTGTTTAATTTTATAAATAATGCTCCTAACATAAATACAGATGTAGTAACCCATAATAGCACAATTCTTTATCAACCATGTATCACATTATCTAACAAGTTATGGATTGCTACATGTGTACAGGATCAGAACCAAAACCAGTACAGATATACAGCACCAGAGCACCATTAGTACAGAAATACATTACCAGAACTACAAACAATAAAGAAATACAGTATCACCACACCATCAGTATATGAATGCATCACCAGAATCACCAACAGTACAGAAATACATCACCAAAACCACCAACAAAAGAGAACTACATAACCAGAACCATCAACAGTACATGAATACAGCATCATAATCACCAAAATTACAGAAGTACAGAATCACAACCACCATCAGTACAAGAAAGCATCATCAGAGCCACCATCAGTACAGGAATACATTGCTAAGCTTAGTACAGAAATCAGTTGGAATGTCAGGTCAGACCCATAAAAAATTGTATTGAAAAAACATACGACTCCTAGTATTTCCTAAACAACAGTAAGGAGATTCGCTGAGTTGTTGTTAACAGCCATCATGAGACCAAACTGGAACCGCAGTATTGATGAGACGCAGACAGTATCACAAATAAACATATACATCCAGGTACTTTATATATGACATCTTCTCTAATTGGTGTTCTTCCCTTTCTTTTCTTCTTCATCTTGTCCAAGCGCTATAATGACTTTTCACATCCACAGTTCTTTTCTACACATTTCTGACACGGTGCTTTTAAAAATAACAGTGTCGTTATGATGCTTCTGAATGAAAAATATCTGCCCTATGCTGTGTTCGTGGATAAATAATTGCCCCTCACTGTGCTCCCTGCTGTTAGGAATTGTGGTTCTGTGCTCCCACCTGGGAATGGATCGGGTCCGGTGCCACGCTACTTCGGTCGCAAGCGCTGCCATTGTCCTGACCCTGGAGGTGGAGCTACCACGTGCTCACTCAGGGAAACTGTCCCAATCTTAGGGAGTATTTCGTTCTGGAATAGTAGGATGTGTGTGGATGTGGGATACTGTGTCTCCCACGGATTTCACTGATTGGGGAACATGGAATGCTGTGTTCCCCAGTTGTCAGGCAACGCAGGACGCTGCTGTTCCTGGCACTAGGCAGTAGTGGGATTGTGTCCATTCTGCTGTGCAAGTTAGCAGGGAGTGGTTGTCTGGGAATGATTGTAAGGTATTCAACACCTGATCATTTCCTTCAGCATTAGGCGGGCTATTTAACCCTGCTCTCAGCTCAGGCCTCTGCTGTTTATTGCAGTTCCTATGAGTTGTGGTGCTCTCCTTCTCTCTTATTGCTACTCTTCCTGGGGTTCTTGCAGAGGTACTCACCTGGCCCTTGACAAGGCACCGGCCACGTCACCAGATACCAGCTGTCCAGCGACAGTAGGACTGGGAAGGGCTCTGACAAAGTCCCCCTTCCATTTACTGTGAGCTTGGTGAAGAGTATTCCCAGCCCTCAAGTGCTCACCTAGATAGGCAACTTGTGCCAACTGCGTCTGTGGCTGCGCCTTTGCTGGTTTGGTGCCAGTCCTGCTGAGTCTCTCTGCGTTAGCATATAACACCTGCATAAAATATGACCCCACACTGTTCATCTTATGGCACATGGCCTCTACACTGTCCTCTCCCATAAAATATTGCCTCCACACTGTCTGTCCATATCTACTATAACCACCACTGTCTGTCCTTATTCGATATGACCGTCACACTGTTCTCTCTTATTAGCTATAACCATCCCGCTGTCTGCCCTGATTAGCTAAAACCACCTCAATGACCCAATCTTAAGTGCCCCCCACCATGCTTCTGTGTCACCCTGGCCTGGATGTCACAAATGCATAATAAAGCTGTGTCTGAGAGCAAGGGGGAGGTTGTCTGGTCAGGGACCATTAGCATGCAGCACCTCCTGTCCCAGGCCAGTAGGGGGGGCAGGCTGCCCCTATAAAAGCTGGAACTGGGGGCAGGGTTAGAGAGAACTGGACAACCTGTCTCTGAAGAAAGAGATGTCCCAGAGCAGGGACAGACAGTTGTGTTGCAGCCTAAGAGGCCGTGTGGCAGTAGGAGAGCCACGAGCCAGGGACAAGAGGCGAAGCGAGCCTGTCCTGGCAGATAGAGAAACTAATCTACCAGACATTGGTGTCTGAGGCTGTGAGGATTCCAAGTCCTACAGCAAATAACCAGTCCGCAGGGGATTGTATGTTCCCTGGCCTAAGAAGCCCGGAGGTTCCGCCACAGCAGAAGGGACCAGCAAAGCCGTACCAGGCCGGGAGTAGAAAGGGACCCAAGTTGCAAGCCATAAAGGGCGAGAAGACACGGCGAGCTCAGGAACGTGGGCTATTACACCACGAGGTGGGAAATAGCCAGAAAGAGCGCAGAGAGCACGGTAGGCCTACACCCTCACCCTGATCAGGGCCAGCATCCCACTTGCTCTCAGACATCCAGGCCCCTCCTAGCCGGGACTGTTTTTGGGTCGTCTCACCTGTTCTAATAAAGACCCTGAACTGTTTAAGAGGCCTCCGTTTCCTGGCTATTGCGGTCGGAATCATCCCCTCCATCATCCATTATATACTGCCCTGGGGCCATACTCCTCCCGTGGGGAGTTGTACTATTCAGTGCTGCACATTTACATCTGCCCCAGCGGTCTGCACTGCAGCAGCGGTTAGCCCTGACCGCAATCCACGGGTGGCGTAGTCGGACATTGCAAAACATATGGAAGACTGCCACTGGTCTGACCACCCTGAGCCACGGACCGGGTTGCCACTACTACCCCCATTATTGCCCTGTTGCCCGGATCCGAGTGTCCCACGGCCCAGGGGGCGAGTCAGCTTTGGCGTAGTCGGCAGGATTGTGACCAACCCGCCACAAACGGGTATTGCGTGCCTGAAAAAGACTGTACACGTACCTTAAAAAAGAGGTTTCCCGCCATCCGGAGCCGTTTCCCGCCATTTTCAGCAGTCTCCCGCCATCTGCAGCAGCTTCCCGCCATCTTCAGCCGTTTTCCCGCCATCGGACGCCATCTGCAAGACGCCGCGCGGGAAGAAGAGGGGCTTGGACGTCCAAACCGCGCGAGACCTGAAGCTCCGCCCTACGCACCGACGCTGCGCAAGGTCCTGGAAGGGAGAGAGAGCGACGCTGATGTCACCAGGACGCGACGCAAGGTCCTCGTCCGGAGCAGCACCAGCGGAGCCGCGGCCTACAGAAGAGGATCGTCGGAAGGTAGGCCACGCTTAACTAGGGGGGAGGAAGATGTCGGACGCGGAGGCGCCCACTACCACCAGCCCAGCTGCAGCAGCGGTGATGCCATTCTCCCTGCCTTACATTCCTGGAGCGGCCTGGCTGCCCAAGTATTCAGGGGAGCCCCATGCACTAACTGACTTTAAGGAAAGGCTGTACAGTTTATTCCAAGTTTACCCCCTGACAGAGGAACAGAAGATCAGCATACTGACAGGGCAGTTAACTGGCGCAGCCCAGCGGGAGGTAAAGTCATGGCCCGCTGAGGAGAAAAGAACTGTAAAGGACATTCTGGCCCGGCTGCGGGTACCTTTGATACACGTACCTCCGCTGAAATTAAAATGCGGTTCTACGGACGTAAGCAGCGGGCACAGGACAGCATCAGAGACTATGCCCTAAATTTGCAGGAAGCTTTGAGATCCATCAAACAAACTGACCCTGGCAGCGTGCAGGATACAGATAAGCTATTAACAGAACAGTTCATAGAAGGTCTGCTGTCTAGCGCCCACAGGACCCAGCTGCGCCTCATGTTCTTTCAGAACCCTGATCTGACCTTTGCCCAATTCAAGGAGAGGGCCATAAGGGTGCTCCGTGAACCCGCAACCAGTGGCGCTATAAACCCCCGGCGCCCTGCTCTCACCTACCACCAGGAGGCGGCGCCCTCCTCTATGGATTCTGTGGGGGCCGATGCACAGGCCCTGAACCAAGCCCCATCGAAAGATCTGCACCACCAAGTCCAGGAGCTGACCAGGAGCGTTGCGGCGTTGACCCGGACCGTCCAGGCGTTACAAGTGGACCCATCAAGACCCATCGAGTTGGCTTCAAGTCCGGAGGATGTCCCGTGGCGTCAACAGAGGAGGACCCCGTCGTTCCGAGGGAGGCCCACAGACCGCTACGCGGAGGATGGACAGCCCGTTTGCCGTCGATGCAACCAGCCCGGACACATTTCCAGGTACTGTAATTTAAACAGGTCCAACCTGGGGCAGAGGGCCAACCCCCAGGCATAAGATCACCAGGCCCTTACAATTGGCGTAATAAGTACGTTGGGGGGCGCCCTGTTTTACCCGTGGTGCTGGACGGTATCCCAATGAGCGCCTTGCTGGATACCGGGTCGCAAGTAACTACTATCCCTTATGTACTTTTTAAGCAGTATTGGACTGATGCTGATATAACACGGTATCCAGACAGTGACTTGAGCATCATCGCCAGTAATGGCTTGCCCGTGCCGCAGATGGGGTTCAAGGAGATGACCATTAAGATTGGTAAAGTTGAACTGCCGGCACAGGGAGTGATTATTGTGGACATTGACCGTCGTGAAAGTCACCCTAAAATAACTGTGGGTACTAACGTGATTGAAAATTGTCTTTCACAGGTAATTGTAATTCTACAACAGGTGGCGGTGAATGCTAGTTCCAGCCAACAGAGAGTCCTCAACAAAGAGATAAAAGCCCTGATGAGACGGCAGCAGGTAGAACTGTCTGGTGGTGAGATCGGTAGCGTAAGAATGAGTGACCCATTCCCCATTTCCATGCCTCCCAAAAGTGAAATGATGATCTGGTGTCGGACTGCAATCGGGTTGAGAGGTAGAGACTACCAAGCCATGGTAGAACCCGTGTACTCAGACAGCAGGCCCACCATTTTGACAGCCCGGGGGGTGGTTGATGTCCGTCATGGGAGGGTGCCCGTTCGCATTCTCAACATTGGGGAGAGGGAGGTACACTTACCCAGGTACGCTACAGTTGCCAAACTGTTTGCTGTCGAACACAAAGCTATCAGGGCCGTGGAGCCTTTGCCTCCATCTCCACAGGCGGAGGGTAATGGCTCCCAGAAACAAAAGGAGGACTGGTGCCAGAAACTCCATGTGGGTGCAGACTCCACTCCCCTGCACCAAAAACAAGGAGTCTACCGGGTGGTTCAGGAGTACGAGAGAATTTTTAGTAAGCACCCGCTAGACTTCGGCCGAGTAAAGGGAGTGGAACACCACATCCCCACGGGGAGCCACCTACCAATAAAGGAGAGGCACAGACCTGTACCCCCTGCACATTATCAGAATGCAAAGGGCATGCTGAGGGAAATGAAAGAAGCCGGGGTCATTAGAGATAGCTGTAGCCCCTTTGCAGCCCCCTTGGTTCTGGTAAAAAAGAAAGACGGCACCATGAGAATGTGCGTGGACTATAGACAAATCAACTGTATCACCCACAAAGACGCATATCCGCTGCCTAGAATAGAGGAGTCTTTAGCCGCACTAAAATCAGCTAACTTCTTTTCTACTTTGGACCTTACTAGCGGGTACTGGCAGGTTCCTGTGGCAGAGGCTGACAAGGAGAAGACCGCCTTCACCACCCCGATGGGACTGAGCGAGTTCAACTGTATGCCCTTCGGGCTCTGCAACGCACCAGGGACCTTCCAGAGGCTGATGGAATGCTGTCTAGGGCACCGAAACTTCGAGACGGTCCTACTTTACCTGGACGACGTGATCGTCTATTCGAAGACCTACGAGGACCATCTAAAACACCTGGCTGAGGTGTTCGAAGCCCTGGCAGGCTATGGCCTGAAGGTGAAACCATCAAAGTGTCACCTGTTGAAACCGAAGGTCCAGTACCTAGGGCACGTGGTAAGTGCAGAAGGAGTCGCCCCCGACCCTGACAAGGTCACAGTAATCAAGAGCTGGCCAAGCCCCTCAAACATCAAAGAAGTGAGGCAATTTCTCGAGTTGGTAGGCTACTACCGAAGGTTCATCCCTGGGTTCACTAAGATGGCAGCCCCTATGCAGGACCTCCTGATAGTACAGTCTAAGTCCAGAAGCCAAAAGTCACCCTTCAAGTGGGACAAGCCGGAAGAGGAGTCCTTCCGCCAGTTGAAGATGGCCCTCACAGGGGATGAGATCCTGGCCTACCCCGATTATGGCCAGCCTTTTATTCTCCACACAGATGCCAGTAAGGTGGGGCTGGGAGCCGTACTGTCACAAAACCAACAGGGCAGAGAAAGGGTGATCGCATATGCCAGCCGGAAGCTGAGGCCCACTGAAAGGAACCCGGAGAATGACAGCTCCTTCAAGCTAGAATTCTTGGCAGTGGTGTGGGCCGTCACAGAATGGTTTAAGCATTACCTGGCCTCCGCAAAGTTCACCATGTACACGGACAACAACCCGTTGACACACCTGGACAATGCAAGACTAGGTGCCCTAGAGCAGCGGTGGATGGCGCGACTCTCGAATTATGACTTCACAATCAAGTACCGGGCAGGCAGAACCAATGCCAATGCTGACGCCCTATCGAGAATGCCTCACTTACCTGACGGAGGCGAAGACCCAGAAGAGCTGGAGGAGGTAGAACTCCCTGCGTTTCACCGGTATGGAGCCACTCAATACTCCCACCGCGTGAAGGAGGAAGACTTAACAACCGTCATGATCAATCCCCTACCTCACCACAGCTGGGCCGAGACCCAAGATAGTGACCCTGCAGTCTGCATGGTGAAAGACCTGTTGACCCGAGAAGACGCCCGTCTAGATACGGATGCTCCAGAGGAAGCCAAGCAGCTATGGAAAGAGAAGAGCAGGCTGTTCCTCTATGAAGGTAAGCTGTGCAGAAGACTCGTCAACCACCGGACGCACGAGCTGACCTGGCAAGTCGTGGTCCCAAGGCAAGATGCAGCTATGGTCCTGGAGGCTTACCATGACAGGGCGGGGCACTCCGGCTGGAAGAAACTGGAGTTCCTGATAAGAGGCCGGTTCTTCTGGATCAGCATGAGAGGGGCTGTAGAGAAGTGGTGCAGAGACTGTGGCCCTTGTAATCTAAGGAGGAAGGACCGCACCAGCCAGAAGACACCCTTGAGGCCCATCGTCACCCAGCAGCCTCTTGAGCTTGTAGCTCTGGACCACGTCAAATTGACTCCAAGCCGGTCGGGATACGTTTATGCCCTGACAATCGTGGACCACTATTCCCGATTTCTAGTGGTGGTCCCTGTAAAAGACTTGACAGCTCAAACGGCGGCCAGAGCCTTCCAGCAATACTTCTGCCGCCCACACGGGTATCCGGAACAAGTCCTGACAGACCAGGGTCCAGCGTTCGAGGCTGAAATCTTCCAAGAGTTCTGCAACCTCTATGGCTGTAAGAAGATTCGGACAACGCCTTACCACCCACAAACCAACGGGATGTGTGAGAAAATGAACAATATAGTCATTGATCTCCTGAAGACGTTGCCCCTGGAGGAACGCAGCCTGTGGCCAGAAAAACTGCCGGACCTGATAGACTTATACAACCATATCCCGCTGAACGCTACAAACTGCACCCCGGCTTACCTGATGCGAGCCAGACCAGGTAAGCTGCCCATAGACCTGGAGATGGGAGTCCTAATACCCGAGGACACCTCCCCAGATGTGGACTAGGATACGGAAAGGCGACTGCAGTACAAGAAGGTACAGGAGAGTGTGGAGAAGAGCCTGGCCCAGGTGAGAGAAAGGCAAGAGAGACTCTTCAACCAACATGCCCCTGCAGGTCCCCTAGAACCTGGTGAGCAGGTCCTGAAGCGAAAGAGAAGGCTACACAAGCTGGACGACCAGTGGGAAAGGGAACCCTACACAGTACTACAGTCTGATCACGACAACCCGAAGGTGTGCGTGATCACCAAGGATGGAGGAGAAACCACTAGTACCGTCTCCAGAGACCACCTAAAAAGGTGCCCCGAGCAACTACGGAATGCAGAAGAGGATCAAAGAGACCTTGAACCCGCAGAGGACAAGGAAGAAATGATCAGCACCGTTCTCGGAGAGTTCCCTCAGTCCTGGACTCGAATAAACGATGCCATAGTGGTACCCGTCCTGCATTTCCTGCAACCAATTCAGCAACAATCTAAACCAGAGCAGGAAGGTGAAGAAGAACAAGCAGTTCCAGAGGCAGAAGAGCCTGTACCAGCGGCCCAGGAGAATCAACCCTCTGCTGACAGTGAGCCTGCCATGCCTGGGGTAAGCCAAAGGACCCGCAGACAGCTGCCTGCCCTGCTTGTAAGTCTAGCCAGTGATTGCACCCCAAGCGCTAGTGAGAAAAACCAGGTTAGACCACCACCAGACAGTGGGTTACGTAGGTCAACCCGAAGCACTAAGGGGCAAACACCCGCTCGCTGGAAAGTGTAGAGTGTAATAGCAAATGTAACTATCCTGTAAAATATTGAATTGTTTGAAATATAATTGCATGACCAGTAACTACGCGTTTTCTCAGTTTCTTTCAGTTAAAACATGGACTAACATGTTATGAACTGTGAGTAACCGGACTTCCCTGTAAATATGTTTGGAGCTTAACCAGCGGAATGAACAAGGACTGTCAAAGACTTGGGGCTACGGCAGACCCCCCACCTGGTTAGAGCTCCCCGTTGTTGTTGGTGAAATGGACACCCGGTCACAGACCACACTGTGATCTTAAGAACTCAACCTGTGCGTCATTTGCTTTTACTTGCCTAATAATGTTTCTATGGTCATGCATATTACCCTTGTTTCTTGTTTAGTCCCGGAGTACTAAATTTTACTAGGGGGGAATGTGTCACCCTGGCCTGGATGCCACAAATGCATAATAAAGCTGTGTCTGAGAGCAAGGGGGAGGTTCTCTGGTCAGGGACCATTAGCATGCAGCACCTCCTGTCCCAGGCCAGTAGGGGGAGCAGGCTGCCCCTATAAACCTGGAACTGGGGGCAGGGTTAGAGAGAACTGGACAACCTGTCTCTGAAGAAAGAGCTGTCCCAGAGCAGGGACAGACAGTTGTGTTGCAGCCTAAGAGGCCGTGTGGCAGTAGGAGAGCCACGAGCCAGGGACAAGAGGCGAAGCGAGCCTGTCCTGGCAGATAGAGAAACTAATCTACCAGACTTTGGTGTCTGAGGCTGTGAGGATTCCAAGTCCTACAGCAAATAACCCGTCCGCAGGGGATTGTATGTTCCCTGGCCTAAGAAGCCCGGAGGTTCCGCCACAGCAGAAGGGACCAGCAAAGCCGTACCAGGCCGGGAGTAGAAAGGGACCCAAGTTGCAAGCCATAAAGGGCGAGAAGACACGGCGAGCTCAGGAACGTGGGCTATTACACCACGAGGAGGGAAATAGCCAGAAAGAGCGCAGAGAGCACGGTAGGCCTACACCCTCACCCTGATCAGGGCCAGCATCCCACTTGTTCTCAGACATCCAGGCCCCTCCTAGCCGGGACTGTTTTTGGGTCGTCTCACCTGTTCTAATAAAGAACCTGAACTGTTTAAGAGGCCTCCGTTTCCTGGCTATTGCGGTCGGAATCATCCCCTCCATCATCCATTATATACTGCCCTGGGGCCATACTCCTCCCGTGGGGAGTTGTACTATTCAGTGCTGCACATTTACATCAGCCCCAGCGGTCTGCACTGCTGCGGCGGTTAGCCCTGACCGCAATCCACGGGTGGCGTAGTTGGACATTGCAAAACATATAGAAGACTGCCACTGGTCTGACCACCCTGAGCCACGGACCGGGTTGCCACTACTACCCCCATTATTGCCCTGTTGCCCGGATCCGAGTGTCCCACGGCCCAGGGGGCGAGTCACTTCCCCCTTTCCATACTGGGTCCCTTTCTTACACTGTCCCTCCTATACTGCCCAGTCGTTATACTGTGCCCCCTCTTCACACTTTCTCCCCCTCTGTATACTATATCTTCCTTGCTGTGCCCTCACGCTGTCCTACCATGCTGCCCCCTCACTACACTGCCCCTTTCACTATACTGTGCCCACTTACACTATTTCCACCATACTTTCCACTCACACTATTCCACCCAAACTGTCTTCTCATACTATCTCCCCAAAACTATCCCCTCACACTCTCCCTCAATACTATTCTCTCATACTATTCCCCCAATATTGTCTCCTCACACTCTCTACCATACTGTCCCCTCAATTTCCCTCATGCGGTCCCCTCACACTTTACTACTAACCCTATACTGCCCCCTCACATTCCCACATACTATTTCCCTCAAACTTTCCTCCCCCATACTGTTCCCCTCCTTCTTTTCTCCCCTCATACTGTCTCCTCACACTTTTACCCCATACTGTCCCCTCACACTATTTTCCTCCATATTGTCCACTCACACTATTCCCCCAATACTGTCTCCTCAGACTATTGCCCCATACTGTCCCCTCACACTACTCGCCCAAACTGTCTCCTCACACTATTCCCACCATAGTGATCCCTCACACTCACTCTCTACTGTCCTTTAACACTTTACTCCCCACATACTGTCCCTATGCTCCCCTCACATTCACCCCATACTGCTCCCCTCACTTTTCTCCCGTACACTGTCTCCTCACACTATTATTCCCCATACTGTTTCTCTTACACTATTTGCCCCCATACTGTCGCCTCACATGATTTCCCTATACTGTCACACTATTGCCCTCCGTACTGACCCCTCACCTTTTTCTCCCTCCATACTGTCCTCTCACATTCCCCCATTCTGTCCCCTGACACTTTTCCCCTCCACACTGTCCCATCAAACTTTTCTTCCACATATTGTCCTCTCACACTTGTCTCTCCATATTGTCCCTTAACACTGCTCCCCCATACTGTTCCCTCACAGTACCCCCAATATGGTTCCCTCACACTTTTCTCCCTTCACACTGTCCCTTCACACTTTTTTCCCTATACTGTTCCCTCACATTTCTTCCCTATACTTTCCCCTCACACTATTCTCCCTCCATACTGTCCCTTTCTTTATAATAGCCCACCAATCATGTCACAGATGTGCTCAATGGGAGGCAAGTCTAGAGACGCTGCAGACCATAGGAGAATGCTTAGGCCACACAGGTTGTTCGCAGTATCGCAAGCAACTTGTGGCCTGTTGAAAAATGGCTCTTGGGACTTTGACATTCCCTAACAAAGGCCTCTTCATGGCGTTAACCATGTGGTCTCCAAATCAATCTTTGGCTATCATTGCATCCAAGACAAAAGTGGGACTCATCGATGAAGAGGATAGACCTTCATTCCAGCCTCCATTGCCATCTTTCTCTGCACCATAAAGGCCTTTGAGAACAGTGGTGTGAGATCAAAGGGACACCTGTAGCCGGTCGTCGGGCTTGAGGCCCAATGTCATGCAAAGAGCTTCTGTCAGCCAATTGTAGCATAATGTTATATAATATTACCGCATGATAATTGATTATATTCCCGCTGTCGTGTGCACTATGGACTTTGGACCTCCCCTAATTTAGATTATCTTTATACTTTTTTTATTTTAACCTATTTTTGCTTTTCCTTTTTTTTCTTTAAATATGTATATTTTAAAATTATATGCGACACAATAAAGATGTAGCAGAGCTGAGAAAGTCAGTGCAGAAATGTGAGTTTGTCAAATGTAGCAGTGTGTACTTTGATTTATGGCGCAAGTGGTTATATCAAAATGTGTTTATGTGTTACATGTGAATTAGTGTCTGAACGGAAAACCGACTGCGTTAGCTGAACGCAAAGCATTATTATGATGCACAATTAAACCCATAAGGACTGGGTGATTTTTCATTTATGCTCTTTTATTTTTCTTACTACCCATATTCCAAGAGCCATATCCTTTTTATTTTTACATCGACAATGGATATGAGGGTTTGCTTTTTTTTTCAAAAATAATTGAAATTTTGAATCACACCATTCATTTTATCATATAATGTACTGGAAAATATGAAAAAAATAAAAATTTTGTCAAACTATAAAAAAAAACAGCAATTCTGCTGTTGTTTATATTATTTTAAGTTGACTTTGCAGCAAAAGTGACCAGGTAGCTTTGTTCTACGAGTCAGTACGATTAGGGTGATAATAAATTTATATATATAGTTTTTTTACCTAAATAAATACTTAAAAAATAAAAAACTTGCAAAAAAATGTAGTGTTATTCGCTCTTTTCTGACATCCACAACTCTTCACATTTTTCAGTCTATACCAGGGGTGGTCAATTAATTTTCCCTTGGGGCCACATGAGAGACATGTGACTGTTGTGGAGGGTTCCAACCAATAAGCTGAAATTATTTCTGCTCAATATTAATATTGACATATTAATTATAATAATTTATATTAATATTAATTGTATCACTTAACACTGAGCAGAATTAAGTATGCTGACATCCCTCTGTAAGACATATGAGCCAGCACACAGCCCCCTATATACCGTAAGAGTCCACACACAGCCCCCTATATACAATATAAGCCCCAACATAGCCCCCTATATACAGTATGAGCCCCACATAGCCTCTCTATACATAATATGAGCCCTCACATAGCCTCTGTGAGAAGGTCAGTAGTAAAATACTGGAGGGGAGATATGTGTCACTGAGGATATTAGCCTCAGTGATTTGAGCCTGGAAAAATTCTCCAGAACACTATGTGCTGAGAGGGGTTAACCGGCCATATTAAGGACTGGGTTTTTGTGGACAGCTGAAGAGTGGATGGGAGGCTGTTCATCATATCTCCACCCCTGGGTGTGATCTAGAAGGTAAATGTGGAGCCTTTGGACTCATTCAGTGTTCGGTGTATCTAGAGATGAGATCTCCAGAGCTGTACTTGTGATAAAGCGAACTGAACCTTGTTTCTGTTCCCCCCGAGCGGGCGGATCCCCGCTGCCACACAGACTGTGTTTATTTTTCCCGTTATGCCAGAAGGGCCGTGTTTGTTTACCTAACTTTGGACTGGTTTATGTAGTACGTTTTTAATAAACCAGCTAAAAACTTAAACAAAAAGTGTTCCTATGACTACCTTTTCAAGCAGCTGAGTGAGTTGATCTACCACACTTCCTATTTAGTATGAAGTATGAGCCCCACACAGCCTCCTATGTACAGTATGAGCCCCCATATAGCCTCCTATATACAGTATGAGCACCCACATAGCCTCCTACATTCAGTATGAGCCCCCACATAGTCTCCTACATTCAGTATGAGCCCACACATAGCCTCCTATACACAGCATCAGCTCTAACATAGCCTCCTATGTACAGTATGAGCCCCCACATAGCCTCTCTATATGCAGTATGAACCTCACATAGCCTTCTATACAGTGTGAGCCCCACATAGCCTCCTATATGCAGCATGAGCTCCCACATAACCTCCCATATACAGCATGAGCCCCCACATAGCCTTCCATATACAGTATGAGTTGCCACCAGAGGTGTATGCCTGAGAGTTACTTCACTCTACCCATTCAGAACACATGTAGGATCAGTTTTACCGAGCACGCATGTGTATGATGAGCAGGGAAGAATTGTTATAAATAAATATTTTGCCATCAGCTTTTGAAATTGCTTTACACTATCACTCGCTGTTATCAGCTTTTATCTTTATGACTTGTATGATGATGTTCTGCAAACAGAAGAAAATCCTGATCACCAAAGAGAATGACTCACAACCTTGTGGGAACACGACGCATTTTATGTGTCTAAAGTGCGATCTTCCATCAGACGCGGCCTCTGACCGATGTTTCATTGCTCGTACATAATTGTTTTATTTTGTTAGGAGCTTATTAACTCCATTGCCAGTTACTCTGTGTCAGACTCCGCACTAAGCAGCTTTATACTGGCCAGAAGCTTATGAGAGGCGATGTAACTGATAGGAGGCAGGCACGTACCACATGCTCTCTGTGCCAAGTGTTTCACAGGATGAATTACTGTCTGGGAGTAGAGAATGTAATCAGCCCAATAACTTCAGAAAATAGCTATTTTCTTCATTATATTCCCTTAACCCCATCAAGACCGAGTGATTTTTTGTTTTTGCTCTTCCATTTTTTATTTCTTATTTTTTTGCAGGTCGAGTTGTAGTTCTGACTTCATTTATTTTACCATACACAGCGTGCAGAATTATTAGGCAAATGCGTATTTTGATCACATGATACTTGTTGTCCTTCTCCAAGCTGCATAGGCTTGAGAGCCAACTACCAATTAAGTAAATCTGGTGATGTGCATCTCTGTAATGAGGAGGGGTGTTGACTAATGACATCAACACCCTATATAAGGTGTGCTTAATTATTAGGCAGCTCCCTTTCCTTTGGCAAAATGGGTCAGGAGAGAGATTTGACGGGCTCTGAAAAGTCCAAAATTGTGAGACGTCTTGCAGAGGGATGCAGCAGTCTTGAAACTTCGAAACTTTTGAAGCGTGATCACCGAACAATCAAGCGTTTAATGGCAAATAGCCAACAGGGTCGCAAGAAGCGTGTTGGCCAAAAAAGGCGCAAAATAACATTTTTTGCCATATTTCAGAGCTGCAACGTTACTGGAGTATCAAAAAGCACAAGGTGTGCGATACTCAGGAACATGGCCAAGGTAAGGAAGGCTGAAAAAACTACCACCTTTGTACAAGAAACATAAGATAAAACATCAAGAATGGGACAAGAAATATCTTAAGACTGATTTTTCAAAGGTTTTATGGACTGATGAAATGAGAGTGACTCTTGATGGGCCAGATGGATGGGCCGGCACAGGATCAGTAAAGAGCAGAGAGCTCCACTCCGACTCAGACGCCAGCAAGGTGGAGGTGGGGTACTGGTATGAGCTGGTATCATCAAAGATGAACTTGTGGGACCTTTTCGGGTTGAGAATGGAGTGAAGCTCAACTCCCAGACCTACTGCCAGTTTCTGGAAGACAACTTCTTCAAGCAGTGGTACAGGAAGAAGTCGGTATCGTTCAAGAAAAACATGATTTTCATGCAGGACAATGCTCCATCACATGCATCCAACTACTCCACAGCGTGGCTGGCCAATAAAGGTCTAAAAGAAGAAAAAATAATGACATGGCCCCCTTGTTCACCTGATCTGAACCCCATAGAGAACCTGTTGTCCATCATAAAATGTGAGATCTACAGGGAGGGAAAACAGTACACCTCTGGGAACAGTGTCTGGGAGGCTGTGGTGGCTGCTGCACGCAATGTTGATCAAAAACAGATCAAGCAACTGACAGAATCTATGGATGGAAGGCTGTTGAGTGTCATCATAAAGAAAGGTGGCTATATTCATCACTAATTGTTTTGTTTTTTGTTTTTGCATGTCAGAAATGTTTATTTCTAAATTGTGTGCACTGATATTGGTTTACCTGGTGAAAATAAACAAGTGATATGGGATTACATTTGGTTTTTATTAAGTTGCCTAATAATTTTGCACAGTAATAGTTACCTGCACAAACAGATATCCTCCTAAGATAGCCAAATCTAAAAAAACCCACTCCAACTTCCAAAAATATTAAGCTTGGATATCTATGAGTTTTTGGGTTGATTGAGAACATAGTTGTTGATCAATAATAAAAATAATCCTCTAAAATACAACTTGCCTAATAATTCTGCACACAGTGTATACTGTAAAAATTTCCAAGTGGGATGAAATGGTGGAAAAAAAAATGTTTTTTTGTTTTGCTTTCATTGTGTTTTAAAAATGACCTGGCAATATGATTCTCCAGATCGGTACAATTACGGTGATCACAAACTTATATGGTTTGTTTTTGTTAATTTTTTCTCAAGTTTAGTGGATAAAAAAAATAGTTTCTGTCACTGTTTTTTTTTTCTTCCGTTAATGAAAATCTGATTTTTTTTTAACCACTAAACTTGGGCGCTTTGGTTTTTCTGTATACTGAGCTATAGTTTATATTGGTATCATTTTGGATTACATACAGTACAGACCAAAAGTTTGGACACACCTTCTCATTTAAAGATTTTTCTGTATTTTCATGACTATGAAAATTGTACATTCACACTGAAGGCATCAAAACTATCAATTAACACATGTGGAATTATATACTTAACAAAAAAGTGTGAAACAACTGAAAATATGTCTTATATTCTAGGTTCTTCAAAGTAGCCACATTTTGCTTTGATGACTGCTTTGCACACTCTTGGCATTCTCTTGATGAGCTTCAAGAGGTAGTCACCGGAAATGGTCTTCCAACAATCTTGAAGGAGTTCCCAGAGATGCTTAGGACTTGTTGGCCCTTTTGCCTTCACTCTGCGGTCCAGCTCACCCCAAATCATCTCGATTGGGTTCAGGTCTGGTGGCTGTGGAGGCCAGGTCATCTGGCGTAGCCCCCCATCACTCTCCTTCTTGGTCAAATAGCCCTTACACAGGTTGGAGGTGTGTTTGAGGTCATTGTCCTGTTGAAAAATAAATGATGGTCCAACTAAACGCAAACCGGATAGAATAGCATGCCGCTGCAAGATGCTGTGGTAGCCATGCTGGTTCAGTATGCCTTCAATTTTGAATAAATTCCCAACAGTGTCACCAGCAAAGCACCCCCACACCATCATACCTCCTCCTCCTGGGAACCAGGCATGTAGAGTCCATCCGTTCACCTTTTCTGCGTCGCACAAAGACACGGTGGTTGGAACCAATGATCTCAAATTTGGACTCATCAGACCATTTGACGCGCCCCCAGGGCCGTGGGGTACTCGGCAGCCGGGCCTCCAGTTGCCGGGGGATATCATGGTGGCTGGCCCAGTCCGTGGCCCAGTGCGGTCACTTAAAAGGGGGATTATTATATATGGGGGTTTTGGGGATTTTTCGTGACGCCACCTGTGGTGTCTGGTGAGGACCACCAGTGCTGCTACAGTCCTCTGAGGCAGATGTTAGGGCAGCTTGAGATGGGACAGCTCCCCACAGGTGGAGCAGGCCTCAGGGCAGTGAAGTAATGGAGAGTGGGTCACGCTGGGCGTTGTAGTGCAGGGGGAACGATAGTGCCGATGAAGAATGGACAGAGGCAGTGCAGTGCAGTCATCCCAAATGGAGGAAAATTTGCTAACGAGAGATTCCGCGGCCGGGTTGTCCACAGAGGTGGAAACAGGAAAAGGGATCCGAGGATGCTGACTGAAGACTACAAAAAACGGGGATTTAGAAGAAGATTCGCTCTCGTGATTGTTGTAAGAGAACTCGGCCCATGGTAGGAGATCCACCCAGTCTGAATGGTGGGCATTAACGAAGTGCCGGAGGTAACTGGTCAAATTCTGATTGATCCGTTCCACTTGACCATTGGACTGTGGGTGGTAAGCGGAGGAGAAGTCCACGGTGACGTCCAGCAGCTTACATGTGGCTCTCCAGAAGCGTGAGGTGAACTGAACCCCACGATCCGACACGATGTGAAGAGGCAGACCATGGAGACGGAAGATGTGGCGGATAAAGTCTTTAGCTAGCTCGGGAGCAGACGGGAGGCCTGGCGGGAATAAAATGAGCCATTTTGGAAAAGCGGTCAGCGACCACCCAAATGACCGTACAACCGGCAGAGACGGGGAGATCTGTTATGAAGTCCATAGCTATATGTTGCCACGGGGCAGCAGGCACAGGCAGAAGGCGGCCGGCAGGCAGGTGTCTCGGAACTTTGTTGCGGGCGCAGGACACACAGGCAGAAACAAAATCAATTACATCCTTGTGCAGGGTAAGCCACCAGTAATGCCGGGTAATAAGCTGGAGGGTCTTTTTCTGACCGGCGTGCCGAGCTAGCTTAGACGAGTGACCCCAGTGTAGAATCTTCTCCCGATCGGACTCCGTTACGAACGTCTTACCGGGAGGGAGACGATTTAGGCCCACGGGGGCTACCTGCATTACTCTGGCGGGATCGATGATGTGTTTAGGCTCCTCCTCAAGATCAGACACCAGAAAGGATCGGGACAGGGCATCAGCTTTGATGTTTTTGTCAGCCGGACGAAAATGAAGAATGAAATCAAAGCGGGCAAAAAACAAAGACCACCGGGCTTGGCGCGGGTTAAGTCTCTGGGCGCTCTGGAGATATGCCAAGTTCTTGTGGTCAGTGTAAATTATTACCGGGTGGAGAGCCCCCTCGAGCAGGTAACGCCACTCCTCCAGTGCCATCTTAATGGCCAACAATTCTCGGTCTCCGATAGAATAATTGCGCTCAGAAGAGGAGAAAAGTTTGGAGAAAAAGCCGCAGGTTACCTTTCTTCCGGAAGAAGATTTTTGGGTAAGTACCGCCCCAGCTCCGGAGGAGGAGGCGTCAACTTCTAGGAAGAATTGTTTGTTGCCGTCCGGACGATGCAGCACCGAGGCGGAGAGGAAGGCCTGTTTTAAGGAAAGAAATGACTCCTCTGCTTCGGGCGGCCATTCTCTGGGGTTCGTACCTTTACGGGTGAGAGCCGAGATAGGGGCGGTCCGGGAAGAGAAGTGCGGTATGAACAGGCGGTAATAGTTGGCGAAGCCCAGGAACCGCTGAATAGCCTTCAACCCCTCTGGTCGGGGCCACTTCTGGATGGCAGACAGTTTCTCAGGATCCATTTGTAGACCTGTCTGAGAGATTATGTAGCCCAGAAATGGAAGAGAGGTCTGCTCAAAGATGCACTTCTCATATTTAGCGTAGAGGTGGTTCTGCCTGAGCCTGAGCAGGACCTGACGAACGTCCCTCCGGTGAGTAGGAAGATCCGGAGAGAAGACCAAGATATCGTCCAGGTACACCACCACGCAGGAGTAGAGAAGATCACGGAAGATGTCATTGACCAACTCTTGAAAGACGGCAGGAGCGTTACAGAGACCGAAGGGCATCACAAGGTACTCATAGTGGCCGTCCCGGGTATTGAATGCCGTCTTCCACTCATCCCCCTGATGGATACGGACCAGGTTATACGCCCCACGGAGATCCAGTTTGGTGAAGATTCTAGCCCTCCTCAGAAGGTCAAATAATTCAGGAATAAGCGGAAGGGGGTATTTATTCTTCACAGTAATCTGGTTTAGGCCTCTATAGTCTATACATGGACGGAGTGAGCCGTCCTTCTTTTTGACAAAGAAGAAGCCTGCTCCCGCCGGGGAGGTAGATTTCCGGATAAATCCCCGGGCCAGGTTCTCCTCAATATATTCAGACATGGACCGGGTTTCAGCAGCGGACAAAGGGTAGATTCGCCCACGGGGAGGAGTAGAGCCGGGCATCAGGTCGATTGGGCAGTCGTATGGTCTATGAGGAGGTAAAGTCTCTGCCTCTTTTTTATTGAAGACATCCGCATAAGACCAATAGGGAACCGGAAGACCGGGCAGATTGGCTGGGGTAGGAGAAGGACGGACAGGACGAACGGGAACTAGACAAGTCTTATGGCAGTCCTGTCCCCAGCGAAGGACCTCTCCGGTCTGCCAGTCAAGCACGGGTGCATGTTTTTGGAGCCAAGGCAGGCCAAGCAATAGTGCGTGAGAGAGTCCAGGCAGAACATGAAAGGAGATGCTCTCAGAATGCAGCATTCCCACCTGTAGAGTCAGAGATTCGGTGATGAGTTGGATGGGATGTGGTAAGAGACCCCCATCCACGGCGGCAACAGATAAAGGTACGGCCAGAGGTTTGGTGGGAATGTGGTATTTTTCTACCAGGGATTGAGAGATGAGATTTCCAGCAGCTCCAGAGTCAAGTTGAGCCAGTTCAAAATAGCGGTTCTCTCCGCAGAAGATAGAAACAGACAGCATCAGGGATGGAGAGGGTTTACTTTTGTCTAGGGCGACCTCTCTGAGCGATCCTAGACACAGGCGTTTCCCGACCTCTCAGGGCAGGAACGGATCCGGTGCTCCTTACTGCCACAGTAGAAACAGCTCCCCTCGGCACGACGTAAGTCTTGACGGGTCTTGACCATCTTGGTCTGGTCGACCTGCATAGGCTCAGGTGAGTGTGCCTGGGGAGTAACAGAGGGAGTGACGGGTCTCTGGAAGGTAGGGATTAGACGTGGAATCCTCCTCTCACGGGTGACCTCCCTAGCGCGCTCCTGGAACCGGATGTCAATCCGGGTGGCAAGTGTAATCAAGTCGTCGAGAGTGGTAGGAATGTCCCGACCGGCGAGTTCATCTTTAATACGGCCGGACAGACCCTCCCAGAAGACGGACACCAGGGCGTCGTTATCCCAGGCCAACTCCGAAGCAAGGGTACGGAACCGTATGGCATATTGGCCCACGGTGAGACTCCCTTGACGGAGGCGTAGCAGAGATGAGGCGGATGAGGTCTTCCGTCCGGGTTCGTCGAAGACCTTCCGGAAAGCCGTGAGAAAGGCTGGCAGGTCGGACACCAGAGGGTCTCCTCTCTCCCATAGAGGATTTAGCCAAGCCAGTGCCTCTCCCGTGAGATGGGACATGATGAAGGCTACTTTGGCCCGGTCGGAATTAAACTGGTGGGACTGGTGTTCAAAGTGCAGGGTGCACTGGTTAATGAAGCCCCGAGCTTGAGCGGAGTCGCCTCCGAAGCGAGGAGGTGCAGAAAGCCGGATTCCAGAGCAGGATACTATGGTATTGGTGGGCAGCGGAGCAGCCGGGCTGCGAGTCATGACACTAGCGGTGGTTGCTGGTGGGGCAGTCAAAGTGTCCAGGCGAGTATTGACATTCCGCAGGTGACCCAGGATGGACTCCTGTTGGGACCTCTGTCGGGACAGTTCATGACAAAGGTCCGAGAGCGAGGGAGCTTGGGTGCCACCGGGTTCCATGGCCCGAGCAAACTGTAATGGGTCTGGGAGGCGGAACCTCTGAGCAACTTATACAAGGGGGTAGTCCTTGTAAGGAAGCGGGTGGCGACCAGGGAAGACAGGCAGGCAGTCACAGCAGGTGACCGGGACAGTCTCTGGGTAAACGGGCAGGAGGTCACGGCAAGTGACCGGGGCAGTCTCTGGGTAAACGGGCAGGAGGTCACAGCAAGTGACCGGGGCAGTCTCTGGGTAAACGGGCAGGAGGTCACAGCAAGTGACCGGGGCAGTCTCTGGGTAAACGGGCAGGAGATCACAGCAAGTGACCGGGACAGTCTCTGGGTAAACGGGCAGGAGGTCACAGCAAGTGACCGGGACAGTCTCTGGGTAAACGGGCAGGAGGTCACAGCAAGTGACCGGGACAGTCTCTGGGTAAACGGGCAGGTACGACCTGTGACGGCTGAGCCTCCAGGTAGGCTAGCAGGCAGATGGCAGATGAGTGCTCCCAGGTGAGCAGGCGAGAGTCTCAGGATAAGCAGGTGGTCACAGCATGTGACGGCGGAGCCTCCAGGTAGGCTAACAGGCAGGTAGCAGATGAGCGCTCCCAGGTGAGCGGGCAAGAGTCTCTGGACTGGCAGGTGGTCACAGCACGTGACGGCGGAGCCTCCAGGTAGGCTATCAGGCAGGTAGCAGATGAGCGCTCCCAGGTGAGCAGGCAAGAGTCTCTGGACTGGCAGGTGGTCACAGCACGTGACGGCGGGGCCTCCAGGTAGGCTAGCAGACAGGTAGCAGGTGAGCGCTCCCAGGTGAGCGGGCAGGCTGGTCCATAGACAGACTGACAGGTGTCGGAAGGCAGACCGTCGGACCTCAGGCTAGCAAGCAGGAAAGCAGATGACAGGCAGGAATCAGGCAGGCAACTGGCAGGCAACTGGCAGGTAACAGGCAGGTAACAGGCAGGTAACAGGCAGGTAACAGGCAACGGGACCTGAGGGCTGAAGCAGAGTAGTGAACAGTGCAACAACATTGCTCGGTCACCTCCATTTTGGAGGAGGTGCCTTATATATGGAGGGATCCTCTGGCCATTGGCCGGGGACTCCTTAGGGCGACGCGCGCGGCCCCTTTAAGAGAGGGGGAGCGCGCGCGCGCCCTAAGCACAGTGACCGGGGGAGAGCGGGCGCTGCAAGCAGAGCGGGAGGAAGCCGCCGGGCACGGAGCAGAGAGGTGAGGGGAACAGCGTCCCTGCCTAGCAGGAGGCAGGGACGCCGACGCTACATAAGGCAAGAAATCCCACTTATTAAACCTGACAGAGCACACCTGTGAAGTGAAAACCATTTCTGGTGACTACCTCTTGAAGCTCATCAAGAGAATGCCAAGAGTGTGCAAAGCAGTCATCAAAGCAAAAGGTGGCTACTTTGAAGAACCTAGAATATAAGACATATTTTCAGTTGTTTCACACTTTTTTGTTAAGTATATAATTCCACATGTGTTAATTCATAGTTTTGATCCCTTCAGTGTGAATGTACAATTTTCAAAGTCAGAAAATACAGAAAAATCTTTAAATGAGAAGGTGTGTCCAAACTTTTGGTCTGTACTGTACATACTTCTTTTGGATTTTGCATGCATTGCATTTTTTCGGCAAAGTGCAGCAACCGAAAAACAGCAATTCTCAGGTTTTTTTTTCTTTTTGGCGTTTAAAGTACAGTTTAAATAGTTTTCTATTACCAAATATTAATATTTAAAAAAAATTATTGTGAAAGGGGAAATGAGGAGAAATTTCAACTTTTATATTATTTTTAATATTTTTTACTATTTTGTTATTAGTTTTTACATTATTTTTGTCAGTTTTAGGTTGAGTTTACATTATGTTTATATGCCGCTTTACGAATATTAGCACAACAAAAAAGGGCAACAATATTTACCTGCCCAAGTCACAGAACTAATCAGAATGCAGCAAACCCATAATAATAAAGATGGCAACACAGATGCAAAATACTGATGAGACAACCACTCACAACCTACCAGTTCATGTAGGGGATGATTGCCTAGTATTAAAATTGCACACAAAAAAGGCTTGTATAGGGTGCTGGTCACACAAACGTAGTACACAGTGTCTGGCTTACAGCCTATTAGTGATGCCCATACTATTAGATTAGGTGGGCTGCCCAGCACTAAGTGCACCCCATGAGGACAGACATCCTAGTTTACAAGGCCTCATGTAGTAAGAGTGCATGCTGGGAGCTGTAAGAGCAAGAAGCAGGGCCAGCGTAACCACCCAGCGCACTCAGGCAAGTGCCAGGGCCCTGAACAAGTGGAGAGGCCCACTCGCCGTCAAGGACACCGGCACGTTATGGGTCCGTGAATCGGGGGGGCCCAATGTCAGCTCGGGCACTGGCACCAGGCTCCCCCCATCATGCTTTAAACTGTTTGAATTACTTACCTCTCCCTGGTCCTCCGCAAGTCCGGTCTCTTCCTCGTCTTCTGACTCTCTGACGTCTCTTGGCAGAGGGCACGATGACGTCACTACAGCGCGCCCTCTGTGCTGAGCAGTACAGAGAGTCACAAGACGCTGAGGAGTCCGGAGCAGAGGCCAGCGGAGAACAAAGAGAGGTGAGAATTTGATTATTTATTTTTTATGCATGGAGCATTATGTGGGGCCCATTCTGTATAGAGCATTATATGGGGCCCATTCTGTATGGAGTGTTATATGGGGCCCATTCTGTCTGGAGCATTATATGGGGCCCATTATTCTGCATGGAGCATTATTTGAGGACCATTCTTCTGTATGGAGCACAATATGGAGCCCATTCTGTATGAAGCATTTTAGGGGGCTCTATAGTCTGTATGGAGCATTATATGAGGCCCATTCTTCTGTATTGAGCAATATATGAGGTCCATTATTCTGTATGGAGCATTATGAGGCCCATTCTGTATGAAGCAATATATGGGGTTCATTATACTGTATGGAGCACTATATGAGGCTCATTATACTGAATGGAGCAATATATTGGGTCAATTACACTGCATGGAGGACTGTGTAGTGCCCATAATACTTTATGGAGCACTATGTAGTGCCCATAATACTGTATGGAGGACTATATAGTGCCCATAATATTGTATGGAGGACTATATTGTCCGGTCTGCACTGTGCGCTGCGAGGATTCTCCGGTTTCTGAGCTATTGTGGAATTTACAACAGATATCACTCATGTAATGTAAGAAGTAAGTGAAATATTTGGCATTGTACTATACCTATATTTCTCTGCTGTATCTGCGCATCATGAATCGTGGGATGTGTTAAAGGGGCCCACTGAGACTCTTTCACCCGGGTTCCACAAAATCCTGGAGCCAGCCCTAGCAGGAAGTCTGTGGGGTGCAGCTTAGCCAATAGCTGTAGAACAGGAAGTTATGTCAGAGAAGTGGGTGGAACTTTCACAACTTGTGCTGTGCAGCACAGTACTATGCACTAGTAGTTGTTTCTTGTGGTGTTGAAGGAGGGTGGCGGGTAGATGAAGACACCGTGGGAACAGAGGGGTTAAGTGTGATATGATATGTTAGGTTCATTGTTTTGTAACATGGGTACTTTAGATGTAGTGACACAGAAACACAGAGCAGCCAATACGGGGTTAATAAACAGGGGAGGTTTATGATAACAGGGTCAATCTTCACACAGGGAGTAACACGGGAAAATATGGGGGAAAAACAGGGGAAAAGCAGGTAAAAGTCTATCACTGACAGTTCACAGTTTAACTGAATGTAGCAGAGTCGAACCGGTTATAATCAACAGTTTTTTCACTTAGCTGACTCTTGCTCCTCACAAGGCAGTTGCCAGCTGATGTCGATGCTGATTTTTTCAGGCTTCCCCGCCCAAACAATGTTCCGTCTTTTGGCGGCAGCGGGCGGTCTCCGGTTTTACCCGCTGAGCCCCTAGTCCATAACACGGCACCTCACGTGCCCGGCTCCACCGACCCTGCGTCTCTTCTCTAGTCGGCTTGACTCCTCCAGTCCACTGCACTCGGCTCTTGCTCCCAGTCCTGGAGCCAGGAGCCTGGACCCTCTCACACTGCTCTGCTGAGCAGAACCCCCCTCCGCTTTCCCGCGCAAACGTCCTAGTCTCTTCCTCTCTCTTCCCACATCACCAGTCTCTCGGTCACCTGACCTCCCAGCTCTCACTCTGAACACGCCCCCAGCTTCCCAGTCACCTGACTCCTGTGCTCGCAGTCTGTCTTCCCCCTGCAACCAGAGGCGCGGCCCCGGCAGTTCCGGATCCCTTGCTCTGAAAGCACGTACACCCCAGTCTTCCCCCTTACAGTTTTGTGAGATAAAAGAGTGTTATATTTTATCCCTATGGCCGGTGTTGTATGTCGGTTCTCCTCTAGGCTTTGCCTAAGGCCGTCCCCGGGAATGCAGGAGGTCTGTCCACTAGGTAAACCATGCAGAAGATAGGGATACAGTTTGCATTACACTGCCTAGGACACTAAGTATGTCATAGAAAATATTAAGAATCTCTCTCCCCCTCTGAAATTCCTCTCACTCTTCCCCCCTCCTCTATCTACCATTTGTCAAAGAAGCAAGAGCTTGTAATCTAGACAGCTGGCTCTATGCAAATAGCAGTACACACAAGAGGTGGCAAACTCAATTATCCAGGCTAATTACCATACGAATGTAGCCCCTAGTAGAGGAGACCTGTGATGAGTGATCTAGACACCTGGCTAAATAGGAAACTGCTGTTTAAGACTCAAAGGAAATCTACATCACCCTGCACAATAGCCAGGATGTTTCCATTTGCACATGTGTGGAATCTGCAGTCTCGCAGGCACCAACATGAAATATGGAATATCGGAAGTTCTATAATTCCGATTGCGATGGGACACATATTTTTAGTGGCAGGGTTAGTTAAGGAACAATACGCATATTTTTCCGTATCTATACGCCCTGCCGGTGAGCTATAACGCAAAAGTACAAAAAGCAGCAGCCAGGTCATGTCTGTTCTCTAAAGAAAGGTAAATTTGCAATAAAAAATATGGTGTCACTTGCTAACTTCTGCGATCAACCAGCGAGAAATTATGGCAGAAGTTAGAGATTTAATAAAACCATGAAGGGCAGAGACCAGCCCACATGAGGTCATCACAGGGGAGTGTGTGGGCAATGTCCCCCTTTCGGCATAAAAGATCCAGCTGAGCCTAGATCTATACTCATGCCGGGAGTTACAGGTTTTGTAAGCATGGGTCCTGTTCCATAATGGTCAATTGGAGCGCCTCCCCTCCAGTTGAACAGAATTGTCTCTGCGATCTGTCTAGTAAGTTTCTTCTGTTAATCCCTTTTTATTTTGTGTAACTGTATATTCTGTATTGTATTGTCCCCCTTTGTAAAACCTTTTGTATATTTTTTCATAAACACTGCCTCCCGTTGGATTACATATAAAATGTAATAGTTCTGTTTCTTCTGTCCTGTAATCGTTCCTCCCCCAAAGCCATTCGCTACCCATAAGGCGTCCAATCAGCCAGAACTGATTGGTGGTGGCAGCGAATAATCTTAATATGGTTATCGTGAAGCTGGCAATGATCATACGGGAGTGTATACACATATTCCATGCGTTGGAATTTGGAGGTGTGTACGCCATACTCTCACTTCTCGCTTGCCGATAACTACGTAGTGAGTAATAGGGATCGTGTGTGTGCCGAATACCTGACAAATTGACGGCAGCGGTGGGATATTGTATGATCCCGCCGGTGTCGTTCCTGACAAATTGGTGGCAAGCGGTGGGATATTACAAAACATCAGTGGCTGGATTGAGCAATTATTCCTGTCACTGAAAACTTGCATGGTTCTTGTGAGAATTCTGTGCAAAATTTTAAGAAATCAGACTCAGTGTTTTAATATTTTTTATCTGGAACATTACTGTGCGTGTAGCGGTTACATCCCCCCTTCTCTTGTTTTTCTGTCCTATCTTTTGTTTGGCAATGATGGATACGCATGAAGAGCCCTGGTATCACCAGCAGTCAAAGGACACTATCACTACTTTCTGTGAGCTGGGACAGGTTGACCCCCATAGGCAAAACCAAGGCCCAAATGATTGCTGAACTGTTGCAAAGTGCCACAGAGCCAGTCTGACAGCAGAGCCCTGACGATGGGGCGGCGAGTTAAGGCCCGGACGGCGCTTCTGCAGGGGTCCCACCTGTTATTGCCAGCCATACCTGCAGCCAGGGTAGTGTGGACCCCCCCCCTGTGATGGCCTTGGGGCAGCTTGCGGCAGATGATCGTGATGGATGACTGCAGCTGATCCTGAAATTCCAGGAGCGAGCAGAGCAATGGGCCCAAGCTGACCGAGAGGCTGAGAGAGCCGAGCGACAGGCCCAAGCTGACCGAGAGGCTGCTGAGCGACAGACCAAAGCTGACCGAGAGGCTGCTGAGCGACAGGCCCAAGACGAGCGTCTGTACCAGTTGGAGCTAGCCCGGATTCAGAAAGCGCCATCCCCCACACAGACCCGTGAGTCCAACAGTGCCAACAGCTTTAAACCACGTCCTGAGCATTTTCCTGTAATGGAAAAGGACAGGGACTTGGACATATTTCTGCGAGAATTTGGAAAAGTCTGCAGACAGTACCAGCTGCCTGAGGACCAGTGGGCCAGATATTTAACTCCAGGGCTCCAAGGAAAAGCTCTGGAAGTGTTTGCTTCTCTCCCTCGAGAGAAGGATGGAGAGTCCAGGGGCGGAACTACCGCCCGTGCAGCCGGTTCATTGAACGGGGGCCCCGAGGGAGAGGGGGCCCCTCCAGCCTCCAGCAGGGCCGCCATCAGGGCATGTCTGCCCTGACTCCAGTGTGGGGCCCAGCCGGTAGGGGCCCCCTTGGAGCCCCGTTGGGGGCCCCCTCTTGTGAGTCTCTCTCCTCATGGGGCCCCCGGCCCCATGCCAAGCGCCGGGTCCGGGACATCTCAGCGCTGCGCTGCGCTCCTGCGGCAGCGCCTTCATGATTCCCCTGATTTCCGGTCATGTGACGGCGCCGTCACATGGCCGGAAGTCAGGAGAACCTAGTGTCAACGATTTGGACGAGCGCCAGGATTCTGCAGGGATCGCATGGGGGTAAGTATAACAAGTTTTGTTTTTTTCAAAATACAATTTACTAGGAGTGGGGGAAATGGGAGGTGTGTGTGTGTGTGTGTGAGATAAGAGATGCACATGGGGGGGGGGAGATGATAAAAGATGCACATGGGGTGGGGGGAGATGATAAAAGATGCACATGGGGTGGGGGGGATGAGAGAGGTGCACATGTGGGGGGAGGGGGATGAGAGAGGTGCACGTGGGGGGAGGGGGATGATAAAAGATGCACATGGGGTGGGGGGGATGAGAGAGGTGCACATGTGGGGGGGGATAAGAGATGCACATGGGGGGGAGATAAGAGATGCACATGGGGGAGGGGGATAAGAGATGCACATGGGGGAGGGGGATAAGAGATGCACATGGGGGGGATGAGAGAGGTGCACATGTGGGGGAGGGGGATGAGAGATGTGCACATGTGGGGGGGATGAGAGATGCCCATGGGGGGGATGAGAGAGGGGCACATGGGGGGGAGGGGGATGAGAGAGGGGCACATGTGGGGGAGGGGGATGAGAGATGTGCACATGGGGGGTGGTGAGAGCTGCACATGTGGGGTAGGGGGATGAGAGAGGGGCACATGGGGGGTGGTGAGAGCTGCTCATGGGGGAATTGGAAGAAAATGAGCTGCACATGGGGGAATTAGGAGTAGGGGGATAATGAGCTGCACATAATGAATGTGGGGTGGGGGAGAGTAAATGATAAATGACGATGGGGTGGGGAGAGCACGGACATGATATAATGAATTGGGGCAGGGGGTGCATGTAAATAATGAATGCGGGGAGCAGGAAGTATAGAGTAGAGGTTCTAATTAAATTATATATTAAGTGCCTATTTACAGTTAATGGGGGCACCGTGGTGGATTACAATTTATATTTGGAATGGTAGGTTGCATAATAACTAACCATATATTGATGGTGGATGCACGTCTGTATTCAGCTGCGTAATGTAGAAGTTGGGGAATGTGCTCTAGATAACTGTGTTATTTTATGCAGAGACGAGTCCTGGCTGGAAGACGTGATGGCGGTCTGTGCTGGATGAAGGAGAAAAGCGTAGCTGAAGGACTTCACCTAGAGACGTCACCAGTGAGTCAGTGCATTACATGTACACTTACACTATATACTATGTACCGGGCTCCTGTGTATAATGTCACTGGTGATCACTGTATTACCTGTACACTGACAATATATACAGAGCTCCTGTGTATAATGTCACTGGTGATCACTGTATTACCTGTACACTGACAATATATACAGAGCTCCTGTGTATAATGTCACTGGTGATCCCTGTATTACCTGTACACTATATACAGAGCTCCTGTGTATAATGTCACTGGTGATCCCTGTATTACCTGTACACTATATACAGAGCTCCTGTGTATAATGTCACTGGTGATCACTGTATTACCTGTACACTGACACTATATACAGAGCTCCTGTGTATAATGTCACTGGTGATCACTAGATTACCTGGACACTTACATTATACATACCATGTATAGAGCTCCCGTGTATAATGACACTTATGGTAATATTAGTAATGTGGTGGTAATATTAGTAATGTGGTGGTAATATGTGGTCTGGTCATGGTGTCGCAGTTTTTCTCCCTTCTGTGTGGTATTATTCGGTCACTATGTTGTGGTAATATGTGGTCTGGTTATGGTGTGGCGGTATTCCCTGTATGTGGTATTATTGGTCATTTTAAAAAAAAATTTATATGACACATTCCCTTAAAGAAAACTAAATAAAAATATTTCTAAAAAGAGTATTGGATATTTTAAGAAAATTTTAATAGGTTAGAGTAGGGCCCGGCCAGAAGAGTCTACCTTATCGTGGTGGCGGCTTTAAAAATCTTTTGGCCAAAACAAAAGCTGTTGGCTATGTATGTGGCACCGTCACATGGCCGAACGTCAGGAGAGCCTGGTGGCAGCGACGTGGACGAGCGCCAAGATTCTGCAGGGATCCCATGGGTGTAAGTATAACAAGTTTTATTTTTCTTAAATACAATTAATTAACTAGGAGTGGGGGGGATGAGAGATGCACATGGGGGGGGATGAGAGATGCACATGGGGGGGGGAGATGAGAGATGCACATGGGGGGGATGAGAGATGCACATGGGGGGGATGAGAGATGCACATGGGGGGGTGAGAGATGCACATGGGGGGGTGAGAGATGCACATGGGGGGGTGAGAGATGCACATGGGGGGGTGAGAGATGCACATGGGGGGGTGAGAGATGCACATGGGGGGGGTGAGAGATGCACATGGGGGGGTGAGAGATGCACATGGGGGGGTGAGAGATGCACATGGGGGGGTGAGAGATGCACATGGGGGGTGAGAGATGCACGGGGGGGATGAGAGATGCACATGGGGGGAGGATGAGAGATGCATCGGGGGGGTGAGCTGCACATGGGGGGGATGAGAGCTGCACATGGGGGGGTTATGTTTACATAACTTTGTTGCCTTATGAAGCGCAGGGGGGGGCCCCCAAAAATTTCTTGCACAGGGGCCCACTACAGTCTGTGTCCGCCCCTGATGGAGACTACGAGGCCATCAAGCAGGCCCTGATAAAAAAAAGTATCAGCTTACTCCGGAGGTTTACAGGAAAAAGTTCTGAACCCTACTACGTGGACCACATGACAGCTACAGTGATGTGGTGGATGGGCTCAGATCCAACTTTGAGCAGTGGGTCTAAGTACTGTCAGTCACCACCTTCAAGGATCTGATGGTGAAGGACCAGTTTCTTCATATTTGCCCTGTGGAAGTGCTACAGTTTGTGCTGGACCAGGAGCCGAAGGAAGCCGCCAAAGCAGCCCAGATCGCGGATGCCTATGAGGCCAATCACATACCAGAGGTTCGGAAGTCGGCAGTCGCCAGCTGGAAAAGGGGTAAGTTGACAACCACCCCCAGTGTTCCAGACAGCCGGCCCTCATGGGGTCCTGCCTCATCTTCCAGCACCCGGCCTGCATTTGACTCCTAGAGGTGTTATATGTGTGTGTCACCCTGGCCTGGATGCCACAAATATAATAAAGCTGTGTCTGGGAGCAAGGGGTTAGGTTCTCTAGTCAGGGGAACATTAGCATGCAGTCTCATGCCAGTAGGGGGAGCAGGCTGCCCCTATAAAAGCTGGAACGGGGGGCAGGGTTAGAGAGAACTGGACGACCTGTCTCTGGATTGAGAGGTGTCCCAGAGCAGAGAGAAACAGTTGTGTTGCAGCCTAAGAGGACGTGTGGCAGTAGGAGAGCCACAAGCCAGGGACAAGAGGTGAAGTACGCCTGTCCTGGCAGACAAAGAACCAAATTTACCAGACTTTGGTGTCTGAGGCTGTGAGGATTCCACGTCCTACAGCAGATAACCAGTCCGCAGGGGACTGTATGTTCCTTGGCCTAAGAAGCCCGGAGGCTCCGCCACAGCAGAAGGGACCAGCAAAGCCGTACCAGGCCGGGAGTAAAAAGGGACCCACGTTGCAAGCCATATGGGCGAGAGGACACGGTGAGTTCGGGAACGTGGGCTGTTACCCTATAAGGAGGAGATAGCCAGAAGGAGTGCAGAGAGCACGGTAGGCCTACACCCTCACCCTGACCAGGGCCAACTTCCCATTTGCTCTCAGACATCCAGGTCCCCTCCTAGCCGGGACTGTTTGTGGGTCAGTTCACCTGTTCTAGTAAAGACACTGGACTGCAACCTGTTGTCTGTGTGCTCCTTGCTCCTCCAGCACTAACGGTACTGGGACGCCTTACACCATCACCCCCATCTTCCATTATACTGCCCTGGGGCCGCACTCTTCCCGTGGGGAGTCACACTACCCCAGCTGCATACATCATCAGCCCCAGCGGTCAGCCTGGCAGCGGCGGTTCGCACTGACCGCAATCCACAGGTGGCGTAGTCGGATATACCAACAGCGCATAGCAGACTACCACTGGCCTGACCGCCCTGAGCCACAGAACCGGGTTGCCACTACTACCCCCATCGTTTCCCTATTGCCCGTATCCAAGTGCCCCACAGCCCAGGGGGCGAGTCAGCTTTGGCGTAGTCGGCAGGATTGTAACCAACCCGCCACAAACGGGTATTGCGTGCTTGAAAAAGACTGTACACGTACCTGAAGAAGAGTTTTCCCGCCATCCGGAGCCGTTTCCCGCCATTTTCAGCCGTCTCCCGCCATCTTCCGTCGGTTCCCGCCATCTTCAGCCGTTTTCCCCGCATCGGACGCCATCTTCAGGACGCCGCGCGGGAAGAAGAGGGGTGTGGACGTCCAAACCGCGCGAGACCTGAAGCTCCGTCCCACGCACCGACACTGCGCAAGGTCCTGGAAGGGAGCGAGAGCGACGCTGACGTCACCAGGGCGTGACGCAAGGTCCTCGTCCGGAGCAGCATCAGCGGAGCCGCGGCCTACAGAAGAGGATCGTCGGAAGGTAGGCCACGCTTAACTAGGGGGGGAGAAAGATGTCGGACACGGAGGCGCCCACTACCACCAGCGCAGCTGCAGCAGCGGTGATGCCATTTTCCCTGCCCTACATCCCTGGAGCGGCCTGGCTGCCTAAGTATTCAGGGGAGCCCCATGCCCTAACTGACTTTAAGGAAAGGCTGTACAGTTTGTTCCAAGTTTACCCCCTGACAGAAGAACAGAAGGTCAGCATACTAACAGGGCAGTTAACTGGCGCAGCCCAAAGGGAGGTAAAGTCATGGCCCGCTGAGGAGAGAAGGACCGTGAAGGGTATTCTGGC
Source organism: Phyllobates terribilis (assembly GCF_046119375.1). Classification (NCBI taxonomy): domain Eukaryota; kingdom Metazoa; phylum Chordata; class Amphibia; order Anura; family Dendrobatidae; genus Phyllobates; species Phyllobates terribilis. The sequence goes on along the minus strand of NW_027362764.1, from coordinate 749,841,554 downwards.
CCAGCTGTGAGGTACCTTTGACACACATACCTCCGCTGAAATTAAAATGAGGTTCTATGGATGTAAGCAGCGGGCACAGGACAGCATCAGAGACTATGCCCTAAATTTGCAGGAAGCCTTGAGGGCCATCCAACAAACTGATCCTGGCAGTGTGCAGGAAACGGATAAACTACTAACAGAACAATTCATAGAAGGTCTGCTGTCTAGTGCCCACAGGGCCCAACTGCGCCTCATGTTCTTCCAGAACCCCGACCTGACCTTTGCCCAATTTAAGGACAGGGCCATAAGGGTGCTCCGTGAACCAGCAACCAGTGGCGCTATAAACCCCCGGCGTCCTGCTCTCACCTACCACCAGGAGGCAGCGCCCTCCCCTATGGACTCTGTGGGGGCTGATGCACAGGCCCTGAATCAAGCCCCGTCGAAAGACCTGCACCACCAAGTCCAGGAGCTGACCAGGAGCGTCGCGATGTTGACCAGGACCGTCCAGGCGTTGCAAGTGGACCCGTCAAGACCCATCGAGTTGGCTTCAAGTACGGAGGATGTCCCGTGGCGTCGACAGAGGAGGACCCCGTCGTTCAGAGGGAGGCCCACAGACCGCTACGCAGAGGATGGACAGCCCATTTGCCGTCGATGCAACCAGCCCGGACACATTTCCATGTACTGTAATTTAAACGGGTCCAACCTGGGGCAGAGGGCCAACCCCCAGGCATAAGGTCACCAGGCCCTTATAATTGGCGTGATAAGTACGTTGGGGGGCGCCCGATTTTACCCGTGGTGCTGGACGGTATCCTCATGAGCGCCTTGCTGGATACTGGGTCGCAAGTAACCACTATCCCTTATGTACTTTTTAAGTAGTATTGGACTGATGCTGATATCACACGGTATCCAGACAGTAACTTGAGCATCATCGCCAGTAATGGCTTACCCGTGCCGCAGATGGGGTTCAAGGAGATGACCATTAAAATTGGTAAAGTTGAACTACCGGCACAGGGAGTGATTATTGTGGACATTGACCGTTGTGAAAGTCACCCTAAAATAACTGTGGGTACTAACGTGATTGAAAATTGTCTTTCAGAGGTAATTGTAATTCTACAACAGGTGGCGGTGAATGCTAGTTCCAGCCAACAGAGAGTCCTCAACAAGGAGATAAAAGCCCTGATGAGACGGCAGCAGGTAGAACTGTCTGGTGGTGAGATCGGTAGCGTAAGACTGAGTGACCCATTCCCCATTTCCATGCCTCCCAAAAGTGAAATGATGATCTGGTGTCGGACTGCAATCGGGTTGAGAGGTAGAGACTACCAAGCCATGGTAGAACCCGTGTACTCGGACAGCAGGCCCACCATTTTGACTGCCCGGGGGGTGGTTGATGTCCATCATGGGAGGGTGCCCGTCCGCATCCTCAACATTGGAGAGAGGGAGGTACACTTACCCAGGTACGCTACACTTGCAAAACTGTTTGCTGTTGAGCACAAAGCTATCAGGGCCGTGGAACCCTTGCCTCCATCTCCACAGGCGGAGTGTAATGGCTCCCAGAAACAAAAGGAGGACTGGTGGCAGAAACTCCACGTGGGTGCTGACTCCACTCCCCTGCACCAAAAACAAGGAGTCTACTGGGTGGTACAGGAGTACGAGAGAGTCTTTAGTAAGCACCCGCTAGACTTCAGCATAGTAAAAGGGATAGAACACCACATCCCCACAGGGAGCCACCCACCAATAAAAGAGAGACACAGACCTGTACCCCTGCACATTATCAGAATGCAAAGGGCATGCTAAGAGAAATGAAAGAAGCTGGGGTCATTAGAGATAGCTGTAGCCCCTGGGCAGCCCCCTTGGTTCTGGTGAAAAGGAAAGACGGCACCATGAGAATGTGCGTAGACCATAGACAAATCAACCGTATCACCCATAAAGACGCATACCCGCTCCCTAGAATAGAGGAGTCTTTAGCCGCACTAAAATCAGCTAACTTCTTTTCTACTTTGGACCTTACTAGCGGGTACTGGCAGGTTCCTGTGGCAGAGGCTGACAAGGAGAAGACCGCCTTCACCACCCCGATGGGACTGAGCGAATTCAACTGTATGCCCTTCGGGCTCTGCAACGCATCAGGGACCTTCCAGAGGCTGATGGAATGCTGTCTAGGGCACCTAAACTTCGAGACGGTCCTCCTTTACCTGGACGACGTGATCGTCTATTCGAAGACCTACGAGGACCATCTCAAGCACCTGGCCGAGGTGTTCAAAGCCCTGGCAGGCTATGGCCTGAGGGTGAAACCATCGAAGTGTCACCTGTTGAAACCAAAGGTCCAGTACCTAGGGCACGTGGTAAGCACGGAAGGAGTGGCCCCCGACCCTGACAAGGTCATGTCAATCAAGAGCTAGCCAAGCCCCTCGAACATCAAAGAGGTGAGACAGTTCCTCGGGTTGGTAGGCTACTACCGAAGGTTCATCCCCGGGTTCACTAAGATGGCAGCTCCTATGCAGGACCTCCTGATAGGACAGTCTAAGTCCAGAAGTCAAAAGCCACCCTTCAAGTGGGATAAACTGGAAGAGGAGTCCTTCCGCCAGTTGAAGATGGCCCTCACGGGGGATGAGATCCTGGCCTACCCTGATTATGGCCAGCCTTTTATTCTCCACACAGACGCCAGTAATGTAGGACTGGGAGCCGTACTGTCCCAAAACCAACAGGGCAGAGAAAGGGTGATCGCATACGCCAGCCGGAAGCTGAGACCCACCGAGAGGAACCGGGAGAATTACAGCTCTTTCAAGCTAGAAGTCTTGGCGGTGGTGTGGGCCGTGACGGAACACTTCAAACATTACCTGGCCTCCGCAAAGTTCACGGTGTACACGGACAACAACCCGTTAACACACCTAGACAATGCAAGACTTGGTGCCCTGGAACAGCGGTGGATGGCCCGTCTCTCCAATTATGACTTCGTGATTAAGTACCGGGCAGGCAAAACCAATGCCAACGCTGATGCCCTATCAAGAATGCCTCACTTATCTGAAGGTGACGAAGACCCAGAAGAGCTGGAGGAGGTAGAACTCCCCGCGTTTCACCGGTACGGAGCCGCTCAATACTCCCACCGCGTGAAGGAGGAAGATTTAACCACCGTTATGATCAATCCCCTACCTCACCACAGCTGAGCCGAGACCCAAGATAGTGACCCTGCAATCCGCCTGGTGAAAGATCTGCTGACCCGGGAAGACGCCCGCATAGATCTGGATGCTCCAGAGGAAGCCAAGCAGCTATGGAAAGAGAAGAGCAAGCTGTTCCTCTACAAAGGCAAGCTGTGCAGAAGGCTTGTCAACCACCGGACGCACGAGCTGACCTGGCAAGTCGTGGTTCCAAGGCGGGATGCAGCTATGGTCCTGGGGGCTTACCATGACAGAGCGGGGCACTTCGGTTGGAAGAAACTGGAGTTCCTGCTAAGAGGACTGTTCTTTTGGGTCAGCATGAGAGGGGCTGTAGAGAAGTGGTGCAGAGACTGTGGCCCTTGTAACCTAAGTAGGAAGAACCGCACCAGCCAGAAGACACCCTTGAGGCCCTTCATCACCACGCAGCCTCTTGAGCTGGTAGCTCTGGACCACGTCAAATTGGCTCCAAGCCGGTCAGGATACATCTATGTCCTGACAATCGTGGACCACTATTCCCATTTTCTAGTGGTGGTCCCGGTAAAAGACTTGACAGCCCAAATGGCGACCAGAGCCTTCCAGCAATACTTCTGCCGTCCACACGGGTATCCAGAACAGGTCCTGACAGACTAGGGTCCAGCGTTCGAGGCTGAAATCTTCCAAGAGTTCTGCAACCTCTATGGCTGTAAGAAGATTCAGACAACGCCTTACCATCCACAAACCAACGGGATGTGTGAGAATATGAACAATATAGTCATTGATCTCCAGAAGACGTTGCCCCTGGAGGAACGCAGCCTGTGGCCAGAAAAACTGCCGCACTTGATATACTTATACAACCATATCCCGGTGAATGCTACAAACTGCATCCCGGCTTACCTGATGCTAGCCAGACCAGGTAAGCTGCCCATAGACCTGGAGATGGGAGCCCTAACGCCTCAGGACACCTCCCCGGATGCAGACTGGGATACGGAAAGGCAACTGCAGTACAAGAAGGTCCAGGAGAGTGTGGAGAGGAGCCTGGCTCAGGTGAGAGAAAGGCAAGACAGACTCTTCAACCAACACGCCCCTGCTGGTCCCCTAGAACCTGGTGAGCAGGTCCTGAAGCGAAAGAGAAGGCTACATAAGTTGGACGACCAGTGGGAAAGGGAACCCTACACCGCACTGCAGACTGACCACGACAACCCGAAGGTGTGCGTGATCACCAAGGACGGAGGAGAAACTACTAGTACCATCTCCAGAGACCACCTCAAAAGATGCCCCGAGCAACTCCGTAGTGCAGAAGAGGATCAAAGTGACCTTGAACCCGCAGAGGACAAGGAAGAAATGATCAGCACCGTTCTCGGAGAGTTCCCTCAGTCCTGGACTCGAATAAACGATGCCATAGTGGTACACGTCCTGCATTTCCTGCAACCGGCTCAGCAACAACCTACACCAGAGCCGGAAGGTGAAGAAGAACAAGCAGTTCCAGAGGCAGAAGAGTTGGTACCAGCAGCCCAGGAGAGTCAACCCTCTGCTGACAGTGAGCCTGCCATGCCTGCGGTGAGCCAAAGGACCCGCAGACAGCTGCCTGCCCTACCTGTACACCCAGCTGGTAGCTGTACCCCTAACGCTAGTGGGGAAGGCCAGGTCGGTCCACCACCAGACAGTGGGTTAAGGAGGTCAACAAGGAGCACAAACGGGCAGATACCCGCTCGCTGGAGAATATAGGGTGCACTAAAATTGTAAATAACCCTGTTGCCAAATGTTGAAATGTTTGCCAAGTTACCTGCGTGATTATTAATAGTGTATTTCAGTTTCTTGCAGTTACCGTACGGACTCAAAGGTTATGGACTCTTAATAACCGGGACTTTGCATGGACTGCGTTCGGAGCCTGACCAAGGAATGAACTAAGACTGTAAAGGACTTGGGGTAGGACAGACCCCCACCTGGTTAAGGCTCCCCGTTGTGTTGGTGATATGGACACCCGGTCACAGACCACACTGTGACCTTAAAAACTCAACCTGTGCGTCGTTTGTATACTGTTGTTTTATAGTCATGTATATTATCTTTGTTTACTGTTTAGTCCTGGAGTACTAAATTCTACTAGGGGGAATGTGTCACCCTGGCCTGGATGCCACAAATATAATAAAGCTGTGTCTGGGAGCAAGGGGGAGGTTCTCTAGTCAGGGGAACATTAGCATGCAATACCTCCTGTCTCAGGCCAGTAGGGGGAGCAGGCTGCCCCTATAAAAGCTGGAACTGGGGGCAGGGTTAGAGAGAACTGGACGACCTGTCTCTGGATTGAGAGGTGTCCCAGAGTAGAGAGAAACAGTTGTATTGCAGCCTAAGAGGACTTGTGGCAGTAGGAGAGCCACAAGCCAGGGACAAGAGGTGAAGTACGCCTGTCCTGGCAGACAAAGAACCAAATTTACCAGACTTTGGTGTCTGAGGCTGTGAGGATTCCACGTCCTACAGCAGATAACCAGTCCGCAGGGGACTGTATGTTCCTTGGCCTAAGAAGCCCGGAGGCTCCGCCACAGCAGAAGGGACCAGCAAAGCCGTACCAGGCCGGGAGTAAAAACGGACCCACGTTGCAAGCCATACGGGCGAGAGGACACGGTGAGCTCGGGAACGTGGGCTGTTACACTATAAGGAGGAGATAGCCAGAAGGAGCGCAGAGAGCACGGTAGGCCTACACCCTCACCCTGACCAGGGCCAACTTCCCATTTGCTCTCAGACATCCAGGTCCCCTCCTAGCCAGGACTGTTTGTGGGTCAGTTCACCTGTTCTAGTAAAGACCCTGGACTGCAACCTGTTGTCTTTGTGCTCCTTGCTCCTCCAGCACTAACGGTACTGGGACGCCCTACACCATCACTCCCATCTTCCATTATACTGCCCTGGGGCCGCACTCTTCCCGTGGGGAGTTACACTACCCCAGCTGCATACATCATCAGCCCCAGCGGTCAGCCTGGCAGCGGCGGTTCGCACTGACCGCAATCCACGGGTGGCGTAGTCGGATATACCAACAGCGCATAGCAGACAACCACTGGCCTGACTACCCTGAGCCACGGAACCGGGTTGCCACTACTACCCCCATCGTTTCCCTATTGCCCGGATCCGAGTGCCCCACGGCCCAGGGGGCGAGTCATGTGTGACTAAACGGGTCACATCAGCCTTGTCTGCCAGTAGAGGCAGAAGATGAACCCCACACCTGAGGCCCCAGGGCCTATTGCAGCCATTCTTTTTGTGGGTGGGCGGTTGGCAGGGCCCATGAGAACTTACAACCGGTTACTGTGGGCAACACCGTTACTGTTGGCCTTAAGGACACTGGCGCAGAGCCTATCCTCATCCGCCCTGAGTTTGTGTTACCAGAAGAACTCATTCCTGGGAAGACCCTCACTGTCACCGGGTTTGGGGGTGTTCGTCGTCCCATACCGATGGCCCGAGTTCTCCTTGACTGGGGTGCAGGAAGGGGGTTAAGGGAAGTGGGGGTGTTGAAGAATCTCCCCACTAATGTGCTATTGGGAACTGATCTGGGACGGTTGGTTGTCCAATACATTCCTGACAACCCTCCCAGATGTGATATGTCATGCAATGCAACTGTCAATGTCGATGTAACGCATAATAAAAATGTGTGTTGTGGTAAAGGGGAACTTAGCGACCTCACACCACGGGGTGATGCTGCTGAGGATCCCCTAAAAGGAGCCAGTGTAAGTGCTATGGGCGATGGGAGCAGGCACGGAGACCAGGAAGCAGGTCGTCCCGTGCAGCTGACCAGTGTCACGCCAGAGGATGACATGGTCTGTGGTAGCTGCCCCATAGTGAGCACGGCCCCCCAGGTAACAATAAGGGGTGGGAAGGTAGGCTCCACAACCGGGCAAGCTAAAGAAATGTCTGTCCCACTGTTTGTCTGGAGTATGCGAAGAAGGTACCCATAGCCTGTCAGCGGGGTGGGAAAAATGTGCCCCGAACCGGTCAGGATGATCGGAAAGCTGGGTCTCCAGTCAGTCAGGGCGGTGGGCGAGTTGGGTCCACAGCTTGTCGGACTAACAGGAAAAGGTGATAGTCCCCCGGGGAGACAGCCTATTTAACAGCTGTCGCCTGTGGCCCGGAAGCCCAGATAGCAGGTCGCACCCTGCCTTCCGAACCCTCATCATGCCGCGGGATAACAAGGCCAGTGATTGGCCCATAACAGGTCCTGGATGGTTCCTGTGAGGTTGGGGCCTTAACGTTGCTTCTGGTTAACTCCAGCCTGGAGTCCCACACCTGTCCGGTGACACTGAGTAGCCCCACGGAGAAGCCCATCTCCGAACCCCTGAAAAAGAGGATGTTATGGGATCCAGGTAGGGTGGCCCATAAGGTAGGCTTAAGGGGCGTACTGTAAGTCGGCCCCTACACTACCTCAAAAAGGGGGAGATGTCATAGAAATTATTAAGAATCTCTCTCCCCCTCTGAAATCCCTCTTACTCTCCCCCCCTCCTCTATCTACCATTTGTCAAAGGAGCAAGAGCTCTCAATCTAGACAGCTGGCTCTATGCAAATAGCAGTACACACAAGAGGTGGCAAACTCAATTATCCAGGCTAATTACCATACAAATGTAGCACCTAGTAGAGGAGACCTGTGATGAGTAGACACCTGGCTAAATAGGAGACCGCTCCTTAAAACTCAAAGGAAATCTACATCACCCTGCACAATAGACAGGATGTTTCCATTTGCACACGTGTGGAATCTGCAGTCTCGTAGGCACCGACATAAAATATGAAATATCGGAAGTTCTATAATTCCGATCGCGATGGGACACATATTTTTAGGGGCAGGGTTAGCTAAGGAACAATACGCATATTTTTCCGTATCTGTATGCCCTGTCGGTGAACTATAACGCAAAAGTACAAAAATAACGGACAGCAGCCAGGTCATGTCTGGTCTCTAAAGAAAGGTAAATTTGTAATAAAAATATGGCGTCACTTTCTAACTTATGCGATCAACCAGTGAGAAGTTATTGCAGAAGTTAGAGATTTAATAAAACCATGAAGGGCAGAGACCAGCCCACGTGAGGTCATCACAGGGAAGTTTGTGGGCAATGTCCCCCCTTTGGCATTAAAGATCCAGCTGAGCCTGGATCTATACTCACGCCGGGAGTTACATATTTTGTAAGCACGGGTCCTGTTCCATAACGGTCCATTGGAGCACCTCCCCTCCAGTTAAACTGAATCGTCTCTGTGATCTGTATAGTAAGTTTCTTCTGTTAACCCCTTTTTATTTTGTGTAACTGTATATTCTGTATTGTCCCCCTTTGTAAAACCTTTTGTATATTAAATTGGATTAAATATAAAATTTAATAGTTCTGTTTCTTCTGTCCTGTAATCGTTCCTCCCTAGAAGCCATATGCTACCCATAAGGCGTCCAATTGGCCAGAACTGATTGGTGGTGACAGCGAATCATCTTAATTGGGTTATCGTGAAGCTGGCACGGGGATGTATACACATATTCCATGCTTTGGAATTCGGAGGTGTGTACGCTATACACTCACTGCTCGCTTGCCAATAACTACGTAGTGAGTAATCTGGATTATGCCGAATCCCTGACAAATTGACGGCAGCGATGGGATATTGTATGATCCCGCCGGTGTCGTCCCTGACAAAGTAGTTAACATTGGGATTAGCCCACAATTTGGGAGTGGTTAGGAGGATTTTATAAAAAAGTTTTTTCCAGGTTACAGTAGTCTACACCACTACACCAGAGTCCATGACTCAGACAGTTCAAGTTCAGTGAAGGAGAGTGAAGTGGGGAGAAGTGAGGCTGAACTAACAGGAAAACATGTTCTAGAAAGCAGATGCAGCAGGGAGGAAAGTGTTCAATCAGTGCTTGTTTTCTAACAAGAATGAGGACACGACTAACTCACCATCTGGACGCCGGGACAGTCTTGGGCCCAAGGTCCGCAAGAGGTTCTGAGAAGCAGACTTTTGTCTCTCTGATGAAGAAGATGTCGGCCGGGCCACAGAGGGAGAGGAAGATGCTGGGTCTCAGGACAAGAAGGGGACAAGAACTGTTAGGACACAGAACCAAGGAAACATCACCATTAAAAGATTCTGTCTTAATCTGTATGCTGCAGCCGTGTGTAAATGAATTGCACAGTAAAGCCAAACATGTTAACCTGGACCCAAGGTCTCCTGTTTTGTTTGTAGCCGGATCCGTTCCCATGGAAGAAATAACAGTGAGTAAAGAACGAACTCCACCACACCGCACACTCCACTCAAATTCCTGTTTAGAAGAGGGGTTTCAGTGCAAAGAGAATGGTGCTCCAGCCCACAGCAAACCGGCCCTGTACCCTCCTTCAGTGCAAGGATCTATAGAGTATAGAGAACATTGGAAACCTCCATTTAAAGGGGTTGTCCACTACTGGACACTCCTGAGTATTCCGTTTTAATTTTTTTTACAATTTACCGTTGAAATGGGCCTTTTATTTAGAGCAAATTTTTATGGTCTTTACAACGGGGAGCGGCTTACACGACTCCTTGGGAGCATGTCTTCAGGCGTCAATGAATAATTACCTGTGAGCACCACCCGCTTGGAAAAGACCTTAAAAAAATAGTACAAAATATAATCTCTGGAACTGTATGGTGGATTTATTTATTATTTTTAAAGAATACTCAGGGGAACAGCAGGAAATAATAAGAACAAAAACTAGACCCTTATGACTTGGCGATAGGTCCTCTTTAACTGATAAAATTGCTCTAAATAAAATAAAAAAAACATATACGGAATGGTGAAGGCTGCTGACTGTAACATACCTGGCGGCGTCCTTGCATAGTGGTCAATCTCCCACTGTGCAAGAGCGCGCACTTGATTTCCAGTCCAGACTGCCACTCTGGCTTCTTTCCATACTGTCTGCTTTGCTCTGCTCTGGCTGCCTAGGGCGACGCCCGCTGAACTTCCTGTTTCTTGTATCTGCTGCAGACACACCCCTAATGCGTCCTCAGCCTATTGCTGTCTGTTACCTGGTATTTAAACCAGCTCCTCCTTGGAATCCATACCTGAGCATCTTGTTCTGACAGTTGGCTTCTTGTCACTGATGTGCAAGGTCCTGTCTATGTTTCCTGCCTTGCGGTATCAGTTCCCGTGTCTGAACTGTGTCCTGTCTGTGTACTCTAGCCAGCTGTCTGTCTGCCTTGCTGGAGGCTGTATTTCCAGGCCTGTCTGAACACGCTCTTAGCCTGTTCGTCTCGCCCTCTGGGGGCTGCATACCCAGACTCGCTCCTGTATTTGTTGCAGTACAGTTCCTGTCTGAACTGTCTCCTAGCTTCCTACCTGTTTTGTCTTTATGTCCATTTGTTCCCTTTTTCTGCAGTGTCTGAACCAGCACTTGGCTTTACCTAGGCTCGTTCCTGCATTTTGTTGCAGTAACTGTTCTTGTCGGAACTGTCCCCTAGCTTCTTACCTGTTTTGTCTTTATGTCCGTTTGTTCCCTTTTTCTGTAGCGTCTGAACCTGCACCTAACTTCTACTCGTTGTCATTGTACTTCCGTTTGTGAGTTGGAGTCCTTTCGCTACTTCTTTGCAAGTACCTTGTGTGTATCTGGTTCTGCCTTTCTTTTTCAGTCTGTTCCGTGTGAACAGAGCCCTGTCCCCTTTGCTTTATCTTTGTTTACCGCTTCGGCGATTTATCTCTGTCCTGTCTTACTTACCGCTTCGGCGGTTCCTGCCCGCTCAGCCTTGTCCACCGCACTTGCGGTTTTGCTCTGCTCAGCCCTGTCCACAGTGTCTGCGGTTTTGCTCTGCTCGGCCTTGTCCACCGCGTCTGCGGTTTTGCTCTGCTCAGCCTTGTCCACCGCGTCTGCGGTTTTGCTCTGCTCAGCCTTGTCTACCGCGTCTGCGGTTTTGCTCTGCTCAGCATTGTCTACCGCGTCTGCGGTTTTGCTCTGCTCAGCCTTGTCTACCGCGTCTGCGGTTTCGCTCTGCTCAGCCTTGTCTACCGTGTCTGCGGTTTCGCTCTGCTCAGCCTTGTCTACCGCGTCTGCGGTTTCGCTCTGCTCAGCCTTGTCTACCGCGTATGCAATTTCGCTCTGCTCAGCCTTGTCTACCCCGTCTGCGGTATCGCTCTGCTCAGCCTTGTCTACCGCATCTGCGGTTTCGCTCTGCTCAGCCTTGTCTACCGCGTCTGCCTTTTCGCTCTGCTCAGCCTTGTCTACCGCGTCTGCGGTTTTGCTCTGCTCAGCCCTGTCCACCGCGTCTGCGGTTTTGCTCTGCTCAGCCTTGTCCACCGCGTCTGCGGTTTTGCACTGCTCAGCCTTGTCCACCGCGTCTGTGGTTTTGCTCTGCTCGGCCTTGTCTACCGCACCTGCTGTTTCGCTTTGCTCTGCTTGATTACCGCATCTGCGGCTCTGAACCCGTCTCCCAGTCTGTACTGGACCCTACCCAGCCTACACTCTAGCCTGCCTGTTCCTGTATTCCCCGGTGTGGGTCAACAGCCGTGTCCGGGGTCTGACCTGGAGTGGCACCTGGTCCCTCTGCTCGGTTCCTCCCTGGTGCACTGGCATCGTATGCCGTCGTGCGACCTTGGTCGGATTGGGCAGATACTTAGTTACGCCCCTCCAGGCACTCTCCGGTTCATGGCACAGTGGAATCACTAATCACGCACACGCCAGTCAGTCCGGGCGTGTGCATTACAGCATGCTCAGGACATGGTTCCCATTGAGCCCCACGGCCATCGCTCTCTGAGACGTTTTCCAGCGAATACGTGCATCTCAAAGAAATTTATTATTTTTATTTTTTTTTTGCTACTAGCTGAGTTCCAGGCGAATTAGGCACCCGTCCAGATGGAGCTTTCTGCACCCGTTCCTGCGGATCCGCCACGGTACTATGGGGATCCAAGACAGAGTCGTGCATTTGTGGAGCAATGCATGCTACTCTTCAAGTTCTACCCTCTTTATTTTCCCACCGATCGGGTTAAGGTGGGATTCATGATGTCTTACCTAGCGGGTGATGCCTTGAAATGGATCACCCCCTATGGGACGCACAGGATCCTATCGTCCTGGACCTGCAGGCCTTCCTGGTGGCCTTTCTAATGGTCTTCGATGACCCTAACCCGGGAGCCCCTGCTGAAGCTTCACTTTCCAATATCCCGGAGCAGCCTCGATGGGTAATGTGTGTGGGTAGCGCACTAGTCCTCTTGCCCGAAGAAACTAATGCCCACCCAGAATCCATACAGGATGACTACGCTCTCCGGAATACTTCTCCCAACCTCAAGAGGCAGTCCAGACGTGCTAGGCGTAGAGGTAAGCCGTCACGCCAGGGTCTGTCCTCCCAAAGACCTCCTGACCCAAACCTTGAAGTCCCTGCTGAAGCTCCACTTCCCAGTATCCCGGAGCAGCCCCAACGGGTAATGTGCGTGGGTAGCGCACCAGTTCTCCTGCCCGAAGAGACTGCTGCCCACCCAGAATCCACACAGGAGGACTTCCTGCACCCAGTATCTGATACTTCACCCACTTTACTCAGTGAGCCTGACCAAGGGTACTCCGAAGCAGTGATTACCTCAGAGTCCGTGCACCTCTACAACCTGGCGGAGGACCCCCTGTTGCCTCCTGAATCCTCCAGGATACCACTTGATGACAAATGGAGAGAGACTTCCCTACACCTGGTACCTGATACCTCGCCCGCTTCGTCCAGTGAGTCCGACCTAGTGTACTCCGAAGCAGAGGTTACCCCCGAGTCTCTACACCCCTCCGACCAGGCGGAGGACCTCCAGTTGTCTCCTGAACCCTTCGGGGTGCTACCTGGTAGCGAATGGACAGAGACTTTCCTATACTCTGCACCTGATACCTCGCCCACTTCGTCCAGTGAGTCCGACCTAGTGTACTCCGAAGCAGAGGTTACCCCTGAGTCTCTACACCCCTCCGACCAGGCGGAGGACCTCCAGTTGTCTCCTGAACCCTTCGGGGTGCTACCTGGTAGCGAATGGACAGAGACTTTCCTATACTCTGTACCTGATACCTCGCCCGCTTCGTCCAGTGAGTCCGACCTAGTGTACTCTGAAGCAGAGGTTACCCCCGAGTCTCTGCACTCTTCCGACCCGGTGGAGGACCTCTAGTTGTTTCCTGAATCCTCCGGGGTACCACCACATAACAAAGGGACAGTGACTTTTCTACACCTTGTACCTGATACCTCGCCCATTTCATCATGTGAGCTTGACAAGATGTATCCCGAAGCAGAGGTTACCCCCGAGTCTCTGCACCCCTCCAACCCAGCGGAGGACTTCCAGTTGTCTCCTGAACCCTCTGGGGTGCTACCTGATAATAAGTGGAGAGAGACTTCCTTGTGTGCTGTTCCTGGTACTCCACCCGTTTCGTCTGTTGCTGAGGATGGCTGGATAGGAGGTAGCATCTTAGCTATCCAGATGAGACCAGTTTTGTCTCTTCCTGTGGACAGTAGAAGTAATCTCCTTGAAGAGAAGGATTGGCCCTCAAATTCCCTGCGGAAGTTTCTGGCAGGACTGAAGAAGAAGGGGCGTAAGGGGGGGGGTACTGTAGCATACCTGGCGGCGTCCCTGCATAGTGGTCCATCTCCCACTGTGCAAGAGCGCGCACTTGATTTCCAGTCCAGACTGCCACTCTGGCTTCTTTCCATACTGTCTGCTTTGCTCTGCTCTGGCTGCTTAGGGCGACTCCCGCTGAACTTTCTGTTTCTTGTAGCTGCTGCAGACACACCCCTAATGCGTCCTCAGCCTATTGCTATTTGTTACCTGGTATTTAAACCAGCTCCTCCTTGGAATCCATGCCTGAGCATCTTGTTCTGTCAGTTGGCTTCTTGTCACTGATGTGCCAGGTCCTGTCTATGTTTCCTGCCTTGCGGTATCAGTTCCCGTGTCTGAACTGTGTCCTGTCTGTGTACTCTAGCCAGCTGTCTGTCTGCCTTACTGGAGGCTGTATTTCCAGGCCTGTCTGAACACGCTCCTAGCCTGTTCATCTCGCCCTCTGGGGGCTGCATACCCAGACTCGCTCCTGTATTTGTTGCAGTACAGTTCCTGTCTGAACTGTCTCCTAGCTTCCTACCTGTTTTGTCTTTATGTCCGTTTGTTCCCTTTTTCTGCAGTGTCTGAACCAGTATTTGGCTTTACCTAGGCTCGTTCCTGCATTTTGTTGCAGTAACTGTTCTTGTCTGAACTGTCTCCTAGCTTCTTACCTGTTTTGTCTTTATGTCCGTTTGTTCCCTTTTTCTGTAGAGTCTGAACCTGCACCTAACTTCTACTCGTTGTCATTGTACTTCCGTTTGTGAGTTGGAGTCCTTTCGCTACTTCTTTGCAAGTACCTTGTGTGTATCTGGTTCTGCCTTTCTTTTCCAGTCTGTTCCGTGTGAACAGAGCCCTGTCCCCTTTGCTTTATCTTTGTTTACCGCTTCGGCGATTTATCTCTGTCCTGTCTTACTTACCGCTTCGGCGGTTCCTGCCCGCTCAGCCTTGTCCACCACACTTGCGGTTTTGCTCTGCTTAGCCCTGTCCACCGCATCTGCGGTTTTGCTCTACTCGGCCTTATCCTCCGCGTCTGCGGTTTTGCTCTGCTCAGCCTTGTCCACCGTGTCTGCGGTTTTGCTCTGCTCAGCCTTGTCCACCGCGTCTGCGGTTTTGCTCTGCTCAGCCTTGTCTACCGCATCTGCGGTTTCGCTCTGCTCAGCCTTGTCTACTGCGTCTGCGGTTTCGCTCTGCTCAGCCTTGTCTGCCGCGGCTGCGGTTTCGCTCTGCTCAGCCTTGTCTACCGCGTCTGTAATTTCGCTCTGCTCAGCCTTGTCTACTGCGTCTGCGGTTTTGCTCTACTCAGCCTTGTCTACCGCGTCTGTGGTTTCGCTCTGCTCAGCCTTGTCTACCGCGTCTGCGGTTTCGCTCTGCTCAGCCTTGTCTACCGCATCTGCGGTTTTGCTCTGCTCAGCCCTGTCCACCGCGTCTGCGGTTTTTCTCTGCTCAGCCCTGTCCACCGCGTCTGCGGTTTTGCTCTGCTCAGCCTTGTCCACCGCGTCTGTGGTTTTGCTCTGCTCGGCCTTGTCTACCGCACCTGCTGTTTCGCTTTGCTCTGCTTGATTACCGCATCTGCGGCTCTGAACCCATCTCCCAGTCTGTACTGGACCCTACCCAGCCTGCACTCTAGCCTGCCTGTTCCTGTATTCCCCGGTGTGGGTCAACAGCCGTGTCCGGGGTCTGACCTGGAGTGGCACCTGGTCCCCCTGCTCGGTTCCTCCCTGGTGCACTGGCGTCGTATGCCGTCGTGCGACCTTGGTCGGATCGGGCAGATACTTAGTTACGCCCCTCCAGGCGCTCTCCGGTTCATGGCACAGCGGAATCACTAATCACGCACACGCCAGTCAGTCCGGGCATGTGCATTACACTGACGATCCGTAGCTACTGATAAAAAACATACGGAATGGTGAAGGCTGCTGTGATCCGTAGCTGCTGATTGACTGCAGCAGTCACATGACAACAATCTCATTGTCATGTGAGCACTAGAAAACATAGCGCCGTCATCACTGGAGGGTCACCAGTCTGGGAGGTAAGTACTGTATGTGTTTTATTTATTTTATCTGGTGCACTTTAGCATTTAAGAAGGGGTTGTACAGTAGTGGAGAAAACCTTTAAGGGACCATAGAAAAATATTTATAGCCCCTGGTATGTCGCATGATCCTAGTAGCTCCATTTTGCTATGTAAAATAATTAGCACAGGGTTTAACTTTAAATTTTCAAATTCTAAACTTTTCTCTACCCTCCGAACTGAGAAAATATAGAACATATTCACTGGAAGTGTGGCTATATTTAAAGGGGGTTTCCAGGAATTACATTGCCATCCATATATGATCCGTTGTGATACCACCCACAGACACCCTCTTTTTCTAGTCCCGGACAACCCCTTTAAGTGGTATAAAATAATATATTTTGTAATCTAATAGTCACAAGTGTCCATATACGAAGCAAACACCTGCCAGTTTCTTTTAATATTCGCCAAGTCACGAGAAGCATCCACCTCCCCCAGACTCATTCCAAAAGCCACAGTGTTTTATCTGCTGGTGCAGGAAATCTTCCCTAAATCCCAGACACTGATTTTACTTGGACTATGAATGAAAAAAAAAATATCTAGAAATTTTCCCAAAACACTTCAGGTCATGTCTGGTCTCGTCAGAGAAGATTGTTTTTATCCACGGACTGCAGTGTATTATACCGATGTTACTCTGCACTGTGACCAGTACAATTAACTTCAATTACAGCTTGTTTATTTCTCTGCTCCCTGTTTATTCAAGAGGCTGAATGAGACATCATGGTCAGATCAGACTATTTTATTTGGGAGAAGTCCTAAAAGTGTTGGAGTCCATCCGTTCCTGCCAAGCAGCGCAACTGACTCGCCCCCCTGGGCCGTGGGGCACTCGGATCCGGGCAATAGGGGGAACGATGGGAGTAGTAGTGGCAACCCGGTTCCGTGGCTCAGGGTGGTCAGGCCAGTGGTAGTCCGTTATGTGTTATTGATAATGTCCGACTACGCCACCCGTGGATTGCGGTTATTAGGAACCGCCGCTGCATGCAGACCGCTGGGGCTGATGAGGTGTGCAGCTAGGGTAGTGTGACTCCCCACGGGAAGAGTGCGGCCCCAGGGCAGTGTAGTGGATGGTGGGAGTGATGGTAGTGAGAGTCCCAGTGCTTATAGTGCTGGAGGAGCAAGGAGCACACAGACAACAGGTTGCAGTCCAGGGTCTTTACTAAACAGGTAAACTGACCCACAAACAGTCCCGGCTAGGAGGGGACCTGGATGTCTGAGAGCAACGGGGAAATTGGCCCTGGTCAGGGTGAGGGTGTAAGCCTACCGTGCTTTCTGCGCTCCTTCTGGCTATCTCCTCCTGATAGGATAACAGCCCACGTTTCCGAGCTTCCGTGCTTTCTCGCCTGTATGGCCTGCGACGTGGGTTCCTTTCTGCTCCCAGCCTTGTACGGCTTTACTGGTTCCTTCGGTTGTGGCAGGGCCTCCAGGCTTCTTAGGCCAAGGAATGTACAGTCCCTTGCGGGCTGGTTCTCTGCTGGGGGATGTGGAATCCTTCCAGCCTCAGACACCAAAGTCTGGTAAAATTAAGTCTTTTCTCTGCCAAGACAGGCTCTCTTCTCCTCTTGTCTCTGGCTGGTGGCTCTCTCCTACTGCCACACTTCCTCTTAGGTGCAATCAACTTTCTGTCCCTGCTCCACTCTGGGACACGTCTCAAAGCTGAGACAGGCAATCCAGTTCTCCCTAACCCTGTCCCCAGTACCAGCTTTTATAGGGGCAGCCTGCTCCCCCTACTGGCCTGAGACAGGAGGCATTGCATGCTAATGTTCCCCTGACCAGAGAACCTCCCCCCTTGCTCTCAGACACAGCTTTATTACACTTGTGGCATCCAGGTAGGGTGACACATTCCCCCCTAGTGAAATTTAGTACTCCGGGACTAAACAGTAAACAAAGATAATATACATAACAATAAAACATTAATAGACAGACGACGCACAAATTGAGTTCTTAAGGTCACAGTGTGGCCTGTGACCGGGTGTCCATATCACCAAAACAACGGGGAGCCTTAACCAGGTGGGGGTCTGTCCTACCCCAAGTCCTTCACAGTCTTAGTTCATTCCTGGGTTAGGCTCCGAATGCAGTCCATACAAGGTCCCGGTTATAAAAAGTCCATAACCTGTGAGTCCTTACGGTTGCTGCAAGAAACTGAAACACACTATTAATAAACATGCAGGTAACTTGGCAAACAATTCAACATTTGGCAACAGGGTTATTTACAATCTTAGTACATTCTATATTCTCCAGCGAGCGGGTATCTGTCCCTTTGTGCTCCTGGTTGACCTCCTTAACCCACTGTCTGGTGGTGGACCAACCTGGCTTTCCCCACTAGCGTTAGGGATACAGCTACCAGCTGGGAGTACAGGTAGGGCAGGCAGCTGTCTGCGGGTCCTTTGGCTTACCGCAAGCATGGCAGGCTCACTGTCAGCAGAGGGTTGATTCTCCTGGGCTGCTGGTACAGGCTCTTCTGCCTCTGGAACCGCTTGCTCCTCTTCACCTTCCGGCTCTGGTGTTGGTTGTTGTTGTGCCGGTTGCAGGAAATGCAGGACGGGTACCACTATAGCATCATTTATGCGAGTCCAGGACTGAGGGAACTCTCCGAGAACGGTGCTGATCATTTCTTCCTTGTCCTCTGCGGGTTCAAGGTCACTCTGATCCTCTTCTGCACTACGGAGTTGCTCGGGGCATCTTTTGAGGTGGTCTCTGGAGACGACACTAGTGGTTTCTCCTCCGTCCTTGGTGATTACGCACACCTTTGGGTTGTCATGGTCAGACTGCAGTACGGTGTAGGGTTCCCTTTCCCATTGGTCGTCCAACTTATGTAGCCTTCTTTTTCGCTTTAGGACTTGCTCACCAGGTTCTAGGGGACCAGCAGGGGCGTGTTGATTGAAGAGTCATTCTTGCTTCTCTCTCACCTGGGCCAGGCTCTTCTCCACACTCTCCTGTACCTTCTTGTACTGCAGTTGCCTTTCCGTATCCCAGTCCGCATCCGGGGAGGTGTCCTCAGGTATTAGGACTCCCATCTCCAGGTCTACGGGCAGCTTACCTGGTCTAGCTCGCATCAGGTAAGCCGGGGTGCAGTTTGTAGCGTTCACCGGGATGTTGTTGTACATGTCTACCAGGTCCGGCAATTTTTCTGGCCACAGGCTGCGTTCCTCCAGGGGCAACGTCTTCAGGAGATCAATGACTATATTGTTCATCTTTTCACACATCCCGTTGGTTTGGGGGTGGTAAGGCGTTGTCCGAATCTTCTTGCAGCCATAGAGGTTGCAGAACTCCTGCAAGATTTCAGCTTCGAACGCTGGACCCTGGTCTGTCAGGACCTGTTCCGGATACCCGTGAGGACGGCAGAAGTATTGTTGGAAGGCTCTGGCGGCTGTTTGGGCTGTCAAGTCCTTTACCGGGACCACCACTAGAAAACGGGAATAGTGGTCCATGATTGTCAGGGCATAGATGTATCCAGACCGGCTTGGAGCCAATTTGACGTGGTCCAGAGCTACCAGCTCAAGAGGCTGCGTGGTGACGATGGGCCTCAAGGGTGTCTTCTGGCTGGTGCGGTCCTTCCTCCTTAGGTGACAAGGGCCACAGTCTCTGCACCACTTTTCTACAGCTCCTCTCATGCCGACCCAAAAGAACCTTCCTCTTAGTAGGAACTCCAGTTTCTTCCAACCGAAGTGTCCCGCTCCGTCATGGTAAGCTCCCAGGACCATAGCTGCATCTCGCCTTGGGACCACGACTTGCCAGGTCAGCTCGTGCGTCCGGTGGTTGACAATCCTTCTGCACAACTTGCCTTCGTAGAGGAACAGCTTGCTCTTCTTCCATAGCTGCTTGGCTTCCTCTGGGGCATCTGGATCTAGGCGGGCGTCTTCCCGGGTCAGCAGATATTTCACCAGACGGACAGCAGGGTCACTATCTTGGGTCTCGTCCCAGCTGTGGTGAGGTAGGGGATTCATCATCACAGTTGTTAGATCCTCCTCCTTCACGCGGTGAGAGTGTTGAGCGGCTCCATACCGGTGAAACGCGGGGAGTTCTACCTCTTCCAGCTCTTCTGGGTCTTCGTCACCCTCAGGTAAGTGAGGCATTCTTGATAGGGCGTCCGCGTTGGCATTGGTTTTGCCTGCCCGGTACTTGATCACGAAGTCATAGTTGGAGAGACGGGCCATCCACCGCTGTTCCAGGGCACCCAATCTTGCATTGTCCAGGTGTGTCAACGGGTTGTTGTCCGTGTACACGGTGAAGTTTGCGGAGGCCAGGTAATGCTTGAAGCGTTCCGTCACGGCCCACACCACCGCCAAGAATTCTAGCTTGAAGGAGCTGTAATTCTCCGGGTTCCTCTCCGTGGGCCTCAGCTTCTGGCTGGCGTATGCGATCACCCGTTCTCTGCCCTGTTGGTTTTGGGACAGTACGGCTCCCAGTCCCACATTACTGGCATCTGTGTGGAGAATGAAAGGCTGGCCATAATCAGGGTAGGGCAGGATCTCATCCCCAGTGAGGGCCAACTTTAGCTGGCGGAAGGACTCCTCTTCCGGTTTATCCCACTTGAAGGGTGGCTTTTGACTTCTGGACTTGGACTGTCCGATCAGGAGGTCCTGCATAGGAGCTGCCATCTTAGTGAACCCGGGGATGAACCTTCGGTAGTAGCCTACCAACCCAAGAAACTGTCTCACCTCTTTGATGTTCGAGGGGCTTGGCCAGCTCTTGACTGCCGTGACCTTGTCAGGGTCGGGGGCCACTCCTTCCGCGCTTACCACGTGCCCTAGGTACTGGACCTTTGGTTTCAGCAGGTGGCACTTCGATGGTTTCACCTTCAGGCCATAGCCTGCCAGGGCTTCGAACACCTCAGCCAGGTGCTTGAGATGGTCCTCGTAGGTCTTCGAATAGACGATCACGTCGTCCAGGTAAAGGAGGACCGTCTCGAAGTTTCGGTGCCCTAGACAGCATTCCATCAGCCGCTGGAAGGTCCCTGGTGCGTTGCAGAGCCCGAAAGGCATACAGTTGAATTCGCTCAGTCCCATCGGGGTGGTGAAGGCGGTCTTCTCCTTGTCAGCCTCTGCCACAGGAACCTGCCAGTACCCGCTAGTAAGGTCCAAAGTAGAAAAGAAGTTAGCAGATTTTAGTGCGGCTAAAGACTCTTCTATTCTAGGCAGCGGATATGCGTCTTTGTGGGTGATACGGTTGATTTGTCTATAGTCCACGCACATTCTCATGGTGCCGTCTTTCTTTTTGACCAGAACCAAAGGGACTGCCCAGGGGCTACAGCTGTCTCTAATGACCCCAGCTTCTTTCATCTCTCTTAGCATGCCCTTTGCGTTCTGATAATGTGCTGGGGGTACAGGCCTGTGTCTCTCTTTTATTGGTGGGTGGCTCCCTGTGGGGATGTGGTGTTCTATCCCCTTTACTCTGCCGAAGTCTAGCGGGTGCTTACTAAAGACTCTCTCTCCCTTCCAGGACCTTGCGCAGCGTCGGTGCGTGGGGCGGAGCTTCGGATCTCGCGCGGTTTTGACGTCCACGCCCCTCTTCTTCCCGCGCGGCGTCCTGAAGATGGCGTCCGATGGCGGGAAACAGCTGCGGATGGCGGGAAGAAGGCAGAAGACGGCGGGAAACGGTCCAAGATGGCGTCTGATGGCGGGAATCGGCTCCGGATGGCGGGAAACTTCTCCACAGGTAAGTTTACAACAGTCTTTTTCAGGCACGCAGTACCCGGTGGTTGCGCGCACGAAATCCTGCCGACTACGCCAAAGCTGACTCGCCCCCTGGGCCGTGGGGCACTCGGATCTGGGCAATAGGGGGAACGATGGGAGTAGTAGTGGCAACCCGGTTCCGTGGCTCAGGGTGGTCAGGCCAGTGGTAGTCCGTTATGTGTTATTGATAATGTCCGACTACGCCACCCGTGGATTGCGGTTATTAGGAACCGCCGCTGCATGCAGACCGCTGGGGCTGATGAGGTGTGCAGCTAGGGTAGTGTGACTCCCCACGGGAAGAGTGCGGCCCCAGGGCAGTGTAGTGGATGGTGGGAGTGATGGTAGTGAGAGTCCCAGTGATTATAGTGCTGGAGGAGCAAGGAGCACACAGACAACAGGTTGCAGTCCAGGGTCTTTACTAAACAGGTAAACTGACCCACAAACAGTCCCGGCTAGGAGGGGACCTGGATGTCTGAGAGCAACGGGGAAATTGGCCCTGGTCAGGGTGAGGGTGTAGGCCTACCGTGCTTTCTGCGCTCCTTCTGACTATCTCCTCCTGATAGGATAACAGCCCACGTTTCCGAGCTTCCGTGCTTTCTCGCCTGTATGGCCTGCGACGTGGGTTCCTTTCTGCTCCCAGCCTTGTACGGCTTTACTGGTCCCTTCGGTTGTGGCAGGGCCTCCAGGCTTCTTAGGCCAAGGAATGTACAGTCCCTTGCGGGCTGGTTCTCTGCTGGGGGATGTGGAATCCTTCCAGCCTCAGACACCAAAGTCTGGTAAAATTAAGTCTTTTCTCTGCCAAGACAGGCTCTCTTCGCCTCTTGTCTCTGGCTGGTGGCTCTCTCCTACTGCCACACTTCCTCTTAGGTGCAATCAACTTTCTGTCCCTGCTCCACTCTGGGACACGTCTCAAAGCTGAGACAGGCAATCCAGTTCTCCCTAACCCTGTCCCCAGTACCAGCTTTTATAGGGGCAGTCTGCTCCCCCTACTGGCCTGAGACAGGAGGCATTGCATGCTAATGTTCCCCTGACCAGAGAACCTCCCCCCTTGCTCTCAGACACAGCTTTATTACACTTGTGGCATCCAGGTAGGGTGATACACAACCATCTGATACTTTGTCACTGTACAATTATGTTTCTTCCATTAGACGTAATTTACTTCAAGTTTATTACGGTACTTACAAAATGCAAAGCATATAGGCCGCATAGTGTAAAGTGCCAGTATTGTAGTAGTTATATTCTTGTACATAGGGGGCAGTATTATAGTAGTTATATTCTTGTACATAGGGGCAGTATTATAGTAGTTATATTCTTGTACATAGGGGGCAGTATTATAGTAGTTATATTCTTGTACATAGGGGGCAGTATTATAGTAGTTATATTCTTGTACATAGGGGGCAGTATTATAGTAGTAATATTCTTGTACATAGAGGGCAGTATTATAGTGGTTATATTCTTGTACATAGGGGGCAGTATTATAGTAGTTATATTTTTGTACATAGGGGGCAGTATTATAGTAGTTATATTCTTGTACAAAGGGGGTAGTATTATAGTAGTTATATTCTTGTACATAGGGGCAGTATTATAGTAGTTATATTCTTGTACATAGGGGGCAGTATTATAGTAGTTATATTTTTGTACATAGGGGGCAGTATTATAGTAGTTATATTCTTGTACATAGGGGGCAGTATTATAGTAGTTATATTCTTGTACATAGGGGGCAGTATTATAGTAGTTATATTCTTGTATATAGGGCACAGTATTATAGTAGTTATATTCTTGTACATAGGGGAAGTATTATAGTAGTTATATTCTTGTACATAGGGGGCAGTATTAGAGTAGATATATTCTTGTACATAGGGGGCAGTATTATAGTAGTTATATTCTTGTACATAGGGGGCAGTATTATAGTAGTTATATTCTTGTACATAGGGGGCAGCATTATAGTAGATATATTCTTGTACATAGGGGGCAGTATTATAGTAGTTATATTCTTGTACATAGGGGGCAGTATTATAGTAGTTATATTCTTGTACATAGGGGGCAGCATTATAGTAGTTATATTCTTGTACATAGGGGGCAGTATTATAGTAGTTATTTTCTTGTAAATAGGGGGTAGTATTATAGTAGTTATTTTCTTGTACATAGGAGCAGTATTATAGTAGTTATATTCTTGTGCATAGGGGCAGTATTATAGTAGTTTTATTCTTGTGCATAGGGGCAGTATTATAGTAGTTATTTTCTTGTACATAGGAGCAGTATTATAGTAGTTATATTCTTGTACATAGGGGCAGTATTATATCAGCTATATTCTTGTGCATAGGAACAGTATTATAGTAGTTATATTCTTGTAAATAGGGGCGGTATTATAGTAATTATATTCTTGTACATAGGAGCAGTGTTATAGTAGTTATATTCTTGTACCAAGGGGCCGTATTATAGTAGTTATATTCTTGTACATAGGAGCCGTATAATAGTAGTTATATTCTTGTACATAGGAGCAGTATTGTAGTAGTTATATTCTTGTGCATAGGGGCAGTATTATAGTAGTTATATTCTTGTACATAGGGAGCAGTATCATAGTAGTTATATTCTTGTACATAGGGGCCGTATAATAGTAGTTATATTCTTGTACATAGGAGCAGTATTGTAGTAGTTATATTCTTGTGCATAGGGGCAGTATTATAGTAGTTATATTCTTGTACATAGGGAGCAGTATCATAGTAGTTATATTCTTGTACATAGGGGCAGTATTATAGTAGTTATATTCTTGTACATAGGGGGCAGTATTATAGTAGTTATATTCTTGTACATAGGGGGTAGTATTATAGTATTTATATTCTTGTACATAGGGGCAGTATTATAGTAGTTATATTCTTGTACATATGGAGCAGTATCATAATAGTTATATTCTTGTACATAGGGGCAGTATTATAGTAGTTATATTCTTGTACATAGGGGGCAGTATTATAGCAGTTAAATTCTTGTATATAGGGTCAGTATTTTAGTAGTTATATTGTTGTACGTAGGAGCAGTATTATAGTAGTTATATTCTTGTACATAGGGAGCAGTATCATAGTAGTTATATTCTTGTACATAGGGGCAGTATTATAGTAGTTATATTCTTGTACATAGGGGCAGTATTATAGTAGTTATATTCTTGTACATAGGGGGCAGTATTATAGTAGTTCTATTCTTGTCCATAGGAGAGGATAGACGTGTGCTTGTGAGCTCTCAGCAGGGCGGAGGCATGGCTTCTGACCTAGGTGGACGGGAGGGGAGCTGGGCTGATGATCCAGGGAAAGCCCCTGGTCTGGAGTCTGGCCTGCAGCATGCACCTGATGGTAATGGGAAGCTGGAGATGGTGGCTGGTGAGTCTTCTAAATCTGCTTGTTATGTTGGAGGATTAAATGCTAAAGTAACAAGGCAAAGTATATTTAAGCTGGAATTGCAAATCAGCAAACTAAAAGAAGAAATTAAGAAAGAGACTGATCCTAAGGTAAAACTGATGAAGTGTGAGTGTCTGGATGATTGCAGCCGAGAGCTGCTGATCAGGAAAGAAAAACTGGAGAAAGGTTTAAACTCTGCGCCCAGAAAGGAGACTTGGGCTAAAGAGAAAAAAAAAGGATCCAGAGCACAGACTGTGAGCAGAAAACGCTTCATAGGGAATAAAGACATTAAATATAAAACTGTGTACAGCATTGTGGAGCAAGGAAGCCCAGTGAGAAATGCAGCGCTGATATCAGGGGCACAATGTGAGGGGTCCGAGACACCAGAAAGTGCTGCAGAGGAAAGTGTGCCAGCAAACGAGGGGTTAACTGCAGTGACCTCTGTATGCAGCAATGAAGTGAGCTCAGCTGCTGAGAGTGAGAAAGAAAGTGCACCCTGTACTGATACTGTGAGTGAGACCCCCCTCAGCGCTGTGAGTGAGACCCCGCTCACTGGTGCTAGTGAATGTCTGTCTGCAACAGATAATACAAATATTATAATGGACTCTGAACCATCCATGTCAGTGAATGGAGACAATACTGTGCAGCAATCAGTGGTGATGGACTCTATGTCATGTGTGTCAGCGGATGGAGACCACACTGCAGTGGTAATGGACTCTGAACCCTCCATGTCAGTGAATGGAGTCAATACTGTGCAACCATCAGTAGTAGATCTGGGTGTTGTTGCAGCACAGTCAGGTGTCAGTAATCATGGAGCTAGGGAGAGCTCCAGCACTAATCCTCCAGCAGCGGTGGAGATTTCCAGCACTGATCCATCTGCGGCTGGTGAAAGCTCCGGCACTGACCCATCTGCGGCTGGTGAAAGCTCCGGCACTGACCCATCTGCTGACCATCAGTTCAGGAGACTGTTTTCTAACGTCACCAGACCAGTGAACCCCCCCACCTCAGAGGAGAAACGCAGTAAGGATAAAATATATGTAGCACCCTGAGGATTCGGCTGCTACAGGGGTATTGCACCTCAACCCAGAGGTGTGATATTCCACTCCCGGGTAAGGAAGGAGTGTGGAACTGAGCTCAGATAGACTGCATGCACTACATACATCCCATTCCAGAGGAGCAGGCCGACGGTACTCCCACTTAGAAATGTGCAGGTACAACCGAGCCTGTTCCTGGCTGGAGTGGGAGGGGGGTGGTACATCCCATGTAGTGTAGGGGCAGATAGGGGGAGCAGTCTGGGTAGTGATAGGAGCTCATTGGGTGCTGGTCACCTGAGCTCACACATAGAGGGATATATAAGGAGGGCACCAACTTAGATCAGGGTCAGACGCTGAGAACAAGTCAGTTGGAGAGGAGAGAGAAGGAAACAGCAGCCCTGGAGAGAGAGAGAGTGGAGCAGAGAAAGACCCAGAGGGGGAAGACTGAAGGGACCCAAGAACCCAAATTAGAGCACCGGGTGAGGAGTCAGCAAGAGGGTACCGGAACCCAAGCTGGTGGGGGCAAAGACATTCCCCAGCCAGAGACCGGAGACCGTGGGCAGTGTCTGTCACGGTCACCCACCACATTCACCCCGAAGGCACACCACATGCAGGGTCAGGGAACCCAGGGCCAAGGGTGTCCCAAAAGAAGGCCCGAGGGAGCTGGACCTAGGTGAATCCCTGGTGGGGACGGCTGAAGAAAGGACAGAGGGAGAGCTCAGGGCCACGCTCTGGACTTGTTTGGGGGTTGGCCGGATCCAGGACCTGGTGGACGCAGCACGGCTCGGGTGGTCACTAGCAGCTGGAGTGACCAGTACAACATCAGCAGTAAGTAAACACCCTTAACTGCACAACCCGACTCTGTCTTCATTGCCGGCTGCACCGCACCACCACAACCCCCATCCTCTGCGCCTGTCCCCTCTGAGGCTATACCCCTCCCGTTGGGGGTTATCCCACCAAGCTGCACATCCACCATCAGCCTCAGCGGACCCTGCTGCAGCGGCGGCCACAGTGACCGCATCACAACGGGTGGCGTAGTCGACACAAAAGAACTTTAATAACATCTGTAGGACTGCCACATAACACTTAGCTTGACGCCCTGGGCACGGGACCGGGTCACAGCCGCTCGGAGACTACAACCCCCCATCTGATCCGGTGCCGGGTATTCCCCTCAAAAAGGAATATGTCCCAGGGGGCGCGTCAACTTTGGCGTAGTCGGCAGGATTACGTGCCCGCAACACCCGGGTACTGCGTGCCTGAAGAAAAGTGCAAGTTTACCTCAGAAAGAAGACTCCTGCCGGTTCCGGAGGGTCCACGCCATCGGACTCCATCACCAGTCGTTTCCCGCCGATTGTCCGCCATTTCCAGCTTGTTCCCGCCATCTGCAGAGTTTCCCGCCACTGGGAAGCGATTCCCGCCAAAACCGCAGATTTCCCGCCTTGGAAGAGCAGCGGACGCCATTATGGGCGTGCCAAAGGAGGGCAAGAGGCCACCTCCCATCGTGGGCCGGGACAGAAAATGGCGCCAAAAGTGGAAACCGCCCCCACCAACAGAGACTGTGATGCTGGAGGTGTCAGTCAGCGTGAAAGAACTACCCCTGGAGCTGACAGTCACCGAGTTGCCCCGGGACCGCCCTCGAAGTGGGAGGAGACGAAAGAAAAGAGCAAAGATGGGTGTCGCTTGGAGCAGTCTAGAACGAGCGCACCCGGAGGCGAGGTGTCCAGAGCAAGAGCACCCGGAGTCGAGGAGAGAAAGAGTAGACCCGGGAATGGAGCGGCAGCAGTGCAGCACCGGCCCGCTGGCCAGGAGCCTGCAAAAGGAAGAAAGAGGAGAGCAGAGCAGCACCGGCCCGCTGGCCAGGAGCCTGCCGGAAGAAGAGCAGAGCAGCACCGACCCGATGGTCAGGAGCCTGCTAGAGTCAACAACCCCGCTAGGCTTAGCGGAGATCCTGGCGCAGCTTCCCCGAGATCGGGAGTGCGCGCGGAGTGCCCTGGAGGGCCTCGCGGGAAGGATGGCCCGAGTGCAGAGGGAGATCCTGGCGGAGTGGGGCCGGGAGATGGCCCAGCAAGCTGGAACCCGTCCACGGAACCCGCTCCCTTGGAAGAAGACACCGACTACCTCTGCGGATGACGCGGGAGGACCCAAGGCCGGAGACGGCGCAGAAGAGGGAGCGAGACGCATGGCAGCAGGTAAGGGGGATGCCTATACCCCATACCGGAAGACCACTTACCTGCCCCAGCTCCCCGTCGCAGAGCCCGAAAGTCCCCCTGCCGTACCCGAGACCGCCATGACACCGCCACCGACTAGGCCCCGACCGGAAGCCGCCGTCGCGACCCCAGTGACGTCACGCGTCGTGACCCGGAGCGTGGCGAAGGAAGGGAAGCCTCCGGCCTGGTCGCAAGGCCTAGCGTTTCCGGGCGCCGCATCCCCAGCAGAGCCATCTACCTCCGCGGAGCCTCCGGCCTGGTCGCAAGGCCAGGTGGCCCAGGGTGCCGCCGTGTTAACAGTTCCATTTACCTTCCAGATGCCCCAGGCCTGGCCGCAAGGCCTGGGCAACCTGGGCGCCCCCACCATCGCGCCCGCACCCGTAACATCAAGGGTGCCAAATCTGGGAGAGGACCCCTTCAGCCAGCTAGCGTGGCCGGACGGGCGGCCCTTCATCTGGCCCGAAGGGTACCCTGAGCTGGAGCGGCAGCAAAGACTAGGGCCCTTGTGTGAGCCCCTAATCCCGGCTCCGAAGCCCGTGGCTCGGGTCTCGCCTCCTCTAGCAGAAGCCCAATTCGTGTGGGACCCCACGGGAGAAGATTTGATGGGGTTCACCGGAGAAACTCGGGCAGCCGCAGCTGAACGTACAGAGTGTTGCCGTCAACAGCTGGCAGAGTTTAAGAGAGAGCGGGAGGAGAGGCGGGTCAGAGAACAACAGGCCCAAATCCAGAGCGCGGAGCAGAAGAGCCGGACTAGGAGGAACCCCCGTGCAGCGCATTGTCCCCGCACCATCGGGACAGTGATAAAGTTCAACCCGCAGCATGGGTGGGGCTTTATTCGGGACCGTAACAACCGCGGTGACGTTTTTGTGACTCGCAGAGACGTCGAGTCCCACCTGCCGGAAGGTCACAAAGGCCGTGACCTCTACGTCGGAGACGAGGTCACTTTCACCCGGCACAAGTGTGCCAAAGGACCTTACGCCCTCCACGTACACCGCCTGACGGAGGAGGAGTTGCGGTGTGAGGAGGAGGAGCAAGAGGACCCGGACGGGTCTGAAGTAACAACCAGCTATAAGCAAAGAGCAGGAGGAAGACGCCGTTGAGTGCGGCAGAGCAGGTGTTGTAAATAGTTACCCAATCAGGGTATAAAGGAACTGGAACTGTTGTTGCTGCTAAAATAGTCCCCGTTGGGACCAGTGAACTGTTTTACCCGTTAACCCCTTCATCCTGCAGGCTGAGGACTGTGAGCAGCCATTCCCTTCCCTCTACCTGGCCGAGGACTGAGAGCGGCCAACTTCCAACTTCCCCTGTAAATAGTTGCGCGTCCTAAAGCGCCCCCTACCGGTTTTATAGGAAAACCAGTTTTTCTGAGAGACTGTCGTACTTTTCCCGGACACACGTTGCACAGTGTCCGGAGGAGGAACCTGAAACCAGAGACCAGAGAAGTCTACGAGAATGTTTTATATGAAAGTTTTATATGATGTTTTATATGTTTATGTTTATATGAAAAATATGTATGTTTTTGGTGTTTTATGTCTTACAGCCCGAGGACGTGCTGTGATTTACCAGGGGGGAATGTAGCACCCTGAGGATTCGGCTGCTACAGGGGTATTGCACCTCAACCCAGAGGTGTGATATTCCACTCCCGGGTAAGGAAGGAGTGTGGAACTGAGCTCAGATAGACTGCATGCACTACATACATCCCATTCCAGAGGAGCAGGCCGACGGTACTCCCACTTAGAAATGTGCAGGTACAACCGAGCCTGTTCCTGGCTGGAGTGGGAGGGGGGTGGTACATCCCATGTAGTGTAGGGGCAGATAGGGGGAGCAGTCTGGGTAGTGATAGGAGCTCATTGGGTGCTGGTCACCTGAGCTCACACATAGAGGGATATATAAGGAGGGCACCAACTTAGATCAGGGTCAGACGCTGAGAACAAGTCAGTTGGAGAGGAGAGAGAAGGAAACAGCAGCCCTGGAGAGAGAGAGAGTGGAGCAGAGAAAGACCCAGAGGGGGAAGACTGAAGGGACCCAAGAACCCAAATTAGAGCACCGGGTGAGGAGTCAGCAAGAGGGTACCGGAACCCAAGCTGGTGGGGGCAAAGACATTCCCCAGCCAGAGACCGGAGACCGTGGGCAGTGTCTGTCACGGTCACCCACCACATTCACCCCGAAGGCACACCACATGCAGGGTCAGGGAACCCAGGGCCAAGGGTGTCCCAAAAGAAGGCCCGAGGGAGCTGGACCTAGGTGAATCCCTGGTGGGGACGGCTGAAGAAAGGACAGAGGGAGAGCTCAGGGCCACGCTCTGGACTTGTTTGGGGGTTGGCCGGATCCAGGACCTGGTGGACGCAGCACGGCTCGGGTGGTCACTAGCAGCTGGAGTGACCAGTACAACATCAGCAGTAAGTAAACACCCTTAACTGCACAACCCGACTCTGTCTTCATTGCCGGCTGCACCGCACCACCACAACCCCCATCCTCTGCGCCTGTCCCCTCTGAGGCTATACCCCTCCCGTTGGGGGTTATCCCACCAAGCTGCACATCCACCATCAGCCTCAGCGGACCCTGCTGCAGCGGCGGCCACAGTGACCGCATCACAACGGGTGGCGTAGTCGACACAAAAGAACTTTAATAACATCTGTAGGACTGCCACATAACACTTAGCTTGACGCCCTGGGCACGGGACCGGGTCACAGCCGCTCGGAGACTACAACCCCCCATCTGATCCGGTGCCGGGTATTCCCCTCAAAAAGGAATATGTCCCAGGGGGCGCGTCATATACAGGACCAGAGGAGAACATCCCATCTAGAATTTACATTGGGAAAGTTCTCCTGAAAGACTTCATGAAGTTCAATGCGTCTGAGGTCTACGCTCTGATCCATATCCCATCCAGCAGGATCTATGACATCAGCTTTAAGCTCCAGTGTGATCTGGATCTGTTCTGGAACATCTATAATGACACCAGAGAAGATGAGATCTGGGATCACCTCCATTGTATCCAGCTGTCTAAGCCGCAGGAGATAACGGCCACTGTCCTGTTCCAGTCTGAGGTGGTGGCGGTGGCGGATCTGCAGCACTGGCTGAACCGGCAGTGCATAGTGAGAAGTCATCCCGACAAGATCTATGATGAGGAGCAGATATGGAATGGAGGATATACGGTAAGAATCCAGCTTATGCAAGAGAGCGGTGTAACCAGACATCTGCCGCACTCCTTCTACCTGGGCTCAGAGAGGGGGATCTGCTACTACCCTGGTCAGCCACGTCTGTGCCATAGATGTGGGGGCCAGCATCTCGCCATAAACTGCTCTCGTATCACATGCTCATTATGTGGACAGTCAGGTCATACAAAGGACAAATGCACAGGACCCGTCATCTGTAATCTGTGCTCAGAACCAGGGCATACGTTCCGGGACTGCCGGCATGCAGAACATAATAAATATAATGGCCAGACCTCCTCAGAAGTTGTACAGGAAGATGTCACCAGAGGTTCTGATGTCCCAGAAGCTGGTATGGATGAGGACAGAAGTCACAGTATCAGTGAACCTGCTCCAGAGTCTGAGGTACTAACGGATGCTGCACTACTAGGACCACCAGCCACTGAAGAACCACCTAAAGGCCCACCAGCCACTAAAGAAAGACCTAAACCGCCATCAGCCAATATAATAAGACCTAAGCTTCGATCAGCCACTAAAGTAGGGCCTAAAACGCCAGTTGTTAAAGAGAGGCCTAAGGTGTCCAGAAAGCCTGTCACCAAACCATCCAAACATCAGCCCAGTACATCTGTGGAAGCAGTTAGTCCGCCTGCACTGTCCAGTGTGGATGAGGAAGGCTTTGTGACCGTAAAAAGAAAAAATGCATCTGTGGATCCCACCAGAAAAGTCACAACAGTACAGAAAACCTCTGAGCCTCCAGCGCTGGCGATAAGTCCTGGACGTTACAATGTGCTGGGAAAAGACAACCAAGAAGAAGAGGCACAAATGGAGCAAAGTCCTTCATGCGTCCTAGAAAACGTCTCTGATGAGGTGGATCCTGACCCTCCCGTGTCCACAAAGAGATGGGGCACTACAGGTGACAGCAGTGGAAGGAGGAAGAAGACTAAAAAGTCCAAGTGATCAGGATGCAGCTGAGAATAAGCTCCATTAATGTGAACAGTGTGAGGACTGCGAGCCGGCGCCAGGCGATTTACCAGCGTTTATCTGACGAGAGATCTGACGTCTTCTTCTTGCAGGAGACGTATCTGAAGAGCAATGCCCATGTGTATGCTGCTAAGAGAGACTGGAGACTTGGGCCGTCATACTGGTCCTTCGGTCTGGAGAGAAATGACGGTGTGGGGGTCCTCTTTAATACCATGAATGTCCAGGTGGACAGAGTCCTGGAGATCTGTCCGGGTCGCTGTCTGATGCTGGACTTTACATTGGACTCCATCCATTATAGAGCGATAAACATTTATGCTCCGCAGACCAGGAAAGAGCGGAGGGAACTATTTGACCACATGAAACCATATTGCTTTACATCTAAAGTATTTATATTGTGTGGGGACTTTAATAATGTGTCCTGTAATGTGGACAGATCCAGTAGTCATAAGCAACTAAGATATGATGAGACGTTCCTTAATAATATAGTCCAGCAGGCCCACCTAGTAGACCCCTATGGGTCTCATCATACCAGTAAGACGTACACTTACCATAAGGGTGGTAATGCCAGTAGGATAGACCGGGTGTATATAAAGAGGGAGGTGAGATGCTCTCAGTACAGGATCAGCCCCCTGGAGTATTCGGACCATTGTATGGTGAGTGTGACGCTGGATTTGGCCCAAGCTGTGGTCTGTGGAAAGGGGTACTGGAAGGTGAACAGCTCTGTAGTCCAAGATCCTCGGTTCAGAGAGGCCTTCACCACATTCTATAATGAGCGTAGGACCACCCAATGTATGTGTGATGACACAGCCGAGTGGTGGGAGATCATGAAGAGTGACATCAAGCAGTTTATTGTAGGAGCAGCCAGGAGACGTAGTAATATGGATTATATGAGATGCACAGCCCTGAGACTGCACCTCAGCCGGCTATACAGCAGGATGAATGGTGGAGAGAAGGAGGATGGACGGAGCGTCAGCCATATAAAGCAGCGGATGAGGGAGCTGCAGTACGATCGCCTCAAGTCTCTCAAGGCGGAGGGACAGTTTGATAGTTGGGGCGTCCATAATCCAGATCCCTTTATTGCCTGTAAGAACAGGGTCAGTAAGAAGCTGATCATTGGCTTGTTAGATGAGAATGGGGTGGAGCAGTCAGAGCCGGAGAAAGTCCACAGGATCATTGGTGATTATTATAGAGATCTGTATAAAGGGGCTCATATTGATAAGGATGACATTAAAGCCTATCTGAAGGGGGTGTCCCTACCAACGTTAGACCTGGTGCAGGCAGATAGTATGGCCGATCCCATAACTGAGGATGAGGTGAAGAGGAGCATTGACTCCTTAAAGGCCAACAAGAGCCCAGGACTGGACGGCCTGACCAGCGAGTTTTACAAAGAGTTCAGGGACTTGTTGGCTCCGGACCTGGTGCAGGTTTATAATGATTGCCTCTCTGCAGGGAAGCTCCCACAGTCCCAGTATAGATCTGTTCTGGTTCTCTTAGCAAAGAAGGGAAATCTAAAAGATGTAAAGAACTGGCGTCCACTGTCTTTGCTAAACACTGACTATAAAATCCTGGCCAAGATCTTGTATTATCGGCTGAGCGAGGTGGCGGGTGAGCTGATCATCGCCAACCAGACGTGTGGTGTGAAGGGTCGGACGATAGAGGACTCATTGCTGCTGGTGAGAGAAGCTGTGACTTACATTAAGCAGCACAATGTGGGGGCGTATATTGTGGGCTTAGACCAGTGTAAAGCCTTTGATAGAGTCCATCATGACTACCTGTACCAGGTGTTGTTACACTATGGCCTCCCGGTGCGGTTTGTGAAGTGGCTGCAGGTTGTGTATAAGGAGGCTGTAAGCCTGCCGCTGATTAATGGTCACTTGACCGAGCCCTTCAGGATCATGTCAGGGGTGAGGCAGGGCTGTCCTCTCAGCCCATTGTTGTATGTTTTCAGTCTGGATCCTTTCCTCAGAAAAGTGCAGGATCATAGAGGTTTCACAGGGCTGAGGTGTCGCCTGCAGAGTACAGTGGAGGATGTAAAGTTCTGCGCCTATGCGGATGACGTGTCGGTGGTGGTGTCGTCTAGAGATGACTGTGCGGCTCTACAGCAGGAGATCACAGCCTTCTCCAATGTGTCTAACTCCTCTGTGAACATGGAGAAGAGCGAGGCGTTGTGGTTGGGGGGTGACAGTGATGTCTTCTCTGTGCCCTTCAGAACAGTTCAGGGTCAGATAAAGATTTTGGGAGTAGTGTTTGGAGCTGTAGATGATGGGAAGGTGAACTGGGAGGAGAAGCTGGTGGTGTATGAGCAGAAGGTGCAGAGCTGGAGACACTGGAAGCTGACGTATCTGGAGAAGGTCCGCCTGCTGAAGACCTTCTTGCTCCCGCTCTTCCTCTATATCAGTGTGGTGTTCCCGGTGCCCGATGTGTTACTCCCCAGACTTACCAATGTCTTCTTTCACTTCTTGTGGGGTAACAGAGTGAATGTGGTCAGGAGAAACATTGTCTATCTCCCCCATAAGGAGGGTGGTCTCTCCATGCCCTGTCCTGAGCTCTTCTTTAATCTCATGTTTCTTATGAAGAATTTTTCATTTTGTAAGAATTCAGAGAAGACGCCATGGTCTTGTTTGTTTAAGAGCCAGATCCAGCAGTTTGTGTCCGTGTGGTCGGTAGGGGACCCCATCAAGAGAATCTCAGGACGACTAAAGAATAATGTTTCTTGGTATGGTGTCCATGTAATAAGTAAGGTTATTAGATGGAGGATCCTGTATGAGGACGTCAGGCAGCTCAGTAGGAAGGAGTTGTATAAGAACGTGCTGTCATCTCACTTTAGTGTCCATGTTCAATTGAGGGGCGCCCCAAGTCTAGATGTAAAACAGGCTGCAAAAAATGTACTAGATCCCAGAGTTCCCCCTCATATGAAAGACGTGGCGTGGCTGGGGCTCCATGGTAAGATGTACGTCAGAGATAACCTAAAGTGCAGGAATGTATCAGACAGATCCTGTCCTAGAGAAGAGTGCCCCCATATACAGGAGACCATGGAGCATCTGCTTCTAGAGTGTCCTTTTAGTATGCAGGTATGGGAGTGTGTGTCCTTGTCCCTAAAGTTACCGCACCTGGTGGGACAGTCGTATGGTCAGCTGCTGTACGGAGACTTCCAGCCTGAGCTCAGGGCGTATAACCGAAGCTCACTATATGTAATAAATGTGGTGACCATCTATCATCTGTGGTGTGCACGGTGCTGCCTGCTAATCAATAAGGAGGTCCTGTCCTGTGATAGTGTCAGGTATAAGATCCTGGAAAGTCTCAAGTCAGTGTATAAGAAGGACATAAAGATTAACTCAGGTAATGTGAACTGGAGGAACATTCATGTGGCGGGATTTATCAATGTTATCTAATATTATTGTGCAAGTGATGTAACAACACAGTATTTATTTTCTTTAATATTTATTATTTTGTGATTTTAATGTAATTATTCTGTAATATTTGGTTGTCAGTTTTAAATAAAAAGATCATTATAGTAGTTATATTCTTGTATATAGGGCACAGTATTATAGTAGTTATATTCTTGTACATAGGGGGCAGTATTATAGTAGTTATATTCTTGTACATAGGGGGCAGTATTATAGTAGATATATTCTTGTACATAGGGGGCAGTATTATAGTAGTTATATTCTTGTACATAGGGGGCAGTATTATAGTAGTTATATTCTTGTACATAGGGGGCAGCATTATAGTAGTTATATTCTTGTACATAGGGGGCAGTATTATAGTAGTTATTTTCTTGTACATAGGGGGTAGTATTATATTAGTTATATTCTTGTACATAGGGGGCAGTATAATAGTAGTTATATTCTTGTACATAGGGGCAGTATTATAGTTGGTATTTTCTTGTACAGAGGAGCAGTATTATAGTAGTTATATTCTTGTACATAGGAGCAGTATTATAGTAGTTATATTCTTGTATATAGGGGCAGTATTATAGTAGTTATTTTCTTGTACATAGGAGCAGTATTATAGTAGTTATATTATTGTACATAGGGGGCAGTATTATAGTAGTTATATTCTTGTACATAGGAACAGTATTATAGTAGTTATATTCTTGTACATAGGAGCAGTATTATAGTAGTTATATTCTTGTACATAGGGGGCAGTATTATAGTAGTTATATTCTTGCACATAGGGGCAGTATTATAGTAGCTATATTCTTGTATGTAGGGGACAGTATTATAGTAGTTATATTCTTGTACATAGGGGGTAATATTATAGTAGTTATATTCTTGTACATAGGAGCAGTATTATAGTAGTTATATTCTTGTACATAGGGGGCAGTATTATAGTAGTTATATTCTTGTACATAGGGTCGGTATTATAGTAGCTATATTCTTGTATATAGGGGACAGTATTATAGTAGTTATATTCTTGTACATAGGAGCAGTGT
Source organism: Phyllobates terribilis (assembly GCF_046119375.1). Classification (NCBI taxonomy): domain Eukaryota; kingdom Metazoa; phylum Chordata; class Amphibia; order Anura; family Dendrobatidae; genus Phyllobates; species Phyllobates terribilis. The sequence goes on along the minus strand of NW_027362764.1, from coordinate 749,805,005 downwards.
TATAGTAGTTATATTCTTGTACATATGAGCAGTATTATAGTAGTTATTTTCTTGTACATAGGAGCAGTATTATAGTAGTTATATTCTTTTATATAGGGGCACAGTATTATAGTAGTTATATTCTTGAACATAGGGGCGGTATTATAGTAGCTATATTCTTGTATATAGGGGACAGTATTATAGTAGTTATATTCTTGTTGTTACGCTCGCGCCCGGACTGACTGGCGTGAGCGTGATTAGTGATCCCACTGGACTATGAACCGAGGAGTGCCTGGAGGGGCGTAACTAAGTATCAACCGGTCCGACCAAGTTCGCATGGCGGCTCAGTCGACTCCATGAACCAGGGAGGAACAGAGCAGAGGGACCAGGTGCTATTTCTGGTCAGACCCCTGTCACAGCTGTTGACCCACACAGGGGAATCCAGGAACAGGCAGGTTAGACTGGCATGTAGACAGGTGGGTACTGGCAAGCTCGGCTGGTATGCAGACAGGTGGATATTGACAGGCACAGCTGGTATGCAGACAGGTGGGCACTGGCAGGCACGGCTGGCGTGCAGACAGGTGGGCACAGGCAGGCACGGCTGACATGCACAGAGGCGGGTACTGGCAGGAAGGAACGTAGACAGGATAGGGACCAGTACAGACTGGGATACAGGAACGGAGCCGCAGGTGCGGTAGACAAGCAGAGCGGAGCAAAACCCACAGATGCGGTGAACAAGCAAAGCAGAGCAAAACCCTCACATGCGGTGAACAAGCAGAGCAGAGCAAAACCGCAGATGCGGTGAACAAGCAAAGCAGAGCAAAACCCGCAAATGCAGTGAACAAGCAAAGCAGAGCAAAACCGCAGGTGCGGTAAACTAGCAGAGCAGAGCAAAACCCGCAGATGCGGTAGACAGGACAGGGCTCTGTTCACATGGAACAGACTGGAAATACAAGAAGATAGCTGTAACACAAGAGTTAGATACGGAGGCAGGGAAACAGAATGAGCAGAACCAGATACACACAAGGTACTTGCAATGAAGTGGCGAGTGGACACAAAACTCACAAACAGAAGTACAGAGAAAATGAGTAGGAGTTAGGTGCAGGTTGAGATACTGCAGGAAAAGGGGAAGGTGCAGACATAGAGACAAACAGGTAACGGACTAGGACACTGTTCAGACAGGATCTGAACCAGGAACAAGATACAGGAACGAGCCTGGGAACTCAGCCCCCAAGGTGGTGGAAACAGACTAGAAATCAAAGATACAGGTAACAGGCCTGGGTACTCCGCCCCCAGGGTGGCAGAACAGACTAGATAGAGGACAGGACCTGGCATCTCAGTTGCAAAAGACAAACTAAGTGAAAGTATTGCTCAGGCACCTCCTACTGGGTGGAGGGGGTTTAAGTATCCAGTGACTCACAGCAATAGGCTGGGGACGCATTAGGATTGTGCACACAGTAACTATAAGAAACAGGCAGAAGCCGCGCCGACGCCCTAGGCAGTCAGACAAGAGACATCGACACAGCAGATACTGAAAGAAAATGTGCAGCCTGGACTGACGGGTAAGATTGCGGTCTTGCATGGTGGGAGGTGGTACACCATGCAAGCATGCCGCCAGGAATGTTACACTTGTACATAGGGGGTAGTATTATAGTAGTTATATTCTTGTACATAGGAGCAGTATTATAGTAGTTATTTTCTTGTACATTGGAGCAGTATTATAGTAGTTATATTCCTGTACATAGGAGCAGTGTTATAGTAGTTATATTCTTGTACATAGGGGGCAGTGCTCTAGTAGTTATACTCTTGTGCATAGGAGCAGTATTATAGTAGTTATATTCTTGTACATAGGGGGCAGTATTATAGTAGTTATATTCTTGTATATAGGAGCAGTATTATAGTAGTCTTATTCTTGTACATAGGGGACAGTATTATAGTAGTTATATTCTTGAACATAGGGGCAGTATTATAGTAGTTATATTTTTGTATATATGGGACAGTATTATAGTAGTTATATTCTTGTACATAGTGGACAGTATCATAGTAGTTATAATCTTGTACATAGGGGCAGTATTATAGTAGTTATATTCTTGTACATAGGGGCAGTATTATAGTAGTTATATTCTTGTACATAGGGGGCAGTATTATAGTAGTTATATTCTTGTACATAGGGGCAGTATTATAGTAGTTATAGTCTTGTTAATAGGATGGAGCCATATTACAATATATTTTTGAAGCCCTTATTATGTGTCGTGCACTATGCTATAATACTAAATTCCTCACTGTCTGTGGGTTGGGTATGATTAGAGATATCGCTTGTTGAGCTTTTCTTTTAATTAAACCTCCAGATTTTGCTGTGTGAAGATTATTGACAACATTTGGTAAACCGGATTCAGCTGAATGAACAGCATTGATGTCTGAATGGGATGTAATTAAAAGTCCATGAGAACTGAAGACATGAAGGGATAACCCTCACCACACTGGTAACTGATCAGCTGCCCTCCACACTGACATGATCTGTCATCTATTTCAAGGTAACTTTCCCAGGCCACTAAAATGTTTCCAAACGTCAGTAAGAAGCATGAAAATCATAATTTGGGTGTTGTTGGTCTCATTTTTTAATTAAACTCTATAGGAAAACAGAAGCAGAGCAGGCTGGTATATAATATTACATTATAAACTGCAGTTCCTCTAATCCACCATCTGATAGCTGAACCGCCATCATTTACAGGGACAGTTAGTTATTATACATCAGCACTATAATCACCAGAGAAGGCCAAAACGAAACACTGAGAGATTTCAGCTCTGAACAGTATAGCTCTGGAATAAGTAATGTAATGTAAGTACACAGTGACTACACCAGCAGAATAGTGAGTGCAGCTCTGAAGTATAATACAGGATGTAACTCAGGATCAGTACAGGATCAGTAATGTAATGTATGTACACAGTGACTGCACCAGCAGAATAGTGAGTGCAGCTCTGGGGTATAATACAGGAGGCAACTCTGGATCAGTACAGGATCAGTAATGTAATGTATGTACACAGTGACTGCACCAGCAGAATAGTGAGTGCAGCTCTGGAGTATAATACAGGATGTAACTCAGGATCAGTAATGTAATGTATGTACACAGTGATTCCACCAGAAGAATAGTGAGTGCAGCTCTGCAGTATAGTACAGGATGTCACTCAGGATCAGTAATGTAATGTATGTACACAGTGACTGCACCAGCAGAATAGTGAGTGCAGCTCTGGGGTATAATACAGGATATAACTCAGGATCAGTAATGTAATGTATGTGCACAGTGACTGCACCAGCAGAATAGTGAGTGCAGCTCTGGAGTATAATACAGGAGGTAGCTCAGTATCAGTACAGGATAAGTAATGTAATGTATGTACACAGTGATTGCACCAGCAGAATAGTGAGTGCAGCTCTGGGGTATAATACAGGAGGCAACTCAGTATCAGTACAGGATAAGTAATGTAATGTATGTGCACAGTGACCACACCAGCAGCATACTGGGTGCAGCTCTGATCAGCTGCTAGTCAGTGTGCTGATTACGGGTGTGGTGGCTGCAGATCCTGCTGTGAGCTCCTGATCTCTGAGAAACCAACACCTCTCCACCTGGGGACCTGCTTTCTCTCTTTCCCAGGGAGGGAGCGGGTTTCTGGGATGAGTGATGGAGCCAAGTCCCAGGCTTCTGCTTCCCGAACCAGGCCGGCGGGGGGCAGAAGAAACCAGCAACCGGCCTGCACATCAGAGGACTCGGGGGTGAGACGCTGCACCAGGAGTCGCAGCAATGTGGCTCCTACTCCCCCCGGGATTGTGGAGACCCCCAGAAGCCGCAAGGCTTCCAGCATGGAGGAAAAGCCTGACAGCGGCGTGCAAGATGGCGCTCCTTCCGGAGGAAAGCTGAGTGCTCATGGAGGTGAGGCCGACCTCCCTGAGGGGGAATGGGCGCTGCAGGGACCCCGGGAGTCTGTGTCCACCTATGCCTCCCGGGTCATGATCCGCCTCCGTGAGTATGAAGATGCCAGTAAGCTCATCAGGAGGCTCCGGGAGGAGCTGCGCTGCACAAGCGCCAAAGCTGCGGGGGCCTCCAAACCAAGGAAGGCAAAACTCCAGGCCGAGGTAAAAAGACTGAGCAGTGAAATTCAACGCCTGGAACTTAGGAAAGCTGACATCAGGGAGCAGAGTGGTCCTTTCAAAGAAAAACTTATAAATGAAGACCGCTTTAGAGAAATGGCTGATACCAGAGAGCAAAGGCAGATAGGGCTGCAGCCTGAGAGCCAGGTGGATGATGAGAGTGATGATGACCAGCAGCAAGCCCCACCTGGCAGCCTGCAAAGTCACCCGCAGGCCACGTGCAGCGAGCTCCCTGCAGGACAGGCGACAGTGACATCCGGTCGCAGTTCTGCCGGCTCTGGGGAGGACAGTGACAGCAGCGGCCAGGGAGGAGCGCTAATGGCGGAGATTAAGCTCCTGGAGTCCCCAGTGTGCCTCCAAAACTTCCATCTTGGTGACGATCTACCAGAAGAGGCACCTGGGGGCCACAAAAAGGCAAAGAAGACCAAGCCAAAGCTGCAGGAAGCGGTAAGATACGTATATGCCCCCCTCCCTGTACCCCCTGAGTCGGCGGCAGGCTCGGCTCGCTGTATAAGCCCCGTTTCCCAGCCCAGCCCGGGTTCTGCTGTGGATCCGGTGCAAAGGCGCGGGGAGATTACAGAGAGCGGTAGTGAGGCGCAAAGCTCCGTCTCTGCTTGTAGTAGTGGGGACGTAGCAGGAGGTGCATCAGCCGAGAGGCTGGACAGTGAGGGCGGCCCGGCGGCGGGCGATCCATCAGGCCACGATGCTGTGGTGCGCTCCTCAGTGGGAGGGGGGAGCAGCCCGGTGTCGGGGGCAGCTCCGGTAGCCTCGGCGCCTCTGAATGCTGTTGCCGCTGATCACTTAGTTGAGAAGCGGCGGCAGTGTGAGGGGGCAGTTGGGGCTGAGCGTTCCGGTCCTCCCACCAAAGTGCTATTTTGTGTTGGCGTCGCTGGTCCGGAAGATCCTGATGCTAAAGATCAGCGGCGCCTAACTGCAGCTAGAGATCAGCGGCACATTATGCCAAATGCCAAACAGCGGAAATTACCGACCGATGATGTGGAGGGCACACATAAGACCGGCGGTGAGGTCGCCTCCAGTTCTATGGAGGTGACTGAGCCCCTTGTGCCTGATGCGGAGGTCAAAAGGTCATCCACCATTGTTACTGGTCCAGCAGGAATGAATGTGGTGGTGGAGGTGAATGAGGATAATTCATTGTCTAGTGGTGTGGTTGCTGGTTTGGTGGAGGGTGAGATGGAGGTGGGTAATGGTGATACTGTTGGGGCTGATGTGGTCACTGGTCCGGTTGCCCCCCCGGGGGTGGCAACACCTGTCCAGAGTTATGCCAGTGTCACCTCCGGGGCAAATAGGGCATCCTCCTCGTCTCCGGGCTTTGGGGACGGCATGTTGCAACAGCGCCTTCTGGAGGCTCTAAAGAAGGGGGAGAGATCACTAATGGTAGAGGGTCGAGAGGTTGATCTATCCTTCTGGATAGAGAGACATGGCCTCGGGGCCTTCCGAGAGCAAAAAGGGGGAGATACAGTGTGGTCCCTCCCAACAGCCGGGCCAGGCAGTGTGCGTAGGAATGTGGTCCGTCTTCGGTGGAGGGGCAGTGATGCATGTCCGCCAAGGTCTAAAGTTGTGGAGCTCCTGCTGAGGATGGGCTTCAAGGCGATTGACATCTACGCCTTGATACATCCCTATTCCACGCCTGAGTTTGATGTCAGCTTTGTTCGGCCGGAGGGGCTTGAGCTCTTCTGGGCGAATTATGAGTTGGCAAAAAATGAGCCCGGCTGGCGAGACTTTGCCGTTCAGGCAGTGTCTCGCCAAAACCAGATCAAGAAAGTGACCGTGATGACTCGTAAAGAGTCGCTTTCTTGCTATGACATCATGACGTGGCTTGGTCGGTATGGAGAGGTGGTGGAGATGCCAAAGAAAAACCGCGACGAGTTTGGTATCTGGTCAGGGGCCTGGACGTTTATGGTAAAACTTAAGCGTTCAGATGGTACGGTTGCCCACATTCCATCGTCTGCCTTCCTGGATAGGGATCGTATCCTGGTCTTCTACCAGGGGCAACCGGAGCTCTGTCACAGGTGCGGCGACCCCACACACTTCAGTGCAAACTGCACCGTGCAGAAATGCGCGTTGTGTGGGAGTGTCGGCCATCTTGCCGCCTCTTGTGTGGAGATTAGGTGCCACCTGTGTGGTGAGTTAGGCCACCCATTCAGCCGTTGTCCTCGCTCCTTTGCTAATGCAGTTGAGACCCCGGTGGGAGTAAGCCGTGAGGCCGATTCTGCTGGAGAGGGGACTAGCAGGGATGGGGGAGCTGAGGGGCCAGGGAAGAAAAGCAATAAAAAGACGCCTGCCCAGCTGAGGCGTCTAGACAAGCGCAGACAGGAGAGGGAGCGGAGCGAGCCCCAGACTACCGGGGCAGCCCCTGTCCTGGATGCCAGTGTTGCTGCTGAGGCCCCGAGGGATGATGAGTTGGATGAGGAGGTCAGGAGGATCCACAGGGAGGAAACTGCATCTGCTTCAGAATCCTCCCATTATGAAAGTATGGATGAGGATAATAAGCGGTGGCTAGAGAACAAGCGTAAGCTCGGCACCAAAAAGAAGAGAAAGAAGGGAGATAAAACATCTTCTCCCGCTCTGACCAAGGTACCTAAGGAAGGTAAAACCGACTCCCCTCTAGTTGGTCTTTCTAACCGGTTCCAAGCCCTTGATAACATCTCTTCCTCTGAGGAGGAGGCTGAGGGTGAGGTTCCGGCTTCAGCGGAGCTTACACGGGGCTCCGAGTCTCCTTCTCCTGGGGATGCAAGGTCCTTGGGGGGAGGGACTGGCCCAGAGTCCGGAGACGAGGACGAAAAAAGAAGGAAAAATGTGGGAATGGACACCTCTGTGTCATTAAAGAGGGGGAAGGATTCCTCCTCTGAGGCAGAGGATAAGGGGAGTGGGAAGAAGAAAGCCATCTAACTCAATCACCAATGATGGCGGTACCCACTCTGTTGACGCTGGCGTCCATTAATGTCGCCAGCATTAAGTCAAACATGGCTAGATTTGCGGCCTTTGATTTTCTCAGCCGGGTTGAAGCTGACATTTTCTTTTTGCAAGAGACCAGGCTGCCAAATATGGCAGAGGTGTTTATAGCTAAGAGGGAGTGGAGACTCGGGCCCTCCTATTGGTCTCTTGCGGCCGAGCCGTATAGCGGAGTGGCGGTCCTTTTTACCGCACCGGTAGAATGCCGACGGGTTATTGAGTTAGAAATGGGGAGGTGCCTGATATTAGATGTCCTCATGAAGGGACAAGAGCTTCGGCTCATTAACATCTATGGTCCCCAATCTAAATGGGACCGGAAGTGTCTCTTTATGAGGATCAAGCCCTACCTTTTTACGAGTCGGCAGGTCGTCTTTGGAGGGGACTTCAACACTGTCACGAGGCCCCGGGATAGAGGAGGTTCCAGAGACAAGCTGACTTATGATAGCGTCGCCCTTAATAGTATAGCTAGTGAGGCTCGCCTGGTGGATGTCCACATCCGGCACACCGCAGGCCACGAGGGGTTCACCTATCATAGAGGTAACTGTAGGTCCAGGATAGACAGGTTTTATTTAAAGGAGGAAGCCGTCTCTTCAGCAGTATCTGTTGTTGAGGTGGAGTTCTCCGATCACTGTTTGATTTTGTTTTCCCTGAATGTTACAGAGACCCCCCGGATAGGAAGAGGCTTTTGGAGGCTCAATTCGTCTCTCTTGGAAGAAGCGGAGATAAGACAGTCCTTTGAGGATTTTCTTCAGAGCCAGGTACCCTTACTGGATCTTTGTAGTAGTAAGTCAGAGTGGTGGGAGATGTTTAAGAAAAGGGTGGCGAGATTCTTCCGCCAGCTCTCAAGCCTCAGGAGCCTGGACAGGTACCGCCTGTATCAGGGCCTGAGGAGGAAACTCGAGCATCTTGTCTCAACTGGAGGTAGCCGCGAGGAGATCTCCAGAGTGAAATCTTTGCTAATGAGGTGTCAGTCTGATCAACACGTATCTTTGGTTTTTGAGAGGGATTACGGGAAGTACCGCTCGCCCGACCCTTATAGAAACTGCAAGATGTCAGTGAATAGTAAAGTTGTTACAGGACTGGTTGACACTGCGGGGTCCCTGAAAAGATCCAGATCAGGGATCCTGGAGGTCGTCAGATCCTTCTACTCGCACCTCTTGGGGAAGAGGGATCTGGATTGGGATGAGATGTCGGCTTTTCTGGCTGAAGCCGTCCCCGAACCAGGGGTAGTCCCCTCTCTTTGAGTTTTGACAGAGATGATCAGGGAAGAGGAAGTTAAGTTGGCGATTGAAGGGCTTGCCCTGAAGAAATCTCCCGGTCCGGATGGCTTAACATCTGAATTCTATAAGACCTTTAAGGACACCTTGGTTCCCCTCTTGACTGAGGTATTCAATGAGTGTCTTTCCTCGGGCACTCTGCCAAAGTCAATGAGGAGGTCTGCCCTGATCATCTTGTCAAAGGGTAAGGACCCATCTTGCATTGAGAATTGGCGTCCCATAGCGCTTCTCAATGCAGACAGGAAGGTTTTGGCAAAGGTGCTGTTTAATCGGCTGGTGAAATTTGCACCCCAGCTCCTTTCGGGGGCCCAGCATTGCTCTGTTCCGGGCCGCAGTACAATTAGTGCTGTACTCTGTGTCCGAGAGGCGGTGGAGCAGGGTAGGGCTGGCCACTGGAAGGGGTACATGCTGTCATTGGACCAGGCAAAAGCGTTTGATCGGGTTAATCATGAGTACCTCTGGTCTGTCCTTCTGAGATATGGCCTGCCGGGGGGGTTTGTTGATTGGCTTAAGACCTTGTACTCTGGGGCAGAGAGTTTCCCGCTTGTGAACGGTTGGATTGGCAGCTCTTTTGAGGTTGGGTGTGTTGTTCGCCAGGGTTGTCCCTTGAGCCCACTACTGTACGTGTTGGCGATTGACCCACTTCTTAGGAGGGTGGAGCGTGGACCGTTGGCTGGGATCGGGATGGACCGGGCAGCACCGGAAGCCACTCTGAGAGTGGTGGCGTATGCCGATGACGTCACCGTTTTTGTTTCCTCTGATGGGGAGGCAGAATGGCTGATGTCAGAGGTAAATCGCTACTCGGAGGCATCCGGGTCTAAGATCAACCGGGATAAGTGTGAGAGTCTCTGGCTGGGAGGAGGAGATCCTGGTTTTGATCTCCCGGACACCCTTCCAGAACCCAAAGTCTCTGCAAAAGTTCTTGGCATTGAATTTGGCCAGGGGGATTACCCCAAACAAAATTGGGACAGCAGGCTAGAGATCGCCACTCAGAAGGTGAACCAATGGAAGGGTTGGTCTTTGACCCTAAGGGAAAGGGTAAACCTGATCAAAACTTACCTGCTCCCTTTGCTGATCTATCTGGGCAGTGTGTGCATCTTGCCAGAGCCTCTCTGGACTCGGGTCTACAGTTTGTTCTTTCAACTGTTATGGGGGAATAGACTGAACCTGGTCAAGAGGGAGGTTACTTACCGTACGAGGAGACTAGGAGGGTTGGGTATGGTCAACCCTGTGGTATTCCTTGTGAATACCTTCATTAAGATCAATATTGCAAACCTCTGGAAAGAGAGGGCTCCTCCGTGGGTATTCTCCTGTAAGGGATGGTTTCAGCCTTTCTTCCAGGAATGGGAGACAGGAGGGCAAGTGAAAGATCTCCGCACACCGCATGGACATCTCCCGGCTTACGCTACCGTGGTTCTGAAGGTAATTCGCCAGTGGGGTCTGGGAATGTGGGAGGCCAGGACTCTGCCAAGGAAGCTCCTTGACAAAAGGGTTCTGTTGACCCATTTTCAGAGGCCTCTGGCGCTCAGGGATTGCCCAAGTCGGGATCTTGGGGTGGGTCTGCATCTTTTGAATTCTATCAGGATCCCCTCGAAGGTTTGGGACTTGGCTTGGCGCTGCTTCCATGGGAAACTGTGTGTGAGGGACAATCTGAAGTGTAGGAGCTCTGAGGACAGGAACTGTCCTCGGGAGCATTGTGGTACCATGCTTGAAAGCATGGACCACTTCCTGCTTCGTTGTCCCTTTAACACAGAGGTGTACAACAGGGTGGGCGCCTCCATTGGCTGGCCCCGGCTGGCCGGTCTCTCTTATGCGGAATGGGCCTATGGAGCATTCGGGGACCTGGGTGGTCGGGACCGCTGCACCTTATTTCTAGTTAGCGAAGTGGTTAGGTATCACACGTGGAACGCACGGTGCTTAGTATCGACGCAGCGGAAAATCCTCCCAGTGGACGATGTGTTTAGGACCATACTCGGTGACCTGGTGAAGGTGCGTTCTCTGGAGTATGAGAGACTGGGTACACGGAGGGCCGCTCTCCTCTGGAGGGGCTTTTCTTTTAGTGTGCCCTAGTCTGGTCATCTCCTCTCCTGGTGGTGGGCTGCTGCTGACACCATAGATTTTTGTTTTATTGATCAGTAGACAGTGATGTAGGGCTGCAGGCACCGAACTTGGGCTTTGTCAGTTGTGGTTATTGTATTGTTTGTTATTGTATTGTTTGTTTCTGTATATATTGTATATATGGGTTTGGGTGTAGGTGTTAGGTTGGGTGGAGGGAAAAGGGGGGAGGTGGGTTCATCTTGTGGGACACTGGTTATTTGGGTGAAAAACTGGCACTGCCTGATCTGTCCTATGGACGTTGGACTGAGGCATGAGGCGCAGGAGCAGCTCTCAGGTCAGTGCCGGGGAGGGACTGGTGGGCTTGAGTGTGGGGTGTTTTGTTTTGTCTTGTATATATTTGTATAGTTAGTATTTATTTTATTTTATTTATTTAAAAAAAAAAAAAAAAGAATGTATATATTAGTTTGTATATAATTTGTCGGTTATTGTTTATTATATTGTTATTATTTGTTTGGTAACCGGACCAGATGTCATGGTGTAGGTAGTTATTATTGTGTATATATGTATAATATGTGTGTGAGGAGAGAGGGAGCGGCTGGACCAGTTTCATTACATTGTTTATTTTCTGGTTATTAATTTTCTTATGTTTCTGTTATTATTATTGTTATGTTTTTCATTTTTATAATAAAAGATCTACAGGAGGCAACTCTGGATCAGTGCAGGATAAGTAATGAATAGTGTTGAGCGAGCATGCTCGACACTGCTCGGTACTCGCCCGAGCATCACGCTACTCGGGATATTCGGCGAGCACCGAGCATTTCCGGGTTACTCAGGCGGGAGCTCGGGTCTCCGCCCTGCATGTTTGGCGTTCTTTACAGAGCCAATGAACATGCAGGGATTGCCAGCCAGTCACTGTAATGCCACAGCCATGTTGGTTGTGGGCATTACAGTGATTGGCTGGCCGCACAGAGTCACCTCGAGTATTTAAAACCGGGCGCCGCCATCTTGGACACAGACGCTCCGGATCAGACAGTGTATGGTCAGTGCTGCTGAGCTAGGGAGAGATTTATACTGCGAAATAGTTAGTGTAGGGTCTCTAAAGGCTGCCAAGTCAAACAAACAGTCCTTCTCAGGACTAATATCCATCCCAGGTATCAATATAATATATAATGAGGGGTCGCTCACTGTTTATTAGGTAAGGGTGCTCTGAAGAAAAATAGTCCAATATATAAAGAGAAAACTTCGGCACTCCAATTTGAATATAAGTAGAATGATTTTATTCATATATAAGTAGCTCCTTTACGGTGGAAAAATCCATATATGTACATATGCAAAAACCTCTTAATGGTCTTTAACCATAAACCAAACGTTTTCGACCTATACTGGTCTTTATCAAGGTTTCTCTAAAAGAGAGAAAGACAGAGGTATCAAAATCAAAGTATATCAACAAGATATAGACATATAAGGCTGTCACAAGTAATACAGAGATATCTGGCTACATATAGACTGTTTCAAGTACAAAAGAGATATTAGGCCACAAATAGAGATTCTTATAAGAGGAGATAAACAAAGACATTATTATATCATGTAGATTAAGATAAAACAAAGCAGCAGAAAACAATAGGAAAGATGAACAATTTGCATAGGACTCACATGTTGGAGGTTTTGAGTTCAATGTGGATATGTATTGAATGCTGACTAGATCAGTGAGATTCTGTATAGAATAAAGAAAACAAAGGGAAGAAAGGCCATACAAAAAAAGGTATGATCTTAGTTGGAAGTTATTAACCATAATGCGTGACCCATGTGACTAGTGTACATACCTGATCTTTGGGGAAGGTGCCCTTGGTATAAACGCCGACAACGGAGGATATGAGCGGGGTAATGGGAGATGTCCACCTGTTTATATACACCCCTTGTCATTAAATTAGGAGGCACACGTTTCTTGGAGTAACGCCCGTCATGCACAGTAGATGGAATGCATAATTTCCACAGTGTGAACCGCTTACAACATCCGGGTATGTGCTACCTATTAGGAGCTGGAGCGCATAGTAAAACGCTTAGGACTTCCGGGTATATGCTTCCTATTAGGAGCTGGAGCGCATAGTGAAACGCTTAGGACTTCCGGGTATATGCTTCCTATTAGGAGCTGGAGCGCATAGTGAAACGCTTAGGACTTCCGGGTATATGCTTCCTGTTAGGGGCTGGAGCGCATAGTGAAACGCTTAGGACTTCCGGGTATATGCTTCCTATTAGGAGCTGGAGCGCATAGTGAAACGCTTAGGACTTCCGGGTATATGCTTCCTATTAGGAGCTGGAGCGCATAGTGAAACGCTTAGGACTTCCGGGTATATGCTTCCTGTTAGGGGCTGGAGCGCATAGTGAAACGCTTAGGACTTCCGGTCGTGCGCATTCTATAGTCTCGCATGGAATATTTGAACATGCGCATTGTGTGCTTACAGTATGAGGTATGTGAATCAGACTAAAATAGCTAAAGGTGTATAAATAAGGATATTACACATGCGACTCTAGTTATGTTGTATATTTGATTAAGTGTCCGTGCGGTCTCGGATATGTTGGAGAGACCACCCAACATATCCGAGACCGCATTTCGCAACACAAATCTACTATTACAGTGGTGGCCAAAAGTATTGGCACCCCTGCAATTCTGTCAGATAATACTCAGTTTCTTCCTGCAAATGATTGCAATCACAAATTCTTTGGTATTATTATCTTCATTTAATTTGTCTTCAATGAAAAAACACAAAAAGAATTGTCCTAAACCCAAATTGGATACAATTCCACACCAAACCTAAAAAAGGGGGTGGACAAAAGTATTGGCACTGTTTGAAAAATCATGTGATGCTTCTCTAATTCGTGTAATTAACAGCACCTGTAACTTACCTGTGGCACCTAACAGGTGTTGGCAATAGCTAAATCACACTTGCAGCCAGTTAACATGGATTAAAGTTGACTCAACCTCTGTCCTGTGTCCTTGTGTGTACCACATTGAGCATGGAGAAAAGAAAAAAACAAAGAACTGTCTGAGGACTTGAGAAACCAAATTGTGAGGAAGCATGAGCAATCTTAAGGCTACAAGTCCATCTCCAAAGACCTGAATGTTCCTGTGTCTTCCGTGCGCAGTGTCATCAAGAAGTTTAAAGCCCATGGCACTGTGGCTAACCTCCCTAGATGTGGACGGAAAAGAAAAATTGACGAGAGATTTCAACGCAAGATTGTGTGGATGGTGGATAAAGAACCTCGACTAACATCCAAACAAGTTCAAGCTGCCCTGCAGTCCCAGGGTACAACAGTGTCAACCCGTACTATCCGTCGGCGTCTGAATGAAAAGGGACTGTATGGTAGGATACCCAGGAAGACCCCACTTCTTACCCCGAGACATAAAAAAGCCAGACTGGAGTTTGCCAAAACTTACCTGAGAGAGCCTAAAACGTTTTGGAAGAATGTTCTCTGGTCAGATGAGACAAAAGTAGAGCTTTTTGGCAAAAAAGCATCAACATAGAGTGTACAGGAAAAAAAAGAGGCATTCAAAGAAAAGAACACGGTCCCTACAGTCAAACATGGTGGAGGTTCCCTGATGTTTTGGGGTTGCTTTGCTGCCTCTGGCACTGGACTGCTTGACCGTGTGCATGGCATTATGAAGTCTGAAGACTACCAACAAATTTTGCAGCATAATGTAGGGCCCAGTGTGAGAAAGCTGGGTCTCCCTCAGAGGTCATGGGTCTACCAGCAAGACAATGACCCAAAACACACTTCCAAAAACACTATAAAATGGTTTGAGAGAAAGCACTGGAGACTTCTAAGGTGGGCAGCAATGAGTCCAGACCTGAATCCCATAGAACACCTGTGGAGAGATCTCAAAATGGCAGTTTGGAGAAGGCACCCTTCAAATATCAGGGACCTGGAGCAGTTTGCCAAAGAAGAATGGTCTACAAGAGCATTGTAAGAAACTCATTGATGGTTACCGGAAGCGGTTGTTCGCAGTTATTTTGGCTAAGGGTTGTGCAACCAAGTATTAGGCTGAGGGTGCCAATACTTTTGTCTGGCCCATTTTTGGAGTTTTGTGTGAAATGATCAATGATTTGATTTTTGCTTCATTCTCTTTTGTGTTTTCTCCTTGCTAGCAAATTAAATGAAGATAATAATACCAAAGAATTTGTGATTGCAATCATTTTCAGGAAGAAACTGAGTATTATCTGACAGAATTGCAGGGGTGCCAATACTTTTGGCCACCACTGTAGGTGCAATCGGACGATTCTACCTATCCCGGCACATTTCTCGGCTGAGTCCCATTCGGTATCCCAGCTGAGATTTCAGGTGATCGATTTGTCACAGGTGGACGATGACGAGACACAATTGCCACAAAGTGAGGAGGAGGACCGTGGTGCGGAAGTGGAAGAGGAGGAGGTGGTGGATGATCTAGTAACTGACCCAACGTGGCAGGAGGACATGCAGAGCGAGGCCAGCAGCACACAGGGGGAGGGAGGCAGAGTACCCCAACAGGCAGGAAGAAGCAGTGTGGTGGCCGCAGACCGAAGGCAGACAACCATTCCCCGTAACACCAACACGAGGGACGTTGCCAGTACAACCGGTAGGTCTTCCAGAGTCTGGAATTTTTTTAAAGACTCTGCTGATAACCCCAAAAAGACCATTTGTACCAGCTGCCAGGCCAGCATCAGCAGGGGTGACAAAACTACCAGCCTGACCACCACCGGCATGATCAGGATCATGTCAGCAAAGCACCCGACTTTGTGGGGCGAACCCCTGGGTCCACGACCAGTGTCAGCGGGTGTCACCACTGCTTCTTCCGCTGTTGTGCGTGTAAGAGAACCCCCTGTTGTGCGTGCAAGGCAATCCCCTGTCCATACTGCATGCAAAGATGACCCCTCCTCTCAGTCTTCACTTGTTAAGGCAGTTTCTCAAGAAACAGCATCAACGTCCACGTCCCACCACAGCGTTCAATTGTCCATATCTCAGACCTTTGAATGAAAGCGCAAATTCGCAGCCAATGCCCCACAGGCAACAGTCCTAAATTTGCACATTTCACGGCTGCTTGCGTTGGAAATGCTGCCTTTTACGCTGGTGGAGACGGAATCCTTCCGCAACCTTATGGCGGTGGCCGTCCCTCGGTACTCGGTCCCCAGCCGACACTATTTTGCCCGGTGTGCCATCCCCGCACTACACAAGCACGTGTCCCAAAACATCTGCCATGCCCTCAACAACGCAGTTACTGGGAGAGTCCACCTGACAACGGACACGTGGACAAGTGCTTGTGGCCAGGGACGATACATCTCCCTGACAGCACACTGGGTAGACATAGTGGAAGCCGGGAGCCAGAACACATTGTCCCCACACCGAGGATTGCGGGCCCTATGTCAGTCAGAGTTGCCCCCACAGTGTACAGCTCCCACGCATCATCCTCCTCTTCCTCATGTTCAGCCTCCATCTCAGATATCACCACATCAGTTACAAGCTGGAAGCACTGCAGTACTGCCTCAGCCAAGCGGCAACAGGCTGTGCTGAAACTCATAAGCTTAGGTGATAAACCTCACACTGCTTGTGAGTTGTGGACAGCTGTGAAAGAGCAGGCAGATCTGTGGCTGAGACCGCTGAACTTACATCCAGGCATGGTCGTGTGTGACAATGGCCATAACTTGGTGGCGGCTCTGAGGCGAGGCGAGATCACACACGTACCATGCCTGGCTCATGTGCTTAACCTCGTGGTTCAGCGGTTTCTTAAATCGTACCCAGAGTTGCCAGATCTGCTCGTCAAAGTACGCCGCCTGTCAGCTCATTTTCGCAAGTCGGCTACAGCTTCCGCCGCCCTTGCTGTGTTGCAGCAGCGTTTGCAGCTTCCGTCACACCGACTGGTGTGTGATGTCCCCACACGTTGGAACTCTACCCTCCACATGTTGCAAAGGATTTGTGAGCAGAAGAGAGCAGTTGTGGAGTACCAGCTGCAACAAGGCCATCGATATTCAGGTCAGACTCCACACATAAGACCTCAGGAGTGGACCTGGATGTCTGACATATGTACCATACTGACAAACTTTGAGGAGTTCACCAAGATGGTGAGTGGCGATGACGCCATCATTAGCGTCAGCATCCCACTTGTCTGTCTTTTGCAACGCTCTCTGTAGAGAATTAAAGAGGAGGCATTGCAGCCAGAGTATGATGAGATGGATCAAGAAGCCACAGCGGGCGATTATACACAGCCCAGCCTCATCTCATCCCAACGTGCATTGGGGGACAATGAGGGAGAGGAGGAGGAGGAAGAACAGGAGCTGGTATCATGCGCTGTAGACGGTAGTACCTGTACAACTGTCATACCGTCGGTTCAGCGTGGGTGGCCTCAGGACAGGGGGGGGGAGGAGGAGGAGAGCATGGTCAGTCGTGGTGAGGACACGGAAGTCTTTCCTGTTACCAGTCTGGCACGCATGACTGACTTTATGTTACGCTGCCTTAACCATGACCCTCGCGTTGTCAAAATGTTGGGTGACAGTCATTACTGGTTGGTGACACTTTTAGACCCCCGCTACAAGGAGAACTTTCACTCTCTTATTCCTGAGGTGGAGAGGTCTACAAAAATGGGGCAGTACCAGAAGGCCCTTGCTGCAGAACTGTTAAAAAAATTCTCATCTGAACACGCTAGCAGCAGAGGTCACAGTTCGTTGACCAACCAAGGCGTACAGGCGAGAGAGACGCAACTCCAATCCAGCAGAGGCAGGGGAACACTGTCAACGTTCTGGGACAATTTTCTGAGACCCACCCAGCTTACAGGCCCTGAGTCGCAGGGTACTCTTACAAGGAGTGGAAAGTTTCAAAAGATGGTGAGGGAGTACCTTGCCGACCGTACCAGAGTCCTCCGTGATTCCTCTGTGCCTTTTAATTATTGGGTATCCAAGCTGGACACTTGGAATGAACTCGCTCTGTACGCCTTGGAGGTTCTGGCCTGCCCTGCCGCTAGCGTGTTATCGGAGCGTGTTTTTAGTGCCGCTGGGGAAATTATAACTGATAAGCGCAATCGCCTGTCAACTGACAATGCTGACAAGCTGACCCTTTTCAAAATGAACAAGGGCTGGATTGGGCCAGACTTCTCACCACCACCAAATGACAGCAGAGTAACATAAAGTCAAATCCACTGTGTTATTTCGTGAGGTGTATTCCCATGCACCGCTTCACACCAACACATGGGTATACGCTTCCTCATTTCGGCTGTTTTTTGCTCTTCTCCTTATCCTCAGCCTCCACCACCACTATATCACCAGGGTGACCGTGGTCCGTGTTGCCAGCATTGCAAGTTCCTCTGTCCTAATTTTTGGCAGCTTTTGCTTCGAAGGCATAGGCAAAGACTATGGGAGACCCACTCCGCAATAATGGAAATAATGTTTTTAATATGCTGTACTGCATGGCTCTTGTAACGGGCATTAAAATCATCTTGTTAAGCTACTGTGACCTCCACGTCTCTTCCAAGGGGCATTAAAACCGTCTTGTTAAGCTACTGTGACCTCCACATCTCTTCCAAGAGGAATTAAAACTGTCTTGTTAAGCTACTGCGACCTCCACCATTCTTCCACGGGGCATTGATATTGTCTTTTTATTCCACTGCGACCTCCACCACTCTTCCAATGGGCATTAAAACCGTCTTGTTAAGCTACTGTGACCTCCACCACTCTTCCAAGGGGCATTAAAACCGTCTTGTTAAGCTACTGTGACCTCCACATCTCTTCCAAGGGGCATTAAAACCGTCTTGTTAAGCTACTGTGACCTCCACGTCTCTTCCAAGGGGCATTGATATTGTCTTTTTATTCCACTGCAACCTCCACGTGCCTTCCAGGGGGCATTAAAACCGTCTTGTTAAGCTACTGTGACCTCCACGTCTCTTCCACGGGGCATTGATATTGTCTTTTTATTCCACTGCGACCTCCACCACTCTTCCAAGGGGCATTGATATTGTCTTTTTATTCCACTGCGACCTCCACCACTCTTCCGAGGGGCATTGATATTGTCTTTGTATTCAACTGCGACCTCTACCACTCTTCCAGGGGGCATTAAAACCATCTTGTTAAGCTACTGTGACCTCCACGTCTCTTCCACGGGACATTGATATTGTCTTTTTATTCCACTGCAACCTCCACCACTATTCCAAGGGGCATTGATATTGTCTTTTTATTCCACTGTGACCTCCACCACTCTTCCAAGGGGCATTAAAACCATCTTGTTAAGCTACTGTGACCTCCACGTCTCTTCCACGGGGCATTAAAGCCGTCTTGTTAAGCTACTGTGACCTCCACGTCTCTTCCAAGGGGCATTAAAACCGTCTTGTTAAGCTACTGTGACCTCCACGTCTCTTCCACGGGGCATCGATATTGTCTTCTTATTCCACTGTGACCTCCACCTGTTATGATCTGCAACATAAACTAGGGAAAGATGGGGGAGCTGTCCCTACAGTAAGACTAAGCTGAGTCCCTACGTTGTAGCGGGCAACCTGTTCCTTGGGAACAGACCCGCCTTCGTCCTCGGCTAGTCTGAACGGAGACCTATAGAGAAAGGGAGGGGTCCCTAAAAGAACTAAGGACTGGGACAAAAATGGGACACCTCCTAACAGAAGTTGTTGCAGAGCAAAGGATAAACTGAAAAAGTACTAGAGGTCCCAGAGGACCAAGCAAACTAGAGATAGATAGGCACAAAAGCACCTGGCTAGAGAGACAGTCAAAACAACACTGAAGTCCAGCAAAGCCAGAAGGGCGGAGCTGGAATATATAGGAAGATGGTCACGTGACCGCAAAACACAAGATAGAAACAAAAACAAACAGGAGGGTTCTAACAGTACCCCCTCTTTTATGAGGATCCTCCGGATCCTCCAGTCCCAGACCTATCCGGAAACCTCCTGTGGAAAGCTCTGACAAGTCTAGGGGCAGAGACATCATCCGCCTTTACCCAGGAGTTATCCTCGGGACCGAAACCTTTCCAAGCGACGAGATACTGCAATCTCCCTCTATGCCCTCTGGAATTCAGGATACGAGAAATCTCATATTCGCCGTCTTCCACCACCGGAGGAACTGTGACAGTGGCCTCCCTATCCGATACATCAGCCTTTTTCAACAAGGAAACATGAAACACAGGATTAATCTTCCAGGAGGTGGGAACCTCCAACCTAACAGCAGATTGGTTAACTACCTGAAGCACCTTAAATGGCCCCACAAACTTCGGACCCAATTTTTTAGAGGGAATCCTCAACCGCAGATTCTTTGAGGACAACCAAACCATGTTACCCACAGTAAACAAAACCTCTTTACGTTTCCTGTTAAAATACTTCTTGGACTTTTTGTTAGCCTCTTGAAGGTTACAACGTACATTAGTCCAAACTCTCTCCAAATCACCGGAAAAATTCTCCTCCTCCGGCACCGCCGACCCCAATTTGGAGAACGAACCAAAAGATGGATGTCTCCCAGTACAACAAAAAAGGAGAACACCCAGCAGAGGAGGATGTATGGTTGTTAAGAGCAAATTCTGCGAGTGGCAGAAACTCAGACCACCCCTCTTGATTGTCTGCCACAAAACAATGCAAAAGCTGTTCAACATCCTGGTTCTTTCTTTCAGTCTGTCCATTAGACTCAGGATGATAACCAGACGAAAATGACAAATGGACTTCCAACCTGTCACAAAAAGCACGCCAAAAGCGAGCCACAAACTCAGGTCCCCTATCAGAAACAATGTCGGTGGGAACGCCATGGAGCCTGACAATTTCCTTAACAAACGCCTTAGCGAGTGTCTTAGCGCAGGGTAGCTTAATGAATGGAACCAAATGACACATCTTGCTAAAACGGTCCACGACCACCCAGATGACCGTGAAACCCTCAGACACAGGAAGGTCAGTAATAAAATCCATTGCCAGATGCGTCCAAGGCGCACTAGGAACCTCCAGAGGGCAAAGCAGCCCCGCAGCAGGGGTATGTGAAGCCTTTGACCTAGCACACACCGTACATTGACGCACCCACTTGATGACTTCTTTCTGCCATCCAGGCCACCAAAAACTGCGACTGATAAGTCTCTTAGTCTCCAAAATTCCTGGATGACCTGCCAACCGAGACTCATGATACTCCACAAACAAATCTCTCCTAAAGGTTCTAGGCACAAACAACCTCCCATGAGGAGTGTTAGAAGGGGCATCCTCTTGGGCTTTCAGAATCCCATCTTCAAAAACAGAGTCCAATGCTGCTACCACAACTCCTTCCTGTAAAATGCTCTCCTCCTCCTCGGTACCAACCATGGGAGAAAAGCTGCGAGATAAAGCATCGGCTTTAACATTCTTAGTACCAGTGATATAGGTAACAGAAAAATTAAACCGAGAAAAAAAAAGTGCCCGCCTAGCTTGAAGGGCATTCAAGCGTTTGGCATCATCCAGATAGATCAAATTCTTATGATCTGTGAAAACCTGAATAGGAAATTTAGCACCTTCCAAGAAATGACGCCAATGTTCAAACGCGAGTTTAATATCCAGCAATTCCCGATTACCAACATCGTAATTAAGTTCGGTTTCTGAAAATTTTTTAAAAAAAAAAGCACAGGGATGTACTCAATCCTTGTTCTCCTGAGACAAAACTGCACTGCCCCCCACCGAAGAAGCATCAACCTCGACCAAAAAAGGCTTGGTCTCATCAGGCTGCATAAGGATGGGGGCAGAACTGAACCTCTCCTTGAGATACACAAAAGCTTCAATGGCCTCAGTAGTCCACTGGACCGTATTCGCACCTTTCCTGGTGAGATCGGTCAGCGGCTTAACGATTATAGAAAAATTCTTAATGAATTTCCTGTAATAATTGGCGAAACCCAAAAAATCTCTGTATCGATTTCAAACCAATAGGTCTAGGCCATTCCTGCACAGCCTGAACCTTCACCGGGTCCATCTCAAAGCCCTCGCTGGAGACAATGTAGCCCAAAAAACTAATTCTCTGCACAGCGAACTCACATTTCTCCAGCTTAGCAAAAAGTGAATTATCACTCAATAACTGCAACACCTCACGTACGCTCTGCCAATGGGACTCCAGATCTGGTGAATAAATCAGAATGTCATCCAAATACACAACCACATTCTTACCAATCAAAGGTCTCAGGATGTCATTAATAAGGTTCTGAAAAAACGCGGGTGCATTGGTAAGACCAAAAGGCATCACCAGATTCTCAAAATGACCTACCGGAGTGTTAAAAGCGGTTTTCCATTCATCACCCTCCTTCATTTGTAACAAATTGTATGCCCCCCGGAGATCAATTTTTGAGAACCACTTGGCTCCCACTAACTGGTTAAACAAGTCAGGAATTAACGGCAATGGGTAGGAATTGCGTACGGTAATCTTATTAATTTCACGAAAGTCCAGACATGGACGTAAACCACCGTCCTTTTTGTTAACAAAGAAAAATCCAATGGCCACCAGCGACTTAGAAGGTCTAATGTGACCAGCAGCCAGGCTAGTCTGTATGTATTCTTCCAAGGCCTTTCTTTCAGGGATAGTCAGATTAAATAAGCGACTCTTGGGAAGAGTAGCTCCAGGAACAAACTCAATGGTGCAATAATAGTCCCTATGAGGAGGTAAAACTTGCGACTCCTCCTCTGAAAAAAACTTCCAAAAATCCTGAATAGGTACAGGTAATTCCCCTTTTTCCACAGCCGCAATGCGACCATTACAACATTTATCATAGCACTTAGGACTCCAAGACTTAATCTCATTAGTAGACCAGTCCAGTAAAGGATTGTGCAGTTTTAACCAAGGCAAACCTAAAACGACTGGAGAGGGTAAATTATTTAATACCACCAAATCCAAATTTTCCTGGTGAATGCCATTGATAGTGAGGGGAAATGCAGCAACCTTGTGAGTAATACATTTCAAAGGAGTGTTATCAATTGCAATCACAGAAATAGGTGATGACAAAGGTTTGGATTCCAATTTAAGTTTTTCCAAAAACACCTTATCAATCACATTGTGTTGAACCACAATCCACAAATACCTGAAATTCAATGAAATCTTCCTGCAATGAGGTACTCCCTGAAAGAAATACTCCCTTAGAGCTCAAACAAGCAATACGGACATAACTGACCTTTTTTTTTTCTTTACTTAAACGAAGCTCACAGTTCTTAATCAAATGGTAAGGTTTACCACAATAAAACACAATCCCTTGGAAAACCTGCGGTCTCTTTCCTGAGAGTGGAGTGATATCGCCTCAACCTCCATCGGTTCTCCGCCGTCCGAGCAGACCCTCTGGGGACTAGGAGCTGCCATTGCAGGAATTTTTTCATCATTAACCCTGGCACGCAGTCTCCTGTCCACACGTATAGCTAACTGCATAGCTTCTTGCAAGGTCTCAGGTGCAGGAAATGCAATCAGCAGATCCTTAACCCTTTCACTTAGACCAGCAAGAAAAAAATATTTTAACGCCGAATCATTCCATTTCACTTCTGAGGATCACCTTCTGAAGTATGTACAGTAATTTTCAACATCACCTGACCCCTGATTCAAATGCCTCAGTTCTGTCTCAGCAGATGAGACTCGATCAGGATCGTCATATAATAGCCCCATAGCAGAAAAAAAATCCTCCACTGACCTAAAACACGGATCATTAGGTTGGAGAGAAAAGGCCCACCCCTGTGGTTCCTTGCGCAAAAGTGACATGATAAACCAAATGCGCTGTAATTCATTCCCAGAGGACCTTGGTCTCAAACAAAAATATAACAAACAAGCATTTTTAAAGGAAAAAAATCTTGCTGTTTACCATAAAAAATATCAGGGAGTCCTACCTTTGGTTCGACAAAATGTGCTCCAGGACAGCTACTCACATGTTGCCGGAGCTCGGACACCTCCAGAGACAATCCCTGCAGGCGTTGAGCCAAATCTTGAACCAAAACCATACTGATCCCCGGATACCTTTCCTTAAAGTTTTTGTTTGGGCTGGACTTACTGTTATGATCTGCAACATAAACTAGGGAAAGATGGGGAGAGCTGTCCGTACAGTAAGACTAAGCAGAGTCCCTACGTTGTAGCGGGCAACCTGTTCCTTGGGAACAGACCCGCCTTCGTCCTCGGCTAGTCTGAACGGAGACCTATAGAGAAAGGGAGGGGTCCCTAAAAAAACTAAGGGCTGGGACAAAAATGGGACACCTCCTAACAGAAGTTGTTGCAGAGCAAAAGATAAACTGACAAAAGTACTAGAAGTCCCAGAGGACCAAGCAAACTAGAGATAGATAGTCACAAAAGCACCTGGCTAGAGAGGCAGTCAAAACAACACTGAAGTCCAGCAAAGCCAGAAGGGCGGAGCTGGAATATATAGGAAGATGGTCACGTGACCGCAAAACACAAGATAGAAACAAAAACAAACAGGAGGGTTCTAACACCACCACTCTGCCAAGGAGCATTAAAACCGTCTTGTTAAGCTACTGTGACCTCCACATCTCTTCCAAGGGGCATTAAAACCATCTTGTTAAGCTACTGCGACCTCCACCACTCTTCCAAGGGGCATTGATATTGTCTTTTTATTCCACTGCGACCTCCACCACTCTTCCAAGGGGCATTAAAACCGTCTTGTTAAGCTACTGTGACCTTAACGTCTCTTCCACGGGGCATTGATATTGTCTTTTTATTCCACTGCGACCTCCACCACTCTTCCAAGGGGCATTGATATTGTCTTTTTATTCCACTGCGACCTCCACCACTCTTCCAAGGGGCATTGATATTGTCTTTTTATTCCACTGCGACCTCCACCACTCTTCCAAGGGGCATTAAAACCATCTTGTTAAGCTACTGTGACCTCCACGTCTCTTCCACGGGGCATTGATATTGTCTTTTTATTCCACTGCAACCTCCACCACTATTCCAAGGGGCATTGATATTATCTTTTTATTCCACTGCGACCTCCACCACTCTTCCAAGGGGCATTAAAACCGTCTTGTTAAGCTACGGTGACCTCCACGTCTCTTCCAAGGGGCATTAACACCGTCTTGTTAAGCTACTGTGACCTCCACGTCTCTTCCACGGGGCATCGATATTGTCTTTTTATTCCACTGCGACCTCCACCACTCTTCCGAGGGGCATTAAAACCGTCTTGTTAAGCTACTGTGACCTCCACGTCTCTTCCAAGGGGCATTAAAACCGTCTTGTTAAGCTACTGCGACCTCCACCACTCTTCCACGATGCATTGATATTGTCTTTTTATTCCACTGTAACCTCTACCAGTCTTCCAAGGGGCATTAAAACCATCTTGTTAAGCTACTGTGACCTCCACGTCTCTTCCAAAGGGCATTTAAACCGTCTTGTTAAGCTACTGTGACCTCCACGTCTCTTCCACGGGGCATTGATATTGTCTTTTTATTCCACTGCGACCTCCACCACTCTTCCAAGGGGCATTGATATTGTCTTTTTATTCCACTGCGACCTCCACCACTCTTCCAAGGGGCATTGATATTGTCTTTTTATTCCACTGCGACCTCCACCACTCTTCCAAGGGGCATTAAAACCATCTTGTTAAGCTACTGTGACCTCCACGTTGTTATGCACACGCCCGGACTGACTGGCGTGTGCGGGTGTTGTGGTTCCACTGGACCATGAACCGGAGAGTGCCTGGAGGGGCGTGACTAAGTATCTGGCCGATCCGACCAAGATGGCACGACGGCATACGACGCCAGTGCACCAGGGAGAAACCGGGCAGAGGGACCAGGTGCTACTCCAGGTCAAACTCCGGACACGGGGGTTGACCCACACAGGGATTACTGGAACAGGCTGGTTAGGCTGGCGCACAGACTGGAGGGTATAGGCAGGCACGACTGGTATGCAGGCAGGCGGGTAAAGGCAAGCGCAGCTAGAGTGCAGACAGGGAGGCACTAGCAGGTAGGAACACAGGCGGGATAGGACCCAGTACACACTGGGACTCAGGAACACTACAGGCAGAGGGGTACAGGCAAGCACAGCTAGAGTGCAGACAGGGAGGCACTAGCAGGTAGGAACACAGGCGGGATAGGACCCAGTACACACTGGGACTCAGGAACAGGCAGGTTAGGCTGGCACAGACTGGTGGATGTAAGCAAACACGGCAGGTATGCAGATGGGTGGATACAGGCGAGTATGCAGGCAGGGAGGTACTGGCCGAAAGGACGGGCTGGAGCACAGAAAGGTTAAGACCAAGTACAGACTGGGTCACAGAACCGCAGATGCGGTAGACAACCACAGCAGAGAGGGAACGCCCGAAGCGGTGGGCAAGAACAGAGCAGGACGGGGCTGCAGGAGCAGCGAGCACAAGCAGGGCAGGACAGGACTGCCGGAGCAGCGGGCAGAAACAGGGCAGGACAGGACTGCCGGAGCAGCGGGCAGAAGCAGGGCAGGACAGGACTGCCGGAGCAGTGAGCAAAAGGGTCAGAGCGGAGCAAGGCTGCCGGAGCAGTGAGCAAAAGGGTCAGAGCGGAGCAAGGCTGCGGAGCAGTGAGCAAGGAGTCAGAGCAGGCTAGAACCGCCGGAGCGGTAAGCAAAGGAGTCAGAGCAGACTAGAACCGCCGGAGCGGTGAGCAAAGGAGTCAGAGCAGGCTAGAACCGCCGGAGCGGTGAGCAAAGGAGTCAGAGCAGGCTAGAACCGCCGGAGCGGTGAGCAAAGGAGTCAGAGCAGGCTAGGCTGAGTAGGGGGGACAGGGCTCTGTTCACACGGAACAGACAGGAAGGGAAAGGCAGAGCCAGACACCCACAGGGTACTAGCAGAGAAGTAGCCAGTGGACCACAAACTCACAAACGGGAGTACAGAGACAACAAGCAGGAGTTAGGTACGAGTTCAGACTCTGCAGAAAAAGGAAGGGAACGGACATAGAGGCAAAACAGGTAAAGGATAGGAGAGAGTTCAGACTGGAACTGAGTGTACGGAGGAGACCGACACTGCAGCGGAATACAGGAGCGGGTCTGGGAATACGGCCCCCAGAGAGGCAGGACGAACAGGCAAGGAGCGTGTTCAGACAGGACAGACAAGATACAGGAGCGGGTCTAGGTAATCAGCCCCTAGAAGGCGGGAGGAACAGGCTAGGAGCGTGTTCAGACAGGTCAGACAAGATACAGGAACGGGTCTAGGTAATCGGCCCCTAGAAGGCAGGAGGAACAGGCTAGGAGCGTGTTCAGACAGGCCTGGAAATACAGCCTCCAGGATAGGCAGACAAGAGAACACAGAACGGGACCTGGCACTTTCAGAGTGCAAGCACACACTGAATGAAACACTATGCTCAGGCAGGAATAGATGGGAGCAGCTGAGCTATATACCAGGTGACAGACATCAATAGGCTGAGGACGCACAAGGGGTGTGACGCACAGCAGGTACAAAAAGCAGGAAGTGATCGGGCGCCGCCCTTAAGCAGCAGAAACAGACACAAACAGACAGCATGGAGGGAAGCCAGAGAGACATTCTGGACTGGAGATCAAGTGCGCGCTCTTGCACAGTGGGAGATGGACCACCATGCAAGGACGCCGCCAGGTATGTTACACACGTCTCTTCCACGGGGCATTGATATTGTCTTTTTATTCCACTGCAACCTCCACCACTATTCCAAGGGGCATTGATATTATCTTTTTATTCCACTGCGACCTCCACCACTATTCCAAGGGGCATTAAAACCGTCTTGTTAAGCTACGGTGACCTCCACGTCTCTTCCAAGGGGCATTAAAACCGTCTTGTTAAGCTACTGTGACCTCCACGTCTCTTCCACGGGGCATCGATATTGTCTTTTTATTCCACTGCGACCTCCACCACTCTTCCGAGGGGCATTAAAACCGTCTTGTTAAGCTACTGTGACCTCCACGTCTCTTCCAAGGGGCATTAAAACCGTCTTGTTAAGCTACTGCGACCTCCACCACTCTTCCACGGTGCATTGATATTGTCTTTTTATTCCACTGTAACCTCTAACAGTCTTCCAAGGGGCATTAAAACCATCTTGTTAAGCTACTGTGACCTCCACGTCTCTTCCAAGGGGCATTAAAACCGTCTTGTTAAGCTACTGTGACCTCCACGTCTCTTCCATGGGGCATTGATATTGTCTTTTTATTCCACTGCGACCTCCACCACTCTTCCAAGGGGCATTAAAACCGTCTTGTTAAGCTACTATGACCTCCACGTCTCTTCCACGGGGCATTGATATTGTCTTTTTATTCCACTGCAACCTCCACCACTCTTCCAAGGGGCATTAAAACCGTCTTGTTAAACCACTCTGACCTCCACGTTTCTTCCAAGGGTATTAAAACCGTCTTGTTAAACCACTCTGAACTCCACAGCTCTTCCAAGGGGCATTGAAATGTTGTTTTTAATTAACTCTAACCTCCTCAACTCTTCCAACAGGCATTGCATTTCCTCCTAATTTTAGTCAGCTTTTGCTTTTCAATGCATAGGCGAACACTAAGGGAGACCCACTCCCCAATAATGGGTAGAAGGTTTTTAGTACGCTGTAATCCACGTCTGTTTCAAGGGGCATTGCAGTTCCTCATAATTTTTGGAAAGCCTTCCATTCACTGCTTAGGCCAACAGTGTACAGGAGACCCAGTTGCTATAAATGGAAAAAACGGTTTAGTTAAGGCCCTCTGACCTCCATGTCACTTCCAAGGGGCATTGGAGTGCCTCGAAATTTTTGGTAGGCATTGCACTCACTGTATGCCCTATAACTGTGTAGCCGAACCGCTCCTTTTGGTACAGAAACATATCCTACAAGACATGTGTGGTTGACTGGCCTGATATTGATGTGAATGGTCCCTGTTCCTCCTGCTCTTTCTCCTTTGCCACCACCTCATCCATCATTCATCATTCATAACCTTTGTTTTAACGGGAGTCATAGAACTGGGATAGTAGCAGGAAAACATCCAGCAATCCTCGGAGGAGGTAGGACATGCGCCAAAACACTGACCATCTCAGGCCTAGCCGCTACTACATACATGCGCTTGCATTCCAAGGAACAGAAAGCTAAAAAGATGGATGGCCTCATGATCATGAATAATTTACTCGTTGTGTAGGAGGCCGACCACTGCTGCTGTCTACCTTCTGAACTTTGTGTTGAAGCCTGATTGACCCAGGACCCGCAATCCTCTATGTCTGGAGGACGTGTTGCATCCCAGTGTCCAACTGTGTCCTGGCTTCCACAATATTAACCCAGTGTGAAGGCGTGAGTGAGATGGACCATCCCTGGCCACATTCACTTGTCCACGCGTTTGTGGTTAGGCTGTCCTTCCCACTAAATGCACTGGGGGGGCACAGGTAATGTTTTGGTATGCACGCTTGTGTATAAGGCGCACCGGGACAAATAGGGGCGGTTGGGGACCGTTCATGGACACCCGGCCGCCCCCAGGCGGCTGGGAACCGTGTGTGGGCACCCAGCCGCTTGGCGGCTGGGGACCGAGTATGGACACCCGGCCGCCCCCTGGCGGCAGGGGACCAAGCGTGGACTCCTGGCCGCCGGGCAGCTGGGGACTGAGTATGGATACCAGGCCGCCGACGCAGCCATGACGTGGTGGCCAGATTCCGCCTCCACATGCCTAAAAGGCCCAATTTCAACTGCAAGCAAGCTAGCAGTATGGTATTGCAGCCTGCGGGTGGGTGGGTGGGTGGCAGGCTGCATACTTGCACTAGCATTGCAAGGAATGGGGGAGGTACAATTGAACACTGCCCTGGGACAAGGACTTGCACAGGGATAGTTGCAACTCTGCATCTTCTGATGCGGCAAGGATCACTTCTGATGGGCATACTTTTAGGCAGTGACCTGGGTGTCAGAGATGCTTCCAGGGGTCTTCCCCATGCTGTTCCCATGTCTTTTCAGCACTGTATGCATGTGTCACACAGCACATGGCCAGATAAGGTTGTAAAATGTTAAAATGACATTTCCCGGTGAATGCATTTGTCACGGTTGAAAGCAATACAAAAGTGCAAAAACGCATAAAAAACGCTACTTGTGAACATGACCCTAGGTTTGGAGGAGTATTTTTGTTTTTGGCTATTTATTTTACCTTATACACAAGTCTTTACCCTGGAAAGGAAGTTCCTTAACATATTTCACAGGAAAACCGTTTCAGTTTCGTTTTTGAGCGTTTTATTGTGAGCCCGCAAAAGTGGCTTAATACCTCTGACAACGTTGTTGACAGCAGTGACCTGGGGGTCAGAAATGCTTCCTGGGGCGATCCCCATGCTGTCCCCATGTCATTTGAGCACTGTCACTATCGTTTTGGGCACTTTTTAGGCTTTCTACAGACTGCCGGGGGTGCCGCCGCAAAAATGCTCGGGTCTCCCATAGACTAACATTGGGCTCGTTGCGCGGGTCGAGCACCCGAGTATCACAGTGAGCTCGGCCCGAGCTTCGAGCACCCGAGCATTTTAGTGCTCGCTTAACACTAGTAATAAAATGTATGTACACAGTGACTGCACCAGCAGAATAGTGAGTGCTGCTCTGGAGTATAATACAGGAGGTAACTCAGGATCAGTACAGGATAAGTAATGAAATGTATGTACACAGTAACATAGTAACATAGTTTTTAAGGTTGAAGGAAGACTAAGTCCATCTAGTTCAACCCAAAGCCTAACACGTTTATCCAGAGGAAGGCAAAAAAAAAAACCCCATGTGGCAAACACTAAGCTCCATATTGTGGAAAAAAATTCCTTCCTGATTCCACATACGGCAATCAGACTAGTTCCCTGGATCAACGCCCTATAAAGGAATCTAGTATATATAACCTGTAATATTATACTTTTCAAGAAAGGCATCCAGGCCCTTCTTAAATTTTAGTAGTGAATTACTCATTACAACATCATGCGGCAGAGAGTTCCATAGTCTCACTGTGTGGCGCCCCTGAGGGTTCAGTCGCCACAGAGGTACTGCACCTCACTCCGAGGCGTGGTGTCTCCCTTCTCTCAGGTAAAATGGGAGTGCTGCACGGAACCCCAACCACCTACATCCAACACCACACTGATCCAGGCCAGCAGGAGGGGCAAGACGCAATGTAGTTTTCTGCTGAACCCTGGCCCTGGCTGGAGTAGGGAGGGGAACTCAAAGATAGGGGGAACCAATAGTGGGTGAGGGTGGAGGAAGCAGATACAGTAGGTATATAATGGGAAGCCATTTTTGTAGTGGGCTGTTCAGAGGAACAGTCCGGGAGCAGAGGCTCAGTTAGAGCTCTGCT
This sequence comes from Phyllobates terribilis, assembly GCF_046119375.1. Classification (NCBI taxonomy): domain Eukaryota; kingdom Metazoa; phylum Chordata; class Amphibia; order Anura; family Dendrobatidae; genus Phyllobates; species Phyllobates terribilis. Next base: position 749,774,385 of record NW_027362764.1, on the reverse strand, counting down.
CCACAAGTTAGGGCCCAGGATAGAGGCTCCGGAGGGGAGCAGGGAGCAGGCTCCGTTCTACTAAGAGTATCCCAGGGGGTACGGCGCGTGCAGGACGGCACCCGTACGCCCCGCTCCTGCCCGGTGTCAGGAGGGATCGGTTGCTTCATTCTAATCCCCAGGGGGTCAGGTTGGTCCCGGATCCGACGTACAGGAAGGACTTCAGCATACCCGAACGGGATTGAGAGTGGGCAGCGTAGGGCAGCGGTGAGAAGGACCAAGTGTGAAGACGGTCAAAGTAGGAAAACGAGAAATTGGGGTTCCGCCAGGCATTCCTAAACTGCTTGAAGAAGGACTGAACCCCTGCCCGGTGAACGCAGTGCGACCGAGGGAGGCCTTCACCTGTAAAGTGCACTTGTGAATTGCCTAAGGACTGTAAGTAAAACCTTGGACGACTGCATCGAACAGCCTCTGTATGTTTCTTCACCGGCGCCATTATTCCTCACCGCACTACAACGCCCAGCGCACCATCCATCTATCTACACTGCCCTGAGGCCCGCTCCACCTGTGGGGAGCCGTCCCATCATAGCTGCCCCTAACATCAGCCTCAGTGGACTGTCGCAGCGCTGGTGATCCTCACCAGACACCATAGGTGGCGTCACGACAAATTTCCCCCAACCATTAATCTCCCCTTTCAGTGACCGCCCTGGGCCACGGACCGGGCCAACCGCCGTGACATCCCCTGCAAGCAGCCTCAGGGCCCGGCTGCCGAGTACCCCACGGCTCAGGGGGCGCATCATCTTCTGGCGTCACAAACAGGATACGTGACCGGCCCGTACCAGCGGGTGAAGTGTGCCTAAACAGTTGTGTTGTGCTACTGAATGTGGCGCCCGCCCCAGATGAACGGGCGCCATTATCTGCATGCCAAAAGACAACAAAATGGAGCCTCCCATCGTGAGCAGGGTCCCAGAATGGCGCCAAAAGCAGGCCCTGCCCCTTGCAACAGTGACTGTCCGCATAGATGTGTCCGTCAAAGCGGGGGGGCGTCACGGGGAGTGACCGACAGCAAGTCGCCATGAGACCGCCCCCAAAAGAAGAGAGGAGGCGGAGAGAAAGAATGGAGACAGGGAGTGGTCTTCACCTGTCTGGTCAGTCCGCACCCGGCAGCCGAGATGGAAGCACGCGAAAGCCCAGCCTCCGCCTCAGGCCTGCCACGACAACAAGTGACCCCCCTCACCCAGGAGGGAGAGAAGATGTCCCCGGAGGACGTGGAGTTCCTCGAGAGTGAGATTCTCGAGCTGGGCCAGCAGGTCGAGCGGGCCCAGCAGGCAGCGGTCGCCAAATGGAAAGGCGAGCTGCTAGAAAAGCTGAAAGCACGGCGGAGGGCAGCATCGGAAGTCAGCAGTGGTGTTCCAGCCCCGGCGGAGAACCAAGAGGCCATGAAGAATCCAGGAGCAGGTAGGAGAGAGTCCCCAGTCCCGGGCGCTGCCAGCGCCGACCTACTCCTGGGCCTCCTTCCCCCTCCTACGCCATATTCTGCCATGCCCTGGTGGGAACAGATGAGCAGCCCGGAACCTTTGCCCCTGGCCACGGAACCAGAGGGCCACTCACCTGGAGCCGTCCCGGAACTTCCGCCCCCGGACGCTGCACCAGAAGGTCACATATATAGCGCCCGTCCGGAACCTTTAATCCCGGGCCTGAAGCTGCGGGGCTGTTACTGGGAGTCCTCCCGCCACCTCCGCCTCCGACCCTAGAGTGGGTCTACGGCGCGCCGGTCTTCGACTGGTCCGCCCACTTTGAAGACCAGCAACGATGCCCGCTTCTCCCAATGCCAGCACCCCCGATTGCCTGTCCCGGTGGAGAAGAGATTTGCTGGGACAACCGGGGGGGAGATCTGATGGGTCTCTCTTATGAGACAGAGTCCGACTCCCGGCAGAGGAAGGAGTTCTGCCGGGGGGAGCTCCGACAGCTTGAAAGGGAGCGGTTCGCGCGGGAGGTGTGCAGTGAGCGCCTGGAGGCCCGAGACAAGGCCGCCAAGGCGCAGACCCACCAGGCGGAGACAGCCAACCCCATCCCCCGTGAGGAAGGCCTCATCGTTAAGTTCAACCTCAAGGCTGGGTGGGGTGTCATTCGCAGCCCTGAATTTAATAGAGACATTTTTGTAAACCGGCGGGATGTGGAACCCAAGTTGGAGGAAGGCCATCCCGACCGGAACCTCTATCCAGGAGATCGAGTCACGTTCACCCGGCATCATGGTGAACGTGGCTGCTATGCCCTGCAGGTGTACCACGTCACCCAAGATACCCCCCTGCAGGAAGTCCCTCGTGACCCGGCTGGGTCAGGGAAACATCAGGAGTACCCCAGGCGGGGATCCCATTATTAGTAGTTCTGGACTAATTGTGTATAGCCACCCGTCCGAGTGCAGTGTTACAGTTGTGTTTCATAGTGAAAAAGTTTAATAATGTTTTCTAAGAGTGTGTATTTCTACCACTACCCATCAGGGTACACAGGCTGAGGACTGTAAGCAGCCGGACATTGACATTGTAAATAGTTTAGCACTTCTTAAAGTGCACCCTCTTGGTTTTATACTTGAAACAAAGTACCTCAGAACAAAAACCCGTTTGGCGTGGCGGAAGACGAGGTCCAGTATCTGGATCATCTATGCCCTGCAGCCATGCCCAGGGCCTACGTGGAGGGTTTGCGGACGGGACCCTCATGCTGCTACAGTTGCACCTTGGTGCAGGAACTATTTCGAAAATGTTTTATATGCAGAAGTGTTTTATAAGAATAAGTGCTCTTAAGATATTTTATATTCTATAATGTAACGTAACCAGTAACGTTTAAAGAAAATGTGCCTCCCATAAAGGGAAGAATGTTTTACAGTCTTATATGCGAATGCATTCAAAAATGTTTGCATGTCATTTATTCCTTGTTTGCTTTGTTCCAGCCCGCGGACGTGCTGTGTTTTACCGGGGGGAATGTGGCGCCCCTGAGGGTTCAGTCGCCACAGAGGTACTGCACCTCACTCCAAGGTGTGGTGTCTCCCTTCTCTCAGGTAAAATGGGAGTGCTGCACGGAACCCCAACCAACTTCTGTTTGTGAGTTTTGTGTCCACTCGTTACTTCATAGCAAGTACCTTGTGTGTATCTGATTCTGCTTGTCCCGTTTCCCTACCTCTGTATCTACCTCCTGTGTTCTAGTTATCTTCCCGTGTTTCCTTGTCCCTGTCTGTTCCATGTGAACGGAGCCCTGTCCTGTCTGTCTGCTCCTGCAGGTACTGCTCTGCTCCGCTTACCCTCCGCACCTGCGGCTCTGCTCTGCCCTGCTCCGCTTCCCCTCTGCACCTGTGGCTCTGCTCTGCCCTGCTCCGCTTCCCCTCTGCACCTGCGGCTCTGCTCTGCCCTGCTCCGCTTTCCCTCCGCACCTGCGGCTCTGCTCTGCCCTGCTCCACTTCCCCTCCGCACCTGTGGCTCTGCTCTGCTTTGCTCTGCTTTGCCTTGCTCTGCATCCCCTCTGCACCTGTGGCTCTGCTCTGCTCTGCCCTGCTCCGCTTCCCCTCCGCTCCTGTGGCTCTGCTCTGCCCTGCTCCGCTTCCCTCCGCACCTGCGGCTCTGCTCTGCCCTGCTCCGCTTCCCCTCCGCAACTGCGGCTCTGCTCTGCCCTGCTCCACTTCCCCTCCGCACCTGTGTCTCTGCTCTGCTTTGCTCTTCTTTGCCTTGCTCTGCTTCCCCTCCGCACCTGTGGCTCTGCTCTGCTCTGCCCTGCTCCGCTTCCCCTCCGCACCTGCAGCTCTGCTCTGCCCTGCTCCGCTACCCCTCCGCACCTGTGGCTCTGCTCTGCCCTGCTCCGCTTCCCCTCTGCACCTGCGGCTCTTGATGCGCCCCCTGGGCCGTGTGTGCACGTGTGTGGGTTACCCGGAGGGTCCCTCCGTGTCCGTCATCTTCCTCCCCCCTAGTTAAGTGTGGCCTACCTTCCAACGATCCTCTTCTGTAGGCCGCTGCTCCGCTCGTGCTGCTCCGGACGAGAACCTTGCGTCGCGTCCTGGTGACGTCAGCGTCGCTCTCTCTCCCTTCCAGGACCTTGCGCAGCGTCGGTGCGTGGGGCGGAGCTTCAGGTCTCGCGCGGTTTGGACGTCCACGCCCCTCTTCTTCCCGCACGGCGTCCTGAAGATGGCGTCCGATGGCAGGAAAACGGCTGAAGATGGCGGGAAACTTCACTCAGGTAAGTACAAAGTCTTTTTCAGGCACGCAATACCCGTTTGTGGCGGGTTGGTCACAATCCAGCCGACTACGCCAAAGTTGACGTGCCCCCTGGGCCGTGTGTGCACGTGTGTGGGTTACCCGGAGCCGGGTCTCTGGGGGTTGTAGTCTCCGTGGCGGCGACCCGGTCCCGTGGCTCAGGGTGGTCAAACCAGTGGCAGTCTTTATAGGGTTTTTGTGGTTTAATGTCCGACTACGCCACCCGTGGATTGCGGTCAGGGTGTACCGCCGCTGCGAGGCAGACCGCTGAGGCTGGTGTGGTGTGCGCACCAAAGGATGGGATAACTCCCCACGGGAAGAGTATAGCCTCAGGGCAGGGAACGTGGATGATGGGAGTGATGGTGCACGGGCGCAGCAGGAACGACTCAGAGTCTTTGCAGTGCAGTTCAGGGTCTTTACTGATGATAATAAGGCAGACCCTCCCGGGAGTACTGGCTAGCATAAGAGGCCTGGTCAGACTGTGAGCAAACAGGAGTTCCCCTGGCCAGGTGGAGTTGTAGGCCTCCCCGTCTGTCTGCACTCTTCCTGGCTACCTTGCTGTAAGCGAGTGGAAGTAGCCCACGTCCCTGAGTGTACCGTGTAGTGCTCACCCGTATGGCTGGTGACTTGGGGACTTCTGATAGCCTCCGCTCCTCGATGGCGGTGCTGGTCCCTTGCTCGTGACTGAGACTCCGGGCTTCTATGGCCAGAGGACCTGAAATCCCCTGCCGGCTGGTTTCTGCTGCTGGATATATAAGTCCTCACAGCCTCGGACTCCTGTGTCCGGTCGTAGTGTCTTCAGCCAGGACGAGCAATATCTGCTTCCAGTCCCTGGCACTCAGCTGCTGCTCCTACAGAGCTCCTAGCTGTTGCTTTCCCTGTGTCTCTCTCTCTCTCTCTGTTCTCTCTCTCTGTTCTCTCTCTTTCCTAACCCCGCCCCAGATCCAGTTTATATAGGGCAGATTCCTCCCCTATCTGGTCTGGGACAGGAGGTGTTGCATGTTTAAGGGCTCCTGACCAGGAAACCTCCCACTTGCTCTCAGACGTAATATTTCTATTACTGTGGTAACCAGACCCCTGGGGTGCCACATTCCCCCCTAGTGAAATTTAGTACTCCGGGACTAAACACATTTTTAAGAAAAACACAAATACAAGGGTATAAACAATAACAGGAAAAGTACATTTTGTCTTGATGGTCACGGCATTTCCGTAACCGGGTGTCCATATCACCCAAGGTGAAGTTTTAGAACAGAATAGGGGTCCTGTCCAAAGCAAACCCCAAACGTTGGCCCTGGGCGTGGCTGCAAGGCGGAGCGAACTACTTTGGACCACACGAGGCCACGCCAGACAGGTTTTTCTTCCGTGGCCGTCTTCGCAAGAGGCAGCAAGTGCAACTATTTACAATGTAGTTCCGGTTATTCAGTGTCCATAACCTGTCAGTCCAAATAAACCTGCAGGGTAACTAGAGAAACATAATTACTAAACAGGCAACAAAAACATAAACCATTTTCAGCATTGGCAATTTACAGGCAACTTCACATTACATTTTAGATTCTCCAGCGAGCGGGCATCTGTCCTCTAGTGCTCCTAGTGGACCTACGTAACCCACTATCTGGTTCTGCACTACAGGGTGTAGGAGGTGTTGCGGGTAGGCCGGGCAGCTTCCTGCGTACTCTTTGGCTTACTAGGGGCACGACAGGCTCACTACTAGCAGAGGGTTGATTCTCCTGGGCTGCTTGTATGGATCCTTCTGCCTCCTGGGCTGGCTGCTCTCCCGACACTCCCTGTTCTTCTGTAGGCCCTTGAGGGTCTGGCTGGAGAAAGGTGATGACTGGTACCACGACTGCGTTGTTAATTTGAGTCCAGGACCGGGGAAAGTCACCGAGTACGGTACTGATCATTTCTTCCTTTTCCTCTGCAGGTTGAAGGATATCCTGGTCTTCTTCAGCACCTTGTAGCTGCTCGGGACACTTCTTCAGGTAGTCTCTGGAGACAGTGGCTGTGGTCTTTCCTCCATCCTTACTGATGACACATACTTTTGGGTTCTCATGGCTTGAGGGCAGTACGGTGTACGGGTCCTTCTTCCACGGGTCATCCAACTTGTGGAGCCGTCTCTTCCTCTTCAAGACCAGCTCTCCAGGTGCCAGGGGAGCAGCGGGTGCATGTTGGTTATAAGTCCTCTCTTGCCTTCCTCTTGCTTGAGACAGACTTCGCTCCACGGTCTCCTGTACTTTCCGGTACTGCTGCTGCCGTTCCGTGTCCCAGTCTGCTTCTGGCGAGGTGTCCTCGGGTGTCAGGACTCCCATCTCCAGGTCAATTGGCAGCTTACCTGGTCTGGCGCGCATCAGGTAAGCCGGGGTGCAATTTGTAGCATTCACCGGGATATGGTTGTACAAGTCAATCAGGTCTGGCAGCTTCTCCAGCCACAGGCTGCATTCTTCCAGGGGCAATGTCTTGAGGAGATCAATGACGATATTGTTCATTTTCTAACACAGCCTGTTGGTTTGGGGGTGGTAAGGCGTTGTCCTTATCTTCTTGCAGCCATACAAGTTGCAGAACTCCTGGAAGACCTCCGCTTCGAAGGCTGGACCACCCGTGTGGACGGCAGAAGTGCTGCTGGAAGGCCCTAGCTGCTGTTTGAGCCGTTAAGTCCATGACAGGGACCACCACCAGGAACCGGGAGTAGTGGTCTACGATGGTGAGGGCGTAGACGTACCCGGACCTACTCGGAGCCAGCTTCACATGGTCCAGGGCTACCAGTTCTAGTGGTTGCTTCATGATGATGGGCTGCAGGGGGGTCTTCTGGCTGGCACGGTCCTTCCTCCTCAGGTTGCACGGGCCGCAGTCTCTGCACCATCTCTCAATGGCCCCTCTCATGTCTACCCAGAAGAACCGGTCACGCAACAGGAACTCCAGCTTCTTCCATCCGAAGTGCCATGCTCCGTCGTGGTATGCCTCCAGGACCATAGCCGTGTCCCGTCTCGGGACCACTACCTGCCAGGTCAGCTCATGTGTCCGGGAGTTGACAGTTCTCCGGCACAGCTTCCCCTTGTAGAGAAACAGTTTACTCTTCTCCTTCCACAGCTGTTTGGTCTCCTCCGGGGCGTCTGGGTCAAGGCGGGCATCAGCCTGTGTCAGCATTTCCTTCACCAGATGGACTGCGGGGTCACTGTCTTGAGTCTCTGCCCAGCTGTAGTGGGGTAAGGGATTGAACGTAGCAGAGTGCCTGTCCCTTACACGGTGGGAATACTGGGTAATCCCATGACGGTGGAACGCAGGGAGTTCGATCTCTTCCAGTTCCTCTGGATTCTCCCCTCCGTCCGGTCAGTTCGGCATCCTGGACAGGGCGTCTGCATTGGCATTTGAGCGTCCCGCCCAGTATTTGATGGTGAATTCATAGTTGGACAGGCGGGCCATCCATCTCTGCTCCAGGGCACCAAGTTTTGCAGTGTCCAGATGTGTCAACTGGTTGTTGTCCGTGTACACGGTGAACTTGGAGGAGGCAAGGTAATGCTTGAAACGTTCCGTCACTGCCCACACCACTGCCAGGACTCTAGCTTGAATGAGCTATAATTCTCTGGGTTTCTCTCTGTGGGCCGTAGTTTTCGGCTGGCATAAGCAATTACCCGTTCTCTCCCCTGCTGGATCTGGGACAGTACGGCTCCTAGCCCGATGTTGCTCGCGTCCGTGTGGAGGATAAAGAGCTGGCTGTAGTCAGGGTACGCCAGGATTTCATCCCCCATGAGAGCCATCTTCAGCTGGCGGAAGGATTCCTCTTCCAGCTTTTCCCACCTGAAGGGTGGCTTCTGGTTTTTGGCCTTCCTGGATTGACCTATCAGGAGATCCTGCATAGGAGCTGCCATTTTGATGAAACCGGGAATGAATCTTCGGTAGTAGCCTACCAACCCGAGGAACTGCCACACTTCCTTTATGTTGGAGGGTCTTGGCCAGTCTTTAATCACGGTGATCTTATCGGGGTCGGGAGCCACTCCGTCGGCACTCACCACGTGTCCCAGGTACTGTGCCTTTGGTTTCAGCAGATGACACTTGGAGGGTTTCACCTTTAGGCCGTAGCTTGCCAGGGCGTCAAACACCTCTGCCAGGTGTTTCAGATGGTCCTCGTAGGTTTTGGAATAAACGATGACATCGTCCAGGTATAACAGGACCGTCTCGAAATTCCGGTGTCCCAGACAGCATTCCATCAACCGCTGGAAGGTTCCTGGTGCGTTGAAGAGCCCGAACGGCATACAGTTGAATTCGCTGAGACCCATCGGGGTGGTGAACGTAGTCTTCTCCTTGTCCTCCTCTGCTACAGGAACCTGCCAGTACCCGCTAGTAAGATCCAAAGTGGAGAAGAAGTTAGCAGATTTTAATGTAGCTAAAGATTCTTCTATCCTAGGTAACGGGTACGCATCTTTGTGTGGATACGGTTGACCTTTCTGTAGTTTACGCACATTCTCATTGTGTTGTCCTTCTTTTTCACTAGAACTAGTGGAGCTGCCCAGGGGCTACAGCTGTCCCTGATTACCCCAGCCTCCTTCATGTCTCGCAACATCCCCTTTGCATGCTGATAGTGTGCAGGGGGTACAGGTCGGTATCTTTCCTTTATGGGTGGATGGTCTTCTGTGGGGATGTGATGCTCTACCCCCTTTACTCGCCTGAAGTCTAGCGGGTGTTTACTAAAGACTCTTTCGTACTCCTGAACCACCCGGTAGACTCCCTGTTTTTGGTGTGAAGGAGTGGAGTCAGTACCCAAATGCAGCTGCTGACACCAGTCCTCCATTTGTTTCTTAGAGCCGTTACCTTCCTCTGGTTGAGATGGAGGCAAGGGTTCTACGGCCTTTACAGAATTTTGGCTTATGGTGAACAATTTGGCTAGCGTGGCATACCGGGGCAGGTATACTTCTCTTTCCCCAATGTTTAGGATGCGGACAGGTACCCTCCCATGGCGGACATCAACCACCCCCCGTGCCGTCAAAATGGTGGGCCTACTGTCTGAGTAAACGGGTTCTACCATAGCTTAGTAGTCTCTACCCCTCAGACCAATAGCTGCCCGACACCAGATCATCATCTCACTCTTTCGGGGCATGGCGATAGGGAACGGGTCACTCATCCTAACGCTACCAATCTCACCACCCGACAGTTCTATCTGTTGCCGTTTCATGAGTGCCCGGATCTCCTTTTGTAGGACCCGCTGCTGGCCGGAGCTGGCGTTCATGGCAACCTGCTGTAAAATGGCAATTACTTCTGAAAGGCAATTCTCAATAACGTTAGTACCCAAGGTTATTTTAGGGTGACTTTCACGACGATTAATGTTCACAATAATCAGTCCTTGTGCCGCCAGTTCGACCTTACCGATTTTAATGGTCACCTCTTTGAATCCCACCTGCGGCACGGGCTGACCATTGCTGGTGATGATACTCAGGTCGTCATCTGGGTAGCGGGTTATGTCCGAGTCATTCCAGTACCGCTTAAAGAGCACATAAGGGATGGTAGTTACATGTGACCCGGTGTCTAGTAGTAAAGAGAGGAGAGAACAAGGCGCAATGGGTGACTCAGTATTGCAATTGTTAGAGGGGTGTGGGAATGGCTACTAACCTTATGAAGTTGTGCACCTCTACACAACCCCAGTGTAAAGCTCCACAAGCTCCGCTCTGTTGGTGGCTGTCATCTATTTCCAGCGGCGTTCACAGATCCTGATCTCTCGGTGGTGGATCACATGGTCAGGTTAGTTGCATGTAACGCCGAGGTGGACGCCCAGCTTCACCAACACCCCCGGCAGCGTTCCGGAGGGGTTAGGGCAGCACAGCTTGGAAAACCAGGGTAGTAATTCTAATCAAATTCCTCCCACAGGTGAAAGAACAGTAAATTAAAGGCAGCTCTACCGCACTCCAAGAGGGGGAAAGGGACAATCAGTGAATATGAATAGCGATACCAGAGCGCCAATAACAGGGCAAAAATATTAAAAGGACTGATTTATTAATACACACGTGTGTATTAATAAATCAGTCCTTTTAATATTTTTGCCCTGTTATTGACGCTCTGGTACCGCTATTCATATTCACCGGTGTCTAGTAGGGCACTCATAGGAATGCCATCCAGTACCACAGGCAAGACTGGACGTCCCCCTACGTATTTATCATGCCAATTCGATGGGCCTGATGATCTTATGCCTGGGGATTGGCCCTCTGCCCCAGGTTGTGCCCGTTTAAATGACAGTACCTTGCCATATGTCCGGGTTGATTGCAGCGGCGGCAGATGGGTTGTCCGTCCTCGTTATATCTGTCGCTGGGTCTTCCTCTGGACGATGGGATCCTCCTCTGTCGGCGCCATGGGACGTCCTCCGGACTGGAGGCCAGCTTGATCCTTCCTGGAGAGGATACCTGTAACGACTGCACAGTCCTGGTTAATGCGGCAACGCTTTTGGTCAGTTCTTGGACCTGATGGTGCAGGTCTGCAGCCGGGTCTTTATCCAAAGCCTGCGCACCAGCTCCCATAGGCTCTGCAGAGAAGGGCGCCGCCTTCTGGTGATAGGTAATAGCAGGGCACCGGTGGGTTACAGCGCTACCCGGTGCCGGTTCTCGGAGCATCCGGATGGCCCTGTCTTTGAACTTTGCAAAGTCTAACCCAGGGTTCTTAAAGGCCATTGCACGTAACTGGGTTCGGTGGGCGTTGGACAGCAGACCCTCAATGAATTGCTCAGTCAACAGTTCATCTGCATTCCGCACACTGTCAGGGTCTGCCTGTTTAATGGCTCCCAGTGCCTCCTGCAAATTCAAGGCATAGTCTCTTATACTGTCTTGGGCCCGCTGCTTGCACCCATAAAATCTCATTTTGATCTCTGCTGAGGTACGGGTATCAAAAGTGTCCTTCAGACGGGCTAAGATCTCCTTCACGGTCTCCTTGTCCCTGACTGACCAGGACTTTACTTCACGTTGGGCTGCGCCGGTTAGCTGGCCTACCAATATGCTCATTTTTTGTCCCTCCGTCAGGGGGTACACTTTAAATAGGCTGTACAGTTTCTCTTTAAAGTCGCTTAGGGTATGCGACTCCCCTGAGTATTGGGGCAGCCACGCCGCTCCAGGGATGAAAGGCATTGTAAATGGCATTACTGCGGCAGCGGCCGCGCAGGCGGTGGGAGCTCGCTCCATTCCTGGTATCTTCCGCCCCTCTAGTTAACCGTGGCCTACCTTTTGTTGCTTTTCCTCCGTAGGCCGCTGCTCCGCTGGTGCTGCTCCGGACGAGGACCTTGCGTCGCGTCCTGGTGACGTCAGCGTTGCTCTCTCTCCTTCCAGGACCTTGTGCAGCGTCGGTGCGTAGGGCGGGGCTTCAGGTCTCGCGCGGTTTGGACGTCCACGCCCCTCTTCTTCCCGCGCGGCGTCCTGAAGATGGCGTCCGATGGCGGGAAAACGGCTGAAGACCGCGGGAAACGACCGAAGATGGCGGGAGACGACTGAAGATGGTGGGAAACCGCTCCGGATGGCGGGAAACTTCACTCAGGTAAGTACAAAGTCTTTTGAAGGCACGCAATACCCGTTTGTGGCGGGTTGGTCACAATCCTGCCGACTACGCCAAAAGCTGACGGGCCCCCTGGGCCGTGTGTGCACGTGTGTGGGTTACCCGGAGCCGGGTCTCTGGGGGATGTAGTCTCCGTGGCGGTGACCCGGTCCGTGGCTCAGGGTGGTCAGACCAGTGGCCACCTTTTATAGGGTTTTTATGATTTAATGTCCGACTACGCCACCCGTGGATTGCGGTCAGGGTGTACCACCGCTGCGAGGCAGACCGCTGAGGCTGGTGTGGTGTGCGCAGCAGAGGATGGGACAACTCCCCACGGGAGGAGTATAGCCTCAGGGCAGTGAGTGTGGATGATGGGAGTGATGGTGCACGGGTGAAGCAGGAACGACTCAGAGTCTTTGCAGTGCAGTTCAGGGTCTTTACTGATGATGACAAGGCAGACCCTCCCGGGAGTACCGGCTAGCATAAGGGGCCTGGTCAGTCTGTGAACAAACAGGAGTTCCCCTGGCCAGGTGGAGTTGTAGGCCTCCCCGTCTATCTGCACTCTTCCTGGCTACCTTGCTGTAAGCGAGTGGAAGTAGCCCACGTCCCTGAGTGTACCGTGTGGTGCTCACCCGTATGGCTGGTGACTTGGACCCTCTGGTAGCTTCCGCTCCTCGATGGCGGTACCAGTCCCTTGTGTGTGACTGAGCCTCCGGGCTTCCTATGGCCAGAGGACCTGAAATCCCCTGCCGGCTGGTTTCTTCTGCTGGATATATAAGTCCTCACAGCCTCCGACTCCTGTGTCCAGTCGTACTGTCTTCAGCCAGGACGAGCAATATCTGCTTCCAGTCCCTGGCACTCAGCTCCTGCTCCTACAGAGCTCCTAGCTGTTGCTTTCCCTGTGTCTCTCTCTCTCTCTGTGTTCTCTATCTCTGTTTTCTCTCTTTCCTAACCCCGCCCCAGATCCAGTTTATATAGGGCAGGTTCCTCCCCTATCTGGTCTGGGACAGGAGGTGTTGCATGTTTAACGGCTCCTGACCAGGAAACCTCCCACTTGCTCTCAGACGTAATATTTCTATTACTGTGGTAACCAGACCCCTGGGGTGCCGCAACTGCACCAGCAGAATAGTGAGTGCAGCTCTGGGGTATAATACAGGGTGTAACTCAGGATCAGCACAGGATCAATAATGTAATGTATGTACACCATGATTGCACCAGCAGAATAGTTAGTGCAGATCTGGAGTATAATACAGGATGCAACTCAGGATCAGTAATGTAATGTATGTACACAGTGATTGCACCAGCAGAATAGTGAGTGCAGCTCTGGATTATAATACAGGAGGTAACTCAGGATCAGTACAGGATTAGTAATGTAATGTATGTGCACAGTGACTGCACCAGCAGAATAGTGAGTGCAGCTCTGATCAGCTGTTGCTCACTGTGGTAATTGTGGATGTGGTGCCTGCAGATCCTGCTGTGTGCTCCTGAGCTCTGAGAACCAACACCTCTCTACCTGGGGATCTGCTCTCTCTCCTACCCAGGGAGGGAGTGGATTTCCTGGGATGAGTGATGGAGCCAAGTCCCAGTCTTCTGTTCCCCGAACCAGGCCGGCGAGGGGCAGGAGAAACCAGCAACCGGCCTGCACATCGGAGGACTCGGGGGTGAGACGCTCCACCAGAGATCGCAGCAATGTGTCTCCTACCCCCCCCGGGACTGTGGAGACTCCTAGAAGCCGTAAGGCTTTCAGCATGGAGGGTAAGCCTGACAGCGTGCATGATGACGCTCCTTCCGGAGGAAAGCTGAGTGCTCACGGAGGTGAGGCCGACCTCACTGAGGAAGGTTGGGCGCTGCAGAGACCCCGGGAGTCTGTGTCCACCTATGCCTCCCTGGTCATGAGCCGCCTCCGTGAGTATGAAGATGCAAGTAAGCTCGTCAGGAGGCTCCGGGAGGAGCTGCGCTGCACAAGCGCCAAAGCTGCAGGTGCCTCCAAACCGAGGAAGACAAAGCTCCAGGCGGAGGTAAAGAGGCTAACAACTGTGATTAATGAGATTAGGAAAGCTACCATCAGAGAGCAGAGGGGTGCTTTTAAGGAAAAACTGATAAATGAAGACCGATTACGAGAAATGGCTGATAACAGATAGCAAAGGCAGATGGGGTTGCAGCCTGAGAGCCTGGTGGATGATGAGAGTGATGATGACCAGCAGAAAGCCCCACCTGGCAGCCTGCAAAGTCAACCGCAGGCCACGTGCAGCAAGCTTCCTGCAGGACAGGCGACAATGACATCTGGTGGTAGTTCTGCCGGCTCTGGGGAGGATAGTGACAGCAGCGACCAGGGAGTGGCGCTAATGGCGGAAATAAAGCTCCTGGAGTCCCCTGTGTGCCTCCAGAACTTCCATCTTGGTGATGATCTACCAGAAGAGGCTCCTGGGGGCCAGAAAAAGGCAAAGAATACCAAGCCAAAGCTGCAGGAAGCGGTACCCCCTGAGTTGGCTGCAGGGTCAGCTCGCTGTATAAGCCCCGTTGCCCAGCCCAGCCCGGGTTCGGCTGTGGTTCCAGTGCAAAGGTGCAGGGAGATTACAGAGCGAGGTAGTGAGGCGCAGAGCTCCGTCTCTCCTTGTAGTAGCGGGGATGCAGCAGGAGGTGCATCAGCCGAGAGGCTGGACAGTGAGGGCAGCCCGGCGGTGGGCATTTAGTCAGGCCACGATGCTGTGGTGTGCTCCTCAGTGGGAGGGGGAGCAGCCTTGTGTCGGGGGCAGCTCCAGTAGCCTCGGCGCCTCTGAATGCTGTTGCCGCTGATCACTTAGTTGAGGAGCGGCGGCAGTGTGAGGAGGCTGTCGGGTCCTCCCACCAAAGTGTTATTTTGTGTTGGCGCCGCTGGTCAGGAAGATCCTGATGCTAAAGATCAGCAGCGCCTTACAACAGCTAAGGATCAGCGGCGCATTGCTATAAATGTAAAACAGCGGAAATTACCGATTGATGATGTGGAGGGCACACATAAGACCAGGAGTGAGGTCGCCTCCAGTTCTATGGAGGTGACTGAGCCCCTTGTGCCTGATGATGCTGAGGTCAAAATGTCATCCACCATTGTTACTGGTCCAGCAGGAATGAATGTGGTGGTGGGTGTGAATGAGGCCAATTCATTGTCTAGAGGTGTGGTTGCTAGTTTGGTGGAGGGTGAGATGGAGGTGGTAAATGGTGATGCTGTTGGGGCTGATGTAGTCACTGGTCCGGTTGCCCCCCCGGTGGTGGCAATGCCTGTCCAGAGTTATGCCAGTGTCACCACCGGGGCAAATAGGGCATCCTCTTCGTCCTCGTCTCCGGGCTCTGGGGACGGCATGTTGCAATGGCGCCTTCTGGAGGCTCTAAAGAAGGGGGAGAGATCACTAATGGTAGAGGGCCAAGAGGTTGATCTATCCTTCTGGATAGAGAGGCATGGCCTCGGGGCCTTCTGAGAGCAAAAAGGGGGGGATACAGTGTGGTCCCTCCCAACAGCCGGGCCAGGCAGTGTGCGTAGGAATGTGGTCCGTCTTCGGTGGAGGGGCAGTGATGCATGTCCTCCAAGGTCTAAAGTTGTGGAGCTCCTGCTGAGGATGGGCTTCAAGGCGATTGACATCTATGCCTTGATACATCCATATTCCATGCCTGAGTTTGTTGTCAGCTTTGTTCGGCCAAAGGAGCTTGAGCTCTTCTGGGCGAATTATGAGTTGGTGAAAAATTAGCTCGGCTGGCGAGACTTTGCTGTTCACGCAGTGTCTCGCCAAAACCAAATCAAGAAAGTGACTGTGATGACTCGTAATGAGTCGCTTTCTTGTTATGACATCATGACGTGGCTTGGTCGGTATGGAGAGGTGGTGGAGATGCCAATGAAAAACCGTGACGAGTTTGGTATCTGGTCAGGGGCCTGGACGTTTATGGTAAAACTTAAGCGTTCAGGTGGTACAGTTGCCCACATTCCATCATCTGCCTTCCTGGGTAGGGATCGTATCCTGGTCTTCTACCAGGAGCAACCGAAGCTCTGTCACAGGTGCGGCGACTCCACACACTTCAGTGCAAACTGCACTGTGCTGAAATGTGCGTTGTGTGGGGGTGTCAGCCATCTTGCTGCATCTTGTGTGGAGATTAGGTGCCACCTGTGTGGTGAGTTAGGTCACCCATTCAGCCGTTGTCCTCGCTCCTTCGCTAATGCAGTCGAGACCCCGGTGGGAGAAAGCCGTGAGCCAATTCTGCTAGGGAGGGGACTAGCAGGGGTGGGGGAGCTGAGGGGTCAGGCAAGAAAAGCAATAAAAAGACGCCTGCCCAGCTGAGGCGTCTAGACAAGCGCAGACAGGAGAGGGAGCGGGGGCGATCCCCGGGCTACTGGGGCAGCCCCGGTCCTGGATGCCAGTCTTGCTGCTGAGGCCCCGAGGGATTATGAGTTGGATGAAGAGGTCCCACAGGGAGGAAACTGCCTCTGCCTCAGAATCCTCCCATCATGAAAGTATGGATGAGGATAATAAGCGGTGGCTAGAGGACAAGCGTAAGCTCGGCACCAAAAAGAAGAGAAAGAAGGGAGATAAAACATCTTCCCCCGCTCTGACCAAGGTATCTAAGGAAGGTAAAACTGACTCCCCTCTGCTTGTTCTTTCTAACCGGTTCCAAGCCCTTGATAACATCTCTTCCTCTGAGGAGGAGGCTGAGGGTGAGGTTCTGGCTTTGGCGGAGCTTACAGGGGGCGCCAAGTCTCCTTCTCCTGGGGATGCAGGGTCCTTGGGGGGAGGGACTGGCCCAGAGTCTGGAGACGAGGACGAAAAAAGGAAAAATGCGGGAATGGACACCTCTGTGTCGTTAAAGATGGGGAAGGATTCCTCGTCTGAGGGAGAGGATAAGGGGAGTGGGAAGAAGAAAGCCATCTAACTCAATCACCAATGATGGCGGTACCCACTCTGTTGACGCTGGCATCCATTAATGTCACCAGCATTAAGTCAAATATGGCTAGATTTGTGGCCCTAGATTTTCTCAGCCGGGTTGAAGCTGACATTTTCTTTTTGCAAGAGACCAGACTGCCAAACATGGCAGAGGTGTTTATCGCTAAAAGGGAGTGGAGACTTGCACCCTCCTATTGGTCTCTTGCGGCCGAGCCATATAGCGGAGTGGTGGTCCTTTTTACCGCACCGGTAGAATGTCGATGGGTTATTGAGTTAGAAATGGAGAGGTGCCTGATATTAGATGTCCTCGTGAAGGGACAGGAGCTTCAGCTCATTAACATCTATGGTCCCCAATCTAAGTGGGACCAGAAGTGTCTCTTTATGAGGATCAAGCCCTACCTTTTTACGAGTCGGCAGGTCATCTTTGGAGTGGACTTCAACACTGTCACGAGGCCCCAGGATAGAGGAGGTTCCAGAGACAAGCTGACTTATGATAGCGTCACCCTTAATAGTATAGCTAGTGAGGCTTGCCTGGTGGATGTCCACATCCGGCACACCTCAGGCCACAAGGGGTTCACCTATCATAGAGGTAACTGTAGGTCCAGGATAGACAGGTTTTATTTAAAGGAGGAAGCCATAGCTTCAGCAGTTTCTGTTGTTGAGGTGGAGTTCTCTGATCACTGTTTGATTTTGTTTTCTGTGAATGTTACAGAAACCCCCTGGATGGGAAGAGGCATTTGGAGGCTCAATTCGTCTCTCTTGGAAGAAGCGGAGATAAGACAGTCCTTTGAGGATTTTCGTCAGAGCCAGGTACCCTTACTGGATCTTTGTAGTAGTAAGTCAAAGTGGTGGGAGATGTTCAAGAAAAGAGTGGCGAGATTCTTCCGCCAGCTCTCGAGCCTCAGGAGTCTGGACAGGTACCGCCTGTATCAGGGCCTGAGGAGGAAACTCGAGCATCTTTTCTCAACTGGAGGTAGCTGCGAGGAGATCTCCAGAGTGAAATCTTTGCTAAAGAGGTGTCAGTATATTTATATTCCAGCTCCGCCTTTTTGGCTGTGCTGGACTTCAGTGTTGTTTGACTGTTTTGCTAGCCAGGTGCTTCTGTGCCTATCTCTGTCAGTTCGCTTGGTCCTTCTGGGACCTCTAGTACCTTTTTGTCAGTTTATCTTTTTGTGTTCTGCAACAACTTTCTCTGTCCAAGAGGTGTCCCATTTTTGTTCCAGTCCTTAGTTATTTTAGGGACCTCTTCCCTTTATTCTATAGGTCTTCGTTCAGACTAGCCTAGGACTAGGAACAGGCAGCCCGCTACATCGTAGGGATTCAGCTTAGTCTTACTGTAGGGAAAGCTTTCCCCTTCTTTCCTTAGTACTTGTTGCAGATCATAACACCCCCCGCTTGGTGTTTTGACAGAGATGATCAGGGAAGTGGAAGTTAAGTTGGCGATTAAAGGGCGTGCCGTAAAGAAATCTCCTGGTCCAGATGGCTTAACATCTGAATTCTATAAGACCTTTAAGGACACCTTGATTCCCCTCTTGACTGAGGTATTCAATGAGTGTCTTTCCTCAGTCACTCTGCCAAAGTGAGGACCCATCTTGCATTGAGAATTGGCGTCCCATAGAGCTTGTCAATGCAGACAGGAAGGTTTTGGCAAAGGTGCTTTTTAATCGTCTGGTGAAATTTGCGCCCCGGCTCCTTTCGGGAGCCCAGCATTGCTCTGTTCTGGGCCGCAGTGCAATTAGAGCTGTGCTCTGTGTCCGAGAGGCGGTGGAGCAGGGTAGGGCTGGCCACTGGAAGGGGTACATGCTTTCATTGGACCAGTTCTTCTGAGGTATGGCCTGCCGGGGGGGTTTGTTGATTGGCTTAAGACCTTGTACGCTGGGGCAGAGAGTTTCCCGCTTGTGAACGGTTGGATTGGCAGCTCTTTTGAGGTTGGGTGTGGTGCTTGCCAGGGTTGTCCCTTGAGCCCGCTGCTGTATGTGTTTGCAATTGACCCACTTCTTAGGAGGGTGGAACGTGGACCGTTGCCTGGGATC
Organism: Phyllobates terribilis; assembly: GCF_046119375.1. Taxonomy (NCBI): domain Eukaryota; kingdom Metazoa; phylum Chordata; class Amphibia; order Anura; family Dendrobatidae; genus Phyllobates; species Phyllobates terribilis. Next base: position 749,755,734 of record NW_027362764.1, on the reverse strand, counting down.
GGGATGGACCGGGCATCACCGCAAGCCACTCTGAGAGTGGTGGCGTGTGCCGATGACGTCACTGTTTTTGTTTCCTCTGATGGGGAGGCAGAATGGCTGATGTCAGAGGTAAATCGCTACTCGGAGGCATCCGGGTCTAAGATCAACCGGGATAAGTGTGAGAGTCTCTGGCTGGGAGGAGGAGATCCTGGTTTTGATCTCCCTGACACCCTTCCAGGACCCAAAGTCTCTGCAAAAGTTCTTGGCTTCTAATTTAGCTAGGGGGATTACCCCAAACAAAATTGGGACAGCAGGCTAGAGATCGCCACTGAGAAGGTGAACCAATGGAAGGGTTGATCTTTGACCCTAAAGGAAAGGATAAACCTGATCAAAAAGTTACCTGCTACCTTTGCTGATCTATCTGGGCAGTGTGGGCATCTTGCCGGAGCCTCTCTGGACTCGGGTCTACAGTTTGTTCTTCCAACTGTTATGGGGAAATAGACGGAATCTGGTCAAGAGGGAGGTTACTTACAGTACGAGGAGACTAGGAGGGTTGGGTATGGTCAAACCTGTGGTATTCCTTGTGAATACCTTCATTAAAATCAATATTGCAAACCTCTGGAAAGAGTGGGCTCCTCCGTGGGTATTCTCCTGTAGGGGATGGTTTCAGCCTTTATTCCAGGAATGGGAGACAGGAGGGCAAGTGAAGGATCTCCACACACCGCATGGACATCTCCCGGCTTACGCTACCGTGGTTCTGAAAGTAATTCGCCGGTGGGGTCTGGGAATGTGGGAGGTCAGGACTCTGCCGAGGAAGCTCCTTGACAATAGGGTTCTGTTGACTCATTTTCAGAGACCTCTGGCGCTCAGGGACTGCCCAAGTCGGGATCTTGGGGTGGGTCTGCATCTTTTGAATTCTATCAGGGTCTCCTCGAAGTTTTGGGACTTGGCTTGGCGCTGCTTCCATGGGAAACTGTGTGTGAGGGACAATCTGAAGTGTAGGAGCTCTGAGGACATGAACTGTCCTCGGGAGCATTGTGGTACCATCCTGGAAAGCATGGACCACTTCCTGCTTTGTTATCCCTTTAACACAGAGGTGTACAACAGGGTGGGCACCTCCATTGGCTGGCCCCGGCTTGCCAGTCTCTCTTATGTGGAATGGGCCTATGGAGCATTCGGAGACCTGGGTGGTCGGGACTGCTGCACCTTATTTCTAGTTAGCGCAGTGGTTAGGTATCACACGTGGAACGCACGGTGCTTATTATCGAAGCAACGAAAAGTGGACGATGTGTTTAGGACCATACTCGGTGACCTGGTGAAGGTGCGTTCTCTGGAGTATGAGAGACTGGGCCCACGTAGGGCCGCTCTCCTCTGGAGGGGCTTTTCTTTTAGTGTGCCATAGTCTGGTCATCTCCTCTCCTGGTGGTGGGCTGCTGCTGACACCGTAGATTTTTTTTTGTTTTGATTAGTAGACAGTGATGTAGGGCTGCAGACGCCAAACTTGGGCTTTGTTAGTTGTGGTTATTGTATTGTTTGTCATTGTATTGTTTGTTTCTGTATATATTGTATATAAGGATATGGATTTGGGTGTAGGTGTTAGGTTGGGTGGTGGGAAAAGGGGGGGAGGTGGGTTCATCTTGTGGGACTTTGGGACACTGGTTATTTGGGTGAAAAACTTGCACTGCCTGATCTGGCCTATGGACGTTGGACATGGACTGAGGCATGAGACGCAGGACCAGCTCTCAGGTCAGTGCCGGGGTTGGGAATGGTGGGCTTGAGTGTGGGTTGTTTTGTTTAGTCTTGTATATATTTGTATAGTTAGTATTTATTTTATATTAATTAAAAAAAGAAAAAAAAGGTTTGTATATATTTGTCAGCTATTGTTTATTTTGTTTATGTTTATTTTATTTATTGTTGTTATTATTTTCTTTGGTAACCGGACCAGATGTCTGTAGTGTAAGTAGTTATTATTCTGTATATATATATATATATATATATATAATATGTGTGTGAGGAGAGAGGGAGCGGCTGGACCAGTTTCATTACATTGTTTATTTTGTGGTTGTTAATTTTGTTATGTTTCTGTTATTATGATTGTTATGTTTTTCATTTTTATAATAAAAGATCTACAGGAGGTAACACAGGATCAGTATAGGATAAGTAATGAAATTTATGTACACAGTAACATAGTAACATAGTTTTTAAGGTTGAAGGAAGACTTAGTCCATCTAGTTCAACCCATAGCCTAACATGTTGATCCAGAGGAAGGCAAAAAAAAACATGTGGCAAACACTAAGCTCCACATTGGGGAAAAAATTCCTTCCCGCCTCCATACCACAATCAGACTAGTTCCCTGGATCAACGCCCTATCAAGGAATCTAGTATTTATAACCTGTAATATTATACTTTTCAAGAAAGGCATCCAGGCCCTTCTTAAATTTTAACAGTGAATCCCTCATTACAACATCATGCGGCAGAGAGCTCCATAGTCTCACTGCTCTTACAGTAAAGAATCCGCGTCTGTGATTATGATTAAACCTTCTTTCCTCCAGACGTAGAAGATGCCCCTTGTCCGAGTCTCAGGCCTCAGAGTAAAAAGATCAGTAGAAAGGTTTTTGTACTGTCCCCTCATATACTTGTACAAAGTAATAAGATCACCCCTAAGCCTTCTTTTTTCCACAGTAAATAACCCCAAGTGTAATAACCTGTCTTGGTATTGCAGACCCCCCAGTCCCCTAATAACCTTGGTCGCTCTTCTCTGCACCCGCTCTAGTTCAGCTATGTCTTTCTTATACACCGGAGACCAGAACTGTACACATTATTCTAAGTGTGGTCGCACTAATGACTTGTATAGAGGTAAAATTATCTTCTCCTCATGAGCATCTATGCCTCTTTTAATGCATCCCATTATTTTATTTGCCTTTGCAGCAGCTGCCTGACACTGGCCACCAAACGTGAGCTTGTCGTCCACCAATACACCCAGGTCTTTTTCAGTGACAGTTTTGCCCAGTGTTTTACAATTAAGCATATAATTATACATTTTATTTCCTCTGCCCAAGTGCATTACCTTAAATTTACCACCATTAAAACTCATTTGCCATTTATCAGCCCAATCTTCTAGTTTACATAGATCCTCCTGTAATATAAAATTGTCCTCCTCTGTATTGATTACCCTGCAGCGTTTAGTGTCTTCTGCAAATATTGAAATACTACTCTGTATGCCCCCTACAAGGTCATTAATAAATATGTTAAAAAGAAGGGGGCCCAATACTGACCCCTGTGGTACCCCACTGTTAACTGAGACCCAGTCTGAGTGTTTTCCATTAATAACCACCCTTTGTTTCCTATCACTGAGCCAGTTCTTAACCCACTTATCAACCTTTTGTGTGGAACCGTATCAAAAGCTTTTGAAAAGTCCATATACACAACATCCACTGCATTTCCTTGGTCCAGTCTGGAACTTACCTCTTCATAAAAACTGATCAGATTAGTCTGACAGGAACGGTCCCTCGTAAACCCATGTTGATATTGGGTCATGAGGTTATTCTTCTTCAGATACTCTAGTATAGCATCTCTTAGGAAACCCTCCAGGATTTTACCCACAGTAGAGGTTAAGCTTACTGGCCTATAATTTCCAAGTTCAGTTTTTGTCCCCTTTTTGAATATTGGCACCACATTTGCTATACGCCAGTCCTGTGGTACAGACCCTGTTATTATGGAATCTTTAAAGATTAAAAATAATGGTCTATCTATGACGTTACTTAATTCCTGCAGTACTCGCGGGTGTATCCCATCCGGGCCTGGGGATTTGTCAACTTTAGTGATTTTTAGACGTCTCCTTACTTCCTGCTGGGTTAAGCAAGTGACATTTAATGGAGAATTTTGGCTATCACTGATTTTCTTGTGTAAATACAGTTGAAAAAAAATCATTAAGCATATTGGCTTTTTCCTCATCCTCATCCACCATTTCACCCAGACTATTTTTAAGGGGGCCAACACTATCATTTTTTAGTTTCTTACTATTTATGTAGTTAAAGAATATTTTGGGGTTATTTTTACTTTCTCTGGCAATGAGTCTCTCTGCCTCAATCTTTGCTGCCTTGATTTGGTTTTTGCAGAATGTATTTAATTTTCTGTATTTATTTAATGCCTCATCACTACCTACTTGCTCTAAATGCTTTCTTTTGGTCACTTATTGCGCCCCTTACAGCTCTATTTAACCATAGTGGTTTCCGCCTATTTCTAGCATGTTTATTCCCATAGGGTATATATTGTGCACAGGTCCTATTCAGAATGCTAATAAATGTCTCCCATTTGCTTTGTGTGGTTTTATGTGTCAGAATATCGTCCCAGTTTATTGCACTAAGATCATCTCTCAACCGTTGGAAATTAGCCTTCCTGAAGTTTAGTGTCCTTGTAACCTCTCTACTACACATCTTATTAAAGGATACATGAAAACTTATTATTTTGTGATCACTATTACCCAAGTGACCCCCAACTCGTATATTTGATATGCAGTCTGGCCTCTAGGTTAATATTAGGTCTAGCAGTGCCCCCCTTCTAGTTGGGTCCTGAACCAGTTGTGAAAGGTAATTGTCTCTCATAGTTGTCAAAAACTTATTACCTTTGCTGGAACTACAGGTTTCTGTTCCCCAATGTATTTTAGGGTAGTTGAAGTCCCCCATAATAATGACTTCTCCTTGAGTGACTGCACCAGCAGAATAGTGAGTGCAGCTCTGGGGTATAATACAGGATGTAACTCAGGATCAGTACAGGATCAGTACTGTAATGTATGTACACCGTGACTGCACCAGCAGAATAGTGAGTGCAGCACTGTAATATGATATAGGATGTAACTCAGGATCAGTACAGGATCAGTAATGTAATGTATGTACACAGTGACTGCACCAGCAGAATAGTGAATGCAGCTCTGGGGTATAATACAGGATGTAACTCAGTATCAGTACAGGATCAGTAATGTAATGTATGTGCACAGTGACTCCACCAGCAGAATAGTGAGTGCAGCTCTGGAGTATAATACAGGATGTAACTCAGGATCAGTACAGGATCAGTAATGTAATATATGTGCACAGTGACTGCACCAGCAGAATAGTGAGTGCAGCTCTGGGGTATAATACAGGGTGTAACGCAGAATCAGTACAGGATCAGTAATGTAATGTATGTACACAGTGATTGCACCAGCAGAATAGTGAGTGCAGCTCTGGAGTATAATACAGGATGTAACTCAGGATCAGTAGAGGATAAGAAATGTAATGTATATGCACAGTGACTCCACTAGCAGAATAGTGAGTGCAGCTCTGCAGTACAATGCAGGATAAGCGTCTGATTTCACATACTTTTGCAGTGATCGGATGAACTTCTCCTTCATATTAAACAGTGCAGGTTTCTGTTAGCAGTGCAGGGGTTAAACTGTTCAGCTTGAGTCTCTGGAGCTTTCCTGCTTTGATGGTCATAGCTGTTCAGTGTTGGCCACTCCCCTATCCGATATATGCTCACCTCTGGCAATCATGGATTGCCAGTGTTAGATTCATACTGCCTGGTGTGCAGTGGAGATGTCAGTTGCTGGTAGAGGTGTTTGGAGTGATTATCTGTGACTGTTGCTTGGTGTTTCGGCTGCGTGCAAGTTCTCATCCTCTTCCAGGGTCGGACTGGCACACCAGAGATCTGGAGAATCCTCTAGTGGGCCCGCCCTCAACCCAGGCACCGCAGCACTGCTGATTTGGTGTAGTTCCTGAGTCCTGTCCCCTTCACATCAGTGCCTGCCCAATTGTGTGCACTGAGCGCCGCACGCTCAATGCTTTAACCAGAGGGCCACTGCACCGCTCATCATCAGCATGTAATGTGAAGTGCAGCACCTTAACATCACCTGCAATCGCGTGCACCTCTGCTAAGAGAGCGATGGGCGTGACACTCACTTCAGCCAGCACAGTCACAGCTGACTGCCTGTGGCTGATTGGACAGCTGATCCACCGTGACGCCGTCACTTGTGCAGTGCCTGCGTCTCTGGCTCTTCTTACCTCTTTTTTACTGTCATGGACAGCGGTGGCTTAGCCTAATACTGATTGGTTGCAGTGCAGCCAATCAGCATTTGTTTTCTTCGTGTGACCTCACAGCTCAAGCAAAGAGCTGTGCTGTGATTGGTCAAGCACCTGCCACAGAACCTTCTGAAAATCGTACAGACTACAGAGGAGTAGAGGGAGATAGATGGCTGGAGACAGTGTGTGTAAGTAAATAACATACGTGCCTAACCAGTTCTCTAGCCACTGCCATTAAGTGCCCTCAAGCATTTAGGGGGAAGCCCTCATGCAATTTAAAGGTGACACCAGGGGAAAGAGGCTCACAGTACATTTCTAATTTACTGTGGGCCCCCTCCCCCACTGTGTCACCTCTAATGTTACTGTGGGCCCCCTCCCCAACTGTGTCACCTATAATGTTACTGTGGGCCCCTTCCCCACTGTGTCACCTCTAATGTTACTTTAGGCCCCCTCCCCCACTGTGTCACCTCTAATCTTACTTTGGGCCCCCTCCCCCATTGTGTCACTCGGACAGTGGCATTAACAGCATGCCGGATTAGGGGTGCATCATTCTATTTACAAATCACCCCTCTTTTTCCCCATTAAAAATAAAAATATTAAAAAATTCAAGTTCCCTGTGTGTAATAAAATAAGTAGCAGTCGCCGTCTTCTGCCGCTGTGTCGTTGCTTCGGTCCTTAACGTTGCAGTAGAATACAACCACTGGTAAGTATTTACTACACACACACAGGACCTACATTACTGATACCACTTCTGTGGTTAAATAAAAAAATAAACTGGAGTGGTATTTTTACATAACTGCATGAATGATTTTTCTCTCGTGGGCCCAAAATGCTCCAGTCCGATGCTGTCCTCTCCTATTTAGTTTTCGATACTTTTTTCCCTGGTGTTCCACTCTGTTGTCTGTGAGTGCATATTTGTATGATTGGTGTATTTATTTATCCCTGTGTATATTCATACACTATTACTCCCCTGGGTGGTGGAGGGGGACAGATGTACGGTTGATTCAGGAGTTCAGCAAGGTACTTGGCTCCAGCATCTTCACCATCAGAAGTAATCCAGGGAGCAGAGATATGTAGGGTGCCCCTACCGTTAGGGACAGGGAAGAAGCCCCTGGCCCTAGGTAATCCAGAGTCGTGACAATAAGTAATACAATGTATGTACATAATGACTAAGGTGAACCTACGTCTAGTATTGCATAATATGTTGTGGTATGGTTACACCATGCACCCACATAAGATAGGCCTTCCATTGTATTAGTGAACAGGTCGGAGCAGTGAAGAGATGTAAATATTTACTGTTTTACTTCCTAATGATATAAGGATAAAAGGATGTTGATTACTTCATTATATAAATAATGATTCAAAATCAAATATACTAATCTTTTATAATCTATTATCCTAACCTACACTGGATAGTTATATAATCATATTATTATATAATTACTAAATGTCTTATATATTTTTAGTTAAAATAGCTAATTTATCCTGGTTTATAATATGATGATTTTTCTTCAAATCACCTTTAATTTCAAGAGTTAGAAGGATACTGTTCTCCATCTGGTCTGTAGAAATCTTCAGCTCGGATCTCTCACATGATGCCTTTATCCAGGTCACATCTTTCAAAAACTGAAATGTGAGCAGGATGCAGCCATAGATCTAGATTCGAGGCCCAGGAAAGGATAGAGACTGTGCCCTGTGCAGCAGCATGCAGCATGTCACATGCAGCCTGCAAACTACTGTACAGGCTAATGTAGAGATTTGCAGATATGATTGGTTGGTAAGAACCTTATGCCATCTATAAGCTGCCTCATGGGCTGGACCCCAATAGTTTTCACCCGAGACCCAAGCTTAGTGTTTAGGACAGGCCGGAGTGCAGCCGCCCCCTCCCCCGTAGGCTTGGACGCATGCCTGCATGACAATGGGTTGGAGGGAGTGGCTAAGGCTATTAACATTGGGATGGGTTTAACGGGGGGGGGGGTTTAAGTGCCAGGGAGGGGAGGGGCGTCACATTTTCCCACTCACAAGGGTGGTGATTTGTCTCCCCCACATCGTGCTGCGTTCCTCATGGCGCCCACGGCGCAGCTGTTTGAATCCCTGAGGGCGGCTGCAGAGTCGCACCCTGCGGGCTGGCTGGAAGAGCAGGTAGCGGCGATCGTCGGAAGGGGAGCGGGGACGGTGGCTGTGTCAGCACAGCCTGAGCGGCGTTCCCGTCGGGCGCGGCCTCCTGCCAGGCTGTTGCCTGATTTAGCTCCCCAGACACAGCGCAGGCGCAGGAGCCCCTCTGGGGACCCTCCAGGCCGGGTGCCGGTCAGGAAGCGCAGCAGCAGGCCCCTGTCTGGGAGGAATCCGCTCACCAGCGCGTGTCACGCGGCGGTTAGTAGGCAACAGCCTGCGTTCGGGCAGGGGCCTACATGCGCCAGTCCTCTCAATACCAGTGACGTCACGGGGGGTCGCCTCAGCGATGCTCCGGTCAGGCGGCCGCCTCCTCAGACACAGTAGATGGCAGGATTATCCACGATGGGCAGCAATCGGGCGGTGGTAACAGGCAAGTGTTGTTACCGGCCCTTACAGATGGTCTCTGGGCAGCGTTAAATTCAGGATCGGATGCCAATACACAGACCTTGCGGGCAGGGCGGGCAGGGGGTCGGGTGATATTAATATGTCCCCACATACACAACCCCTTGGTCCTTCTTCAACTCCAGTGCATGTCAGTAACTTTCGGCCTTACAGGGCTGCGTCGGCGTGATACAGTGCTTCGGCGGTGCTCGGGTCTCAAGAGATAGAGGGTTCAACGGGAGGAGTCGGAAGTCGGGATGGACGGCTGGAGTTGGGAATATCGGCTGGGGGGACCACAGCTCCTCTGCAGCCCAGTGAGTTGGGTTCTATGTCTTGTTCGTTATCGCAGAATTTTTTATCCCCACGTTTAAGTGCTAATCGGGGGTCAGTGGCTGGGGGTACAAGTCAGGAACAGGTTGGGGAGACTGTGAGTGAGGTTTTAGCAAATGTGAGGGAGTTATTGTTGCGTTTGGAAAGGGGTAGTAGTGCTGTTTCGGGCCATTTAGCCGCATGGGTGAGCCCGCAATGGGGCGGGCTGAACAGTTTAGGTAATAGACTTGGGGGTGCGAGCCAATTGCCCGAGCCTGTTTCGGTGTCAGTGCAGACAGAAAAAGAGTGTAGAATTCATTTGGATGATAGTGTGGCACCCCAGGGGTCTGGTTGCCACAGTAATAGAAATATTATGTCTGAGAGCAAGTGGGAGGTTTCTCTGGTCAGGAGTCCTAAGCATGCAACACCGCCCGCCCAGACCTGGGAGGGGAGGAATCTGCCCTTATAAACTGGGTCTGGGGCGGGATTAGGGAGTGAAGTCCCAGGCAGAGACGCAGTCAGGTCTGGAGGACAGCAGACACAGGGAAAGCAAGAACTAGGAGCTCTGTAGGAGCAGGAGCGAGTGCCAGAGGCTGGAAGCTAGATAGCTCGCCTTGGCTGAAGACACTAAACCCGGACACGGAGTCCGAGGCTGTGGGGACATCCAGGTCCAGCAGCAGAATCTAACCGGCAGGGGATTCCATGTCCTCTGGCCATAGAAGCCCGGAGGCACGGTCACAAGCAAGGGACCAGCACCGCCATCGTGAAACGGAGGCTAACGGAAGGCCCCAAGTCACCGGCCATACGGGTGAGCACCACACGGTATACTCAGGGACGTGGGCTACTTCTACCCGCATAGAGCAAGGTAGCCAGGAAAGAGTGCAGATAGTCGGGGAGGCCTACATCTCCACCTGGCCAGGGGAGATCCTACTTGCCTACAGACTGACCAGGCCCCTACTGCTAACCAGTACTCCCGGGAGGGTCTGCGTTATTCCATCAGTAAAGACTCTGAACTGCACCACACGTCTCTGTGTTTCATCGGCGCACCAGCACCATCAGTACTGGCACGCTCACACCATCACTCCCATCATCCACACTAGCTGCCCTGAGGCAATACTTCTTATCCCATACTTGGCTGCGCATACAACATCAGCCTCAGCGGTCTGCAGCGCAGCGGCGGTCCCCACTGACCGCAATCCACGGGTGGCGTAGTCGGACATTTATCACACTCAGACTGCCACTGGTTTGACCGCCCTGGGCACGGACCGGGTCACAGCCACGGAGGACTACAACCCCCAGAGATCCGGCTCCGGGTATCCCCTGCACAGCACTGGCCCAGGGGGCGCATCAACTTTGGCGTAGTCGGCAGGATTTCGTGCCCGCAACCACCGGGTACTGCGTGCCTGAAAAAAGACTTTTATACTTACCTGTGGTGAAGTTTCCCGCCGTCCGGAGCCGTTTCCCGCCATCGGAGGCCATCTTGGGTCGTTTCCCGCCATCTTCTGCCGTCTTCCCGCCATCCGCAGCCGCTTCCCGTCTTCGGACGCCATCTTCGGGACGCCGCATGGGAAGAAGAGGGGCGTGGATGCCGAAAGCGCGCGAGACCCGAAGCTCCGCCCCACGCACTGACGCTGCGCAAGGTGCTGGAAGGGAGGAAGAGCGACGCTGACGTCATCGGAGAGCGACGCCAGGTCCTCTACCCCGACGATTGACTGCGGAGCCGCGGCCTACGGAAGAAGAGTATCGCAAGGTAGGCCACGGTCCACTAGGGGGGAAGGAGGATGTCGGACACCGAGGGGAGCTCCACCGCCACACCGGCCGCCAGCGCAACCGCTGCTGCGGTCATGCCATTCACCATGCCCTATATCCCGGGGGCAACCTGGCTACCCCAGTACTCAGGGGAGTCACATACCCTGAGTGACTTTAGGGAAAAACTGGATAGCCTCTTCCAGGTATACCCCCTCACGGAAGAGCAAAAAGTAAGCATCCTGGTGGCCCAGTTAATTGGGGCAGCCCAAAGGGAGGTAAAGTCCTGGTCACCTGGGAAGAAGAGGACTGTCAGAGAGATACTAGCCCTGCTGAAAGACGCATTTGATACCCGAACCTCAGCCGAAATAAAGCTCAGATTTTACGGGTGCAAACAACGGGCACATGAAAGTATAAGAGACTATGCCCTAAACCTACAAGAGGCCCTGAGAGCCATTAAGCAGGCAGACCCTGACAGCGTGGGAAATGAAGACAAGCTGTTGACCGAACAATTTATTGAGGGTCTACTGTGCAATGCCCACCGAACCCAGTTGCGGGCAATGGCCTTACAGGACCCTGACCTGGACTTTGCACAGTTCAAGGACAGAGCCATCCGGGTGCTCCGAGAACCGGCACCAGGACGCGGCGCCCTTGTCTGCAGGGCCTGTGGGAGCTGATGCGCAGGCTTTGAACAATGACCTGGCTACAGACCTGCACCATCAGGTCCAAGAGCTGACTAAGAGCATTGCCGCGCTAACCAGAACTGTGCAGTCTTTACAGGTCTCTTCTCCAGGAAAGATCCAGTTGGCATCCGGACCGGAGGACGTCCCGTGGCGCCAACTGAGGAGGACCCCACCGGCCAGAGGGAGACCCAGCGACAGGTACAACGAGGACGGACGACCCATCTGCCGCCGCTGCAATCAACCCGGATATATGGCAAGGTACTGTCATTTAAACGGGCTCAACCTGGGGTAGAAGGCCAACCCCCAGGCATAAGATCATCAGGCCCATCAAACTGGCGTGATAAATACGTAGGGGGACGTCCGGTCTTGCCTGTGGTACTGGACGGCATTCCTATGAGTGCCCTACTGGACACCGGGTCACAGGTCACCACCATCCCGTACGTGCTCTTCAAGTGGTACTGGAATGAATCGGACATAACCCGCTACCTAGATGGCAACCTGAGCATTATCGCCAGCAATGGTCAGCCCGTGCCACAGATAGGATTTAAGGAAGTGACTATCAAGGTCGGTAAAGTTGAACTGCCGGCACAAGGACTGATCATTGTGGACATTGACCGTCGCGAGAGTCACCCAAAAATAACCCTAGGTACTAACGTAATCGAAAATTGTCTTGCAGAGGTGATTCTTATTTTGCAACAGGTTGCCAAGAACGCCAGTTCCAGCCAGCAGCGTGTCCTCCAAAAAGAGATCCAGGCACTGATGAAACGGCAACAGGTGGAACTATCTGGTGGTGAGATAGGTAGCGTGAGAATGTGTGACCCGTTCCCTATTGCCATGCCCCCAAAAAGTGAGATGATGATTTGGTGCCGGGCAGCTATTGGTCTAAGAGGTAGAGACTACCAAGCAATGGTAGAACCCGTCTACTCAGACGGTAGGCCCACCATTTTGACAGCACGGGGGGTGGTCGATGTACGCCATGGGAGGGTGCCCGTCCGCATCATAAATGAATCGGGGAGAGAGAAGTATACCTGCCCCGGTATGCCACGCTAGCCAAATTGTTCACCATCAACCAGAACTCTGTACAGGCCGTGGAACCCTTGCCTCCATCTCAACCAGAGGAAGGTCACGGCTCTAAGAAACCAATGGAGGACTGGTGTCAGCAACTGCATTTGGGTACTGACTCCACTCCCTCACACCAAAAACAGGGAGTCTACCGGGTGGTTCAAGAGTACGAGAGAGTGTTTAGTAAACACCCGCTGGACTTCGGGTGAGTAAAGGGGGTAGAACATCACATCCCCACGGGAGACCATCCTCCCATAAAGGAGAGATACCGACCCGTACCCCCTGCACACTATCAACACGCCAAGGGGATGCTAAAAGACATGAAGGAGGCTGGGGTAATTAGGGACAGCTGTAGCCCCTGGGCAGCTCCACTAGTCTTAGTGAAAAAGAAAGACAACACCATGAGAATGTGTGTAGACTACAGGAAGGTCAACCGTATCATACACAAAGATGCGTACCCATTACCAAGGATAGAAGAGTCCTTAGCTACATTAAAATCTGCTAACTTCTTCACTACTTTGGATCTCACTAGCGGGTACTGGCAAGTTCCTGTAGCAGAGGCGGACCGGGAGAAGACCGCATTCACCACCCCCGATGGGTCTCAGCGAATTTAGCTGTATGCCGCTCGGGCTCTGCAACGCACCAGGAACCTTCCAGCGGTTGATGGAATGCTGTCTGGGACAACGGAACTTCGAGACGGTCCTACTATACCTGGACGACGTCATCGTCTATTCCAAGACCTATAAGAACCATCTGGAACACCTGGCAGAAGTGTTTGAAGCTCTGGCAAACTATGGCCTAAAGGTAAAACCCTCAAAGTGTCATCTACTGAAGCCAAAGGTACAGTACCTGGGACACGTGGTGAGTGCTGACAGAGTAGCCCCCGACCCTGACAAGATCACCGCGATTAAGGACTGGCCAAGACCATCCACCATAAAGGAAGTGCGGCAGTTCCTCGGGTTGGTAGGCTACTACCGAAGATTCATTCCCGGTTTTACCAAGAAGGCAGCTCCTATGCAGGACCTCCTGATAGGCCAGTCCAGGAAGGCCAAAAACCAGAAGCCACCCTTCAAATGGTAAAAGCTGGAAAGGAGTCCTTCCGCCAGCTGAAGATGGCCCTCACGGGGGATGAAATCCTGGCCTACCCTGATTACAGCCAGCCCTTTATCCTCCACACGGACGCAAGCAACATCGGGCTGGGGGCCGTACTGTCCCAGATCCAGCAGGGGAGAGAACGGGTAATTGCTTACACCAGCCGAAAACTGCGACCCACGGAAAGAAACCCTGAGAATTACAGCTCGTTCAAGCTAGAGTTCCTGGCAGTGGTGTGGGCAGTAACCGAACGTTTCAAGCATTACCTTGCCTCTTCCAGGTTCACCGTGTACACGGACAACAACCCGTTGACACACCTGGACACTGCAAGACTGGGTGCCCTGGAGCAGAGATGGATGGCCCGCCTGTCCAATTATGAGTTCACAATCAAATACCGGGCAGGGCGCTCCAATACCAACGCGGACGCCCTGTCCAGGATGCCAAACCTACCGGACGAAGGGGAGGATCCGGAAGAATTGGAAGAGATCGAACTCCCTGCGTTTCACCGTCATGGGATTACCCAGTATTCCCACCGTGTGAGGGGCCAGTGATCCGCTACGTTCAACCCCTTACCCCACTACAACTGGGCGGAGACGCAAGACAGTGACCCCGCAGTCCGTCTGGTGAAGGAGATGCTGACCCAGGCTGACGCCCGCCTGGACCCAGACACTCCGGAAGAGACCAAGCAACTGTGGACGGAAAAGAGCAGACTGTTTCTCTACAAGGAGAAGTTGTGCCGCAGAATGGTCAATTCCCGGACACATGAACTTGATCTGGCAGGTTGTGGTACCGAGACGGGACGCAGCTATGGTGCTGGAGGCCTACCACAATGGGGCAGGGCACTTCGGATGGAAGAAGCTGGAGTTCCTGCTGCGTGAACGGTTCTACTTGATAGGCATGAGAGGAGCCATTGAGAGGTGGTGTAGAGACTGTGGCCCGTGCAATCTAAGAAGAAGGGACCGTGCCAACCAGAGGACTCCCCTGCAGCCCATCATCACCAGGCAGCCGCTGGAACTGGTCGCTCTGGACCATGTTAAACTGGCTCCAAGCAGAAGCGGGTATGTCTACGCCCTAACCATCGTGGATCACTACTCCCGGTTCCTGGTGGTGGTCCCTGTCAAAGACCTGACGGCTCAGACAGCAGCCAGAGCCTTCCAGCTGCACTTCTGCCGCCCACACGGGTACCCGGACCAAGTGCTGACGGACCAAGGACCAGCCTTCGAAGCGGAGGTCTTCCAGGAGTTCTGCAACCTGTATGGCTGCAAGAAGATAAGAACAACGCCCTATCACCCCCAAACCAATGGACTCTGCGAGAAGATGAACCAGGTGGTGATAGATCTGCTAAAAACATTGCCCCTGGAAGAACGCAGTCTGTGGCCTGAGAAACTGCCCGATCTGGTGGACCTGTATAACCACATCCCGGTAGGTTCCACCAACTGTACCCCGGCTTACCTAATGCGAGCAAGACCTGGTAAGCTGCCTGTTGACCTGGATATTGGAGTCCTGACACCCAAGGACACCTCGCCAGAGGCAGACTGGGATACAGAACGGCAGAAGCAGTACCGGAAAGTACAGGAGAGCGTCGAGCGAAGTCTCTGCCAATCAAGAGAAAGGCAGGAGAGGACTTATAACCAACATGCTCCCGCTGTTCCCCTGGTACCTGGAGAGCAGGTCTTGAAAAGAAAAAGGCGGCTCCATAAGTTGGACGACCAGTGGGAAAAGGACCCATACACCGTACTGCCCTCAAGCCACAATAATCCAAAGGTGTACGTTATCAGCAAGGATGGAGGAGAGACCACAGCCACTGTCTCCAGGGACCACCTGAAAAAGTGCCCCGAGAAGTTGCAAAGCACGGATGAAGATCAGGAAGACCCTCAACCCGTAGAGGAAAAGGAGGAAATGATCAGCACAGTACTCGGAGACTTTCCCCGGTCCTGGACCCAAGTAAACAACGCTATCGTGGTGCCCGTCCTCACCTTTCTCCAGCCAGCCCCTCAAGTGCCTACAGAAGACCAGGTAGAGCTGGAAGAGCAGCCGGCCCAGGAGGCAGAAGAGTCCACACCAGCAGCGCAGGAGGATCAACCCTCTGCTAGTAGCGAGCCTGCCATGCCCCTAGTGAGCCAAAGAGTGCGCAGACAGCTGCCCAGCCTACCCGCAACATGCCCTACACCCTGTAGTGCAGGACCAGTTAGTGAGCTCCGTAGGTCCACTAGAGTCACTAGAGGTCAGATGCCCGCTCGCTGGAAAATATAAAGTAATGCACTGTAAATTTACCTGTTTCTTGAAAATGTTTATGGTTTTTGTTGTTGCCTGTTATTAATTATGTTTCTCAGTTACCCTGCAGATTTATTTGGACTAACAGATTATGGACGCTGGATAACCGGAACAATCTTGTAGATAGTTGCACACTGTGCCTCTTGCGAAGACGGCCGCGGAAGAGAAAACCTGTCTGGCGTGGCCTCCTTGCGGCCCAAAGTAGATTGCTTCAGCCTTGCAGCCACGCCCAGGGCCAATGCAAGGGGTTTGCTTTGGACAGGTCCCCTACTTCGCTTAAAGCTTCACCTTGGGTGACATGGACGCCCTCTTGTTTCGCAAACTTCACCTTGGGTGATATGGACACCCGGTTGCGGACACGCTGTGACCTTTAAAGAACTAAAGATTCTTGTAAATATGTTATTGTGTTATTGTTATACCCTGCATTTATGTTTCTTTAAAAATGTGTTTAGTCCCGGAGTACTAAAATTTACTAGGGGGGAATGTGGCACCCCAGGGGTCTGGTTGCCACAGTAATAGAAATATTATGTCTGAGAGCAAGTGGGAGGTTTCTCTGGTCAGGAGCCCTAAGCATGCAACACCGCCCGCCCAGACCTGGGAGGGGAGGAATCTGCCCTTATAAACTGGGTCTGGGGCGGGATTAGGGAGTGAAGTCCCAGGCAGAGACGCAGTCAGGTCTGGAGGACAGCAGACACAGGGAAAGCAAGAACTAGGAGCTCTGTAGGAGCAGGAGCGAGTGCCAGAGGCTGGAAGCTAGATAGCTCGCCTTGGCTGAAGACACTAAACCCGGACACGGAGTCCGAGGCTGTGGGGACATCCAGGTCCAGCAGCAGAATCTAACCGGCAGGGGATTCCATGTCCTCTGGCCATATAAGCCCGGAGGCACGGTCACAAGCAAGGGACCAGCACCGCCATCGTGAAGCGGAGGCTAACGGAACGCCCCAAGTCACCGGCCATACGGGTGAGCACCACACGGTATACTCAGGGACGTGGGCTACTTCTACCCGTATAGAGCAAGGTAGCCAGGAAAGAGTGCAGATAGTCGGGGAGGCCTACATCTCCACCTGGCCAGGGGAGATCCTACTTGCTTACAGACTGACCAGGCCCCTACTGTTAACCAGTACTCCCGGGAGGGTCTGCGTTATTCCATCAGTAAATACCCTGAACTGCACCACACGTCTCTGTGTTTCATCGCCGCACCAGCACCATCAGTACTGGGACGCTCACACCATCACTCCCATCATCCACACTAGCTGCCCTGAGGCAATACTTCTCCCGTGGGGAGTTATCCCATACTTGGCTGCGCATACAACATCAGCCTCAGCGGTCTGCAGCGCAGCGGCGGTCCCCACTGACCGCAATCCACGGGTGGCATAGTCGGACATTTATCACACTCAGACTGCCACTGGTTTGACCGCCCTGGGCACGGACCGTGTCACAGCCACGGAGGACTACAACCCCCAGCGATCCGGCTCCGGGTATCCCCTGCACAGCACAGGCTCAGGGGGCGCGTCAATAGGTCTCACGGCGAGTTTACGTGTGTTTTGAGGGTCCGTTAGGTGCACACCTCAAGAAAGAGGTGAGGGAAAAATTTGGAAAGATGAGTACGTCAAAAAAATTTCTCTTTTGCCTCTGGTGAAATTTAACCTGGAAAAAAGTAAGAAGGATGATAGTAAGAAGGAGGAGGAGGAAAAGAAAAGGTGGCGCTTAATCCCTCAGACTTTTACTAATTGGCTGCAGGCATTCGCCATTTTGGCGTGCGTAATAGGTGAAAAAGCACCGGAGAATTGCTCTCCCTTGTTTTGCTATATGGATGCTATTGGAGAGGCTCACAGAACTTATGGTTACGGGTGATGGCTCCTGCTAGATTAAGGCATTCCTTTCATGGAGGGGTCGGTTTTGCCGGCCATTCCGGGGGTCAATCAAGTACGCAGGGAGGCACGTCAGGGCAAGCGGGAACGCAGAAACCGGGCTTATGCTGGCAGTTCAACGAAGGCCAGTGTAAATTTGGGGCCAACTGCAGGTTCAAGCATCTTTGCTTGCACTGCAGTGGATCATCACACGGTGCTGGCAGATGTTTCAAAAAGAAGGCTAAGGCAGGGGCCAGCAAATCTCAAGGGGGAGACACCAGTGAAACTAACCGCGATGCTCCCTTATCTAAGTAGGTTTCCCGATAGGGAAAAAGCTGCAGTGTTAGTATCAGGTTTTGCTGACGGTTTTAAAATTCCTCCACCTCCATTCGAGATTCCCCGGGTGTCGAAAAATCCTAGATCAGCAGACCAATATGCGGAGGTGGTTTCTGCTAAGTTACAAAAGGACGTAGCTTTGGGGCGTATGGCCGGTCCGTTTGCCGATCCTCCTTTTTCGAATGTATCGCCATTGGGGGTGGTGCCCAAAAAGGAGCCTAATAAGTTTAGGCTCATTCACCATCTTTCCTATCTGCGGGGAAAGTCAGTGAATGATGGGATTGATCCGGAACTATGTTCCGTGGTTTATACATCATTTGATGAGGTGGCTCGGTGGGTCAGACAGTGTGGTAAAGGGGCATTGCTGGCTAAGACGGATGTGGAATCAGCGTTTCGGTTGTTGCCCGTTCATCCTGAAAGTGTTAGGTTGTTGGGTTGTTACTGGGAGGGCGAGTTTTTCGTAGATAGATGTTTGCCCATGGGATGTTCTTTATCTTGCTCCTTGTTCGAGGCTTTCAGCACATTTTTGGAATGGGTCGTACAGGATGTGACAGGGCTTGAATCCATTATACATTACCTGGATGATTTTCTGTGCATTGGTTCGGGCGACTCTTCATGTTGTGAAATTTTGCTGAGAGCAACTCAGTGGGTAGAAGAGCGCTTCGGAGTGCCTTTGGCTCCAGAAAAGACCTGAAGGTCCAACTACCACCATTTGTTTTTTAGGAATTGTAATCGATTCAGTGAATTGGGAATTTAGGTTGCCTGAGGAGAAAGTGAAAGCTTTGAAGGAAGAGGTCGCACGGGCTAGGAAGTTATAGAAGATGACTTTGAGAGAAATGCAGTCTCTACTTGGGAAACTTAATTTTGCATGTCGCATTATTCCTATGGGGAGAATTTTTTCTCGCCGGTTAGCCAGCGCTACGGCAGGTGTAAAATTGCCGCATCATTACATGCTTTTGTCGGCTGAACACAGACGATTTGGTAGTGTGGGAGAAATTTTTGGAGCAATATAACGGACACTCATTGCTCATGGAGGAAGTGCAGGACAATTGTGCTTTGGAATTGTACACGGATGCGGCGGGAAGTTCAGGTTTTGGGGCGTACTTTAGAGGTTGATGGTGCGCATCCAGTTGGCCTAAGGAGTGGGTAACATCAGGAATGGTAAAGAACATAGCCCTATTAGAGATTTTTCCCATTTTGGTGGCAATATATTTGTGGAAGGGGGAACTGCAAAATAAGAGGGTGAGGTTTAATTGCGACAACATGGGGGTCGTGTGTGCAATTAATAACATTACAGCATCCTCACCTCCAGTGATTAGGGTTCTTCGACAGTTAGTGCTGACTTGCCTTTGCATGAATGCTTATGTGACAGAATCTCACGTACCGGGTGTCCAGAATGCCATTGCTGACTCACTTTCTCGTTTTCAGTGGGAGCTCTTCCGGCAGTTGGCACCAGAGGCGGCAGACAAGGGGCTGGAGTGCCCTCCGGAGCTTTGGAAGGTGGTATGCGGGCCGCTAAGTCGCTGATTAGGTCATCGTTGGCAGGGGGAACTTGGGAAGCGTATCAGTCTATTTGGCATTTATGGGAAGATCGGTTGTTTAATACAGTCGGGATTATGGCTCAGGATGACGATCAGTTAGGTGTACTATTGTCATGGATTAGTCAAGGGGCTGAGGAGGGTTGGTCTGTAGCAAAAATCTCTCGGACTATGGCGGCTTTGGCTTTTGGTTTTAAGTTTCATGGTCAGAGAGATTTGACAAAATGTTTTTTGATCAAACAGGCTTTCAAGGGGTTTCGGAAGGGGAAAGGGTAAGAGGACTCCAGGAGGCCGGTTTCATTTGGCATTTTGGAAAAGATTGGGGGCGTGTTACCTTCTGTGTGTTGCTCCGGGTTTGAAATTTGTCTTTTTAGATTGGTCTTCTCCCTGGCCTTCTTTGGAGCGTTGAGGTTGGGTGAGATCGTGTCACCCAGCAGGTCAGTGGGCGGGGGGCTTTTGTCAGCAGATGTGATTGGTACCTCAGGAGGTGTGAAATTTTGGATCAGGAAATCTAAAACGGACCAGTTGGTAAAAGGGAGGCGTGTAGTTTTGAGAGCAATTGGGAATTCCATTATGTGTCCGTTAAGATGCTTGCAACTGTTTAGGGAGTCCGAAGCAAAGCAGGGTGGTCCATTATTGTGTCCCGAGGATGGGTCCTTTTTATCCAGATATCAGTTCATAGCGGTATTTAGGAAGTGTTTAAATTCATTAGGGTTAGATGCATCCCGTTTTGGGTCGCACTCGTTTCAGATTGGAGCAGCAACGGAAGCGACTGCGGGGGGTCTTAGTGGGGAGACTATACAGCGCATTGGGCATTGGGAATCGAGGCGTTATCAGAGTTATATCAGACCTCAGGCTCAGGGTAAAATACAATTTTAATGTTTGATTTATGGCAGGTGTTGTTATTGCGAGAGTTGTTCAAGTTTGTTTGTATTTTCCACAGGTTCCAATTCCGCGTTGGTGTGGATTATGGGACACTCTTACGTGCACTGGGGAGCACTGAGGGCGGATATAAGGCCTGCAGGAAGGCTGCTCGGTTTTGACAGAGAAACAGCTGTGATTAGGTGGTTGGGCTTTAGAGGCATGAGTTGGTGCAGAGTGCTGCAGGAGGTACATCATAGTGCGCGTTTGGATAGGTCACCTGACATTTTGGTGTTGCACGTGGGGGGGAACGACCTAGGTTCACGCCCTTTTAGAGAGTTGATAAGGGATGTTAAACATGATTTGTTGCGTTTGTTGGTGGCATTTCCAGGCTTGCTTATTGTTTGGTCGGAGATTGTTCCTCGAAGATGTTGGCGGAGTGTTACGGGTCCGGGTGGTGGAACCTCTGTGCCGAGGTGCAAGGAGGGACCCAGAGGGGCGTGACTAAGTATCCACCCGAACCGACCCTGGTCGTACGGCAGCTAACGATACCGTGACCAGGGAGGATCCGGGCTGAGGGACCAGGTGCTACTCTGGGGACGACCTTGTAGGAGAGCAGGTGGCTCCCATGGGTCAGATGGCTGGGACTGACCGGTATGGTGGATGGACACGGCAAGCAGGCGGAAGTCTCTGGCAGCTGACAGGTGGTCACAGTTCGAGAAAGCAGGGCAAGTAGCAGTCTTTAGGTTTACCAGGAAGGTGGTCACAGCAAGTGACTGCAGGGTCTCCAGGCAGGCTGGCAGGAAACAGGCAGGTGCTCCCAGGTGAGCGGGCAGACAGACGAGGGGGGTAACTGACAGGTAACTGGTGGGCGCTCCCAGGTGAGCGGGCTGATGGACACAGCAGGTAACAGGCAGGTAACTGGTGGACGCTCCCAGGTGAGCAGGCAGACAGACGAGACAGGTAACAGGCAGGTAACTGGTGGACGCTCCCAGGTGAGCGGTCTGACAGACGAGGCAGGTAACAGGCAAGTAACTGGTGGACGCTCCCAGGTGAGCGGTCTGACAGACAGGGCAGGCGGATGCTCCCAGGTGAGCGGACAGATAGCCAAGGCAGGTAACAGGCAGGTAACAGGTGAGCGCTCCAGGTGAGCAGGCTGCAGGCTCGGCAGGTAACGGACAGATAACAGGCTGGCAGGCAGGACGAGAAGTCAGGCGAGCAGCGGGACCTGAGGGCTGAAGCACAGATCAGACACAGTGCAAACAACTTTGCTCGGGCACCTCCATTTTGGAGGAGGTGCCTTATATATGGGAGGTCCTCCGGCAATTGGCCGGGGACTCCTTAGGACGGCGCGCGCGGTCCCGTTATAAAAGGAGCACACTGCCGGGGAAGGAGCGCGCGCCGGCAGCAGCGGGGAGAGAAGCGCTGGAGGACGCCGCGCCAGGAGCGGGGAGGTGAGAGGGACGGCGTCTCTGCCTAGCAAGGGGCAGAGATGCCGATGCTACATGGAGGGCTAGGTCAGTGGTGAAGATCAATAAAGCCAGGATTAAAGTTAATAGGGCAGTCTCTAGTTTTGTTACTAGGAATGGGGGGATTGCTGTACGGCACTTTGAGTTAGAGAGAGGGGAGGGTGAATTTTGGTTGGCGGATGGGGTGCATTTGAACGCAGTAGGTATTGACATGTGGGCTTTGGGGTTACAAGAGGGCATTGAGAGGGTCATAGCTTTTCGTTCGGGGGGGGGGGTCTCGGACATTTGAGATATTCAAAGTGCCCTCGTTGTGGCGGTTGGGGGTCCTTGAAGTTGGTTTTAAATTGGTATAAGGGGTCCATTTGGGTATGGATTCCTTAATTGGAAAACGTTGATTGCTGATCTGGTTTTGGGGGTCTCACGGCAGGCAATGTCGGAGCCCGGGATGTGGAAGTAATTATTGGAACCCATGTTGGGTTGTGGTGCTCTCGAGCCAGTGGGGTATCGGCTGGGGGCAAGTTGGTGTTAATTGTTTGTTTATGTTAATCACCAGATCTTTGAGCTTCAAGGACCCTCCTACCATTGTGTGTTAATTAATTACTTATCTATGTAATTTTGTTTAAATAAAGACTGCTGTGGCCAGTTTTTCCCAAAGTATATGGTGTTTTGGTCTTATTTTAGTTAAGTAAAGGAATTTCACGGAAAGATGGGTATTAATATCGGATGGTTTGGTTAAACGGACCATCGACAATACCAGTGTCAGGGCAGTGTTATTTGAGCACATTACAGTAATGCTATTTGCCAGGGCTGGCTTCAGGTTTTGTGGGCCCCGAGCGAAAGAGTCTCAGTGGGTCCCTTTAACACATACCACGATTCATGCTGCACAGATACCGCAGAGAAATATAGATATAGTACAAGGCCGAAGATTTCACTTCCTACATTACATGAGCGATATCTATTGTAAATTCTACAAAAGCTAAGAAACCAGAGAATCCTCGCAATGCACAGTGCAGACCGGACAGTATAGTCCTCCATACAGTATTATGGGTACCATATATTGCTCCATGCAGAATACTGGTCCCCATATAATGCTCCATACAGGATACTGGTCTCCATATAACGCTGCATACAGGATACTGGTCCCCATATAACTCTTCATACAGGATACTGGTCCCCATATAAAGCTTCATACAGGATACGGGTCCCCATATAACGCTCCATACAGGATACTGGTCCCCATATAATACTTCATACAAGATACTGGTCCCCATATAACGCTCCATACAGGATACTGGTCCCCATATAACGCTTCATACAGGATACTGGTCCCCATATAACGCTGTATACAGGATACTGGTCCCCATATAACGCTCCATACAGGATACTGGTCCCCATATAACGCTCCATACAGGATACTGGTCCCCATATAACGCTGTATACAGGATACTGGTCCCCATATAACGCTTCATACAGGATACTGGTCCCCATATAATGCTTCATACAGGATACTCGTCCCCATATAATACTTCATACAAGATACTGGTCCCCATATAACGCTGTATACAGGATACTGGTCCCCATATAACGCTTCATACAGGATACTGGTCCCCATATAATACTTCATACAGGATACTGGTCCCCATATAACACTGCATACAGGATACTGGCCCCCATATAACGCTCCATAGAGGATAATGGCCCCCTTATAATGCTCCATAGAGAATACTGGCCCCCACATAATGCCCCATGCAGGATGTCACCCCCCTTATAATGCCCCATGCAGAATGTCACTTCTCCCCCCCATATATTGCCCCATGCAGGATGTCACCTCTCACCCCCATATAATGCCCCATGCAGGATGTCACCTCTCACCCCCATATAATGCCCCATGCAGGATGTCGCTTGTTCCCCCCACATATAATGCCCCATGCAGGATGTCACTTGTCTCCCCCCCATACCCCATATAATGCCCCATGCAGGATGTCACTTGTCACCCCCCATACCCCATATAATGCCCCATGCAGGAAGGCACTTGTTTTCCCCCCACCATATAATGCCCCATGCAGGATGTCACTTGTTCCCTCCCCCACCATATAATGCCCCATGCAGGATGTCACTTGTTTCCCCCCATATAATGCCCCATACAGGATGTCACTTGTTCCCCCCCATATAATGCCCCATGCAGGATGTCACTTGTCCCCCCCCACCATATAATGCCCCATGCAGGATGTCACTTGTTCCCCCCCATATAATGCCTCATGCAGGATGTCACTTGTCTCCCCCATATAATGCCCCATGCAGGATGTCACTTGTTCCCCCCCATATAATGCCCCATGCAGGATGTCACTTGTTCCCCCCCCATATAATGCCTCATGCAGGATGTCACTTGTCTCCCCCATATAATGCCCCATGAAGGATGTCGCTTGTAACGCTATTTATCTACAGATTAATCCTATGCCTGCAGGTAAATATCCTCTTAGATGCCGCTGTCAGTCATAACAGTAGCTTTTAAGAGGTTGGAAATGGAGGAAGGTGTACCTTCTGACACAACATGATTGTGGGGATCAATGTTATTGTCAGGACAGCCATATTTGTATACCTTTGAAGTTTTATAGGAAATTAGTAATTTTCTTATACCTTGCATATATTACAGGATTGCAATGTCTGGTACAAACAATAAAGTGATAGCAGGTTCAAGACAAACTGTAAAAAAACAAAAATATAAAAATGTTACTGTTCAAGGATCAAGTTTCCTTTAATTGACTTGCTTTACTTTCAGAAAGATTGGGATATATGAAGCAGATACTACCCTAGATATCGTTTATATCAGACACGCTCGATAACTGAGACACTCCCTTCATAAACATTAATACCAGAATCAAATGAACGTTCAAAGAATCTTCGTTTGTTTTACTCCGATGCTTTGAAGACTTCATGTAAATACGTTTTCTACGACTGCGTTTTGATTTCCCTTTGATGCTTCTGTATCCTTTGTTATAACCCCACAAAAAGCTCTATGTTCCTGTCACATCTACCCAGGTTGGTCTTGTAACCTGTGAACAACATATTACCGCTTCATAATTCTGCAGCCTTCGGAGCTGAAATCTCCAGCAACTTTCCCAGGATTCCATTCATCATTGCATTTAAAGCATCAGCAAAAGAAAATTATTTATTAATTCTAGTCTCTTTGTAAAACTGGGAAAAACCAGGGGGATGAAATCTCAGGGAGGTAGCCCAGTCAAAAACCATGTTAACTATGTATCTGTGTGTGTCATGTTTACACGCATGTGAGTATGTATTTGCTATGTGTGTATTTTATTTATGCATGTGTAATGTATATATGTGTGAATGTGTGTGTAATGTACAGTGCTAATTAAACACCTGTTGATTCAATGGATTTCCTAGTTCTTATTAGAAAGAGCACATTGTAGATTTGGACTGAAGGCAGCAAAATCACAAAGAGACATATATGGAAACAAGAGGTAAAGAAACACTTGTGAAACAAACCAGAATATGTCTTCAACCTAAGATTCACAGTACCCCCTTTTACTCTGATGACAGCTTTACACATCCTTGGCATTCTCTCAAGCACCTTCTTAAAGTCTTCATCAGAAATGGCTTTCAACTAACAGATATGGCTCATAAAGAGCTCCTTTGTGGAATTTCCGGCCTTCAGAAAGTCGTTGTGACGATCAGGTGTGTTTTACAGAGGCAATGTTGGTACACAGCTCCATACAGTGCTGCGCCCTCTTCCACAATTGTCCTAGGCCAGAATATGGCAAGAACCACTCAGCTAAGGAAACAGAAATGACAATCCATCATTATTTTAAAATATGTTCAGTCAATCTGGAAAATTGCTAGAACCTTGAGGGTATCCTCAACTGTAGTCAAGAAAATCTTCAATTGTTATGATGAAGCTACCTTTCATGAGAATCGCCCCAGGAAATGAAGACCAAGAATGACCTCTACTGCAGAGGATAAGCTCATCAGAGTTACCAGCCTCGGTCACCACAAATTGACAGAACCTCAGATAACAAGCCTCATAAATAAGGCACAGACATCTTAACATCAGTTGTCTAGAGCAGACTGAGAGAAACAAGTCTTTTTGGTCACTACCAGGACTGCAAACAAGGAGAAGAATCTTGTTTGGCCCAAGCAACACAAGGACTTGACATATAAAAAAATAATGGAGGAATGTGAGTAGAACTGTTTATTTTTTTTATGTGCGTTAAAGAACAGTGGCAGAATGGGAGACATATACCAGGAGGAACCCATTATGGAGAACATATACCAGGATGGGGGGACATATATACTAGAATGGGGGACATACTGTATATATACCAGGATGGGGGACATATATATATTCTACTTATCTTCCTCCTCTCCCACACCGTGTGGCATTCTCTTCTGTAGCCAGCACCGGAACCAGCAGCTGATTTCAGTGAGCAAGTGACAGGCAGCGCATGACGTCACTGCCATGTGCAGCCAGTGACTGGCACATCATTGTCAGCTGCCGGCCTCTGATTGGTCGGCAGCTTGTATTGCGGTGCAGGGACCCAGATGAATGTGCGTCCTCAGGCTATCCTCCTCCACGGGTCCAGGAGAAGGTGAGAAGAACCGTTTATGTTTTATTATATGCGTTATTAAAGAACAGTAGCAGAATGGGGGATATACTAGGAGGAACCCATGATGAAGGAAATATATACCAGGATGAGCACAGGATGGGGGACATATATACCAAGATGTGGAACATATATATCAGCATGGGGGACATATATACCAGGAAGGGGGCCAGAATGGGGGACATATATAGGAGGATGGGATCCAGGATAAGGGACATATATGCGAGGATGGGGACATATATACCAGTATAGGGGATTTATATATATCAGTAATGGGGCCAGGATGGGGGACATTAGAACAGGATGGGGGACATTACTATATAATGGAGGAGGGGGTAAAACGTATGACTTACAGGATATAGAAAGCTACAATGGCCCTTACATCTGACTAACATGTAGGGGGGGTGGGGGCAGGTGCAAATTTTGTATCAGGGCTCATTGGACTCTAATTACGCCACTGTGTATATGTATATATATATATATATATATATATATATATATATATATATATACAGTACAGACCAAAAGTTTGGACACACCATCTCATTTAAAGATTTTTCTGTATTTTCATGACCATGAAAAATGTACATTCACACTGAAGGCATCAAACTATGAATTAACACATGTGGAATTATATACTTAACAAAAAAGTGTGAAACAACTGAAAATATGTCTTATATCCTAGGTTCTTCAAAGTAGCCACATATTGCTTTGATGACTGCTTTGCACACTCTTGGCATTCTCATGATGAGCTTCAAGAGGTAGTCACCGGAAATGGTCTTCCAACAATCTTGAAGAAGTTCCCAGAGATGCTTAGCACTTGTTGGCCCTTTTGCCTTCACTCTGGGTTCAGGTCTGGTGACTGTGGAGGCCAGGTCATCTGGCGTAGCACCCCATCACTCTCCTTCTTGGTCAAATAGCCCTTACACAGCCTGGAGGTGTGTTTGGGGTCATTGTCCTGTTGAAAAATAAATGATGGTCCAACTAAACGCAAACCGGATAGAATAGCATGCCGCTGCAAGATGCTGTGGTAGCCATGCTGGTTTAGTATGCCTTCAATTTTGAATAAATCCCCAACAGTGTCAGCAGCAAAGCACCCCCACACCATCACACCTCCTCCTCCATGCTTCACGGTGGGAACCAAGCATGTAGAGTCCATCCGTTCACCTTTTCTGCGTCGCACAAAGACACGGTGGTTGGAACCAAAGATCTCAAATTTGGACTCATCAGACCAAAGCACAGATTTCCACTGGTCTAATGTCCATTCCTTGTGTTCTTTAGCCCAAACAAGTCTCTTCTGCTTGTTGCCTGTCCTTAGCAGTGGTTTCCTAGCAGCTATTTTACCATGAAGGCCGGCTGCACAAAGTCTCCCCTTAACAGTTGTTGTAGAGATGTGTCTGC
Source organism: Phyllobates terribilis (assembly GCF_046119375.1). Lineage (NCBI taxonomy): Eukaryota > Metazoa > Chordata > Amphibia > Anura > Dendrobatidae > Phyllobates > Phyllobates terribilis. Next base: position 749,727,900 of record NW_027362764.1, on the reverse strand, counting down.
TGCTAGAACTCTGTGTGGCATTGATCTGGTTTCTAATCTGAGCTGCTGTTAACCTGTGATTTCTGAGGCTGGTGACTCGGATAAACTTATCCTCAGAAGCAGAGGTGACTCTTGGTCTTCGTTTCCTGGGGCGGTCCTCATGTGAGCAAGTTTCTTTGTAGCGCTTGATGGTTTTTGCAACTGCACTTGGGGACACTTTCAAAGTTTGCCCAGTTTTTGGGACTGACTGACCTTCATTTCTTAAAGTAATGATGGCCACGCGTTTTTCTTTACTTAGCTGCTTTTTTCTTGCCATAATACAAATTCTAACAGTCTATTCAGTAGGACTATCAGCTGTGTATCCACCTGACTTCTGCACAACACAACTGATGGTCCCAACCCCATTTATAAGGCAAGAAATCCCACTTATTAAACCTGACAGGGCACACCTGTGAAGTGAAAACCATTTCCGGTGACTACCTCTTGACGCCCCTTGCTGTCAGTGTTTACCTTTGGATGGGGTAGGTATGAAGGTATGAACTTTCATTCTCCATTCCCTCTATGTACAACTTTGCTTTCAAGTCTATAAGGCATCATTTACGTATTGTGTGATTTATATTTCTTGGGCTTTTTGGAAGCTTTGATGTTAAACATCAGGGATTGAAGTTGTTTCTCCCTTCCTTCATCTTCACAATGTAGGTATTATACTCCTAATTACACCTTATTACATTAGTACAATAAAAAGTGACATACAGTTGACACCAGAAGTTTACATACACTATATAAAAAGACACATCTGCATGTTTCTGTCAATATCTGACATGAAATCAGAATAAACCTTTCCCGGTTTAGGTCAATTAGGATTACCATAATTTTTCATATTTGCCAAATGCCAGAATAATGAGAGAGAGAATGTTTTAAGGCATTTTTATTACTTACTGCAAAGTCTAAAGTTTACATACACTAAGATTACTATGCCTTTAAACAATTCTAGACTGTCCGTATGATGATGTCATGTGTTTGGAAGCTTCTGATAGGTTTTTTGGCAACATCTGAGTTATTTAGAGACACACCTGTGGATGTATTTTAATGCACACCTGAATCACACTGCTTCTTTGTGTAGCATCATTGGAAAGTCTAAAGAAATCAGCCAATATATCAGAAAGAGAATTGTGGACTTGCACAAGTCTGGCTCATCCTCGGGTACAATTTCAAGATACCTGAAGGTGCCTCTTTCATCTTTACAAACAATTATACGCAAGTACAAACAAGATGGGAATGTCCAGCTCTCAGGATGGAGGCGGGTTCTGAGTCCCAGAGATGAACATGCTTTGCTCCGATATGTGCATATCAACCTAAGGACAAAAGCAAAAGACCTTGTGAAGATGATGGCGGAAGCTGGTAAAATTGGGGCAATAACTACAGTGAAATGAGTACAGCATCATCATGGGCTGAAAGTCACTCTGCCAGGAAGAAGCCATTACTCCAAAAGAAACATAAAAAAGACAGATTAATGCTAACAAAGTGGCTTAAGGATAACAAAGTCATTGTTTTGTAGTGGCCATCACAAAGCCCTGATCTCAATCCTATTGAAAAGTTATGGGCAAAGCTGAAAAGGCAGGTGCGAGCAAGGCGACCTACAAACCTAGATCACTTACACCAGTTTTGTCAGGAGGAATCGGCCCAAATTCCGACCAGCTATTGTGAGAAGCTTGTGGAAGGATATCCCAAACGTTTCACCCAAAGCATTCAGTTTAAGGGCAATGGTACCAAATACTAATGAAATGTATGGAAACTTTTGACTTTGCAGTAAGTAATAAAAATGCCTTAAAACATTCTCTCTCTCTCTCATTATTCTGGCATTTGGCAAATATTAAAAATTATAAAGGTTTATTCTGATTTCATGTCAGATATTGAGAATAACATGCATATGTGTCTTTTTATATAGTGTATGTAAACTTCTGGTTTCAACTGTATCTCCTTACACAATGTTTTTCATATTTTCTTTTACTAGAATATAAATTCATTGATATATGTGCAACCTAAGTATCAGTTGTGCTGATGTGCGAGGTAATTAGGGCCATTCTTCCGCATACAATGACACCAGTATTATGACTGGTACTTGGTCGGTGGTGGGCCCCCGTTTTAGGTTTTGCACTGGGACCTCTGTATGTTCCATAATGCACTAGATACATAATGTCTCCAGGAGAAGGAACAACATGAGGCTGCAACCACAGAACATGTTTGTTTTGCGTAATTCTGGGTAAATGAATAGCACATAATAGGTTACATTCAGTGCGAGGGTTTGGACGACTTCCCTTATTAATCATTATAGATGTCAATAGGAGAAACACTTGCAGATCTGTTGAGCGGCTCATAATGAGTGTGTGTTCTGGAGCACGGCAGCGTTCCATCTCAACGAGCAGCAATGAATGAACTGACACTATTATACGGGCTCCGTACAAGAAGTTCATAGAGGGAACTGATATTAATATTCACAGTAGATTGTCTATTACTGAGCGACATAATAGACACTGAATATAGGATGTTTGCCTTGTTGTATGGAGTAGGTCCTGACTAGGCCACATATCTGCAACTCTGGGACCTTCTCCTATCAGGAGAACTTACATTACCTGGTACCCTACATTCACAAAAATATGTGCCCCCTCTTCACATTACACCTACAGGAGATTTTCTGACTTCTCCTAAACATTAATATGGAGTCTTCCTCTCTGCAGATATAACAGCTTCCGCTCTTCTGGGAAGACTTTGTACAAGATCTTGGAGATTTCTGTGGGAATTTTTGCCCATTCATCCAGAAGAGCATTTGTGAGGTCAGACCCTGATGTTGGAGGAAAGGACTGGGCTCACAATCTCCCTTCTAGTTCATCACAAAGGTGTTGGAGTAGGACCAGTATGATGTTCCCTCGTGAAAGCTTCTTCATGGCGTTGCCAACAAGGTCTTCAGATGGAGACTGAAGGCTGCAATTTAGGTCTATCCTCTACACTGATGAGTCCTGCTTTTGTCTTGGATGCAATGATAGCTAAAGATTATCTGGAGACCATGCGGGCAACGTCAGTCAGAGGCCTTCATGAGGGAATATTACACTGGTCCTACTCCTGAGATTATGGTGTGGGGTGGAATAATGTATGGTAGCCAGAACCCTGATGTCTTCATCCAGATTCACTAACAGCTTGGCATGACATTGATTTAGTGGTGAAACCAGTGGTGTGACCATTTATTCAAAGTGATCCAGAAGCCGTTTTTCAACATGACAAGACCATGTTCCTGGTGCTACGGAGAGCAGCCAACATGGCCTAACTGTGCTACTATGGCTGCAGTGTCCCTCGACTTATGTCCCGTTAAGCACATCTGGGATATCATTGGTCGGTGATTACATAGGAGCTGCCAGCAGCAGATCTTGATTGTTTGCCCAAGTGTATTCAGTACGGCAGAACCTTCCTGAGACGACCATTAATAAAATCGGAGATATCAGGCTCTAAGTGTGAGGATTTCTGCACGTGGCTCATGTTCCAGACTGAATAAATCGAGAGGTTTTGAAAATTAGTTTCCATTTTGTCATAATTTACAGATCATTATGATGTCTACCGATCCTGTGATTTCCAAGATTCCACGGTCTTTCCTTTTTGGCATTGTAGTTTCGTTGTTGTGTAGTATATTTTCACTCTTCTCTCAGTGGCAGACTCTTATAGTCCGTGCGTTGTGTATTGTTGCTGCAGATTGTAGTGTAAAACATATACAGAAGTTGGGAGATTTGTTTTCCCTCACAGGGATGGATGTGGAAAGTACCATGAATTACACGCTGCTAATTCCTGATTTAGACCTTGCTTGATTTTCTGTTCTTTGTGCAATATAGGAAAACAAAATTACAACAAAGAAAAGTGATTTTACCTTTTATACTGAAAAAAAAAAAATGTTTTCACTAAAGTGTAAAAAAAAACAACCAAAAAAACATTTCACATACCCTTTTAGATATTTAGGAACAGTCTCTTGTTCAGGAGCCTTATCTCTTGGCACAGTAGAGAGTAGATACAAAGTCCATCTTTCTATTTGGAGGACCTGTCCTGTCCTGGGTTACACGGACAACTGATTGGTATTAATGGCCTCTGTGTAAAGCGTAATATTCCCCATGGTAGTGTTTTACCTGTACATTACAGGTAATTGCTTTAATAAAGTCTCCACTACAGCTTCTCTCTGGTCCTCACAGAACTGTCAAGTATAAAAGTCCCAATTGGACCCAGTTGCAGGGTTCCCTAGATTCCCTCAATACCTTCCTTCAGTGATAGTCTGGGGTTGGGGTCACAAGAAAGATCATTCTCTGATGCAAGAGAATCGGATCGATTATGCTAATCACACTCCGATGAAACTCTGATCAGAGGTTGAGCCGAGTGTCATCTTGCTGTGATCCGATTTTCTTGGATGAGAGAATCGTAGCACAGATGAGGAAAAGATGGAGAACGCAATTTTTCCATCTTCACCATTATCTGAGTCTGTGGATGTCAGACTGCACTCAGATGACATTGGTGCTTGTGATCCAATTTGCGGAGACACTGGCAGCATGCATCCAATTTTTTCTCATGCTGAATCTGCATGAGAAAAAAAATTGCAGATCTGCACTGCCCCATAGTATAACATTGGCCTGATACCACTCCTCCAAGTTATATGCTCGTATGAGCAAGCCCTAAGTAAAACACTTGCAAATTACCTTTTTTGTTGGCCGGTCTCCCTATCCCCCCAATAGTTACAATACTTAGCCCAACATCTGTCCATTCACATCCAGGTCTTCCTCTGTGAAGCAGAAGCCAGCACTATAGACCCGATAAAATATACAGGGTCAATCTCCTCACAGCTGTCTCACCCTCCCAAGTCTCCCAATCTCCAGCGGACAACTAATCTTCAGTAGTCAACTTGCTCTAGCCTCCAGTCTACCACCATTTCTGATGTCCAGATCAGAATCAACCTCCAGTCCACCACCACTTCTGATGTCTGATATCCAGACCAGAACTGGCCAACATTGCTCTCGATGATCAGACAAGAATAAGTCTACAGCCCACCACCATGTCCGATGTAAAAAACATAAACCAGCCTCCAGTCCACCACCACCTCCCATTGTCCAGACCAGAGTATGCCTCAGGTCCAGAACTGCTCCAGATATCCAAACCAGACTGAGTCTTAGTTCAAACAGAAGCTAAAAGCAACACCAGTAGGCAACCATGCTTGGATCATCCATACTTTCGCCAATGTGCACTCCTGGCTGCCCCTGTCACCATCCTTGTGCCCTTTTAGCAGTGCAATGCATCAGTGTCACCATAAATATTATCCTGGTAACCTCAGACTCTTTCTGGGCAAACTTGACTATCTGTATCTGCAGATGTCAGCCATGAAGGCTATCATTCTCTTGGCCAGCTGTAGCCTTCTTGGTGTAAAGACCAAACTTTGGGGTAACCTCTAAAGTACACGGTACAAAATAGTCAATATACATTGTATACAAGCAGGAAAAAATAAACTACCAGGACAAAGCACTCCGCTCTTGGGAACATGGTGGCACCTTCTCCTGGACCATACTTACCATAATTCATCACACTTAAGCTTCATTTCAGGAATTCCTCAAAACACCCTCAAAACTCCCACTTTAGGGATAGTTTTGCTGTACCCCATCCCTTTTGCAGCCAAGTTCATTACACTGTCCTAACAAAATCGGGACTGGTTGCATGTATGTTGACCGAATGGACGTCCATCATTGTTATACACTTAAGAACCATTTCCCACGTACGTAATTGGAAAATATAATTCTTCGCACAAACTTGAAAAATGAAAAAAACCTTTTCTGGCTCGGAGGATTAACAATCACAGCCAAGATTCCCTGTAAGGAATTGTTGATCAGCCAAGAATAATGCAAAAGTAAAAAAAAAAATGCGTAAAACTCTCTGCTGGTATTAGGCCTGAAAGGCTTATGTGATGTATAGAGCGGCCATTATTATGTGTATAAAGCTGTTATTATAGCGGCTGGTGGGATAGACACAACAACCTTGTATTCTGGGGATACAGAACATAGATTAGTGCTGCTACTGAACACATCACCGAGTAATGAGGCGAAAGCTCTGCTTCTGATCCTTGTAACGATACAATTACTCCATCTGTATAATTAAAGGGAGACTTAGAAAATCACTACTACGTACAAAATGTATAGGAACGTATACATTAAAGGGGTTCTCGGCTGTGAACAATCTCTGTTTTCTAGAAAAAAAAACTAATTACAAAGGGTCTATCTGCTGAGACCCCAGGTGATCAGCTGTAATCAGAGAGGGAAATCTTGCAGTAAATGTTGGATTTGCCTGCAGCACCTCCACAGGGGAAATTAAGAATTACACAATGTCATTCAAATTTAATTTCCATAAATATTTTTTGTAACTTGTTGTATATGCCGCTGTTCTCCTGAATCCGGCGATGTTTTTCTTTTGTTCTTGCTCCTCTCCGTTCCTCCTCTTCACTGTAAATGAATCTAATCTTCTTAGCTGACAGAGTGTGGTCCTAAAGAAGAGTTGGAGACCACGCCCACTTGTATAACAAGACTAGATTTACATACAAGGAAGAGGAGGCTGTATCTTGAGAATACTGCCATACCATACATGACCCATGGACAGGAGTGGCGCTGTTTCTGCAAAAAAAATAGACTCATATTTTCTAAGCTTGGACATCTCCTGTCATGTCTGTGCAGTGGATTTCGAGCTCTTAGATCATGAAAACACCTTTTAAAGTTACAATTAAAAATGAATCAGAACAGAATATTGGACCTAAAAACATAATGTGGACATTTGCTTCAAAGGCAATCCTCGAGTTAGGAAACCTCAGTATTAGTCAACAAAGGGGGTTAGGACCATCGTCTATTATCCACAGGGTAACACAGCCGGAAAGAGCGCCTCTCTCTGTGGAGGATCAAACATGTCCATGTATTACAGGAAAAGCGAATTGATTTCAGCAGGAGCTGTCAAATACTTCATACTGTCTCTGGTGGCGCTGCAGGAAAAAGGAACACTTGCTACAGCTGTGGGACTTCCAGAGATCAATCTATTGGAGAATCCTTTGGGGAAAAGAAGGATCTCCCAAAGTAGATCACTCCTGCAGGTCTATATGGTACAAATCGTGTAAGCATAAAATGTTTTATAATTAGGACAACGACTGCAAGCAATGATAGATATAAGAGATGAAAGGAAGAAAGTAAGAAGGAGGGAGGGGAGGAAGGAAGGGAAGACAGAAGGAAGAAGGGAGGGAAGGGAGGATGAAAAGAAGGGAGGATGGACAGAAGGAAGGAGGGACGGAAGGAAGGATGGACGTAAGAAATGAAAAAGGAAGGGAAGGAAGGGAAAAGGAAGGAAGAAGTGAGGGAAGGAAGGGAGGATGGACAGAAGGAAGAAGGGAAGGAAGAAGGGTGGGAAGAAGGAGAGAAGGAAGGGAGGACAGGAGGAAGGAAGAAGGGAAGGAAGAAAGAAGGTTGGGAAGGAAGGGAAGGAGGAGGGAAGAGAGGACGGAAGGAAGAAGGGAGGGAAGGAAGGGAGGATGGAAGGAAGGAAGAAGGAAAAAAGGGAGGGTGGAAGGAAGAAGGGAACGAAGGAAGAAGGGAGGGAGGGAAGGAAGAAGGAAGGGAGGTTGGAAGGAAGAAGTGAAGGAAGGAAGGTAGGAGGGAGGGAAGGAAAGGAAAGGAAGAATGGATCAGTTGAAATCCTGTCGAAATTCCAACTTCCTGATTCTTCTCTTCTCCAATATCATTCATCAGGGGAGAGTTGGGAGACCTCATACACATCAGATAGATCAGTGGTGGGCCACTGATGCAACCTGTATGGCACACAGGGGTCCAAGAGGTAAGGGGGGCATTATCACCTCCAAAGCAGGTGGAACAAAGCATTTTGATGAGTTATTGGACTGCAAAGGGCCCATATAATCTGTTCTTGCACAGGAGCCCCTCTTCTGTCTGTGTTTCCACTCCTGGGATAGATAGATAGATAGATAGATAGATAGATAGATAGATAGATAGATAGATAATATATATATATCTAACGGATAGATAATAGATAGATGATGGATGCATAGATAGATAGATAGATGGATAGATAGATAGATAGATGATAGATAGATAGATAATATATATATATGTAACGGATAGATAATAGATAGATGATAGATAGATAATATATATATATATATATAACGGATAGATAATAGATAGATGATGGATAGATAGATAGATAGATAGATAGATAGATAGATACAAAGATAGAACAAATACACAGATAAACTACATAGACAGAGAAAGATAATGGGCTAGATTAGGAGCAGACACAGACAGAAGTGGCCCCTGTGTAAGATCAATATTTGGGCCCTCTGCAGTCCTATGGCTCATTATAATGCACAATTCCCCCTTATCCCTCGGGCCCCTGTTGGTTGCACCGATGATATTCCTGCCCCTCTGATGGATGGTTGGTATCAGGCGCATGTGCATCTATGGTGAGTTAGAATAATTACAGAGCATTTCTTGGGCTGCGGAGGTTGCACCATTGGCCACAAACCTCCGTCCACCTTTTAGAAAAGTGCAATGAGGGAGATAAAAAGTTAAAATGATTTGCGACTTTTTGACACCAGATTATGAGGGATGATAAGTTATCTGTTGCCTGATGCCCATCACATGAAGCCCTGCCACCCATGGTGACATTGTCCTTACAGTACGCATCCTGCAGATGTGATTCACTGCAGACATCTTGGTATATATTTATGCTCTTCATGTCCAATATTCCGATAACATCCCTAAGTGTTCATTCCCCGGTGACCATCATTCGGAGGACATAGACGTCACATCTACCCCCGCCCGTACCTCCGGCCCTGACTGTCTGGCTGTGGTTGTCAGCAGGATATACGAGTTATGTAGGACAGGTGGGCGGTGTGCACTCAGGTGTTGCTTGGTGGTGTGACTGGCAGTGCGACTTGTAGGACAAGTTCTGAGATTCTGTTCATATCTTATATTAACTTCTTCCTGCAATGAAAGGAGCATTGTGAGACGGCAGCTGAGGTCACAGGAGGTAGAACTGTTTAGATGGTGAATTCCTCCCTCGAACACAACGTATTTCACCTACTACTATTTTTTTAGCGCTGGTTCCCAGGACATGTAGAAAAAAGTTGTTTCATGAGACAACTCCTTTAAAAGAGATAATAGTAATGTTCTATTAGCTGTTATAGATGTTTTAGACAGGAGGACTGAAGCTTGTAATTCCACGTTTTCCCTGCAGTGTCACTGTAGGAAGAATGGGTGACTGCAGCAGATTGATCACAAGCGAGTCCATATTTACCTACAGATTACCATTATGGCTGCAGGTGAATTCTTATTTTTTTGCAGACAGGTTCCCTTTAAGGAAGTTTTCCAGGATTTGCCTAATAGTATGTAATATGAAAATATAATGAAAAGACCATAAATCTTTTAAAAAGTTTCAATCCTCCAATTCTTTAAGCTGTTCATGTGAATGATATCAGGCTCGTGATCCAACTCAGGATCTCTGGTGACTACCTGAGCGTTGGCACAGGAAGATCCCAGCTCTGACCAGTGATTGGCTGATGTGATCAGGTTGATCAGTGATTGGCTGAAGTGGTCAGGTTTATCAGTGATTGGCTGATGTGGTCAGGATGACCAGTGATTGGCTGATGTGATCAGGTTGATCAGTGATTGGTTGATATAGGAGTTTCCTCAACACCTGTAAGGAGATAGCAGTACACGTAAAAGCACAATTGGTTTGGTGGTGAGTGTGCATGTGTTCTCAATGGAGAAAGGGGAGTCAGCCGCTTCCAGAGATTTATCTGTCAGGATACGAGATAAATGTACAATCATTGGGCGTCTGACCGCTGGGACCTATGATTCGCTGGACATTGGGGCACCTCCGAGCCCTGCACCCCGAGTATTGCGTGACTGGGGATAAGCCACTTTACCTTGTCCAGGATCTTTAGATATAAGTCTATGGAGCAAACTGATCCCTTTGTCTCAGATGACAGAAATGAAGACAGATCTGGCTAGAGAGGTGATAACTGCTCAGCTCCCTGTATTGAGGTGATTGACCGTTCACGCTGCTGCTCCATGCAACTCTGTGGGAGGTATGAACCACTGCTCTACACCTACACCCAGTTGTGGGGGTCCCTCATTTTAGCAATCTATGGGAGCTTCCATTATTTATCATACTTACTTATATAGCGCCATTAATTCCACAGCGCTTTACAGACATCATCATCACTGTCCCCATCGGGCTCACAATCTAGACTCCCTATCAGTATGTCTTTGGAGTGTGGGAGGAAACCGGAGAACCTGGAGGAAACCCACACAAACACAGAGAGAACATACAAACTCCTTGCAGATGTTTCCTTGGTGGGATTTGAACCCAGGACCCCATCGCTGCAAGACTGCAGTGCTAACCACTGAGCCACCATTCAGAAGTCTGGGAAAGCTGAGTAGATAATGTAGTGGCGACCATGTTGTTCATCACCCATCTTTCCTAGTTAAAGAAAATCCTACAAGAGATGTATTATCAGATGAGGACACAAAATAATATAATACAATAATATACAACAATATTGCAATATAGTATAATATAGAATAATGCAATATAATACAGAATGTAATTAAACAATAAAACATGAATGAATATATTGTAAAATGATAATAAAAATGTAATATAATATACATATATAATGTAATGAAATAATGAAAAATAAAATAATATGTAATATAATAATGGTAATAATAATAAATATAATGTAATAATGTAGTAATAATAATGTAATATAATAATAACAACAATAATAACAATAATGTGATACATTAATGATAATAAAAGACAAGATATAATGTAATAATTACAATATAAAGTAATAATCATTCAATATAATAATAATAATAATAATAATAATAATAGTGTGATATAATAATGATAGCAACAATAATTAAAAATAAAAAATATAATGTAAGAATAATAATAATGTAAAATAACAATATAATTAAATACTATAATGTCATATAATAATAATATTAATAATAATATAACATAATATATATAATGTAATATAATCCAGTATTGGGTGCTAACACCCAGCAGCAGGTTGCAGCAGACGATACATTGTAGCCTCCATGTAACCAGTGTAGGCGTCGCAGACACAACAGTGCAGGATACGGTAACAGTTCCTCAGGATTTCCAGCAGGGGGCGCCGGTGCGGGTCCCATTATCCAGACGGAAGGGGAAGAGCCAGCAGGCAGTGCATCGCTTGACAGAGAAGGTTTTGTGCTGCAGCCGCAGGTCTCCTCCACAGATCCCACTGCTATCTGCTCTCATTCACTCCCGGAATCACCCATAGGATCGCCTGGATCTCTGTGCTATGTCCTGCAATGGATCCTGCACTGGGGGGTGATCCTGAGCCTGTGAGCTGCCTGCAGAAGGCTTTGTAGCTGGGGGTCTGCACAGCCCATCCCTTTCCTTGGCTTCTCTTCTCCTGTGAATACAAGGATTGCAAATAGGAGACTCTGATCCTAGAAGGGGGATCTGCTGCCGATCTAGAGGGGATCCCGCCCACTGCTGCTGATCTGCTGGATTTCCCTCGCTCCTTTGCTCAGTGTCTGGATTGATCCCATACTGAAAAATGGAGGCTGTGATAGAGAAGGAGTGCAGTGCCCTGGGGGGTCTGTTCCAGACCATTATCAGTGACATGAAGGTAAGAGGATGAGCAGAGCCGGGGGATGTAACACTATCTGTGCCGGATCCTGGATGTGCAGAAATCTGCCCGATCCGACAGGTGACGGTCGGCTGCTCTGACAATCACTGATCGGACTGGCCCCCAATTCTGCACATCTGTATTTCGGGGGTAAATCTGTGTGTGTGTGATCAGGTCGGGCATGATACCTGATGGGATCTGGCAAATTTCCCATCCGATCACTGATAATACAGGGTTACTGTGCACCAGGGGGGCAGGTGTCAGCAATTCTTACCATGGGCATCCTGGCACCCAATACTAGGGGTGGGGGGCAGATTGTACACCCATTGTGTCTGTGTTGCCAGCTCCATACTAACAGCTGATCAAATTCTCCCCTGGGGGGCGGTAAACAGGTGTCAATACTGGAGGTCTGCACAGGAGATGGGGGTCACCCTCATTAGAGGGGCTCATTTCCTGCATTTTATCCTATTTATATTATTTTATTTTTTGGTGACCCCCTTGATTTTTGGCCTCTGACTACTATGTGGGTGTCCATGGTTAACCCTTTTGGTGCTGGCGCTTTGACCTGTATCTACGTGAGAAGCTGGCACCTGTCCGCCAATCCCCTTATATTATGGAATCAGTAGCCGGTTTGTCGCCCCCTCCCCATGTGACTCCACGTATAGGGGGCCGGACTGGATTCATGTTGCTATGGAGTGAGGAATTTGCAGCATTGGTATTAAAGGGTCGTCCTCATATATAAAGTACCTCTATAGAGGCTTGTATGTAGGGCGTCTGTCTCCATATATGTTATACATTATATATATATATATATTTTCCTTCAGTGTTTTGCAGTTTAGCGTTTCTCGGGCGATCTATAGGTGAATTCTATATGTGTCTATCGCTGTACACAGGACACAAGTGTGCTTTGTGTGTCAGCAGTTTGCACCGCCATAGGTCACACTTGAGAACCTGTCATCAAACTCTAGAGATAACAATTCTGGATATTCCTCTGCTGTATGTACCTTGCTAATAACTGAAGCATTCGGTTATTTTTCTTTGTTGCTCTGGTGTATTAGGCTCTGTTCACACCTGTAGTTCATGGTTTCTGGTCTTATGTCTCTTGTTGGTGAACGGAATTGAGTTTTATGTTGCAGTATTACATCCAATTGGAGAAAAAAAAACTGTTTATAGCAGATATTTAATAGACAAATATGAAATATTTATTATTCTCTCTCCCCCTGTCTCTCTTTCTGCCTATCCCTCTCTCTCTCTCTGTGTCTCTCTCTCTTTCTGCCTACCCCTCTCTCTCTGTGTCTCTCTCTGCCTACCCCCATCTATCTATCTGTCTGTCTACCCCCTCTCTCTCTCTGCCTGCCCCTCTCTCTCTGTCTCTCTTTCTTTCTGCCTGCCCCTCTCTCTCTGTCTACCCCCCTTCTCTCTATCTATCTGTCTACCCTCTCTCTCTGCCTCTCTCTCTCTTTCTCTCTCTCTCTCTCTCTCTCTCTCTCTCTCTCTCTCTCTCTCTCTCTCTCTCTGTCTCTCTCTCTCTGTCTCTCTCTCTCTGTCTCTCTCTCTCTGTCTCTCTCTCTCTGTCTCTCTGTCTCTGTCTCTCTGTCTCTCTCTCTCTGTCTCTCTCTCTCTGTCTCTCTCTCTCTGTCTTTCTCTCTCTCTCTCTGTCTGTCTCTGCCTACCCCCTCTCTCTCTCTCTCTCTCTATCTGTCTACCCTCTCTCTCTATCTCTCTCTCTTTCTCTCTCTGCCTACCCTTCTATCTATATTCTTTGTGTAGAGGTGATTGCACTTTATTATACCAATTTCTCTTGGACCTGGAATAGCCGGGATTTTACATCATTTTGCTAACAATTGATTGGATTAGGGGATAATAATGGATACGAACTCCTTGGTGATGTTAAATATCTGTACATATTTAATGTTTGGAAGATTCTTAATTCATAAAGCATTCCTGTAGTAGTCTTGGGAGTAATGCATTCCTGATGGATCCTCGCCTCTGTGTGTACACTTTCTTCATGCTTCTTAGTTACCCTTACCAAAGTGATGCACACAGTCATGTCGACTGAGGAGACCGGGAGACCTAGTCTCTAGTCTTGTGACATATAAGTCTGACACCTTCTGGTGATGGTTGGGTCTGTCAGCTTCATTTCCTCTGCCCAAAAATTAGCAAAGTGTAGAGGAACTGCAACTTCTTGACTTTGTTCAGGGATTTTGGTCACTGTATATAAGAAGAAGTTGTCACCTATTCACAGAAGAAAACTTCTAGATCAGTGGGTTTCCGACTGCTGAAACCTCCACTGATGGTGGTGACTGGTGGGGTTGTCGTTGATCTAGAAGTTATCTTCTGTGGATAAGTAATGACTTTTTACCTCTTTAAATATGGACATTCCTGTGATGTATACATTTTTGTGTCTGGAACAAGTAGAGCCCAAACCAACTGATTTGGGCTCTTTTTGTGTGCACATGAATAGTTATCGACAGAGGCCACTGGGGAGTGTGGTGGTAGTAAAGGGGACCCCACTTTATAAGTCAGTTTGGAGACCCTATTGACACTGAGGATCTGACCCTTGTATCCTCAGCGAGAGCACGTAGAATTATCTCGTTACAATGCATTTTCTCATTTACTCCCAACAATTTGTATAAAGTGCTCATAAGTGGGTTTTCCATTAAGGCAGCAGGTTTTCCTGACCACCCCTGGATAATGATATTATAACACTTTTGTGTGGCTTTAATTAGTTAATTATTAATTACATCCGCTGTCTTCTTTGCTTGTCTCAGTGATACATGTGGCCATGCGTGAAGTAAATGGGCCACATGTACTTGGCTGAGCCAGCTCTCTACTTGCTGGAAGCAGTGGGGCAGCATTGGGGTGAAGGGGAGGATGCCTGGGGGGGCTCTGTTTTTTAAAAAAGTTTTTTTTTTTTTTCCTTTTTGAAGCTTTTTTTCACAATCCCCCTTCAAAAACGTGACTTGCACTTTTATTTTACCCTCCGGACATTTTTCAAAACTTTTTCAAAAGAAAAAAAAAATGCTCTTCCTGTGAACAATAAAAAGTGGATACTCATAGAAATGAAGACTAACAGTTTTCCGGACATTTTTTTAATATGTTTTTCAGGAGGTATTTCTATCCAAAAAACCAACCCTCCATGTGAACATAGCCTTAGTTATATCTGTCATCAATGGGTCTTGGAAAATGAAGACGTCAAGCCCTTTATAATGCACTGCTCTCGGGTAACAGTAAGCTAGTAGGGTAGTGAGTTTAGCTTTGAACCTAAGTAGAGAAGAAAACATCATAAACGATGAGCTCCAGATTAGGGAACATGTGTTTTTCCGCAGGACTTCGCCTGATGCAACGTTTGCTTTGTGGAGATGTTTACGTCTTATATCTGCGTGCCCATCTGTATTTGCTTTTTCGCCACGTGTATATACAGTGTTCATGTAGGAAAAACCCGCGTAGGTGTCTGGTCTAGAGCGTAATACCGCTGTAATGTAACCCGCGTAGGTGTCTGGTCTAGAGCGTAATACCTCTGTAATGTAACCCGCGTAGGTGTCTGGTCTAGAGCGTAATACCTCTGTAATGTAACCCGCGTAGGTGTCTGGTCTAGAGCGTAATACCTCTGTAATGTAACCTGCGTAGGTGTCTGGTCTAGAGCGTAATACCTCTGTAATGTAACCCGCGTAGGTGTCTGGTCTAGAGCGTAATACCTCTGTAATGTAACCCGCGTAGGTGTCTGGTCTAGAGCGTAATACCTCTGTAATGTAACCTGCGTAGGTTTCTGGTCTGGAGCGTAATACCTCTGTAATGTCAACCTGTGCTCACAAGGGTGTCACCATAAAATCCGACCCCCTCCATGGGATGACCGGCCACGTCAATAGGTGCGACTTTTACAACTTCCTACACTACGTTGTTGACGCTTATTTATCAGCAGTGACTCGTAGCTTCATATCGAATTCATGTAGGGCAATTTTCAGCCCCAAAATTTGTTAGAAAAATATTTTTTAGGGTAATACATACATTATATGATCCAGTCTGCTTTGCCCATCATATCTGGAAAGACTTTTTTTTTTTTGCACACTACAAAATTGTGCTGGCTTTTGGTGCTCCAGACTGACACTAAAAATTCCATAGTGATACCAGGCTGAAACTGACGATTTCAAGCAAGAGTATTTTTTTGGGGACTGGCTATACTTTCAAGTTCCAAAACTTTGGTGAGAGTGGATATGATGGATTATAGCCCAATATAATAAGTAAATATCAGATGTAAGCAGATCGTCCTCTTCGGGGCGGCAGTGGTTTTACCATAAACACCGGCAGTGTACTGCTTGTAAGGGATACTTTGAAGTCGACCCCACTACAGAATTGGAAGAGTCTTGCCTGAAAGCAAGGGACACAATTAAAGGGCACTGTTATTGTTTGCGGGTCAGAAAGGTCGCCCTTGTTATTCCAAGGTTCCCTGTTACAGATCTGCTGAAATCTAAGCCCCTTGTGTTGGGAGACCTGGAGCTGTACATGTTTATTTAGGTTTACTTCCCGTACAATGGGGCGTTACGCTCTTCCTTCCATTTAATTTTTACTTTTTTTTTGTATCAGAAAAATACAACATCCTAACATGTGCATGAACCGGAACGTGTTCCCATAGGCGGTTTCCTGCGCCTATTATTATGTGGCTTCTCTTGTTATTGTGGTGGTGGCGCAATAATAGAAATAATAATAAATATTTATATTCCGCCCACATTGGCCACAGATCTGTGCAATCGGGGAAGCAATAAACATGCGAAATAATGAATATGGCGAGAAATAGGAGCCTGTACTTAAGAGGGATGAGGGAAGGGACGCAGTAAGGCTTTAGTTGGAATTTTTTTTACATTTTAAAGGAACTCTTTCAGCTGATTTTTGCTATATTATTTGCGAGCAGCATTATATAGGGGCTGAGATACTGATTCCAGCAATGTGTCACTTACGGGGCTGCTTGCTGTCATTTTGATAGAATCCCTATTTTGTCTGCTGTAGATCTAGCAGAGCTCAGAATGCTGAGCTCTGTATAACCCCGCCCACACCTCTGATTGGTAAATTTCTGTGTATAACCCCACCCACACATCCGATTGGCTGCTTTCTGTGTACACTGTATATTGACAGAAAGCTGCCAATCAATGTTGGGGGCGTGGTTGAACCAAGAGTCACAAGGCTAGTTGTGCTGTAGTGATAATCTCCTGCTGATAAAACACTGATTTTATTGAAACTGCAACACACTGCCTACTAAGTGACACATCACTAGCATCAGGGTTTCTTTACCTACATCATTCTGCTCTCAGATTACATAGAAAAAAATGTTGACAGATTCCCTTTAAGCCACAAGCCCTGGAAAGAGATTTGTGCAACCTGGGCAGTTCAAGAAAATTATGGGCCAGGGTGAAAATTTCAACACGGAGAGGTGGTATTCGGATGGTTTGAGGCAAGCATTCCAGTGTGTAGGTGCAGCGTGAGAGAAGACTGTATACTAATTTGCATTTCGAACATATTAATAAGGATTAGGACTGTTTGCCTCTGATATTTTTATAAACTTCCAATGATATTTTTATAAACTTCCAACAACTACGACTTGGCCATGTTGATATCCAACAGTACCAATGCTAAATTCCACCAACAACTGCCATCATCATATAGTCAGCAATACCGACCTGTCGCATGGTGGCTCAGTGGTTAGCCTTGTTGCTTTGCAGCACTGGGGTCCTGGGTTCAAATCCCACAAAGGACAACATCTGCAAGGAGTTTGTTCTCCCCATGTTTGCGTAGGTTTCCTCCGGGTTCTCCGGTTTCCCCCCACACTCCAAAGACCTACTGATAGGGAAGATTGTGAGCCCCAATGGGGACAGTGATGATGTCTGTACAGCGCTGCGGAATATGATGGTGCTATATAAGAAAATAGCATAACCTTGGGTATTTTGGGCAGCTTTTGGGAACCCCATGACTTGTTGCAGCAGATACTTTCCATCCCCAAAGCCTTCAATACTCAAGAGATTGACTCCTGATATGCAGCGATAGAGGATGTGGGCTCTGTATTATTACATAACTCAGAACCAGGTTTATAAAATTAATAAGTCTATTGTTGGTGGAGGCCTTCAATAACATTTTAGTGGGGGTCCGACTCCTCAAGCAAAACGGCACAGAGCTGTAACACCAAGATGCCATGAAGGGTAACCCAAAAAAGTGGAGAGACTGCGGCGCTCACCCGAGTGGGGCTTCCGAAAGTCAGACCCCCACTGATCTGATAGTGCCAACTTGGCTCTCATTTAGAAGGGCTGATCTTGGCCCTTTTACCCCTTTAACGACCACCGATAATACCACATGCAAGTTGTTCGATGGAGTCACAGCTGGAGAAATGCAACGGGAGCAGAACAGAATCGTGATGTCGGCAGCACATTCCCTGTTTATACAGCACGATGTTGCTGTCAATGACGATGATTTTCCGCTGGCATAAATGATCCATGCTTGTTCGTCAGGCGACCAAAGGAAGGTTTGCCCAAGCTTTGTCCAAATGTGCCGTAAGAATTAGCCACCATATAACTGGGGTCACCCCTATCCCTGAGCTCATCTGTAATACTTGTCTGGTTAAGCACAATGGGGCTGCGGTTGTGACGCTGCCCAGGATGACATATGATGTGCCTCCCACAATTGGTATGTAAACCACACATACATGTTATCGCTGGCCCACGGCATTCTTCATCACCCACATGTCCGCCGCGGCTTTTTATGTTACACATGGGGGGTTGCTGGGACCGGGGATCTGACGGCCGTTCACCGCATGTGTCGTTGGGTCCTTTCTCCTTAGATTTGTATAGTTTATCAAACTTATTCTTTGCTACTTTTTTTTTCCACGTTGGTTATATGTCAGTATATGGACCAGATCGAAGACCAGTGTTATGTGAGCAAATGGTGGGCTCAGGTCTTAGGACCCCAGTATGACAGATCCCTATTTTTGTCCTAAGTCAGTTGGGTTGGCCACCAATGCGCCCTTACGTCTCTATAGACAAGGCGACTTTAGCAAAGATACAGGTGTCGCAGGCAAAGATTGTTGTATCTCAACACAATGTGAATGAATACCCCCCCCCCGGGAACCAGGCAGATTTTTTGCATCTTGCTTGCCATGTTTGCCTTCCAGGTTGCATTGCCACCCCGTTCACTTGCAATATGTCAGGAAGCAGCGGAATACCCCGATCTTTGGCCATGCAACCTGTGTTGTGGCTTAAGTCTCTATGTATCTCCAACCTCATTGTTTTTTTTTTTGATATGTCGCCAGATGATGGACCTTTTCAATGGTAATGGCTGTTAATTGTTGCATCTGACCAATGATCAAGGTGGTTTGGGGCTGTAAAGCGTGAGTGCATGTAAATATAAAAAGAAGTAAAATGTCTACTGACCACTCAGACACACACTTAGGTGAAGCCGATTGTCATATCAGTATATATTTAGGGTCTAACAGGAAACCTCAAAAAAACCGATGCATGCATGGAGAACATTCAGACTCCATGTAGATGTTGTCCTTGGTTGGATTCGAACCCAGGACCCCAGCGCTGCAAGGTAACAGAGTTGAGCCTTCCTGCAGACTTCAACCATTGCCCACCTGACCCAGCAATGGCTCCTAAGATTGGATCTGCTCCACTTTTGACCTCTCGGAGGCTTGCATAGGTCTAATTAAGGGGTGTCCCAGGGATTACATGTGGCCCATAATAGAATTTTTGGGTCTCCCCCAACTTTCTGGATAAAGAAATGACCATAACACCCATGAACTATAGTAAAGAGATGAGAGTCCCCTTTTCCGAATATATGTCCAAGCCCTTCCTTTATGGCATCTACTTTTGATGTTCCCATCCCTCTAGGTGTTATCGGGGTGGTTCAGTGTGACAATATGGCCCTCGGATCAGAAAAGGTAGCCGTCTATTAAAGGGCCAGCGCGGCCATATAATCACAGCTCAGACGCCCGTCGTGTTTGTTCTTCTTTTGTCGGCTTAATAATAAACCTAAAAGATGGGCTGATTAAATACAGCCGGCAAACAAGAGCCGCTCGTCTCGGGCTGCAGGCAGAGCGTATGCCAACACAAATCTGATAGTGGGAGGGTAAGACGGGGGTCACGTCAGGCCTTTTCTTACATCTGCTGGATTGTTTACTTAGCCCCCCTCCTCCATGTCTATTAATTGTGACGGATTTAATTATGGCTCTAAAAAGGGAGGGAGCCGGGTTGGCTGATCCGCACGCTTATTGCGGCTCGGGTAATTTCACTGACAAGTCAAATTTTGCAAAGACACTGGAGTCCGTCTTCTCCCATTTTAATTGGGCTACAGTTGAGTTCATCGGCTACCAAAACCAGTTGAATTCCATTTATAAAGCTCCCAAACTGGCAGCCATAAATATTTTGGCCCCAGAATGCCTCTACAGCTATAGTCTCCAATACAAGTCACCCACAATTACCCGTACACCAGAACTAGACCCCTCGTTCGTCTTGGTAGTCCTCCAACTGTAGCTTTGAGCATAGTTTTAAAGGGGGTTGTCTCAACTACCTAAATGTGTAAAATTGTAAAAACGGGCAACTTTACTTTCCTTCACCTAAAAAAATCCTCATCTATCTCAAGAAAGTCTTTTAATTCCATAGTTTACAGCTCGTAGCTTGGATTTCGGGCCACCACTGAGGACTATCAGAGGTGGCCGGTTTCCTAGGCATGAAGCTCACTCTTGCAAGCTTCATTGGAAACAGCTTGTAAGTGTTGCTCTGAAGATTGCCAGTTTGATAGATCCCGTCAGCTCTGGTGCCCCAGCTTGCAGCATGGCAGAGCGCACAGTTTGGACCAGTGGTGCAGTTATGTTTCTGGTCCAAACTGTCAGTCATCAGGAGCTGTCGGCCATTACACTTTTACCCCTGTTAGAATGGAGCGGTAGTGCACATTCTTGACTGCCACTCCATTTGCCCAAAAAGTTGAGCGCAGTGGTCGTTCCATTCAAACCCCGATAAAAGCGCCCCATTCGGCCGATCAGTTTGGGTCCCAGTGGTCGGACCGCCACTGATCAATAAGTTATCACCTTTCCTGTGGATAGGTGATATCTTGTTTGCATCAGGCAGCCCCTTGAACCTTTGTTCCCCAGGTTAATTGGCCACTGCCTGTGGTGTCCGGCAGCAGTGTATTTCCCACTCTCCATCAGTCATATTAGTTAGGTGGTTATTTTAAAGAAAACCCCAAAATTTTTCCTTAATTTTTTTTCAAAAATTTTCTTTTTCAGAATTCAAAAATTTTGCAAGAGGCTTAACCAGCAGGACACTGCGATGTTTCAGTATCAAAGTTCCAAGAATTCTAATAAGAGTCATAACATGTATAGCGATACATTGAGTACCCGGATGTGGTTTTTGGGATATTTCATTGAATGTGGTCTGTCGGTAGTCCTGGTGGCGTGTGCAATCATCCTTTTCCTGAACTATGATCTCTTTAATGGCTGTTTTCGGAGAGGTGTGAATCTCGGCACACAACCTGTACATTTCAACTATGCGATAACGTAATGTCTCGCTTGTTTGCTTTACGGTGCCGGTGATAAATCTACTGTTACAATTGGTTTTCATGGGTACAATGGCATCTGCCCAATTATTCTTTTGACCTAGAAAATTGGCGTACACCATCCTTCAGACTATATAATTCTTGAGACGTCCCATGATGTCTCCTCTGTTCGTCATGTGACTGTCATGAAGGCAAGCGACCATTACCATGATCCATTACCTCTTCGAGACCTTAGAAGCAATGTCCAACAAGAGTTTCTGAACTGTAGAGAGAATGCCAGGTATTAGTTGTCCTACAGATAGGGCATCAATGTATAAGTAGTGGACAACTTCTTTAAGTATCAATTTATTTGTTGCCAAGTATGGAGTAGTAGGTTCACCTTGAGTAGATTCTAGCCCAGTTTTAGTGTATGTTATAATTACACGCCGACTGATTACTGATCATCACACCCAAGACGCTCATTATAGTCCTAAATAATGCGTGGCCCCAAAATGTATTCTAGCTGTAAAACTTGCATATGGCTTCATTGTAATTATACTTTATACAGAAATTCTCCGTACAAACATTCTCTTCTTTATTAGGAGCAGTATAGCACTTATATTCTTGTACATAGGGGGCAGTATTATAGTAGTTATATTCTTGTACATAGGGGGCAGTATTATAGTAGTTATATTCTTGTACATAGGAGCAGTATTATAGTAGTTATATTCTTGTACATAGGGTGCAGTATTATAGTAGTTATATTCTTGTACATAGGGGGCAGTATTATAGTATTTATATTCTTGTACATAGGGGGCAGTATTATAGTAGTTATATTCTTGTACATAGGGGGCAGTATTATAGTATTTATATTCTTGTACATAGGGGGCAGTATTATAGTAGTTATATTCTTGTACATAGGGGCAGTATTATAGTAGTTATGTTCTTGCACATAGGAGCAGTATTATAGTAGTTATGTTCTTGTACATAGGGGGCGGTATTATAGTAGTTATGTTCTTGTACATAGGGGGCGGTATTATAGTAGTTATATTCTTGTACATAGGAGCAGTATTATAGTAGTTATATTCTTGTACATAGGAGCAGTATTATAGTAGTTATATTCTTGTACATAGGGGCAGTATTATAGTAGTTATATTCTTGTACATAGGGGGCAGTATTATAGTAGTTATATTCTTGTACATAAGGGGCAGTATTATAGTAGTTATATTCTTGTACATAGGGGGCAGTATTATAGTAGTTATATTCTTGTACATAGGGGGCAGTATTATAGTAGTTATATTCTTGTACATAGGGGCAGTATTATAGTAGTTATATTCGTGTACATAGGAGCAGTATTATAGTAGTTATATTCTTGTACATAGGAGCAGTATTATAGTAGTTATGTTCTTGTACATAGGGGCAGTATTACAGTAGTTATATTCTTGTACATAGGGTCAGTATTATAGTAGTTATATTCTTGTACATAGGGGGCACTATTATAGTAGTTATGTTCTTGTACTTAGGGGACAGTATTATAGTAGGTATGTTGTACATAGGGGCAGTATTACAGTAGTTATATTCTTGTACATAGGGGCAGTATTATAGTAGTTATATTCTTGTACATAGGGGGCAGTATTATAGTAGTTATATTCTTGTACATAGGGGGCAGTATTATAGTAGTTATGTTCTTGTACATAGGGGACAATATTATAGTAGGTATATTCTTGTATATAGGGGGCAGTATTATAGTAGTTATATTCTTGTACATAGGAACAGTATTATAGTAGTTATATTCTTGTACATAGGGGGCAGTATTATAGTAGTTAGATTCTTGTACATAGGGGGCAGTATTATAGTAGTTATATTCTTGTACATAGGAGCAGTATTATAGTAGTTATATTCTTGTACATAGGGGGCAGTATTATAGTAGTTATATTCTTGTACATAAGGGGCAGTATTATAGTAGTTATATTCTTGTACATAGGGGGCAGTATTATAGTAGTTATGTTCTTGTACATAGGGGCAGTATTACAGTAGTTATATTCTTGTACATAGGGGCAGTATTATAGTAGTTATATTCTTGTACATAGGGGGCAGTATTATAGTAGTTATATTCTTGTACATAGGGGGCAGTATTATAGTAGTTATGTTCTTGTACATAGGGGACAATATTATAGTAGGTATATTCTTGTATATAGGGGGCAGTATTATAGTAGTTATATTCTTGTACATAGGAGCAGTATTATAGTAGTTATATTCTTGTACATAGGGGACAATATTATAGTAGGTATATTCTTGTATATAGGGGGCAGTATTATAGTAGTTATATTCTTGTACATAGGAGCAGTATTATAGTAGTTATATTCTTGTACATAGGGGGCAGTATTATAGTAGTTAGATTCTTGTACATAGGGGGCAGTATTATAGTAGTTAGATTCTTGTACATAGGGGGCAGTATTATAGTAGTTATGTTCTTGTACATAGGGGACAATATTATAGTAGGTATATTCTTGTACATAGGGGACAATATTATAGTAGGTATATTCTTGTACATAGGGGACAATATTATAGTAGGTATATTCTTGTACATAGGGGACAATATTATAGTAGGTATATTCTTGTATATAGGGGGCAGTATTATAGTAGTTATATTCTTGTACATAGGAGCAGTATTATAGTAGTTATATTCTTGTACATAGGGGGCAGTATTATAGTAGTTATATTTCTGTACATAGGAGCAGTATTATAGTAGTTATATTCTTGTACATAGGAGCAGTATTATAGTAGTTATATTCTTGTACATAGGAGCAGTATTATAGTAGTTATATTCTTGTACATAGGGAGCAGTATTATAGTAGTTATATTCTTGTACATAGGGAGCAGTATTATAGTAGTTATATTCTTGTACATAGGAGCAGTATTATAGTAGTTATATTCTTGTACATAGGAGCAGTATTATAGTAGTTATATTCTTGTACATAGGAGCAGTATTATAGTAGTTATATTCTTGTACATAGGGGGCAGTATTATAGTAGTTATATTCTTGTATGTAGGAGCATTTATTCTTAGGATTATTCACTGTATCATTGACATACTCATCACTAGTGTCTGGAATATTTTGTTAACTACTTATCTTTCCATTATATCCATTAATACAATTGCTGGTTTCTGCATGATGAAGAACAAAGAAAAATGTATAAAGATGGTGACCTACAATCTCCTGATGCCGGCTCTGTCTGGTAAGGAGGGGTCTGTTCATGTTCTCAAGTCGAGTTAAAATATTTGTCAAGCTTCTTTATTGCTCTGGACGTCTGCGTCCTTCGCTGTGCCATTGGCCTGTAGAACATTGAGCTGTAACTGAGCTATTTGCACCAATTGTTCTGCTTTTTCTTTTATCAATTTATTGTGAATAGCTACAACATTGCAGTATGTAATAGTGTGGAATGGGTTTAATTTAAGATTTCTCCGCCTGCGCCTCCCTGAGTCTCACTGTCCCATGACTGCCATGTTTACTATGCTAAATCGACTGTGCGGAGAATTGTGTGCAGCAGGGCATGGTGCACATTGAGCAAATGTTTACAGACAGGCAGTCATTGTAATTACTTGCCGGGCCTGTCTGTAATATGGACATTTTGAATACATGCATTATGGAAATTTTGTGCAGTAGTCACGTTAGTAGGGAAGCAGGGGGTATGCCCAGGGTCGGATAGGTACCCATACTGCTCAAATTGGCATTATAAAATAAGCGCATAGCTTTATAGGGGATATAAACCTTATAAAACTTTCTGCCTCTGATTTGCAGAAAATGAAGTTTAATCAAATATGCCAATTAGGGAGTTCGGCGCACCCTTGGTGTGGCCAAGAGTCTCGGTGCACTGCTCCGCCCACTGGATTTGCATGTCCCGCCTTCTTCACTGTTGATTGGCACCACTGGCTTGCCTGAGCTTTTTCTGTAGAGAATGTTCTCTCCAGCGTTGTCAATCATCAATGAGAGGCGGAGCATGCAAAACCGTGCGAAACAGTGTGCTTAGCAGCTCGGCCACCCCAAAGGTGCATTAAACACCTTATTTGCATATTTGATTAAACTTCCTTTTCTGCAGAAGAGATGCAGTGATTAGATCACTAAAAGTTAGATTTTTTTTTAGTTTATACTGTCAGTTTGTAATGACAGACTGCTTTTCACTTTTTCTTTGAGGAATCTAATGACTGCACTAAGAAACTTTTTGCAGATGATCTTATTTCTGGTGTAAGCGTAATATGGGTGTCCTTTAAAGGGTTATTCCTATCCTCATAGATGTGTATATATAGTCGCATAGTGCTTGTAAAAGCAGTCACATTTGTAATTTACTGCATGTTTAAATTTGCAGCCGTTCTTGAGATATTAACAAATTCTCTTTTCTTTAAAGCTTGTTTCCTAGGAGACCGACCACCGCTGCTGTCTAGTTTGTAATCACTGTGTTGAAGCTGGCCAGGATTAGGTGGAGGGATTTGGAGGCTCCTGTGATCCTGGCCAGCTTCAAAACAGTTATTACAAGTTTCGTGGAAAAGCGCTTGTAAGCACTGTGTTCTCCTGTCTAGCAGCAGCGGTGGTCGGTTTCCAAGGTAACGAGCTGTAAACAGAAGAAAAGTGTTTATATCTCAATAACGGCTGAAAATTGTAATAAGCAATAAATTGTAAAGTTGATTGTAATTACAAGCACTGTGCGATATACCCAAATCCTTTAGGCTGGGTGCCCACGTAGTGTTTTTCAAGCTTTTATGCTGCGGAATTTCCGCAGCGTAAACGCTTGTTAAACGCTAGGTAATCCGCACCCCATGGTCCCAAAGGGGATTCCGCAAGTTCTATGCACTTGCTGCGGATTTTTCCGCAGCATGTTAATTAATTTTGCGTTTCCGCAAGCGGAATTGCCTTTTGCAATGCATTAAAAAACGCAAGGCAATTCCGCATGTGGAAATCGCGCGATAAACGCGTGCGGAATTCCGCATGTGTTTTTAATTGCAGAAATGAAACAGAAATTTTCTTCTTCATTTCTGCAACGTGGGCACATAGCCTTAAATTTGAGGTTGCATCAGCCCTTCCTCATCATGTTGTGTGGATGCCACTCATCGGAGGAACTGATATTTGGATAATGTAGAGTGAAATTTCACCTATTCCAGAAGATGACCCATTTGTGCACACCTGTAACCCATTTCCATTTGTTGATCATCTTCTTTGAGAGCACCAACCTTCTAGATTTCAGTGCAATTTTTGGGTGAACAACATCTCAAAGGGGTTTCAGGTTTTTGGAACATAGTACAAACCCAGATCTGATCCCATTGTAGTTCTGATCCTTTGGTCTTGAGTTCTCGCTGATGATGGATTTGAGCACTCGCTCAGCGGCAATATTTTAGTTGGTTGATCTCTTGCCACAATCTTCTCGTGTCAATTGGTCATATGAAGGTCCTTAACATCAAGGGCTTCGAGATGGGGAAGGTCCATGAATATGGATTAGAGATGGCAGTATTATGTCACAGTAGGGCTTTTTTTTTTATTACCCATGTAGTACTATGGCTGGGCACCAGCCCTTGTGGTGGTTAAAGGATCTGAACTTTGTGGGTTTTCTACTATGTCCTGGTCTTGTAAGATGTTTACTAATTGCTCTTCTCAATGCCGTACAGATCTGTGGACTTTTTGGCCATATTTTTTAGTGTTTTACCTCTTTCGGTTCCTTTCTATTGACATATATATAAAGGATGTAATTGACAGCCTAGTAAAAAAACAACATAATTTTTCAAGTGGTCCAACTGGCCCCTCATTTTTTCACTGTACTTGGCTTTACTGCAATCTCATGCGTCATATCCAACAACAAAAAATTGCCTAAAAATGTCTTTTTGATCCTTTTTTTAGATTTAGTTGTGATTCACGACGCACTTGGCTTGCTGTGAATCCGTCACACCTAGGACACGCTGTGTTTGTTGCTACCGGCTAGGGTGTGTTTCTTTTTTTCCTAGCGTGAAATGTCAGTGTCTTTCTTTGCTTTATTTAACAGTGTAAATGACCCTTAGCTATTTGTGTGCCATAACCGTGTACCTTCAGCGAGACCAGATTCATTTTCTCACTTCCTGATATATAGGTTGCACAAATTATTATTATTATCTTGAAATGTTATATATATGCACGTATCGGTAAAAGTTTGGAAACATGTTCATATAATGGTTTTCCTTGTTCTTATTGGAATGTGCACAATTGTAGATTCAGACTGAAGGCAGCAAAACCACGAAGGAAACACGAATGGAAACACGGAGTAAAGAAACACGTGAAACAAACAAGAATACGTGTTAAACCTTAGATTCCTCAATTTTACTCTGATGATGGCTTTACACCCCCTTGGCCTTTTCTCAGTAGCTTCATCAGGTCGTCACCTGGAATTGCTTCCAACAGTCCTGTTGAAGTTCATGGAGGTGCTGAGCTCTTGTTGGCTACTTTGCCTTCACTCTGCGTCCAACTGTTCCCAAACCAAAATTACTGAGTTGAGATTGGGTAATTGTGGAGACCATGTAATCTGACACAACCACCGTCCCTCTCCTTCATGGTCACATAGCCCTTATACATCCTGGGGATGTGTTTTGGGTCATTGTTCTGTTGCAACACGAATGATGGTCCCACTAAGTCCAAACCAGATGTTTTCTGCATGTAGCTATAGTTCGCTGTTCTCTCCATGTTGGAGAAGTGATCCTTGAATTTGGAATAAATCGCCAATAGTGTCACCAGCAAAGCGCCCCCATACCATCGTACCTCCTCCTCCATGCTTCCTGGTGAGGACATTTTAGAAACCATCCGCTTACCTTTTTTGTTTCTCAAAAAGACATGGCATTTGGTACCAAGAATGTAACATTTTGACCCCTGAGACCACAGTACAGGTTTCCCCTGATCTAATGTCCAGTCCTTGTGTTGCTTGGCCCAAAAAGTTTTTATTTGCAGTTCTCAGTAGTGGCTTCTTTCAACAATAGTGGCCTGCTTCTCGCAATCTCCTCTGGACAGTTGATATTGAGATGCTATTGGTACTGGATCTATCATTTATGAGGGCTATTATCTGAGGTGCTGTCAATTTGTAATATCTGAAGCTGGTAACTCTGATGAGCTTATCCTCTGCAGCAGAGGTAATTATTTTTCTTCCTTTCCTGAGCAATTCTCATGAGATCCAGTTTCATCATAGAGATTGATGGTTTTCATGACTGCGTATTGAATAACTTTAAGGTTCTAGCAATTTTCCAGATTGAACGACCTTCAAGTCTTAATAGGGGCGTAACGATCATGTGCCTGGGTGGGAGGGCGGCTCGCTGATGCCAACACATATTTCAGCTGGATGTGTGTCGTGTGTCTGGCTCAAAAATGTGTATACACTGTATATATTATAGTAAGAGAGGACAGCATATCATCAATATATATATTAATAGATCTACCTAGACAATATTGCCATAGTCTATTTTTTGAATGTTCAGATTCCCCAAGAAATGGTATTATGGAATCCACTTTTGTCACAAAAAATGTTGGGGAATTTCACAAAGTTTGAAAAAAGTGCAAATCACAATGTGAGAAGCGAAATTGAAACAACTTAGGGTGCCCTTTGTGGGTTTATTGTTCCCTATCGCTCATGCAGGTGTCTTTAGATTCTGAGGAAGATTCCTTCAGGCCAGGAGACATTTAAGTAAGGAACTTGGTGAAATTGCATCATGTTTTTGAATTTCGATCCAGATCCAAAACCATTTGTAAGTTTTTTGGTAATTTATTTAAAGACCCTTTTATGATTCATTTAGGGGAGCATCTTGCAAAGTCCTGACAATCTGGTTTTCACAAGGCCACTACGGTGCCAGAATTCTAGAAATGGACATTTTGACCAGTTTGGGGATAATATTTGATACTTACTTCATCCACACTTGTTGCTGAAGCTATGAAAATTAAATCGCATTAATAGTGTCTTGTTGCCAATGTCTATGAGCTGGTGACCCAACAGAGAACCATACAATGCATTGTGTCCACCTCCGTGTCATGATGGACCTTTAAAGACGTTGTCCACTTTTGGGAATATTTTTTTATCACTTAAATACATGTGTTTTTTGCTTAGCATCATTTTTGTAATTTGGTTTCATTAAAAATGTTGCACCATTTGTCTTCAATAGCCATGATGTTGCTGGCTGCAGAAAGGGTAAACTGAGAGTATGTCAGTGAGCTCGTTCTGACAGTCCAATGGGAAATGTTCTAACTTTTATCTGCCTTTTTCCGAGCTCCTTTAAATAAACTGCAGGAAAGAGTTTATAAAAGCAAAATGGTGCAATTTTTTTTTATGAAACTCAACTGAAAAATGATTTTTAGTCCCAGATTCATGCGTTTAAGTAAACAAAAATTGTCCTCAGAGGTGGACAACCCCTTTAACAAACACTTACCTTCTTGGACAAAAAATTGGTGGTTAATAAGGTACTTTTTTTTTTTTTTGAGAGTTCAGTTTCATCTTTGTGAAAATGTCAGGGTGAAATGTATAATCCATGAGTGAACTGTCATTCAGGGACGACCGGTTGCTGTCAGACAGAAAGCCGCCATTGTTCCAGGTTCACAGAACAATCTGTTATCGCGCAGAGAGGTTCGCTCCGACCTTTGAATTAATCCTGGTAATTTTTTTTCTTCAGTAATGAAAGAAGCCCGAGCTTCACAAAGAGGCAATGTGAATTACTCCGATGATGAGGTGGATAAAATTTCTTTTAAAAGGCCATTGAGTGGGAATGTTTTTGGAGGCTGATGATTCCCCCTATCACTAACTCGTTCCCAGGTCTTCCACTCTTTGGGACCTGTCTGTGAAAGACTCCATTTTAAGGGAAACAATAAATCTGAAATTGCTCCTAGAACAGAACTACACGCAACTGTGTATGTACAAGTCTCAGAAACCGAAGATGTAGTAATATACTTTGATGCCAGGTTATCGGATTTCACAACTGTCAGCCATCCCCAAATGCTGGTGTAGATACTTTGGATGGTACAAGGTTCATTATGTTTTTTTGTTGTTAAAGGTCTCTATTTGCCATAAATATATATATATTTTTTTTTACTTGGTGTGAAAACCACCGTTCTCCTGAATCCTGCAATGTTTTTCTTTTGTTCCTGCGCCTCTCCGTTCCAGAGATATGGACCTTTCTTTTCGGCATGTAAATTTAGTCTGGTTAGCAAAGTGGGAGTGGTCCTCAACTCTTCTCTGTGGGCGTGTTCATGAGGACCACACCCGCTTCGCTAACAAGACCAGATTTACATACTAGGAAAAAAGAGCCATATCTCCAGAATGGAGAGGCGCTGGAACAAAACAAAAACATCGCCGGATTCAGGAGAACAGCGGCATTTATACCAGGTAAAAAAAAATGATGTATTAATGGAAAATTACAATCCCTTTAAAAAAAGACCTATCTCTCCAGTGTTCAACTCTTGGATTAGCTAAGGATTCCTCAGGCCATACGTTTCCACTGCAGAAGCTGGATCTGTGTGAGGTCTGCTAAAGTGAGAGCCACCCTTGCTTTGGGGGAGACCACCCCTTATTAACAACATGATGAGACAACACCTTTAAAAGTTTGAACAGCAGGACTGAAGTTTCCTGCTGCATTGATTGCAATGTTCAGATCTGTATAGTAATCACATAATGTCCTTACAAGGGTTTTATGACATTAGAAAACATGACTGCTTCTTTATAGAGACAGCACCGTCTATGTCTGTGGACTGTGTCTATTCCTTTTGGGCCTGTTTTAATCTTCCCAATATTAAAGAGGTGGTCCACTACTTTTTCATTGATGACCTATCCTTGATCAGTTGGTGTCCGATATCCGGCACCCCCACCAATCAGCTGCTATCGGCATCGGCGGCAGCCGCCGGCCGGGATTACTCACTTGCGGAGCTAGCCATCTTCTGGTAGTGGCCGCCGCAAGGTACTGCACATCCGCCTCCTATTCAAATCAGTATTCTGCCTGTTTTCTGCCTGTTTTGAGCTTTCTCCGATCACATCCAGACCAATGATCACCATTGGTCGTTGACAATGAAGAAAGCAACATTAAAATAACTCAGTTAACCTATAAAATACATTGCATGATCAGTAATATATTTTATTTGTTTGTCCCTTTTAGGGAAGTTACCCAGTTTGGGAAGATTTTATTAATAAAGCTGGAAAACTGCAGTCACAGCTCAGGTGAGTAGTCTGGAAAAAGTAACAAAAAATATGAATAATCGAGACGTCCACACCAAAATTCCTGCTGAAATTTGCAGCGAGACCTTGTGTGTGCGTGTGTATATATAACTATATATGTTTCTTGTTTTTACCCAAATTGTCTGTGCAACCATAAAGTTTAATATGTTTCATTCACCCCTAACATCCTGCCCTTTAAGTTTGTAGACTTTTGGCCCGGGCACTCATAATTATTTGGTTTAGGATCCCACCACGTTACTTAGTGCACCAGTATGTGCACTAAGTAACGTCATTTTATAAGTGTATTCAAGATCTGTGTTTCATCTGACAGAGGAGCTGTATCAGGGGTTTTGAAAAAAATCATGGGTCCCCATAGCAGAAGTTCTAAATCCCCCCCCCCCCAATAAAAACAAAAAATTTATATTTGTTGGGGTTACAGAAGAGCATATCTCACAACCTTGCAGCTGTTACAAAGTAATTTTCCACCTGTTGAAGAATCAGATTCCCTTTTCATTGCCCCCATAAAGTATGGTGCCAGCAAAAGTGCTCCCCAAACACATTATGCTACCCCCACAGTACAATCCACACGCACGGTATGATGGCCCTACTGTACCCCCCCCCAAACCCCTCCCCCCAGCAAAGTATAGTGAGCTTAACACAGTATGATGCCTCAATGGAGACCTCCAATACACCCCTCCACGCAATATGATTGCCCCCTCACAGCCCTCCAAACAGTATAATGGCCCCCACACAGCCCTTCAAGCAGCATAATGGCCACCACACAATCCCCCACAAAGTATGGTGTACTTCATACAAACCTCTACACTCTATAATTGCTCACAGTATAATGGCCCCCACTAGCCCTCCAAACAGTATAATGGCTTTCAAATAGCCCTCCGTATAGTATAATGGGCCCCACATAGTCCTACATACAGAATAATGGGCCCCACATAGCCCTCCATCTAGTATAATGGGCCTCACATAGACCTCCATCTAGTGTAATGGGCCCCACATAGTCCTCCATCTAGTATAATGGGTCCCACATAGCCCTCCATCTAGTATAATGGGCCCCACATAGCCCTCCATCTAGTATAATGGCCCCACATAGCCCTCCATATAGTATAATGGCCCCCCACATAGCCCTCCATATAGTATAATGGCCCTCACATAGCCCTCCATATAGTATAATGGCCCCCCACATAGCCCTCCATATAGTATAATGGCCCTCACATAGCCCTCCATATAGTATAATGGCCCCCACATAGCCCTCCATATAGTATAATGGCTCCCACAATATACCCATTGATTAAAATATATATATATATCTCTCTTTCCTTGTTCCCCCACTGCTTTTGTCTCCGTAGCATGTGTATCACGCCTGCTGCGCTGAGACTTCAGAGCTCAGATGCAGAGGGAGAATGATGGAGGAAGGAGCTGACTGCTTCCTGTTCCATCATTGCCTTCAACTGTAGAGGCATCCTGGATGCTGATACATTTAAAGGTGCAATGCAAGTGCAATTTGGCGGGAAACGGGCGGTGCAGACATTTGCATCGGGCCCCACTGACTCATGGGCCCCATAGCGGCCGCGTAAACTGCCGTCATTAGCAGTACGCCACTGAGCTGTATTGTAAGAATACCGAACATACTGGAGAGGCTGGAGAAGGGCTGTGACAGGAGAGGAGATTTATTTCTTCTCCTGTCACAGCCCTTCTTGGCTTGACCAACTGGACATGGAGGAAAGAGGATGGAGAAAAAAATCCTGTGCGCTCAGTCAGCCAAGGAAAACATTTATTTCAGCAGCAGATGGAAGGAAGGGAGACACAGTCATTACTAGTGGGTAGGCGGAGCCCACATAGGATAGAACACCTCAGATTAAAAAAGAGTGTTGTCCGGCCCCTCCAGCTTGGGCTCCTCCTACTCCAGCTCTCCAGTCTAAAATTTGAGGTCACAGAGGATGGTCGCTGCTGGAAGCAGCTCCTCAGAAATTTTTTTTTTTATTTTTATCGGACAGAGACTTGGACCCCCGTGGTCTTGAGGTCTCAGGGGTCTCAGCGCTGCTGGACCCCCACCCCTCCCTTGGCGGATCTGCATTACCCTTTGAGAGAGGTCCCTGCAGAACCCTGCCGGCCCCGGGGGATGAGGGATGCTTCCCTGGCGGGGACGCAAACCGCGCATCTGGGGTCACTGCGTTCTCCGCCCTGGGGGGAAGCTTGGGCACAGCGCCACAAATCCCTGGGGGTCCCTGTGGCGCTCAGCTGGGTGAGTACTCAGCATGTTAATGTGTTTTGAGTGCTTCAGCGGCTGCTGCGGCAGCCGCTGCTACATGTATTCAGGTGGTGACTTGTGTTTTTTTGTCCGCAGGTGGATGCCTGCAGGACATGGAAGCAGGGCAGGAGCGGAGAGCGGAGGAGTCGCGCGCGCTTTTTTTGAAGCCGGCGGGGGGCGTGGCTTCGCGCCTTCCCGGTCTTTCGCGGGCAGGAAGCGCTCTGAGCGCACGCTTTCTCCTGCCCCTCCTCTTCCGGCTTCTCTCTCCTCACAGCGCGGCGGCCATTACTGAACGGCTTCCATCGGGCTCCTCACTCTCCTCTCCTCCCGACAGACCGAAGGAACACTGCACCGCGGCCAGCTGGGTGAGTCGCTTCTGCCTGTCAGGGCAGAAGCTTAACCCCTCACCCCCTCAGCGCAGGGCACCTTTCTGAGGCACAATAAGGTGGCAGACTGTGCTGTCCTGCAGCTATTACCTCATATAGAGGTTCCTTTTTTTGTCTGGGGCTCGCACATCCTTTTCATTTCACAGAGGTTGTGGGGAGTCTGCGACATTAACCCCTTATTAGGCGGTTATCCCTTAATTGGGGGTCAGCTGGGGTAGCTCTCTATTTAAGAGTTTTAACCCTTCAGCTTTCTTTTAAGAAACCACACTGTCCTACTTACTGACAGGCTTAACCTGCCATATACTGTGTGAGGGCATGTCAGATCAGGGTCCAGGAGGTGCGGACCGTCTCCCAGGTCCGCTACAGGATCAGTCTCACGTGTCTGACACGCAGGAGTCCTCGACGGCGTCAAGCGCAGCGGTCGGGGGCTTCGGTGATGGGGCAGTGGTCAAAATGGAGGCCCTCACTCGTTCTATTGATGGCCTGTCTGACCTTCTAGGTTATTGGGTGTCAGCTAGATCCTCTCATGGCAGGAAGCGCCACAGGCCGGTACTGCCCTCCCCGCGCAGCGACTCGGAGATCTCTGTTATGGAGGGTTCCCCTTCAAGCTCAGATGGGGAGATGTCCGATTCGGATAAGGAGGATCGGCAGGGGCACTCTGCCTCTTTTTTTGGGCCGTGCAGAGGCTTTTATTGGAGCCATGAGGGAGGCGTTACAGTTTCCGGAGGAGGTAACTAGACGTCCTGGTAAGTCGGCCCGGATGTTTCAGGAGTCGCATAGGTCGCGCTTGGCATTACCATCTCTGGATGAGCTTAATGGGGCAGTGGAGAAGGAACGCCTGTGTCCAGATAAACGTTTTCAGGGGACACGGTTTTTTGAGGCACTGTATCCGTGTTCCACGGAGTTGATTGATAATTGGATTCCTTCTCCTGAAGTGGATGTCCCTTTATCCCAGCTTAGCAAATCCTCATTACTGCCTGTTAAAGGGAAGGCGAGTCTGCAGGATCCGCTGGACAGAAAAACGGAGATGGCGGCGAAATCCATCTACGAGGCCGCGGGTCATGGATTCAGAGCGGTACTAGGATCCATGTGTGCTTGTAAAGCTTCCCTAAGCTGGTTGGACCGTCTACGGACGGCGTGGCAGGATGGATCCCCGCTATCCGAGGTGGATGGGCTTTTCAAGTTGTTGGAGGATGCGGCCCGATATGGCAGTGATGCAGGTTTGGATACCGCGTCACTGCTGTCCAGGGCGCAATCCTCGGCGGTCACAGTCAGAAGAGCACTGTGGCTCAGACAGTGGACCGGGGACGCGGTTTCCAAGCAAGGTTTGCTATCTTTAGCTTACAAGGGTGGTCAGTTATTTGGATCTGACCTCACGGAGCTGATTGTCAAGGCAAAGGCAAAAGAAGCGGCCTTACCACAGCGAAGAACTGTGGCTTCTGCGTCGGGCAGGCCTAGTGCCGGTAGTAGTCGGCGGCCCTTTCGGTCCAGGGGACAGTCCGGTCAGCCCTCTTGGGGATCGGGTCGTCCCTCTTTTTCAGGAAAAAAGGCTTCTCAGAAATCCCGCACTCCCTGGAAACAGAGCTTCCGTCAAGACAAGCGGGAAGCTGACAAAAAGCCCGCTAAGGCGGACTGACGCCAGGTTTTCACTGGAGGGCTCTCGAATGGGGGGTCGCCTGCTCCAATTCGAATCGACTTGGGCGTCCCGCGTTTCGGACGCCTGGGTGACGCGGGTTGTGTCAGCAGGCTACTTCATAGAGTTTCTTTCTCGACCCCCGGACAGGTTTTGCCGATCTCGCATTCCGTCAGAGCCCGAGCTAGTTGCCGCTCTACGGCAGGAGGTCGATTCCCTTCTGCTGAAGGGTGTGGTGGTACCGGTTCCGCCGGAGGACCGGGGAAGAGGGTTTTATTCAAACCTCTTTGTGGTCCCCAAAAAGGAGGACAAATTTCGCCCCATTCTGGATCTCAAAAGATTGAATCGGCATGTCCGCACCCGGAAATTCCGCATGGAGTCGCTTCGCTCGGTTGTGGCGGCCCTGTCACAGAACGACTTTTTGGTGTCAATCGACATTCGCGACGCTTATTTGCATGTTCCCGTCGGAAGGGCCCACCAACGCTTCCTTCGTTTTGCCATAGGTCAGGACCATTTCCAGTTTGTGGCCCTACCATTCGGGTTGGCCTCGGCGCCCAGAGTTTTTACAAAAATTCTGGCACCTCTCATGGCGATCCTTCGAAGACAGGGGGTTACGGTTCTTCCCTACCTGGACGACCTTTTGATTGTGGCGTCCTCAAAGGAGGAGGCGGTGACGGCTCGCAATCTATCCCTTCAGCTCCTGGAGGACTTCGGGTGGCTGGTCAATTGGAAGAAGTCGTCTCTGGAACCGTCGCAGTCAATCCTGCTTTTGGGGATGCATTTCGACACGGTACGAGCAGTGGTGTCCCTGCCTCCAGACAAGCAAGCAAGTTTTCTTCGACATGTACAGGTTATGAAGTCTTCGACAGCAATGTCCCTTCGAAGGTGTATGCGCCTTTTGGGTTTGATGGTGGCGTCAATGGAGGCACTTCCGTTTGCCCAATTTCATTCCAGGACTCTCCAAATGCTCATTCTGAACCGTTGGGATCGATCACAGGCTTCGCTGGATCGCAGTGTCATCATCTCCCACAGGGTGCGAGAGTCTCTGGAATGGTGGTTACGTCCGGAAGCGTTATCCCTGGGGAAGTCCTTCCTCCTTCCGAGGTGGTCGGTCATAACCACCGATGCCAGCCTGTCAGGCTGGGGGGGTGTCTGGAACGATCTCTGAATTCAGGGAGTATGGTCGTCGGAAGAGTCTGTCCTGCCGATCAACATCCTGGAATTGAGGGCGATTTTCCTTTGCCTCCAACACTGGACGGTCCCTTTAAACGGTCTGCCAGTCCGAGTGCAGACAGACAACGCGACGGCGGTCGCGTATATCAACCATCAAGGTGGAACGAGGAGCTCCAGGCTCATAATGGAAGTGTCTCGGATCCTGGTATGGGCCGAGGCCAAGGTGCCAGCCATCTCTGCGATTCACATTCCGGGAGTTCAGAATATCACGGTGGACTTCCTCAGTCGCGAGAAGGTGGATCCCGGAGAATGGAGTCTTCACCCAGAAATTTTTGCACAGCTGTGCTCTCGTTGGGGAACTCCTCAAGTGGATTTGATGGCATCAAGGTTCAACACCAAGTTACCGACGTTCATGTCCAGGTACAAGGACCCGAAGGCTGTGGCGGTGGATGCTCTGGTGGCTCCGTGGGACCAATTCGAGCTAATCTATGTGTTCCCGCCGATATCCTTACTTCCTCTGGTGTTGCGTCGGATCAGACTGGAAAGAGTCCCGGCTATGTTAGTAGCCCCAGACTGGCCAAGGAGGACGTGGTTCTCGACGCTGGTGTCGCTTCTGGCTGCGCCTCCACTTCCTCTCCCTCTTCGCCCGGACCTGTTAACCCAAGGGCCCGTTCGTCATCCGGACGTGAAGTCTCTGCGTTTGACGGCGTGGCTCTTGAGACCGAAATCTTGACTCGTCAAGGTTTTTCAGCCGAAGTCATTGCCACTCTGCGAGCTGCCAGGGGTCCTGCCACTACTAGGATCTATCACAAGACTTGGGAGGCCTTCTTTTCATGGTGTTCGGGTTCTTCAAGGAACCCGAGGATTTTTTCCATTCCCAATTTGTTGGCCTTTTTGCAGTATGGCTTGGACAAGGGTTTGGCAGTTAGCACTCTGAGGGGTCAGGTTTCTGCTTTGTCATTGCTGTTTCGGAAGGCTATCGCCTCGCGTAGGGACGTTCGTTCCTTTTTTCGCGGGGTAACCCGTCAGTTTCCGCCGCGGAAGGCGCTTGTGTCCCCTTGGCGGCTCAATCTGGTCTTGGAGGCTCTTCAACATGGGCCTTTTGAGCCTATGGACTCCGTTAGCCTTTCTTTGCTTTCTTGGAAGGTTGCCTTTTTAGTGGCAGTCACCTCTTTGAGAAGGGTTTCTGAACTGGCGGCTCTTTCTTGCTCGCCTCCTTTTCTGGAGTTTCTCCCGGATCGCGTGGTGCTTCGCACACGGGGCGACTTTCTACCTAAGGTGGTGTCCCAATTTCATGTTAACCAGGATATTGTGTTGCCCTCGCTCTGTCCGGAACCGAGGAATGCGAAGGAACGGGCCTTGCACTCATTGGATTTAGTGCGGGCTTTGAAGTTCTATTTGTCTATTACTCAAGGTTTTCGGAAATCGGACTCTCTGTTTGTGATTCCAGCAGGTCGTCGGCGTGGTCAACGAGCTTCCAAGGACACTATAGCTCGATGGATTCGGTCGGCCATTTTAGAGGCTTACCGACTCAAGGGCGAATCTTGTCCAATTAAGATTCGAGCTCACTCCACGAGAGCTGTGGGTTCGTCGTGGGCTTTTCATCAAGGGGCCTCGGCAGCTCAACTCTGCCGGGCGGCTACCTGGCGCTCCGTCCACACTTTTACAAAGTTTTATAAGGTGGACGTCAGTGCTTCCGCTGATGCAGCCTTAGGACGTAGGGTCCTGCAGGCGGCTGTAGTTTAAGTTATCGTTAACTTGTATTTAGCGCTAGTTGCGCATTTTTCTAGGTTGTTGGGATTCTGCCTCTGTTGGTTTTTTCCCTCCCTTAATTTTTGGACTGCTTTGGGACGTCCCACTAGTAATGTCTGTGTCTCCCTTCCTTCCATCTGCTGCTGAAAGACGGATTTTGGTAAGACCTTACCTGTAAAATCCTTTTCAGCGAAGGAAGGAAGGGAGACACAGCTCCCTCCCATGGCAGAAGTGTGTTGTTGTGTTTTCAGATGCAGCGTGACCCTTCTCTGATAGCGATTATCTGGGCTGAGGTCGGCGCGCTAAGGCTCTGTTCCAGCATTGCCAGCTCATCGCAGTGGTCAGGTCCAGTGAGTAGTACCTGGGACTGTGTGGTTTTTCTGTTATATGCATAACCTGTCTCTTGTTTTTTCTCTGAAGTTCTTCAGAAGGGGTTATGTTGCTCCGCTGGTGATATTTGCTCTTCCTTAGCTTGTGTACGGACTGGAGAGCTGGAGTAGGAGGAGCCCAAGCTGGAGGGGCCGGACAACACTCTTTTTTAATCTGAGGTGTTTCTATCCTATGTGGGCTCCGCCTACCCACTAGTAATGACTGTGTCTCCCTTCCTTCCTTCGCTGAAAAGGATTTTACAGGTAAGGTCTTACCAAAATCCGTCTTTTTTCTCTTGGCACACAGTTCTCCTTAGCACATGGAGGCACGTGTGCTTATGATACTGGTCTTCTTTCAGTTGAGACATAGGTCTCAGGAGCTGCGTTTTTTCAGACTGCAGCTCGACCTGACACATGACTAGGACAGACTGCCATTTGATTTACATGATGGAGGCCATTTTACTGGGAGAGACATACGGAGCTCACATCCAGCCTAGATTACTGGGAGAGTGACAGAGCTCACATCCAGTCTATATTACTAGGAGAGAGACACAGAGCGCTCACATCCTGCCTATATTACTGGGAGAGACATACAGAGCTCATATCCAACCTATATTACTGGGAGAGATACAAGGCTCACATCCAGCCTATATTGCTGGGAGAGACATACATAGCTAACATCCAACCTATATTACTGGAAGAGACAGTCCCATAAGAGAACATTTTTAAACTTTGACCAGTCTGCTAATTGCAGCCTGAAAGTTAATGCATTTTTACTAACTCAAGGTTACCACTAACATAGGTAAAACAAATTTCCATGCATGAGGTGACAATAGCCTTTCACATAGTTTAATAATAGGGCCGTGTGGGTGTTTCCATTAAATAAATTACTACCCTAACAGATTGGGGGTGTGAGGTGACCAGTGTGGCCAGTCACTTGACAACCCCCGCAGGAAAAGAAGGCCAGGAGGCTGGTGTAAAACACCAGCATTTGTGCGGAGGAATGGTGAGGTTCTGTATGTTTTTTTCTGTTAGCACTACCATCCCCCCATTGATGAACTCTGTCAAAGTAGTGGACAACCCATTTAAATCACTGATCACCAGGATCCAAGTTTTGTGAACCCCAACAATCACTATAATTAGGACGCTACTGCCCATTTTTGTACAGCAATCACACCAGTGTAATACCTGCACAGCACCAAGTCACAGGTGGTAGAAAGGAAAAATATGTGGGAGCTGCGCCTCACTGGCCCCTTCTAATGACTGGACATCAATATTCTCCTATTGATAGAAATGTTCTACCTCCCTACTCAGTATAAGACCCAGAGGAGACGCTGCCGGTCTGTGATGGACGGCGGATGACCGGCATTAGGTTGAGCTCTACGAGACGTGACAATTTGTCAATGAAAGTGCTAGTCTGTGCTTTCTGAAACTGGGTCGCTGACAGGAGGGAGGCAGCTGACGTCTCCTATGCGCAATCCTCTCTGCACAGCAACCCCAGCGCCTGCACAAAAGATAGATCTGTCTCCATAGTAACAGAAGAGCGCGGCCTGAGAGCGAGCAAAGAGCGAAACATACCCCCATGTCTCCTGGAAATACCGCGGCCTCTGTCTGCAGACACCGGCGGGTGTACAAAATAAGACGGGCAAATCTGTCCTATTACTTATACATCTGGAGACAAAGGAAATGGGAAGCAGTCTATCTATTATCTATCTATCTATTATCTATCTATCTATCATCTATCTATCTATTATCTATCTATTATCTATCTATCTATCATCTATCTATCATCTGTCTATCATCTGTCTATCATCTGTCTATCATCTGTCTATCATCTATCTAATATCTATCTATCATCTATCTATCATCTATCTATCATTTATCTAATCATCTATCTTTTTATTTATCTGTCGATCTATCTCATATCCATCTGCCCATAGTCCCACACTTATTTGTCAGGACCTCCACATTTCCATCCCTGCTCTACACGGTTTCCCCTCCTGATTTTGCTGATTCTTTTGAGAATCCATAAAGCCCCCCTTTTTTTCTCTAAACCGTCCCAGACATTTGATCTTTTTCTCTCTAGAAAATGTCAGATTGGGATGGCAAGGGCCCACCAGTAACACTGACACTGGGGGGGCCACTGTTCAGCTACATGCAAATATTACATTCCCCTTATTCACAAATGTACCTCTGCTTCTGTATAATAATAAACCAGGTAGTTTGGTAGATGAATGATGAGATTCTGCCTTTGTACATAGTGAATTAAATGTATTGGACCAAGTACTGCTCGTGTGGAGGGCCCACCTGGGGATTCACCAGTCCCGCTGTGGGCCAGTCCGAGCCTGTATATATGTATAATTCTTTTTATACTCGCTCGTTTACACGCTCGCTCACATAGTGCTGAATTTACGATCTGTCACTTGCCATAACCGGTGATGACCACTCCATCTCTGGATTTACATAGGACTGCACATACATCTACTCCAGTAACTGTTCTCCTTAGCTGTGAGATGTCCGGGTTGTGGTCCATATATTCTTCTTCAGAACCACTTTGTGGCTCCTGCCGTCCCATAGCGAGGCTTTATTAACCCCCTGTAGAACATCAGATGAATAGATTCACAGTGACCTCTATTTCTTCCCTGTGGGCTCAGCTCCATCTTGTAATTTTATTGACGTTGCCTCCCGCTGTGTCTCCGACCGAGTGAAAGCTATTGTCATTTAATTAGACATATTGTTATATGGAAACGCCGGGTGCCATCCATTATGTGCTTCTGCTAATCTGACCGCGATGTGGCCGTTACTGGCTTTAGGCCAATAGATTAAATTTCCAAGAAAAAAATAATTTTTTTTT
This sequence comes from Phyllobates terribilis, assembly GCF_046119375.1. NCBI lineage: Eukaryota > Metazoa > Chordata > Amphibia > Anura > Dendrobatidae > Phyllobates > Phyllobates terribilis. The sequence goes on along the minus strand of NW_027362764.1, from coordinate 749,686,022 downwards.
GTTGCAACCCTTGTTGCCTCTGTTCCAGCTCGACACCCGGCTTTCCGAGAGATCGGAGTAGTAGTATGTGTCTAATAACTATTATCCTCTCTCCTATAGGACCACCGTGGTGGCGGCTGCTGCGTTCCTGGATGCCTTTCAGAAAGTAGCTGATATGGCAACCAACACCCGAGGTAAGTGGCCAAATTCAATTTAATTCTTTAAGTGTTATATGGAAGAACTCCAATAAGAAACCATTAATGATCAACTTGGAAAAATGGGAATTCATAAAGCCTCCTTTTTTTTTTTTTTGCTTTGTGGTTATATCCCTTGATGCTTTATATTAATGACAAATGTACATGTCGTGGCTGTGCGTGGTTCTGTAGCTTAGTAAATAGGACAAAGCTATAGAACCAGGCACAGCCACAGCTGCATGTATGGTGCTGTGCCTTGTTAAACAATGCAGGTTGCTGTAATTTGGACCTCCACAGGTGAAATAATAATGGCCAAGCCCCTGGTGTCCAATGTGATAGTTACTCCAATCACAACTAAGGCTGTGCTACATATTTCTAAACAATTTGATTAATTGATGGAATATAGGGATTGGGTGCTGTTGAGGATTGGCCATGTTGGATTTTTTTGTCCCTTTTCCCTTACAATAAACAAGAGAACGTGAATCCCAAAGTTGCCCTGTGTGAATTGTGCAAGGTGCAACCATGCTACTATTTACTGTCTATGGAATTGGTGGGTTTTCGGGTCTTCGGGTCTAGCCAGACCCCAACCAATCAGACGTTTATCATCTATCCTGTGGTTTTGTGATAAACTCCAAAAAGCCAAGTCATTGAAATTTCAGTTATCCGAACCTTCTCTCTTCCTTGGCATTGTTTATCAGGGGAGAGTTATGAGGACCCCCCACCATACACATCAGATGGCATCACGGTCCCTCTGAAATTGACAGGTTTCGTCTGTGTACAGGGGCCTTAATACTAGGCAGGCTGGGGAGGGGAGGAATATTATTTGCCCTTTTATCTAGTGTAGTAAAGACAAAAAAATGACTTAAAGGGTTATTCTCCAATCTTTATACATAAATATTATCGGATAGTGCTTGTAAATGCAAGCAATTTTGCAATTTACTGCTTCTTAAAATTTTCAGCCGTTCTTGAGATATAAACACTTTTGTTTATAGCTTGTTGCTTTGGAGACCGACCAAGCTAGACAGCAACGATGGTCGGACTCCTAGGCAACGAGTTGTAAACAAAAGAGAAGTGTTAATATCTGAAGAACGGCTGCAAATTTTAATAAGCAGTAAATTGCAAAAGTGCTTGTATTGCCAAGCTCTATGCAACAATATATCCAATATAGGTTTAATCCTTTAACATAACCCTGTGGGAATAAATGCTGATTAGGTTTCTTGGGTGAGACTAACTTGTTTACATAATTTTTTTTTTTTTTTTAAGTTTTTCTATGTGGAAAGGAAGATTTGACAAGGGCATTTGAATAATAATTGCCTGCTGAATTTGATTTCTTGGATATAAGATCCCAACTTATTTATAATAAGATTTGATAAGAGCTTATGAAAACTAAGAAACCCCTTTTAAATCTCACCAGCGGCCGCCTCTTCATAATCCAGGTCACGATGTCGTAACGTAATATTTTTTAATTAGTTCGTGGATAACGATCCAGTTCCGTTCATTAGCCAAATAATAACCGGGGCTTAGTCCTGACTGCGCTATATTATCAGTTTTAGCAGCTGGATTATCCGTTCAATAACCACTTTTTTTTCCTTCCATCCAAAGAGCTTAACCCTTCTAAGCTTCACACGGAGCTGGTGTAGTGAGGTGGCGGTGGCGGGTGGTGGCGGGCGCTTTACGTGCTGCTCGGGCCTAATAGTCCATTTTATAAGAGTTATGACCTGCTGTCAGCGCCAGACCCGTTGCATTTAATGCGAGTGTCGGCGTGTGACGGGCAGAGGGTAACACTCTTTATTCCTGTATTCCCAGGGTGGTCCGGGATTCACACTTGGCTCATATGTCATCCGCGTGTACGGAGCACTGACGGTCTGCGTCATGCTCTTTGGGCTGAAGAATTTTTATGCTACAAAGCAGAACTTTCCAAATTTATACAACTCAAGCATTCAAAAAATCTGCGCAAGGCTAGTTAGGACTTGGGCAACGAGCTATTTAGGTCTCCCACACCCATTTTAGACATTTTTTAATGTAAAAAGCTGCATATATATAAATGTAATTCCACCAAACAGTGCATAAGTGATACCACAATACTGTATGTAATACTATACCTCCCAATCGTCCCGGATCCAGCGGGACTGTCCTGTCTACGGATCTGTGCCACTGTCACAGGTGGTCAGGGGTATGTCCTAAGGTCACAAATGCATCTGAATAGAATGGTGGAGGACCGAGCCAAAAGATCCCTCCTCCACCATACAGTCTTTGTAAAGACCAAAGGTTATGCCAGTACCTTTGAGTTACGTGACTGACAGTGAAGAAAAGGGAAGAAGAGCATGACACAAGTAACGCGTGCATGTGTGTATTGATGTAGCAGAGCTGTGTGTGTAGGAAGTGTGCATAGATGTAGCAGAGCTGTGTGTGTATGGATATATATTTATGTAGCGGCACTTTTGTGTATGGGGTGTATATTGAAGTAGCAGAGTTCTATGTTTATTGAAGTAACAGAGCTCTGTGTGTGTTGATGTAGCAGAGCTGTGTGTATGTTTATATGGATGTAGCAGGGCTGTGTGTGTGTGAGCTGTGTGTGTATTGATTAAGCAGAGCTGTGTGTATGTGTTTGTGTGGATGCAGCAGAGCTGTGTGTGTATTGAGGCAGCAGAGCTGTGTGTGTATTGAAGCTACAGAGCTGTGTGTGTATTTGTTTGTATGGATGTAGTTGGGATGTGTGTGTAAGGTTGTGTATTGTTGTAGCAGAGTTATTTCTATGGCTGTACATCATAGTATTTGAGGGGGAATGTACTTTGGGGGCATATAAAAATCGCTACATGTGCCGTGTGTGTCCCTCTTTCTTGTTTTTAAAAGTTGTGAGGAATGTGTATTACTGCCATATAGTGCACTCAGAACATTAATGTTTCCCCAAAACTGCAATACGCTGTCCAGAATGACTAAGTGTCAATCCCTTACTGTGCCCTTTTAATACCGCCATATTTCAGGGCAATAACCTATCAGGACAGAACGATTTTTGCCTTTGTTGCGTTTAGCTCACAGAGTATTGTCTAGATTGGATACAATTGTAGCAAACCCTCCACTGTGAGATCTATAAACTTGATTTTTTTTTTTAATAGATTTTTTTCATCTTTTGGATGTAAACATAAATGTTCCTATTCAAATTCATCAGACATTGTGTGCCATCTTAATGTCCGCCGGAAAAAACAGAATAAATAAAGTGCTAAGAATTGTTGAAATCCTGCTGTTTGGTCACCTGATTGCTGAGGTTTGTGATTGTCTGCAGTGGTCAGGTAACATCAACCAATGACGTCCCATTCCAGTCACCTGACAGTTGCTGCCAATCACTGGCCTCAGCAGTCAGGTGACCAAAAATGAAAAATATGCGACCATCAGAGTGGTCTACTCCAAAACCACTACGTTATTAATAATCATCCACGTCGTCTTTAACGTTATTTTAGAAGTTAGACCACCCCTTTAAGGAGGAGGAATTGGGTTCTTTGCCGAGTGTTGCGTGTCCTGTTTTTCTCTCTCCTCTTTGAAGGTCGGACATTTAAAGCTTATTTTTTTTTTATCTTTTGCATTCGTGTCAGACGTAAATTAGTGCCGCTTTGATGCTCTTCGCCAAGGGTTTCGCCAGCGCGCGGGATGAAGCCGTTGCCATGGCAACCAACTCGGGTTCACCACCGTCCAGCGCGGGTAGCTGCCAGGCGATGGGACGAGGAGAGGAGATCTCTCCTGAATCTTGCATGAAATTAACACTTTATGACAGAGCCGAGGCTATACTGGGGCCCGCGGGGCCCGGATGGAGGGGAGCAGTCATTTTATATTGGAGTACGTTGTATGATTTCTGCTACCTATAGGGGAACTAGAAAAAGAAAATACAAACAGTTTTCGTACATCATTTGCCCGCGACCCTAAAATTCTTCTGTCGTTTCATAGGGGTTGACATTTTGTTACTCAATTTAAAGGGCAAACGTCCCCTGACTTACAAAACAGGAGTACAAAACTTCTGATAACATGTCAATATGGCCGGCCCTTTGTTGCCTTAGGTCTAGCAGCGACCTGTTCCCTGCGTCCCGAGAAATCTGACCGCTGATCTAATATATATGGGTGACTTAAAGGGATTTTCTACCTCTTTCTTTTGTTTTACATATGGCCTTAGCGAGGTAAGAAAATACTAAATGAGGTATACTCCTCTACAATCTCCCCCACACTCCTCTTTACTGATGGCTGGGTCCCCCACTAGTCTCCTCTCCTTCTCTTCAAGCATTGTTGGCGCTGCTGCCAATCAGTAGCTTCAGCAGTGATCAACAAATCATCCGGGAGACCTGGCTAGTGGTATGGAGGACTGTTAAATGAGTATGTGCTATAGTACACTCGGATAACATGTAAGATACAAGAATAGGGTGGCAAACCCCTTTAAAGGGGACCTGTCTCTTGCCATAAATATGTAATTTTTTTTAACCTGGTGTAAATGACGATTTTCTCCTGAAGCCGGTGATGTTTTTCTTTTGTTACTGCGCCACTCCGATCCCGAGATATGGCCCCTTCTTCCCTGTATGTAAATCTAGTCTCGTTCACCAAGGGGGCGTTGTCCTCAGTTTCTTTCTGTGGGAGTGTTTATGAGGATCACACCCACTTCATTAACAAGACTAGATTTAAATTCAGTGAAGAGGAGGCCATATCTCAGGAATGGAGGGGCGCAGGAACGAAAGAAAAACATTGCCGGATTCAGGAGAACAGCGGCATTTACACAGAGTTAAAAACAATACAGATTTAAGGCAAGTGACAGGTCGCCTTTAAGGCCAACTATATTATTTGACAACTCTAGACGTTGTGTGAATCTGATTGTAACCACACTCGCTTTTACATTAGTCACCGTCCTCCGCTCCTCCTCGCCCAGTTTTGTGCCCTGAATGATGCCGGGCCTCCGTGATGATGGGGCATCCCAGTGTGATGCACAAGGACCCTTCCAATAGAATTAGTTTTAGAATGTTTTCATCATCACTCAGCAAATTTGCCTATTCTTAAGGAAACCTTGGAGACCTAACGTTTTTTTCTGGAGCCTCAAAGACATCCCGGGAGAGTGGGCAAGTTTTTAGGCCATACTCATAAATCATTAAGATAGGATGTCAGCCAATGTGTATGTCAAACCCCCCCCCCCCCCCCCCCCATGATTTTTTTTTTTTTTTGAGAAGACTGATCGGGCATGTTGGTTTTCAATATGCGCAATTCTCTGTTCCCGTTGGAGATAAACTGCTACCAAAGAGGTACCATTAGTGTCCATCCTGAGACTGATTGGGCAACGCTATCATTTTGAAGGACACAGATGTGAATAGAGCCTTCTATTTGAGCCAGAGCCACATTGAAGTTTGCCATGATGGATGAACCTGCTCTGTTCCTCATTACATGGGACAAATTACAAATTTTATGAACTTAGTAGAGTTTTGTTTTTTTTTGTTGTTGATATCCCCAAAAATTCTTACTGTGGCCCCAGGATGGTCACATTGACCCATGGAGCGTTCTGCGTTACTGCAGTGTTTGTCCATCACTGTCACTTTATTTCTCATCTACTTTGGGGGAGTCTAACAATTATGGTCCTTGGGTCCAATGCACTTTATCTATGGTGTTGCCATCAAGGTGTGAAATGACTCTCGCCATGACGTGGTTAAATTCACTCGATGGTCTACATGACTGAGCATAATTCTCATCTTCCTCCCACCAGCACTGTCTACACACAGACGCAGCAGATTCATCTTCACTGCTATTTCCTGCTGCTACGTTAATGAACGTTCCCAAAAATAGCTCCTTCATTTGCCTTGTCCTATTTAGCTTTTTTTTTTTCCGAGCTGAAGGTTGTAAATGCTGACTCCGGGACGTAGTCAGTGGTATGTGCCACTCGCTTTGCATACTACACAGAAGACGTGGTTACAGTATACTATCAGTCATCTTGTCTTTGACATATGGCGGTTTTATTTGTTTATTGCTTTATAAATCCACAGATTAAAAAAATAGAGGTAGGTGCATCCAACCATTTCAAGGTCAATGTCTCCTTTATATAGTCTGCACACCTAGAGGGGAACTGGCTAAATTGGGAAACCGGACAACCAGTAACCAGTTTAATAATCCCTGCCCTAAAGCTGCACATGTCAGAATGATCATATTCTGAAGGTTTTGACCTCCAAAAACCTGGAAAACATGGCCAAAACAAGCTTATTTTTGTGGGTCGATTGGCACATTGGTCACCAGCTGAAAAATACCATCTTGGCTAATTCAAATCCTTTCCTTTGTTGTGGACAACGTTGTGGACAACGTTGTGGACAACGTTGTGGACAACGTTGTGGACAACTAAGGCTGTCCATAAATACAACATAACTGTCTGCGGCAGACAGCCATCTCTCTCGACTCTTCCATACACGTGAGTTGTCTGTACGGCCAAGTGTTCATGTGTTTTCAACAGGGAGGGAGGGAAAAGCCGCTGCCAGAGGAGCTGCCTATCTCCCTTCGAATCAAAAGCAAGTCATTTCCAACTTCCCAATCCTTCTCTCCCCCAACAACATGTATTGGAGGAGACCCCCATAAACATTAGCCCCTCCCAAAATCAGTGGGTCCGGCCAACTTTCATCCAATAAGTTTTGTGGGGCTTTAGATCGAAGTAGTCTTTAGAGGGTAAAGGTTTTGCTAACACTGGCAAATAACGAGACGTTTAACAACCCACCATAAGATTCCCGGAGACAAGATCATCATCAAGGAACCAAGGAGATCTTTTTTAATTTTATTGCAAAATCTCTTGTTGAAATATCGAATGCAGGTTTTTTTTCCACGTCATAAATGGGTAAAATTGTAAATTGTTTGTAAAAACAACCTCTGCTCCGACTTTCACATTTTTTTTTTTAGTGTACTTGCCTAGGTTACCAACCACCGCTGCAGGCTATTCGAGGTGGCCAATTTCCTAAGCAAGGAGCACAGCACTTGCAAGGTCATTGATTTGGAGCTTGCAAGGGCTGCTCTGACATTGGCTAGATTGCTAGATAGGGCCAGCTCAAGTTTTCCTGTGGCTCCTCCCACGCTGCAAGCTGAGGCAGAATTGGAAAATGCACAGTTTGGACCAGTGGTGGAACCATACTACTGGTCCGAACTGTCAGTTGTTCAGAAGCGCATTGCTCCCCCCACAAGCAGGAAGGCGAGAGGCAGAGGAGCCGTGCGTCGGTAGAGGAAGATCTCAAGGGTTTTTGAGTTTTGGACAATTCTTACATGTCAGAAGGGTCCCTTTAGAATAAGCAATGTCTTCATTCTAAGACCCCAAGGGATCAGCCGTAATCTGTGGGACACCTGTTTTATGTCCCTGCAGCGCCTCCACAGGGGAAGTAAAGTATTACAATGTTTCTATTCCAGCCAAAGTTCATAGAATGTTAGAGTTGAGGGGCTCTCCGGGGTCATCTGGTCCAACCCCCTGCCTGCTCAATGCAGGATTCATTAAACCATCTCAGACAGATGTCTGTCCAACCTCTTGTTGAAGACTTCCATTGAAGGAGAACTCACCACCTCTCGTGGTCGCCTGTTCCACCCGTTAATCACCCTCACTATCAAAAAGTTTTTTTCCAGGGCTGTGGAGTTGGTAAGCCAAACCTCCAACTCCTCAATTTCCATGACTCTGACTCCCTCATACATGGCTCATGTTTAAGTGATAAATTTACTGTAGCACAGATTCATCTCAGCTAAAAGTCTAGACTCCTAGATCAGGAATAGGACAGACATTTATAGGACATTTCATAACTTTCCCAAATTCTTATGAAAAAATATTCCCCACAAACTGCATTGAATTACTGTACCCAATTTATTATATATTTTAGGAGTCTGAGTTGGTCCATTTTATTCCGACCCCGACTCCACCAAAATGGGCTCCGACTCCACGACTCTGACTCTGACTCCACAGCCCTGTTTTTTTCTAATATCTAATCTGTATCTTCTCCCATTCAGTTTCATCCCATTGCTTCTTGTCTTTCTTTGTGCAAATGAGAATAAAGCTGATCCCTCTACAGTGCGACAGCCCTTGAGATATTTGTAGACAGCTATTAAGTTTCCCCTCCGTCTTCTTTTTTGCAAGCTAAACATTCCCAGATCCTCTAAACGTTCCTCATAGGACATTGTTTGCAGTCCGGTCACCATTTTGGTCGCTCTTCTCTGAACTTGCTCCAGTTTTTCAATGTCTTTTTTAAGATGTGGGGGATAATGACTTCACGTGATCTAGACTCTATGCTTCTCTTAATATATCCCAGAATTGTGTTTGCCTTTTTTGCTGCTGCATCACACTGTTGACTCAAAGTTTTCTTTGCGTCCTCTATGGAGTGAGACTTTTTAACTGCTCTCCTACAAGACAATGAGGATCCTGATCGGAAGACTCACATATGGGTCATAGCCCCATGAAGTAGATATCACTACCATATGATTTCCTCATGTCCTTTTGAAGTGCATTTTACTGACTCCTGAATGGGTGGTGCACATTCCTGGTTTTGGAGGACCTCTGTTCTTAGATGAAAGGCCGAGTTTTCCCAATAACAGGAAGCCGTGCTTCCATGGATAGACGCTCTCCATGCTGTGATCTCTAACAGGCTCTCCTCCAGATATCTCCGACATGACGGTGATGAGTGTCTAATAATCTGGTGTTGCTCCTTCTAATGACTTTTTGTGCGGGAGCTTGAGTTTGATGAGCCCCAGAGTTTTTGACAGCAAAATGTGACGGTAAATGGATTTGTACGGGGAAAGGATCTGTACTAGCAGATAGCATCCAGTGTTACATTACTTTTTTGCTTACAGGCTTTTTATGCTTTTTGCCCTGCTTTCCATAAGCAGAAGGCAGGACAATTGTAGAGACATTGGAATGACGAACAAGCTCCCTATTATTTTCAGGGTGGTTCCTTGTGGGAACAAAGACTGATGTGAACAAGAAACTTCGGCGGATTTACTAATCCTGACCAAATTTTAGGCGGCATAAATTTAGACTGGACAGTTGGAAGACAAATCAAATTTCCAGTATCACAACGGCCCATGTGTAGTCTTTAGGATTGTCTAGTCCAAGTTGGCGCATCCTATTACTTTTTGTCTATAATTTGCAATTTTGCCATATTTAAACCACGCCCCTCTTTTATTCTGCCACACCCCTTTTCCATAAGGCCACACCCCATTTCCTATTGCGCAAGTGGAGAAAAATGTATAAAACATATTATAAATGTGGTAAGATGGATTTGTTGTGTGCAAATTAAGCTAATAGTTTGGCACATTGACCATAGTATACCTCGCCTATTTTTAGGGGGAATATCTTGTAAATTATAGTAAATTTTCCCCTATTTTTGCTAAGCTCCACCCACTGTTCAAAAAGTAGGTGGAGTTGGCATAAAAAATGCCAAAATTTAGCGGCTTTTCTAATCCATTTTTCATGCTCAAAATGCCTATTTTATTTAAAGGGAATGTTTAGTAGGATATACATTTTTCTTTTTTACTCTTTCAGATCCATATCCTGGTAAATAGGGGGCACTATTTTAGTCTTTAGTACTGGTGTATAAAATCAGTTCTCTGAGACAGAAATGCGCTCAGTGTAGTTGTCACTTCCCTTCCCCTGCTGCCATTCGAAGAGCATCGATCATCGGGGGGCGCACTAGAGCACAACCAAAAAATTTTTAAAAAAAATTTCGATGTGTTTTCTTCATAAAATAAAACAAAGGAATTGCTCATTAGTCTAGAACACGATTTTCACGTCTGATATTCTCCCCATCCGAATATGGACCTCAATATCCGGACAGGCTGCGGGTCTCCGGACTTGAACTCCACAGACTCGTAGGCGTATAAGAGCCTGTTGAGTTTGGGTTAAGAGAGCGCTCCGTTCCTGGACGAGTGAATCAGGCTTGGCTGGCAAAACTTTACATTTTTTTCATGGACTCTCTGATGGATCTAATGGTAAAAATAAAATGGGTAACAAGGAAGGATTTTGGTGCCGGGTTTGGGGACTCTTCTTTATTGAGTTGCTTTGTACACACCGAGGATTATATTTTCTTTTCGACTGATTTCATGTAACAGCCAACAAAAGACCCAACAAGAAAAAAAAGACAGAGACAGCAGCTTTGTCTCCCCCATGGACGAAAGTTGGGGATGTCTCTCACATTGGAAGGTTCATCTTTTGTGCTTTGGTTTCGGGCCCACAGCTGGTGCTTTGTGCGGATGGATAAGTCGTCTTTGTCTCTTTCTATAGAATTGTCTTTGCTGAAAACGGCTTTTCTCCTTGTCAACATTTGTGTGTACTGTATGTAGACAGCCGGTGGGCCGGTATCTCCTGTCCCTGTGGGAAGGTGTCCACCTCTTCACGAGGAATCAAATGAACAAATCCCGGCTCTCTGGACAGTAGCATAAAGCAAACCATATATATATTCAGGAAATATATCCTTACTTAAAGGAACTTTAAGAAAAAAATCTGTATATACCCTATAGGGGAACTCTAAATAAACAGACAGGGGTCCTCTGATCAAGATCCTCATTTCATGAGTGATCCTAAAGAACATCTCTCTCCCTCTCTGGAGGTCATTTCCTGTCCTGCATTACACGAAAGCCATTGATATGAATGGTCACTGTAATACTTTATTCCCCCTGTGGTGACGCTGCAGGGAAATTGAACACTTAAGGCCAGGTTTCCCATCAAATTATACTTGGTCGCTATGGATCCAGACAGGAGGAAACTAAATATCAAAGAAAGGAACTGCCTACAAGTAAGTAGGTGTCCCCTATAGGACAGATTATAATCTAATATTCTGCATTTTACTGACTGTTCACATTTTTGGATTTCCTAACAAGATTGAGACTGACTAACTTCCCCTGTTATGCTGTAGACCCAAACACTTTTCGAATCTACTTGACTCTGGTTGTTGCCTACTTAAAGGGGACCTGTCACCAGGATAAAAGTGGCCAGTTTTTGCTATTACTTTATTCCTGTCACTCCCCTGAGTATTCCATTTTTTGTATTTTTTAATTCCGCTGTACGGTTCCAGAGATAAAGGTCTTTTTATTTAGTGGTAATTTTTATGGCCTTTACTTAGGGGGGCGGGGCTCAGAAGAATCCCTGTGGGTGTGTCTTTAGGCTGTTCTGCATAATTACCCTGCGAGCCACGCCCCCTTGATAAAGACTTTATAACTAGAAATGCCCATATCTCCAGAACTATATGGCGGATTTAAAAAAAACAAAAATTGGAATACTCAGGGGAGCAACGGGAATAAAATAAGGGCAATAACTTGACACTTTTGACCTGGCGATCTCTTTAAATACATTATACTGCCTAGGTTGTCAAGAGGAGTGAGGGAAGGGATTTGACTATGGCTCTGGGCCATTCTTGCCTTAAAAGAGTAGTTGTCACTTTTCCTATACCATTCATTCCCTTTATGGTAACCATTGTTTTTCCAACATTTAGCGGAAGCCCGGGTGACCCGGGGCCAATGTCTGGGTAAATTTCATTTTAATCCATCCAATCCCTTGTTATCAGCTGTGAGATAAGCAGCGTCAGACATGTCTGGCTACTGCTTATCTCATGCTACCTAATAAAATAACAGGAGTTGACATGTGACAGATTTTCTAATGGCTGAGACTAAGGTGCTCATAGGGATAATGATCCAGCTTTCCCAAGACCCTGAATGGCATATAAATCTGATTAGTTTCACAAAGCCCTAATCGCTGCCCACTTCTCTTTTGCTTTCTATGTGTTCTTATGTATCTAATGCAGTAATGTAAGAAGATGACTCTGATCTGATGACCGACGTGGGCACCAGAAGAGTTAACCGGAGCCAGATTAGATAAATGCCCAGAGAAATAAGTGACTTTTTCCCTGGAAAGATCTGACTTTTCTATGAAGTGCATTAGTGTTTTTCTCCTCATCCAGTTACTACTGGAGTAAACATGAAAGATTAATACGCGGGTTTTATGTTGCATGAAAATGAGCCCAGAAGAGTCAGGTCAACTTACCTCCGATTCACTGCCTCTCAGACATCGAGGGGAGAGCGCGGGGAGGTCACTAGAACATTAAGAAGAAGCAAGTAATACACTTTAAAGTTAGTGAAGTGAAGTGACAACAGCTTTGAGCAGATTCCTGGCTCAGAATTACTTCATTGCTTCAGCACTTAGACTATTTATCCCTATGTACAAGAATATAACTACTATAATACTGCCCTCTATGTACAAGAATATAACTACTATAATACTACCCTCTATGTACAAGAATATAACTACTATAATACTGTCCCCTATGTACAAGAATATAACTACTATAATACTGCCCCCTATGTACAAGAATATAACTACTATAATACTGCCCCTATCTACAAGAATGTAACTACTATAATACTGTCCCCTATGTACAAGAATATAACTACTATAATACTGCCCCCTATGTACAAGAATATAACTACTATAACACTGCCCTCTATGTACAAGAATATAACTACTATAATACTACCCCCTATGTACAAGAATAGAACTACTATATTACTGCTACTATGTACAGGAATATAACTGCTATAATACTGCCCCCTATGTACAAGAATAGAACTACTATAATACTGCCCACTATGTACAAGAATATAACTACTATAATACTGCCCCTATATACAAGAATATAACTACTATAATACTGCCCCCTATGTACAAGAATATAACTACTATAATACTGCCCCCTATGTACAAGAATATAGCTACTATAACACTGCCCTCTATGTACAGGAATATAACTACTATAACACTGCCCTCTATGGTCAAGAATATAACTACTATAATACTGCTCCTATGTACAAGAATATAACTACTATAATACTGCCCCTATGTTCAAGAATATTACTACTATAATACTGCTCCTATGTACAAGAATATAACTACTATAATACTGCCCCTATGTACAATAATATAACTACTATAATACTGCTCCTATGTATAAGAATATAACTACTATAATACTGTGCCCTATATACAAGAATATAACTACTATAATACTGCCCCTATATACAAGAATATAACTACTATAATACTGCCCCTATGTACAAGAATATAACTACTATAATACTGATCCTATGTACAAGAATATAACTACTATAATACTGCTCTAATGTACAAGAATATAACTACTCTAATACTGATCCTATGTACAAGAATATAACTACTATAATACTGCCCCTATGTACAAGAATATAACTACTATAATACTGCTCCTATCTACAAGAATATAACTACTAGAATACTGCTCCTATGTACAAGAATATAACTACTATAATACTGCTCCTATGTACAAGAATATAACTACTATAATACTCCCCCCTATGTACAAGAATATAACTACTATAATACTGCTCCTATGTACAAGATTATAACTACTATAATACTGCTCCCTATGTACAAGAATATAACTACTATAACACTGTCCCTATGTACAAGAATATAACTACTATAACACTGCCCTCTATGTACAAGAATATAACTACTATAATACTACCCCCTATGTACAAGAATAGAACTACTATATTACTGCTACTATGTACAGGAATATAACTGCTATAATACTGCCCCCTATGTACAAGAATAGAACTACTATAATACTGCCCACTATGTACAAGAATATAACTACTATAATACTGCCCCTATATACAAGAATATAACTACTATAATACTGCCCACTATGTACAAGAATATAACTACTATAATACTGCCCCTATATACAAGAATATAACTACTATAATACTGCCCCCTATGTACAAGAATATAACTACTATAATACTGCCCCCTATGTACAAGAATATAGCTACTATAACACTGCCCTCTATGTACAGGAATATAACTACTATAACACTGCCCTCTATGGTCAAGAATATAACTACTATAATACTGCTCCTATGTACAAGAATATAACTACTATAATACTGCCCCTATGTTCAAGAATATTACTACTATAATACTGCTCCTATGTACAAGAATATAACTACTATAATACTGCCCCTATGTACAATAATATAACTACTATAATACTGCTCCTATGTATAAGAATATAACTACTATAATACTGTGCCCTATATACAAGAATATAACTACTATAATACTGCCCCTATATACAAGAATATAACTACTATAATACTGCCCCTATGTACAAGAATATAACTACTATAATACTGATCCTATGTACAAGAATATAACTACTATAATACTGCTCTAATGTACAAGAATATAACTACTCTAATACTGATCCTATGTACAAGAATATAACTACTATAATACTGCCCCTATGTACAAGAATATAACTACTATAATACTGCTCCTATCTACAAGAATATAACTACTAGAATACTGCTCCTATGTACAAGAATATAACTACTATAATACTGCTCCTATGTACAAGAATATAACTACTATAATACTCCCCCCTATGTACAAGAATATAACTACTATAATACTGCTCCTATGTACAAGATTATAACTACTATAATACTGCTCCCTATGTACAAGAATATAACTACTATAACACTGTCCCTATGTACAAGAATATAACTACTATAATACTCCCCCCTATGTACAAGAATATAACTACTATAACACTGCTCCTATGTACAAGAATATAACTACTATAATACTGCTCCCTATGTACAAGAATATAACTACTATAATACTGCTCCCTATGTACAAGAATATAACTACTATAATACTCCCCCCTATGTACAAGAATATAACTACTAGAATACTGCTCCTATGTACAAGAATATAACTACTAGAATACTGCCCCTATGTACAAGAATATAACTACTAGAATACTGCTCCTATGTACAAGAATATAACTACTATAATACTGCTCCTATGTACAAGAATATAACTACTATAATACTGCCCCTATGTACAAGAATATAACTACTATAATACTGCTCCTATGTACAAGATTATAACTACTATAATACTGCTCCCTATGTACAAGAATATAACTACTATAACACTGTCCCTATGTACAAGAATATAACTACTATAATACTCCCCCCTATGTACAAGAATATAACTACTATAACACTGCTCCTATGTACAAGAATATAACTACTATAATACTGCTCCCTATGTACAAGAATATAACTACTATAACACTGCTCCTATGTACAAGAATATAACTACTATAATACTCCCCCCTATGTACAAGAATATAACTACTATAATACTGCTCCCAGTGGATAAGAATATGATCATATAAGACTGTATTTGAACGGCGCTCTATTGTGTGGGTGGTATAAGGTTCTGGTTAAGTATTAGTTGGGTCAGGAATGCATGACGGAGGGTGCTGAGTTTTAGGAACCCAGTTGTGTAAGAGCTGGTTCTCATTCAGCTATTTTCATTTCTCTGGTCAAGCAATTGCTTTGGAGAAATTGACCGTGAAGTATTTATGAGCCTCGGATTAGGGCAGAGCATTGCTTGCAATGTAATAGAGCAGATTACATTATAAATATGGGAATACTTCTAACACTATAGAAGGAAAAAGAAGATATCTCCCATGTTTCGTTACAGATAACATCGACCTCTCGTGTGGGCAGTAGACATTTTGTTGCTTATGATTAATGTACGTGGACTTCCGTGTTCGACGGGAGCCATTTTGTCGAACGTTTCACATGGTATTTTCACCTTACACATGTAGAAATAAGCACAAGTTGGATACCACAGGTTTTAAACAAATTAAATCGAAGTCCCATCCCAAATTTATGTTCATACACTGTACTGCAGTGAACCCAAAGCAAGTGTTCCTTATAGCAGCCCTATAGTGGGACCCAGTGCATGCTTCCTCTTAAGCGGCCTTTTAGGAGTACCCCCTGGAGGAGCCTGTTGCAAGCACCCTCTAAAAAAGCCCAGTGCAAGCTTGCGCTAAAGGGGCCCATTATAAGTACTGCCTGGTGGACCCCAATGGGAATACTCCTCCCAACCCAATGTATTTATCCATCTTTCTCCCCCAATGATCCAAACACAAGTCCTCACACTTCCAGCCCCCTTCCTGAGGTGACCCAGAGCAAGTACTGCCTCCGAGGAACCCGAGGCAAGTACTTTCCTCCCCAAAGGAGGGAAAATACTCTCCCTTTGCCTTTCCCTGAGGAGCCCAATGTAAGTAATTTCCCCTCCTCCCAGGAGTTCAATGCAAGTATTCCTCCTCTGCAAGCAGCCCAGTGCAAGTACTTCCCTCCTACCCCCGAGGAGCCCTGGGCAAGAACTCCCCAATTCCCTGAGGAGCTTAATACAGGTCCCTCCCTTCCCCTTCTTAGAGGAGTCTGACTCAAGTGTTCACCTACTCCCCCCCCAAAAGCCCTACGCAGGTACTCCCTCTCCACTTCTGAGGTTCTCAGGGCAGTTCCTCCATCCCCAATGTGCCCATTGTAAGTACTCCCTCCATTCTCTTTCATTAAGGAGTTCAACACAAAAATAGCCCCTAAAGGAACCCAATGCAAGCGTCTCCTAAAAATAAGGCTTTTGTAATCCCTGGAACACAAGAACCACAGGATGAGAACCTACAACCTAGACCACATTTTCCAACATGTGGCTCTCCAGTAGAAGTAACATGTTATCAGCTGGAGAACCTGAATTTGAGGACTCTCCAGCTGATGGATTACTGCAGGTAAATGTAATTGTTGCTGTTTCGATACTCACCCAACTGAAAAGACTAAATATAAGTTGATGATTTTCTAGGAATATTTACTTTAGGAGAACATTTTTCCACTCGTGGTCATGGGCCCTGGACAGAGAGTGAGATGGCCTCTTCATTATATCCTCCTGATGATCTGTACCACAATGAACTCCGGGGGGTCCTGATCCTATTCATCCATCAGTCAATAGAGGGGACACAAGTAGAATCCTCCACTTTTTCCTTAATTGCGGTGAGGGTCAGTAGGAGTTTTCTGGGGTTTCCATTCTTTGTTCTCCCATGGTCACATCCTTTTCCTGCTCTTCCTATTGAATGACAATAGTTTTATTTGTGAACTCCGTTGTACGCGGCTTGGTTTTCCTTTATGCTCACTAGTGTGTTGTTTTAGCCTCAGACTGCATGTAAAAAATGTCATGAAGACCCATCGATAGAGGCTACAAGTCCAGAGCCTGCAACCTTTCTCATATAGTGTCCCCATGACAGTACTGCCTGGTATTTCTTATATTCTGGCAGTTTGGGATTGTTGGAGGAACATTGGGCCACAATATAGTCTGTGGGTCTTCTGACGGAGGCTCTCGAATTAAAGCTGTTGACTATTATGTGAACCACCCATGTCCTCATACTGACTTCATCTTTTCAGGTTTGTTAGGATGTTGATTTAAACTGTTCCTGTCACTTAGCATAAATATGTAATTATTTTTACCTAATGTAAATGCCGATGTTCTCCTGAATCCGGCAATGTTTTTCTTTTGTTCCTGCTCCTCTCCGTTCCTCAGATATGGCCTTTTTTGCCAAAGGGGCATAGTCCTCAATTCTTCTCTGTTGGTGTCTTCTTGAAGACCACACCCAGTTATCTTAAAACACTAGGGCCCCATTTCATCATAGTTTTTGCGCCTTTTTTTCTGGAGTAAATATGGTTTGAATAGTTACTTTTATGCTTGTGTGTTATTTATTACTTAATTGATGCCTTTTTTTTTTTTCTTTCTTACTTGTTTTTTTTTTTTGGCACTAGGTGTTCCTTATCCAGATATTTGAATCTTATTCATCATTTGCGTCATTCAAAAATGTTGATAAATTATTGCGCAGTTGTACATCAGCACCCTAGTGGACAAAAACTGCCTACATTTATTTTTACAGCCGTTGAAGACTTAACTTGTGACATTTTAAAGGATGATATGATTTTCTTACTCTCAAAAATTATAAAGCATAAGACATATCTTATATTTTGCGTTAAATCTGTGTGCGCCATTTTGATTTCTGTCACAAAAAACAGCACCAAATTCCATAAAACAAAAAAAAGACAGACGTTGAATTAAGGCGACTTGTCAAATGCCATAAATATGGTGTAAACGCCGCTTTTCTCCTGTTTTTCATGTGTTCCTGCGCCTTTCCCTTCCAGAGATATGCTCCCTTCTTCAGTGTGTATAAATATAGTCTTGTTAGCCAAGTGGGAATGGTTATCAGTTCTCTGTGGGTGTGTTCTTGATGATCACACCCAGTTGGCTAATCAGATTAGATTTATATACCGGGAAGACAGGGCCATATCTCAGGAACGGAGAGGAGCAGAAACAAAAGAAAAACATCTCCGGATTCAGTAGAACAGCGACATTTACACCGGGTAATAAAAAATACAAATTTATGGAAAATAACTGGTCTGTTTTAAATTTACACAGCGTCCTTGTGACAATAGCAGCATTGTGAACGACAGATGTTTTCATGGGGACGGTACAGCAGAGCACCAGTATATATCCACAATGGAATAAAATAGTGAAAAATGTTTTTCGCATCTTTTTTTGGGTACATCTTTATGTATGATAGATACTGTATATTCTGGGTGGAAACTAATGCTAGCTGTGATCATTATGTCGGGTTTGGTTTATTTAAGCAGCTGAGTTCTCGTAGACAGGTTGATGCAGGATTGTTTGCTTTTCTTGTGTGTATGTGGCTTTAGGAGGAACGAGCTTCGCACACAATGATACGTCTGGTGACATTTCTCCCTCAGATCCTGTAATATTGTTTTACTATTTTCCACTAAATGTTTTTTTTTCCCTTTTATGTGAGCTGCTTTACATGTCACATGTGATCTATGTATATTTTATATACTGGTTCCTCTTGGCTACGGATCTTTTAGCACTTCCATCTTTATAGAGGGTCTGCCTGCTTTCCTCTGTTATTCCTCCTGGAAATTTTTGAATAATTTGAGATCTGGCTGTTGTCATTTGGGGCATGTACTTAGTAACCCTCACACTATCCAATCAGTGTTACATTACATAGGGGGCACAATCCCTTGACAAGAAGAATGGTGATACCCTATGTTATACCTTTTTTGTGTGGGGGGGTGGGGATCAAACTTTTTTTAGGAGCAATAACAGAGGATAAGCACAATGCAGAGTTCCAAATAATGATTCTCCAACATAATTGGATAGGGAGTATGTTTTTAGCAAAATGGACATGTTCAGAGTGATGAAGGTCGCCTTTAAAGAGGACCTGTCATGTGCCAAAAATGTTATTTTTTTACTTGGTGTAAATGTCGCTGTTCCCCTGAATCCGGAGATGTTTTTATTTTTTTTCTGCGCCTCCATTCCTGAGATATGGCCTCTTCTTCGCTGTATATAAATATAGGCTTGTTAGCCAACTGGATGTGGTCTTCCTCTCTCCTCTGTGGGCGTATTCTTGAGGACCACGCCCATTTATCTAACAAACTAGATTTACACACAGTGAAAAAGCGGCCATATCTCAGGAACGGAGAGGCGCTGGATTCGGGAGAACAGCGGCATTTACACCAGGTGAAAAAAAAACATATTTATGGCAAGTGACAGGTCCTCTTTAATGTTGAATTTTAGAATGCTAAAGGGGTACTCCAAGTTTTCTTAAAAAAATAACATTGTTAAATATCTGGTAGATGAATACCCTGAACCAGAGGTCTCCAAACTGTGGCTTTTCAGCTATTTCAAGACTACAACTCTCATCTTTTCAGGAATGGTAGTTCATAAATACGAGAGAGATGCACTGTCCTGATCTGATTATGATGATGGCAGCTCGTGATGCACTGCACTTTGACAGATTTTCCCGAGGATATGTTCACACAGATTTCAGTGCAAATTCCAGCCAAAATCAATGGGTAGCGGGAAATTTATATTTGCCGACTTTTTAACACCGATCCCTCTGAAAATACATGTGGGAATTTTAGGCAGGTGAGTCTATTTTGAATGTTCCCCACTTTGACCAATGGGCCTTAGCTTCAATTTTTAATGGCAGGATAAGGTGATGGTAAGGGGGGAAAAGTACTGGGGGGCACCGGTGAGGAACCATAAAGTGTAGCCATCCCCATGAGGTCCATTGTATGAAGTGGCCAAAGTTGGGTTGATTGGACCTTTTTAAGAGCTGAGTGTCACGTGTGTATCAGAGGTGACAGACAGTCTCCCTGCAGTTGGTTGTAGGAGATCTCTACTTTTGGCATTACAGACATCTTCTTAGATCAGAGGCTGTCTCTAGGACCTAGCAGCTACCTCCCTCTGTTAACTAGCTCCCTCGTCTGGGTGTATATATACCTGATGTGTTTGAGAGGGAGGTGCCGGCTATATTCATTTCTACTTGTGGAGGCTTGGCAAGAGCAGTACTTTGTCCTCTCTGGAGCTTGAGGCAGAGTTCGCATTTGTCTGGAGCCGGCTAAAGCTAAGCATTCTCCCCCTGTTTGTCTACCCTTGCTGTCTATAGAGTTTAGTGGAGATCGACTAGTGCTCATCTCCTCCCATCCCTAGCCTTAGCCATATTCCAGGGAAAAACAGGGCGAGGCACGCGTGTGGCGATTGCTGAAGAGGCAATTTAGGGATGATAGTTGAGACAGGGTGACACTAGTCCAGGCTAGGAGGTCTTTACTTCCCCCTTTCCCTAGTGTCTGGCTCCCTTTCCCTCTTTCCTCTGTGTTGCACTAAGTATTTCCCACACCTGGTGTGACATTATAGACTCTCATCTAGGAAGATGTCTGTAACGCCAAACGTAGAGATCTCCTGCAACCAACTGCAGGGCGACTGTCGATCACCTCTGATACACCCGTGACACTGAGACTGATTAGAGGACCCCATGTAAATTAGCCAAACATGCTCCAATAAGGCTGTGGAGACACGAGGGTTAGTGAGTGCTCTTGTAACACAATCATCTGTAGGAGCTGATATAATAGGTAAACAGCTGCCATTCAACAATTCACAAACATCTATTCAAGAGTCAACGTTCAGACGATAGTCTATATTTCTTGGCCTACTGAAAATATACGTCTGGCATAATTAAGATTAAATACTGTGTCGTCACAAGGGCCATTTTGGAAAGGGCTTTTTTTTACCATTTCCCCCGGGATTTACTCCTCTCTCCACTGTGTGTAGGCATTGTTGTGCCGTAATATGGTTTTTCTGTAACGCTGTGTTTGCCTTCACATTTTCAAGTGGGCCTGAGCTATTAGCTCCTGTGACATAAGGACGTGTAAGGTAATCCGTTTACACTGGGCAGGCCGCTCTCCGCCCCCTCGGCATTTCTTTAAGGACACTGATGAAAATGATCTTTTGAAAGTCAGTTTGTCGCATTACCCCCCCATAACCTCTTCGTTAGCATTTGCATGGGATAAAATAGAAAAGGGCTCCTCTGTCCATACTTTTTATACTGGAATTAGTGGCACAGTGGGCAGCCGCGGAGCTCCAGGTCCTCCATTGTTCCTAATGAATAACCTTAAAGAAAGCGGGTTACATTCAGTCTATGTAAAGTTGTGAAGTGGAGATTAACTATTTTAGGGATTGCACTGTTTCTTCTTCTATGGATTAACGTTTTTGACGTCTCGTGATAGATTTTAGGGATTTTGTCATCAAAGTATTTTGTACTTTATGTACATTTTATTTGGAAATGATTGGTTATGACCACGGAGTATCAAAAGCTTGAGGAATTAATAATTACTTAGAAAACATCTGTGTATTAATAGATAAAGTTGACCTGTCACTTAGAATTAATGTCATTTTTTTTACCTGATATAAATGCCGCTGTTCTCCTGAATCCGGTGATGTTTTTCTTTTGTTCCTGCGCCTCTCCGTTCCTGAGATATGGCCCCATCTCTTCTGTATATTAATCTAGTCTTGTTAGCCAAGTGGGTGTAGTCCTCAATTCTTCTCTGCCCACTTGGCTAAAAAAAAAGGCTATTTGTACATACAGGGAAGAAGAGGCTGTATCTCCGGAACGGTGAGGCGCAAGAACAAAAATAAAACATCGCCGGATTCAGGAGAACAGCGGCATTTACACCAGATAATTAAAAATTATATTTATTCCAAGTGACCGGTTCTATTTAAATGTCCAAAACAGAAAAAAAAAAAGTTTTCCTTTTATGTTTTGCCTTTTTGTTTTAAAGGGAGTCTCTTGTGAATGAGTAGGAATTACTGTACAAAAAAACATTACCTGTCAAATTTTTCATTGCTCCGGTGGACCCTGCGGCTGTGATGACAATCACGTGACCACCGCAGCCAATCATTGACCTCAGCAGTCACATGCTTTACACCCAAGTGTCACCACTTGGGCCAGTGATTGGCTGCAACAGTCAGGTGAATAATGTACGTAATGCATTAATGCTGCAGGACTGGCGGGGACCACAAGGGCGGCGGCACTGAAGTAATAGTAAATTTAACAAGTAATTTTTCTTTTTTCTTTTTCAATTTAAAACCATTTTAATTTCTACGGTAATGTTTTGAAAATCCCCGAAAGAATCCTTTAAAGTAGTTTGTCTCCAATTTATAGGTTTAGTATTAAAGTAGCTAGCCCCGATGTAACTGCGGTTATAGACAGCTTTGCTGCGGGATCAGTGGTGGCCCCGTATGTCGTGGCCTATCCAACCAGTATGTCATCGTTGTGCGAGATGAGAATACAGCTCTCATGAATATATGATCAGAAGATAAAGCAGCCTTACCGGTAACATTAGGGTCAAGGAAAAAATAAATACCTGTCAATATGTTGGGTGGAGTTGCCCTTTAAGACCCAATCTGGCCTCGTACAGCTTAGTTTTGGCTTTCTGATTGTTACAACATTAAGGTCTCCTGTGCCTGGTGGTCTCGGAGGTGCCCTCTGCAGCGGCCTCACTAATTAAAGTCCACCGTTAATGGGACCATTGTGCAGTATATTTTATTACTCGTACTGGCTGATAATTAGACCGCGTTTCAGAATCTAATATTACCACGGCAGATTGACCGGAGCAGCCATTTGTACAGGAATAATTGCGGCAAGTGTGTTAAATAGTAATAAAATATGTAATAATCTACTAGGTTTATGTTAGGAAAGTAATGACTCCTCTGGTATTGCCGATTAGTCCCATCTACTGCAATGGAGCTGAGCTGCAATACCAAACACAACCCATACACAGGAGTGGCGCTGTTTTTGGAGGGGAAAGAAAGGTGTTTTTTTTTATAATCCTGGAAAACGAGGTAAAACCACAAATTTTACCCATCTTCAGATTTATGTGAAAATACTCACTTTTAACAACCAAAAAATGAGTGTAAAGCCAATGACATTACTTTTCTTGGCTATTCAATGTACTACCCAGAAGAGGGCAACAGTGAGCACAAAAGAAAAGCTCCGCCCAGCATATAGAGAATATAAAATCCACGTTCTAGCCTGGAGCATGATGGGAAGCAGAGATTAAATATTAAAAAAATAATAATCTTAAGAAAAAAAAAATTGGCAACATTTTTGTACCATATGATTTATGAGTGTTTATTGTATCATTGACGTCGAGGTTGGTAGTTTCTGGAATCTCCCTTTAATTTTTCTATGATTTGTATATCTTTTGGTGGACCTTCTTACCGTGTGTGGGTTCTCTCAGTTCTTAAGATCTGTGTTTAGAGAGGAGCCGGAGTAAGGTGGTCGTGTGTCAGAAGACGAGTTTTACGGGGCATTATAAGTGATCCTGTTTAAAGTGTATGCAGCTCCCCTGTTGACACTTGAGTAAACCCTCTCTGAACATAAACCCCTATATGGAATCTCGAGCAGCCTGCACGACGCGTGTCATCCATACATCGTGTGGGCTGTTTATTCCAGGATGGCAAGTAGATTACTCAGGCTGCCCCGAAATGGGAAATAAGTGTGTAATGGCTCAGATGTTTATACCACACTGATCGCTTCATCTCAACACCTTTACGCACAGATCTACTACGACAGTCAGCTGTATAAGTCATTTATGGGCACGGATATAAACAGTAATGGCGTTGACGTACTCGTCCTTTGTACTATGACCATTGTTTAGAAGACTCTTGTATGACTATTATGCATGTAACAGGTGGGTTGATACTTTACGTGTTACCTTATTAAACAAAGCCTGTTTCCTTAAATATTTATTTTTTTACCTGGTGGAAATGCCGCTGTTCTCCTGAATCCGACGATGTTTTTCTTTTGTTCCTGCGCCCCTCCATTCCTGAGATATGGCCCTCTCTTCCCTCTATGTAAATCTAGTCTCTTAAGATCAGTGGGCGTGGTTCTCAACTCTACTCAGTGGGTGTGGTCTTGATGACCACGCCCACTTAGATAAGCCGGTTACATTTATATACAGGGAAGAAGGGGTCATATCTCAGGAATGGAGAGGCGCAGGAACAAAAGAAAAACCGCGCCGGATTCAAGAGAACAGTGGTATTTACACCATGTAAAAAAAATACATATTTATAACAAGTAATAAGTCCCCTTTAAAGGGCTTCTTTTTGTTTTATGTTGATTTAGACTTTGATACTAATAGGTCAGAACAGAATTGAAAAAAAAATTGTGCCAAATTCAATCTTCAACATACTAAGTAGGATATTAACAGACAACGATTTCAAGGAGTTGTCGCTTTTAGATGGCAAATGGTAAAGAAAATTTGTAAATGAATTTAAAATGTGCAGAGAGAATTTCACATTTTTGCAGTGTGCAAATTATATTCAGTATTTTCCTACAATTGTTTATCTTATTCACATGTCCAGCGCCACCATATTCTGATATCATTATCGCTAGCACTGGTCCTGATCACTACTGAGTCCCATCTTAACATTTTTTCTATAGGGCACCCTTTCCTCTATGTAGGTCCTTGATTTGATTTCGATTATACCATATAAAGGAAGAAAAAAAAAACAATTGCTGAATGTTTTGTCCTGAAAGAAATGAGAACATTGGCTAAGTTTAGATTTTTATGGTTTCTTTGGCAGAAGATGACAGGCGTCATTGGCTACCCTTCCCACAAATGACAGTGTTTAAACTTCACTCAACTGCTGGTAAATTAGAAACCTCAAAAACAGAAAATAAACATAAAATGCACATAAAATTTTTGATTTTTTTTTCCCATACACTCATAAGGAATCCGTGGTATTGACACAATATGAAAAGTAGAATTGTGTACGATATGTATTTCCACCAGTTATATATCTCAGGGGACAATTAAATGCCCAAATATGAGCAAAAAATTTTCCAACATGGCAGAAAGATGTCCATTTTTCTTTTTTTTAGACTTACTGGACACTTGAACCAAAACGAGTAATAAAGAACATCTTATTGACTTAAAGGGTTGCTCCACTTCTTTTATATTGATAACCTATGCTTAAATAAGTCATCAATTTCAGATCCGTGGAGGTCCAACACCCGGTACCCCGCCGATCAGCAGTTCTCGATGCGGCAGTTGAATGTTAGTAGTTGCGGAGCTGAGCAGCACAACTCTGAGCAGCACAACTCTGAGCAGCACAACTCTGAGCAGCACAACTCTGAGCAGCACAACCCCGAGCAGCACAACCCCGAGCAGCACAACCCCGAGCAGCACAACCCCGAGCAGCACAACCCCGAGCAGCACAACCCCGAGCAGCACAACTCTGTCAACAATGTGTTGTGCTCACGGCTGTGTAATTTGCAATTCTTCTCTTACTCTGGTGGATCTGCTGTACCTAGCAGGGGCTGCTACATGGTTGGTGTGGCTGTGCTATTCTGCTCTGCTACTGATAACATTTGGCTAGCACCGGCCTCGAGATCTTATGATTGGTGGGAGTGACTTGTGTCGGGGCCCCATTGATCTGATATTGATAACCTGTCATCAGGATAGGTGATCAATATAAAAGAAGTGGAGTAACCTTTTAAGAGAGCCAAAAATTTTCAGTACAAATCCATTATCAGATCGATTACATAAGTTTTTGATCTGAAGCAAAGTGTGGCAGTGGACCATAAAATGAAGAGAGCCTAGGGATGCCAATAAACCTTAGATAGCTGCTGGCCGGCGGCTATCTTTCCCAACTCCACCATGCACATGAGCATTCGGCTGAGCACTTGTATGTTAATAATAGGGAGAGTGGAAAACAATCATCTATGGTGGTGGCCTATCCAGGTAATGAAGATCGGGCGTTGAAATTCAACAAGCCTGAGCCTTCTTACTGCAGAGTCGATAAGTCCCCATAAAACTTAAGTGGTTGCCACTCTGAGAACCGTAGGTCTGAATGACTATTCTCTAGTGTGTATGGGGTCATTGCAGATGTTATATTTCTTTGTAATAAAAATATGCAAATGGGCTCTAAGAGGGCTGGAACGTTAGTGTCACCTATTGGGGATAGCAATCCTATAAGTCAATATTGACCCTTCTAACATGACTTAAGATAAGAAGCCAATCCAGAAACTCCATTTGAAAACACGTGTTCCGGGATGTTTGCTTCTCATCAGTGCAAAGCAGCAGATTCTGGGTGAGAGGACTCTGACAGGGAATCTAAGGGGTAAAGTTTCTCTTTGTGAACAGTGCCGAGCCAGTGTAAGGAGACTTTTAGGCTTAAGGATACCCATAGTTCCGAGCCCGCCTAAGGAGACTTGTTTTGTTTGTCCTTTTAGTGTATTTTTAATTTTTTGACTTTTCTCTCTGTAGATTTCAGGTGATGACACATTTCCAGTTTTGCTTAGTAACTCTGCCGCTAATCCTGATCCTACAGCTGCAAATTATCCCAGCGTTCCCTTATACTTTACTCCGTTTATGTACTTAGAATTCAAAGGTCGTCGACTGCTCAGGTTGGCGCCGGATAACAAGTCCACAGGATGTACTTTTCTCAAGTGGTATTTTTTATTTTATCCATGGACTTGCCGGAGGTTAACCATCGCTGACACAGTGAGATGGTAAACACCATCTTCACCGGCCTTGATTACAACGATGCAGCGAAACCAGTGATCTTCCAAAGACAAAGGGTTTTTTTGATCAGTCGGAAAGTTGTGGTTACGGTTTGTCTCAGGACTGAAATTATTTCTTGGCGTATCCCTTTGTAACACAGTAGCTTCTTTTTTTTTTTCACGTTTTGTTCCTGGGATAAAAGAATGGGTTTGGTATCTTGGAGGTTGCAATCCGATAACGACAGGTGTGAGATGGCGCTTGTGGGAACGTGAGACCTAACACAGTGCCGCTTTGTGATGGGATACAGAGCTTGAATAACTAGCGATTGTGTCTTGACAATAGACCTGAGAAATGGCGATCAGTAGACTGAAATATTTGTATATAGATATCGATGATAGGAAATGGATATTTTATCATATGTGGATCCAAAATCCTGCTTTAAAGGGCGCGTCCGATTACAATGGATATTAACCTCAACGGAACGTTAAACTTTTCTAAGTTACGTGGCCAAAAAAAAAATATATTAATAAATTATTCTGAATATCTTATTATTTTATTTTGAATATCACTCCCATCATGCCTCAGGGTAAAAGCCAGATTTTGTTTCACTTGCTCTGTGGGAGGAGCTTTAGTCTTTTGCTCTCTGCTGCCACCTGCTGAGTAAAACATGCTATGAACTGTTGATATCTGGCTCATAATAGCAGATGACTTATTATGACCTGCTCACGTGATATTTTAATATTTCATTTATGATAATTTTTCCCAAGTTTTACATTGTCCAACATAAAGTGTCAGACCGTCTCGCTTGCAACAACAAACAAGTTGCGTACGGGTCGCCAGACATTGTGGTCTATGGGACTTGGAAGCAACTTGGTTGCGACTTGCAACCAAAATGTTGGATTTTTTCCATTGATTGCAGGAGGTTCAAATTGGAATGCAGCCTGATTATCAATCATTAGATGATAATGATTAATAAGACCACTAGCCATAACCTTATAGTTATAGGCCGCCCCAGAAAAACTCAATTCACACATAAAGGGAAAAAAAATAAAAAAAATTTGGCATAGAATTCAGAGTACGCTGCCGCGGAAATGTTGCAGATTTGTAAAAAAAATTGCATAGGGACGCTCAAATTGAGGCGTATTATTATGGAACTATAAAACCTTACAACCTATGACTGTCTGATAATCCTTTAAAAATTGATCATATGCCACCAATCCGGTGCCGGCAGCATCGGATTAAAGACCTTTTTTTTTTTTGCCCTCTGAAATGATCTGTTCTCCTTAGACACGTCTTTTCTCCGGCTCGTTCTTTTCCTTCCAGATACGCACGCTGTGAATCTGCGAGCGGCTGTCCGCCAACAATAGAACAGCTTGAAATATATATCTGTACAATATATCGAGGGCAGGAGAATGGATTGGATCAGAGACACATTTAAAGCCTTCAGATAATTAAGCGTTTAATGAAGCTTGCCGAATAACAAATGTTTTAGTTTTGTGTCATTACAGAAGTAGGTTCCAGTCTCTGGTTCTGTCGGACCGTATTGGATTCTTCTGATGTATGGTCCTCTTCTTGGCTCTAAGCTCTCGGCGGAGCGTTGTGATAAATGCAGGAAGACATTTAGTAATCTGAATACCTACCAATATTTTGAAAACCAATCGGATATTTTAAGCCCTGCCCAGTTTATTCGAGGGACACCCCCAAAAGAAAATTGGTTTGGTTCTTGGGACTTTCTTTAAAAAATCTGGACTCTTGGCAACTATTGTCAGTCTGTTAAATGTTAAGAACCTGTGGATGTTCCTGGGAGGTGGCTCTTCAAGCCACATCTTTTAGTGGTCACACCCCTTCCCGCCAGTCCCCAAATGTATGAATGTACTTCTGATGGCATCATGTATAAGAAAACTTTTAGAATTACTTCTAAAGTAAGTCCTGGAGGTCTAACTTTTTCCAGGAGCCTCTTGGACAAGTATGTGTCTTCTCTCAAAGGGGAACACAGCACTTGGAGTGGAGATACGACATCAGTCCTGGAGGGTATATACAGTGCATTGTGAAAGTATTTGCCCCCCTTGAACTTTTCTACCTTTTGCCACATTTCTGACTTCAAACATAAAGATATAAAATTCAATTTTTTTGGGAAGAATCAACAACAAGTGGGACACAATCGTGAAGTGGAACGAAATTTATTGGATAATTGGATATTTTAAACTTTTTTAACAAATTAAAAACTGAAAAGTGGGGCGTGCAATATTATTCGGCCCCCTTTGTAGCTCCACCTTTTGCTGCGATTACAGCTGCAAGTCGCTTGGGGTATGTCTATCAGTTTTGCACATCGAGAGGCCGAAATTCTTGCCCATTCTTCCTTGCAAAACAGCTCGAGCTCATTGAGGTTGGATGGAGGGCGTTTGTGAACAGCAGTTTTCAGCTCTTTTCACAGATTCTCGATTGGATTCAGGTCTGGACTTTGACTTGGCCATTCTAACACCTGCATATGTTTATTTTGTAACCATTCCATTGTAGATTTTGCTTTATGTTTGGGATCATTGTCTTGTTGGAAGATAAATCTCCGTCCCAGTCTCAGGTCTTTTGCAGACTCCCAACAGGTTTTCTTCCAGAATGGTCCTGTATTTGGCTCTGTCCAACTTCCCATCAATTTTAACCATCTTCCCTGTCCCTGCTGAAGAAAAGCAGGCCAAAACCATGATGCTGCCACCACCATGTTTGACAGTGGGGATGGTGTTTTGAGGATGATGAGCTGTGTTGCTTTTACGCCAAACATATCGTTTTGCATTGTAGCCAAAAAGTTCGATTTTGGTTTCATCTGACCAGAGCACCTTATTCCACATGTTTGGTGTGTCTCCCAGGTGGCTTGAGGCAAACGTCAAACAAGACTTTTTATGGATATCTTTAAGAAATGGCTTTCTTCTTGCCACTCTTCCATAAAGGCCAGATTTGTGCAGTGTATGACTGATTATTGTCCTATGGACAGACTCTCCCACCTCAGCTGTAGTTCATCCAGAGTAATCATGGGCCTTTTGGCTGCATCTCTGATCAGTATTCTCCTTGTTCGAGATGAAAGTTTAGAGGGACGGCCGGGTCTTGGTAGATTTGCAGTGGTCTGATACTCCTTCCATTTCAATATGATCGCTTGCACAGTGCTCCTTCAGATGTTTAACACTTGGGAAATCTTTTTGTATCCAAATCCGGCTTTAAACTTCGCCACAACAGTATCTCGGACCTGCCTGGTGTGTTCCTTGGTCTTCATGATGCTCTCTGCACTCGAAACAGAACCCTGAGACTATCACAGAGCAGGTGCATTTATACAGAGACTTGATTACACACAGGTGGATTCTATTTATCATTACCAGTCATTTAGGACGACATTGGATCATTCAGAGATCCTCACTGAACTTCTGCACTGAAAGTAAAGGGGCGGAATAATATTGCACGCCCCACTTTTCAGTTTTGAATTTGTTAAAAAAGTTTAAAATATCCAATAAATTTAGTTCCACTTCACGATTGTGTCCCACTTGTTGTTGATTCTTCCCCAAAAAATTAGAATTTTATATCGTTATGTTTGAAGCCAGAAATGTGGCAAAAGGTAGAAAAGTTCAAGGGGGCCAAATACTTTCACAATGCACTGTATGCTTTTTTTTTTTTTTTTTTTTTTTTAAGTTTACTCGGCATATTGGGTAGTCAAGTAGTAATATTCAGCATGATCTTTTGCCGCCTATTCTGCCCAGAAGTGCCCATACAGTATCCAATCAAAAGGCTGCAAAAAAAAAAAAAAAATTCTTACAAAACTCTTCAAAACCACTGCAGGAATCGAAAAACTACACAAGAAAGTAGCATTTCGTGAAACTAATTCTGCTCATTATAAATATTGACATATTATCATTATTTTCTATTATTAATTGTATCACGTAATATTTAGCAGAATTAAGTATGATGACACCCCCTATAATACAGTATGATCCCCCACATAACCCTCTTATATACAGTATGAGCCCTCACATGGCCCCCCTAGATACAGTATGAGCCCTTACATGGCCCCCCTATATACAGTATGAGCCCTCACATAGCCTCCATGTATACAGTATTAGCCCCCACATAGCCCCTTTATGTACAGTATGAGCCCTCACATAGCCCCTCTATATACAGTAGGAGCCCAGATATATATGTGCATATATATATATATATATATATATATATATATATATATATAGTACAGACCAAAAGTTTGGACACACCTTCTCATTTAAAGATTTTTCTGTATTTTCATGACTATGAAAATTGTACATTCACACTGAAGGCATCAAAACTATGAATTAACACATGTGGAATTATATACTTATCAAAAAAGTGTGAAACAACTGAAAATATGTCTTATATTCTAGGTTCTTCAAAGTAGCCACCTTTTGCTTTGATGACTGCTTTGCACACTCTTGGCATTCTCTTGATTTTTTTTTTCTTTTTTGTAGCATGTTGAATGCATGTTACATGTTCTGCATACTAAAATAATACATTATTCTAATTTACGACTTTACGCTATAAGAATTACAAATGTTTCTCCTGTAAATGGGATTCACGGCCCCCATCTGTGCCGCCCCAAACACAAGGAAGTGACACGCCGGATTCTTTCTCCGCGGCATCTGGAGGAAATGCTGAGGGCAGCGTTCTATCAAAGGCTGATGAATGTAATCTTCTCCGCGCTGTCTTGAGGGGCGAAAAAAAAGAAAAAAAAAAAAAGATTGGGAATTCTTGGCTCTGCCTGTGAATATAAAATAACATGGCGTTTTTATAGAACCTGCACCCGGAAGATGCGGAAGCTAAATTGTGCCCTATATCTTCTAATTTTGCACAAATAAACCTTTAGGTTACTTGCTTATGCAATTAACTAGGAAATGCTACTTTTTATATTATGTGACCGAGAATGGCATTCCCCCTTTAAAAAAAGAAAAAAATAATTAAAAAAAATATATACTGTACATCGATAGATAGATAGATATATGTAATATATATATACATATATATAATAAATGTATAATTTTATTCTCTCTATAGAGTATATATATATTTATTTTTCTCTTTTTTTTTTCTTCTACAGATCAGCTCTGGATGAATTTTTTACTATGGAAAAAAATAAGATATTCTAAATAATTAAATAAATAAATATTTTGTTCTTTCATAATAAAAATAATCCACAGCTTATATATATATATATATATATATATATATATATATGTATATATATATATATATATGTATATATATATATATATGTATATTTATATATATTTATATGTAAATAGTGAAAATTTATATATATATATATATATATATATATATATATATATATATATATATATATATATATATATATATATATATATATATATATATATATATATATATATATATACATATACATACACATACAGGGTGGTCCAAAAGTAGATGGCCAGGAAATAATAACATTTATTTTGATTTATATATAAAATTATATTTACTAACACAAGCATAACATTGACAATTAAATTTTATTCTGAACAATAATACAAAAGCCCTTAAATTTTATCAACCCAGGTGCTCAAACTGTTTTCCATTACAATTTGCACAGCTTTGAAGTCGCCTCTTACTCTTCGACAAAGTTTTTTGCACAAGTCTCTTTGGGTATTAATTTCTTGAAATGCATCTCTTATGTAATTTTTCAAATCACTGACACTTTTTGGTTTTCGACTATAAACTTTGTCCTTGAGTACTCCCCAAAAGAAAAAATCCATTGGGGTCAAGTCTGGTGAACGTGCCGGCCAAGCAAGTGGGCCTCTTCGGCTGCTGTTAACCTGCGATTTCTGAGGCTGGTGACTCGGATAAACTTATCCTCAGAAGCAGAGGTGACTCTTGGTCTTCCTTTCCTGGGGCGGTCCTCATGTGAGCCAGTTTCTTTGTAGCGCTTGATGGTTTTTGCAACTGCACTTGGGGACACTTTCAAAGTTTTCCCAATTTTTCGGACTGACTGACCTTAATTTCTTAAAGTAATGATGGCCACTCGTTTTTCTTTACTTAGCTGCTTTTTTCTTGCCATAATACAAATTCTAACAGTCTATTTAGTAGGACTATCAGCTGTGTATCCACCAGACTTCTGCACAACACAACTGATGGTCCCAACCCCATTTATAAGGCAAGAAATCCCACTTATTAAACCTGACAGGGCACACCTGTGAAGTGAAGACCATTTCCGATGACTACCTCTTGAAGCTCATCAAGAGAATGCCAAGAGTGTGCAATGCAGTCATCAAAGCAAAAGGTGGCTACTTTGAAGAACCTAGAATATAAGACATATTTTCAGTTGTTTCACACTTTTTTGTTAAGTATATAATTCCACATGTGTTAATTCATAGTTTTGATGCCTTCAGTGTGAATGTACAATTTTCATAGTTATGGAAATAGAGAAAAATCTTTAAATGAGTAGGTGTGTCCAAACTTTTGGTCTGTACTGTATATATTTGATTTCTTTTTATACATACATATACAGTATATACATACATTTTTTCTTTAATTATTATTTTTATTATTTTATGCATATTACTAGATTTTATTATTTATTTATATTCTGTATAATATTTATATTATATGTAATAGAAAAAATATATTATGATAAGCCGACTTTTTATTAGTATGGTAAATAATATTCATAAGAAAAAAAAAATGGAGAAAACAGAAGCATTGATGTCCTGCCAGGACTGCGGAGATGGGAGAGACTGGCGCTTGTACCCGAGAATAGTTCAAGTCAGGTTAAAAAGACTGCAGCCTTGGAATAGTCCCGGGCACTGCTTTGCATAACATCTGCCAGTCCTTCATACAGGTATGACAAAGCTCAGGAGCGTGCCAGAGGCGGCCACGTGGGCTGCTAATAAAGTGCAGGCATTACATCATTGCCTGTTTATTATAATGCTCAAACAGGAGTCTCACTCTTCGAGGGATCACAGGAGCAGGTGCTTACATTGCTGGTGTAGTCAGTGAATAGCTTGGCCCGGCGGTCACCAGCCGCCATATGTGACGGAACCACATAATATTGGGGCTATATAAACTATAAGCCCGCTAGATTTACGCTACTTTCTCAGCATAAAAGTAGCCTCTCTCTATAGATAAGATAGAAAATCTATCTACGTAGGAACATATATCCTCATGTTTCAGTTTTAATGTATTCATTTTCAGTATTTTTTTTTAATCTATTGCCTTTGGAAACCATTCACAAGCTGCTGTTGATGGATCTGGTTGTCTTGTGATGTGTCTGAGTGCATATTAATGCTCTAATGTCAATGGTTTGTGAGTTTAGCTCATTAATATATAAATATCCACAACAGTTATTTGATATCATAAATTAATCAAATGTTAACATTTTTTTTTCATCTATTGCTTTTGGAAACCATCAACAGGCTGATGTTGATGGATCTGTTAGTCTTGGTATGTGACTTTAATCTGAGTGTATAAGAATGTCCTACTGTAAATATTTGTGGGTCTCATAGATTCCCTTATTCCCTTTAAGGAGCCAATCAATAAGATTGTTACTCACCAACCCACCCACCAAACTGCATATGTGGGGATGCAGGTCTTTTGAAATGTAAATCCATTTATACCTTTTATATATTCAATCTGTTGCTGCATTCCCTAGAAAACACCAATTTAATTCACATGCATAGGAGGCATTAAGTGCTTTTGGTGTAACAGAGCACTTTCCATGCCTGTGCCTCCCAAGGTTGTTTATTCACCCCTGTGCTAGCTTCTTTAGCTTGACTGATAGTTCACCGTCTGTATGACAGCAAGGAAATGAGAAATGAGTGAGGTATCAATCGAGCTAAAGATGCTGGTGCTGGGCGGAAAAAAAAAAAACTTTGGGAAGCAGTGAGTTGGTAAGTGCTCTCTTACATCCAGAGCACCTAATTCCCCATTTGCATATGAATTAAAATGCTTATTTGTTGCAGCAACAGATAGAAGATATAAAGGTGTTGATGGCTATACATTTAGGAGGGGATGATGGTTTTACGAACGGATTCACTTGAATACTTTTTGTTCTATATATTAATCATTAGTTAAAGTTATAAGTATTCTTTTTTTATAGCTTTTAGAGGCCATGAATAAGCTGCTGTTGATGGATCTATTAGTCTTGTTAGGCGTCTGTGGTACTTCTATTTCATGATAATTCCCAACTGGCAATGGGTTGTGGGTCTGATTGGTTCAAGAGCAAGTGTTTCCTGTCCTGCAAGCTGTGACGAGAACATGACTTGCCCCAGAATCGGCATGGCTCCGGCATAACTTTATAAACTGGATCTCTAGGGTAAACTACCGCACTGGTAAGGTCATTAATGCCGCTACGTTCAAAACGGATGTTTGGATCTTTTCACATGGCAGAGAAGGATTTTCCAATGGATGCCACAGTTGTATCTCATGTTGTATGTTTTTTATTGTCGCGGCATACAATATAGTGTAGTCAGCCCTGCCAAAAACATTATACTGACATAGAATAGCCCAATGGATGCCAAAGTGGCGCTATTTTGGTATAATTTCATGATCTGGACCCTATGGACACTGCAAGTTTTTAACTCAAGTGTGAACCTGCTCTTTTTGTCCTGTTCGGGGACACTTTGTCCTGAACCTCGCCCTGAGTTTACGGGAAGTGCTGAGACCTAGGTTGTGCGATCTGTGACTTGTCTCGGAGGGGAGACCTCTGTTTACACTGCGGATGACAGGTTTGTTCTGTGCAGGGAGCGCAGGATTGTTTGAAGAGTCATTGTAGCGTTGATCCAAGCTGGAAGAGTCCTGTTCTCCGGCTTGTTTCTAGTATTTTCCCTTCAGAACTGTTACCCACAATGCAATATTATAATCTAATATTCCCTTTAAATATCTGGGTTTAGGTCTGGATTCTCAGTTTATATCTATTTTATGTAAAGATGGCTGTTGTTAACAAATGTGGCCACCACAGGAGTACCCGAACAAAGACTGTGATCTACAGCTCATAGGTTCATAGTTAAGGTTGGAAGCAGACACAAGTCCATCAAGTTCAACCTAACACCTTACACGTTAATTCAGAGGAAGACAACTCAGAATATTGTCCTTGAGTAATTGGCCGTTCCTTAGTTATATCATTTTGGCCAGGTATCCCAAGACATCCAGGAGGCTTGTGGGAAATGGAGGAGGTTGTGGATCTCTGAAAGAGATGTCAAGCCTCTTAGAATCCTTTCGGAAGCCCACATGATGAAGGTTTCTTGTACGTGACTCCGGGATGCTCCATCATATGATAGACCCTTGGGATCTAATCGCACAATTAGGAGGTAGGAAACAAGCAATGGAGGGTGCATTGAGAGATGTAGCATGGAGTAGAGGGTGCTGTAGTCCTGGTCCTCTCGGAAAGCCATCATTCAGAGTTGGCGAGGATATCTGTTTCTGGGAATGCCGTCGTAGCTCCCACGGTTTGTCGTTCTACTTTCTCATACTTGCCAGCAGTCCGACAATAGGGCAGGATTGCGAATTTACATGAGAAAATGGTTGTTGCTTTTGTAAAGTGGAGGTGGAGAATTACATATCTTATGATTTGGGATTCGAATGTGGCAAGTTTGCTTTCTTAAACTTCTAAATTACAAATCTGACTTTTTATCAAGCTGTATTACCACTAAGTCCTTATGACAAGAAAGTGTGTCTGCTGGTCGGCTGTCCCTCACTTTTCCCAAAAACAGATTTTGATTGCACTGTTCCCTTAGTTGCTCATAACCTGGACCATCATATGGGTTCTTTCCAACTCTCCTGAAATGTCCTGGAAGCTGCCAGGGAAAAAGGAGACCTCCTGGACTCCCGGAAAAGGTGCCAGATGCCTTCCGGTACCTCTTGGTAAGCAGCTGTTCTTGATGTTTTCCAGTGCATGGCGTTGGGATGCTACGTCATCACCCTGAGCCCCCCCATTTAGATGCACATTTGGGGGTTGGAGAACATTTGGTAAAGACCATAAAAATTATAAAAATGATCAAAAATTATCCCTAGAACTGAATGGCGGATTTAAAAAAGAAATGGGAAATAAGAGCAAAAACTGGACAGTTTGAATTTGTTCATAGGATATCAGCTACAGTTTCTAGGGAATCTAGAAAAAAGTTTTCTACTCTTCTATAGAGCCACAACGGGGAAAATGAAGCATTACTTGGTGCCCAGTATCATCAGATGTGTTGGGTCCTCCAGAGACCTGGTTGCTCTTTGTAGATGTTTTCTCTGCAGGATATGTGATGGTCTCTGCTCTATTTAGAGAGTTTATAATGACCCGTTCTTAGTATAGGACATCAGTATTTGATTAGTCTGGAGTCTGACACTCAGAACCTCTGACAATCAGAATGAAGGGATTGGGACACTCCCGTTTATAACGGCTTGAGTAGGCCGGGATGAAATGTCTTGGTTTGTGTTAATTCTCCGAACGGGTGACCCCACACTATAATTGGGCATCAAATCCCATTGTGATTGTGACTCGTAAGAATCA
This sequence comes from Phyllobates terribilis, assembly GCF_046119375.1. NCBI lineage: Eukaryota > Metazoa > Chordata > Amphibia > Anura > Dendrobatidae > Phyllobates > Phyllobates terribilis. The sequence continues at coordinate 749,648,540 of NW_027362764.1, read as the reverse complement.
ATGTCGTCACACAGCCTTATTTTTCAGGGTTAAACCCAATGCCAATAACAGGATGACTTTCTGTATGGAAACTCCTTGTTTTATAAATGGCCTCTAGGGAACCATGAAACGTGTGGTTCGATATATCAGCAACGGATGGTCGGAATTCACAATTTGGTTACCAGGGCGACAGTGACCATAGAATGCTGGAACCCGAAATGTACTGATCTATGAACTGCTACTTAGAGATGCTCAGGAAATATATATAGAAATACAGACATGTGAACATCTCCTTTTTTTTTTATTCACGCGTAATATATCTATATCTATCTATCTATCTATCTATCTATATATCTATCTATCTAAAATGTAGATGTATTTTCTGACCTCCCATTCTGTCTACATCCATGGACATTAATATAAAGTCGGCTCCTCTGCAGATATAACATCTTCCGCTCTTTTAAGAAGGATTTCTACAAGATTTTGGAGGGGTCTGTGTGAATTTTTGCTCCTTCATCCAGAAGAGCATTTGTAAGGCCAGACCCTGATGTTGGGGGGAGGCTGGGCTCACGTTCTCTGTTTTAGGATGGGGTTTAGGTCCGGGCTCTGTGCGGCTTGTCATGTTCTACCACTAAACTCCCCCAATCATGTCTGTATGGAGCTTGTGCACTGGGCACAGTTATGAGGAGCAGAAAAGGGTCTTCCCCAAACTGTTCCCACAAAAGTGGAAGCTACAATTGTCCACAATGTCTTGTGCTGAAACAATAAGATTTCACTGGAACTAAGAGGCTGAGGCCGCCCCCTGATAACAGCCCATTATCCTCCTCCACCATCTGTACAGTGGGCACAATGCAGTCAGGGGGTAACGTCCTCCTGGAATCACCAAACCCAGACTCCTCCATCAGACGCAGATAGAGAAGTGTGATCCGTCACTGCACCGAACACTTCTCCTCCAGAGTCCAGTGGTGGCGGCTTTACACCACTCCATCCGACGCTCGGCATTGTGCTTGGTGATGTACGGCTGCATGCAGCTGCTCAGCCATAAAGCTCCTGGCAGAGGCGCAGTGCTTGTGCTGAGGAGGTCTGGATTCTGCAGTTATGGAGTCAGCAGCGTGGTGGGGACTTTTCTGCCCTCTGCTCCTCAGCACTCGGCTCCCCCGCTCTGTAACTTTACGGGGTCTCCACTTCGTGGCTGAGTTGCTGCGGTTCCTTCCACTTCTCAATAATATCACTCACAGGTGATGGAGTAAGAAATGTCATGAGCGGAATTCATGGAAAACCTGAATTTAATGACGAAGACATGCGGACCAGTACTTTTCTCTATATAATATAGTTGTCACCTGCAATTCCTATTAACCTTTATGGTAAAAATACTAATTTTTTCATTGGAACTAATACTGGACTGGAATATGTAATTTGAATTTTTGGAGTTAAGTTCAAGGGTTCACAGTCTGCGAGCCACATATCGCCCAATTGTAATTCTTACATCTCCCGCTACATTATACGTCCAGCAAATAATGTTCCATTTTTTTCCAGAAAATAGACTGGAAGTGCTATAATAGACCAATGAACACAAGAGCCCTCTGTACATGGCCGGGTGCATTAAATGTTCACTGCCGATTATTTTCAATGGGGCCTTTTGTCCCACAGAATGAGGGTGTTTATTGAGCCGAACTGTCCTCTGACACATTGGCCCCTTGGTTAAAAGCCTTATTCAGTGCAGTACTGTCAGCGCGCTGCCCCCTGGCCTGCCCGGCCCAGACACAGCGCCTCATTCAGTATCGGACAGCACCGTAATCACGAACTTATATCATGAAATGCACTAATTGTACGCTGCTCAGTCATAGAGGATGCAATGGCTTGCAAAAATATCCACTCCATTGGCTTTTTACCTATTTTGTTAAATTACAACCTGTGTGTAAATATTTTTGTGATCCGTTTTGTATGTGATGCATCAGCACTAAATAGTCTAAGTTGGTGAAGTGAGAAAAATATAGGCATAAATTAAATGTATGGGATCAAATAATTAAAAATTGGCATGTGCATACATATTCACTCCTTTTGCAATGCAAGTAATTCCCTTCATAAGTCCCATTCTTAGTGACAGGATGTCCCCCTGTGTGCAATATAAGCGTCACACGTCTGTCAGTATATACACTTTACCACAGAGGAGGCAACACCATTAACAATAGGCACCAATAACCAAACACCATGAAGACCAAGGAGATCTCCAAACAACACCATGAAGACCAAGGAGATCTCCAAACAACACCATGAAGACCAAGGAGATCTCCAAACAACACCATGAAGACCAAGGAGATCTCCAAACAACACCATGAAGACCAAGGAGATCTCCAAACAACACCATGAAGACCAAGGAGATCTCTAAACAACACCATGAAGACCAAGGAGATCTCCAAACAACACCATGAAGACCAAGGAGATCTCCAAACAAGTCAGGGTTAACTTATAAAAAAAATATCCCAATTTCTGATGATTTCCTGGAGCACCATCAAATCCATTATCAACTGGAAAGAACATGGTACCACAACAAACCTACCAAGAGAGGGCAGCCCACCAAAACTTTCAACCCGGGCAAGGAGGGCATTAATCAGAGAGACAGAGCAGAGACCAAAGGTAACCCTGAAGGAGCTGCAAAGTTCCCAAGCAGAGATTGGAATATCTGTCCATACAACCACAATAAGCTGCACACTCCATACAGGTGGCCTTTATGAAAGGGTGGGCAGAAAAAAAACCTTTACTTACACACAAAAATTGTAAGGTTCGTTTTGAGTTTGACAAGACATTTGTGAGACTGCCAAATGTATGGAGAAAGGTGCTGTAGTCAGATGAGACCAAAATGTTACTTTTTGGCTACCAAGGTAAACGTTGTGTCTGGCGCCAAACCAACACAGATCATCACTCCAAGAACACCATCCCCACCATGAAACATGGTGGTGGCAGAATCATGCTGTGGGTATGTTTTTTGGCAGCAGGGACAGGGAAAATAGTTCCTAGTCGAGGGGAAGATGGATGGGGTGAAATACAGCGATATTCTTTAGCAAAACCTGTTTCAGTCTGTAAGTGATTTGAGACTGGGACGGATGTTCCCCACCTAAGAAGACAATGACCCAAAGCATAGTGCTAAAGCAACATTCCAGTGGTTTAAGGAGAAAGGTGTAAATATTTGGAATGGCCTAGTCAAAGCCCAGACATTATTCCAATTGAGAATCTGTGGACAGACTTGAAGATTGATGTTCACCAGAGGAAACCTTCTAACTTGAAGGAGCCGGGCCAGTTTTGCCTTGAGGAATGGGCAAAAATCCCAGTGGTAAGATGTGGAAAGCTCATAGAGACTTATCCAAAGTGACTTGCAGCTGTAATTAATGCAAAAGGAGGCTCTACAAAGTACTGTCTTTAGGGGAGGGGGGGGGTGAATAGTTATGCACACTGAAGTTTTCAGTTATTTTGTCCTATTTGTTTGCTTCACAATAAAAAGAAAACCAAATGTTCACTGTTGTAGGCATGTTCTTTACAAGAACTGAAGCAAACCAGTGAAATTCCAGGTTGAGGTAGCAAGTCTCGAAAAATGGCATAGAGGGTGAATACTTTGACAATCAATGTGCATTACAGATCTACCTATCTATCTATCCCTCCCTCCATCATCGTCTCTACTCTTACGCAGTGTTGGTGGCCAGCTGTGTGGCATTTACAGTGAGGGACGTTACGCCCTTGTACAACCTCCTAAATCTTCTGTAATGTAAACAGCGGCATCAGTTTTGGAGTTGAACCTCAGCCATGTTTATCCCGTACTGTAGTATTTCTGAGACAAGCACAGTAGGCAGCGGTGCTAAATTTAGGCCCTTCATAGAAAAAACAAACCCCCGCCCTGACAAGGAAGGACAACTGTTGCAGTGAAGCATGAAATGTCTGCGCTTGTCCTAGACGCGTCCTCCTCCTCTTCTCTGCACCTACAGCTGCTGATCGGACCGAGCCTCTTCATACAAACCTGATCTATACTTTTTTATGACTAGATGAAATCTCTCGATCAGTGATCAGCTGTGGGAGCCCAGTAGTAACGCTTTAATTCTTCTACAGCGCCACAGCAGGGGAAATAAAGAATTACATGGTGGACATAGAAATCAGTGTGCTGTGCATGTAATGAATGGACGTGTCGGGTCCTCCAGAGGAAGATGTACTCTCCAATCTGGCTCCTGAAGTTGATTGCCTTTCCTTCATAATTTTTTTAAAAGGGAATGTGTCCGTAGAAAAAGACCTATTGTTTAAATCAGATTTTTGTGTTAAATGCATTTTTAAAACATTTTTGGTAACCCTTTTTTTTTTTTTCCAGATCACAATTTTTATTTTAAAAAAATATAAATGTTACAATTTTCACACTGGACACTGGAGCGTTTTTAGACTCTAACTTCCTATCGTTTCTGGAAATGTACATGTACATTAGCAGCAATGAACAGACTCTGAGCCTATCTCTTGAAGCATCTTATAAGCATGTGCAAACGTCATTGTACAGGAGGGGGGAGGAGGTGAGGTGTGACATCACCTACTGTGATTAAATACAGTTATATGAAAAAGTTTGGGCACCCCTATTAATCTTAAGCTTAATGTTTTATAAAAATTGGTGTTTTTGCAACAGCTCTTTCAGTTTGATATATGTAATAACTGTTGGACACAGTAATGTTTCTGCCTTGAAATGAGGTTTATTGTACTAACAGAAAATGTGCAATCTACATTCAAACAAAATTTGACAGGTGCATAAGTATGGGCACCTCACCAGAAAAGTGACATTAATATTTAGTAGATCCTCCTTTTGCAAAAATAACAGCCTCTAGTCGCTTCCTGTAGTTTTTTATGAGTTCCTGGATCCTGGATGAAGGTATTTTTGACCATTCCTCTTTACAAAACAATTCCAGTTCAGTAAAGTTTGATGGTCGCCGAGCACGGACAGCCCTCTTCAAATGATCCCACAGATGTTCAATGATATTCAGGTCTGGGGACTGGGATGGCCATTCCAGAACATTGTAATTGTTCCTCTGCATGAATGCCTGAGTAGATTTGGAGCGGTGTTTTGGATCATTGTCTTGCTGAAAGATCCATCCCCTGCGTAACTTCAACTTTATCACTGATTCTTGAACATTATTGTCAAGAATCTGCTGATACTGAGTGGAATCCATGCGTCACTCAACTTTAACAAGATTCCCAGTGCTGGCATTGGCCACACAGCCCCAAAGCATGATGGAACCTCCACCAAATTTTACTGTGGGTAGCAAGTGTTTTTCTTGGAATGCTGTGTTTTTTTGTCGCCATGCATAACGCCTTTTTGTATGACCGAACAACTCAATCTTGGTTTCATCAGTCCACAGGACCTTCTTCCAAAAAGAAATTGGCTTCTCCAAATGTGCTTTTGCATACCTCAGCCGACTGTTTGTGGCGTGCTTGCAGAAACTGCTTCTTTCGCATCACTCTCCCATACAGCTTCTCCTTGTGCTCGTGCGTTGTATAGTTGACCGATGCACAGTGATACCATCTGCAACAAGTTGATGCTGCAGCTCTCTGGAGGTGGTCTGAGGATTGTCCTTGACTGATCTCACCATTCTTCTTCTCTGCCTTTCTGATGTTTTTTCTTGGCCTGCCACTTCTGGCCTTAACAAGAACTGTCCATGTGTTCTTCCATTTCCTTACTATGTTCCTCACAGTGGAAACTGACAGGTTAAATCTCTGAGACAGCTTTTTGTATCCTTCCCCTGAACAACTATGCTGAATAATCTTTGTTTTCAGATCATTTGACAGTGGTTTTGAGGAGCCCATGATGCCACTCTTCAGAGGAGATTCAAACAGGAGAACAACTTGCAAGTGGCCACTTTAAGTAGCTTTTCTCATGATTGCATACACCTGGCTATGAAGTTCAAAGCTCAATGAGGTTACAAAACAAAAAAAAAGTGCTTTAGTAAGTCAGTAAAAAGTAGGTAGGAGTATTTAAAGCAAGAAAATGATAAGGGTGCCCATACTTATGCACCTGTCAAATTTTGTTTGAATGCAAATTGCACATTTTCTGTTAGTACAATAAACCTCATTTCAAGGCAGAAACATTACTGTGACCAACAGTTATTACATATATCAAACTGAAATAGCTGTTGCAAAAACGCCAATTTTTATAAAACATTAAGCTTAAGATTAATAGGGGTGCCCAAACATTTTCATATAACTGTATCTATGAATTACCCAAAAATGAAAAAAAAATGTGATTGGTAGATCCTTTGTTATCTACAGTAAAGAAAGGTGTGATTTGTTATTGTACAGGAGGGGGAGGAGGTGAGCTGTGACCTCCCCTATTGTGACTGATGGATCTTGTGTTATCTATAGTATATAGAGGGGTTATCAGTCATTGTACAGGAGGTGAGCTGTGCATCACCCATTGCGAATGGTGGATCCTGTGTTATCTACTATATATAGAGGTGTTATCAGTCATTGTACAGGGGGAGGAGGAGGTGAGCTGTGACATCATCTATTGTGAATGGTGAAAACTGTGTTATCTACTGTATATAGAGGTGTTATCAGTCATTGTACAGGAGGTGAGCTGTGCATCACCCATTGCGAATGGTGGATCCTGTGTTATCTACTGTATATAGAGGTGTTATCAGTCATTGTACAGGAGGAGGAGGTGAGCTGTGACATCACTTATTGTGAATGGTGGATCCTGTTATTTACTGTATATATAGGTATTTTCAGCCATTGTATTCCTGCCTCTGATGATAAGGAGTCTGTTGAAATCTATTCCACAAAGAACTGAAGTACGAGTCTAAAAAAGCCCTAGTGGCCAGTGTGAAACTTGCAAATTACGATTTCTTTTTGATGTGCATGAAATGAAAAAAGAAATATTAATAAGATCAAAAATTACATATGACACAATTACTTGATTTAAACTGTATGTTATTTTCTATGACACATTCCCTTTAAGAAGGCGTCAAAAGAATACAACCAAGTAGACTAGTTAGCCATCTGGCCACTGAGATTTGCCTAAGCCTGACATTCCTTAGATGGCAAAGAATGATGCTGCAGGTTAGATTAAAAAAATATATAATATAGGACTAGTATAAGACTAATTCTGATACCTGTAGGAACCGGGAAATGATTAGTTTTGATAAACGCTCTTATTTCTTTACTGTTGCTGTGAGGCAGAACATCTGGCCGCCATTGCTCCCATTCAGGAGCTAAATCCAGATGCTTCCGCTTCCAGATCTGTAGAGTTACCGGGCATTAAGCTCCAAATCCAGGTCACGTATGGCCGCTCGGCTGGATTTTATCAATGAAGAGGTTTCATCTGCCTGGATATAATTTATCTTTATCCCTAATTTCTACATTTTCTGTGGACAAATTATTTTTGTCTTTCGGTTTAGCTTTAGGTCGTTACCTTTGAGGCTCGGTTATATGAGGAGGAGGCTGATTTTTGGGGCACATTGGCCACCTGTGCCAAAGAAGACTCCTACACATTGGCCACCTGTGCCAAAGAAGGCTCCTACACATTGGCCACCTGTGCCAAAGAAGGCTCCTACACATTGGCCACCTGTGCCAAAGAAGGCTCCTACACATTGGCCACCTGTGCCAAAGAAGGCTCCTACACATTGGCCACCTGTGCCAGAGAAGGCTCCTACACATTGGCCACCTGTGCCAAAGAAGACTCATACACATTGGCCACCTGTGCCAAAGAAGGCTCCTACACATTGGCCACCTGTGCCAGAGAAGGCTCCTACACATTGGCCACCTGTGCCAAAGAAGGCTTCTACACATTGGCCACCTGTGCCAAAGAAGACTCATACACATTGGCCACCTGTGCCAAAGAAGGCTCCTACACATTGGCCACCTGTGCCAAAGAAGACTCATACACATTGGCCACGTGTGCCAAAGAAGGCTCCTAACGCCAAATTGTATGGGTTCATCTATAGGCATTGTATAGCACTATTATCAGGATACCTTACGAGTGTCGCTATGTTTGTGTTATTTGAGCACGGTATGGCGGTATTTTATTAGGTGTGTGGCACTGTGACTTAGGCACAACACAGTATCCCACTTTTGCAGTCAGTGGGGTGGTGACACTGTGTAAGAATGTTTTTAGCCAACTGTATTGTATGGCAATGTTTTTTGGGGCACCATACTGTATGGCGCTAGCAGTAAGACACTAGATGGTGTGGTTATTTCTATGACGGCACACACGGTACTGCCAGGGTACCATCTAAAGTAAGGCTGGGTCTGTATATTCAGATGGCATTCAGTTACAGCTTTGAATCTCTGCTATACATGAAACTGTTCTTTAAGCTGCACAGACTTGTTTTAGCTCTCTCCCACAGTAGGCAGTATTTTATTAGACCTCCTGATGTTTCTGCTAAGCAGCAGAATGCCCCTCCATGCTGCACAGACTTGTTTTAGGTCCATCTCATGGTGGGTAGAATTTTACCAAAAATTATGACATTTTTACTAAGCAGGAGAATGAGCTACTATGCTGCACAGTCATGTTTTAGGTCCCTCTGATGAGAAGTAGTGTTTTACCAGAAATTATGACATTTCTGCTAAGCAAGAGACTGCCCCATTGTTCTGACCAACCTTTTTTTTTAGATCCCTTCCATATTAGGTAGTATTTTACTAGAAATCACGACATTTCTGCTAAGTATGAGACTGCCCCACTATGTTGCACAGACTTGTATTAGATGTTTCCCACAGTGGGCAGTGTTTGACTAGAAATCCTGATGTTTCTGCTAAGCCAAAGAATGCTTCTCTATGGGTAGTATTTCACCAGAAATCATTAAATTTTTACTAAGCAGGAGAATGACCTACTATGCTGCACAGACTTGTTTTAGGTCCTTCCAACAAAAGGCAGTATTTCACTAGAAACCATGACATTTCTGCTAAGCAGTTGACTGCCCCATTATTCTGAACCGACTTGTTTAAGTTCTCTCCCACATTAGCTAGTATTTTACTAGAAATCATGACATTTCTGCTAAACATGAGACTGCCCCACTATGCTGCACAGACTTGTTTAAGATCCCTCCCACATTATGTAGTATGTCGGTAGAAGTCATGACTTTTATGCTAAAAAGTACACTGCGCCTCCATGCTGCACAGACTTGTTTTAGATCCTTACAGCAGCAGCTAGTATTTCAATGAAAATCACGACGTTTCAAAAATATAAAAACAAAACAAGAAATGGTAAAATTATTTCTATTCAACCTCTATACGGAGAGGGGTTATCGGTAAGATCCTGTGTAGCATGTACAGAAAAATCTGCTCTATCTGCTGGGCTATTATTTGATTCCTGAGATGGATGATGAGGAAATATCTCTTGATCAGAACCTGATGACGATTCTGAGCACAGATTCTATTAATTATTTTGTTTTCTGCCTCTGACACTTAAAAGATCAATAATCGTCTCATTGTTAGTTGGATTTCATGCAGTGATTGAGGTTTAGGAGAAACCGTCCTATTTAATTGCATGATATTCTGTACTGGGCTATAGAGGAGGATCTGTCCGCTGCAGAATCGTTATTATTGATGGATGGATCTAATTCTAAGCAGGATTGATAAGCGCTTTTTTCGCTCACATAAATGGGTGATCTGATGCAAGCAGGGTGTGCATGTTTCAGATAAGGACGATTGAGGATTAAAAATAAAAAATGGTGGCTGGCTCTTATTTTTTACAAGCGGCCGTCCTAGCCGGGTGATTTAATTTACTAACTCTTGAATTGCGTTATTTAAAGGGACATTCCACTTTTAAGATGGTATTAGGGAATTACTTAAAGTGGTTTTCCAGGTATATGAAAAAAATAACAAGTCAAGTAAATGTCATTATAAATAAATTCCTAAATACCCTTAATTAGGAAATCACACTCGTTTTATCCACTATAGAATTAAAATGGTTGCTGTCTTATATTGTCAGAAATCTGCGAGCTTGTGAGCATGTGCAGCAGGAATCTCTATCCCCTCCTTTATATATATAAGATGTGCTCTTTTTTATTTTTCTCCCAAGACTGCAGACATTTTCAAAGACATCTCACCCACTATAAGCTTAAGTTTCTTTTGGAAACTTTTGGAAGCTGGTGTTCCTTTTGGAAGCTGGCGTTCCTTTTGGAAACTTTTGGAAGCTGGCGTTCCTTTTGGAAACTTTTGGAAGCTGGCGTTCCTTTTGGAAGCTGGCGTTCCTTTTGGAAGCTGGCGTTCCTTTTGGAAACTTTTGGAAGCTGGCGTTCCTTTTGGAAACTTTTGGAAGCTGGCGTTCCTTTTGGAAGCTGGCGTTCCTTTTGGAAGCTGGCGTTCCTTTTGGAAGCTGACGTTCCTTTTGGAAACTTTTGGAAGCTGGCGTGCCTTTTGGAAACTTTTGGAAGCTGGCGTTCCTTTTGTTAATTGCATACAGATATTGTCACTACTTACATTTTCACACTTCTCACCTTTTCCAGAGGTGAATATATGGCCAAAATGTCACCTAAATTTAGATCTGTAGGGGAGGATAACCATGATTGAAAGAGGATCTGGGTATTAGGTCATTGAAACCATAGCAAAAAGCAATGTTCTAATCCACAACTGGTAGTCACTGTAGTGGATGCGGACTATGAGCCGACTTGTAGCAATGAAGTTCCCCGTGGGATGAAGGGGGTGCAAATTCCGCAGGCTCGGGTACAGGATGCCATTGTTAATAGTCAGGCTTAGTGGGCTTGTCCGGAGCTGTTGTGGATTAACTAGTTAGAAACTTGCCTTCTGTGAATGATTTTTATGAACCGGTAGGTGGTCTGGCCTTCCTTGCGAGACGTTCCACCTTCTATGCATCTTCATGTAGACATGACAAAAGACATCATCAATACTGGGACACTTGAGGTCTCAATACCCAAATCTGATAGAGCATTGTGACTTTTTGTTTTGGAAATTTCTCTGGTCTTAACACACAGATGTCCATCAATTTCTATATGGCCGGTCAGAAGATTGATGACCTTCACCACTTTTGGTCTAGGATTCATCCAGCGTTGGTTGCTCCTTATCTTCATAGATAATATACCGTACAGTCTCTTTAGATTGGTATATTATACATTTATGAGATAACCACATCTGTCTCACCACTTCCCAATATCGGTTCCTTACGTGTTTGTATTGTCTCCCCTTCACATTGAATTGCAGCATTGTTGCATCGGAGAAACCCATAAACCCATCTAACAGGATGAGTAATAAAGTATGTCTAACACCAGCCACATATTTACCCTGAAGGTTAGCTCTCACATGGGAATATCTACTGTTGTGAGGAAGAGGGAAATGATGGAAATAAAAATATGTTCATGAGTAAAAAAAGTCAACGAAGAAGTCAGTGTAATTGGAGTTTTGCTACTTGTCCATTTATCTGCATTATAGCTCTTATATTCTTGTACATTAGAGCAATATAATAGCAGCTATATACAAGTATATAGAATGCTGTATTATAGTAGTTATATTCTTGTACATTAGAGCAATATAATAGCAGCTATATACAAGTATATAGAATGCTGTATTATAGTAGTTATATTCTTGTACATAAGAGCAGTATTATAGTAGTTATATTCTTGTACATAGGGGGCAGTATTATAGTAGTTATATTCTTGTACATAGGGGGCAGTATTATAGTAGTTATATTCTTGTACATAGGGGCAGTATTATAGTAGTTATATTCTTGTACATAGGAGCAGTATTATAGTAGTTATATTCTTGTACATAGGGGGCAGTATTATAGTAGTTATATTCTTGTACATAGGGGCAGTATTATAGTAGTTATATTCTTGTATATAGGGGCAGTATTATAGTTGTTATATTCTTGTACATAGGGGCAGTATTATAGTAGTTATATTCTTGTATATTGGAGCAGTATTATAGTAGTTATATTCTTGTACATAGGAGCAGTATTATAGTAGTTATATTCTTGTACATAGGGGCAGTATTATAGTAGTTATATTCTTGTACATAGGAGCAGTATTATAGTAGTTATATTCTTGTACATAGGGAGCAGTATTATAGTAGTTATATTCTTGTACATAGGAGCAGTATTATAGTAGTTATATTCTTGTACATAGGAGCAGTATTATAGTAGTTATATTCTTGTACATAGGGGGCAGTATTATAGTAGTTATATTCTTGTACATAGGGAGCAGTATTACAGTAGTTATATTCTTGTACAGAGGAGCAGTATTATAGTAGTTATATTCTTGTACATAGGGGCTGTATTATAGTAGTTGTATTCTTGTACATGGGGGGTAGTATTATAGTAGTTATATTCTTGTACATAGGGGCAGTATTATAGTAGTTATATTCTTGTATATAGGGAGCAGTATTATAGTAGTTATATTCTTGTACATAGGGGCTGTATTATAGTAGTTGTATTCTTGTACATAGGGGCAGTATTATAGTAGTTATATTCTTGTATATAGGGGGTAGTATTATAGTAGTTATATTCTTGTATATAGGGGGTAGTATTATAGTAGTTATATTCTTGTACATAGGGGCAGTATTATAGTAGTTATATTCTTGTACATAGGAGCAGTATTATAGTAGTTATATTCTTGTACATAGGAGCAGTATTATAGTAGTTATATTCTTGTACAGAGGAGCAGTATTATAGTAGTTATATTCTTGTACATGGGGGAGCAGTATTGTAGTAATTTTGTACACAAGGGGCAGTAAGATTATTATATGGGAAATATTGTAAGATCATAATAACATCCCTGATGTCAAAATGTAGAATTTTGAATTGAGTTAAATAGGGAAGGGTAATCGTGGGTGGTTGTTGCTAGGGGGGTCTGGGAACTTGTCATTATCTCTTGCTTCATGAAGTCTGGCAAATGTAGAATTTTCACCAAAAATTTTATTTTGTATAATCCTGCCAGGGTCCATGATGCAATCTGTCGTACCCTCCTGTATTTTTCCTTTCCAAGTCTTTATCCTTCTTAATGCTTAGTGCAAGTCGAAAATCTGCAATCACAGCCAACTGCCAGCAAATCCCCGAAGCACGGCTTCCATTAACGCGCGTACGGGTTCCCTTGTTTCATTTTCATCTAATAATATCACAGCGACTGGATCCACTACGCTGAGAACTGGCAGCTAAAACTGTGACTGAAAAGTTGGATGCCAAATCACCATCCTTACAGTCCCTTTACCTTGACTTAACTTTATAAATGGACTTAATATAACTACTAAAATACTGCCCCTAGGTACAAGCATATAACTACTATAATACTGCGCCTATGTGCAAAAATATAACTACTATAATACTGCTCTTATGTACAAGAATATAACTACTATAATACTGCCCCTATGTACAAGAATATAACTACTATAATACTGCTCCTATGTACAAGAATATAACTACTATAATACTGCCCCCTATGTACAAGAATATAACTACTATAATACTGCCCCCTATGTACAAGAATATAACTACTATAATACTGCCCCCTATGTACAAGAATATAACTACTATAATACTGCCCCCTATGTACAAGAATATAACTACTATAATACTGCCCCTATGTACAAGAATAGAACTACTATAATACTGCCCCTATGTACAAGAATAGAACTACTATAATACTGCCCCTATATACAAGAATAGAACTACTATAATACTGCCCCTATATACAAGAATAGAACTACTATAATACTGCCCCTATGTACAAGAATATAACTACTATAATACTGCCCCTATGTACAAGAATATAACTACTATAATACTGCCCCTATGTACAAGAATATAACTACTATAATACTGCCCCTATATACAAGAATATAACTACTATAATACTGCCCCTATATACAAGAATATAACTACTATAATACTGCCCCTATATACAAGAATATAACTACTATAATACTGCCCCTATATACAAGAATATAACTACTATAATACTGCCCCTATATACAAGAATATAACTACTATAATACTGCCCCTATGTACAAGAATATAACTACTATAATACTGCTCCTGTGTACAAGAATATAACTACTATAATACTGCTCCTATGTACAAGAATAGAACTACTATAATACTGCCCCTATGTACAAGAATAGAACTACTATAATACTGCTCCTATGTATAAGAATATAACTACTATAATACTGCATCCTATGTACAAGAATATAACCGCTATAATACTGCCCTCTATATATGTATACTGCCTCTAGTCATTAGCAGGCAGAGCAGTTAGATGTTATAGATCTTCAGTAATCATTCCTGTGAGCTGAAAGCTTTGGATGTGGATAGAGCAGCATTCATCACAGTGTGATCATACTCTGATATTTTCCCGTATACATATGTTCGGTGTGTGGCGGCGTCATTAATCAGCGCTAGCAGAGAATAAACCTGTGCTGCTATGAATAGAATCCCCTCCATGATTCACTGCTGAGCAGAAGATGGTAACCGGAGAGCTGAACACTTATAATATATGACCTCTTCTGCTTTCTAGAGCTGCATGCTCTAGGCTTCATCTTAAAGGTGCCATACACCTAATGATGATCGCTAATGATACATCAGGAGGACAATATCTTGATCTTTTTGATCAGTAAGCTGATCTGCTCCAACCTTGGAAAATTTTAATTTCCATTTGCACTTTTATTCCTGTTAAGGACACGGATCGCCGCGTCTTGCCTGATATAAATGCCGCTGTCCTCCTGAATCCGGCGTTGTATTTCTTTTGTTCCTGCGCCTTTGTGTACCTGAGATATGCTCCCATTTTCCTTGTATATAAATATATTCTTATTAGTCAACTGGGCGTGGTCTTCCAAGAAGACACCCATGAAGAGTTGAAAGCCATACCTACTTGTCTGAAAAAAGTATCGGGAAGAAGGGTTTATATCTCAGGAATGGTGAGGAGCAAGAACAAAAGAAAAACATCGCCGGATTCAGGAGAAAAGAAGCATTTACACCGGGTAAAGAATTAAATATTTATGGCAAGTGACAAGTCATCCTTAAAGGGTTTGTCCAGACGTTTATTTATTAATTTATTTAGAGTTGAAAAATTAGTGGCTGAGGCCGGTCACCATTGTGGCCAATAATTTTCAGCCTTTTGCAATGGATCCAAGAAGTAAAGACAAGCAGGATCGGGAGCTGCGGGTATCGAGGACTGCGACCATCACTTTCTTTCCTTTTCTTAAAACCTTTCAGAAATAATTCTTAGACTCTGATTAACTCATGTAATAGCAGAAGACATGACATAGACAAAGATGTGAATAGACATTGAGCAGATGTCCTAAAACATGGTGATTTTGGAAGCAGATCTATCATATGGACTAACCCTTGCCCTAAAAGAGTATTTTTTTTAGGTGTTTTTTTTTAGGTTGTTGATATATTATACATGTATTAGATGCAGACTTTGGCAGATAACCTTCAGCAGATGTCTCGGGCTGTCAGGTTTGTCCTACCCAGACATTTTCGCACTTCATAACCAGAGTGCACATATTGGCTATTTGCATATTTAATAAAAAGCATGCCCACCGCTGCAAACAATATGTTGCGCTAATTCAGATGACTTGTCTTTGTGACATATTTTAATATTTTCTAGTACATTACATAGGGGCAGTTGTGCAGGCTTCTCATCCTGAACACCAATACAAGATGTCACTCCCCGCCCCTCCGATATTGCGGATCCTTTGCCCCAGAAATTCTAAAAATAAGGCCATTACTTCCGTGCAGCCCAGCGATGGTTAGAAGGATCAGAGTGAGTTCCCCTGCAATGGACGTCTTCAAACAGAGGCTGGACAGACATCTGTCTGAGATGATTTAGTGAATCCTGCTTTGAGCAGGGGGTTGGACCAGATGACCCAGGAGGTCCCTTCCAACTCTACCATTCTATGATTCTATGATTCTAGACCTCGAACCATTACTCAGCGTGTACATGATTTATTTTTCTTTTAATTTTTTTTTGTTCATAAAAAATATGATACCGAGTGTGAAGCATGATGGAGATGACATAAAGCTTGGGCTAAAAGAAAAGTAGCAGTAGATAAGGCAGCCATTGTTAGCCACCATGGTGCTTAGATTTAGTTACCGAGTCTCCCAGCCTTCATAGAAGGGCATAGACCCTAATCTATATGTGGCTCCTCCTCCAAGGAGTCTATGGCAGCCTGTGAGGGACATAGTAAAAAAAAAATCAAAATTACATTTATACAGCAAAATCTATGGACGATGTGTTGCCTCCACCATGTGACCGTGACACATGTCTTTGCTACACGGCACCGCTGTGTTTCCGTTTCTCTCCCGTCGTGAAATACTAAAGACCCCACACAGGTGACATGATGTGCCCGTGTATTTGCGTAGATGTGGTCTCTTTGATGTTTTATTGCAGAGATGTATGGATATGCTTCTTTTCATCTAGCATGTTTGATGTCGGCTGTGGCCAGCCTATACGCCTCTTTCAAGGAACACATCATTAGCAAGGGATGGAAGAATGAGGTTAGGGAGAATTAACAAGAGATTAAAGCATCAGCGATTTCTGGGATCCAAACATCTTTGTATCGAGGTTTGTTTTTGCGCTACCGCTGGAACTGTCGGTATGTGATGGAGTTGATTAAATGTTTGTTTCCCGGAGGTGAGGTCAGTGGACCAGACAAAGTGAGTCACAAGTAGAAGAACATGATGCTTGTGGGCCTCAATGCAAAATCTCCCATGGGACTTCCAATTGTTTTTTTTTTTTTTTTTAAATCCGCCATACGGCTTCCCGAGATATGGGGCCTTTTTATTTAGTTCTCATTTTTTTTTAGTCTTGCCACAGGGGAGTGGCTTATAGGGTGATAATGCAGAGCAGCCTAAAGAAACGCCCCTGAGGATCCTGTGAGCCACGCCCTCTTTTAAAGACTATAAAAAGTAGCACTAAATAAAAGGCCCATATCTCTGTAACCATATGGCGGATTTAAAAAAGACAAAACAAAACGGAATACTTAGTGGAGCAGCGGGAATAAATCAGAGCAAAAAGTGGCGTCTTTTGACCTGCTGAACGGTCATGTTTAATAGGATTGTCTTTCTCTTATGGGCTATAGAGACCTTTAGGGCCTGCTAGGGCTCAGGTGTAACTACATCCCTATATTGGTAACTCTGCGACCAACCCAGTGAAGGAGGAAGAGATGGGAAGTGCCAAGTGAGAAGAAAAATGAAGATAGCCAGGCCAAGTGGCAAGATGAGGCCTGAAGCCTTAATGCGGCCGGTCATGGTCTATGAAGGAAGGTCCCTTTGTGATATCTGACCGTTGTTGGAGCCCAATGGCAAATATCAAAATGGGCCCCAATGTAGGATAGAAAGGCCAAGAGTTAGTTGCCCCTTTACGTGACTATTAGTAAAGACTCCCACCCTCATATTTGCGAAAAATGCAGTTTTGTAATTTTAACAGGTTCTGGCCACCCAGTAGCAAGATGAAAAGGACCAGCCAGAGATTGAGCCCCTCTTTGCAAGGGTCCCATAGCAGCTGCTCTTAGACGCCCATACTTGCAGTACCATTTCTGGCCACTGTACAGTCTACGGCGCTATCCCATTCCGATGTCCAGCAGCAGCTTCAATCAGGTGATCGCCGAGGGTGCCAGAAAAGGAATTTGATATTGATGACCAAACAATAGGTCCATTTATTTTAAGCTCCTGAAAAAATACACTATTAAAGGGGTTGTCCGTTTTAAAATTGTATTTTTCCATACCACTGTTAATCTGTGAAAAAAACAAAAAAAACCCACCCCTTTCTGGGACTAAAGCTGCCTCTACCCCATTCTCTCTGTTCATCTATTCTGCTGATTATATAGCTTTTAGATGACTTGTTTCACCATTGACCAAAGTCAGATGTCCATGTATTAAAGGAGTCCAGGACTAGGAAACTATGGCTGCGCTTTTTTTTTTTTTTTTAATTGTGCCACACCTGTCAATCAGTGGATTGTGTCTACTATAAGGTTGAGCTGCAATACCACATACATCCTGTAGACAGGCATGGCGCTATTTTTGGAAGGCTATATGTTTCTCCAATCCTTGACAGATGTAGAAGGAAACATTGACATCTTGTGCAGCGTCTTGGTGCCCGAGCAATGCATAGATAGCGGGAATTATGCAGCGTTTCAGTACAGAGCAGATGCTAATATTCACAGCCAGAAATATTTTCCTACACCCGGGAAGCACGGTGCATGGTGATCAGCATGCTAATGTCCCAAATCGATTACATTGTCAGAGGTTTTCATGCTCCAGCGGGTGTAATTGGACGTGCGGCCTGTTTTTCCCCAGTACCGGTCCCCCGTCTGTAATGGTTGCACTCACTGTACCTAATAACCATTACAAGCCGGAATGGAATTTATTCCCGTCGCGTTCCGACCGTCCTTAGAAATTCAATTACGTCAGTGGTTGCCATGTAACCAGAACTGCTTGTATTGTCACATCCCTTGGCTATAGGATTATTGGAACGCACATATAGCTGTTGAACACGTAAAACCACAGAGCGGTGCCATATGACAAATTCAGCTCTGCTACATCTCTAAGCTTTGAGGACCACATAGTGTGTAGGACGTCCTGAACTCGACGTAAAATACTTCCATCTATACTGAGCTACCAGCTTGGAATGCCGCCATATGGAGCATATACATCCAAAAAAAGTCAGTAGGACCCGTCCGTCACGTGGTGAGGGCCCCGGGAATGTCGGCCTGCCGGGCACCTGTCTGCGTGGGATGGAGCAGCAGCTGTGTGGGAATCTGCCGTCCCGTATACTCTACATTACGCTGATATTTTTAGATCCCAGCCATCGTTTTTAGTATTCTGCGCTCTGCAGTGTGTCCTCCGAGCAGCTGCGTCCCGGGCAGAAACATGGAATTATCTACTGTCTGCCCGGCTCCATAAAGACAAGCTGGCATACTAGCGCTGCTTTTGTATCATTGTTGATTACTTAAAGAGAAACTGACATTACGATGCCCTATCGTACCACCTACCCTGTGAGTCCTCTGCCAATCAGCCGAGAAATGTCACAACTGTTCAAAACTATAAAAAGTTTAGGTAGGGGGCATACTTCTTTGGTTAGTTTTTTAATACCGGTTTTAAAAAAAAAAAAAAAACCTGATGAAAAGTTCCCTGCTCTTGCCATAAATATGTATTTTTTTGTTATTCGGTTTAAATGCCGCCGTTTTCCTGAATCCGGAAATGTTTTTCATTTGTTCCTGCGCCTCTCCGTTCCTGAGATACGGCCTCCTCTTTCTTATGTACAAATCTAGTCTTGTTATCCAAGTGGGCGTGATTATCACTCTACCTTGTGAGTGTGTTCTTGACAGCCATGCCTGCTTGGCTAACAAGACTAGATTTATACACAGGGAAAAAAAGAGCCATATCTCAGGATTGGAGAGGAGCAGGAACGAAAGAAAAACATCGCCGGATTCAGGAGAACAGCGGCATTTACACCAGGTAAAAAAAAAAATACAGATTTATGGCAAATGACTGGAATTAAATGGAGTTTCTGAAGTTACTATTGGCTATAATAAAAGAATATCAGCCTGGTTTATTTCCCCAGTCCTGTAGTAGAAGAGCTGATCTAATATATCTAGTATCCCGAAATGCTGATATTGGTGACCATACTTGCTCTTTGTCAGGGTCAGCGGGTACTGGATGCGCTGAATGCTGTTTGGTGAACGTAAATGGTATTTACCAGAGGCCGGGTTGGGTGCCCAAAATACCATTTGGGGTATTTAGATACAGGTTGTGACGTGAAGATTACTCCTCGGTGAACGAAGGTCTAGATATGATTTTGCAAGGCCAGGTCTGGACTTCTTCATGCCCTTTTTTCATTTTTAGCTATGAATAAAATGACAAATGATGAGCCAAAACCCCTTTGTGATGATCCTGCTCTACTTGGCGGCACCGTGACTACTAAATTGCCTTGCGGCAACTATGTCACCGGCATTGTTCCACCCGGGTACCATCTGCGTTACTTTGTATGCCTCTTGTAAATCTATGTGATGCTTCCTTTAAGCTATACATTTAGCTCCCGACATCCAAAAACTCTAGTAGGCTAATTGCCTTTTGCGGCATTGGCCGTAGCATGCGTGCAGCTCATCGGCACGGACATAGATTTCCATCTGGATGAGGGTCCGACCACTCTTTGGGGGCTTTTACGATGAATGATTGTTGCAGAGCGGAAGAATCTGAGAGTTGCTTATTATTATAGAGGAATATAAGGCTAAGTGTAAAAATTACTAATGGGGACGTGTGCTGTTGGTAAAGAATAGGTAAGGAGGACCTTCATTAATGAGGCTATTATCTCACTAGTGGTTTTATTGCCTGAATTTAAAAGGTTTATGTTTTACAAATCATTTGGTCCTTCATAAATAAGGTGATCACCTATGGAAAAATGGACAACAAGTGTTCAATTTCCCTGCCACAGGAGAAAAATAAAACTTAAACTGGACCCATTAAAATCCATTTCCATGTGATGCAACACTATGGGGAGAAGGGGGTGAAGGAAAGGTGGGAATGGATGCATTAAAGGGTTAACAAGCTGCAGTAATGGCGAGAATTGCAGAAGAATTGAGGCCAATTTATTGCGGTGTACGGTGTACATTCCTGGAGGACTTAGGAAGAATTAATGGATGATACTGCTGACCTGCATGTGGATGGAAGGAAGGACCGCTGAATGAGCAAGCTTTATAGCTGGTCGCTTCCCCTACGCCGAGTAATTGTTGTTGAATGCTTTCAGGCGAATGTAATCTCTAGAGCCGGCTGTCAAAGATGGTCTTCAGCGAGCTCCTCTGTGTGTTTTTCTTAACCTTCTCATTGCAGAAACCTTCTAATATCTACTAAGACAGATCCAAGATCTACACGCCAACCCCTCCAAGTGCCACTTGAGATCAAGAACCCTGTTTTCTTTGTTTACACATGTCCGCTTCCCATGAAGCCAACTCTTGTTGGTGTTTCCTTGACCCTATCAAACGTTTAAAATGGATCCATTCTGCCCCCACTTCCATATTCACATACTGTAAATGGCCATGCTCTTCACAGAGACCTCAGTACAACCCGTAGAGCCCTTTGGCTTTATATGCCAGTTTCCTTGCCCCAGTGAAGCTTTTTCCGAAATTCCTTGGAAGCTGGCCCATTTCAAAGTGCTATTTACTGCCATCTAATGGTCACAAATGCGTCAACTCATTAGGCTTCGATATGGATTGATGAGTTACTTCTAACATAATAAGAAAGGGTTGGTGGACATATTTATGCTCTGCTGTCATAGAAGAGCAGATTGGCCACCAGAAAGAAACAAAGTTGGATGATATTATCGCACTACTTCCCATCATTTTGAGGAGGAGGATTTAGGGCCAACTTTCCCATCCCTAGTAGAAGAAAGGGTGAAGAACCCCATCTGGTATCCTCTCACCGTTCGAATAAAGGGCTCATGGATGAGTGGCAGATTCACTTCTGAAGAATTATGAGGTAGTGCCAAACTGTCTGCGGGGCACTTGACATAGCCACTGGGTTATAAGCCAAGTGACTGTTCATCTGACTACACTTTTACCAAACTTCCTTAATAACCTACTATTAACCTACTTTTGGGCATGATGGTCCTTAAGATGTCAGAGTCACAACATTTTTTTTTGTAAACACGCCTTGTTTCGCACCCCCTGAATGTGCGCTGGAACACTGGACGTCCGTATGATGTTGGAGCAACCGGAGGGATACACAAAAAAACCTTCCAACAGTTCTTCTTTCGAGGAGGTCTTCAGAAGCTCTGGGGTGCCCAGGAGATTGGCCAACTCTTCCAGTGCAGGTGGTTTCGGTTTTTTCAAACCGCCTCCTTTTAGAGTTGGCATGTACATTTCTCTTCTGGAGATGTTCATCTTTCGGCTTCGTTGTCAACATTCCTGAATTTGCCAGGACTGTCCTGAATTTTTGGAAACAATCCTAGCAAATTTGGACATATTCTGGGCCAAAAAGGGGTAGAGTTGACATAAAACCAATGGACCATGTCGATAACTTTTGGAATAGCTGGAAATCCAACCTCTCTGATTTTGTTGCTGTAGGTATATGGTTATCCTCATGATAGTTTTTGGGGGTTTTCTTTCCATATTTTTCTGTGGATTAATAATTGCATACATTAGTACAGCTAAAAATGTACTGATGTCCTACCCCAAGGATAAGGTCTTCTCTAATACTGCTGGTAGACCGTTGTGTCTCCTCCAGGGCCTGTGCAGATCAGACTATGCTCTCCTACATGGGGGTTGTCTCAAGATCCGTTGGTTGACAGTTCGGATCAGTAGCACAGCTGCACTGCTTGCCCTTTACAACATCGGAGAAGTTCATCAGCACGGAAGCTGCAAGCGCTGCACCTCTTGCCTAGGAGACCGGCCACCACTGATAGATTTAAGCGGTGGCCGTTATTTTAAACAATGAGCAGTAAACAATAGAATTAAAAAACCCCACCGATGATAACACTTCAGGATTTTTAATAAAAGTTGAATTGCAAAGTTGCTTGTTTTTTTCAATAACTTTGCAATATTAACCATTTATGATGAGAAAACCCCATTAAAATAAAAAATATACCGACGCGCTCCAGTCCGTTGACCTCGAAGTCAACACTGTTCTACCTCATAATGACTGAATGGAAGCCTATGGGCACCCTTGGCGTATGTGTCAGGGTTGTACGGCATCTGCTACCAACATAACATGCCACTCTCGTAAATCGCGTCTACACTCAACAATCCAGTGACTAACGGACTGAAGCCTCTCCGGACTTGCAGGGGGTGACACGGTGCTGAGCACTATCAGGATCCTTATCCTTCTGCAGAATGTACACATAACTAGAAAAGTATACAAAACAGAGAGATTGAAAACACCATGAACCACGCGCCCCCTCCTCGTGGCTCCATAAATATGCAACTCTGCATTTGAAAGCACAAATAAAGGGTTTTCCACTTAAAGGGGAACTCCATTTTTTAACCGCTTGTAGGCAGTATTCGTATCGCTCCCACTGTGTTACACCTCCTTGCTCCTCAAATGTATTCCTTTAAACGTACCTTTAACCCTCAACTGGTGAGGTGGGGTTTGCCACACCCCAGGGAATTTTTGTTCGGCTGCCATTCATTGAAAAATGCTGGTATGAGGATACGCGTCTCACTAGCTTCCATCCATTTGTGGGTGTCAAAAATTTGTTATACTCATGTGTAATCAATCGCCGATAAGAAAACGATTAAAACAAACGTGATCTTCTAAACACTGGGGTATAGGAAACCCCACATCACCAGTTGAGGGTTAAGAGGGTGTCGTTTATGCAATTGTGACCCAAAACATGCAGCTTTGGGGGGTCTTGTGGGCATTACTAATCAGATCAGGATCTTAAAATGTTATTTAAATTGGAATTCAATGGCTTGGAGGTATGGTACATTGGATGTAATGCTACCAGAAATGTTGTTTCTTCCCTTTATTTTTCCCTTTCCTTTGCTGTCTCTGTACATTTAATGTTCTCTTTTATTCTTTCTGGGTGGGCGGGCTCTTCCTGGTGTGCGGCTTGCTCTGAGCCAATCAGATGTCACGCTCTTGGTACTGCCCCTTATGAAACACTGAATAAGAGATGCTGCGGCTGCATCCCCCTCCTCCCTGTTTTCTACTTACCTTTTTACTTTAGACAGATTTTTGGTGACTTTTGAGGCTTATTAAGAGATACCATACCATCAAGGAACTGTAAGCTGATGGAAGTTGATAAAAAAAAAAACAAAAAAAACCACTTTCCCCTTATTTCTCCAGTGGCCTGTATTCACGTGTACTGCTGATTTATGATAAATAATACAATATATAACTGATTTGATGGTTTTATGTTCTTTGTACACAATAAAATCCACATCTTGGGAATGTGTTCATATATGCAGAATATAATTTAACTCATTTCCCCATAGTGATTTCAATTCTTCGAAACAGAGAAGCGTTCCATAGTACGGCACCAATTAGCTGGTGTTTCTCTCTGTTGAACGCATAGAAAAAAATGAAAGCTTCGGAATTAAACTGGATCAAATTTGGTCAGTCAATATTGTTGAAAGCGCCAGAGGTGAAAAAACAAACAAAAACCCAAAACAAACGGTTTTATTGTAAATGTCATTGTCAGATTTAGCGCCAAATAAATGTCGATGCCTACAACTTAATATATCTTTCTGGCAATTGGAGTTCTATTTTTCTGATACAAAGCTCCAAATCCCCTGCATTGACATATAGGTAAATTATTTAATTCTGTCTCACTGCAGCCACCACTAGGGGGAGCTTCAGAGCTTACTGTAGACAGTTTATAAATTGGAATCAATTATAAAGCTGTATGCAGTAAGCTCCATAGCTCCCCCCAGTGGTGAATTCAGGCAGCCAGAAGTAAGCCGATTAGAGTCAATTTGGATATACTTTGCAATACTTACCATGTACTGTTTTTGAGCAACATCATGTCCCTTTTAACACTGCTTTGCGCCAGGAGGGGCTTTTTTGGTTGAGAATATCTAACTCCACTAAGCTTTGCCCTCGGTTAACCCTAAAAAAGTCTTATAATGTCACATTTCTGTCCCAATGTTTTGACATACTTTTTGTTCACGTTCTTTTCATAAGTCCTCACCAATACCAAAGTTCGAAAGTGCAAACTTTTTCTATCCCAGTCCCGGACAGCGTTCATACCTCTACTGGATCATAAAAGATACCGCAAGCTGGGCAGTTCTGAGCCTTCCTAGTGGACGTCATTCGGTTTGACAATCTTTTGTAGGTCTGTCATCTTTGTCCTATTAAATGTGCCAGTCTGCGTCATATCTATTGTATACTTGATCCTGATATTGAACCCTGTGACAACCAACAAGGATTTCTCCTTGGAAAGAACAACCTGCGAATTACCGAGACATACAGTGTGCAGTTCCCAGCACATTATTTGCTTTACATTAATTCCTGACCTGGGAATTTGTCAGGAGTGGATTTGACATTTGCTACCATAGAAAAGTATTTTCTGTGTCCTTTACGATCTTTCTGCCATGTGATGGTGTTGCCTTCCCGATTTGATCTTTAATAACCTTGCAAAGTTTAGAGGCAGTCGCAAGCCAGTGAGACCTTGTGGAGCCGTGTTCTTTGGCTCAGGAGGGAATGTCTTGATTGTGCCTGCAAGTGTCAGTCCGTAGTATTAGTAGATCAACACTCACTATGTGTATTGTTCTAATACTGCCACCATGGATAAAAATCCAAGTACTATATTACTGCATTTTACGTATAAAAATAGCTGCTATAATACTGCCTTATGTACAAGAATATAACTACTATAATACAGCCTTATGTACAAGAATATACCGTAGCTACTATAATACTGCTCCTATGTACAAGAATATAAGTACTATAATACTGCTCCTATGTACAAGAATATAACTGCTATAATACTGCTCCTATGTACAAGAATATAACTACTATAATACAGCCTTATGTACAAGAATATAACTACTATAATACTGCTCCTATGTACAAGAATATAACTACTATAATACTGCCCCTATGTACAAGAATATAACTACTATAATACAGCCTTATGTACAAGAATATAATTACTATAATACTGCCCCTATGTACAAGAATATAACTACTATAATACTGCCCCTATGTACAAGAATATAACTACTATAATACAGCCTTATGTACAAGAATATACCGTAGCTACTATAATACTGCTCCTATGTACAAGAATATAACTACTATAATACTGCCCTCTATGTACAAGAATATAACTACTATAATACAGCCTTATGTACAAGAATATAACTACTATAATACTGCTCCTATGTACAAGAATATAACTACTATAATACTGCCCCTATGTATAAGAATATAACTACTATAATACTGCCCTCTATGTACAAGAATATAACTACTATAATACTGCCCTCTATGTACAAGAATATAACTACTATAATACTGCCCTCTATGTACAAGAATATAACTACTATAATACTACTCCTATGTACAAGAATATAACTACTATAATACTGCCCCCTATGTACAAGAATATAACTACTATAATACTGCCCCTATGTACAAGAATATAACTACTATAATACTGCCCTTATGTACAAGAATATAACTGCTATAATACTGCTCCTATGTACAAGAATATAACTGCTATAATACTGCTCCTATATACAAGAATAGAACTGCTATAATACTGCTCCTATATACAAGAATAGAACTACTATAATACTGCTCCTACATACAAGCATATAACTACTATAATACTGCTCATATGAACAATACTATAACTACTATAATACTGCCCTTATGTACAAGAATATAACTACTATAATACTGCTTCTATTTACAAGAATATAACTACTATAATACTGCCCCTTTATGAACAAGAATATAACTACTATAATGCTGATCCTATATACCAGAATATGACTACTATATTACTGCTCCTATGTACAAGAATATAAGATGATGACAATAAAGGGGATGTCCAGGCTTGGGCCACAAGTATGCAGTCACTCTATGTGACCGCAGGCTTGTGAATCCTCACAGCGTACACATTGCGCGCTGTCAGAATTCTCTGGAGCTGGTAGCGGGCGGTCATGTGGCGGCAATTATGTGATTTACATACTTCCCGCCACATTCTGACTAGACTTGTTCGGCCTTGCTAAATTCACCTGTGGAAAGTGAGGCCATGCACGTCGAGTCAGCATGTGACCACATGTTTGCAAATCGCTTACTTGCGGTCATGCCCACTTCTGGTGCAGGAGACTGGCAGTGTGCACTTTGTGAGCTGTGAGCATTCACAAGTCTGCAGTCACATAAAGTGACTGCAGACTTGAACCCCAAGCCTGGACAACCCCTTTAAGGATGTACAATGCTGTCACAGGTGATAACAACATTCTTGTCCTGGAGTCTTCCTCTTGAACCCTATAAAAAACCCTGTAATTCTGTTGGCCGTTCCAGTAAGTGTTTATATGAAGATTATCTAGAAGTATTGGGCAGAGGGTGGATTTTTTTTTTTTTCTAAGAAATGTTTATTGAAATTTCTGAAAAATCTGTCAGCCGGTGAGGGATTTTGCAGAGGTGCGCGACTGGAATTATAACCCATTGATATGTTACTTTACATAAGAAGAATTACAGTATTTTGCAATTAAAATACGTAAAATGTTGAGAAACTGCAAATACTTTCCTTATCGTCTACTGGTTTTTCTGGATTTCTCTTATCAGGGAGCAATGCATTATCTTCAGTCCACGTCTATATCTGTGCAGGGGATTTGGAGCTTTGTATCAGATAAGTGGAGCTTTGACTGGTTGCCCAGCTCTGTTGACAATGTTTTTTTTTTATTTAAATGCATGTATTTGGGGATAAAAAAAAAAAATTTTGCCTTTTGATTTCATTAAAAAGTTTGCACCGTTTAGCTTTTCCAGCCTTTGTTCCATCTGCACATTCAACTTTTGATGTGGTCTGTGGTCATAAATTAGCCGAGAGGAGCTCAGAAAAGGACAGATAAAAGAGCTGCAAACTCTAACATTGGACCATCAGGATGCGCTCACTGACGGATTCTCAGTAAACTCATTTTACAGCCGGCAATAGACAGGCTATGAAAGGCAAAATCATTAATGAAACTCCATTACAAAAGTAATTTTAAATAAAAAATGAATGCATTTAAGTAAGAAAAAAAATTGTCCCCAAAGGTGGAAAAGATATTAGTTTGTTTCTATAGTGCAAAGTTACCCAGTAGTCAGACGTGCGTCCTTGTACTTGCAGCAGCTGAATTAGCGATAGCATCCAGCCCCTGCCCCATAAATTCCTTTTTTTTTTCCTTCTTGGTCGCCAGCTGTGTACACAGGATCTGATGAACGTAGACAGCCAGGGTCACACTCTAGACACAATTTGTGTTTGCTGTTACCTGCCCTAAAACAATGACCAAACTCTGCAGCAAACTGCTATGTGTCTATTGGTAAACACTGGATATAGAGCGGCCAGGGGGATCCAGACCAGGGTCTCCCAAGAGCTCACGTACACACTAACCACAGCCGCACCGAACGCCAATGATCCTTTTACATTAAATAATCCACGGTCATGGAAAGTTTCATTATCTGTCCTTATACCTCACAGCTGTATTCAGACTTCTGCTGTCTTCAGAGCTGAACTCACTCACCATTTATTTAGATTTTTTAAGGGGGGAGGGGGGGATGAGTACAGAAATCGTAAAAAAAAAATTAATATCTCATTATACAGTTATATGAAAAAGTTTGGGCACCCCTATTAATCTTAAGCTTAATGTTTTATAAAAATTGGCGTTTTTGCAACAGCTATTTCAGTTTGATATATGTAATAACTGTTGGACACAGTAATGTTTCTGCCTTGAAATGAGGTTTATTGTACTAACAGAAAATGTGCAATCTACATTCAAACAAAATTTGACAGGTGCATAAGTATGGGCACCTCACCAGAAAAGTGACATTAATATTTAGTAGATCCTCCTTTTGCAAAAAAAACAGCCTCTAGTCGCTTCCTGTAGCTTTTTATGAGTTCCTGGATCCTGGATGAAGGTATTTTTGACCATTCCTCTTTACAAAACAATTCCAGTTCAGTAAAGTTTGATGGTCGCCGAGCATGGACAGCCCTCTTCAAATGATCCCACAGATGTTCAATGATATTCAGGTCTGGGGACTGGGATGGCCATTCCAGAACATTGTAATTGTTCCTCTGCATGAATGCCTGAGTAGATTTGGAGCGGTGTTTTGGATCATTGTCTTGCTGAAAGATCCATCCCCTGCGTAACTTCAACTTTATCACTGATTCTTGAACATTATTGTCAAGAATCTGCTGATACTGAGTGGAATCCATGCGTCCCTCAACTTTAACAAGATTCCCAGTGCCGGCATTGGCCACACAGCCCCAAAGCATGATGGAACCTCCACCAAATTTTACTGTGGGTAGCAAGTGTTTTTCTTGGAATGCTGTGTTTTTTTGCTGCCATGCATAACGCCTTTTTGTATGACCAAACAACTCAATCTTGGTTTGATCAGTCCACAGGACCTTCTTCCAAAAAGAAATTGGCTTCTCCAAATGTGCTTTTGCATACCTCAGCCGACTCTGTTTGTGCCTTGCTTGCAGAAACGGCTTCTTTTGCATCACTCTCCCATACAGCTTCTCCTTGTGCAAAGTGCGTTGTATAGTTGACCGATGCACAGTGACACCATCTGCAGCAAGTTGATGCTGCTGCTCTCTGGAGGTGGTCTGAGGATTGTCCTTGATTGATCTCACCATTCTTCTTCTCTGCCTTTCTGATGTTTTTCTCGGCCTGCCACTTCTGGCCTTAACAAGAACTGTCCCTGTGTTCTTCCATTTCCTTACTATGTTCCTCACAGTGGAAACTGACAGGTTAAATCTCTGAGACAGCTTTTTGTATTCTTCCCCTGAACAACTATGTTGAATAATCTTTGTTTTCAGATCATTTGACAGTTGTTTTGAGGAGCCCATGATGCCACTCTTCAGAGGAGATTCAAACAGGAGAACAACTTGCAAGTGGCCACTTTAAGTAGCTTTTCTCTTGATTGCATACGCCTGGCTATGAAGTTCAAAGCTCAATGAAGTTACAAAACCAAAAAAAAGTGCTTTAGTAAGTCAGTAAAAAGTAGGTAGGAGTATTTAAAACAAGAAAATGATAAGGGTGTCCATACTTATGCACCTGTCAAATTTTGTTTGAATGCAGATTGAACATTTTCTGTTAGTACAATAAACCTCATTTCAAGGCAGAAACATTACTGTGTCCAACAGTTATTACATATATCAAACTGAAATAGCTGTTGCAAAAACACCAATTTTTATAAAACATTAAGCTTAAGATTAATAGGGGTGCCCAAACTTTTTCATATAACTGTATTTTAAGAGCCCAGCTATTGGTATCTGTCAACAAGGGTGAGATTTTATCTGTGTAGGGGAAAAGTAGAATGACTAATTTATGTATGGCCAAAGTCCTCAAAGACAAAACTGCAGTTTTCTGTTCTGGATCATGGAGGGGATTCCTGAGATAACCCCTTTAACTGAGGTTCAGTGTAAGGCCACGTCCCCACTATCAGTATTTCGTCAGTATTCTGTCAGTATTTTTACTCAGGAGTGGGAGCCAAACCCAGGAGTGGGTGATAAATGCAGAATTGGTGACTTGTTTCTATTATACCTTTTCTCTGATTGTTTGTCACCTCGTTTTGGCTCCCACTCCTGAGAAAAATTACTGACCGAATACTGATAGTGAAGGCGTGGCCTTAGATAGCTAATGTAATTTATTTATAAAGTTACTTAAAGGGTTAGCTATGAAGATGCGAATAACCCTTTAAAGGGGTTGTCCTACTAATTATATTTGTCATCTAGGCACATGATAGGTTGTAAATGTATGATGTCTGGAGATGCAGCCATCATAAGGATGGGGGTCTCCATGTCCCCTGTATGAAGGGAGCAGTAGTGTTCATGCTTATTTACCGCTCCATTCACTTTTATGGGACTGACAAAGAGACTATCCATCCCATAGAAGTGAACGTAACCACGGCCATTGAGGATTAGTACAGCTGT
Source organism: Phyllobates terribilis (assembly GCF_046119375.1). Lineage (NCBI taxonomy): Eukaryota > Metazoa > Chordata > Amphibia > Anura > Dendrobatidae > Phyllobates > Phyllobates terribilis. The sequence continues at coordinate 749,618,010 of NW_027362764.1, read as the reverse complement.
TATTATCCCTAATACCATGGATAGGGAATACATGTATTTAAGGGGACACCTCCTAAAATATGGCGTACACTGTGGCTGGGGGATTCATGGGCAAATATATATATAGGAAAGGAGAAGTAAAGGAGTTACTTAGGGCAACCAATAAGATAAGAAATAATAGACGGTCTTAAAGGGGTTGTACATGATTAGTAGAACATGGCGGCTTTCATACAAAAACAGCAACACTCCTGTCCTTAGGTTGTGTGTGGTATAACATTTTAGTCCTATTCACCTCTAGGAGCTGAGCTGCAATACCAGACAAAACCCACGGACAGGAGACAGACTGGTTTGGGAGGAAGGCAGCCATATTTTTCTAACTTAGACTTGCCAACTTCAGTGCTAAGTCTGTGTTGTTGTTTTTTGTTGACCTCCCCTTTAATATCTGGTATACGTTTGTTCTCACTCTCCTATAATATATATGTGTGTGTGTGTGTGTGTGTAAAGCACAGTAGGCCTCATTTATCAAAACAGTCTGTTTCCGTTGCCCATAGCAACCAATCAGATCTCTGCTTACATTTTTTAAACAGCCCTGTTGAAATGAAAGCTGCTCTGTGATTGGTTGCTATGAACAACAAAGACAGTTTTCTCTTTTATTAGACCGTTTTGATCAATCTGCGCCATCACATTGAATGATAAGTGTCTGGTAACATAATGAGACGTTCCCATGTGATGGAGCATTAGACGGAGGTGCTTAGTCAGCGCTCTCGCGTTCTGACCATCTGCTTTGGAAGACGGATATTATTCTGTCGCATTTGCCAAAGATGACACTTGTGGAAAATACTTTGTAGTACTCGAGTAGATGAAATCACGAAGGTGATAATTACTCACCACGACCCCACGGGCCGCTCCGCCTGACTATCTACGGTGCCTTGTACGGCGCATGGGCTCAGTTCTCTTACCTTAAAGGGGAACTCCACCCTTTAAACGCAATAAAATGCATCCTTTGACATTTTTATTGCAGCAGCACAAACTTTTGTTGTGAGATCATGTAATTTTTTAGGGTATTTTAGAGAGATGCACTGTCCCTTTAATTTGGAAATTGAGACCCAGGTCACTGGTGGACCCAGACACGAGGGGGCCCCTGTGCAAGAACCAATGTATGGACCCTTTGCAGTCAAATAGCTCATCATGATGCACAATTTCACCTGTTTTAGAGGTGGCAATAGGCCCCCTTACCTCTTGGGCCCCTGTGCGGCTGCACCAATGATATGTCTGCCCCTGCCAGTGGCTTTATAGTCATTCTTTCCTTCCTATAGCGGAAATGAGCCCCCTATGCACTGATTTATTGGCAATCTTGAGTCATGGCCCTCATGGCTTTGAGTCTCTACAAGCAGTGCTGCAGTGTAAAGCATGGAGAGAGAACTCTAGAATACTGTTAACTCAGTGTAACCACGCTTTATTAGTTGTGATATAAGTGACCATCGGAGTAGTGTCTTACATTGAATATTCAAGACCACACAAGAAATGGACCTACGCTGAGCTGTCTTGTCGACCATTGATTTACCAGTTGTCATGGTAACATCATGTCGCAAAGGCCGAGTTTACTTGTAAAAAAATTGATCTGTGTACAATTAAATGCTGTAGATGGTGGGGGGAGGGGAAATAATGTACAGGCATGAAATGTGTACAGGTGACATACCATATGGCGAGGCACTAGGGTCCTGATCATTGCTAGGGTGGGCAGGATCCTGGGCAATAGCTGTTTCTTAGGGGACCTCAGAGAGCGGACCCCCCCCCCCCCCCCCCCCCCGGAGCAAACTATGTCCACACAGTATTATTTAGCTGTGTAAATTGGTATTTCTAATGATTCATTTATAATATATTATGACGGTATTATTATCTACGCACTGTAGGGCAGTATTATAGAGGATCCGTCACCAGGTCAAAAGTGGCCAGTTTTTGCTCTCATTTTATTTGCGCTGCTCCCATGAGCATATATCGGTAGTTCCAGAGATATGGGCCTTTTTATTTTATGCTAATTTCTGTGGTATTTACCAAATAGGCGTGGCTTACAGAATAATAATGCAAAGAAACCTAAGGAGACTGCCCCGAGTCTGACAAATCAGTGGTAGTGGAAAGTCGTAGCCATTTTGGTTCTGGTTCTCCTTATGCCGATCCAGCTGGTGTAAAAACATTGCTACATGGGAAAAAAATATGCAAATTAGATACCCTTGTTTCCTTTTTCTGCATCTCAAGTGCCACCTATAGGAAGCTATCCCGTAAGTCGTATAGCGAAATGGTTAAAAAGGATTTTTCTTTCTCCCCATTTTTTTTTTTTTTTTTATCTAATCCTTCCTAATTTCTCATGTGTACAGTATCTTGTAATCAGACCACCTACGGCGCCCGTCTCCGTGCCAGTGTTGATATAAAGTAGACCTTGTGGCTTTATTACGGGGGGAACGCGCTAATATTTCTTCTCGTCTGGTAGCGGCAGCAGCTGGAGCGCGGCGGTCGCTGTCATAATATCGCTCCGGAGTTTATAAAACATTCCGTCCTCGTTAGTTGAATTCCATAATCTCCGTCCGTTCCGCTGTCACGGCTGCAGCGCAGCCCTAGGTTGACCCGGGCTTTCTTGGCAGAGGGCACACGGACTTCTCGGCCGTAATGAGTACGTTGCTGCCGCAGGATCCACAATTATAAGATGCCTTCCATTTCCTGAACATTTATAGCCGCGCTCCGTCCACCTGTTATTTCACAAAACCCGAGGATTCCAGAGGATTCTTTCTTTCGTGGCCCCAGTGCTGTAATTGTCAGCATATGGCGGCAGCAGAAAACTCCCTTAACTGATTGTGTACCTCTCCTAAGGTTTAACATGATTGTCTGCAGCCTGGGTGGAGCTAATGCAGCTTTGGATGTGACTAGAGCATCATCTCCAACACTGTTATCCTATCAGAGAATGCTCTATGCCAGTGCGTGGAGGGAAAGTAGGGAGGTGTGAGGTTCTTTATCACCAAACTAACAGAAATCCCAAATATCTTGTGAGCTGCTTTGGATGTGACTAGAGAATAATCTTTCATACTGCACTATAGCAGAATGTTCTGTATAGATGCAAAAAGAGCGAAGGACAGCCGTGCAAGATTAGATAATATAATTTCGAACAGTTTGAAATTTCTCTATTTTTGAATGCAGCTTTGAATGTGACTGGAGTGTCACCCCCCCCCGACCCCCACACACACTGCGTGACAGCAGAGAATGCTATGTGTCAGTGCTGACAAAGCAAGAAAAATGTGGCGTTGTGAGCTTCTTTAGCCTGGAGTTTACAAGAATCCAGCAGGGGTCTAAGGGGTAACGTTTCTCCTTGTGGAGAGTGGCAAGCCAAGCCTGGTATGTCAGAGTGAGGAGACTTATAAGCCATGCTATGCTCCTCTGGGAAATTAAATATGCAAATTGCCTCTTCAGAGAGGACGTGGACTAGAACTCTAGTGCCACCTATTGGAAGCAGCAATCCTAAAAGTCCAATATTGACTCTTTATCGAGCCTTGCAATATGACTTGGGATAAAAAGCCAAACCAGAATCTCAATTTGCACACGTGGTGTTTCAGGGTATTGCCCCTCATCAGTGCAAAGTATGAGATCTGATTTGGCTAGGTGAGAGGCTCTGGACTGGGATATAAGGGGGTAACATTTCTCCTTGTGAAGAGTGAGAAGCCAAGCCTGGTACGACAGAGTGAGGAGACTTATAAGTCATGCAATTTGCATATTTAGTTTCCCACTCTGATATGCCAGGCTTGCTTCTCACTCTCCACAATGAGAAAAGTTACCCCTTAAACCCCAGACCAGAGCCTCTCACCCAGCCATATCAGATCTCATACTTTGCACTGATGAGGAACAACACCCTGAAACACCAAATTGAGATTCTGGTTTTGCTTTTATCCTAAGTCATATTGCAAGGCTTGTTAAAGAGTCGATATTGACTTTTAGGAGTGCTGCTTCCAATAAGTATCGCTAGAATTGTAGTACACTTCCTCTCTGAAGATACTATTTATCCAGAAGCTAATTTTGTGAGCAGCTTTAGATGTGACTAGAGAAAAATCTCTCATACTGCACTATAGCAGAACGTTCTGTATCGATGCTGAAACAGCAAAGTGCAGTAATGAAACATTAGGTAATATAGTTTGGAGCAAATAAAAATGTCTCCATTTTTGAATGCGGCTTTGAATGTGACTGGAGTATCACCCTCCACGTGACACACAATCTGCGTGACAACAAAGAATGCCATGTGTCAGCACTGAAAAACAAGAGGAATGTGGAGTTGTGAGCTTCTTTAGCCTGGAGCTTATAGGTATCCAGCTGAAAAGTTTGTGAGCAGCTTTAGATGTGACTAGAGAATAATCTCTCACTGCACTAAAGCAGATAATATTTTGTCTAGCGTTAGAAGCTAACAGCAGAAGTTGATAGATGCAGCTTTGGATGTGCAGAGCTTAGTTGCGAGATATTAGCTTATTTTTAAATACAGCTTTGGATGTGACTGGAGTATCATCATCCACGCTACATCATAGCAGAGAACACTATGTGTCAGCACTGAAAAAAAGCAAGAGGGAGTCTGGAGTCCTGAGGTTTTTTTTTTTTTGCATCCAGCAAAATGTTATAAGCAGCTTTAGATGTGACTAGAGAATAATCTGTTGCAAAGAGACAGGGCGACTTTGAGGTGCCCAGTTCTGCACTTTTTCTCTTTCCAATCGTGGCCCTAACCTAAGGCGTACCTAGCTCAGCGTCCATGATTCACACTACTGTACGACTAGGCTACGTGCAAAGACGTAATATCACCACGCAATTCACAATGGATGTGTTCTGACTTGAAATTACTCCTGTAATTTCTACTACTGACGCGAAAAAAAAAAAAAGACTTTAATGCCGACAATAATTTGCAGTAGCTAAACAGCGCCCCTGTGTGGCGGATTGTAGATTTGCACCCACTGAAGTTTCGGTTAGTGTCTTTCTACACTAGAAATTCCAGGAATGCAAATTACTTCCATTGTTCAGAATCGTTCCCTAATAAGGTGTCCGTTCATTGTTGGCTGTATGGTATTGCCGGCGGCCACATCAGTCTTCGGTCTAACCACAAATCAATTGTCTTTTTGTTTGTTTTTTCCCGTTTGTTTAAGAGCCATGTAATATAATAAATGTACGTTGTTCTCTCCTAAATTTAAAAATAAATCTATGAAAAAAATATATATAATTATATGTACATATATATTAGTAGAAGTTTTAAAAGGATTATGTAATCGTAAAATTATTTATTGGTTATATCAAATTTTTACTTTTTTTTTTTTAAAGATTTGTTAATGATTTTTGCTTATTTTCCATATCAATAACTATAAAAATTATTTTGAAATCTTGCTATTGATAGTGATATTTCCTGTTTTCTAGAGATTATTTCTCAGTAGTCAGCTCGTTATTATCACAGACATAATTACAATGAAAGTTAATGCTTAAATATCCAATAAATAACACGTGATCCACCATTCAGAATAGGTGATGTCACAGCTCACCTCCTTCTCCTGAACGACTGATAACACCTCTATATACAGTAGATAACACAGGATCCTCCATTCACAATAGGTGATATCACAGCTCACCTCCTCCTCCTGTACAATGACTGATAACACCTCTATATACAGTAGATAACACAGGATCCACCATTCACAATAGGTGATATCACAGCTCACCTCCTCCTCCTGTACAATGACTGATAACACCTCTATATACAGTAGATAACACAGGATCCACCATTCACTAGGTGATGTCACAGCTCACCTCCTCCTCCTGTACAATGACTGATAACACCTCTATATACAGTAGATAACACAGGATCCACAATTCACAATAGGTGATGTCACAGCTCACCTCCTCCTCCTGTACAATGTCTGATAACACCTCTATATACAGTAGATAACACAGGATCCACCATTCACAATAGGTGATGTCACAGCTCACCTCCCCCCTCCTGTACAATGATTGATAACACCTCTATATACAGTAGATAACACAGGATCCACCATTCACAATAGGTGATGTCACAGCTCACCTCCTCTTCCTGTACAATGACAGATAACACCTCTATATACAGTAGATAACACAGGATCCACCATTCACAATAGGTGATGTCACAGCTCACCTCCTCCTCCTGTACAATGACTGATAACACCTCTATATACAGTAGATAACACAGGATCCACCATTCACAATAGGTGATCTCACAGCTCACCTCCTCCTCCTGTACAATGACTGATAACACCTCTATATACAATAGATAACACAGGATCCACCATTCACAATAATAAAATAAATAAAACTTGGTTTACATTTCCTTGTCTGCTCTGTGTTATTACTTCCCGGTCCCCTCCAGTCTCTAATTTCTGATACAGCGATGATTTCCCCTCATAGACATTCAACTGGTGCAGCCAATCACTCAGTGATAATCTGCTACAGTCACTGATTGGCTGCAGCGGTCACATGTCTGTGGCGGGACGTTGCGGTGACTATCATTTGTGTTATTATATTATGTGACTCTCAGGCGTTAATTACCTGGAGAACTCCTCTACTCAGTACAATAAACTGTAGGTGATACAGTCCTTTTAATGATTTTGAGTTGTGTCCCTTTTCTGCGATGTGTAATGTTTTTATTGTTTATGTGATAAAATTAATGATCACTTATATTTTTAATCTTTCAGGGGCGACTAGAGAAGTTGGTTCTGCTTTGACCAGAATGTGTATGCGACATCGCAGTATAGAGTCCAAACTCCGACAGTTCTCCAGGTCAGTGTTTGCCGATCTCAGTCATCGACGAACTCAAACTTTTTTTTTTTTTGAGTAAATTGTCCCCATTTATTAAAAGAAGCTTTTCTTAGAATTTTGGCGCGTTTCAGACTGTGAGCATCCGCTATGAGCAAGCGTAGATTTGTACAGAAATTTTGTGACTCATATTTAAAGGGGTTTTCTAGGAATAACTTTTTCATCCCTAATGGTTTCCAATAGGTTAAAATGATAAATTCAGGTGTTACTCAACGTCCATGGGTCCAGTGCTATGTCTCCGCCGCTATTGCGGTCTGATAAGCTGCAGCAGTGATATCACTGGGGTTGGTACCATCTACAGGTGCATCTCAGAAAATTAGAATATCATCAAAGAGTTAATTTATTTCAGTTCTTCAATACAAAAAGTGAAACTCATACATTATATAGAGTCATTACACACAGAGGGATCTATTTCAAGTGTTTATTTCTGTTAATGTTGATGATTATGGCTTACAGCCAATGAAAACACAAAAGTCATTTTCTCAGTAAACTAGAATAATTAACAAAAAACACCTGCAAAGGCTTCCTAAGCATTTAAAAAGGTCCCTTAGTCTGTTTCAGTAGGCTCCACAATCATGGGGAAGACTGCTGACTTGACAGATGTCCAGAAGGCAGCCATTGACACTAAATAAATGCAAAGTAAATTTTGCATTTCATTTGGAAATCAAGGTCCTAGAGTCTGGAGGAAGAGTGGAGAGGCCACAATCCAAGCTGCTGGAGGTCTAGTGTGAAGTCTCCACAATCGGTGATGGTTTGGGGAGCCATGTCATCTGCTGGTGTAGGTCCACTGTGTTTTATCAAGACCAAAATTCACTGGATAGGGGTTAGATTGATCGGAGGTCGTCCAGTAGGACTTTCAGTGATGGCAAAAAATGATGAAACCCAGACCACCGTCTCCCAACTGTGCTGAGCTGATGCCAAACTTGAGTTCTGCTGCACCACTCAGACAATAGCGCTCCATAACTTTTTACGCAGAACTTTAATTTTTTTTCTTTGGGTGCATTTTGGCTGCGCTCTTACTTGAGTTAAACACGTGTTTCCTTATTTTGTCTCCAAATGATGCGCTGCTTAAATTACACGGCAATTTGCAATAATATTGTTTTATTGTAGGGTTTGGATGCTGGAACACGCAGCGCCTCTTTGGCTCGATCTTCCTCGCTTACAGATCTTTGGATCCGTTACATTTTCCGCCCTCGCTATCTAAACATGAATTATGGAAATGATCTTGTATTTCCCAAACAAATCTCCTCCACACGAGCTGCGCATTTATGATCGGCTCCGTATGATGGCTCCTTATCCACCTAAACACAACGCCTACACGCGCGGTGCACACGTGTCCTCCGGGAACAACAGTAGGAAAAATCGCACTCTTGTTGTAGAGGTCACATGACTGCAATCTAAACGTGCGCTCCTTATCCAGTCCCTTTAAAGTTCCTCTTAAAGGGGTTGTCTGGTTTAGAAAATTATTTTTCCAATACCCTATTACGGAATTCCGAGGACCCTATTTTAGATGGATAACTTATTGAATTTAATAGGCGCCATGTAATGTTTCAGTTCACCTGTGGTGGCGCTGCAGGGAAGTTGAACACTACTGCTGGACCTCCCATAGATTATAATTGATCGCTAGGATTCCCACAGCAGGATATCCTATATTTATCTTAATTTGAGACCCTACTCTTATGGCAAAGAATGCTATATTCCAAAAATCTCCAACCTGTATCTCTGCAATACTGCAAGTCCCAAAACGCGTTGTTTCAATAAAACCTTTCCTTTACTCCGTCTGACACCTTTATCCACTGTCAGCGCCCGACCAATGCCGGAGTCATTTTTTCTTCATCTAGCGACAGCGTGTCATGACTGCCTGCAGCTTTTACTTTGCCCTCTTGGCCGACATAAAGCGCCGGAAGTGCTCAAGTGTCTTTTATCCCACAAAGGAATTTTAAAAAGCCAGAAGTACTAAGAAAGAGTCTATTATGTATCGAGTCTGCCCTCTCCTTACAATGAGGGTGATTTTGCAGGTTCAGATTTGCCAACTAAATTTGGGAACATTTACAAGAGGCTTGACCACTTCAAATATATATCAAAAGCTGCATCAAAAATACTCATGACTTTACCGCAAATTGTTTTTCTTTTACATTTTTTTGCTGTGAAAAACACATTTTTTTACACGTGTCAACTTGTATCACCTGTAGTCTCCTCCTCATCGTCCATTCTACTCAGACCCTTTACTTGTCACCACCCAAGCCCTGTAGTTTCACCATTGTCCTGTCAGTCTTGTCCACAGCACTGCCTATCTTTTCGATTTTACCCTCTGCATTTTACCTCCTCATCTAGTCACCATTACCTCTGTTCTCAGCCCCTCCTCATTACCTGCTTTACTCATCTCTTTCCTTGATATTTCCACTCATCGTCCATTCTACACTCTTCACCTTTTCATCATTGCCTTTGCTCTCTGCTTCTTCCTCCTTTTTTCTACTCTCCCTGATTTCCATCCTCCACTCTACTCACAATATATTCATCATTCACTCTGTTCTCCTTCACTCATGGATTACTCTGCCCTTCATCTCTTTCCTCTTCCACTCTACTTCCTAATTCTTCTCATCGTCCATTTTACTCTCTATCTCTTCCGTTTTCTACTCCAGCATCTCTATTCATTCATAATATCCTCCACCATAGCCTGCTCTACTCTTCTTCTCTTCCGCTTTCCTTCATATTTCCACTCATCATCCATTCTACCCTCCACACCTTCTCATTATTACGTCCACTATGCACTTTTTTCCTCTCTGTTCTCCTTTCCTGGTTTTCCATCCTCCACTGCACTCACAATTTACTCATCATTCACTCTAACCTACTTTTCTCATAGACTAATCTGCCTTTTTTGTCTTTTCTCTTCAAGTCTACTCTACTTCTCAAGTCTACTCTACTTCTCAAGTCTACTCTACTTCTCAAGTCTACTTCTTCTCAAGTCTACTTCTTCTCATCGTCTTTGCTACTCTCTTTTTCATCCTCTTCTTTACTCATTCGAGCTATCCTCGCTCTCCACTCATTGCCTGCTCTACTCTTCATCTCTTTGCCTCGTATTTCCATTCCTCATCCGTTCTAATCTCCACACCATCTCATCGTTACCTCTGCTCTCCACTTCTTTTCTTCACTATTCTCTCCCTGTCTTCCATTCTCCATTTCATTCGCAATTTACTCATCATTCACTGTTCTTCTGCTGTACTCGTTGACTATTTTGCTCTTCGTGCCTTTCCTCTTCCATGCCACTTCCTTTTTCTTCTCACCATCCATTCTGCTTTTTATCTCTCGTGTCCCCCTCTATACTCATCATTCGCACTTTTTCCACTTCTGCTTATTGACTTAATTCTCTGCTCTTCATCTTTTTCCTCTTCCTCTGTCCTTCGTATTTCCACTCATCATCCATTCTACTCTCCATTAATTCTTGGCATTATCTCTACTTTCAACTTCTTGGCTTTGACATTCTCCTCTTCGAGGCGTCCATCCTCCGTTCCACTCATAATAGACTCATCATTTTCACAATTCCCCACCTCTTCCATCATTCCTCATTTATTTTCTCGTTTTCAGACTCCAAGAACAATGTCCCGATACAAACTAAGACTGTGTACATGATTACTGCCCACCTCACAATACCTTGGCTTGTTACTAAACCATTTCTTTGTATGTGTTACAGCGCTTTGATTGACTGTCTGATCAACCCTCTGCAAGAGCAGGTGGAAGAATGGAAGAAGGTAGCTAATCAGCTGGACAAGGATCACGCAAAAGGTAAAGATATCCTACTAGGACATCCTAGAAGCTGATGATTCCACCCTGTGAGGCAGTGAGCCTCTGGAAAATTGAAACTTTCCCTTTTCGGCTGTAACTGTCCATTAATCTTAATCACTGCCATACAGTGCCCGACTGGTATCGTACTTCTCTTTTGGTGCACCCGTACATAGCACACAAGACAATCAGAGGCTATTAGTAGGACCTCCTAGATCCGCAGGCCCACCAGGAATCCTACAACATGAAAGGGGGTTGCCCAGTCCTGATCAACCCTTACCTACCTTATAAGGAATAACTTTTGTTAATTTTGGGATATCTTATTTTATATATCATGCTCTGTATGTAATAAAGCCTATACTATTAATCCATCTCCCTCTAGGCACAGATCACTCGACTTTCCTAAGCTATAATCTTCATAAATATCTTTCAGAATACAAAAAGGCTCGTCAAGAGATTAAGAAGAAGTCATCAGACACCCTCAAACTGCAGAAAAAAGCCAAGAAAGGTAAACCTGGATTTCTTGTATATGTGATAGCCGGTCAGACTCGGTTGATTACATCATCATTCTTCCATTTATGTGAAGTATCTCAGAAGAAGAGAGTCACAGAAGAAAGGATCCAAAAAGGAAAAATGTACCTTTTTGGGTTTTTATTTTCTGTGATGGAAGCCAGGGAAATTTGGATCTGCAGATTACATTTTCTAGCTAGATATATAGTTCTCATTCTAGAATTATAGATGGACAACCATAGCTATGGATAGATAGGCTTATATCTCCCCAACTTCGATGACGGGTCTTACGTGGCACCTTATTGTCCGATATCTTCCAATGGCACCTACCAGTGAAGATGAGTAAACATCTACTTTCTGCCTTAGAGAACTTAAAGCTCCTTGACCCAAATCCAATGACGGTAACAGGTCCCCTCAGACCAGGTGCCATTTTATAGTGGTTGTCTTATGTGGCAGAGGGATTTTTGGACCCCCTCAGGCACCAGCGCCTCGATGCGACTGCTAACTCTGCACCCCTATAACTACACCCCTGTGAGATGCTGACGGTGTGACTTGGTTGTGTTTGCAGGTAGAGGAGATATACAGCCTCAGCTGGACAGCGCTCTACAAGACGTCAATGACAAGTACCTGCTCCTGGAAGAGACGGAGAAGCAAGCAGTCAGGAAAGCGCTTATCGAGGAACGCAGCCGCTTCTGCTCCTTCATTTCCATGCTCCGGCCTGTCATCGTACGTCTTTGCCCTTCTTTATCCTTCCCTGAATTGTTTTAATTAGGTTCTCAGATTTTATCCACATAAAGATGGTTCCGTATATTAATTAAATGTTCTTCAACTTTCTAAAATATTTGGGAGGACATTGATCATTGCGCTTGTGACTTTTTTTTTTTTTTTAGCAAATTACTACATTAAATTGTCAGAAATACCAAATTCCTCAATGTTTATTACACCATTGTTTGGTACTTATACCAAAACTTAAAAATAATAAGAAGGGGGGGGGGGGTGTTGGTTAACCATTTGGTGTGAAATACGACATATTCATGATTACATATTTTTTCATAAATGTTGTCAAAATGTTGCATATTATAGACAGGTCATAACTGTCTTAAAAAAGGCATGAGACTAATACATTTATGTTTCAACCATTTTTACCATGCATAAAAAGTGTCAATTTGTGCAAAAAAAAATGTTTGTGATATTTGACACATTCTTAGGCTTTTATCTTAAATTAGAAAGTGCACTACTGTGCTTAAAAGTTACATTTGTGAAATTTGCACTAAATTTATCATATCTCTAAGAATGTAATAAAATGGCCTCGTCACATAGTTCAAAGGCAACCCGTCCTAGTCATATGTCAGGAAGGGACTGCAATCCTGAGACCTGTGTCTCAACTGTCAGAGGAGAGCTGTATTGTAAGCGCATATACCTCCGTCAGAGAAATGCTGTGACATCAGAAGAAATAAATCTTCTCTCTAACGGACTGAACACGGAGGACTATGTCAGGAGAAAAAAAAACTCTTTGGCTCACAGAGGTATGTGTGCTTACGATGCAGGTCCTCTGTCAGATGAGAGACAGGTCTCTTTTTTTTATTTCAACCAGCCGGGCATATTCCACAGAACTTCTCTGTGGTTGTTTGGTTTTCCTTCGATGACACTTGCGAATCAAAATATGGCCTCGCCCATAGAGAAGTTCTGTGGTATACGCCCAGACCGTTGAAGGAAAAATATTCATAACTTAGGAATGGAGGATCACAGAAGAAAAAGAAAAACTGTTCTAGAATCAGTGGAAAAATGGCAATTGGAGCAGCAATTAAGAAGTCCAGTGAAATGTCCCTTTAAGGGGCTTTTCAGCCAACCACTTTCTAATCTGGCAAACATTAAAAGTCATATTAGTGGGGCCAGAGAGTGATGGCACAGTGGTGGTTGCTCCTTTACCGGGAACAAGGTCTTCTATTGTTGGGATCAATGGGGTCCGACGAGCAAAGGTGGATTTTTCCACTTCCGACCTTGTGACATTTTTTTTCATTTTGTTAACAGGAAGAAGAGATTTCGATGTTGGGGGAGATCACACATTTACAGACGATATCTGAAGACCTGAAAACCCTCACCATGGATCCACATAAACTACCGTCTGCCAGTGAACAGGTGACAGACCTAACTCAGCTGTGCATTGACATGGCTTCTATTTTTCCCTGCTATCGGCCATTTCAGGCCAGTGTTTTTCAGTGTTATTATTGACATGGAGTCCACATAGATGCCTCACCGCTGTGATCACTCGCTATCACGTTGACATTTTGGTATGAATTCTGATATTTTTTCATGTGTCGACAGGTGATTCACGATCTAAAAGGCTCGGATTATAACTGGTCTTACCAGACTCCGCCATCGTCGCCGAGTACCACCATGTCTCGCAAGTCCAGTGTCTGCAGGTAGGTGACGGGTGTCTCTGTTGCAAAAAGATGTGTCTTCTCCTGAACTTACTTTGGTGATTGGCTGTTAGCACTGTTGCATTATGTGAATCATCTAGTGGAAGGGGCGGAGTTAGGTTGAAACTGGAACCAGAAGCTCCACCCAGAGCACTTCCTGGCAATTTGCATATTACTTCTAAAGTGGATTGCTCTGCAACAGAGCAGCGTTTTTGTGAAATAACTGTGTGGATTCAGTTGTGTTCTTACAAAGTACCCACATATGTAATTGGTTGGGGGGGGGGGTGAGTGGTTGAATGAGTTGACAGACTGCCTTTACAGGGGTTGCTTGGTATTAGAAAAAATATGCGATGGAAAATAATAACATTTTTGCTAATTTTTTTCAACCTCTTTATTACTCAAACTTTGTGGAGAACCTCTAAGATCCTAAGTCATCCATGTTTGGAAAAACAGCTCCTATATTCCCATTTTGTTCTCTGAATGTTAGTGACAGTGATGGTTAAAAAGGTTGTCCATATAAATGTCATAATGGGGGTCATCAGCTCAGGACCTCCCTCAGTTATCCAGAGCAGAGCACTGCTGGAGGACTCAAATTGGCGCCACGTAGTACCATATTTTTCCTGTAGTGGCCGCTGCAGGAAAAGGTAAAACGTCTACATGACCTAAGAGCCAATCACCAGATCGTTTTGCTTTTTTGGACCTGACCGCCAGAACGTCCTCCTTTAGAGAAGGTGGGACAGTCCCTTTAATTTGAGAAGTTGGCAGACCATAAACTTCCTTGCCATTTCCTATTTCCTTCCATGATCATGGTAAATTCTTGGCTACAGCTGGTGAGATAGGACCAGGTTGTCATCTTCTGCCAAAAGTTGGATGACCAGGTTGGATTTCTCAAGTTCTTTAGATTGGGGTAGTCGGCTCTTAGTCTGTAGAGTTGGGTCACTTAGGGGGAAGGTGAGACCTTCTAAGCAGTATACTTAGTATTTAGTGGTGCCAAAAGAGTCAATGGCCAATCTTTTTGATTGCTCCACCACTTACACGTATAGTATAATCCTATGTTAATTAATGAACACCTGATTTTATTGATGGTGGGGGTCTTAATTTTGAGGTTGGGATTGGGTTATGATGGTAAATGTTATTTTGCAAGTATATATGTATAATGCATTGAGTAATGACATTCACTTCGGAGGAACTGTTTTGTGCAACGTAAAACAGTTCAATCTGCATGTTGTCCTATCCTGGATTCTTAATGGTTCTGAAACCCTCCCCGTTGTCTATCCGGCACACTGTGATGATGCCCCCCCCCCATGTCCTGGTCCCACAGGAACCACATGAGCATGACAAGTGCTGCAGCCTGCCTTTGTTTTATATGACGTACCTGCAGTATATATCTGCAGCTGGGTATGTAGCTAGATACAGTATATATCCAGTAATGCATGCAATGCCGTCATGCGCAGTATCCACAATATCGTCTGGCTGGTTAAGAGTTATTCCTATCTCCATAGATGGATATATTGTCGGATAGAGCTTATAAATACAAACACTTTTACAATTTGCTGCTTATTAAAATTTGCGGCCGTTCTAGAAATATTAACACTTTTGTTTACAACTAGTTGTCTAGGAGACCGACCACCGCTGGTGTCTAGCTTGTAAGCACTGCACTCAAGTTGTATGGCATTAGAAGGTAACAGCGTGCTCCAGCGATCCAGGCCAGTTTCAAATTGGAGATTACAGGCTCAATTGAAAAGAGCACTGCACATGTTGTGCTGTTTAGCAGCGGCGGTCGGTCTCCGAGGCAACGAGCTGTAATCAAAAGAAAAGTATTTACATCTCCACTGATTGTGGAACAGTTTTTCTTTTTCTTCTGTACCCCTCCATTCCAAAGTTATGTCCCCTGGAAATAATGTTGTACATTTTCCCTTCAACCAAACTTGGCCGTGTACCACAGAACTTCTCTGAGGGCGTGGCTGTGGCTTGATTGGTCGGCATCAGAGGAGCAAAGGAAAACGCCCACAGAAAAGTTCAACCTGGTTGGTTAAAGGGGAAATTTATACCATTATTATCGGGGCCATAACTTTGGAATGGAGGGGCACAGAAGAAAAAGAAAAACTGTTCCAGAATCAGTGGAGCTGCGGCAATTGGATGAGGGACTCTGTTTAATTAAAAAAAATCTAGTGAAATGTCCCCTTAAAAGTCTTCCAAGAATCCTCCTCTCTGACACTATTACTACCCCAGACCATGGATACTGCCTAACCCTGTATTTTGTGTGTTCGGTGCTCATGCTCCCCCCCCCGAGTTTCTTGGAGATTTTAATTTAGTGCTTGCTTTTTCCCTCCCTTCTTCTTTCCCCTGCATTTTCTTTTCTCTTTTAACCCCTCAATCACCCCTACCCTGACTTCCCCCACTCCCAATTTTTTACCGCCCCTCTTGTCTTTTCCGCGGACCCTTCCTTTGTCTCACACAGCAGTCTGAACAGCGTTAACAGTAGTGACTCCAGATCCAGTGGTTCCCACTCACACTCACCCACTTCGCACTATCGCTATCGCAGCTCCAATCTGCCCCAGCAGGCCCCGATGAGGCTGTCCAGCGTCTCCTCCCATGATTCGGGATTCATCTCCCAGGATGCTTTTCAGTCCAAGTCTCCATCACCCATGCCGCCGGAGGCTGTCAACCAGGTGAGATTCATTCTTTACTATAGAAAGTATCGAAACTGCAGGACGGCTGATTAATTAAGGATATCTTGTGTAGGGGCCAGCTACACGCTGGCAGGGCATGCTGGGAGTTCTAGTTTCACAACGCCTGAAGTTCGACATGTTGGCATCCCCTGTAGTAGTGATTTACATGTTGTTGTTTTTTTATTTTTAGGTAATGTAGATTAACCAGTAAATGAAAAGTTCTCCAAACTTTCAGGAGCTGAGCAGGTGTCGGCTGCGTTATACAGCCAGCATCCAGAGCTAGCTGGCTCTTTCAACGCTGCTGTCAATCACTGACGTCAGAATTTAAGAGAGTCAATTTTCCTGGCGTGCAGGTGGAATTGGCAGTAAAGTGAAAGGAAAAAATAAAGTGAAAAGTGTAAAAAAAAGAAAAAAATAATAAAAAAAAAAATAAAATGAAAATATAAAAAAAAATAAAGTAAAAAAAATAAATTTGGACTTATCACCATTTTTCCCCATTAACACACAAGTAAATATATATTTATATAAGCATATTTGGTGTCGACATGTCCGCATCATCAAAATTTAAAATTGTAAAAAAAAAAAAAAAAAAAAATGTAAATGTCATAATTGTCATTTTTTACCCCCCCCCCCCCCAAAAAAAAAAAAATAGAAGGCAAAAAAAACTTTTTATTCACCTACAAACTGTTCCAATAAAAAAATTCAGGTCACCACACATAATGACAAGCCCTAGACAGAAAAATAAAACGTCAAGATTTTTAGAAAATGACGACAATTTTTTATTTCCAACTTAGTTTTTTAGCCAATAAAATAAAGAAAAGGGTAAAAATAAAAATAAAAATTGGTATTGCCATAATCGTACCGACCTGGAGAATCATTTTATGTGGTTGTTTTTCCGTGTAATGATCACCCTAAAAACAAAACTCAAAAAGCAATGCCTTTTTTTCTTCACTTTTAGAATATTTTTCCATTTTCCAGTATATTATACGGTAAACTACAAATTGTTGCATTAAAAAAAAACAAGCCCTCGTATGGCAATGTGGTCCAAAAAATAAAAAAATAAAATTAAAAAATTCGAACTCTTGGAAGACGAGCAGGAAAAAATGAAAGCGAGAAAAATAAAGTTTGATTTAAGGAGTTGTCCAGCAACCTAAAATTAAAAAAAAAAATGCTCTGAAATTATAAAAAATCAGTACTTACATTACCAATCTTCCAACACTTCCCAGGTCCCTATCGATCTCTTTACTCTTTGCTTCACCTAGACAGTGATTGGCTGCAGTGGTCACTTTTCTGTACAGTTCGAACAGGAAGTACAGAAAGAAGCCATGTACTTCCTCCTCGTTGGGGGACAGACATGTGACTGCTGTAGCCAATCACCGGCTAGAACATTGACCCACTGGTCAATGCTGCAGTCACTGATTGGATGCCGCAGTCACATGTCCATGTAGACAGAATAGAATGTACAGGGACCGGCGGGGGACCAGGAAAGCGTCCAATGGGAACAGCTGAGAGTCAATAAAGTGATAATTACTTCTTATTTTAATAATTTACAGCATTCTTATGGTTTTTATTTTTATGTAGCTGGACAAACCCTTTAAATCAGCCAGCCTGCTTGTTGATGGTTTCCAGGTAGTAACTCTTTTTTTTTTCTTAATACACTGTAGTAAAAATGAACTAAAGAAGCAGAAGCCAGATTTCACATTTTTTGGACAAACCCAACTTTGACTTTCATATTCTATAAGATTCTATAAGATATCCTCACAAAACTATAGCAACGTTAATGGAGAGCGGCCGTCCTGCTTGTTGACGGTTTCCATAGATTTGTAGTTTCTTGAACATTCCTACGTTTCCCATTGACTAAATGCAATTGTGACACTTTCCATTCCTCTTGTTGTGCTGTGTGATCCTGCCCAGAGAGTTCGGGTCATCTCATCCACCTTCTTCTCTCCATTCACTCTTTGCGCTGCAGAATTCATCCAGCTCCGCTTCATCCGAAGCCTCTGAGACCTGCCAGTCCGTGAGCGAGTGCAGCTCTCCCACTTCTGTGAGTTCTGGATCCACCATGGGAGCGTGGGCCTCCACTGATAAGGTGATTACACAGTGATGCTGCGGGGTGGGATCGCTCTTTAATTGTAGTTGTTTGTTGAACAGCTGTGGTCAGTGATTGACTGCAGTGGTCAGGTGACTGGAGCAGCTCCTCATCCAATGTTTTTTTTTTTTTTTTTTATGATTTGCTGCTAAGTCACCTGACAGTGGCAGCGGTCCGTTAACTGGTTTAAAGCGGTATTCCCATCTCCAAGACCCTAACCCAATATGTAGTAGGTGTAATAATAATAATAGCTAGTACCCCCAATTAGAAATGTTGTATAGTTCTTCTGATAAGCTATGTCGCTTACCTCATGTGCAGGAGGACATTGCAGTAGCTGAGGCATCCACGGATATGACCACTCATATAGTTAGTTGTTAGTGGTCGTAACCATGGATACCTAAGCTACTGCAATGCCCTGCACAGTGGGAAAGCAACATAGCAAATCAGAAGAACTATACTACATTTCTAATTGGAGGTATTTGCTAATATTATTATTATTACACCTACTACATATTGGGAGATAGGAATACCCCTTTAACAGGAACGGCTGTGCTGACCATGGAATGGCCCGCATTGGGTCCAGATAGATCCCAGCAGATGATTATTAATGAGTTTATTACTTTTTACACGTCCAGTTCCAGGAAACTTACCCTTAAAATTGCTTAAAAAGTTCCACACTTTTCTAATATACTTTGGGCCTGATTCATTACAGAATTTGCACTTTTTTTGTCTCATTTTTGGTGTTTTTTTTCCTGTTTATTTACTCCTCATTTTCATTTGCATTTTTTAAGTATAGTCAACATGGGCTCACCTGTATTTTTTTGCTTGTTTGTTTTTTTTATGTTCGTCATTGTGGGCAAAGTTTAGGATTCATCATTTGAGATTTTTTAAAAATGTCAATTTTTTGTCTTTGCATGAAGTGATTTTCTGTACCCCTGAAATGTTTTGCGCACATTGTAGCGGAACATGCGACGTATTTGCACAAGCAGAGATATTGAAAATGATTGAGAAATTGAAACTGAATGAAAGAAAATGTTCACAAGTTGTCCTAAGGCCGAAAAAAAGGTGCAGATGATAAGCACAAGAAAGCTGCTTTTTCCCAGAAGCATGGCCGCGCCTGAACACAGATTGTGTCTGGTATTACTCGTCAGTGACATTGAAGTTAACGGGGCTTGGCTGCAATACCACACACAGCCTGTAAACAAGTGTGGAGCTGTTACTGGTAGAAAGCAGACAGATTTTTTTAAATCCTGTATAACCATATAGGATCCATGATAATGTATGGTTGGTTGTATTTTTGCTAAGATTTTACATGTTGACTGCACATTTCTGAAATCTACACGAGATTCCTGACAGCTCTATGAAAACTGTAATAATGACTTTATCTACTTTATGTTGCCATATTAGTAATGTACCTTTAGGTCACTAAGTTAAGTCTTTTTAAATGAAAGAATCTAAATCCATGGTTTTGAGTATATACAATACGTGCACATTTCATTTAATATCCTGTATTATACTCCAGAGCTGCACTCACTATTCTGCTGGTGCAGTCACGGTGTACATACATTACAGATCCTGAGTTACATCCTGTATTATACTCCAGAGCTGCACTCACTATTCTGCTGGTGCAGTCACTGTGTACATACATTACATTACTGATCCTGTACTGATCCTGAGTTACCTCCTGTATTATACTCCAGAGCTGCACTCACTATTCTGCTGGTGCAGTCACTGTGTACATAATTACTGATCCTGTACTGATCCTGAGTTACATCCTGTATTATACTCCAGAGCTGCCCTCACTATCCTGCTGGAGCAGTCACTGTGTACATACATTACATTACTGATCCTGTGTTAC
This sequence comes from Phyllobates terribilis, assembly GCF_046119375.1. Lineage (NCBI taxonomy): Eukaryota > Metazoa > Chordata > Amphibia > Anura > Dendrobatidae > Phyllobates > Phyllobates terribilis. Next base: position 749,597,847 of record NW_027362764.1, on the reverse strand, counting down.
TTCCTGTATTATACTCCAGAGCTGCACTCACTATTCTGCTGGTGCAGTCACTGTGTACATACATTACATTACTGATCCTGAGTTACTTCCTGTATTATACTCCAGAGCTGCACTCACTATTCTGCTGGTGCAGTCACTGTGTACATACATTACATTACTGATCCTGTACTGATCCTGAGTTACCTCCTGTATTATACTCCAGAGCTGCACTCACTATTCTGCTGGTGCAGTCACTGTGTACATACATTACTGATCCTGTACTGATCCGGAGTTACATCCTGTATCATACTCCAGAGCTGCACTCACTATTCTGCAGGTGCAGTCACTGTGTACATACATTACATTACTGATCCTGTGTTACATCCTGTATTATACTCCAGAGCTGCACTCACTATTCTGGTGGTGCAGTCACTGTGTAAATACATTACATTACTGATCCTGTGTTACATCCTGTATTATACTCCAGAGCTGCACTCTCTATTCTGCTGATGCAGTCACTGTGTACATACATTACATTACTGATCCTGTACTGATCCTGAGTTACATCCTGTATTATACTCCAGAGCTGCACTCACTATTCTGCTGGTGCAGTCACTGTGTACATACATTACATTACTGATCCTGTACTGATCCTGAGTTACATCCTGTATTCTACTGCAGAGCTGCACTCACTATTCTGCTGGTGCAGTCACTGTGTACATACATTACATTACTGATCCTGTACTGATCCTGAGTTACATCCTGTATTATACTCCAGAGCTGCACTCACTATTCTGCTGGTGCAGTCACTGTACATACATTACATTACTGATCCTGTATTGATCCTGAGTTACATCCTGTATTATACTCCAGAGCTGCGCTCACTATTCTGCTGGTGCAGTCACAGTGTACATACATTACATTACTGATCCTGAGTTACATCCTGTATTATACTCCAGAGCTGCACTCACTATTCTGCTGGTGCAGTCACTGTGTATATACATTACATTACTGATCCTGCACTGATCCTGAGTTACATCCTGTATTCTACTCCAGAGCTGCACTCACTATTCTGCTGGTGCAGTCACTGTGTACATACATTACATTACTGATCCTGTACTGATCCTGAGTTACATCCTGTATTATCCTCCAGAGCTGCACTCACTATTCTGCTGGTGCAGTCACAGTGTACATACATTACATTACTGATCCTGTATTGATCCTGAGTTACATCCTGTATTATACTCCAGAGCTGCGCTCACTATTCTGCTGGTGCAGTCACAGTGTACATACATTACATTACTGATCCTGAGTTACATCCTGTATTATACTCCAGAGCTGCACTCACTATTCTGCTTGTGCAGTCACTGTGTACATACATTACATTACTGATCCTGAGTTACCTCCTGTATTATACTCCAGAGCTGCACTCACTATTCTATTACCGTTTGGTGGCATGAATAATCTCACTTCAGTGGATACATGGGTTATATCAATAAATGATCACATCCAGGGCAGTGGTCTCAAAACTCCCAGCGAGCCCCCAGTGGTCTCAGTTTGGAGGCCACTTATCATTGGTATAGTTGCATAAAGATAAATAGTATTTTGCTTTGTTTATGCTCACATGTGACTTCATCTTGTGTTATTTTCCGATTATATACCCCATTTTTATGTTTCCTTTGATTTATTATTTATCCGTTTTACGTTGGCTGAACCGTGGTGCCCAGTATGGGCATAAACCATGGAAAATAAATGATTTATGCTGAATCTGAGTACCAGTGTTCTCCACTTGTCCCAACTCCTCTAGGATGAAGTAATAAAGGATGACTTGGCCAGTTTGTGTATTGAGCGTCCATGTGCCCCCCTGTTAAGTCTACAAACCCGTATAGATACGGCAGTGTGACGGCAGGATCCGACTGCACAGGCTTTGTAGTCTGTTACCATGGCGGCACATTGTAGTTATTAGGGGACATCTGCAACAAGTCCGTGCTCTGTTCTCATCAGAGATTGAGATCTGGACCTCGGGTTAATTTCCCTGCAGAAAGATTCTGCACCGTTCCGATGAGCTTTGGTAAAATGTTATCCATGTGGCTGCAATGTTATTCCACTGTGGATTTTGCAAAAATCCACATAAAAAAAATCTGCAGCTTTTCCACCCTTGGGGGTGTCCCTTAATTCTGTACAACCTTCATGGTGATGTCAGTAGAACCCAGACAAATACCATTGGAAACTGGTCTCCATGTCAGCATGGCCACCTCTAAGACTACTCTTTAAAGAGAACATGTCACCATGCAGAAGTGTCCAGTTTTTGCTCTTATTTTATTCCCGCTGTTCCCCTGAGTATTCTATTTTTTTGGGTTTTTTTTAATCCGTCATACTGTTCCAAAGATATGAGCCTTTTAATTTAGTGCTAATTCTATGGTCTTTTCAAGGAGGCGTGGCTCACAAGGTAATTATGCAGAGCAGCCTAAAGACACGCCCCAGAGGATCCTGGGAAAAAATAGCACTAGATAAAATGTCCCATATCTCTGGAACCGTATGTTGGATTTACCTAAAACAAAAGCCAGAAAACTCAGGGAAACATCACAAATGAGATTAGAACAAAATCTGGACACTTTGACCTGGCGATGGGTCATCTTTAAAGAGCATTACTTCTACATGAAGCCATTTCCAGATTATTCTAATTTTTCCAAAATGGCAGGAACAGTTGCCGTAAAGCCACGTGACAGCCCTTGTGGAAGTTCTTATGGCTGACTTAAGAGTTGTTACCCTTTTTGGGTGGTGTACACGCTCTTTATGTTTATCACATGCCCATCCTTGGACCCATATTGATTTTTTTTTTCCCATTTTGTCTTCTTTGTGTTGTTTGTCCTCAGTTGTCTAATGGGTATTATCACTTTAGTTTGTCCAGTGACCTGTCCATGGCAGGTCATTACACCCATTTCCCACTCCCAGCCTCCCGTCCTTGGACCCGGTCTAGTTCAGACTGTCATCACTATTACACGATCGGGCCGGGCATGTTACCATCGTCTAAGATCCCCAGCTGGAAGGTTTGTGTATATGTGATACAGCCTGACTAATTCACACCTTTTTCTCTTCTTCTGTCACCAACTAATATTTTTGGGTGTCTTCCGTTTGGGACTTTTGGAAAATGTTTTTTTCTATTCTGTAAACCTCAGTTTTGCACAACCCCTTCTCCTCCACCCCTGATACATTCATCCATTCTAATAGGAACTCTAATCCTCAGATTTAATAATGAGCATTGTGGCAGGATTGGGTTGTAGGCTTACTTAGAGACCCCACCGAATATCTTCCAGGGAAATGATGATTGGGGGAGTTGCGTGATTGTTTTTGCTTGAACTTACATGAGCAACACCAATGAAGTGTCGCACCGCCCTACCCTTACCCAATGCAGGCACATTATCGTGAGAGCTTGGGTCATCCAGGCGAGACTGTCCAACTGCTATGGTTATGTTCTTGGCAGTTCTTTAAGGGATTTTCCAGTTGTAGAGAGTTATCACCTATTTTTCACTTGATAGGTGATATCTTTCAGATCATGGGGGCCCCACCGTTGGACGCCTACCGATCACCAGACTGGGTTTTTTTGAGAATCGAGTGGTGGTTGAGCATGCGCACTACCAATCTAGTCATTTTCTACTGGACTGCTCCAGGGAATAGGTGAAAATTAATAACTCAACATTCGGAATACCCTTTTCATAGTCCATCTACCATCTCACAAAGTGCACAGAGGGGCTACAGTCAATGATGACAGCACTGTGATCGCCGGATGTAAGCACATCCCCCATCACTATGACTGATATACGGCTCGGCAGCACATCTGTGCACAGTGAGCTGTCAGTCATAATCCTGGGGTGTGCTTAGAGTACTGTGACCAGTGACTGTAGTCGCTCTGTACACGCCCCCATGACTGAAAGCCGGCGGCTCCCGGGAGGAATAAAAGTACATTTTCTCCCAGTAGCCGCACATTCAGTAAGGCGACCAGCCAGCATTGTAACGCTATTAACCTGCAGATTATCCCTATATCTACAGGTTAATAGTGTTTAGGTTCCCTTTTTAAGATGTATTCACACTCTCCAATCAAAATTCTTGGTTTTTCAACTCTTCGACTTTTTGGAGAGTCTCTGTTCCAATCGAAATCCTGAGAAAAACCCTCAGAACACCATTATTAGGCGATTTTTTTTTTGTGCTCAATTTTCTGCTACTAATGGCTGCCCATTGTCCAGGTCCTCTGCAGGTCTCCCCTGACCAATTCTAGAGATCGTATACTGTAATACAGGGGTTGTGCATTGAGGTATTACTCTGTATTTCTTGTAACTCTACTCTGTTCTTTTCTTTTCATTTCTGTGTTAACTTGAAAATAAATGAATCTGAGATTAAAGCAGTGTTAACTATGGGTGAAATCTTCTATTCAAGAATAATGTATAGTGAGCGCAGGTTACTGATTTGTCCTCACCCTTTAGGCTCAATTTAGTGGTTTAAGTACTTTCTACAAAGGTAGAAAGCTCCCTCTAGTGGTGGCTGCCATTTAAATGGATTTTCTGTAGGGTAAAAATATTTTAAAATCTAAAAAAAAAATACCTAACAAATATATGGCCATGTTTCTCCCATTTTTTGCTATCACATGGCCATGGTGCCAGATTGCTGCCCACCAGGTTGCCATTTGTATCCACTATGGCGTTACTTAATAAGTTAATGGCATGAATTGTTAGGAGACATGGACTGCGTAAGTGGGGGGGAAACAGTGAGAAGTTAGTATTTTTGCGACCAGTAAGTAATATGGACAGGGCCCGTTGGTGGGGCAGTGAGTATTTAGTCATTTTGGACCAGTGATGCAATAACACCCCACTCCCACCAGAAAACCCATCTTGATATTTGGCCATAGGGATTGAAGCAGGGGGTTGGATCATCGTAACAGGAAAATTACGCTCCAACGCAATACTGGATGAAAGTTTTGGACCTAAAAGTTAAATGATTATCAAGATTTCAGGTTGAATCCTAGATATTAATCAAGTCAGAGATGATGTAGACTTTCTTTGGGTTTTGCTGCTAAACCGTGATTATGGTCTTCACAACTCCCACCCAAGCATTAGAACGGGTCGGTGAATCCATAGGAAGCATCAGTCATGGCCAGCTACCGGTAGTTTAGTTATGTAAGGGGGTGAGCGAACAAAGCACTTTGACTACGTCTACATACAGCATATATAACCTTTCATCCAGGACTGGGCTAAACCAGGTCCATACGACCAACCTACGGTGAACACCCTTCAGAGACGTAAGCGTGAAGCCGATCCCTGCGGAGGAACCTATATCTCAGCTCTAGGACTCAACGGTGAAGCCAGATTGCACAGGAATGCCAGTGTACCTGCAACGACCAGGGTAAAGAGTGATGGTTGGGTCGTCTCGTCTCTACTCTTAACCATACTTTTCTCAAATATCTGCTTCTAACATGTGGATGAATTGCTGTTTTCCCTCTTGACGAAAAATTGTAAAAATGTCTTTCGAAACATTCTGCATGTGTTCAACCGTAAAGATTAGATCTGGGAGAACGAAATGTTTGTTGCACTTTCGTGTAAGTTTGCTGTGGACTTGGATGAAACTACTTCTGCTGGTGGAAGGTCGTAGCCATATTGGTTACGTTGTGTTCATTTTACTCCTCTTTTCTATTTATCAGCAGGGTGAAGAAGGAGAAAACTGTGACGATCTGGCACTGGCGTTGAGCAGAGGATTGCAGCTCGATACGCAGAGGAGTAGCAGAGATTCCTTACAATGTTCCAGTGGATACAGCACACAGACGACAACTCCATGCTGTTCAGAAGATACCATCCCATCGCAAGGTATGTGCGCTTAGACCTCGCCCTAGTTATTGCTCCTGGCCACAGCCATAATTTGTTGACATTTAAAGCCTAATTCTGCTGTCCCTATGACCCACAAAGGAGAAAAATGAGTGGTGAGAGCTGAGCATGGGTTATGATCATGAGGTTCTAGGCTTCTCTGAGACTCTCCCAATCATTGATTGCTAGTGTTCTCTACAGAAACACAAAAAGTCCTGATAGTCCAATCTGACTAATTCTGTAGGGTACAGGACTTGCAAAATATATTTCTTAAAATCAAACTTTTCATCTTTGCTCTTGTCTTCAGTTTCAGATTATGATTACTTTTCGGTGAGCGGAGACCAAGAACCTGATCAACAGGATTTTGATAAATCTTCCACCATCCCTCGAAACAGTGATATCAGCCAGTCCTACCGAAGGATGTTCCAAGCGAAGCGCCCAGCCTCCACCGCTGGACTGCCTGCCGCTTTCGGACCAGTCATAGTCACTCCTGGCGTGGCCACCATCCGTAGGACACCATCTACCAAGCCGTCAGTCAGACGTGGCACTATTGGTGGAGGTCCTATTCCAATAAAGACACCAGTTATACCCGTTAAGACCCCCACGGTGCCAGATATGCCAGGTGGGCTCCCCATCAGCATGAGCGAAGAATGCTCTGAGCAAAGTCCTGACTCCCCTTCCCCCATGGAAGGATCGGTGCTTACAGGCGAAATGCCACCCTCACTGTGGAGTGGTCAGGCTTCTGTAAACCCTCCAGTCCCGGGACTACAAGGCATGATCGTGGAAGAACAAAGGCAAGGAAGGTCAGAAAATGAGGACGACTATGATGATGATCAGGATGGTTCTTCCATCCCTGATGCCCCGGTTCAGGTCCATCCAGGAGCCACAGAGTCTGCTCCGATGGAGACGCCTCAAGGAGAAGATATGCTCATTGCTATCCGTCGTGGGGTTAAACTTAAAAGAACCACCACGAATGATCGCTCGGCCCCTCGGCTCTGCTAGAAAAAATGGGGATACTAAAGCCGGGACTACAGAACTTCTCCCGGGCAACTCTCTTTAACCCATTCCAGTCCGTGATTGGCGGATTGTTTCGGAGCGTTAACCGGGTTGACTCTAAATCAAAGAAGATATATAAATCTCTATATTCTCACAGTAAAGCAGAGTAGAAGAGCAAGGTTACGATCTGTCTGTGTCCTCACACTGTAAATAGCAACTTGACTTCTGCACATAGTTATTCCCCTTTTTTGTTTTACGGTTTTTTTTTTGGTGCCCCTTCCAATTTTATTTTTCTGTTCTCGTTTTTTTTTTTCTTCCATAAAGTGCCAAAATCTTCTTTTAATTTTTATACCTATTACGTCTTTGTAAATTTTAAAAGCCGCTTCAGAACGGGATAGGAGGAAAAGTGTGCATCGTATCTGATTAAGGACTGTTTTTCTGAACCTCACCCACCCCCCACTCCACCCCTAACAAAAAACTTTGTATAGATCAAGCATGAGAATACTTTTGTGGCAGTGGCATGATGGAAGATGTAATTCAAGAACTGTTGCACAGCCAGAGGATGATGGGGTGTAGAACACCTCCTTAGATTTTCCTATTCACTACAAGCTTAGAGGTTTATTGTTGTTTTTTTTCCTTTTTAATTATTATTTTTAAAATTTTTTTTTCCGTTTTTTTAACTGTTATAAATTATTAACAATGAAGAGCAATAGAAAAATTAAAAAAGCATGTAACCAGGGGGAATTAAAGGGTTAAGACCGCCATGTAACATATGCTGTCACACATACACGTCACCTGTAATCTAGTCATTGCTCGTAGCTCCCAACATCAGTGTTCCTGAACCATCAAGTGCTTTCGACTTCCCCCCGGCTTCTATATACACCTCATCTTCTTGAGTATATTGGACCCACTGTGTCACTTTTAGTACAAAAATAGCTCCCCCCAACTCTCCATGGTTGCAACTAGTATTGCGGCACAGCTCCACTGAAAAAAAAAATAAAAAATGGTTGAGTTGCAATACTAAACACAACCTGTGGTCTGGGGGTGGCGCTGTTTTGTAGGAAAGCTACTATCCCAGAAAGTCTTATCAAAGAGACCTTACATATAGAATATGTACATAGGGAATTAGCACATAAATTGGCTGCCTTCTCCATTCACTGGCTAAATGTGTTTTTTTCTTTCCCCAATATATTGTAAAAGCACTCCCATTTTTTTTTCTTAATTTTTTATTATTTTTTTTTTTTAAATAAATATCTGCGCTCACATTATCTCACCAAGTACTAACATAATAAGGGGGGTAAGTATAACGTTAGTTATAATAATTCTTAAAAAATAAAACAAAAAAAAAAGGCTAAGGCAATTATAAGGATATTAAACAATATACCGGTAGCTGGGAGTTCACCAATGTAAAATGGGAAAAGAAAGAATAAAAATAAAGTGTAAAAAAAAATAAAAATTTTAAAAAAAATAGCTTATTCACGTTTTTAGGCCCAGCTGGCTGGGACAAGTTTGCAATGTTCAATCACGTCTTTACACCCAACACATCGCTGTATTAAGTATTGTGGAGGCAAATAGTTTTACAAAAAAAAAAAAATTTTTTTTTTTGGTTTTGTAAAAAAAAAAAATAATTCAAATTTATGAAAAATTTGACAAATTTGGAACAAGGATTTACATGGAAGGAAGGGGAAATTCTCTGTGAATGGCTCTCTGGGTTATATGTTATGTACTTTTTAGACTGTTTCATGGTGGGAAATAGCACTGTAGCACATTTTCTTTAAGAAACCCCAAAAAATAAAAATCCAAAATGTATGTATATATTAAGACTGATTACGTTAGGTTTAGCTGTGACTCCCACTTTAAGAGGTCAAAAGAAATCTGCAGAAGTGTTAACAAAAATAAAAACAGAATTAATTGGAAATTATTTTTTTTTTTAAGGGGGGAGGTGAACGGTCAACCAAACAAATAGTTACTCCTGGTTCAAAATCAGAAAACATTTTTTAATTAAGGTACTTTTTTTTTTTTAACGGTGGAAACAATGTTAAGTGAAGAAGAATTGGGCATGTTAAATTTGAATATGTCCAATCCTTTGTTCTCTAAAAATGGAAAAAATATTTTTGGATGTTCATCGAGACCCTGTAGGAGCTTTCAACTGGATCCTAGAAGATGACTTCTAGAACCCAATAAAAGAACTTATTATTATTACAAATCCTATCGATTTTGTATATGACAGTAGGAAGAAAATGGCTGATCAGAATTGTCTTTTTCTCAAGTTGGACTCTCATTTAGAGTTTAGCAAAAACATTTGCAAGACCTTTATCCAGAGGTCATGACGGTAGTTCGTGGCCAGGCAACCAAAGCCCTTTGAACCTCCAACTACCTACCGGCATCCCTAGCACTTCCTCTGATTAGTAGGCTCTTCGCGAATGACCTCTCACCAGTCCTACTAATTAGAAGAGGCGCCGGGGAGGCCGACAGGTCAGCGGTTTGGTCTGACAGTCACGGTCTACCAACGTGGCCACTAAACCAGGCTCCTACAAATTTTTCTACTACTGTCAATGACATGGCTGTCAAATTTTGACTATGCTTTCGAAATAGTGATATATTTACCAAAATCTTTGGCTTTGGATTAATGGATCTGTATTTGGGCAATAAGTCATGATTATGTAAGAAATAATAAATGAGGGGAAGGTAAAAATCGAATTGTTGCATCAAAATGAGAAACTTGCCTGGCCTCATGTTTCATTAGTTCCTCAGGGGCGGGGTGAAGAATAATTGTTCTAGGTTTCTGTAATTTCTAAAAAATGTTAGAAAAGGTTTTTTTCAACATTTTCGTTTCTTTTAGCCTACCCCCATTTCTTACAAATACAGAAGCAGATCCTATGAGTACCTAAAAACGCAACTCTTTAAAAAATAGGACTGTTGTTGATGCCAAGCTCCCATGTACATGGCTTAGTTATGACCACCCCCATCTCCCAGCCGAGAACATTTTCAATAATACTCCTCCCGCCAACACAAAGCCATCGTTTATATATGTAAATGGCATTGAGATTGATAGATTGTTCTTTCTAGAGCGATATCACCTGTAGAAATGGATTTCAGGAAAACGGGATTTTGGTTCTTTCCTTTTGAGTGGGTTACCGGAGTCTAGGCCGCCACTCCATTTCCCCCCTCCCACCCACCAGGCTCACTGGATAATCATTGAATAATGATATTGATGCCAAAATGCAATATTGTCAAAGGTGCTAGACTCAGAAAAACCAACTCTGCAAATTCCTTGTTGACCATCGATGTAAAGTAACTTGTGAAGTTGTCGTGTTTTGTGTATGAAGACGTACGCTACTGTGATTCCTTTCAAGATGTTATGTTGCAGTGCGGCGTTATTAAAAGGCATGGTAGTAATAAAAAAAAATCTGTTGATTTTTTTTTTTTTTTTTCTCTTTTTTTTTTTAAAGAAAAACCTTGAGGAATTTCTTAATGAATCCAGAAAAGCTTGACCATTTAACAAGCCACTATTTTCAGCTCATGAGGAGTTCCAAGAAAGCAGCCATTTTGTAGTTGGCTTACTCACAGCTAAGATCAGAGAGGACAGCCATTTTGTCACTTTCACATGGCTTGGGTGTATACTACTGCTCATCATGGCTACAGTACACGGAGCCACTATTGTTCTACTAAACCATACTTTTTCTGAAATCCAAATATTGCAACATTGAGACTCAAAATTGACCTCAAAATAGCTGTCCCAAAGCATTAACATGAGAAAAAGTGACTCATTTTTTGCTTCTAGAGTAAAACAACCCTTTAAGTATATAACAAGCTAATTGGAGATAAAGAAGGCTACCATGTCAAACTAGGTGGAAGAAGGCTACCGTGTCAAACTAGGGGGAAGAAGGCTACCATGTCAAACTAGATGGAAGAAGGCTACCATGTCAAGCTACATGGAAGAAGGCTACCATGTCAAACTAGGGGGAAGAAGGCTACCATGTCAAACTAGATGGAAGAAGGCTACCGTGTCAAACTAGATGGAAGAAGGCTACCGTGTCAAACTAGATGGAAGAAGGCTACCGTGTCAAACTAGATGGAAGAAGGCTACCGTGTCAAACTAGATGGAAGAAGGCTACCGTGTCAAACTAGATGGAAGAAGGCTACCATATCAAACTAGATGGAAGAAGGCTACCGTGTCAAACTAGATGGAAGAAGGCTACCGTGTCAAACTAGATGGAAGAAGGCTACCATATCAAACTAGATGGAAGAAGGCTACCGTGTCAAACTAGATGGAAGAAGGCTACCATGTCAAACTAGATGGAAGAAGGCTACCATGTCAAACTAGATGGAAGAAGGCGATCATTTTGGAGAAAGCTAGAACTTTATGGACCTGGGTCTCTTTTCAACCTATTTAACTATATGGAATAAAGAAGGCTGTCATTTTGAGCTAGATGGAAGAAAAAAAGGCTGCCATTTTTAATTAGTTGGTAGTAAAGATGGCCACTTTTAACTAGATCGAAGTAAGGAAGGCTTCCATTTTTAACTAGATGGAAGAAGGCTGCCATTTTGAACTAAATCGAAGAAAAGAAGGGTGACATTTTGAACTAGGTTGAATTAAAGACGGCTGCCATTTTGAACTAGATTAAAGAAGACTGCCATTTTGAACTAGATTAAAGAAGGCTGCCATTTTGAACTAGATGGAAGGAAGGCTGCCATTTTGAACTAATCGAAATTACAGTAGATATCCAGTTTGTCTGAATAATATTCCCTCTAAAATTTCTAATAATGGCTAAATGAGTTTTCTAATGAAAACAACCCTGTCCATATGCATTAATTGGGTATGTGGACATCATAGAGAGGGTGCAACCTACAACTAGAAGAAAGTGGATTCCAGATGTCTGTGTAATCATGGTAATGGCTACCATGTGATAAGGCTTACCCCCCTGTATTGGCTATTGCACTTGAAATTCCTGCCCAAATAAGTTTGTTAGGAGCTGGACCCGCAGTGATTAGTCTGAACTGAAAGGGATTGTCTGTAATGAGTGTATGAGCCCAACTCTTGGCTGTTGGCAGAGCCCACAAAATGGCTGCCCTGAATGCGCGTATCCTATGGGTGCGTCACTTTTTTTTATTCAATGTTTTGTTACTATAAGGACACAGTTCCCCCATGTCTGAAATGAATAAAGTGGCTAGTATGAAGTACGTGATTGTTATTAGCATTTAGTACGATACCACCCGCGTTCACGGTAGGATTATGCCCTCTTTTTACCGTTCCGTGTTCTTTTTTGCATATTGTATGGCAGTGTCCCGGCAGAAGAAGCGGGTCGTTACGACAAGAGATTACGTGACTCTTCTGCTCTTGTGTTTAGTTGCTAGTTTGTACTGAGAGTTGACCTCTCCCTGTGCAGGTTGTTTTACATTGTTTCAATGACTTTTTTGCTGTAACTGTGCCTCCCTGTACATTGTAATGATTGCTTCAGCCTACATAAAAAAAAAAAAATATGAATAAATAAAAACAGAAAAAAGGCATGTGCATGTGTCCCGTACAAAGTCATTCATTATTGCTTTCCCCCCCGCACCAGATCTACAGTTGTTAAAGGGGGTTTTCTGTTTTGGTTAAAAAAAAAAAAAAAATCTCAAATAAAAAAAAAAAATACTATTATCCTTGTGATTTTTTAAAAAAAAATAATTTCCATACCGCCCCCCACCGGGAGGGGCGTGTCACTAGTTTAGCAGTACCGCCCACCGGACTCCTCGCTACTTCCTGGTTTCTCATCTTTCTGCAGACTTGCTCTCTCTTGCCTGCAATGTAGACATAGCGCTGTATGGCCATCCGTCTGTGTGAACAGAAGAAGCAGCAGATTCTTGGTCTGTGCATGCGCTTTAGACATATGCCGTCCTGTCGACAGGCCTGAAAGCATGGGACTAGTGATGAGCGAGCATGCTCGTTACTCGAGCATGCTCAGGCGAACACCTAGTATCTTCAGCGTGCTCTGTGTTATGTTTGAATCACTCCCGTGTGCATGATTTGCGACTGTTTGACAGCTTTAATACATGTGAGGAATGCCTAAGAAATAGACATTCCTCACATGTAATAAAGCTGTCAAACAGTCGCAAATCATGCACACGGGAGCGATGCAACCATATCACTGAGCAGCTGTAAATACTCGGTGCTCGCCCGAGCATGCTCGTTGAAAGGGTTAACAACATACTCGCTCATCACTACTTGGGACCAATGTGGGCGGTTGACGTGATGTAATCACAACAGGGGAGGGTGGATCACGTAACTGCAATCCAAAAGACAAAGAAATATACAAATGTACAAATTTGAAGTGGGGGATGGAGGGGGAACAATGCAGAGAATTCCGAAAGGAAACCATCCCTTTAAGACTTCAAAAGACACTCCACGCTTGCTATCCTGGACTATCTGATCAACAGACCATCAATTTAGCGTTTTTTCCAATTTTATTCAGTTTTTATTCAGCAAAAAATAGTTGCTGACTGGAAACCATCTGCAAGCTTTTACTTTTTGACTGGTCTTATTTTGGCTTAAAGTGACCCTCCACCCTATCCCTAAAAAGTGATGTTACTTTTTGCATGTAGACTCACTTTTCTTACTGACTTGCTCAATCCAGCATGGCTGGCGCAGTCACGTGGGGAGTGCAGTGGTAAGTATAAACCATTGCCTCCCTTGTCTTTTGTGCGCTAAGGGATGGACACAACACCATCATCAGCGCGTGACCATCTCTCAGAGCACGAAAGGCAGGGAAGGAATGGTTTAGATTTACCACTGCGCTTCGCACGTGACTGCGCCAGCCATGTTGGATTGAAAAGGGCCAAGAACTGAGGCAAAGGGAGATTAGGGCAGTGTTCACAGGATGTGTATTTTTGCCACAATGTTTCAAAAATGTGTCAAATTTTGAGCATTTTTTTTAAAAATCGTGGCAAATAACACATCGCAAATGCCTTTTGTGAAGGTCAGCAAGCAAAGAAGTGAGTATACCTGCAAAATATATAGTTTTAGGGATACGGTGGAGGGTAGTTTTTAAATAAGCAGCAGAATGGGATCACATTGCGACTTGTAAGGTGCCACTATGAGCAAGTCATAAAAAAACAACTAGTTTCAACTTTTTGCAGATTGCTTCTCATGGTACCCTAATGGGTCATAATACTACCCCCATTCACCTGCACTGTAGCAGCAGCCCCAGCCTGAGCTATGATTGTGAGACCTATGTTGTGGTCAAAGTTGCTATATAGCCCCAGCCTTTTGGATTGTGCAGCTGAAAACACTCAGAATAATTTATTTAATGTATCAATACCAAACACCTGCATTTGCGACTTTGTTCAGAAAATGGCAGATGCAAAGTCTTTGAGAAACATCATCTTCGTGCGCGTAAGCGATGAAGAATGACTGCACAGGTAAAGAATCTTTTCTACCTCCTTATATCCCACTCACTTGGGTGATAAGTGGCGCAGATGACGTTTACTCGGGTATGATCAGCCGGGATTGTGAGCCTGTCTTATTTGTCAGTGTACAAGTTCTGGCAGGTATCTGCAGATGCATCGTCATCAGCCCTATTGTTGCGGAAATGAGCAGCGACTGATGCTGGAAAGCCACTGGACCCTATGCCAGTAATAAGTCTGTATGAGACGGCCCAAGACAATGCGCTGCAACACATTCGACAACCTAAAATACCACCAGAACAATGGTCTCCTGTCTAATAATAAATGTATGGGCCTGATAAGAAAATCCCAAAGGTCCTTTTCCCAGCAGGAGGATCACCGACCGGCTGTTCTGGAGACCTGTGCAGGCGACACATCAGTGTTCTTCCGTTGCCTTCAGGGCTGTTTGGCCGCGGCCCTCCAGACCTGGAACAATTGGGTTTTTTGCTTTGGACAACCCCTACTGGTTGGAAGTGCGTTTGTTAGATATGGTGATTCATAATCTCCATGTTCATGCTATGAATTATGCAGAAACTTCAGATAAACATGTACCATTTTATTGTACATTTTTTAAGCTCCTTGTGGAACCCAAATCATAAGCAGTTTAAAAGGGAATATGACATTAAAAAATGACCTATCATTTAAATTACGGTAAGTTTTTAGGTTAAATGTTTTTTTTTATTTTACACAGACTCATTAACCTTAAAATTGCAATTTCAAGAAGGAAAAGTTGTGGAATGATTGAAATCACAGGATGGAGACGTTACTGATCTGCAAATGATGAAAAAAAAATGGAAACAAAATATGAAAAAACATCTCGATTTATTCAGTCTGGAGTTTGAGCGCCACCTGCAAAAATCCCAGCACTTACAGCCTTGGCTGCTATCAATTAGGTTATAAATGTTCGTCTGAGGAAGTTTCTTGGGCAAATCATCAAGATCCGCTGCTGGCAGCTCCTGTGTAATCACCGACCAATAATGTCCAAGATGTGCTCGATAGGAGACATGTCCGGAGATACCTGCAGTGGGGTTCCACTATCACCTAGCGCTGCACTTCATACAATATCTCAGCATCTCTTTGGGTCACATACTCTATGGGCAATCTGTTTATCTACAATAGACCGAAACATCATATATACACTGCTCAAAAAATAAAGGGAACTCTTACATTGGGTTAACTCCAAATCAACCTGTGATGTAGCAACATTGACTGTGAGACCATGGCCCCACTATCAGTATTTTGTCAGTATTTTTACTCTGGAGTGGGAGCCAAAACCAGGAGTGGGTGATAATAGAAATAAGTCACCAACTCTGCATTTATGTCTTTTTTTCTGATTGTTTCTAATCTGGTTTTGGCTCCCACTCCTGAGAAAAATACTGACCGAATACTGATAGTGGGGCTGTGGCCTGAATCAATTTCTCTTGCTGTTGTACAAATGGAACAGACAACAGTTAGAAATGATCGGCAATTAGCAAGACTCCCCCTATAAAGGAGTGATTCTGCAGGTGATAACCACAGACCATTTCTCTGTTCTCATCCTTTTTGGCTCATAGGAGGACAACAACGCAGCAGCAGGACCGCTACCTCCTCATTTTTGCAAGGAGGAACAGGAGAAGTGCCAGAGCCCCCCAAAATGGCCTCCAGCACGCTACTAACATCCATGTGTCTGCTCAAACTGTCAGAAACAGACTCCATGAGGGTGGTATGAGGGCCCGAAGTCCACAAGTTGGTGTTGTGCTCACAACCCAACAGCGTGCAAGGAAATCGGCATTTGACAGAACACCAAGATTGTCAGATTCCACATTGGCGCCCTGAGCTCTTCACGGATGAGAGCAGGTTCACACTGAGCACATGTTACAGAGTCTGGAGACGCCATGGAGAGCGATCTGCTGCCTGCAACATCCTTCAGCATGACTGGTTTGGCAGTGGGTCAGTAATGGTGTGGGGAGGCATTTCTTTGGAGGGCCACACAGAACTCCATGTGCTCGCCAGAGGTAGCCTGACTGCCATTAGGTACCGAGATGAGATCCTCAGA
This sequence comes from Phyllobates terribilis, assembly GCF_046119375.1. Classification (NCBI taxonomy): domain Eukaryota; kingdom Metazoa; phylum Chordata; class Amphibia; order Anura; family Dendrobatidae; genus Phyllobates; species Phyllobates terribilis. Next base: position 749,581,560 of record NW_027362764.1, on the reverse strand, counting down.
CCCCTTGTGAGACCATATGCTGGTGCGTTTGGCCCTGGGTTCCTCCTAATGCAGGACAATGCCAGACCTCATGTGGCTGAAGTGTGTCAACAGTTCCTGCATGATGAAGGCATTGAAGCTATGGACTGGCCCGCCCGTTCCCCAGACCTGAATCCGATTGAGCACATCTGGGACATCATGTCTCGCTCCATCCACCGACATCACGTTGCTCCACAGACTGTCCAGGAGTTGGCGGATGCTTTAGTCCAGGTCTGGGAGGAGATCCCACCGGAGACCATCCGCAACCTCATCAGGAGCATGCCCAGACGTTGTAGGGAGGTCATACAGGCACGTGGAGGCCACACACAATACTGAGCCTCATCAGGAGCATGCCCAGGCGTTGTAGGGAGGTCATACAGGCACGTGGAGGCCACACACAATACTCAGCCTCATCAGGAGCATGCCCAGGCATTGTAGGGAGGTCATACAGGCACGTGGAGGCCACACACAATACTGAGCATCATTTCCTTGTCTTGAGGCATTTCCACTGAAGTTCGATCAGCCTGTAATTTGATTTCCCAAATTGATTTTGAGTATCAGTCCAAATCCAGACCTCCATGGGATATTGATTTTGATTTACATTGATCATTTTTATGTTTTATTGTACTCAACGCATTCCACTATGTAATGAAAAAAGATTTGCAACTGGAATATTTCATTCAGTGATATCTAGGATGTGGTATTTTAGTGTTCCCTTTATTTTTTTGAGCAGTGTATTTTACTGTGGATTGCAATTACAATTTTCTTCTTGCATTGTACTTGAATGCCAAGTTCTTCATATATTGGATTACAAATTGGGCTCCTACTTGTACACCTTCATTCAGGAGCGCCTTGTTCTACTGTACATGGTTTTATTTGCAGTCCATAATAGATCTCTACCCGCCATTCTTCTGCCCCTGATATGCCCGTTCGTTGTTGTACTCCCAACCACTGGGAAATGCAAAGCTGAACAACGCTGCCATCTCGGCCTTCGCTCGCTGCAATCTGCCGGAGTAATAAACCTTCTTGCTGTTGCAATTTCAGTAGGCACACATATACGACTTAAACACCAGGCCATTTTATGATGACACATTCCCTTCAGGTTGTTCTGAAAAAAGTGAAATCGCATCCAGCACTTTGGAAGGTAGACACCAAAAATAAAGTTACAAAAGATGATGAAAATGGCAGTCTATGAAAGAACGACCAGGTACTGAGATGGGAGTGGGAAATCCTTCAAAGTCCAAAATAGGCACTTAGGTTTTACACCAGATGTGATGAATTGGAGCCTTTTGAAGAGTCGCTAAATTTTGGCACAATACAGGGGCTTCTAAAAAACCTTGCGACTTAGCATTTTCATGCCAGTTTTGGCCAGCTCTGATAATATAGGTGGAGCTGGAGCACGACAGGGTGGAGCTGGAGCACGACAGGGTGGAGCGATGACCGCTCATCTAATTCATGATTAGTGGCGATGCGCCTGAATCATTAAGAGGTATGCTCATCTTAATAAGGCACCTCTGACTCCAGCTCGCCCCCTCATTAAGGCTGACGTGAACAACACCGCTCTTGGTGAATCGTGGCCTTTAAGTTCTTATTTTCTGAATTTAAGTTATTAATTTTTCTGAATCGTAAAAATAGCAAGAAGTGCAGGCCAGCATAAAGATAACAAAATGTTTTTTTTTTTTAATAGAATTTAATTTTCGGAAAAAGCCATTTGACAAACAATATTGCAACCAGGGCTTGTGAACTTTCCCAGTCTCCAGATTTGTGATTTTGGTCCCCAATAAGGGTTGCGCTGCAATACCATCATTTTAGAGGTTAATGAGGACCCCCAATGTCAGATCCTTACTATACAGGTAGTGAGGCCATAACATGTGGTCAGATAAGCTGTTTTAAAAGAATATCTGACTTTTATCAAAATCTTCAAAAGCCTTTAAAAGTCCATAATATCCATGGGTTACAATGTCACTCCGCAAGGAGACACGTTACCCCTTGGATCCCGGTCAGATTCCTCTCACCCAGCCAAACCAGATCTCACACTTTGCACTGATGAGGGACAGTACCCCGAAACACAGCGTCTGCAAATTGAGATTTTGGTTTTGGCTTTTATCCTAAGTTGTGATAAGGCTCGTTAGAGGGTCGATATTGACTTCTAGGATTGCTACTTCCTAGAATTCTAGTCCTCTTCCTCTCTGAAGAGACAATTTGCAATGGGCACCATGTAATTCATTTCCACAGTGGCAGCGTCGTAGGAAATCAGACACTTGCCGATTTCTCCACTGTCAATCACAGGCGGGGTCAAGAGATGCCTTAAACAGAAAATGATTATAACAAAGCACCGACACCCAGGACCCGCATTATCCAGAGATATTTAATATATACTGCTCATGTCACACACACAGACTGCAGCTCGCCGAGGTGCGCTATTGTTCTTATGTGGGTCTTTCACGTGCCCTTGTCACATAATCCCACCACAGTGGGGGCAAGTCCCCCTCTCTGCGAGCTGGTGGCAATGCTTCAGTCTGTGCACTTTCGGGTGGGGACTCCTCCATAATTTGCTGAACCTGTGAAAAACAAGAACAAGGCATCAGCTGCAGAGGACTAAGTCTGGCACAAATGCAGACCTCCTTCACGCCAGCCTGGCTCTAGCCTAATTTTTTTTTTTTTTTTTAACCATTACATAGCCACCATCCACTGCATAGGTCATCAATATGAGATCGGTACCCGGCCCCTCCACAAATCAACTGCTCCTTGATTTGTCGGCAGCCAGATGTAAACACTTTGAAAAGGAGTCATCGTGTAGCAGCTGCTGCCAGGAACTGCAGAACAGCTCCAAATAAAAGGAGGAGCAAACAGCTGCTCGGTGGGGGTACCGAGCATCCGATCTCTACCCATCTCATATTGATGACCTGTCTGGTTGATACAACTTTAAACCTTTGAGTTAGAAGCTATTTTCTTGTTTTTCCGCTTTCCTTGAATCACTTTACAATGTATTGTAATACAAAGGGAGTACATAAACAGTTGCAATTTTGCCAGCTAAGTGCCACAATCAAAGATTGACAGAGGCGATCTCTCGTATGAGAGAACATATGTCCATATGACAGCAGCCTTAGAAACAGGCGCTGGTGGTAGAATGCAGCCTGCACCTACCTTGTATGGAGCGGGCACAGCTCCTGATCCGCGACTTGTATGTACAAGTCACAGGTCGTTAAAGGGTTAAAAACAAAACATTATGGTCCAATAATAATGCTGGTTTATATAGGTGGACCAGATCAGAGCCAGCAGCCTTCCCTGTCATATGGTGTGGGGGTATACACTACACCGTGTCCATCACAGCCCACCGACCTCGCGGTCCCAGCTCGCTTCTCGAAGCTTCTTCCACTCCTCTCTCTTAGCAAAGTAGTCCGGGTAGACGGCCTTCTCAGAAGGATGCCAGTGATCCAGACACCACTCGGGCACCTGAAGACATTCAGAAAAGACAAATAATCAGCCCAAACATCAAAGCCTGTAGATTTCTGTGGACGAGGATATATAATAACACGTCCCCCAGCACGGACAAATCACTGCTGCTTTCAGGTCACTACAGAGGATTTTCAGATAGTCATGAGCGAGGACTTTCATCTATTAAGTCTCTCAGCATTACATGTACGGCCCATTGATTTTCCCACAAGAGATTCCGGCTAATTTCTGGGGGGGTCCCAGCAGAAGGAGACCCCATGATAAGTTTATTGGGGGGGACTTTTCTAACAGAAGGTAAAAGGTCCCCCCATACACAGACCTAAAGCAGACTAAACCTGTTGATATCGGCAAACTGTGTCATTTCCATGGGGGCTTCAGGCGGCCAGCCGGGGGAGGCCGAGGCGGACAGCCACTCTCATACAGAACATAAGAACACACGGTCGATCACATGTATGGGGGAGCCGGGAGAAGTGGCTGCCTGCTGACTGCCATCTAATATGTACAGGGGCCCTAACTTTCTCAAGTCTCCAACTCCTTTTGACAGTGCAATGGATAGAAGTAAAAGTTAATACAACGACTGACAGGCTGATCGCACCGACCTTGTAGCAATCGTATCTCTCGTATGAGGTTCCTCCCGGGGAGTCTACAAAGATGTACGGCTGGGGGTGCTGGAGCTGGTAGAATTCCTCTTCCCCTGCCTTCAGTAGTAAGGTCGCCTTCATCATATCCTTCTCATTTTTCTGGCCATCGAAACGCGCTCTCAGCAGGCAGGCCTCATAGCGGAACTGGTCTCTGTTATCGGGAACAACACAGCATCATCATCCTCACGTGACATGTGATTAGAGGAGGGAAAAGTGGCTGGAAAAAACAGGCTTTAGTTTCGAAGGTTGGAATGTACGGAAAAAAAAATTAATCAGGCCTTTATATTAAAATGTATTTTATTTTAATCTCTATATAAAAAAGTTGAAATTTTCACACTGATGACCAAGCCAAAATATTAGACTCCCACATCCTTTTGCGCAAATGGACATTGGCGGTAATAGACTGACTATTAGATGGTATTTGTTTGCATGGAAGCTTATGAGCATGAACTCATGAGGAGGAGGAGGAGGTGAGCTGTGACCACCTATAGTGAATGATGGATCCTGTGTTATCAGTCATTTTAATTCTGTCTGTGATAATGAGACTGTTGTAATGTCTTTTGCTCAGACGAGGAAGTATGATGCCAGAATAAGGTCTAGTAGCCAGTGTGAAATTGCAAAATTTAAACTTTTGTTTCCCATATACAGTGGGGGAAATAAGTATTTGATCCCTTGCTGTTTTTGTACGTTTGCCCACTGACAAAGACATGAACAGTCTATAATTTTAAGGGTAGGTTAATTCTAACATTGAGAGATAGAATATCCCCCCCCCCCCAAAAAAAAAAATCAAGAAAATCACATTGTATAAATTAGAGAAATGTTTTTGCATTTTGCAGTGAGAAATAAGTATTTGATCCCTCTGGCAAACAACACTTAATACTTGGTGGCAAAACGCTTGTTGGCAAGCACAGCAGTCAGACGTTGTTTGTAGTTGATGATTAGGGTTGTGCACATGTCAGGAGGAGTTTTGGTCCACTCCTCTTTGCAGATCATCTCTAAATCATTCACATTTTGAGGCTGTCGCTTGGCAATTCAGAGGTTCAACTCCCTCCATAAGTTTTCTATGGGATTAAGATCTGGAGACTGGCTAGGCCACTCCATGACCTTACTGTGCTTCTTTTTGAGCCACTCCCTTGTTGCCTTGGTTGTATGTTTTGGGTCATTGTCTTGCTGGAAGACCCAGCCACGACCCATCTCCAAAGCTCTTACTGAGAGAAGGAGGTTGTTGGCCAAAATCTTGCAATACATGACCCCATCCATCTTCCCTTCAGTACAGTGCAGTCATCATGTCCCCTTTGCAGAAAAGCACCCGCAAAGTATGGCTCTCCCACCATGCTTCACAGTTGGGATGATGTTCTTTGGGTTGTACTCATCCTTCTTCCTCCAAACACGGCGAGTTGAGTTAATGCCACAGAGCTCAATTTTTGTCTCTGACCACAGCACCTTCTCCCAATAACTCACAGAATCATCCAGGTGTTCATTGGCAAACTTCAGATGGGCCTGCACATGTGCCTTCTTGAACATGGGGACCTTGCGGGCACTGCAGGATTTTAAACCTTTAAGGCGTAATGTGTTACCAATGGTTTTCTTGGTGACTGTGGTCCCAGCTGCCCTGAGATCATTAACAAGGGCATTATGTATTTCTTACATTTTCTTACTATTGCACCAACAGTTGTCTCCTTCTCACCCAGCGTCTTACTTATGGCTTTGTAGCCCATTCCAGCTTTGTGCAGGTCTATGATCTTGTCCCTGACATCCTTAGAAAGCTCTTTGGTCTTGCCCATATTGTAGAGGTTAGAGTATGACTGATTAATTGAGTCTGTGGACAGGAGTCTTTTATACAGGCGACTATGTAAGTCAGCTGTCTTTAATGCAGGTAATGAGTTGATTAGGAGCGTCTAACTGGTCTGTAGAAGCCAGAACTCATAAGGGTGTATGAAGACGATCCGGAGCTGCTGCGAACTTATGCAGCGTCCAACCCGCAGCGGCCAGCTGTTACAGCATAGTGGATGGGATTTGTACAAATCCCATGCCCACTATGCGTCTGTGCACTCGCGGAAAATGTCATGCGGCACGTCTTTCCAAACCGCAGCATGTCAATTTCTCCTGCGGGTCCGCATGCGGACTTTCCCCATAGACCTAATCTCTATGGGGAAAGTCCATAGGTAAAAAAAAAAAGGCGGAGCTCATTTGCATATCCACACGCGGCTCCTTTGCAGCGTTGGGGGCCGCAGGCTGGGAGATATGTCTGAACATACCCTTATGGTTTGTAGGGGGATCAAACACTTCTCACTGCAAAATACAAATAAATGTATCTAATTTATACAATGTGATTTTTTTTGGATATTCTATCTCTCAATGTTAAAATTAACCTACCCTTAAAATTATATTATAGACTGTTCATGTCTTTGTCAGTGTGTAAACTTACAAAAACAGCAAGGGATCAAATACTTATTTCCCCCACTGTAGATAGTAACATGGGAAATTGAAAAATAAGATGTATCAAATAAGATGTATCAAATATTTATTAAAAAAAAAAAAACAACATTTAGAGGGATTTTCTGGTTTCACAAAACTACTGTTCCTGCAGATTGTTGTAAAAAAAACAAACAAACCCCAAAACACTGTTTTTTCACTCTCCTCTTCCCGGGTCCAGAACTGAGTCTCCGCCGCTGCTCCCTGTGTCTATTATTGTCAGCAGCGCTGATGTCACGCCAACAGCACTACAGTCAATCAGTGAGCTCTGCCTGAGTATACAGCATGAATCGCTGAGCTCCCTGATTGGCTGAAACTCAACCCTGGACCAGGGGAGGGTAAGTAAAGAACAGGTTGCTTGTTGTAAAACAATCTGAAGCCGGGGACAGAAGCTTTCTGAAACTGGAAAAAACATAACAAGAACCCTTTAACAGAAAAATCTAAATTAAACAATAGGTTGTTTTCGGATTATACGTTTCCTCAGTTTGACAGTCTGGTGTATTTAGAACTGTGATCCCCTCTCGTCCGCCGCAGCGGCTCCCCGCCCCCCCGTCTCGCCTGCCGTCGCGGCGTATCCCCGACATCCCTCTCGCCTGCCGTCGCGGCGTATCCCCGACACCCCTCTCGCCTGCCGTCGCGGCGTATCCCCGGACCCCCTCTCGCCTGCCGTCGCGGCGTATCCCCGGACCCCCTCTCGCCTGCCGTCGCGGCGTATCCCCGGACCCCCTCTCGCCTGCCGTCGCGGCGTATCCCCGGACCCCCTCTCGCCTGCCGTCGCGGCGTATCCCCGGACCCCCTTTCGCCTGCCGTCGCGGCGTATCCCCGGACCCCCTTTCGCCTGCCGTCGCGGCGTATCCCCAGACCCCCTTTCGCCTGCCGTCGCGGCGGCTCCCCGGACCCCCTCTCGCCTGCCGTCGCGGCGGCTCCCCTCTCGCCTGCCGTCGCTGTGGCTCCCCGGACCCCCTCTCGCCTGCCGTCGCGGCGGCTCTTCGGGTTTCTTTACAGCGCAGACGTAACGTCACATGACCATAGCGGCCTTTCAGGCTGAGCGGCGGTGTTGGGTGACCGGTTGCCGGGTCAGGTACCGTTATGTTACCGCCATCAGTACCTCCCCTGCATGTTTTACGCCCTGGAGCCACAATACAGAGGTCATTCATTGCTCTGATCCGCTGTCACAGGGTTTTACTAATTATTTATTTTCCAGAAACGCGCCGGCTGTGAATAAAATGAAAAATCCTGCAAAATCCAACACCTGTCATAATAAACGTCCTGAAAAACGGTGCAATGTAACAAGTGACTATGAAAACGACGTCTGCAGGGAGGTCAGAGGTGAAATCCTCCATACAGAGGGGAGAAGAGCATGAAATAAGTAAGTGCACCCCTGCTGTCATTGAGTGTCCTCTCCAGGGCAGCGGCTGCTCCGGGCAGGACTCACTGTGCCTATGGCGGCGCCCCCTGCCGCTCTCCATCCTCCTACTCGTCTTCTTATTACCTGAAGACGCACCACGACTCCAGGTGCCGCAGGGACTTCTTGTACAGCCGCAGCACCTTCTGCTGGTGGTTCAGCAGCCCGGCCATCTTACCACCACCCCCTCCTCCGCCAGCCTAATCCTGGAGGATAAAGTTCTGGGCGTATCAACGTTCTCTTCCCCGATTGGTTGTCCGGAAACCACGTGACGACGAGCTGACGCACTTTACGTTCAACTGTTCCATCACTAGAGCGAGGAAAAGGACTGACGCGCGTAACGTAAAGCGGTACAGAACCATGGCTAGAGCAAAGCCAGCGGCCATTTTTTCGAAGTCCAACTACTAAATGTAAGGTCCCATCGCTAGAGCGAGGCTATCGTCCGCCATTTTTTCGAAGACAAATTACTAAAGATATTATTATAAAACAGAACCTTTGTAATGTAGTTGAATGGGCTGACCGGCACCTTATATACTAACATTATGTAGTGTTTAGAGTTGTATCTGGAAAAGTTGTGTCTGAAGATTTGAGAAAACTGGGGGTGTACCAAGATGGAGGGGTGAAGGGTGTACTAAGATGGTGGCTTGCAGTGCATGCTGGGAAAAGAAGAGAACGAGAGGCTCAGCCACGCTGGATTCAATATGTCACTCTTCAGATTCATTGGTGAGAGGATTCCAGCTTCCATCCTCCTTACATGGTTCTGTCTGTGTTGTTTCCTTGGTGTCTTATCTATGGATTGTAAATCAGTGCTCAGCTGCCTGCAGGGGTTAAACTACAACTCCCAGCATGCCCGGAAAAAGGCTGGGGCTCTGGGACTACATGATAGGACAAGTTTCATAGCGTTTTTTTTTAATTTTTTTAAAGGGGTTGTCCATTTTTGGAGACCCCTTTTTTATTTAAATGCTTACCAAAAATCAGTTTTGTAATGGGGTTTCATTAAAGATTTTGCACCCTTTTACCTTCTCCTTGTACATTCAACTTTGATCATACATTAGCTTAAAGGGGTTGTCCAGGCTTGGGGTCCAAGTCTGCAGTCGCTCTATGTGCACAATGCGCACTGTCAGGATTCTCCAGTGCCCGGAGCGGGCGGGCGCCTGACTGCAAATATGTGATTTGCATATATGTGGTCAAGTGCCGACTAGACGTGCACAGCCAAATACATCTAGTCAGAATGTGGCCGGATTTATGCAAATCACATCATGTGACCGCCCGATACTGGAGAATCCTCACAGCGCGCACTGTGCACATAGTGTGACTGCAGACTTCAGCCTCAAGCCTGAACATATAAAGGAGCTCAGCAGAACACAGATAAAAGTCCCACACTCTCCATCAGACTGTGAGAAGAGCTCAATGACGGATTGTCAGTTAGCTCTTTCTACCAGCAATAAACAGTGCAGCACAGATACTATAGAAGGCAAACTGTTCAAAATTTTTACTGAAGCCCAATAACAAAAAATATTTTTACGCCACAACCATTGGCATTTAATTAAAAAAAAAAATAATGTCCCCAAAGGTGGACAACCCCTTTAAGATTATACATGAAAGTCCAGGACTATGGTATTAAGGATCTATCCTTTCGATATGTCCTCAATATAAGATCAGTCAGGGTCCGACTGATACCCCGCGATCAGCTGTTATATGTTGGCCCAAATATCACAGCTCCATTTACGCTGTGGTGGCCTTTTTGGGTACTGCAGCTCCCCTCTCATAGAGGTGAATAGGAGCTGAGCTGCGGTATCCGAGATCAGATACTCTGTGTACAAAGCTGTTCTCATTCTACACACTGCTTTTTTATTTGGTGATCACAGGACCTTCTAATAACTGACTTATGGGGTGTCGGACCCCCACTCATCTGATATTGATGACCTATTCTAAGGTCTGGACAACACCTTTAAGCCCCAATTATGCTAATGGGATGTGATGAAAGAGGTTGTAAAATAATCTGTCATTTTCTGGTATAAACATCGGGTCCGATTCGTTATTGTGTCTTTTCTTTTTTCGTTTAGTTTTTGTTGTTTTTCGCTTTTTCTACAGTCCGTGTTCTATGCGTTCACCTGTTATCTTTTATGTTCATCATTATGGGTGAGATGTTTTCGACTGATTCATAAATTGAGACTTTTCTAAAAGTTGCAAAAAAAAGTTTTGTGCAACCCTAGTATGCCCCAATCTCCTGGAGTGAAATGCATTGTGCAAAATTTGCATCATTTTAGCCCAAACCCCCAAAAACTGCAAGTGATGCATTGGGCCCGTAGTGTTATTTGCCCTGAAGTCCATTTCTGCTTTGTGTTTGTTCCTAGACATTGGAATAAATCTGACCGATCCCATGTTCAGGGGATTATACAGAGGCACAAGGAAGCATCAAGGTGAGTTTGCTCACAGATGACTATTATTACTGTTACTCCAAGTTAGAAGTTTCTGGTATTTAGTGAATGGCAGGTGAGAACAGAGAAATACAAGGGAATGTAATTTCTAATAATCTCCAAGGAATTCTGGAGTGCCCGTATATTTATACCCTTCATGAAAATAATTGTTCTGTACATTACTGTGAGTAATTCTTACATCATAGCAAAAGGAAGAATGCACAGCTGTAGAATAAGTAATATTAATCTCTGTATCCCCCCAGTTTAGTCACAACCTTCAAGAAGTCTTTGTTTCAGACTTCAGTGTTTTCTTGTGGAATTACCACTGCCTATGAGATTTAGCAGACCTAAAAACACTAACCCTTCCTTTAAAGAGGTTGTCCGGGACTTTAACATTGAAGGCATATCCTTAAGACAGGTAATCAATGTCTGATTGGTGGGGTGCGACCCCCGGCACCCCAGTCGCTATACTGTACACAAATACCATAACACACCACTAGGGGGAGCTGACTGCGTACAGATTGTTACAGTGCATTTTGAAGAGAGATCAGAGACATGCTGAGCAATGAAAGTCAGGGGCCACAGGAAACGATCTCACGGCGGTAATGCTTTATGTTCCTTTTACAGATGACTTTGCAGATATTATTGAACGTGCTGTGAAGATCGGTGTGGAGAAGGTAAGTGCTGCGCCCGCTACCTGCGCCCATAGGTACATACATATTCCATGGGATTATAACATGAGAGGATATTGTTAAAAAAAAAACACATTTTTTGGGTGTGGTGTCACTTTAAGAAGCTCTATTTTGTTGACCATGTACAATGCAGTCGGTCAGGAGTCATCCGAAACTAACCAGCCCTCCCATCTGTTACTCTGCAGTGTATGATCACAGGAGGGAACCTACATGAGAGCAAAGAGGCGATCGAGATGGTCCGGACCAATGGTATCTGCTCATGGCGCGATTTCTGGAGACAGATTTGGTGCTGATTTTTTTTTTTTTTTATATATACAGTACAGACCAAAAGTTTGGACACACGTTCTCATTTAAAGATTTTTCTATATTTTCATGACTATGAAAATTGTACATTCACACTGAAGGCATCAAAACTATGAATTAACACATGTGGAATTATATACTTAACAAAAAAGTGTGAAACAACTGAAAATATGTCTTATATTCTAGGTTCTTCAAAGAAGCCACCTTTTGCTTTGATGACTGCTTTGCACACTCTTGGCATTCTCTTGATGAGCTTCAAGAGGTAGTCACCTGAAATGGTCTTCCAACAATCTTGAAGGAGTTCCCAGAGATGCTTAGCACTTGTTGGCCCTTTTGCCTTCACTCTGCGGTCCAGCTCACCCCAAGCCATCTCGATTGGGTTCAGGTCTGGTGACTGTGGAGGCCAGGTCATCTGGCGTAGCACCCCATCACTCGCCTTCTTGGTCAAATAGCCCTTACACAGCCTGGAGGTGTGTTTGGGGTCATTGTCCTCTTGAAAAATAAATGATGGTCCAACTAAACGCAAACCGGATGGAATAGCATGCCACTGCAAGATGCTGTGGTAGCCATGCTGGTTCAGTATGCCTTCAATTTTGAATAAATCACAAACAGTGTCACCAGCAAAGCACCCCCACACCATCACACCTCCTCCTCCATGCTTCACGGTGGAAACCAGGCATGTAGAGTCCATCCGTTCACCTTTTCTGCGTCGCACAAAGACACGGTGGTTGGAACCAAAGATCTCAAATTTGGACTCATCAGACCAAAGCACATATTTCCACTGGTCTAATGTCCATTTCTTGTGTTCTTTAGCCCAAACAAGTATCTTCTGCTTGTTGCCTGTCCTTAGCAATGGTTTCCTAGCAGCTATTTTACCATGAAGGCCTGCTGCACAAAGTCTCCTCTTAACAGTTGTTGTAGAGATGTGTCTGCTGCTAGAACTCTGTGTGACATTGACCTGGTCTCTACTCTTAGCTGCTGTTAACCTGCGATTTCTGAGGCTGGTGACTCGGATAAACTTATCCTCAGAAGCAGAGGTGACTCTTGGTCTTCCTTTCCTGGGGCGATCCTCATTTGAGCCAGTTTCTTTGTAGCACTTGATGGTTTTTGCAACTGCACTTGGGGACACTTTCAAAGTTTGCCCAATTTTTCGGACTGACTGACCTTCATTTCTTAAAGTAATGATGGCTACTCGTTTTTCTTTACTTAGCTGCTTTTTTCTTGCCATAATACAAATTCTAACAGTCTATTCAGTAGGACTATCAGCTGTGTATCCACCAGACTTCTGCACAACACAACTGATGGTCCCAACCCCATTTATTAGGCAAGAAATCCCACTTATTAAACCTGACAGGGCACACCTGTGAAGTGAAAACCATTTCTGGTGACTACCTCTTGAAGCTCATCAAGAGAATGCCAAGAGTGTGCAAAGCAGTCATCAAAGCAAAAGGTGGCTACTTTGAAGAACCTAGAATATAAGACATATTTTCAGTTGTTTCACACTTTTTTGTTAAGTATATAATTCCACATGTGTTAATTCATAGTTTTGATGCCTTCAGTGTGAATGTACAATTTTCATAGTCAAGAAAATACAGAAAAATCTTTAAATGAGAAGGTGTGTCCAAACTTTTGGTCTGTACTGTGTATATATATATATATATATATATATATATACATATATATATATATATATATATATATATATATATATATATATATATATATACAGTGGCATGTATAAGTTTGGGCACCCCTGGTCAAAATTACTGTTATTGTGAAAAGTTAAACAAGTTGAGGATGAAATGATCTCTAAAAGCCCTAATGTTAAAGATGACACATTTCCTTTGTATTTTAGGCACAAAAAATATATACTTTTTCATTTTTTACATTTTAAAAATTACGAAAAGGAAAATGGGACGATGCAAAACTTTGGGCATCCTGCATGGTTAGTACCTAGCAGCACCCCATTTTGTAGGTATCACAGCTTGTAAACGCTTTTTGTAGCCAGACAAGAGTCTCCTAATTCTTGTTTGAGGGTTTTTCATCCATTCTTCCCTGGAAAATTCTTCCAGTTCTGTGAGATTCCGGGGTCATCTTGCATTCTCTGCTATTTTGAGGTCTAGCCACAGATTTTCAATGATGTTCAGATCGGGGGACTGTGAGGGCCATTGTAAAACCTTCAGCTTGCGCCTTTTGAGGTCGTCTATTGTGGATTTTGACGTGTGTTTAGGGTCAATATCCATTTGTAGAAGCCATCCTCTTTTCAACTTTCAAGCTTTTTTTTTACAGAGGGTGTTATGTTTCCATCATGAATTTGTTGAACTTTCATTGAATCCATTTTTCCCTTTATCTGTGAAATGTTCCCCGTGCCATTGGCTGTAACACAACTCCAAAGCACGATTGATCCTCCCCCATGCTTAATGGTCGGCGAGATGTTCTTCTCCTGAAATTCTGTTCCTTTTTTTCTCCACACATACATTTGATCATTGTGGCCAAAGAGTTCTATTGTAACCTGATCAGCCCACGGGACTTATTTCCAAAATACATCAGGTTTGTTTAGATGTTCTTTTGCACTTCTGATGCTGAATTTTATGGTGAGGACGCAGGAGAGGTTTTCTTCTGATGACTCTTCCATGAAGGCCATATTTGGACAGGTGTCTCTGAACAGCAGAGCAATGTACCACAACTCCAGAGTCTGATTAATCTTTCTGAAGGTCTTTAGCAGTCAAGCGGGGGTTCTGATTTGCTTCTAGCAATCCTACAAGCAGCTCTCACTGAAATTTTGTTTGGTCTTCCAGACCTTATCTTGACCTCCACTGTTCCTGGTAACTGCCATTTCTTAATTACATTTCGAACTGAGGAAAGGGCAACTTGAAAACGCTTTGCTATCTTCTTATAGCCTTCTCCTGCTTTGTGGACCTCCACCATTTTTAATTTTCAGTGCTGGGCAGCTTCTTAGAAGAACCCATGGCTGCTGTTTTTTGGCACAAGGTTAGAGGAGACTGAGTTTATATAAAGCTGGGAAATTTGCATCACCGGCCTTTCCTAACAATGATAATGAACAAGTCACAACCCTACCAGGCTAATTAATGTGTGAACCTTGGTCAAAGTTATCTGAGCGCACAAATCTCCAAGGGTGCACAAACTTTTGCATCTGCCCATTTTCCTTTTTGTAATTTTTAAAATGTAAAAAATAATAATATAAATGTATTTGCATAAACTACAAACGAAATGTGTCATCTGTAACTTTAGGCCTTCTAGAGATTATTTTATCTTTAACTTGCTTAAGTGTTCACAATTAAAGTAATTTTGACCCGGGGTGCACAAACTTTTACATGTAACTGTACATTACATTACTTATCCTGTTCTGATCCCGAGTTACAACCTGTATTATACCCCAGAGCTGCACTCACTATTCTGCTGGTGGAGTCACTGTGTACATACATTACATTACTTATCCTGTTCTGATCCCGAGTTACAACCTGTATTATACCCCAGAGCTGCACTCACTATTCTGCTGGTGCAGTCACTGTGTACATACATTACTGATCCTGTACTGATCCTGAGTTACATCCTGTATTATACCCCAGAGCTGCACTCACTATTCTGCTGGTGCAGTCACTGTGTACATACATTACATTACTGATCCTGTACTGATCCTGAGATACATCCTGTATTAACCCCAGAGCTGCACTCACTATTCTGCTGGTGGAGTCACTGTGTACATACATTACATTACTGATCCTGTACTGACACTGAGTTACATCCTGTATTACACTGCAGAGCTGCACTCACTATTCTGCTGGTGAAGTCACTGTGTACATACATTACATTACTGATCCTGAGTTACATCCTGTATTATACTCCAGAGCTGCACTCACTGTTCTGCTGGTGCAGTCACTGTGTACATACATTACATTACTGATCCTGTACTGATCCTGAGTTACATCCTGTATTATACTCCAGAGCTGCACTCACTATTCTGCTGGTGGAGTCACTGTGTACATACATTACATTACTGATCCTGTACTGATCCTGAGTTACATCCTGTATTATACCCCAGAGCTGCACTCACTATTCTGCTGATGCAGTCACTGTGTACATACATTACATTACTGATCCTGTACTGATCCTGAGTTACATCCTGTATTATACTCCAGAGCTGCACTCACTATTCTGCTGCTGCAGTCACTGTGTACATACATTACATTACCGATCCTGTATTGACACTGAGTTACATCCTGTATTATACTCCAGAGCTGCACTCACTATTCTGCTGCTGCAGTCACTGTGTACATACATTACATTACTGATCCTGTACTGATCCTGAGTTACATCCTGCATTATACCCCAGAGCTGCACTCACTATTCTGCTGGTGCAGTCACTGTGTACATACATTACATTACTGATCCTGTACTGATCATGAGTTACCTCCTGTATTATACTCCAGAGCTGCACTCACTATTCTGCTTGTGCAGTCACGGTGTACATACATTACATTACTGATCCTGAGTTACATCCTGTATTATACTCCAGAGCTGCACTCACTATTCTGCTGGTGCAGTCACTGTGTACAGACGTTACATTACTGATCCTGTACTGATCCTGAGTTACATCCTGTATTATACCCCAGAGCTGCACTCACTATTCTGCTGCTGCAGTCACTGTGTACATACATTACATTACTGATCCTGTATTGACACTGAGTTACATCCTGTATTATACTCCAGAGCTGCACTCACTATTCTGCTGCTGCAGTCACTGTGTACATACATTACATTACTGATCCTGTACTGATCCTGAGTTACATCCTGTATTATACTCCAGAGCTGCACTCACTATTCTGCTGGTGCAGTCGCTGTGTACATACATTACATTACTGATCCTGAGTTATATGCTGTATTATACTCCAGAGCTGCACTCGCTGTCACTATTTTGATCTGAATAGTGGCGCTTCCTATAAACTATATTTATAATTTGTGTCTTCTGAGAATTGTAATCCGTGCGTTTCACAGATCGGTTCTTCAGCACGGTCGGCTGCCATCCCACCAGGTGTGGAGAGTTCGAGGCTGGAGACCCTGACCAGTATTTATTCGCTCTACAGAAGCTGATAGAGGACAATACAGGGAGGGTTGTGGCGGTGGGAGAGTGCGGTTTGGGTGAGTGTAAATCTGATCTCGGCTTTTAAACATTTAAAGGAGTCGTCCCAACTGCTAAACCTCCTCTGAACATGATTATGGGAGGTTCGACGACTGAGAAAACACAATTTTAGCTTTTCAAAATGTATTATTTTTGCATCGCAATGTTCACCTTTCCCTTTCTTTAATTTAATATTTTGATAGATCGGGCTATTTATTTTATTTCTTCATTTTTTACTGATATTTGGACACTTTTTTACTTTCTTTGAATTCCGCTGTCAGTGAGTGAAATTTAAAACGAATGATGAATCCAGTTTTTACCGTCCCACATTTCCTTATCCCGCACAACTCATGGTAATATCTGAGGTTTTACATAGGACTGCAGGTAATCATTACTTTCTCTTCGTTTTCCCTTAAAGACTTTGATAGACTACAGTTTTGTCCAAAGGAAACACAACTCAAGTAAGAAACATTTCTTGATCCACATATTTTTTATATATTTCATCAGTAAAAATTAAGCAGCCAAAAACCACGTGGAAAACAAGCAGTAAAACCCCATCACTGACTGTTTGGAAAACTACAACTATCAGCAAATGCAACTGTAATCTGGTATCAAAAAATGGCCTATTGATTAATAAGGTTTTTTATGTTAAATATTTATTTTTAAAACATTTTATGTATTTTTTTACATTTTCCATATCACTATATGGAAAACAAAATCTTGCAATTTTCACACTGGCCACTGGCGGTACTATAATGCTACTTCCTGTTCTATTCAGAAGACGTTTCAGCGGTCTCATCATCATCACAGACAGGATTGCAATGAAAGGTAACATCTCTATACACAGTAGATAACACAGGATCCGCCATTCACAATAGGTGATGTCACAGCTCACCTCCTCCTCCTGTACAATGACAGATAACACCTCTATATACAGCAGATAACACAGGATCCACCATTCACAATAGATATCACAGCTCACCTCATCCTCCTCCTGTACAATGACAGATAACACCTCTATATACAGCAGATAACACAGGATCCACCATTCACAATAGATATCACAACTCACCTCCTCCTCCTCCTGTACAATGACTGATAACACCTCTATATACAGTAGATAACACAGGATTCACCAATCACAATAGGTGATGTCACAGCTCACCTCCTCCTTATTACATTGACCTTTGAGCATGCTTAGACCTTATTTCTGTCTATAGGAATATAAACTAACAGCTGTTAATGTCCATGTGCTCAATAAAGATATTAATATCTAATATTGGCCCTAGCGATCAGTGTGATAATGTACAGATATAATCTTTTCATGAATATAGAGAGTGAGATGAAAAATAAAATTTTCAAAAATAAAAAAAACAATAAAATTTAACATTAAAACCTTTTTAAACAATAGGTAATTTTCTGATGGGACATTGCCTTTACAGATCAGGAGCCAGTTAATCTGAATATGCAGTAGCTGGGGACATCTTGAAGGGGGCACATACTTTTTTACAAGCTTTGTATTGTTAGCACTTTGCTCCTAAAAGTCTGAAATGATAAATCTCATCTTAATTGTTCTTTCTATTCAGGTATTTCGAGAAGCAATTTACTTTGGCCGAGAAATGTAAACTCCCGATGTTCCTGCACTGCAGAAACGCACACAAGGAGTTTATCGGTGAGTCTCAGAGTCTTCACCCCTTTCTGGCCCAGGGCGCGTACTAATACGTATCTGCGCCCTGGGCCTTATGGGTCTGATACGTATTAGTACGCCTTGGCGATTTCGCCTGCACACAAGCGGTGCGGGGGAGATCACCGCCGGGTGTCAGCTGATTGACACACCTGACACCCGGTGCTATGTGCAGGAAGCGGTCCCGCACCGCTCCCTACACATTAACCCCCGAAATGCTGCGATCGAAATCGATTGCAGCATTCCGGTGGCAAGAGGAGGTAAGCGAGATACTTACCTTCTCTGCCGGCGTCTGAGTCCAGTCCCGGATGTTGCCATGGTGACCCGATGTCATCATGACAACATCCGGGTCACCAGGAGGCAGGAAGTTGCTCTGGTCATGCGCAGTGCATGACCAAAGTAACTTCTTCCTGTGCAGCGCTGACAGGCTGCATAGCACAGGGAGCTGCTGTTCTCTATGCTATACAGCCGAACAGGCTGCAAAAAGTGAAAGTCCCATAGTGGGACAGAGTGTAAAAGTAATAAAAATGTCAGAGAGTGAAAAAAAAAAAAAATTAAAAATATAAAAAAATAATAATAATAAAAATATATTGTACCCATAAATAAATAATCATATGGCGTCCGCTAATTATTCAAGCAAATTTTACATTCAAAAAGTCAAATGGCGCTCCTTCCCTTCCGAGCCCTGCCGTGCGCCCAAACAGTGTTTTTTCCTCACATATGGGGTATCTGCGTGCTCAGGGGAAATTGCACAACAAATTTTGGGGTCCATTTTTCCCTGATACCCTTGCGAAAATAAAAAAAATTGGGTCTAAAGTAACATTTTTGTGAAAAAAGTTAAATGTTAATTTTTTTCTTCCACATTCCAAAAATTCCTGTGAAGCACCTGAAGGGTTAATAAAGTTCTTGAATGTGGTTTTGAGCACCCTGAGGGGTGCAGTTTTTAGAATGGTGTCACTTTTGGGTATTTTCTGTCATAAAGACCCCTCAAAGTCACTTCAAATGTGATGTGGTCTCTAAAAAAATATGGTTTTGTAAATTTTGTTGTAAAAATGAGAAATCGCTGGTCAACTTTTAACCCTTATAGCTCCCTAATAAAAAACAAATTTTGGTTCCAACATTGTGCTGATGTAAAGTAGACATGTGGGAAATGTTATTTATAAACTATTTTGTGTGACATATCTCTCTGATTTAAGGGCATAAAAATTAAAATTGCGAAATTTCCAATTTTTTCACAAATAAACGCAAGTGATATCGAAGAGATTTTACCACAATCATGAAGTACAATATGTCATGAAAAAATAATCTCAGAATCAGGGGAATCCGTTGAAGCGTTCCAGAGTAATTACCTCATAAAGCGACAGTGGTCAGAATTGTAAAAATTGGCCTGGTCATTAACGTGCAAACCACCCTCGGGGCTTAAGGGGTTAAGAGAGGTCAAGCACATTTTTACCATGTAAATTTCATTCTAGAACCTAAATTTTGAGAATTCATTTAATAATATTGTAAAAATATATGGTTCAGTGTCCTTTATTCAGATACTAAACTCTAAATCTTCTGATATTTACACACATTAGAAAACTAAAAAGTCTGGCTGCCTGAAGCCACCACTAGGGGGAGCTCACGAAGGACAGACAGATACATTTCCCATTGAGCTCCCCCTAGTGGTGTTTTTTTAATGGGAAGCATTTATATGAACTTGTGTCCATGGTACAATTTGTCTTTCCTGCTGTCCAGCTCATATAGCGATCCTAATCTCTTATTAATTATTGTAACGGGTCTGGGAGGTGGAACCTCTGAGCAACGATACAAAGGGGCAGTCCTTGTAAGGAAGCGGGTGGCTCCCAGGGTAGGCGGGCAGGAGGTCACGGCAAGTGACGGGGACAGTCTCTGGCTAGAAGGGCAGGAGGTCACGGCTAGTGACGGGGACAGTGTCTGGGTAGAAGGGCAGGAGGTCACGGCAAGTGACGGGGACAGTCTCTGGGTAGAAGGGCAGGGGGTCACGGCAAGTGACGGGAACAGTCTCTTGACAGGCGGGTGGTCACGGCAAGTGACGGCTAAGCCTCCAGGTAGACTAGCAGGCAGGTAGCAGGTGGACGCTCCCAGGTGAGCGGGCTAGAGTCTCTGGACAGGCAGGTGGTCACAGCAGGTGACCGCAGAGCCTCCAGGTAGGCTAGCAGGCAGGTAGCAGGCGGACGCTCCCAGGTGAGCGGGTAAGAGTCTCTGGACAGGCAGGTGGTCACAGCACGTGACGGCAGAGCCTCCAGGTAGGCTAGCAGGCAGGTAGCAGGCGGACGCTCCCAGGTGAGCGGGTAAGAGTCTCTGGACAGGCAGGTGGTCACAGCACGTGACGGCAGAGCCTCCAGGTAGACTAGCAGGCAGGTAGCAGATGAGCACTCCCAGGTGAGCGGGTAAGAGTCTCTGGACAAGCAGGTGGTCACAGCACGTGACGGCAGAGCCTCCAGGTAGACTAGCAGGCAGGTAGCAGATGAGCACTCCCAGGTGAGCGGGTAAGAGTCTCTGGACCGGCAGGTGGTCACAGCGCGTGATGGCAGAGCCTCCAGGTAGGCTAGCAGGCAGGTAGCAGAAGAGCGCTCCCAGGTGAGCGGGCAATCAGATCCATAGACAGACTGGCAGGGCTGGTAGGCAGACTGTCGGACCGCAGGAATGCAAGTAGATAGACAAGTATCAGGCAGGTGTCAAGCAGGAATCTGGCAGGTAACTGGCAGGTATCTGGTAACGGGACCTGAGGGCTGAAGCAGAGTGATAGGCTATGCAACAACATTGCTCGGGCACCTCCATTTTGGAGGAGGTGCCTTATATATGGTGAGGTTCTCCGGCCATTGGCCGGGGAATCCTTAGGACGGCGCGTGCGGCCCCTTTAAGAGAGGGGGAGCGCGCGCGCGCCCTAAGCACAGTGGCCGGGAAGCAGCGCGCGCTGCCAGCAGAGCGGGAGGAGGACGCCGGACACAGAGCGGAGAGGTGAGGGGAACAGCGTCCCTGCCTAGCAGGAGGCAGGGACGCCGACGCTACAATTATTTTTTTCATTCTCAATATTTCTTCCTTTGTTCCACTTCAGATATAATGCAGAGAAATCGCGAGCGTTGTGTCGGAGGAGTGGTGAGTATCTGGTCTCCTGAGATGACTGCACAGGAATTATTCCATGTTTGTTCCACAACGTTGCAATAGATAATCTTAACATTTTCAAAAGCTTTGATTGGTGTCAGTGAACTGAAGTTTTTTTTGTAGTTTACATCACAGCTCACCTCCTCCTCCCGTAGAATGACTGATAACACCTCTATATACAGTAGATAACACAGGATCCACCATTCACAATAGGTGATGTCACAGCTCACCTCCTCCTCCTGTACAATGACAGATAACACCTCTATATACAGTAAACAATACAAGGATCCACCATTCACAATAGATGATGTCACAGCTCACCTCCTCCTCCTCCTGTACAATGACTGATAACACCTCTATATACAGTAGATAACACAGGATCCACCATTCACAATAGGTGATGTCACAGCTCACCTCCTCCTGTACAATGACTGATAACACTTCTATATGCATTAGATAACACAGGATCCACCATTCACAATAGGTGATGTCACAGCTCACCTCCTCCTCCTGTACAATGACAGATAACACCTCTATATACAGTAAACAATACAAGGATCTACCATTCACAATAGATGATGTCACAGCTCACCTCCTCCTCCTGTACAATGACTAATAACACCACTATATACAGTAAACAATACAAGGATCCACCATTCACAATAGGTGATGTCACAGCTCACCTCCTCCTCCTGTACAATGACAGATAACACCTCTATATACAGTAAACAATACAAGGATCCACCATTCACAATAGGTGATGTCACAGCTCACCTCCTCCTCCTGTACAATGACTGATAACACCTCTATATACAGTAGATAACACAGGATCCACCATTCACAATAGGTGATGTCACAGCTCACCTCCTCCTCCTGTACTAATAACACCTCTACATAGAATAAAGCAATCTCAGATTGGGTAATTGCTGCTGATTATGATGTATTGGGTCGTTATCGGCCGGTCACATGATGTCTCCTCCTATAGGTCCATTCATTTGATGGAACAAAAGAAGACGCAGAAGCGATCGTGGCCTTAGATCTCTATATTGGCATTAATGGCTGGTGAGCAGAAACTCCTGATCAAAGGGGGTTTTTAGAATTAAATGTTGGATCCCCACAGATCAGCGGACTGAAGGGGCACGGCCGTGACTCATTGTTTGTACTGGTGGCAATGTCTAGTCCTGCTGCTGGACCACAATCGCCTGATTCTGCCCTCTGGCATATTGACGATCTATTCTTGGTCCTGAAACCCCTTTAAAACTTGTACTAAAACAGATCTGTCACCTTTACTATACCCCCTAGTTAAAGGGATTGTCTAGGATTAGAAAAACATGATTGCTTTTATCAATAACAGCGCTACACCTGGTTATATGTGGAATTGCAGCTCCGCCTCGTTCAGATTAATCACTTGGAGACTCGTCTAATTTATGTTTTAGCACATTCCTTTTTTCTTCCCCTTTTTCCAAGAATCATAACATAATATAAAATAAAAAACAAATTGCAACCACAATTTTGGATTCATGCGCCAGACTGTGAGAGCCATAACTTTTTTCTGTTTTGTTTGATAGAGTTGTATCACGGTTGTTTTTTTTTGCGGTATGAGCTATAGTTTTTATTCTGTGCTGTTTTGGCGTCCATTGGACTTTTTGATCTTTTTTTATTCCATTTTTTGGGTGAGGTTTTTTTTTTCTGTGTGTTGCAACGTTCACAGTATTGGAAAAATTATTTTGATATTTTGTAAATGGAATTTGCCGGAAAGTAAGAAAGCTTTCAAAAATAGTTAAAGTGTTAACAGTTTATTTTTTATCAGTTAACAAAATGCAAAGTGAAGGAAAGAGAAATCTAAATCCCATCAATATTTGGTGACTGTCCTTTGCCTTCAAAATCCCATCAATTCTTCTTGTAATATTGACAAAAAGTCATGGATTTTGTCGGATTATAGTCAGGTGGATGAGTAACATACCTATTGGGTGCGAATGAGCATCATTTTCATTTTGAAACATAGCCATTAACTGAGACGGAAACAGCTATGTAGGAGGCTTAAAACTGGGTGAGAAACAGCCAGACTCTGTTACGAAGGTGAGGTTGTGGAAGACAGTTTCATGTCACAGGTCATACACCATGTCAAGACTGAGTACAGCAACAAGATACAAGGTAGTTATACAGCATCAGCCAGGTCTCTCCCATTTCAAAGTAGACTGTGCTTTTAATATGTACTGTTCATGCTGTTTCGAAAAAGCACGAAGAAGTGGGCAACTTTGAGAACTGTAGATGCAGCAGATGAAACTTTGTGTAGCAGATGAAAGACATGTCCATCATGATTACTTCCCTGTGAAATCGGTAGGTGTCCAGCAGTGCCATCAACTCAGAACTGGCAGCAACCAGCGGGACCCAGCTACACCCATCTACAGTTCTAAAGGTCTGGCCAGAGGTGAACTATATGGAAGAATTTGAGCCAAAAGCCATATCTTACACATGGAAACAAGGCCAAGGGGTGCCGAAAAATGGCAGCAGGTGCTCTGGACTGAGGAGTAATAATGTGAAATATCTGGCTGTAACAGAAAGCAGATTGTTCCTGAAGAGCGGCAAAATAATGAGGGTCTGCAGGAACAGTGAAGCACGGTGGAGGCGTCTCAACAACTACAGTAGAACAACGACCCCAAACATCCAGCCAATGTCATTAAGAACCAGGAGTCCTGGAAGTGATGATCCGGCTATACTGAGCCCTGATCTCACATCATCCCATCTGTCTGGGATCACATGAAGACACAGAAGGATTTCCACAGACGATCTGGGGTCAGTTCTCCAAGATGTTTGGAACAGTTTAAAAACTGTGAACAAGTGACAAGTACGGAGAAGAAGTGATTGAGGCAAAATTCAAATATTGATTTGATTTAGATTTCTCTTTTGTTCATTCAGTCATAAGAAAAATGAAATATACATCATTGAATTTTCTACTTTTACGAATCAGGATAGAATGAAAAACATCTGGTCCTCAAAAAGATCTTAAAATTAGGTAAATACAACCTCAGATACAGGACAGATTACATCGAATCATTATTTAACAACCTAGGCCAAAATGCGGGAGGAATGTGTGAAAAAGTAAGTACACCCTATGAATGAATGTTCGGACCATCTTTAGCAGCAATAGCTTGAAGTAATGGTTTTGTGTATGATCGTTCTGGAAGAATTTTGTCCACTCTTGGTTACAATGATCGTTTCTGCACAGATCTATTAAAGCATTTCTATTGGGTTGAGATCTGGACTTTGGGCCTTCGCAACATCGTAATTATCTTTATTTCAGCCATTCTGATGCCGATTTGCTGCTGCGCTTTGGATTATTCTGCTATTGAATGACCTAGTCTCGGCCAAGCTCTACCTTTGGGTAGTTGGCCTCACATTTGACTGTAGAATACATTGTTATACAGAGGAGTTCATGATCAACTCAATGACTCCAAGGTGCTCAGGTCCTATGGCTGCAAAACAAGCCCAAATAATCACCCCTCCACCACCATGCCTGACAGTCGGTATGATGTGTTTGTGCTGATATGCCGTTTTGCTTTCACAAAGTGTGGTACACAGGGCATTATGGCCAAACATCTCCTCCTTGATCTTGTCTGTCCAAAGGACATTGTTCCATATGTGTTTTGGTTTGTTCACATGCAGCTTTGCAAACTTTGTGTTTTTAGAACAAATATACCTTTTCCTGGAAACCCTTCCAAACAAGCCATACTTATTCAGTCTTCTCTTACTTGTATTTTCATGAACTTGAACATTTAACATGGTGAGGCCTTTAGAGTTTGAATTTTAGCTCTTTTGGGTTTTTTTGCAACTTCTCTGAGCGTTGCACAGTCTGACCTTGGGGTGAATTTGCTTGGACGTCCATTCCTTAGCAGGCTGTCTATAATGGAATTCAAATTGTGTGGAGATGGCCTTATAAACTTCTGCTTTTATAGAGGCTGTCAAACTTGCTGATGAACAACTAATCAAGGGCATTTGATTAGTAACACCTGGCTGCTACTTTACCCTTTTATTTCTATGGAAGCTGTAAGGGTGTACTTAATTTTTGACACAATGCTTCTGCATTTTAGCCTAGTTTCTGGTAAATAATGACATAATATAATCTGTCACGTGTTGTTGTTCATCTGAGGTTGTGCTTACCTAATTTTAAGACCTTCTAAGGACTAAGTGTATATATAATATAGAATTTTATTTAAAAAAAAAAAAAATTTCTACATTTTCATTAGTTCCCTTAGGGAACTTTGACTGTTGGTTGCTTATAGAATACACTGCACTACTGAAAGTATTGCAGTCTGTTATATAATTACCAATTTCCTAGGTTACAAACATGGTAGACAAGGGATCCTCAGTAGACCACCGCCTTGCAGTGATAACCAATCGGCACCCTATGATTATGCTGCAGCGGCGACCATGGGGAAAAGTGGGTCCTCGCTACACTTACACCCATGTCTTCCCTTATGAATCCTGACAATCCTATATGTGACTACTGTCGTTAATAAAAGATTGTCCTGTAAATCTCCAGTGATTAGTGATGTAAAGGTGGATGGAGCTGCCGTCTTTCCCCATTCACGTTCTTCATTGTCTTCTACCAGTTCATTAAAAACAGAGTCCAACTTGGAAGTGCTGAAGTCCATCCCCAGCGAGAGGCTGATGATAGAGACAGGTAGGCACGAGACGGGAAGATTGTACTGGGGAAATGTACATTTTTATGCCACATGTAATCGAATGTGATGATCTCATTACACGTCCAGAAATGGAGAGAAGTGTTTTCTGGTGGAACATTCTCAATAAATGACCTTTTGGGGTTGGGACCTGATTCATTGTACTGATGTATGATGCTGCTCTTCTGCTTTTATGATAGATGCCCCGTGGTGTGGGGTGAAAAATACTCATGCCGGCTCAAAGTACGTGAAGACCATATTCCCTACTAAGAAGAAGTGGGAGGCAGGACATTGTCTGAAGGACAGGAACGAGCCGTGCCATATTGTGTGAGTATCCTCTGCAGGAGAAGGGACCTCCGACCGGTCTGCTCCACGGGCTGAAACCTTAACGTTCATCCTCTGGTATAGCCGAGCTGTGTGCTATAACATTAAAGGGAATCACCTATAGATTAAATCAGTTTTATCTTTTTCAATTTTTTTTCATATCTTACAATATCAAAAATCTTGCAATTTTCAAATTTGCCATGAGGCCTAATATTTGATTCCAATTTCCTGTTGTTCACATGGATGTTAGTAGTGTCTGAGTCGACCAACTATCATAGTTAAGGTTGAAGGTAGACACAAGTCCATCAAGCTCAATCCATAACCTAAGATGTTGATCCAGACGAAGGCAAAAGCCCCATGAGGCAGATGCAAATTGCTCCATATTAGGGGGAGAATTCCTTCCCCCACCCCACATACAGTTCCAAGAATCTGTCCCATCACAGAATCTAGTGCCCATAACCTGTAATATTATATTTGTCAAAGCATAGAGGCTCTTCTTGAACTTGTTTGGTCAATTGACCATTGCAACATGTTGTGGAAGAGGGGTCCATAGTGTTAGGAATCCATAATTTCACTGCTCGTACAGTAAAGAACCCATAGTCTCACTTTTCATACAGTAAAGAATCCAGTCTGTGCTTGTATAGTATAGAATCCATGGTTTCACTTATTGTACAGTAATGAATGCATAGTCTGTGCTCGTACAGTAGAGAATCCAGAATCTCACTGCTTGTACAGTAGAGAATCCATATAGTCTAGCTTCTCGTACAGTAAAGAATCTGCATTTAGATTATTCAACTTTGGTCTAAAGAAAATCCTTTTGATGTTCCTTTATATGTTTGTATATTGTAATAAGATCGCCCCTAAAGCCTTCAATTTTCCAAATTAAATAACCCCATGTGCAATAATCTATCTTCTGCCTTCTTCCACCCATTCTCTTAATAACCTTGGTCGCTCTTCTCTGCACCCGCTCTAGTTCAGCTATGTCTTCCTTATACACTGAAGACCAAAATTGTACACAGTATTCCAAGTGTGGCCGCACTAGTGACTTGTATAGAGGCAAAACTATGTTCTCGTCAGGAACATCTCTGCTTCTTTTAATGCATCCCATTATTTATGTGCCTTGGCAGCAGCTGCCTGGCACTGGTCACTATAGGTGAGTTTGCTGTCCACCCATACACCAGTGTTTTACCATCTATATACAGTTATATGAAAAAGTTTGGGCACCCCTATTAATCTTAAGCTTAATGTTTTATAAAAATTGGTGTTTTTGCAACAGCTATTTCAGTTTGATATATGTAATAACTGTTGGACACAGTAATGTTTCTGCCTTGAAATGAGGTTTATTGTACTAACAGAAAATGTGCAATCTGCATTCAAACAAAATTTGACAGGTGCATAAGTATGGGCACCTCACCAGAAAAGTGACATTAATATTTAGTAGATCCTCCTTTTGCAAAAATAACAGCCTCTAGTCGCTTCCTGTAGCTTTTAATGAGTTCCTGGATCCTGGATGAAGGTATTTTTCACCATTCCTCTTTACAAAACAATTCCAGTTCAGTTAAGTTTGATGGTCGCCGAGCATGGACAGCCCTCTTCAAATGATCCCACAGATGTTCAATGATATTCAGGTCTGGGGACTGGGATGGCCATTCCAGAACATAGTAATTGTTCCTCTGCATGAATGCCTGAGTAGATTTGGAGCGGTGTTTTGGATCATTGTCTTGCTGAAAGATCCATCCCCTGCATAACTTCAACTTTGTCACTGATTCTTGAACATTATTGTCGAGAATCTGCTGATACTGAGTGGAATCCATGCGTCCCTCAACTTTAACAAGATTCCCGGTGCCGGCATTGGCCACACAGCCCCAAAGCATGATGGAACCTCCACCAAATTTTACTGTGGGTAGCAAGTGTTTTTCTTGGAATGCTGTGTTTTTTTGGCGCCATGCATAACGCCTTTTTGTATGACCAAACAACTCAATCTTGGTTTCATCAGTCCACAGGACCTTCTTCCAAAAAGAAATTGACTTCTCCAAATGTTCTTTTGCATACCTCAGCCGACTCTGTTTGTGGCGTGCTTGCAGAAACGGCTTCTTTCGCATCACTCTCCCATACAGCTTCTCATTGTGCAAAGTGAGTTGTATAGTTGACCGATGCACAGTGATACCATCTGCAACAAGTTGATGCTGCAGCTCTCTGGAAGTGGTCTGAGGATTGTCCTTGACTGATCTCACCATTCTTCTTCTCTGCCTTTCTGATGTTTTTCTTGCCCTGCCACTTCTGGCCTTAACAAGAACTGTCCCTGTGTTCTTCCATTTCCTTACTATGTTCCTCACAGTGGAAACTGACAGGTTAAATCTCTGAGACAGCTTTTTGTATCCTTCCCCTGAACAACTATGTTGAATAATCTTTGTTTTGAGATCATTTGACAGTTGTTTTGAGGAGCCCATGATGCCACTCTTCAGAGGAGATTCAAACAGGAGAACAACTTGCAAGTGGCCACTTTAAGTAGCTTTTCTCATGATTGCATACACCTGACTATGAAGTTCAAAGCTCAATGAGGTTACAAAACAAAAAAGTGCTTTAGTAAGTCAGTCAAAAGTAGGTAGGAGTATTTAAAGCAAGAAAATGATAAGGGTGCCCATACTTATGCACCTGTCAAATTTTGTTTGAATGCAGATTGCACATTTTCTGTTAGTACAATAAACCTCATTTCAAGGCAGAAACATTACTGTGTCCAACAGTTATTACATATATCAAACTGAAATAGCTGTTGCAAAAACACCAATTTTTATAAAACATTAAGCTTAAGATTAATAGGGGTGCCCAAACTTTTTCATATAATTGTATATAATCGTCTTATCCCGTCTGTCTGTCTGTCTGTCCTGGAAATCCCGCGTCACTCATTGGTCCGGCAGCGGCCAATCAGCGCCGCGGGATTTCTGAAAAAAGATGGCGGCCATTAGCGGCTCATCTGCAGGACGGAGCTCAGCGGCGATGCAGCCGGGAGATGACCGGCGCGAGGCGCTCATCTCCCGGGCAGTACCAGCAGAAGGACCTCGACCGCCGGACCCATCTGCGGGACGGAGATGCAGCCGGGAGATGAGCGGCGCGAGGCGCTCATCTCCCGGCCGGTAGCAGCGGAAGGACCGCCGGCGTCGCTGACCTCCATGCGGAAGGGAGGACCGGGGAGCGGCGCTGCGGGTCGGGATACTTCTGCTGCGAGCGCCCACTCATGTCCCGGGTTCTCGCAGCGGAAGTACCCGCACAGGCAGCGCCGGTCCTCACCAAGACGATTCGATGATTGGTCGCGGTCTTCGGACCCGACCAATCACTGATCTTACCGCAAAACTTAAACACCACTGTGCTGATTAGTCGCCACATTTAAATATCGGCCACGACCAATCACCGATCTTGGCTCCACATTTAAACACCGCTGTGCTGATTGGTCGCTGGGCGCGACCAATCACCGATTTTGGCGCCACATTTAAATAGCGTCCGCAACCAATCAGCACAGCGGTGTTTAAATGTGGAGCCAAGATCGGTGATTGGTCACGGCCGATATTTAAATTTGGCGCCCAAATCGGTGATTGGTCGCGGGCAGCGTCCGCGACCAATCAGCACAGTAGTGTTTAACTTTTGCGGCAAGATCAGTGATTGGTCGCGGGCCAAGACCACGACCAATCACCGATTTGTGCGGCACATTGAAATAGCGGCCACGACCAATTGGATGTCAGCGCCGCTCCCCGGTCCTCCCTTCACACCCTAGGCGCATGGATGTCAGCTACGCTGCCTGTGCGGATACTTCCGCTGCGAGAACCCGGGACATGAGCGGGCGCTCGCAGCAGAAGTATCCCGACCCGCAGCGCCGCTCCCCGGTCCTCCCTTCACACCCTAGCCGCTGATGTCCCCACAGTATTCGCATGGTGTTACAAAGGTCCGGACATTTGTGTTAAAAATCGCTGATTGGTTGCTGGTGCTGCCCGCGACCAATCACCGATTTGGGCGCTAAATTTAAATATCGGCCGCGACCAATCACCGATTTTGGCGCCACATTTAAATTTGGCGCCCAAATCGGTGATTGGTCGCGGGCAGCGCCAGCGACCAATCAGCGATTTTTAACACAAATGTCCGGACCTTTGTAACACCATGCGGATACTGTGCGGACATCAGCGGCTAGCGTGTCAAGGGAGGACCGGGGAGCGGCGCTGCGGGTCGGGATACTTCTGCTGCGAGCAGTCGCTCATGTCCCGGCTTCTCGCAGCGGAAGTATCCGCACAGGCAGCGGCGCTCCCCGGTCCTCACCAATACGATTCCGCTCCCCGGTCCTCACCAATGCGATTCGCTGATTGGTCGCGTGCGGAGAGCGCGACCAATCAGTGATCTTGGCGCTAAAGTTAAACACCGCTCTGCTGATTGGTCGCGCGACCAATCACCGATTTGGGCGCCACATTTAAATAGCGGCCGCGACCAATCACCGATCTTGCCGCCACATTTAAACACTGCTGTGCTGATTGTTTAAATTTGGCGCCAAGCTCGCTGATTGGTCGCGTCTGGCGTCCGCGACCAATCAGCGAGATTGGCGCAAAATTTAAACAACGCTCTGCTGATTGGTCGCGGATGACAGCCGACCGCGACCAATCAGCGAGATTAGCGCAAAATTTAAACAACGCTCCATTCATTGGTCGCGGCCGCCAGCCGCGACCAATCAGCGAGATTGGCGCCAAATTTAAACAACGCTCTGCTGATTGTTTGCGGCCGCCTGCCGACCGCGACCAATCAGCGAGATTGGCGCCTAATTTAAACAGCGCTATGATCTCCCGACGGCAAGTGTGAACGGAGGACCGAGGAGCGGCGCCGCCGGTCGGGATGCTTCTGCTGCGAGCAGCCGCTCATCTCCTAGCTGCTCGCAGCGGAAGTACCCGCACAGGCAGCGCCGCTCCCCGGTCCTCACTAATACGACGCTGATTGGTTGCAGCCGCCGGCCCCGACCAATCATCGATATGGGCGGCAAATTTAAACCCCACTCTGCTGATTGGTCGCGGCTGGTGGTAGCGACCAATCAGTGATTTTGGCGCAAAATTTAAACACCGCTCTGCTGATTAGTCGCGGTCTCCGACCGCGACCAATCAGCAGTATTGGCGCCAAATTTAAACCTCGCTCTGCTGATTAGTCGCAACCACCGGCCGTGACCAATCAGCGATATTGGCGCCAAATTTAAACACCGCTTCGCTGATTGGTCGCGGTGGCCGGCCGCGACCAATCAGCGATATTGGCGCCATATTTAAACACCGCTCTGCTCATTGGTCGCGGTTACCGGTCACGAATAACCAGCATTATTGGCGACAAATTTAAACACCGCTCTGCTGATTGGTCGCGGCCGTGACCAATCACCATTATTCGCGCCAAATTTAAATACTGCTCTGCTGATTAGTCGCGACCACCGGCCGTGACCAATCTGCGATATAGGCGCCAAATTTTAACACCGCTTTGCTGATTGGTCGCGGTTGCCGGCCTCGACCAATCAGCGATTTTGGCGCCAAATGTAAACAACGCTCTGCTGCTTGCGCCCGGTCGGCCGCATACATATTCTAGAATACCCGATGCGTTAGAATCGGGCCACCATCTAGTTTAATAAATAATTGTGCATTTTTTCCCTGACCCACGTACATGACCTTACATTTAGTTATGTTGTATGTTAAACTTCTTTTGCCATTTTTGCGCCGAGCCTCCAGCTTCCCCCAAATCTCTCTCTAATATTAAGACTCCATTCACACATCCGCCTGTTACCATCTGAGAGAAATGGACAGATCATTTTTCTCCAGTGTCATCCCAGTGCTTCTGTTTTTTTACTCATCTGTGTTTTTTCACTAAAGCAGGTAGACTGTCTGAACGTTTCTTATATATTGAGTATTAGCAATGAATCTGTTAAAAATGGATGAAACTCAGAAAACTGAAGTGCAAAGATTGTGTTCAGTGTGTCAATCGTGAATCCTGTGTTACACACTGTAGATAGAGGTGTTATCAGTCATTGTACAGGAGGAGGAGGAGGTGCGCTGTGACATCACCTATTGAGAATGGTGGATCCTGTGTTATCTACTGTATATAGAGGTGTCATCAGTCATTGTACAGGAGGAGGAGGTGAGCTGTGACATCACCTATTGTGAATGGTGGATCCTGTGTTATCTACTGTATATAGAGGTGTTATCAGTCATTGTACAGGAGGAGGAGGTGAGCTGTGACATCACCTATTGTGAATGGAAGAGACTTATCAGCTTTGTATAGCGGTGTTACCTTTCATTGTAATCTTGTCTGTGGTGATAACAAGATTACTGAAAAGTCACATGTACAGAACATGAAGCATGAGTCTAATATTAGATCTAGTGGCCAGTGTGAAAATTGCAAGATTCTTGTTTTTGTTTTTTTTATACATAGAGATATCGAAAATAGAAAAAAAATTAATAAATTTCTTTAAAAATACATTTAAGATAGCAATTTTAACAAGAGATGATTTTCTGATGACACATGCCCTTTAAAGGGAACCTGTCACCTGATTCATGGTGCCCAAACTGAGCAACATTTCACAGTAACGCTCCAGAGAAAATATATACTTTAACCATCTGTCTGGTAACCTTAGCGTGAGTTGCGACTCCTCCGGCTGTTCCCAGCACTTCTAGGTGAATCACAAGTCTCTCGCTATGGGAGAGACCTGTCAATCAGCTGCAGCGGCGCTGGGAAGAGCCGGCTGGGAACCATAGCCAGAGATGAGACTAGTCCGACTCTTCCCAGCACCACAGCAGTTGATTTGACAGGTCTTTCCCAAAGCAAGAGACCTATCTATCACTTGCAGCAGCGCTGGGAAGAGCCGGCTGGGGGTGGAGGCAGACTAGCCTCATCTCTGGTTGGATCTTGGAGATATGTTTTCTCTGAAACGCCAGAGCTTTCCAGAGATTAATACCTAGCTGCAGTTGTACAGCCTGGACCTGATTTACGCTACCCGACAGCCTGAAGCAGGTGACAAGTTCCCTTTAAGTGATTGAAGTATCTGCTTCTGTTCTATTGTTATCAGTGACCATTCTGGGCTTTTCCTACTTTACCATAAGGTACCAACAACTTTGTCCACGTGAGTAAGTAGTCGCTCACTCTGCCATCATTTATATGGACCCCATACAGTAAGGATTCTTTAGTATTTTGGGGTCTTATTCCTGCTGTCTGTTTCCTTCCAACACTGATGATCCCACCACTAGAATAGGAAATGATCAGATAATGAAGAATCCGATCTGGATCCATTGTTCATTTTTCTATTGCAGGCAGGTACTGGAGATAATGGCATCGGTGAGAGAAGAGGAACCGGAGGAGCTGGCCAAAACGTTGTACAACAACACAACCAAAGTGTTTTTCCCAGATGTGTAGAGGGTGCAATAGAAACGATTCACTATGGGAAGATATACTAATAAAGGAGAACAGAACCGTATACCACGGAGCATCCGGGATCAGTATGATGGACGCCAATACTTCAGAGCATCGCTCTCACACAGGGATTGTCCCCACCTGTGCCGGCAGCACAAATAATAAAACTGAAGTTCTGCTTTTCTGTGTTGCGACAATGGATCACATTCATCTGTGCATTATCATCCAATGCAAATGTATTATCCGCCCTTATTAAAATGTATGAGCAACGATTATTAAACCTTTTCTCATGGTCCTGGACTTGCTGAGCAGCGGCTAACTCCCAAGAATGACCCAGAGCGTGCAGACCGGGCTCAGAAATACTTCAGACCTGCATCCGGATTGGGGGACGCTGCCGCCCTCACTAGTTTTGTCAAGTTCCTTGCAAACCAGAGATCCATGAATTGCCGTTACTCCTTGTAGGTGCCACATCAGGCCCCTTTATCGGGTTTGCCGCCATCTCTAAGATGCCATGTGCACATGCCCTCTTTGCTAGAGGAAGACGCTTTAGGAAACCGCCGGCAGTGTTTTTCCTAAAGTGTCTTTGCCAATTTTTACAATTCTATAGGCTGCTTCCAAGTCAGAGCTGCCAGCAAAATGGTCAGGTCCCCTCTAGCAACCGCAGGGCTTCCAAAGCCTGAAGCGGTTGAAATAAAGTGAGAAAGATAGAACATATGCACAGAAAACGGTTTTGACGTTGCGGTGCATGTTACTTTTCCAAGAGTCCACCTGAAAAGAGGGATTTTTGGTACTCACTGTAAAATCTCTTTCTTGGAGCCTTCATTGGGGGACACAGGACAATGGGTGTATGCTGCTGTCGCTAGGAGGTTGACACTATGCAAAAAAAGGAAAATGGCTCCTCTTCCGCAGTATGCACCCGCCTACAGGCACCAAGCTCACCAGTTAGTGGCTAGAGCAGTAGGAGAAGCACAAAATAACCAACTATGCAATGCCCAACGGGGCACAACCGTGAAAAACTAAATGAGATGGCCAACAGGACATATGTCCAAACACAGGGAGGGTGCTGTGTCCCCCAATGAAGGCTCCAAGAAAGAGATTTTACGGTGAGTACCAAAAATCCCTCTTTCTCTATCGCTTCATTGGGGGACACAGGACCATGGGACGTCCCAAAGCAGTCCCTTGGGTGGGGGAACAGAAGATAGTCACAGACTACGTCAGACCTCGGCAACTGCCGCCTGCAGGACCTTCCGTCCAAGACTGGTGTCGGCCGAGGAATAAGTGTGGACCTTGTAAAACCTTGAAAAGATGTGAAGAGAAGACCACGTTGCGGCCTTGCAGATTTGAGAGGCTGAAGCCTGATGGTGGACCGCCCAAGAGGCCCCCACCGCCCTTACTCCGGGAGGGGGAGGTTTGCCCGAGATGCGATGTGCCTCCAAGATGGTCGAACGTATCCAACGGGTGATGGTTGACTTGGAAGCAGGGAGACCCTTGCGATGCCCCTCAGGGATGACAAAAAGGGCATCCGAGCGCCGAAGGGAGGCCGTTCTGGAAAGGTACAGACGTAGAGCTCTGACCAGGTCCAGATTGTGCAGGGACTTCTCCCGTGGGTGCACTGGAGCAGGGCAAAAGGAAGGCAAAACGATGTCCTCATTAATGTGAAAAGCGGAAACCACCTTTGGCAAAAAAGAAGGCACCGGCCTGAGCACTACTTTGTCTTGATGGAATACCAGAAAAGGCGACCGGCAAGAGAGGGCTGCGAGTTCTGCGACCCTTCTAATAGAGGTAACAGCCACCAGAAAAGCCACCTTCCAGGAAAGAAGAGAGGCTGGAATGTCATGAATGGGTTCAAACGGAGGCTGTTGTAGGACGCTTAGGACCATATTAAGGTCCCATGGTTCCACTGGAGCGCGATAGGGGGGCGCCAGGTGGGCCACCCCTTTTAGAAAGGTCCTGACCTGAGGACGGCTAGCTAAGTTACGTTGGAATAGAATGGACAAGGCCGAAACTTGGCCCTTGAGAGTGCTGAGAGAGAGTCCCGCCTCTAGGCCAGACTGAAGAAAGGCCAAAATGACTGGCAAAGAAAAGGACATAGGAGTTAGCTGATCCTGTTCGCAGTGACGAAAAAAGGCTCTCCAAGTTCTTTGGTATATGCGCGAGGTAGCGGGTTTTCTGGCGTTAATTAGGGTCTGAATGACATTGTCAGTAAAGCCCGCCGTCTTCAACACCGCGGCCTCAACGGCCATACCATTAAATTCAGAGAACGAGAACTCTGATGAAGAATAGGACCCTGAGAGAGGAGGTCCGGATGGTCTGGTAGTCTCCAGGGGGAGTCGACAAGCAGATTTACCAGATCTGCGTACCAGACTCGTCTGGGCCAATCTGGGGCCACTAGGAGAACTGCTACTCCCTCTGTCTTGACCTTCTTGATGACTCGAGGGATCAAAGGTAGAGGTGGAAAGAGATAGGGCAGTTGGAACTGTGACCATGATATGACTAGCGCGTCCTGAGCGATTGCTAGCGGATCGCGGGACCGAGCTACAAAGGCCTGAACCTTGTGGTTTAACCAGGACGCCATGAGGTCGACATCTGGCGTGCCCCACCGTAAGCAGATTTGGTGAAACACCTCGGGATGGAGAGACCATTCTCCTGAGGCGAGGCCCAGCCGACTGAGAAAGTCGGCCGCCCAGTTGTCAACCCCTGGGATGTGGACTGCTGAGATTGCCGGGACCATCTTCTCGGCCCAAAGTAGCACTCTTGCCACCTATTTTAGGACGGGCTTGCTGCGCGTTCCTCCCTGATGGTTTATGTATGCCACGGCCGTGGCATTGTCCGATTGTACACGGACTGGGAACCCTGCCAGGATCTTCTGCCAGTGACGCAACGCCAGGTAAATCGCCCTTATCTCCAGAATGTTGATTGGGAGAGAGACTTCGTGGGGGCTCCACCGGCCTTGGACCGTGTGCTGTAGAAAGACTGCCCCCCAACCGATGAGACTGGCATCGGTCGTGACCACCTGCCAGCGAAGCGGAAGGAATGATCTCCCGGGTCTGAAGGAAGAAGGGCGGGACCACCAGGTTAGCGACCGTCTTACTTGGCGAGGCAACTTGATGCGTCGATCTAGAGATGACGGATTCTTGTCCCAAGCTGAGAGAAGGGCTAGTTGAAGGGACCGGGTATGGAACTGTGTGAAGCGCAGACTGGGATGTGAAGGTACGCATCTTGAATGTCCACTGAACATAGATATTCCCCGGCCTCCATCGAGGCGATTACCGACCTGAGGGACTCCATCCTGAACTGTCGGATGCGTACATGTCGGTTTAGCTGTTTGAGGTCCAGAATCGGATGTAGTGAGCCGTCCTTTTTTGGGACAACGAAGAGATTTGAGTAAAAACCGGAAAACCTTTCCTGAACGGGAACCGGGACTATGACTCCTGAGCGTAGAAGAGAAGTGATGGCTTGGAGGAAACCGGGAAGCAGAGATGGTTGTGGGGGGCGGGACCTGAGAAAACGTGATCGTAGGCTGCAATCAAACTCGATTTTGTAGCCGGAAGTCACAATTTCTTTGACCCAGGCATCCTCTATTGCCGGGAGTAAAGAATCTGTGAACAGAAGGAGACGGCCGCCCACCCTGGGAGAAGTCCCAGGTGGGAGTGACCTGTCATGTTGAGGAAAACCTGTTGGATCGTGAACGTGATCCAGAGGACTTGGAGGAACGACTCTTTTGGCGCCAGTTAGGCGTGGGCCTAAAGGAGGGTTTACGACTGTCCCGCGGTGCTGGAGTACGGTCCTGTTGAGAGGATGGGTTCGGTTGCGTGAACTGACAAAAGGACCGGAACTGAAGGGGGCGTCTCCTAGGAAAAGGGCGTTTGGGTCTGGGCTGGGGGAGGGAGGTGCTCTTACCCCCAGTAGCATCAGAGATGATCTGATCTAGCTTGGAGCCAAACAGCCTGGAACCTTGAAAAGGAAGATTAGTTAGAGATCTTTTGGAAGACAGGTCGGCGTTCCAGGCTTTAAGCCAAAGAATTCTACGTAAGGCGACAAGATTACTGGAAACCCGGGCTGAGCATGCAGCGGAGTCGAGGGACGCCGTAAGCAGATATTTCCCGGCGTGGCCGATTTGATCAGCTAAGTTGGCCAGATCGTCCGGGGAGGCCCCTGCTAGGATGCCCTGTCTGAGCTGTTTGGCCCATGTGGACACAGCTTTTGATACCCAAGTTGAGGCGAAGGAAGGGCAAAGAGAGGTGCCCGCAGCCTCAAAGGCTGACTTAGAGAGGGCCTCAACTTGTCTATCCGTGGTATCCTTAAGGGAGGAACTATCCCGGAAGAGAAAGTACCGTCTTGGCAGAAAAGCGAGAGACGGGGGGATCCACAGATGGTGACTCCGTCCATTTGCTGACAAGGTCGTTGTTAAATGGGTATAGGACGTTTAACACTTTCTTTCCTGTAAAGCGCTTTTCTGGATGCTCCCACTGCTTTTGAAAAACGCTGTCAAATTCTGCATGGTTAGAAAAAGTGCGTGCAGGACGCTTAATCTTTTTGAAGGAAACTGAGTAGTCCCGAGAAGGGCTCTCGTCTTCTGTAACATGCAGAGTCTGATTGACAGCCATTATAAGGCTGTCTATCATGTCCTGGACCTTGGAATACTGGTCTGTGTCAGAACCAGAGTCTGAATCTGAAGCAGAGTTAGATCCCGGGGCGACCTCCGGGGAGGAGGTGTGAGACGCAGGGAGCATCTTGGAGTCTGGAGAGCTGGAGGATGAGCTTGCGTGGATCCGTTTCTGAGAACGTGCCGTCAGTCTGCCCCTGTGAGGAGGGGGCAGGGGTGCCTGCGAATAGTCTGTGGGGACGTTAGGAGCACTGGTGGCCGTGGATAACATAGGCAAGCGTTCTAAGACCTGCACCAGAGATTGAGAAACCTTGGTGAGGTCAGAGACAGACTGTGACATAGCAACAGCCCACTCCGGGGGGGAGGGGGTTACCACGTCCTGAGCGGCGGGGGGATCTTGGGGTGCCAGCATGGCGGGAGGTTTGCAGGTCGAGCAGAAGGCCGTAGTGAGACCCGCGGGCCACTTAGTACCACAAAGAGCACAGGCGTAGTATGTGACAATGTGAGAGGGACGAACTGAGGGCTCCCTGGGTTTGGGCATATGTGCCTGACCAGGGATACTGCAGAGGGGAGCGCTGTGAGCAGGGAGGGATGGGGGGTTTGTGTCAGGACAGAGCCTACCCGATCCTGCAGAGAAGCGGTCCCATGTCCCCCTGAAGGCTCCGAAGGTGAGATTGGAGCGGGTCGCAGTAGGTGCCGACGGAATAGGGAGCTGCGTGCGGCAGAGCGATGGCGCCGGTGCAGAGGACGCTCGTTGATGACGGAGCGCGCGAGGCTCTGATAGGCAGATGGGAAGGGGGGCGGGCTTGAGAGGCCCCCCGATGATGTGCCTTTCCGCGGACCTGAGGGCGTGACGGAAGGTCCTGATTGGTCAGATAGGAGGGGGCGTATGGGCGTCGGAGTACGGAGCGCCATGTTTGGGGGGGGGGGGGGAAGGACCAGGGGGCTGGTACCTGCAGCTGAAAAGGCAGTAGGGAG
Organism: Phyllobates terribilis; assembly: GCF_046119375.1. Taxonomy (NCBI): domain Eukaryota; kingdom Metazoa; phylum Chordata; class Amphibia; order Anura; family Dendrobatidae; genus Phyllobates; species Phyllobates terribilis. The sequence goes on along the minus strand of NW_027362764.1, from coordinate 749,542,200 downwards.
TCCGGTAATCGTCCGTTTCTTCACCTCCTGGTCTCAGGATGCCTTCCTGGATAGGGGGGGATCCTGGCTTTTCCTCCTTCCCGCACTGTCCAGAGACTGTGCAGGAGACTGTGTCAACCCCAGACAACTGGGGGAAGGTCACCCGCAGGGACCACCGTCTCCCTCCCAGGCCACTCCGAGGAGGGGGCTGGGGTGGGGAACAAGCTAGGACTGGCCACCGAGGTCGCCCTGAGACACCCTAAGGTGACAGGGGATAAGTCCTGCCCAGCGGGTCCGAGAGCGGGCGATGTGGGGGTAGCCACATTGCTCTCTCGGTCGCTAGTGGGTTAACAGGGGACGCAATGTGCCCTGTTAGCCTGAAGAGCTGTATCTGAAAGAGAAAAAATAAACATTAATAAAACACAACAGGGTTGGATCAGAAGGATCCAGGTCTACCTCCTACAGTCATGGCCAAAAGTTTTGAGAATGACACCAAAATTATATTTTCACATGATCTGCTGGCCTCTGGTTTTTATTAGTGTTTGTCTGATGTTTATATCACATACAGAAATATAATTGCAATCATATTATGAGTACCAATAGGTTATATTGACAGTTAGAATGAATTAATGCAGCAAGTCAATATTTGCAGTGTTGCCCCTTCTTCTTCAAGACCTCTGTAATTCTCCCTGGCATGCTCTCAATCAACTTTTGGACCAAATCCTGACTGATAGCAGTCCATTCTTGCATAATCAATGCTTGCATTTTGCCAGAATTTGTTGGTTTTTGTTTGTCCACCCGTCTCTTGATGATTGACCACAAGTTCTCAATGGGATTAAGATCTGGGGAGTTTCCAGGCCATGGACCCAAAATCTCTATGTTTTGTTCCATGAGCCATTTAGTTATCACCTTTGCTTTATGGCAAGGTGCTCCATCATGCTGGAAAAGGCATTGTTGGGCGCCAAACTGCTCTTGGACGGTTGGGAGAAGTTGCTTTTGGAGGACATTCTGGTACCATTCTTTATTCATGGCTGTGTTTTTAGGCAAGACTGTGAGTGAGCTGATTCCCATGGCTGAGAAGCAACCCCACACATGAATGGTTTCAGGATGCTTTACAGTTGGCATAAGACAAGACTGGTGGTAGCGCTCACCTCTTCTTCTCCGAATAAGCTGTTTTCCATATGTCCCAAACAATCTAAAAGGGGATTCATCAGAGAAAATGACTTTGCCCCAGTCCTCAGCAGTCCACTCCCTGTACCTTTTGCAGAATATCAGTCGGTCCCTGATGTTTTTTCTGGAGAGAAGTGGCTTCTTTGCTGCCCTCCTTGAAACCAGCCCTTGCTCAAAGAGTCTCCGCCTCACAGTGCGTGCAGAAGCACTCACACCAGCCTGCTGCCATTCCTGAGCAAGCTCGGCACTGCTGGTAGTCCCATCCCGCAGCTGAAACAGTTTTAAGATACGGTCCTGGCGCTTGCTGGTCTTTCTTGGGCGCCCTGGAGCCTTTTTGACAACAATGGAAGCTCTCTCCTTGAAGTTCTTGATGATGCGATAGATTGTTGACTGAGGTGCAATCTTTGTAGCTGCGATACTCTTCCCTGTTAGGCCATTTTTGTGCAGTGCAATTATGGCTGCACGTGTTTCTTTAGAGATAACCATGGTTAACTGAAGAGAAACAATGATACCAAGAACCAGCCTCCTTTTAAAGTGTCCAGGGATGTCATTCTTACTTAATCATGACTGATTGATCGCCAGCCCTGTCCTCATCAACACCCACACCTGTGTTAATGGATCAATCACTAAAACGATGTTCATTTTCTGGGCAAATATTGACTTTGCAAGTACAGTAATTGCTGTTAAGCTGATCACTCTTTGACATTCAGGAGTATATGCAAATTGCCTTTACAAAAAATGAAGCTGTAAACTTTGGAAAAATTACTATTTGTCTCATTCTCAATACTTTTGGCCATGACTGTACAGACACTAAGCTTAAACTGGTGAGCTTGGTGCCTGTAGGTGGGTGCATACTGCAGAGGAGCCATTTTCCTTTTTTTGCATAGTGTCAACCTCCTAGCGACAGCAGCATACACCCATGGTCCTGTGTCCCCCAAGGAAGCGATAGAGAAAAGGCGCCGTGTGCACATACCCTTAGAACTACTCTCCACGGGATTGGTCAGGAGTCTGTGCTCCCTACAGCCCCATCGCCAGCTCTGAGGAAAGCCCTCCATGCCGAGAAGGCCTCACCCAGCAGTGTGCCATCAACATGGTCCTTCCAGATTCATACAAAGATTTGGACCCTCAGTTCTACTGAACCGGAGTCCTGGTGTTCTGGGGTGGTCCAAGCTCGATTCAGCAGACCCTCAGGTTGCCTTGTGGTATATTATTTGGTCTGGCTATGTTCACACTAATGCTGTGAATGGACGCCTCATACGATGGATATAATCTGTAATGAGATCCGCTGTATTCCCGATTGGTGCTCGGTACATAGACAACGCCGCCTGCGGTGCTATTTTTCCCCTGTCAATTTACAAGTGAATCTGCAGGAGATGAAGGTGGGAGCAGAGTCTGATCTTGAGGTTTTCTTCTTCATTCATGTACAGGTGCGTCTCACAAAATTAGAATATCAAAAAGTTAATTTATTTCAGTTCTTCAATACAAAAAGTGAAACTCCTATATTATATAGAGTCATTACACACAGAGGGATCTATTATATAGAGTCATTACACACAGAGGGATCTATTTCAAGTGTTTATTTCTGTTAATGTCGATGATTATGGCTTACAGCCAGTGAAAACACAAAAGTCATTATCTCAGTAAATTAGAATACTTTATAACAACAGCTTGAAAAATGATTTTAAAATCTGAAATGTATGTTCAGTAAATGCCCTCAATACTTGTTCGGGGGTCCTTGTGCATCAATTACTGCATCAATGTGGCATGGGGGTGATCAGCCTGTGGCCCTGCTGAGGTGTTATGGAAGCCCAGGTGGCTTTGATAGCAGCCTTCAGCTCGTCTGCATTGTTGGGTCTGGTGTCTCTCATCTTCCTCTTGACAATAGCCCATAGATTCTCTATAATAGATTCTCTATGGGGTTAAGGTCAGGCGAGTTTGCTGACAATCAAGCTCAGTGATACTGTTGGGTGTAAACCAGGTATTGGTACTTTTGGCCGTGTGGACAGGGGCCAAGTCCTGCTGGAGAAGGACATTTCCATCTCCAAAAAGCTTGTCGGCAGAGGGAAGCATGAAGTGCTGTAAAATCTCCTGGTAGACAGCTGCGCTGACTTTGGTCTTGATAAAACACAGTGGACCGACACCAGCAGATGACATGGCTCCCCAAACCATCACTGATTGTGGAAACTTCACACTAGACCTCAGGCAGCTTGGATTGTGGCCTCTCCACTCTTTCTCCAGACTCTGGGACCTTGTAGAGTGTGTCAATGACTGCCTTCTGGACATCTGTCACGTCAGCAGTCTTCCCCATGATTGTGGAACCTACTGAAACAGACTAAGGGACCTTTTAAAACGCTTAGGAAGTCTTTCCAGGTGTTTTTTGTTAATTATTCTAATTTACTGAGATAATGACTTTTGTGTTTTCATTGGCTGTAAGCCATAATCATCAACATTAACAGAAATAAACACCTGAAATAGATCACTCTGCTTATAATGATTCTATATAATATATGAGTTTCACTTTTTGTATTGAAGAACTGAAATAAATTAACTTTTTGATGATATTCTAATTTTGTGAGATGCACCTGTATATAACTGATGTCAGGATCGGGCTGGTTTGCAGTCATCAGACAGCAGAGTAATGCGAGATCTCAGAAGACAAGTGCTCTCTGGTACGTTACACGTCTGACATTGGTGGGGTTCCTGCACTTTCCACAGTAATCAGTGAGATTTCCAAAACCAGCGCTAAGCGATTACATGTGAAGTGAATGTGAAAGTTTTAACACGGTCATTTCTTGATGCAAAATTCTGTGCAGATTCACTTTAGAAAACATGAATAAAGCAGCAAAGGCTCCACTTTTTTTCTAATCAATAGCAAGAAGTAACTTTAAGGGCTCATGCACACAACTGAAGTTTCAGTCCAGTGCTATCTGTCAAAAAAAAAAATCAGACCACTGTTATTCAACGAGGCCGTGCAGATGAACTATTTTTTTTCTCTGACTGAATCTGCAGGTGAAAAAAAAAATAATAAAATAATATTTTACTCCGAAAATTGGATGAGACCTATTACAGTCTGGGCACAAGGGGAAAAAAAACAAACCTGGGTGTCATAAAGGCCCCGTCACACTTAGCGACGCTGCAGCGATACTGACAACGATACGACCTGTCAGGGATCGTTGCTGCGTCGCTATGTGGTCGCTGGTGAGCTGTCAAACAGGCAGGCTCACCAGCGATCAGGGGAGCAGCGATATCGTGGAAAGAATCTTTCCACGATGTCCTGCTCCGGTTACCAGCCTGCTGCAAGCAGGAGCAGGCTGGTAACTATGGTAAACATCGGGTTACTATGGGCACACGCGCACCCAGTAACCCGTTGTTTACCATGGTTACCACTCTGCTACAGTGAGCGGGAGGTTACTGCTCACTTTAGCAGGCTGGTAACCATGATAAACATTGGGTTGCTAGGGGCACACGCGCACCTAGTAACCCGATGTTTACCATGGTTACCACTCTGCAACAGTGAGCGGGAGGTTACCACTCACTTTAGCAGGCTCGTAACCATGATAAACAGCAGGTTACTAGGTGCGAATGTGCCCCTAGTAACCCGATGTTTACCAGCCTGATCGCTGCTCCCGCTGGTCACACACAGCGATGTGTGCTGACCAGCGGGAGGGCAACGACCAAAAAATGGTCCAGGACACTTTGCAGCAATCAGCGACCTCACAGCAGGGGCCTGATCGCTGCAAAGTGTCACACATAGCGACATCGCTGGTGAGGTCGCTGGTGAGTCACCAAAACCGTGACACAGCAGCGATCTCGCTATGTGAGACGGGGGCTTAAGGAGCCACAGTGTAGTATCTGATTTACAGATTCATTGTAATTCTGTAGCATTAGGAAATTGTAACTGGTCCTGTAAATGATTAATAGCATCGGTGGTTAGCATTGTATGGTGGCTCAGTGCTTAGCACTGTATGGTGGCTCAGTGGTTAGCACTGCAGCCTTGCAGCGCTGGGGTCCTGGCTTCAAATCCTACCAAGGACAACATCTGCAAGGAGTTTGTATGCTCTCCCCGTGTTTGCGTGGGTTTCCCTTGAGTTTTCCGGTTTCCTCCCACACTGCAAAGACATACTGATAGGGAATGTAGATTGTGAGCCCCAATGGGGACAGTGATGATAATGTATGTAAAGCGCTGCGGAATTAATGGCGCTAAATGAGTAAAATAAATAGCTGCTATAAAAAAAAAAAACGGATTGTATACGGATGGTGGAAAAGAAAACCTCCCATTTTTCTGACGTTTTATACGTTCGTGTGAACTGACCCGACATTTTGACCCCTTAAAGACATGATTTGTTTTGTTCACTATCATTTTTCGTCCACGAGCAAGAACTTTTTTTTATTTTTCAGTGAACATAGCTGTATGAGGACATAGTTTTGTTTTTTTCTGCGGGACGAGTTAGTTTTGTATAACACAATTCCTTTTACCAATATACAGGAAAACAAGTGGTGAGCAAAAAAAAAAAAATTCACCATTTCTTTCACTGTACATTAAAAAATGACCTGATAACATTCCCAGGTCAGGACAATAACTGCAATATCAAATATGGAGAAAATATTTTTTTAGATTTTAAAAAGAAAAGATTTTGCTTTGTAACTTTTTATTCTTCGGCTGCTGGAGTTGTGTGGTGCTTATTTTATGTTTGACGAGCTGTTGTAATTGGTACAACTTTGGGGAATATATATTAATAATAATCGAAAACTAAAATGCTTGAGCGCTCGTTACTCGGATCGAGCAGGTCGGACCCTCGGACGAGCTTGAATCGAGTACCAATTATAATGGAAGTCAATGGAGAACTCGAGAATTTTTGCGGAAGACCCTAACAGGAGGGCCTGGGGGGGGAGGGGCGTAAAAGTGCTGAAATAGATGAAATCAGCACTCAAATGACATGGGAACAGCATGAGGAAGACCCCTGGAAGCATCTCTGACTCCCAGGTCACTGTTGGGAACAATGTTGTCACAGTATTACGCCACTTTTACGGACTGATGAAATGCATTTTACAGGAAAAATGTAAAAAACAAAAACATTCCTTCCTGTATAATGACTTGTATACTAGGCAAAATTAAAGAGAGGAAGAAAAAAAACTCCACCTCCTCCACCCCTTAGGCGGCGTGCCCGTGATCGCTGCGTCCAGAACGCTGCGTTGTACAGTACAAGAACAGTGGATGAGATTAACAGAAATCCCATGCCCACTGCTTTCTTACGCTCCGTAAAATCACCTGTGCCGCAACATGTACATTTTTCTTGCGGGAACGCTCAGGTCTTCTGTGTGGAATTTCTTCATAGACTTGCATTAGATGCGGTAAATCCACAGTTAAAAAAAAGCATGTGCGTTGTAAGTGCGTTTACGCAGATGTTTTAGCTTGATTTAAACAAATCATTTAAAATATTGACGTGGGTCCCCCCTATTTTTGATAATCAGCCAAGGCAAAGCAGAAATTATCAAGCTGGGAAGGTCCATGGTTATAGGGCCCTTTCCCAGCCTAAAAATACCAGCCCTCAGCCGCCCCACAATTGGCGTATCCATTAGATGCACCAATTCTGACGCTTTTCCCAGCTCTTCCCGATTGCCCTGGTGCGGTGACTATCGGGGTAATGGTAGTTGGGTTTGAGGACAGCTGCGATTTGTCAAAAATCACATCTGCCATCAACCTCTGGGGTTAGTAATGGAGAGGTGTCTATCAGATCAGTAATGAAAAAAGAAAACCTAAAAACACACTAAGAAAAAAATACTTTATTTGAATAAAGACCCCAACACTATCCCTCGTTCACCAATTTATTGAAAAAAAAAAATAGAAGAAATCCCATGCAGGTCCGAAGTATTCCACCAAATCGAAGGATACCTATGTTTTTCAGGTATCTTTTTCTGGACTACTTTGGATTCGGTGAATTACTTCGGACCTGCATGGGATTTCTTTTATTTTTTTCAATAAACTGATGAAAGAGAGATACTGTGGGGTCTTTATTCAAATAAAGTATTTTTTTCTTTGTGTGTTTTTGTGTTTTCTTTTTTCATTACTGGTCTGATAGACACCTCTCCATTACTAACCACAGATGTTGATGGCAGATGTGATTTTTGACAAATCGCAGCTGTCACCAACCCCAACTATCATTACCCCGATTGTCACCGCACCAGGGCAATCGGGAAGAGCCAGGGAAAGATCTAATGGATGCACCAATTGTGAGGCGGTTGCAGGCTGGTATTTTTAGGCTGGGAAGGGCCCAATAACAATGGACCATCCCAGTCTGATGTCAGCCCACAGCTGTCTGCTTTACCTGTACGGGTCATCAAAAATAAAGGGAACCCCAAGTCAATTTCTTCATTTATTAGCTAAATACATGTACAGTAAACCACACACACATGGCACTAATTATATCTCGCACGGATGTCTATTTATTATCTATCTTTGTACATCTAACACCTAAACATCTATCATTTGTATTCCGGTACGTGTCACACTATGCGATCTGTGTGTATCGAGAATACCAGAGCCCCCCGATGCTCGATCGAGTATCAAGCAGGGCCGAGCACGCTTGCTTATCACTAGTATTTTAATGCATTTTTGGTTAGATGCAATGACTGAAAAATATAATTTTATTTTAAAATTTTCTTTACAGCATTGACCACGTTCATTTTAGATTTTCACACTTCGGACTTTTTATGAACACGGCCATGCCAAATGTTTTAATATTTTTGATTTGAGAAAGGTGAGGAGCAATGCAAACTTTTATATTTAATTTCATTTCAACTTTTTTTTAGTCCCCGTAGGGGACTTGAACCCACAATTGTTTGATCACTTGTACTATAAACTGCAATACTGCAGTAAATAGTAGAAATAATAATGCCCCGCGCCAACGGGGTTGTTTCAGATCAATGGGACAGTTGCAGAACTTTCCGTAACAAAATCCTGCAACGTGTGAATTGAGGGGGAGTGGGGTGAGGAAGGGTTTTAGCAGTTTTCTAAAAATGCATAATTTAGATAATTAGGTGACGTCAAATAACCAACCTCCTCTGCCACAATGAGGTGCAGCTCGGTCGGCTTTTCCATATCCCTTCTCTAATAAAATGCATTTTCTGTGCTGCCAAGCAGTCCCCTGTTACCATCTCAAACGTGCAACACCATAAAAACTCCTTCAACTTGGCTGTCAAAGAAGCAATGGCTGTAAAACCATTTTTTTTTTTTTTATTTCATGTACAAGAATGTACACACTTTAATTAGGTCACAAAAGAGACCATGAGATATTTACAGTAGCACTTAAAGAGACTCTTATCTGTTCAGACCTTGCTTCAGGATTCTGATTGTGCTTTCAGAATAAACACAACAAAAAAAAGAGGTTTCCCGATCTTATATCCACCTTTCAATGTCTTATTAGTAGAGACACACAACAGCAGAGGAGAGAAAATAATAAAACAATAAATAACGCTTAATCCCTCAGACTATCCGGATCGTGAGTAAACTCTTCGGTGGGGATGGGATTGTGCCGATCGGCCGTCCACTCTTCCTCCTCCTCGTCCGCCGTGCTCTCGTCGTCATTTAGATGGTGGCCATCCAGCTCCCGCTCCGGTTCTCCGTCGGCGAGATCTTGTACAGCTTCTTCATTTGGCACGACCAGTCCGTTGTTGTTGGAAAAGGACGGGGTTTCTTTTGCATCGTCCTCAATGTAGACTCTCTGATGGCACATTGGACACGTATCTTGGATGTACAGCCACTTCCGAAGGCAGAGTGCGTGAAAGTAATGGTGGCAGGGCGTCACCCGGGCTGACGTGCGGAACTCCTGGTAGCAGATTGCGCATACGTCATCGATCTCGCTGCTCTCGGACACTTGGACTTCAGGAAGCGAGTTGATCTTCTTGACAGCTGTCCTACGGTTGATGAACGTCTTCCACCCGTTCTTGGCTTGTAAGTAGATGTTGAAGTACGCGTGAAGACACATCATGCACGCTCGGATCTTGCTTCCAGACTCAAACATCATGGTGTAGGCTCCGTTGCCAAACATGATGACGCCAAATATGAACTCTATGATGCTGCCGGTGGAGCGGACGTAGTACACGTAGTCGTCCAGCTTCTCCCACACTACACTGTAGTGGCCGTCGATCATAAATAACGTGTACACTGTCAAGGAAACAATGACTTTGAGACAAAGTTCAATGCAGAAAGCCGTGACAGCAAATAACCAGGTGTTCAGGGCGTAGTAGTGCCATAAGATGCAACTAAGGAGGATTGGAAGCACAAAGAGGAATGCCGAAACCAAGAGCACTGGGAAATGCCTGCGAAAAGAGGACACGTGGGAGGCACTGAGTGACATTAATACCGGGTCAGTCATTCCGTGAATAAAATGTAAAATTGCTGTCAACAGAAGGCACATGTTCCGACAAAGGCGAATAAGTCTCTCTTCGGGCTTTAGTCCGCTCAAGCCAGTCTGTAGGGCTAAAATAAAGAACAGGACGGGAGCGACAAAGCCAAGACGTTTGTCTTCTTCTTCGGTGGAGCCGATGAAGGAAAGTATCCCAAGTCCGAGGTAATGTGCTATGGAAGAGATCACGGCGCTCATCCCCAAAACTGTTATTGTGGAGTCGCAGCCACTGATTATAAGGTGGCAGACCAGTTCCCAGAAGTCGTCCCACTGCATAAAGTAGGAAGCTTCTCCTGCCTCGGCATCCATCAGTCTTAGCATGTAGACCATGAACACAGCCCGGGTAGCCAGTCTAGTCAACCAAAACACTCTCATCACGTCAGGGAAGTGGATTTTTTTCCAGGCGTCCTCCAACATGACCTGCAGTCCGTAAACCTGATACATGTGCTTCAGCAGGAGGAACGTGTATTTTGTGGAATAGTAGAACCATTTGAAGCGAAGGGATAGGCAGACTGTAGTGTAGACAGCGAGCACGAGGCCAGAAATGATGACGAGCGATTCTTGCACCTCGGCTGCGACGTCAATGATGGAGCCGATGACAGGGACGAGCATGTTCACGATGATGAGATTGGAGTAAGTACACTGGATCTCAAGCAAAGTGATGAATCCAATGCCGAAGACGAGCTGAGAGCCAATCAGTGGCATCCAGAGGGAAGACCCGCTTGGTGGAAGGTCCACCAGTCCGTAAGGTGAAGTCAAGTTCAAAGTGGTGTAGTAGTTGATCAACACTGAAGTGGCAGCAGATAGAAGGGCAATGCTGATGGCGTAAAACTTGAAGAGTGCTCTCCGGGACAACACTAGCACTACAGTAGCTGACAGGATACCTGAGGAAAAATAAAAAAGACAAAGGAACAGGGAGGTTATTAGATGGCGGTCGGGTCCACATTTTAGTAAGAACACAAAATAATACGACAATGGTTTGTAATTCTAGAAAAAGATCTGAGCTCATCAATTTCACCTAAATGGCAAGACGACATTGTTATTTGGTGAACGTAAAATCACCCTCGGCATGAATTCAGTGTTTTTTAGCAAAATTATAATTTTTCTCGTCATAAAATGCTGCGGCCGGACAATGGCTGTAAAATATGAAATGCCCAATAAACAGTGCGTGTGTGTGTTCGTTCACACTTTGTGTATCTTTTTGTTTCAGAAAGCAGCATGTGGTTTAGTTTTTTTTTCCCACGTGCTTGACTATATGCTTCATTGTAGGGCAGGTTCACATGAGCGAAAAAGAAAAATCGTCCTGAGTTTCATCCAGAAAAGTGGGACGATATTTCTTACTAGTCACCCTTGTCTGTTTTTTTTATGGCAGCAATTGAAAACAACTGCTCATCTGCACTGCCCCATTGAATAACACTGTTCCGAGTGCTGTCCAGTTTTTTTTTTGTTTGTTTTTTACAGACAGCATTAGGACCAAAAATTCGGTTGTGTGAAAGTTTTTTTGAGGAGTCTTTTGAAGCAGGTTAAGACCAAAAACTGCCTGAAAATAAAACAATTATATTATAATAAATATACAGATTTTAATATTTGCCATATGCCATAATAAAAAGAGAGAGAGCGCGACAGAGCCAGCGCGACACATTCAGTTTAAGGGCAATAGTACCAAATACTAATGAAATGTATGGAAACTTTTGACTTTGCAGTAAGTAATAAAAATGCCTTAAAACATTCTCTCTCTCTCATTATTCTGGCATTTGGCAAATATTAAAAATCATGGTAATCCTAATTGTCCTAAAACGGGAAAGGTTTATTCTGATTTCATGTCAGAGAAAAACATGCAGATGTGTCTTTTTTTCTATATAGTGTATGTAAACTTCTGGTTTCAACTAATATATATATATATATATATATATATATATATATATATATATATATATATATATATATATATATATATATATATATATATATATATATATATATATATATATATATATATATATATATATACACACACACTGCTCAAAAAAATAAAAGGAACACTTAAACAACAGAATATAACTCCAAGTAAATCAAACTTCTGTGAAATCAAACTGTCCACTTAGGAAGCAAAACTGATTGACAATCAATTTCACATGCTGTTGGGCAAATGGAATAGACAATAGATGGAAATTATTGGCAACTATCAAGACACCCTCAATAAAGGAGTGGTTCTGCAGGTGGGGACCACAGACCACATCTCAGTACCAATGCTTTCTGGCTGATGTTTTGATCACTTTTGAATGTTGGTTGTGCTTTCACACTCGTGGTAGCATGAGATGGACTCTACAACCCACAGAAGTTGCTCAGGTAGTGCAGCTCATCCAGGATGGCACATCAATGCGAGCTGTGGCAAGAAGGCTTGCTGTGTCTGTCAGCGTAGTGTCCAGAGGCTGGAGGCGCTACCAGGAGACAGGCCAGTACACCAGGAGACGTGGAGGGGGCCGTAGGAGGGCAGCAACCCAGCAGCCGGACCGCTACCTCCGCCTTTGTGCAAAAAGACCTCCAGCAGGCCACAAATGTGCATGTGTCTGCACAAACGGTTAGAAACTGACTCCATGAGGGTGGTATGAGGGCCCACGTCCACAGATGGGGGTTGTGCTCACAGCTGAACACCGTGCAGGACGCTTGGCATTTGCCACAGAACACCAGGATTGGCAAAGTCGCCACTGGCGCCCTGTGCTCTTCACAGATGAAAGCAGGTTCACACTGAGCTCATGTGACAGACGTGACAGAGTCTGGAGACACCGTGGAGAGCAATCCGCTGCCTGCAACATAATTCAGCATGACTGGTTTGGCAGTGGGTCAGTAATGGTGTGGGGTGGCATTTCTTTGGAGGGCCGCACAGCCCTCCATGTGCTCGCCAGAGGTAGCCTGACTGCCATTAGGTACCGAGATGAGATCCTCAGACCCCTTGTGAGACCATATACTGGTGCGGTTGGCCCTGGGTTCCTCCTAATGCAGGACAATGCCAGACCTCATGTGGCTGGAGTGTGTCAGCAGTTCCTGCAAGATGAAGGCATTGAAGCTATGGACTGGCCTGCCCGTTCCCCAGACCTGAATCCGATTGAGCACATCTGGGACATCATGTCTCGCTCCATCCTCCAACGTCAAGTTGCACCACAGACTGTCCAGGAGTTGGCGGATGCTTTAGTCCAGGTCTGGGAGGAGATCCCACAGGAGACCATCCACAACCTCATCAGGAGCATGCCCAGGCGTTGTAGGGAGGTCATACAGGCACGTGGAGGCCACACACAATACTCACCCTCATCAGGAGCATGCCCAGGCGTTGTAGGGAGGTCATACAGGCACGTTGAGGCCACACACAATACTGAGCCTCATTTTGACTTGTTTTAACGACATTACATCAAAGTTGGATCAGGCTGCAGTGTGTTTTTCCACTTTGGGGGTGTCTCCAAATTCAGGCCTCCATTGGTTAATAAATTTGATTTCCATTGATGATTTTTGTGTGTTTTTGCTGTCAGCACATTCAACTTTGTACAGAACAAAGTATTCAATGAGAATATTTCATGCATTCAGATCTAGGATGTGTTATTTGAGTGTTCCCTTTATTTTTTTGAGCAGTGTATATACGAACCCATCGGTGACCCGCGATCATGTGACGGGGTCACTGATGGGCAGCGGCATTTAACTAGTTAACAGCCGAGGGTGAATCGCAATTCCACCCGCGGCTGTTGCGGGCACATGTCAGCTGTATAGATCAGCTGTCATGTGCCCGGTTTAGTGCGGGCTCAGCGCCAGAGCCCACGCTGAACAGGGGGATATGACGTGGTGCGTACTATTACGTACCACGTCGTAAAGGGGTTTAAAAAAAAATGAAATTTCCTCAGAAAACTCATTTTTTGACCTCCTCAATAAACTCCTTCAGCAAAAATAAAAACAAGAAAACCTTGCATAAAACCTGTGTGTAATTAGCCTTGAATTTCCTTTATAGCTTTTGTCAGTGTTTTTCTTCAGGTTGTTAAAAAAAAAAAAAACACCCCAGTAATCCTGTTTTTTTATTTATATTTATGTATTTATATGTGTATATGTTTTTGTGATAAGAGAAGCCTATAGAAAATGCATGGAAAAAAATTGGCACACCTAGAGCCTGCTGCAATTGGAAACTAAAACAACAAAGAACCCCAAAAATGCACCAAAAGTAAAAGGGTACCCTGACTGTAGGGTTTCATGCAGAGCTGTAGAGTTGGTATAAAATGGACCGACTCCTAAAATATATGATACATTGGGCTCAGTAGTTCAGTGCAGGATGTGCTGTAAATTTTTCCATAAGAATTTGGGAAACTTGTTTAATGTCCTATAAATGTCTGTCCTGAGCTGAGGATCTTGGCTTTTAGTTGAGATGAAGCTGTGCTGCACTTTATGTACACGCTGAGTAGTGAGTCCAGGGCTGTGGAGTCGGAGTAATTAAGGGGCCGGAGGTCTGGCTTACCGACTCCACAGCCCTGGTTTCATATTTTCATTTATAAAAATTACCAATCCACCAACAACACAATAAAATGATGGCTCCAGTCAGGATGCCAGAGACCACGTCAGACCCCACTATATGCCAAGGACTCCTTTATAGAAGGAAAGTATTACAACGATGTAAAGGGCGCTTACTGAAGTCTAACAAATGAAAAATTCTATGTGGCCAGTCATCTTCCCCATGTTTCATCATCGAAGGTGACCCATTGGTCTCCGTTTACATCACTGACTGTTTGCAGTGGTACCGAACAGCCTGGCTGCAGCGGTCACACGTCAGTCAGTAGTCATAGCTGCTGTGATTTAGAGACCAGTGACAGACAAAGCCTCGTGGGGGTGAGGGCTTGAAGGTGAACAAGTGCTGTTCTGTACCCATGACATTTTTTTTTTTTTTCCTTTTAAACTCTTTGCTCGATCCCTTTAAATAAAAAGTCCGGACGTGAAGCAGGGTCTCAAGTCACAGGTGTAATTACTGAAATACTACAAAGCCTTTCTCTGCTGTGTGGATCCGTGAAGGTGGAGGGCTGGTTACTTGGCAGGAAAGACATCTTAATAATTGATATTAGCCATGTTATTGGCATAATAAAAGGGGAAGAATGTTATGGATCACAAAACAAATACAGAGACAGGGGAGGGGAAGGCAGATAATGGAGAGGACGCTGAGTACAGACTGCCATGAGAAGAGGCCTCTGTCAATGGCTTCCCTAAGCAGGAGAGCAGTTGGATTAGGCTGAATGTTCCTGCATATCATGTGAAGGGATATTGGGGGATTACAGTACAGGTAATGGCTAAGATATAAGCTCAGGATCACCAAAGTTCACTTTACAAAGGTGATGAAATCTTATCGGGAAGGTGAAAGCTCTGAACATGTCCTATGTCAGAGTCCAAAGAACGAAGAGATACAGAAATAACATCCTGACAGGTGACAGGAGTCATTACCTCCCGACAGGAGCGATGTCCGGCAGGGTGCGTGTAACACACAGAAGCCAGGGAAGAAGCAACAGCCACGTGTCAGACAAAAACGTCCAGATCTAGTCCCAAATATTGTTGCGAAAAGAGGGGGTTTTTTTGTTTGTTTTTTTCATACTATGGGCTAAAAACTAACAGGCAGGTGGTGATTGCTAACAGAAGCAACTACCTGCCTGTTCCACCCAGCTGTCACTGACCGCTCCTGTTGGTGATTCGGCTGCTCCTCGTTAACAGTGCAGCTTTTCTTCCAAGTTGCTCTGTTGACTGCTGGCGTCATGTGGATTGACTGCCAGCTCCCCGCAGTTAGGCAGCAGGGAGCCAGCAGTCACATCCCATCAACAGTGCGGAGTGGAAGAGAAGCCACTTCTCTGTCAACGTGACATCAGCGAAAGCGGCAGAATCACCGGCAGGAGCGGTCAGTATAGGCAGAGATTGGTGCTGGATAGCAGCTATCTGCTTGTCAGTTCTGAGGCCCATAGTAAAAAAAATTAAATAGTCCTGGATAACCCCTTTAGAAAATCAAATGTAAGGCAGTATCCCTTGTGTGACATTGGCTGTGCCTTCACATATAGTTATAATGGGACAGGACGACGCTCCCCTCCTTCACGTTGTATAAAATCTGTGATGTCACAGGGAAGACATGCGGCAAGGTCACAGCAAACTTCCTAATAATAATGCCCGGGGCTGATTGGTCGGGAACATGGCGTCTGTCCAACTGCATCTGGGCGAGACATTAGATGGAGAGATTAGTCATCTGCTGGGTCACAAGACGTGTCCTGGGGTGATGCCCGCAGTATGCATGTCAGCATCTGCAGGGAAAATAGACATGGGAGGACTCCAAAAGATGACCTGCAGCTTTATTAGTGATACTGCACTAAACGTACAAGAGGGGGCAACAAGGATTGCAATTCTCAATGAGGCCACCATGGTAAAAAAGAAAAAAAAAAACAAAAAAAACTACAACCGGAGATATGGGAGCACAAAACCCATAAATGGTGGCCACTGCCTAACTGTATCAGATGCAAATCGGTACGTCACATCGTCCTGTAGGTTAAGATTCATGGCTTCTATAGAAAATAGTGACCGACACCTGCCCTCTATATACTCTATGGACTTCCACCCCAATCCTCCATATGGGACCCTAACAAGCAGGAACTTTTGCTAAGTTCCATGAATTTCATAAATGGTCATTACAGTGAATGGTCGCCATGTAATACATTATTCCAGTAGCTTTGTTCACCGTGGGTCAAGAAAGTTGCGACTGCTCTGATTTTAAAGAGAATCTGTCACCACTTTTGAGATATCAGAACTCTACTACAGGTTATAGAAAAGTAAATCTATACTTACCTGTATGGCCCATAGCAGAGGTCTGATTGCAGAGAAAGGTAGTTTTATCTTTTTGGTTTTCAACAAGCTTAGCGTTCGGGGGACGCCAAGCAAAGCCCACCTATCTGATTATTCCCCTAAATCGCCACCTATCAGCCTAGTTACCATTTTCCCTCCCCCCGTACGTCACAGGGCGCTGTGACGTATGCTTTCCTTCCTTACCTCCTGGAGCATGAGCAAAGCGTGGCTCTTATAGACAGCACTTTGTTTCCTCCCTGCCGGGTTTGTATGAGCGCAGTGCCGCAGAAAATCTTCTTGTTATGCGCCGGGTGTCACTGGAGCGGAAGTCACAGTGACTCCCCGGTGCCTGCACAATAGAGCACTGCGCTCATACAAACCCAGCCGGGAGGAAACAAAGCGCGATCTAGAAGAGCAGCGCCTTGCGCATGCGCCGGGAGGTGAGGAAGGAAAGCGCACTTCACAACGCCCTGTGACAGACAGATCCGTCATATAGCGGGGAAATGGCGCCCCACTCATGACGGTTATATCCATCATGGCTACTGCAGGGAACAGTCAGGTCCCAGGAGAAACTACTGAAGAGAAGTGCAATGCGGTCCTCATACCTCCACCTCCAGTCCTCCGCAGCTGCCTCCGGCTGTTACACAGTGACATTACTGCTGCCCTACTCCATATAAGTGTGAAGTGCTCCATGTGCCAGAGAGCCTCCAGAACTTATTTTACATGAGAGGGGGGTGTTACCAGTGTGAGCCAAGTAATGTCTGTCTGCTCTCCTGATCTCACTGCAGAGCTGTGTGTGATTACAACTAACTGTACAGCAGAGCTGAGCTTCATCATTAACTATATGTCTTACCGCATATGGGCATTGCAGTAGCTTAGGTATCCATGGTTACGGCCACTCACATAGCGAGTTAGTTGCTAGTGGTCGTAACCATGGAAACCTATGCTACTGCCATGCCCTGCATATGAGAAGAGGCATTGCTTATCAAAAGAACTAAACTATATTTCTAGTTGGAGGAATTTGCTAATACTATTATTATTACACCTACGACATATTGGGAAAGGATCTTGGAGATGGGAATACCCCTTTCATCCCATCTCCAGTTCCACATGTGTCCTTCATGGGACTATTTGTGATAGGTGACATCCAAGGCCCGTCACATGCAGCCCCCACATGCTTACATTTGCTCATTATCCTGTTTCCAACAGATCAACCTTGATCAACCTAGGACAAGCCCTTCTTGATCTATATGTTTGTCCCTGATAAAATAACTAGCTTATACTCGCCTCCCGTGCCGGCGCCGTTCAAGTGGTGTCAGCACTCGCGGTTTCGGGGCTCTGGTGAGGTTGTTCTGACCCGTGAGCCCAATCAGCGCTGCCGTCACTGTCTCCGCCTTCGTCTGAATCGATCGACAGTAAGTTGGGGATGCGGCTGCTCTCTAACCTCTTCATGTTTAATTCGTCCAAAGATGGAGACCGTGACATAAGTGCTGACTGGGCGCCGGGCTCACAATAACCGGGGAGAGCGAGTGCCGACACCGCCAGAACGGCGCCGGCACAGGAGGGGAGTATAGTCTTTTTTTATTTTATTGGGGCCAAACATCTAGATCAAGAAGGGGTTGTCCTAGTAGTGGACAACCCCTTTAAGAAGCAACTTGCCTTTCTCCATAACATATGCCATTGTCACCAGATGATCACAGGGATTTCCCAGGATCTTTGGGGGAACAGGAAGTGCCGCCATATTGGTTGTGGCCGCCCTACAAGCTGCCAGCGATGGCGGCACTTCCTGCTGTCACCTGCCATGTACACAGATCCCTGCAGTCACCCAGCCCCAGGCGGCCACACTGCGGTCAGCAGACACTCACCCAGCAGCCTGAGCAGCAGCTGCACCAGGAGGGGCACCAATCCGGCCGAGGAGTCACAGGAACAGTTCAGGATGGCGTCAATGATGAACACAGGCGGAACCCGCAGGGCCACATCCAGCACAGCCCTGACCCGCTGCCCCACCACAAGTAACTGAGGCGCCGCCATTGGCTCTGCGTCTGCCGCCCCCTGCAGGAGGTTGCCGGGGGCTGCGGGGCTCCTCGGTGGGTGAAGAACCCCCCGCTTCCCCGGGGCTACTTGTCGCCGTTGCCGGTATATTCCGACACTAAGCCCATGCTCCCCGCACCTGCCGAACGGCAGCCGCTGCGTCACAGCCCGCCCTGACGTAACAGACGTAACGCGTCGATCCCGCGCATGCGCGCATCGACAAGGCTTTCCTTTCCTTTTTTTTTTTTTTTTTCAATGTAACTTTAGTAACACAAACACAAAGAGGTCAGTTTTTTACTTATACAGCTTTATTAACACGAACATTCAGTCAAGAGTCACCCGAAAGCCATCATTCTTTTTCATTTCAAGCTGTGTAGTCTTAATTGACTCCATTCATTTTACAATATAATGCACGGGAAACTTAAGTGAGGTGAAAGGAGGAAAAAAATGCAATTCTGACTTTGTTTTCTGAGTTTTGTTTTTAGGGATTTCATTCTTCTGTGAAAATCACCATCCGGGCGGGACGGTTCTGGCGACACCAAAACGGAAAAGTTTTATTTTTTATTTTTTTAGTGGTTAAAAAAAAATCTGAACTTTAAAATAATTTTAAAAAAATGTCACCATTTTCTAAGACCTGAATTTTTTTATTATTTTTTTTGCATTGGGAAAAGGGGAGATAAGAAGTTTTGTTTATTGTTTGTATTTTTTTAAAAAAAACAAAAAAAAATTATTTTCCCTTTGTTTTTATTAGTTTGCCTGTGACACGACGACCTGTGATCACTTGTATTATAAGATGCCAGAACTCAGTATTGTTAAAATAGCAGCAGGAGCCCAGCGGCCATGGCAGACCATCGGCACCCTACAAATCTGATCATGGGTGGGAGCATTTAAATGGTTAAACAGCAGCGATCGGACCTCGCTTCACTCGTCGCAGCACAGCTGCACCCGCTGGGTATAGTGCTGGCGGACGAGCAGAGCAGGGTTATCTTAAACAACTTTATTGAAACATATACATACCTTTTGGCTCTATAGTATTTCCGTCTTCCTACAGTGGACTCTGACTTGAGGCTTGTCAGCTCTTGTGAGACTCCATCACAGCATGCTGGGAGTTGTGGTTTCGCAACAGCTGGAGAGCCGCAGGGTGGAGTTCACTCCATTATAGGATATATACCTTTAGATGATGTTGACCAGCCTATTTGGCATATTACTGATCAAGTTATTTTTTAATCGCTTGTTTGTTTGTTTTTCATCATTTGTTAGTAAAGGCCCCCTACACATTAGATGGCCATCGACTGAAAAACTGTTTGGCCAACAGTTATTTCCCCGCATCACAAATACACAGCACAACCAAGTGCTCCTGTGCTGTCTATGAGAGCCGCTGCCAGACTCCTCTGTCTCCGGACTCCCCCGGTCCTCTGTCTCCAGACTCCCCCGTCCTCTTCCTTCTGTCTCTTCTGTCCTCTTCCTCCTGTCTCTTCTGTCCTCTTCCAGACACCTCTGCCTCTTTCTTCCAGACCCCCCTGTCCTCTTCCTCCTGTCTTTTCTGTCCTCTTCCAGACACCTCTGCCCCTTTCTTCCAGACCCCCCTGTCCTCTTCCTCCTGTCTTCTTCCTCCTGTCTCCTCTGACCGCTTCCTCCAGTCTCCTCTGTCCTCTTCATGCTCCAAAAAATTGCTTGTAAGTTGCTTCCAGACTCTGACTTTTCCACAGTCTATTTGTTGCCTTGAGCTTGAGCCACCTTTGTGGGGTGTGTTGACATTTTTACTGCCATCATTTTGGCAATCTAGCGCAGTATAGTCGGGTGAAAGTAGCTTTGCAGGTGCATCTGGTGGGTAGATCAGTGCACTTACAGCCCACGGCTCCTCTTAGCTTCTCCCCACTTCTTGATTGACAGTGGAGACTCAGCTGCATGACATCAGCTCTGCTCTCCACTGTCAATCAATATGTGAGTGTGGAGCCAATGGGGTGATGCTAAGAGGAGCTGATGCCTGCAAGTGCATTTATACTCTCACCAGTGCACTTGCTGAGCTAATTTGCATTTCAATAAAAGAAAATTTTCAGAGTGATAAAATAGGTATTGTTGGAGATATGTTGGAGATAGTTCACACTATCATATCTTATGGTACCTCTAGTTATTTTTTAGTAAAGGTCTTAGGGTATGTGCCCACGCTGCGGAAATGAAGCAGAAATTTTCTGCTTCATTTCTGTATGTCCTCTCCCGGATAAACGCATGCGGAATTCCGCACGCATTTATTGCGCGATTTCCACATGCGGAATTTCCTTGCGTTTTTTATTGCACTGCAAAGGCAATTCCGCTTGCAGAAACGCAAAATTAATGAACATGCTGCAGATTTTTCCCCGCAGCAAAAACGCTGCGGAAAAATCCGCAGCATGGGCATTAAACTTGCGTAATCACATTGGGTCCATGGGGGGCGGATAACATAGCGTTTCACAAGCGTTTACACTGCGGAAATTCCGCAGCATATCCGCTTGAAAAACGCTACGTGGGCACATACCCTTACTGACAAAATTCTCTAATAAATGCAAAATGAGATCTTTGGTTGATACAATAAGTCTATTAGAAAATTGCCTTTTCACACAATGAATATGACTGAAACCAAAATACATATGTAATATTACATTATATATGTAATATTATAAAAAGAACACTGGATGGCGCCATTAATCTAGTTATTACATACTGATGACTGCCATAATCCATTGATTGATGTCAGCCTGTGAGGGCAGCGGATATAGCAGTGTAACATACGGATGACTGCACAGTATACGGCTGCACTATTGATCACGATATACATAATGTACACTGTGTTCCAAATTATTATGCAAATAATATTTTCTCAGATTTTCCCAAATTACCTATATGAATTGCAGTCATTGTAATTTTCCAGTCAAATAACTATTAGAGTACAATTGAAAGGTTTTTGTACAAACTGCCTATGATAACAGTATATTTAAAAAAAAATCAAACACTCAAACTGCACTCAAAATGCATGTTCCAAATTATTATGCACAGCAGAGTTTTCAAGATTTTCATTTTAATAAAGAACAAAAAAATGGTCCATCTGGTTTCGGCACTAAGTCTATGGGACTGGACCAGCCACTTTTGGACTCTTCAATGACTCCTAGACCCAGCATGCGTTTCAACTCTTTCGAGATTACCTCTCGGCGGGCTTCAGGAATCCAGTATGGCTTCATGTTTACTCGGACATGAGGCTCCGTAAGCACCTCATGCTCTATGATCTGAGTAAACCCTGGTAGATCCGAGAACAGGTCCCTGTTCTGCTGTAGCAACTCGTGGCACTGTTGCTTTTGGGCACGTTACAGCGACTCTGCCACCTTGACTTCTCCCACATCGGCTTCCGACTTCACCACCAAACACGGAGCTTCCACGGGCTCCCTATCTCGCCATGGCTTAATCAGGTTGACATGGTACAGCTGGTAGAGCTTTCTTCTCCCCGGTTGGTGGACTTTATAGTTGATATCGCCATCCTTTTCCACTACTTCATAGGGGCCCTGCCACATAGCTAGCAATTTAGTCTCCACCGTAGGTACCAGCACCAGTACCCAATCCCCAGGACTGAAGTATCTCACCCTCGCCAACCTATTGTACACCCTCGACTGTGCCTCTTGTTTCACAATGGGCATCACCTCTGCAATCCTCTCTTGCATCTGGGCCACATGTTTGATCTCACTCCTGTAGGGTGTAGACTCCGCCTCCCAGGTCTCCTTTGCTTCCTCCAGGAGTCTGCAGGGGTGTCGGCCATATAACAGTTCAAACGGGGAGAATTCAGTAGAGGCCTGTGGAACTTCTCTAACGGAGAACAGAAGGTATGGCAGTAGACCGTCCCAGTCCCGGCCATCTTTCTCTACGACCTTCTTTTACATGGCCTTCAAGGTTTTATTAAACCTCTCCACTAAGCCATCTGTCTGGGGGTGGTAGACTGAAGTCCTGAGTTGTGTGATCTGCAAGGTCCTTGACATAAATGGGGTCCCTTGGTCCATTAGGATCTGCTTAGGCAACCCCGTTCTAGAAAAGATGTGGACCAACTTCTGGGCTATACATTTGGCAGAGGAGTTACGTAGTGGCACGGCCTCTGGATACCGTGTAGCATAGTCCAGTACCACCAGGATATACTGATGTCCTCTGGCTGACTTGACCAGGGGTCCCACAAGATCCATGGCTATGCGATCAAATGGCACCTCAATGATCGTCAACGTCACTAAGGGGCTATGGAAGTGAGCCACCGGGGAGGTCAGCTGGCAGGTGGGACATGGCCTACAATAATTTACAATTTCTCGGTGACAATAGAACCTCTGGAAGATCCTTTCCTGGGTTTTCTCTACCCCCAGATGACCACCCAACACATGTGTATGGGCCATATCTACCACCCTGCGTCTTTACGGCCCTGGCACTAGTAACTGCTCAATTACCTCCCCTCTGAGCTTGGTGACCCGATATAGTAACTCCCCATTTTTGGCAAAGTACGGATATTGGGTCTCAGCCCCAGGCTTTTAAGCAACACCATTAATAACAGTTGCATTATTAAGTGCCCCTTTTAGAGTTAAGTCCCTCAGCAGGGCAGTTCCAAACTTTCCTCCGGACACCTCCAGTTCAGGGATGTTGGCCTCCGGGGATGCTGCCTCATCCTCATCACCAACCAGCACACAAAAGGGAAACTCATCGGCTGTGGCCTGCGATGAGGTTTCTTTTGGTGCGACCTGGTTGTTGTCCGGACAACCTGGTTTCCTCCCATTCTCCCACAAGTCCTAAAACAAAGCAAAGTCCCGCTCTATTATAACAGGGTGCAACAGGTCCTTGACTATGCCCACCTCATGGAACTCGGCGCCACAGTTTATGTCTAAGACCACTCGAGCCACAGGGTAGTCCCTAGCGTGCCCATGGATACAACGGATGCCGACCTTTTTTCCCGGAATCAGCCGATGCGGAATTGTGGCCCTTACTAGGTTTTTCAAACTCCCCGAGTCTAACAGAGCAGTCACTTGCACTCCATTCACGGACACGAGGCATGTCTGCGGTCCCTCGCCTGGTTGAGGGACAGCACTGCAGGCAGGATATGCAAAGCACGAACAGCGCCGTCCTGTGCTGCAGTCCATTGGCTCATTTGTCATGGGGCAACGGGCGGGTATGTGACCTGGGGTGTGACCGCCAACATACTATGTTATTGGGCGGGACCTTTGGCAGCAACTCAGACTCCTTCTGGGCTCTAGGATGCCTCCCAGATGTGGCTCTAGTTCCCCTCTTTTGAGTGTCCCCTTTTGGGAACCCCAGTATGGAGCCGCTACGACCCCTGGCTTTCCCATGGAATTCTCCACCGCCTGGTACCTTTCCACCAACCCCACCAGGTCATCGGCATTACGGGGATCTCCCTGGGCAACCCAGGCTTGCACCGACTTCGGAAAGGAGTGGATGAACCTGTCCATGATAACCCTCCACCATCTGTGCTGGGGAGGAAGATTCAGGTTACAATCACTTTTGGACCAGGTGTAGGAGGTCGAATATTTGGGACCGGTAGGTTTGTCACTGCAATAGGCCCAGTGGTGCACCTGTTGCGCCCTGACAGTCAGAGTCACTCCCAAGCTCGCCAAGATCTCCGTTTTTAACTTGGCGTACTCTTTTGCGTCCTGCAATGCCAAGTCATAATAGGCTTTCTGCAGCTCGCCTGTTAAATATGGCGCCAGAACCTCTGCCCACTGCTCCCAGAGGCAATTTCTCCCGTTCCGCCACCCTTTCAAATACAGTCAGGAACGCCTCAATGTCGTCACCAGGGGTCATCTTTTGTAATGCTCTCCTTACCGTCTTCCTGACGTGTGAGTCATCACCTGGACTTGGGGGTAGGGCGGTTTGTCGGCCCTGGATGGCGGTCGCCAAAAGCTGCATCTGCTGCTGCTGATCCTTCTACTGTTGACGTATCTGCTGTAGCAACAGCTTGTTCGTCTCCTGCTGCTGCGAATGCGACATGACCAGGTGTTTTATTACATCCTCCATGCTGCCGGACATCTCTTGCAGGCTGGCGGCCTTCCCCCAGGACATAAA
Source organism: Phyllobates terribilis (assembly GCF_046119375.1). NCBI lineage: Eukaryota > Metazoa > Chordata > Amphibia > Anura > Dendrobatidae > Phyllobates > Phyllobates terribilis. Next base: position 749,517,703 of record NW_027362764.1, on the reverse strand, counting down.
CGGTTTCCTGTAGCAGTCACACTGCCCCTTGGAATTTGTGCCCGCATTCTCCACCAATTGTAGGGTTTGGTACTCACTCAGCTGCGTTAGAGGTAGGCACAGGAAACTGTTTCTTTGAAAACGTCCAAGGCAGGTTTATTGTACCTTCATAAACCGCACTTTTAGAAGTAAACAAAAGACAGCCTTGTCCGGCACAGAGTAACAAAAACAGAAAATAAACAGTCCATACAATATGGCAGGCTCGCCCGCTCACGGTCAGTGTCCATTAGCACAAAACACTCTGGAGGTCTCCACACCTCCAGCAACAGACACTGAATGAGACACTTGGTCTCCATTTTATTTACACGCCCTGGAGCGGGGATATGTGAGCAGCCAATCACAGTGCTGCACCACCCTACATCTCCTCCCTCATCTATCTCTACCACTCTATTCTTCTTCTCCTCAGTGCTGCACAGCCCCATGTCTCTTCCTCATCTCAGTCCACCACCCTACACGTCCTCTCTACAGTGCTGCACCGTCCTACATCTCCTTCATCATGTGTCTACAACCCTACCCCTCTTCTCCACAGTGCTGCACCACCCTACATCTTCTCCTCATCTCTGTTTACTACCCTGCCTGTCCTCTCTACAGTCCTGCACCACCTTACAACTCCTTCCTCATATCTTTCTATCACTCTATTCTTCTTCTCCATAGTGCTGCACCGCCTCACATCTCCTCCTCATCTCTGTCCACCACCCTACCCATCCTCTCTACAGTGCTAAACTGTCCTACATCTCTTCCCTTATCTCTCTCTTCCACTCTATCCTTCTTATTTACAGTGCTGCACCATCCCACATCTCATCTCTGTCTACCACCTACCTGTCCTCTCCACAGTGCTGCACCGCCCTACATCTCCTTCATCTCTGTCTACCACCCTACCCCTCTTCTCCACAGTTCTGCACTGCCCTACATCTCATCTCTCCACCACCCTCCCTGTCCTCTTCACAATGCAGTACCCCCTGTGGTAGATCGGCTTACTCGTTTGCACACGGAGGTAGAGAGTGAATGCTGTCTCTTTAAATCTCTGATTAGTTTATTAAAAAGACGGCATAAACAAATATAGAGTTCATAAAAATAAACACGGACCTTCTGGCATAACGGCAAAGCAAAATAAAAATATACAGCACAGTCCTTACGTCTGCCGCGGTCCGGCCACTCAGGGTTCGCAAAACACAAGGTTCAGATTAGCACAAACACAAGCTCCGCTCTCTCTGGAGCTAGCCTCTCCAGATACTAAACACCTAATGATTCAAAAGGCTGGCTATTTATATCCCAGTACACACCCCGGGATGGAGATATGGTGAACAGCCTCCCACCCACTCTACAGCTGTTCACATAAAACCTAGCCCATTAAAAATGGCTGATTAACCCCTCTCAGCACATAGCATGCTGGATAAAATATTCTTGATTTCACATCACTGTAGCTAATAGCCTCAGTGAAACATATCTCCCCTCCAGTACTTTGCCAGTGACTTTGTCACACCCCCTATATCTCTTTCCCATCTTTGTCCCCCAACCTACCTGTTTTCTCCACAGTCCAGCACCACCACACATCTCCTCCCTCATCTCTGTCCACCACCCTACCCATGATCTTCACATTTCTGTACTGCTTTAGATCTCCTCCTTCATCCCTGCTTACCACACCGCTAACACCTTCCATAATACAAACCCCACGCTCTTGTCTCCAAGACTTTGCTCATGCTGCACCAGTTCTCTGGAATGCGCTATCCTAGACAATCAAATTACATTCCAACATCTACAGTTTTGAGCCTACCATAAAATACATCCCTTTTAGGCAGTAAAGAAATACAAGAGCGCAATAGGGTCTTATCCATGTTAAAGGGTTGGTATTTATAAGTAGAACCGCTCACCTTGCTTAGATGTGCGAGACACAATGCTTATGGAGCCTGAATACCAGATGCAGCAGCTTCCAAGAAAACAGTAGCTTTAAATAGCAGGATAGGAAGTATTTCTGTGCTCTCCGGAATACAACACACATATTGGTAATAGAATTGTAGGTTTATTGTCAATGCACTTCAGAGTCCACTGACTCCTTCCTCAGGACAATCATGTATGGTTGTCCTGAGGAAGGAGTCAGTGGACTCTGAAACGCATTGACAATAAACCTACAATTCTATTTCCAATATTTGTGTTGTATTCCAGAGAGCGCAGAAATACTTCCTATCCTGCTATTTAAATCTTATTAGGCAGGCTATTCAGACTCTTCTCCATTTTCCCCGCCTCCTCCTTCTACATGCTGTGGAATAGTTAAAGATTATTATTACTATCTTTGCACTTCTTTTGACATTTACTGTTGATACCATGTCCTGTTTCCATCAATCTGCAGATAACAGGCATTCAGGTAAATGGCTGTTCATGTAATAAGAAATCAGTGGAGCAGAATTGAATAGACTCAGAGATACAATGTTGAGCTGGCAATAGTACGGCATTATTCACTTAGTCCAATGCAAAGCTGGTGGTGAAATAGTTACCCAATGAAGTAGCACAAGTAGTAGAGTTAGATTTGTCATAGAGTCAAAGGCAGAACTGGCCAGCACTATAGCATAGTTACTCAGCGATGTAGCAAAGCTGCGTTTGTCAGCAAGTTCTAGGTAGGGCAGGGAAAGATTTTACGGTAGCAGAATGAATGCTAACTACCTGAATACTCAAGAGGCCTCTTGCTGTCTGAGCTGGCCTTTGAGACCTGGGAGCAATAATGGGAACCCAATGTGTCAAATAACAGAGAAAACTGGAGTAAAGAGGAGGATGCTGCGCTGCATCGATGCCAGCTCCTGTACTTTGATGCTGGCTCAGGAACTGAGCCCCCATCTTTGCCAGCAGATGATGGCTGCTTTATTCTGCCATTATCTGACTCTATTAGCCGCAGGTGAAGTGGAACTCTGCCACGGCTGTTAACCTGGTAAATGCTGCTGTCAATCTGTGATGGTGACATTAACAATGCATGGTCCAGGGTTCGCGCTGTTGTAACAGCCCATTGGTGCCCTCGTGACTAGTGATGAGTGAGTATGTTCGGTTAACCCTTTCAGCGAGTATGCTCGGGCGAGTACCGAGTATCTTTAGCGTGCTCGGTGATATGTTTGAATCACTCCCGTGTGCATGATTTGCGACTGTTTGACAGCTTTAATACATGTGAGGAATGCTTAAGAAACAAGAATTCCTCACATGTATTAAAGCTGTCAAACAGTTGCAAATCATGCACACGGGAGTGATTCGAACATATCACCGAGCACGCTGAAGATACTCGGTACTCGCCGGTGCATACTCGCCGAAAGGGTTAACCGAACATATTCACTCATCACTACTCGTGACGCGATTGTGGGGCGCCGATGGGTTGTCATGATGGCCGGGGGTCTGCTGAAGACCATCACGCCCATCAAGAATGTGCCCAGCCAGTCTGTGGCTGGCGTTCATAGGAGAGTGTGATTGTTACTGTGCACAGCAGTACTGTGGTATTACGGTGTATAGTACAAGCCATCAGACTACAAAATACAGTAAAACGTAATTATTTTTAAAATCTGAAAAAAAAAATCTAAAAGTTCGAATTGACCCCTTTTCCACCATTTTAAATAAAGAAATAAAAAATACACATACAGTATGTGGTATCGCTATGTTAGTAAAACTCCGATCTACCAAAATATAAAATGTATTAACCTGATCGGTAAACGGCGTATTGGCAAAAAAAAATCTAAATGCCAGAATTGAGGTTTTTCTGCCACCGTAACACCTGAAAAAAATGCAGTAAGAGGCGATCAAAACATTTTATCTACCTTAAAATGGTATCAATCAAAACATCAGCTCAGGGTGCAAAAAACAAGCCCTCACCCGGCCCCATTGACTGAGAAATGAAAACATTATGAGTGACGAAAAATGGCGACAAAAGCATTTTTTTTAACAAATTTATGATTTTTTTTTTCAATCACTTAAATAAAAAGAAACAAACTTTGCGTGTTTGGTATCGCCATAATCATACTGACCTGGAGAATCATATTGTCAGGTCATTTTTATCATACAATGAACTCTGCGAAAACAAAACTTAAAAATCAATTGCGGAATTGGGATTTTTTTAGAGAATATTTCCGCACTTGCTTTTTTTTTCTCTGCTTTCCAGTTCATCACATGATAAAATGGATGGTGTCATTGAAAAGTACGAATTGTCCTACAAAAATGCCCTCATATGGCTATATCGAAAGAAAAATGTATGGCTCTTGGAAGAAGGGGAGGAAAAAACGAAAGCGCGGAAAACACAAGATTGCCATGGCGGGAAGGGGTTAATCCCTTTAGGCCCTTATGATAGGACCACACAAATCTGTAATCATTTTAGTTGACATTTTTCCATTTACACATTTGAAGAAGTTTATCCGGATGATCTAATAGTGAATCTGTCCTTGTTGCCTATAGCAACCAATCACAACGCAGCTGTCATTTGTTATAGTGGCCTTGAAAAATGAAAGCTGTGCTGTGATTGGTTACTAGGGACAACAAGGACAGGTCTAGTGTTAGGACAGTTCTCATGAATTTTTATGGCCTATAAGTATAGGACGGGTTTTAGAGGAAAAAAAAGGGAATTTTATGATTAGAATGTTTTTAATAAAGCAATTAAAATGTTTTAAATATTTGATGGGGGAAATATTATTTATGAGCTCGGAGGAGACTCTTGTGGAGTATTGGATGCCATCTCCTTATGTGACCCAGGTTGCGGCCAAGATGGCAGCAGTACGGTTTTGACTCCTATAACTTAAGGTGAAATGTCCCAGGTCCTCGCTTTGTCGCTGCGAGGTCTCGGGAGGAATAAAGGCTGCTCAGAATAGTAGTCGTGTAACCTTAGTAGTAACACGACGGGAGACAGACAGGCAGAGGAGACAGGAATTGCTGGAGAATGGGACGTCATAGACAGCGGCACGTCCTCTACTATCGATACACTGCGAGACGACTGACCTTTCCGAGAATCCTTCATAGGGGACATTAATGGGTGACAGAATCAGAGCAAATCAAAGAACGTCACTCTGAAAAAATTCCAGGGTTCATTATCGGACATCGGTCATGCAAAATCTAAAAAAGAGCCCGGTTATGTTGCCTTCTTCCCCCATATTACGCTTTTGGTGCAAAAAAAAATCGAATATGTCCAGGAACTGTTCCTATTCTTATGCTGTGTAACTTGCACTCTTTTGTAATGGGTGGTTCCTCTTTATCATTCTGTCAGCACTATAGGTGTTGGAACTTGCTTTCCTAGAATGCATTTGCAAGGCTCACCTTGTGATGTGGACCGCTAATTACCAGGGACCCATGTGTCAATGTAGCTGGCAGTGGCACATGGGCAGCGTGGACGTGGCACACACAGGAGTTCTGAGAACAGCAGGAAAATTGAAGGATGGTCAACAAGGATGGGATTAGGTTAGTGACGCGCCCCTGGGCCTGTGCTGAGTAGCGTTGCGCACGCGGGAGCCTACCCGGAGCCTGATCTGATAGGGGTAGTAGTCTCGTGGCGGTGACCCGGTCCGTGCCCAGGGAGTCAAACTGAGCGGCAGAGTTTAGCAGAAGATGGTACGGTGTTCGACTACGCCACCCGTTGAATGCGGCTATGAAGCCGCCGCTGCAGGGCAGACCGCTGAGGCCGGTGGTAAGGTTGTGCAGCGTAGCTGGTAGAACCCCCAACGGGAGGGGTATGGCCTCAGGGCAACCGACGTGTTTGAAGGGGGGTAGCAGGAACCACTCAGAGACGGTGCGGTGTAGTTCTGGGTCTTTACTGGTGACAAGGTAGACCCTCCCGGAGTACTGGCTAGCGATCGGGGCCTGGTCAGTCCGTGACCTGATGGGATCTCCCCTGGCCAGGCGGAGTTGTAGGCCTCCCCAACTAATCGTACTCTTCTGGCTACCTTGCTAGAGGCGGGTAAAAGTAGCCCACATCCCTGAGTGTACCGTGTGGTGCTCACCCGTATGGCCGGTGACTCGGGGCCTTTTGGTAGCTTCCGCTCCACGTCGCGGTGCTGGTCCCTTGCGCGTGACCGTGCCTTCGGGTTTCTTGGCCAGAGGACCTGAAATCCCCTGCCGGGCGGTTTCTGCTGCTGGGTAAGGATTAGTCCCCACAGCCTCGGACACCGGGTCCGGTAAGAACTCTTCAATCAGGGCGAGCTCTACAGCTTCTAGCCCCTGATTCTCTTTTAGCACAGCTCCCACAGAGCTCCTGATCTTTCTTGTTCCTAAAGCTGCTCCACTACAGACCAGACTGTGTCTCTGTCTGTGTTCTCTGCTCTTTTTTTCTACTCACTAACCCTGCCTCAGCCCCAGCTTTATATAGGGGAAGTTCTTCCCCTCCCAGGACTGGGCAGGAGGTGTGGCATGCATAGGATGTCTGACCAGGAAACCTCCCACCTGCTCACAGACGTAATATTGCTATTACTGTGGGAACCAGACCCCTGGGGTGCCACATTCCCCCCTAGTGAAATTTAGTACTCCGGGACTAAACATATTTTTGTAAAACATAACAAGTAAAAACAGAAACAGTACAATAAAGAAAAACACATTAGGATGGTCACGGCATGTCCGCAACCGGGTGCAGTCTTTGAAGAAAACAAAGGTGTCCATTTCACCAAGAGACCGGGAGCCGTAACCAGGTAGGGGTCTGCCCTACCCCGAGTCTTTAACAATCTTAGTCCTTTCCTGGGTTACGCTCCAAACATATGTACAAAGGATTCCGGATAATCCATAAACGACACCTATAAAATAACTAGAAATACACAATTATTTACAAGTAACAGAAAACAGGTAAATACAAATAAACAGTCTAAACACTTAGATCCTCCAACGTACGGGCAACTGGCCTCTAGTGGCTCTAGTGGACCTACGGAGCTGACTGACTGGTCCTGAGCTACCAGGTGTAGGAGCTGTCAAAGGTAAACTGGGCAGCTGTCTACGGGCTCTTTGGCTCACTAGGGGTACGGCAGGCTCACTATAAGCAGAGGGTTGATCCTCCTGGTCTGCTTGTGTGGGGTCTTCTGCCTCCTGGACCGGCTGCTCTTCCAGCTCTACCTGTTTCTCCGTAGGTACTTGAGATGCTGGTTGGAGGAAGGTGAGGACGGGTACCACAACAGCGCCATTGACTTGAGTCCAAGACCGAGGGAAGTCTCCGAGTACAGTACTAACCATCTCCTCCCTTTCCTCTACGGGTTGAGGATTTTCTTGATCTTCTTCAGGGCTTCGTAGCTGTTCGGGACACTTCTTCAGGTCATCTCGGGATACAATAGCTGTGGTTTCTCCTCCATCCTTACTGATTATGCAGACTTTCGGGTTCTCATGGCTTGAGGGCAGTACGGTGTACGGGTCATTCTCCCACTGGTCGTCCAACTTGTGGAGGCGTCTCTTCCTCTTCAAGACCTGCTCTCCAGGTACCAGGGGAACAGCGGGAGCATATTGGTTGTAAGTCTTCTCCTGTCTCTCTCTAGCTTGACAGAGACTTCGCTCCACGCTCTCCTGTACTTTCCGGTACTGCTGCTGCCTTTCTGTGTCCCAGTCTGCTTCTGGTGAAGTGTCCTCGGGTGTCAGGACTCCCATATCCAGATCAACAGGCAGCTTACCAGGTCTTGCTCTCATTAGGTAAGCCGGGGTACAGTTGGTAGAACCTACCGGGATGTGGTTGTATAGGTCCACCAGATCAGGCAGTTTCTCAGGCCACAGACTGCGTTCCTCCAGGGGCAATGTTTTCAGAAGATCTATCACCACCTGGTTCATTTTCTCGCAGAGCCCATTGGTTTGCGGATGATAGGGTGTTGTTCTTATCTTCCGGCAGCCATACAGAGTGCAGAACTCCTGGAAGACTTCCGCTTCAAAGGCAGGTCCTTGGTCCGTCAGCACCTGCTCTGGGTATCCGTGTGGACGGCAGAAGTGCTGCTGGAAGGCTCTAGCTGCTGTTTGAGCCGTTAAGTCCTTGACCGGGACCACCACCAGGAACCGGGAGTAATGATCTACGATTGTGAGGGCGTAGACATACCCAGATCTGCTTGGAGCCAGTTTCACATGGTCCAGGGCTACCAGTTCCAGTGGCTGTCAGGTGATGATGGGCTGCAAGGGAGTCTTCTGGCTGGCACGGTCCTTCCTTCTTAGGTGGCACGGTCCACAGTCTCTGCACCACCTCTCGATGGTTCCTCTCATGCCTACCCAGTGGAACCGCCCGCGCAGCAGGAACTCCAGCTTCTTCCATCCGAAGTGCCCAGCTCCGTCGTGGTATGCCTCCAGTACCATAGCCGCGTCTCTTCTTGGCACCACTACTTGCCAGATCAGTTCATGCGTCCGGGAGTTAACCATTCTGCGGCACAACTTCCCCTTGTAAAGGAACAGTCGACTCTTCTCAATCCACAGTTGCTTGGCCTCCTCCGGAGCGTCTGGGTCAATGCGGGCATCTGGCTGAGTCAGCATCTCCTTCACCAGTCGGACGGCGGGGTCACTGTCTTGCGTTTCCGCCCAGTTGTAATGAGGTAAGGGGTTGAACGTAGCGGATTGCTTACTCCTTACACGGTGGGAATACTGGATAGTCCCATGCCGGTGGAACGCGGGAAGTTCAACCTCTTCCAGTTCCTCTGGATCTTCCCCCACGTCCGGTAGGTTTGGCATTCTGGACAAGGCATCCGCGTTGGTATTGGAGCGTCCTGCCCGGTATTTGATTGTGAACTCAAAGTTGGACAGGCGGGCCATCCATCTCTGCTCCAGGGCACCGAGTCTTGCTGTATCCAGGTGTGTCAACGGGTTGTTATCCGTGTACACGGTGAACCGGGAAGAGGCGAGGTAGTGCTTAAAGCGTTCGGTGACTGCCCACACCACTGCCAGGAATTCTAACTTGAATGAGCTGTAATTCTCAGGGTTTCTTTCGGTGGGTCGCAGTTTTCGGCTGGCGTAAGCAATTACTCGTTCTTTCCCCTGCTGGATCTGGGACAGTACGGCTCCTAGCCCGATGTTACTTGCGTCGGTGTAGAGGATAAAGGGCTGGCTGTAATCAGGGTACGCCAGGATTTCATCCCCCGTGAGGGCCATCTTCAGCTGGCGGAAGGACTCTTCTTCCAGCTTCTCCCATCTGAAGGGTGGCTTCTGGTTCTTGGCCTTCCTGGACTGGCCTATCAGGAGGTCCTGCATAGGAGCTGCCTTTTTGGTGAAACCGGGAATGAATCTTCGGTAGTAGCCTACCAACCCGAGGAACTGCCGCACTTCCTTTATGCTGGAGGGGCTTGGCCATTCCTTAATTGCGGTGATCTTATCAGGGTCGGGAGCCACTCCGTCAGCACTCACCACGTGTCCCAGGTACTGCATCTTTGGTTTCAGGAGGTGACACTTGGAGGGTTTCACCTTTAGGCCGTCGTTTGCCAGGGCTTCGAACACTTCTGCCAGGTGTTTCAGGTGGTCCTCGTAGGTCTTGGAGTAGACGATAACATCGTCCAGGTATAACAGGACCGTCTCGAAGTTTCGGTGTCCCAGACAGCATTCCATCAACCGTTGGAAGGTTCCTGGTGCGTTGCAGAGTCCGAACGGCATGCAGGTAAACTCGCTAAGTCCCATCGGGGTGGTGAATGCGGTCTTCTCCCGGTCCGCCTCTGCTACAGGAACCTGCCAGTACCCGCTAGTGAGATCCAAAGTGGAGAAGATGTTAGCAGATTTTAAAGCAGCCAAAGACTCCTCTATCCTTGGTAAGGGGTACGCATCTTTGTGTGTGATACGGTTGATTTTCCGGTAATCTACACACATTCTCATGGTGTTGTCTTTCTTTTTAACCAAGACTAGTGGAGCTGCCCAGGGGCTACAGCTATCCCTGATTACCCCAGCCTCCTTCATGTCTCTAAGCATCCCCTTGGCGTGTTGGTAGTGTGCAGGGGGTACGGCTCGGTATCTCTCCTTTATGGGAGGATGGTCTCCCGTGGGGATGTGGTGTTCTACCCCCTTTACTCGCCCGAAGTCTAACGGGTGTTTACTAAACACTCTCTCGTACTCTTGAACCACCCGATAGACTCCCTGTTTCTGGTGTGAGGGAGTGGAGTCAGTACCCAAATGTAGTTGCTGACACCAGTCCTCTATTGTTTTCTTAGAGCCGTTACCTTCCTCTGGTTGAGATGGAGGCAAGGGTTCCACGGCCTGTACAGAATTCTGGTTTATGGTGAACAATTTAGCTAGCGTGGCATACCGGGGCAGGTGTACTTCTCTCTTCCCGATGTTTATTATGCGAACGGGCACCCTCCCATGGCGTACATCAACCACCCCCCGTGCTGTCAAAATGGTGGGCCTACTGTCTGAGTAGACGGGTTCTACCATTGCTTGGTAGTCTCTACCTCTTAGACCAATAGCTGCCCGGCACCAAATCATCATTTCACTTTTTGGGGGCATGGCAATTGGGAAAGGGTCACACATTCTCACGCTACCTATCTCACCACCGGAGAGTTCCACCTGTTGCCGTCGCATCAGTGCCCGGATCTCTTTTTGGAGCACTCGCTGCTGGCCGGAGCTGGCGTTCTTGGCAACCTGCTGTAAAATGAAAATCACCTCTGCAAGACAATTTTCAATCACATTAGTTCCTAGCGTTATCTTTGGGTGTCACGGGTGTGTTGCCACGAAGATCGTCACGAGTACACAGCCTGACTTCTCGCAGCTGACTTGTTGGTGCTTTGTGTTTTTTCGGCAGTGAAGGAGTTAATTCTCTCTCTCTCTGGGCTAGCTGAGGTCCAGCCTCGCCCAGCTGCAATCAATGCTTCTTTAGTGAGACTCCTTCATATTCCTGCAGGTCTGTTTGGGAGGTGTCGGTGAAAGCTTTTCATTCAGACTTACAGAGCGGATCGTGGTGTTTGGAGTTGCTGAGATAAGTGTATTTGGAAGTGTTTTTTCCCTTTCCTCGCTTTATCATTTATCTCCTTTCCCGTTGGTGTTCCCTCTGTTGTAGTTGTGTAAAAGTTGTATGCAAGGTGGTTTTGGTTTTTCCCTTGTACTGTCTCGTTCGTCTAAATACTGTGTGTGGGCATATTATTTCTGGTTCCCAATTGTTGTGATCGGGGTCCTTCTCAGGACTAGATTACTGAGGTGCAGGGATCCTCAGGAGGTAGGGGTTACGCTGGCGGCCTGGACCTCTGTACCTTTAACAGTACCTCCAGGTTGAGGGATTAGTCAGGGCCCCAGCTTAGGGTCAGCTTAGGCCCCCTACCTCCAGTATTCTGTGACAGTGTGACATTTTCACCGACCAACTTAGTTTTTCTCCAGCTACCATGGATCCAGTAGCCGGTCTAGCTCGGCAGTTGCAGAGTTTGTCCATGGGGCTGGCGGACGTTAGGTCCAAGGTTTTGCATCCTCTGGAGCAAGCCGGACCAGAACCTAAAGTAGCTCTCCCTGACAGGTTCACTGGGGGGCGGGACAAGTTTTTTGTTTTCCGGGAGGCATGCAAATTGTACTTTCGGCTGCGGCCTCGGTTATCGGGCAGCGAAGAACAAAGGGTGGGAATTGTCATCTCGCTCCTACAAGGGGACCCACAATCTTGGGCGTTCTCTCTTCCCCCAAGCTCCCCGGTTCTCCAGTCAGTGGATAGGTTTTTCGCTGCTCTGGGACTCGTATATGATGACCCAGATCGGATCTCCCTTGCTGAGTCTAAGTTACGTAGGATTCAGCAGGGAGATCGTCCGGCGGAGGAATTCTGTTCGGAGTTCCGTAGGTGGGCCACGGACACCCAGTGGAATGACCCGGCTCTTAGGAGCCAGTTTTGTCATGGTTTATCCGACAAATTACAGGATGTGTTGGCACAGTATGACTCTCCCGCGTCACTGGAAGCCGCTATGGCCCTTGCCATTCGCGTTGACAGACGGCTTCGGGAGAGGTGCGGGATAACTCTACCCCCTGTAATGTCTCCACCTCCTACAAGGTCCCCTCATATGGTGGTTCCCCTGGTCAGTCCGGAGGAGCCTATGCAATTAGGAGGGACATCATTTTGGGGAAGGGGACCGGTGGAGCGCCATATGACAGGAAGGTGTTTCCTCTGCGGGAAAAAGGGACATTTTATTGGGGGGTGTCCATCCCGTCCCTTGCAGAGTAAAGAGTCGTCGAAAAAACTGTTGATCCCAGGTTGTGTGGTGGACGGCAATCTGGGAGTAGGTATTTCGTCCCTAGGTTCGTCTCAGTTTCTCGTACCGGCGGAGGTGGTGGTGGGTGCGAGAACTGAGAGGATATCTGTTCTTCTGGATAGTGGGGCCGGGGCTAATCTGGTTGATGCTCGGTTTGCCCGGGTTCAAGGTATGCGATTGAGTGAGTTGGCTAAACCCATCCCCATATTCTCGATCGATGCCAGGCCTCTCGGTCAGGGAAGTTTTTTGCAAGCTGTGCATGGCGTAAAACTTCAAGTGGGGGCAATACATAAAGAACTGTTGTCTTGCTACGTGTTGGAGGGTCTTCCCACTCCTATAGTGTTGGGCCTTCCTTGGTTAGCTAAGCATAACCCGGTTATTAATTGGCAAACCAGAGAGATAAGCCAATGGAGTAAATTCTGTAATAAAAACTGCATGAACACGGTCATCGGTGCGGTTACTCCTTGGGTCTTACCTCCATTTCTGGCGGACTTTGAGGATGTATTCTCGGAGAATGGGTGTCAGGAACTACCTCCTCATCGCGAGTATGACTGTTCTGTAAAACTGCTCCCTGAGGCCAAGTTACCTAAAGCTAGGTTGTATAACCTTTCTGGTCCTGAGAGGCAGGCCATGAAGGATTATATTTCTGAAAGTCTGGCTAAGGGGCATATTAGACCTTCATCTTCACCGGTGGCCGCGGGGTTCTTCTTTGTTAAGAAGAAAGATGGAGGCCTACGCCCTTGCCTGGATTTCCGTGAACTTAATCGGATTACGGTCCGAGATCCGTATCCGCTCCCACTTATTCCCGATCTCTTTAATCAGATCGTGGGCGCCAAATGGTTCTCTAAGTTGGATCTCAGGGGGGCGTACAATCTGATTAGGATGAAGGAGGGGGATGAGTGGAAGACGGCTTTTAACACTCCGGAGGGGCATTATGAGAACCTTGTCATGCCATTCGGTCTGACTAATGCCCCGGCGGTGTTTCAACACTTTGTTAATGATATTTTTCGCCACCTGGTGGGACAGTTTGTTGTCATATATCTGGATGATATCTTAATTTACTCGCCGGATCTGGTGTCTCATCAGGAGCACGTTAGACAGGTGTTACAGATCTTGCGGGATAATAAACTGTATGCCAAGTGGGAAAAGTGTGTGTTCGCCGTACAGGAACTCCAGTTTTTAGGCTTCCTGGTTTCAGCGTCCGGTTTTCGTATGGACCCTGGGAAAGTGCGGGCAGTTCTTGAGTGGGATCGGCCGGAGAATCTTAAGGCACTACAACGTTTCCTGGGGTTTGCTAACTATTACCGGAAGTTCATTCGTAATTTCTCCTCCATGGTTAAGCCTCTCACAGACATGACTAAAAAGGGGACGGATTTTTCTAGGTGGTCTGACAAGGCTTGTCAAGCATTCTCCTCCTTGAAAAAATGTTTTGCCTCGGCACCCATACTCATTCAACCTGATGCGTCTCAGCCATTCTTTGTAGAGGTAGACGCTTCCGAGGTAGGGGTGGGAGCAGTATTGTCACAGGGTTCGTCCCCTGGTAAGTGGCATCCGTGCGCCTTTTTCTCTAAAAAATTGTCGTCCGCTGAGAGGAATTACGATGTCGGCAATAGGGAACTCTTGGCCATTAAGTTAGCTTTTGAGGAGTGGCGCCATTTTTTGGAGGGGGCAGTTCATCCGGTCACCGTCATCACCGATCACAAGAACCTGCTATATCTGGAGTCCGCTAAACGTCTGAATCCCAGACAAGCTAGGTGGTCATTGTTTTTTACCAGGTTTAATTTCGTCGTTACATATCGTCCTGGGTCTAAAAATGTAAAGGCGGATGCCTTATCTCGTAGTTTCCCTGGGGCCGGGAATACGGACGACCCGATTCCTATTCTTCAGGAGGGGGTGGTGGTTTCGGCAGTATGCTCTGAGCTGGAGGAGGAGATATTGGAGGCTCAGGGGGACGCCCCTGTTGGACCTCCGGGGAGACTGTTCGTTCCAGATCAGTTGCGACAAAAGGTGATCGAGGCACACCATAACTCAGTTTTTGCAGGACACCCGGGGAGTAAAGCAACTGTGGATCTCCTCTCGCGTCGGTTTTGGTGGCCTAACTTACATAAAGAGGTGGTAACTTTTGTCGCGTCCTGTGGGGTTTGTGCGCGCTCTAAGACCTCACATACCCGTCCGTCTGGGGCCCTTTTACCTTTGAAGATCCCGGAGCGTCCTTGGACTCATCTGTCTATGGACTTTATTACGGACCTCCCTCCGTCTTCGGGTAAAACGGTCATACTCGTTGTAGTGGACAGGTTCAGCAAGATGGCACATTTTATCGCTCTTCCGGCTCTCCCTAATGCTAAAACTCTTGCGCAGGTGTTCATTGGGGAGATTGTGAGGCTTCACGGGGTACCCTCCGAGGTGGTGTCTGATCGGGGGTCTCAGTTTGTGTCCAAGTTCTGGAAGGCGTTTTGTGCACGGCGGGGGATGCATTTGTCATTCTCGTCGGCTTTTCATCCTCAGACCAATGGTCAGACGGAACGTATGAACCAGAGCTTGGAGACATATCTTCGGTGTTTTGTGTCAGAGAACCAGGAGGACTGGGCTTCTTTCCTACCTCTGGCAGAGTTTGCTCTCAATAATAGGCGGAGCGAGTCCACTGGTAAGTCCCCGTTTTTTGGGGCATATGGTTTTCACCCCCAGTTTTGTACTTTCAGTAGGGGGGGCTCTTCGGGGGTTCCGGAGGAGGAACGATTTTCCTCATCACTCGCTTCAGTATGGAGAGGGGTGCTGAAGAATCTGAATACTATGGGGAACCGATACAAACGTATGGCTGATAGGAGGAGAGTGTCTGGTCCGGACCTAAGTGTGAACGATCAGGTATGGTTGTCTACCAGGAATATTAAACTTAAGGTTCCCTCCTGGAAACTGGGTCCCAGGTTCATCGGGCCGTACAGAATCAGTTCTGTTATTAATCCGGTGGCATTCCGTCTTGACCTCCCCCCTACGTTTAAAATTCACAACGTGTTTCACAGATCATTGCTTAAGAGGTATGTGGCGCCGGTGGTACCGTCACCTTTACCTCCCCCTCCTGTGGTTGTCAATGGTAACTTGGAGTTCCAGGTATCGAGGGTCATTGATTCACGCTTTAATCGCCGGTCCCTTCAGTACTTGGTTCATTGGAAGGGGTATGGTCCTGAGGAGAGGATGTGGGTTCCTGCGTCGGATATTAACGCAGACCGATTAGTTCGGGCCTTCCACACGACTCACCCGAATAAACCTGGCCCTGAGGGTCCGGAGGCCCCTCGTAGAAGGGGGGGTACTGTCACGGGTGTGTTGCCACGAAGATCGTCACGAGTACACAGCCTGACTTCTCGCAGCTGACTTGTTGGTGCTTTGTGTTTTTTCGGCAGTGAAGGAGTTAATTCTCTCTCTCTCTGGGCTAGCTGAGGTCCAGCCTCGCCCAGCTGCAATCAATGCTTCTTTAGTGAGACTCCTTCATATTCCTGCAGGTCTGTTTGGGAGGTGTCGGTGAAAGCTTTTCATTCAGACTTACAGAGCGGATCGTGGTGTTTGGAGTTGCTGAGATAAGTGTATTTGGAAGTGTTTTTTCCCTTTCCTCGCTTTATCATTTATCTCCTTTCCCGTTGGTGTTCCCTCTGTTGTAGTTGTGTAAAAGTTGTATGCAAGGTGGTTTTGGTTTTTCCCTTGTACTGTCTCGTTCGTCTAAATACTGTGTGTGGGCATATTATTTCTGGTTCCCAATTGTTGTGATCGGGGTCCTTCTCAGGACTAGATTACTGAGGTGCAGGGATCCTCAGGAGGTAGGGGTTACGCTGGCGGCCTGGACCTCTGTACCTTTAACAGTACCTCCAGGTTGAGGGATTAGTCAGGGCCCCAGCTTAGGGTCAGCTTAGGCCCCCTACCTCCAGTATTCTGTGACAGTGTGACATTGGGTGACTCTCGCGCTTGTCAATGTCTAGAATGATCAGTCCCTGTGCTGCCAGTTCGACTCTACCGATTTTAATGGTCATCTCTTTGAATCCGATCTGTGGCACGGGTTGACCATTGCTGGCGATGATACTCAAGTCGTCGTCAGGGTAGCGGGTTATATCCGAGTCATTCCAGTACTGCTTGAAGAGCACGTACGGGATGGTGGTGACCTGTGACCCGGTGTCAAGTAGGGCACTCATAGGAATGCCATCCAGTACCACAGGCAAGACTGGACGTCCTCCCACATATTTGTCACGCCAGTTCGATGGGCCTGGTGATCTTATTCCTAGGGGTCGGCCCTCTACCCCAGGTTGTGCCAGTTTAAAGGACAGTACCTTGCCATATGTCCGGGTTGATTGCAGCGGCGGCAGATGGGTTGTCCGTCCTCGTTGTATCGGTCACTGGGTCTTCCTCTGGCCGGTGGGGTCCTCCTTGGTCGACGCCACGGGATGTCCTCCGGTCCGGATGCCAGCTGGATCTTCCCTGGAGCAGAAACCTGTAACGACTGCACAGTTCGGGTTAGCGCGGCAACGCTTTTAGCTAGCTCTTGGACCTGATGGTGCAGGTCTGGAGCCGGGTCATTGTTCAAAGCCTGCGCATCAGCTCCCACAGGCCGTGCCGACAAGGGCGCCGCCTCCTGGTGGTAAGCGGTAGTAGGGCGCCTGTGGGTCACAACGCCACCCGGTGCCGGTTCTCGGAGCACCCGGATGGCTCTGTCCTTGAACTGTGCAAAGTCCAGATGAGGATCCTGTAAGGCCATTGCCCGCAACTGGGTTCGGTGGGCATTGCAATATAGTCCCTCTATAAATTGTTCGGTCAACAGCCTGTCCTCGTTTCCCACGCCGTCAGGGTCGGTCTGCTTAATGGCTCTCAGGGCCTCTTGTAGGTTTAAAGCATAGTCTCTTATACTCTCATGTGCTCGCTGTTTGCACCCGTAGAATCTAAGCTTAATCTCAGCTGAGGTGCGGGTATCAAAGGTGTCCTTCAGCCGGGTTAATATCCCTGCGACAGTCCTCCTCCCAGGTGGCCAGGACTTTACCTCCCTTTGGGCTGCCCCGGTTAGTTGGGCCACCAGGATGCTCACTTTTTGCTCTTCTGTGAGGGGGTACACCTGGAAGAGGCTATCCAGCTTTTCTCTAAAGTCATTCAGGGTATGTGACTCCCCTGAGTACTGGGGTAGCCAGGCTGCCCCCGGGATATAGGGCATCGTGAAAGGCATGACCGCAGCAGCGGTGGCGCTGGCGGTGGCTGTGGCAGTGAAGCTCTCCTCCGTATCCGACATCTTCCTCCCCCCTAGTGGACCGTGGCCTACCTTGCGATGATCCTCTTCCGTAGGCCGCGGCTCCGCAGTGGATCGTCAGGGTCGAGGACCTTCCGTCGCGCTCCTGTGACGTCGGCGTCTGCTGGGCTCCTTCCCGGACCTTACGCAACGTCCGGACGTGAGGCGGGGCTTCAGTTCTCGCGGGCTTTTCGGAGTCCACGCCCCTCTTCTTCCCGCGCGGCGTCTTCAAGATGGCGTCCAACGGCGGGAAAACTCCACGGATGGCGGGAAGAAGGCAGAAGATGGCGTCCAACGGCGGGAAAACTCCACGGATGGTGGGAAGAAGGTAGAAGATGGCGTCGGATGGCGGGAATCTTCACCACAGGTAAGTTTAAAAGTCTCTTTTGTAGGGCACGCAGTGCCCGGTGGTTGCGGGCACGTAATCCTGCCGACTACGCCAAAAGTTGAAGCGCCCCTGGGCCTGTGCTGAGTAGCGTTGCGCACGCGGGAGCCTACCCGGAGCCGGATCTGATAGGGGTAGTAGTCTCGTGGCAGTGACCCGGTCCGTGCCCAGGGAGTCAAACTGAGCGGCAGAGTTTAGCAGAAGATGATACGGTGTTCGACTACGCCACCCGTTGAATGCGGCTATGAAGCCGCCGCTGCAGGGCAGACCGCTGAGGCCGGTGGTAAGGTTGTGCAGCGTAGCTGGTAGAACCCCCAACGGGAGGGGTATGGCCTCAGGGCAACCGACGTGTTTGAAGGGGGGTAGCAGGAACCACTCAGAGACGGTGCGGTGTAGTTCTGGGTCTTTACTGGTGACAAGGTAGACCCTCCCGGAGTACTGGCTAGCGATCGGGGCCTGGTCAGTCCGTGAGCTGATGGGATCTCCCCTGGCCAGGCGGAGTTGTAGGCCTCCCCAACTAATCGTACTCTTCTGGCTACCTTGCTAGAGGCGGGTAAAAGTAGCCCACGTCCCTGAGTGTACCGTGTGGTGCTCACCCGTATGGCCGGTGACTCGGAGCCTTTTGGTAGCTTCCGCTCCACGTCGCGGTGCTGGTCCCTTGCGCGTGACCGTGCCTTCAGGTTTCTTGGCCAGAGGACCTGAAATCCCCTGCCGGGCGGTTTCTGCTGCTGGGTAAGGATTAGTCCCCACAGCCTCGGACACCGGGTCCGGTAAGAACTCTTCAATCAGGGCGAGCTCTACAGCTTCTAGCCCCTGATTCTCTTTTAGCACAGCTCCCACAGAGCTCCTGATCTTTCTTGTTCCTAAAGCTGCTCCACTACAGACCAGACTGTGTCTCTGTCTGTGTTCTCTGCTCTTTTTTTCTACTCACTAACCCTGCCTCAGCCCCAGCTTTATATAGGGGAAGTTCTTCCCCTCCCAGGACTAGGCAGGAGGTGTGGCATGCATAGGATGTCTGACCAGGAAACCTCCCACCTGCTCACAGACGTAATATTGCTATTACTGTGGGAACCAGACCCCTGGGGTGCCACATTAGCATGGTGTGCGCAGGAGCTGGAGAATACGAAACCAGAGTATGGAATAACAATCTGAAGACACAGATGTGTGCCCTGACGGGCTTTAAAAGGCCTAGGGAGATAATGTCACACCCCGGGCAACCTACAAAGCCCAATGTGGAACATAACAGAGGCGAGCTGACCGAGGTGAGGGGAGCAGGTAACAGTGGGACAGGTAACAGCATTGCTCCTGAGATTGACCAGCAGCTTGTCTTCCCCTAAAGTAAGCCGGCTTCCAGGTTATGCCTTTATGCAGTTTGACAGAAGAGCATGGAAAGAGAGACAAAGACCTAGCCCAACTTCTTATAGAGAGATATAGCCAATCCCTGGGCTCAACAGTTCATTCCATAAAGAAATACTTAG